>NW_027507764.1:285709100-286920350 GCF_037356315.1 Lithobates pipiens
GGATACTCTGCTGTTCAAAAGTACACTTTTCGGGTTTGGCGTACAAACCGTGGAGACGGAGACGGGTCAGTACCTTCTTCACGTGTTCCCGATGAATGGCTAGGGTGGAAGAGAAAATTAAAATATCATCCAGGTAAATAATTACAAACAAATCTAGATAGTCCCTAAAAATGTTGTTAACAAAGTGCTGGAAAGTGGCCAGGGCATTACACAATCCAAATGGCATCACTAAGTATTCGTAATGCCCGAAGCGGGTGCGGAAGGCAGTTTTCCACTCGTCACCTCTCCTGATACGTACGAGGTTATAGGCGCCCCGAAGATCCAACTTTGAGAAGAACTTAGCGGACCCCAGTCTTTGAAAAAGTTCAGGTACCAGCGGCAGGGGGTAACGATTTTTAATGGTGATTTTATTCAGGGCCCGATAGTCCACACATGGGCGTAGGGAGTGGTCTTTTTTTTCTACAAAGAAAATTCCAGCGCCCGCCGGGGAGGTGGAGGGCCAAATAAATCCCTTTTCTAGACTGTCATCTAGATATGACTTCAGGGCACTCAGTTCAGACTCGGAAAGAGGGAAGATCCTTCCAAAGGGGATTTCTGCCCCCGGGAGCAGTTCTATTGGGCAGTCATATGGCCTATGGGGAGGAAGGGTCTCTGCCCCCTTTTTGCTGAAGACATCTAGGAAAGCGTGATACTCCTTGGGTACCGCTTGTCGGGTTTCGTCATCGGATTCTGAACAGAGAAGAACCGAGGAGTCCCCGTCGGGGTTCCGGCAGCAATGCTGGAGGCAGTAATCCGAAGGAAATTCGATGGTTCCGGTGACCCAATCAATCCGTGGGTTGTGTGCCTTCAACCAAGGCATACCAAGGATGATTGGAAACAGGGGAGACTGAATGACGTCCAGGCACAAGAGTTCTCGGTGAGTTCCGGCGATGACAGCGGGTAGGGGGCTAGTCTCCTGAGTCACTGGTCCTGATCCCAAGGTAGACCCGTCAGCTAGGTATACCGAGAGCCCCTTCTCTCTTGGTCTGAGGGGAATCCTATTTCTTCGGGCGAAGGACGAGTCGACGAAGCCACTGCAAGCCCCGGAATCAATAACCGCGTGGGTTTGGATAGTCCTTCCTGGGAGCTGCAAAAGGACAGGGACAGCCAGATGAGAAGGGTTATCAGTCAACACAGATGAGGGGACAGGTGGAACAAGGAGGCACTTACGTATCTTAGCTGGGCAGGAACGAACAAAGTGCCCTGGCTCTCCGCAATACAGACAAAGGTTGTTGACCCGGCGACGTTGGCGTTCTTCTGGAGTCAGAGACGGGCGAAGTAGCCCCAGCTGCATGGGTTCCGGGGTGTCCAATGTGGATGCGGGTGGAGCAGGAGGAGTTGGGTGACTAGGCACCCGTGGTAACATCCAGATTGGACGAGTAGCTGCGGAGGAACGTTCCTGGCGGCGTTCCCTCAAGCGCCTGTCGATTTGGATGAAGGTGTCTATCAGGGCTTCTAATGTCTCGGGGATGCCCACACGAGCCAACTCATCTTTCAGGGCCTCGGAGAGACCCAAGCGGAACTGATAACGCAGGGCCGCGTTGTTCCATTCTGTGTCCGCGCTCCATCACCGGAATTCTGAGACATAGTCCTCCACAGGTCTACGACCTTGTTGCAGGGCACGTAGGGCTGCTTCTGCGGTTGCAGCGAGTTGGGGGTCCTCGTAGAGTCTGGACATTGCCTGAAAGAAGGTATCCACAGAGTCTAGAGATGGGTCTTTCCGCTCCAACAGACGGTGTGCCCAGGCCTGAGGTTCATCTGTCAACAAAGAGATGATGAATCCCACCTTCGTTGCTTCAAGAGAGAAGGTCCGGGGGTTGCAAAGCAAAATAAAGTTAGCATGAGTTGCGGAAGGCCCTGAACTTGTTTCGGTCTCCCGTGAATCGTTCCGGGGTTGGAACCCTAGGTTCAGGTGGCAACATGACTACTGAAGGTGGGGCATGGGCCCCTGGAGCGGCTGGTGCTGAAGCAGATAGTGCCTGAACTTGTTCCTCCAGTCTTCCGTAGCCCTCCTGCAAACTCTTAACTGCTTGAGTAAGGCCGGCCAGATGATGGCAGAGCTCGTCCATGGGGGAGGCTCCCTGCGCAGGCTCGGACATGGCTGTCCAGTACTGTCACGTACCTAGTAGTTGAGCCTGGAATGCAGGGATCGGCCCCTCGTATCCCCCTGGCTAATGAACCCCTGGAGATGAGGACAGGTATTCAAAAGTTCAGGGGGCACAAGTGCCTGGCAGATGGAGACTGGTCCAGATGAACAGCTGGGCACCGACAGCGAGTAGGTAGAGCTGTGTATATCTAAAAGCTTCTGCGCTCTATGGAAAAATGGGAAGTAACTAGTGGAAAAAAGCAGCAATCACTAAATGAGTTTTCTCTCACTACTGGAAAATAAAATAAAGAATGTGATGCGCTAATTTCAAACCATAAAATGATCGTAGTAAGCCACAAATATGCAATTATACAATACTACAAAGTGCAACTGTGCATAAATTAGTCAAATGATGCTTCTGTGCATATATAAAAGTGATAGCTAGTGCATAAACCATAAGGTGACTCTATGTGCAAACAAACGCAAATTTGTCATATAGACCAAAATACATATATGAAGTGTGTACACTTATTGCAAAATGTATATAGTGAAGCAAAGACAAGTTCGGGGTATACGTTGAAGTGATAGCTAGTGCAAGGACCATAAAGTGACTAAATGTGCAAAAAACGCAAATTTGTCATACAAAACCTAAAAAACGAAAACATATAAAGAGTGGATATACTTAAAAAGTGTATAAAATGAAGCAAAACCAGGTACTAAAATAACAGAAAAATATAAAATGTTCAATTCAAGTGACCAGCGTGATTGAAGATAAAATGTCCCATACACAGTCAGATCATGCAATTCGGTAAATGCACTAAGTAAAACGTGCAGCGTGCTGGGCAATCAATCCATCCGTGATGATCCGTGCAATAGAGTGCAAATATTATGCAATTACCTCACTGCTGTGAGTAAACAGCAATATAAATGATGAACACCAGGATGATTGCAGAAAACGGCTGGGTAACACAATCTTTAGGAGACTTCTCTAACTTCCTCGTGAATGGCAGGTAAACTCAAAGGAATAGATTAAAAGAGACCGCCATAGTGTAGTATTTAAAACATCTAAGTTTTATTAAACAAGTTTTAAAACTACTCACAAACTAAGCTGATATAAACACATCAGACAGACAGCATTAGAGTAAAACCGGATATGGACGTCACTTCCGGGTTCCTACGCGTTACGTCTTGGAGACTTCAACTGGGATCCCAGTTGAAGTCTCCAAGACGTAACGCGTAGGAACCCGGAAGTGACGTCCATATCCGGTTTTACTCTAATGCTGTCTGTCTGATGTGTTTATATCAGCTTCGTTTGTGAGTAGTTTTAAAACTTGTTTAATAAAACTTAGATGTTTTAAATACTACACTATGGCGGTCTCTTTTAATCTATTCCTTTGAGTTTACCTGCCATTCACGAGGAAGTTAGAGAAGTCTCCTAAAGATTGTGTTACCCAGCCGTTTTCTGCAATCATCCTGGTGTTCATCATTTATATTGCTGTTTACTCACAGCAGTGAGGTAATTGCATAATATTTGCACTCTATTGCACGGATCATCACGGATGGATTGATTGCCCAGCACGCTGCACGTTTTACTTAGTGCATTTACCGAATTGCATGATCTGACTGTGTATGGGACATTTTATCTTCAATCACGCTGGTCACTTGAATTGAACATTTTATATTTTTCTGTTATTTTAGTACCTGGTTTTGCTTCATTTTATACACTTTTTAAGTATATCCACTCTTTATATGTTTTCGTTTTTTAGGTTTTGTATGACAAATTTGCGTTTTTTGCACATTTAGTCACTTTATGGTCCTTGCACTAGCTATCACTTCAACGTATACCCCGAACTTGTCTTTGCTTCACTATATACATTTTGCAATAAGTGTACACACTTCATATATGTATTTTGGTCTATATGACAAATTTGCGTTTGTTTGCACATAGAGTCACCTTATGGTTTATGCACTAGCTATCACTTTTATATATGCACAGAAGCATCATTTGACTAATTTATGCACAGTTGCACTTTGTAGTATTGTATAATTGCATATTTGTGGCTTACTACGATCATTTTATGGTTTGAGAGTAGGTAGAGCTGGTAGGACTGATCTGTAGCAGGCAGGCACCAGTGGATGGACTGCTGGGCAGGTGGTCGTCAGGAGGCACCAGGAACCCAATGGGTAAGCAGAAACAGAAGTATCGGGTACAGGCCGGGTCAGCAGGAATCGGTCAGCAAGGTACAAGGGATGAGGCAGAGACGTGGTCAGACAAGCAGAGGTCGGAGGCAGGCAGCAATGGATCGGAGTCAAGGAACAAGCCGGATATCAGGAACCAGGGTAACGGGTACAGATTCAGATAGCAAGATCACGGACACGCTGTAGACTGGACAGCACGGGTGGAAGGGAGCCAGTGACTAAAGAAGGCCTTAGGGCGCCAAACGGACGTACGACGGATCAGCGCGCCCTCGCAAGGAAACGTGCTCCCGTTCGTGACCCACGTGCGCGTGCGCGCTCGTTCGTGTTGACGCGAGTGCGATCGTTGGCTTTAGCGCGCGTCAAAGGAAAACGACGGGCTCTCCTCGACGGGTTTCTACGGGTAAGTCTCTTGTATACGACCGGGGTGCCCGAGTGATCGTGACAGTACCTCACTCAACCCTATATATTGTACTACGCTATACCATACCAGTCCTTAGAAGGACCTTTGTGGGACTAGTAGGTTGTGATTAGCAGACTGTACCTCAGTCCCTATACTGATAAAGGACTGCTGCAGAATAGGGCAGCAGTCAGCAGTAGTGCACCTCAACCCTATATATTGTGGACCTATACCAGTGCTTAAGGAATAGCAGACTGTACCTCACTCAACCCTATGTACTTTAGTACCCTATACCTTACCAGTCCTTATAAGGACCTTTGTGGAACTAGTAGGTTGTGATTATCAGACTGTACCTCACTCAACCCTATATACTGTACTACGCTATACCATACCAGTCCTTAGAAGGACCTTTGTGGGACTAGTAGATAGTGATTAGCAGACTGTACCCCAGTCCCTATACTGATAAAGGACTGCTGCAGAATAGGACAGCAGTCAGCAGTAGTGCACCTCAACCCTATATATTGTGGACCTATACCAGTCCTTAAGGATTAGCAGACTGTACCCCACTCAACCCTATATACTGTACTACGCTATACCTTACCAGTCCTTATAAGGACCTTTGTGGAACTAGTAGGTTATGATTAGCAGACTGTACCTCACTCAACCCTATATACTGTACTACGCTATACCTTACCAGTCCTTAGAAGGGCCTTTGTGGAACTAGTAGGTTGTGATTAGCAGACTGTACCTCAGTCCCTATACTGATAAAGGACTGCTGCAGCATAAGGGCAGCAGTCAAGTATAATATTCTTTCTATATCTGGAAGAAAGAATATTATACGTGTACAACCCTATTACCATACCAGTCCTGAAAAGGACCTTTGTGGACCTAATAGTAACAGCTAATGATTAAACTGACTGTCCCTCACTGCTACACACAGCGTCCTGTCTGTCCCTCTGTACACGGACAAAACACAGGCTGCTGCAACAATAACTTGAATAGCAGTGCACTCAAAGCTATATCCTGTACTACGCCATACCAGTCCTGAAAAGGACTTTTGTGGACCTAATAGTAACAGCTAATGATTAAACTGACTGTCCCTCTCTGCTACACACAGCGTCCTGTCTGTCCCTATCTGCACTGACAAAAGACAATCTGCTGCAACAATGACTTGAATAGCAGTGCCTCAAACCTATATCCTGAACTACATCTACATCTACACCATACCAGTCCTTAAAAGGACTTTTGTGGTCCTAATAGCTAGCGATTTGGGTCACTGCAGTCTCTCCCTGCTCCACACAGCAACCTCTCCCTCTAGTGACAGTAGAAAGAATGTAAAATGGCCGCCGGATCGGGTCTATTTATAAGTTAGAATGTCCAATTGTCCATGTGCTGTAATGTTTCAATTGGCTCTCCTGTACCCCATGATAGATGTGTCATCATAAGTCAAAGTTCTTTTACACAGTAAACACGTGGGTCCGCCGGGCGAAAAGCGGCAATAGTCCGCCGATCGGGTGAATCGCGAACAGCCGAAATTCGCAGCGAACCGACCGCCGGGCGAACAGTTCGGCCATCCCTACTCAGGAATGAGTACCCACTAGTGCACCCATAGCAAGCAGTTTGCTATGAATGCATTTGCAGAAGAGGAGGAGCCAGGAGCACCAGCGGGGGGCCCAAGAAGAGGAGGGCTGCTCTGTGCAAAACCATAGCGCAGAGCCAGGGCCGTCTTTAATATTGATTGGACCCTGGGCAAAACTTTTCTTGGGCCCACCCCCCCCGTGCAGTTTTGATCTCCACCTGCTCTGAGACTTACAATAAATAGCAGCTAGACTCAAAATCAGTTTACTGAATCAGATCAGGCAGCTATTGTAATTGGTTGCCGGAGTTTACAGTGTATCATTACCGCTCACTGACTGGTTGTTAGAGGTTACAGCACACATTACAGCTCACTAATTAGTTACTAGCGGTTACAGCACATGATTTCTGCTTGTTGATATTACTGTACAGTAATACTGCTCATTGATTCGTTGCTAGAGGTTACAGCACATCATCTCCTCACTCCAGGGGTCATGCTATACATATGGATGCCGCCTTTATTTACATATCTATGCCGCCGGATGCAGCTATTTACATATGAATGCTGCTGCTATTTACATATGAATGATGGTTATTTAAATGTAAACACAGGGTCTGCAGGTGAGTCATCTGTACACACAATAGGGCAGAGCTGGGCAGCATTAGTAGCAGCACTTCACACTGAGATATCAGGACAAAGCAAGAGACAAGAAAATTTAAACTGGGATAGTTGCCAAGTAGGGATGAGCCGAACACCCCCCGGTTCGGTTCGCACCAGAACTTTCGAACGGACCCCAAATTCGTACGAACTTTAGAACCCCATTGAAGTCTATGGGACTCAAACGTTTGAAATTAAAAGTGCTAATTTTAACGGCTAATATGCAAGATACTGTCCTAAAAAGGGTTTGGGGACCTGGCTCCTGCCCCAGGGGACATGGGTCAATGCCTAAAATGTTTTTAAAAATGGCAGTTTTGGCGGGAGCACTGATTTTAATGACGATTAAAGTGAAAAAAAAAGTGAAATATTCCTTTAAATATCATGCTTGGGGGGTGTCTGTAGTATGCCTGTGAAGTGCCACGTGTTTCCCGTGTTTAGAACAGTCCCTGCACAAAATGACATTAAACGGAAATAACATCATTTAAAACTGCTTGCGGTTTTAATGTTATATCTGGTTCCTGCAATATGGTTGAAAATCATTGAGAAAAATGGCATGGGTAGCCCTCCCTGCCCATTACCAGCCCCTTTGGGTCTTGTACGCATATTAAGGGGAACCCGTACCCATATTAAAAAAAGGATATGCGTGTGGCCCCCAGGCCCTATATACTCAGAACAGCAGTATACAGGCGGTGCAAACAAGACAGGGACTGTGTAGGTTTGTTGTGTTAAGTTGAATCTGTTTGTAATTTTCAACTGGTACATTTTTAAAGTGTAGCTCCAGTCAAAAAAACTATTTTTAAGCTTTTTGGAAAACATAGGGAAGGGTTATCACCCCTGTATAATTTGTTTTGTCGTCCATCTTTTTTCATCTCACTTGCTGTTGTCTCCTTCCGTTTGCAAGTAGGAGATGTTTGTAAGTTGGATGTTTGAAAGTAGGGGCCTGCCCTATATGCTCTGCAGAAATGGCGGAACAAGGTGCTGGTTTTGCCACAACATTGTAAGCCCTCAAAGTGACTCTTGATGAAGGTCAGTCGATCAACTGATTCGGTGGACAGGCGCACCCTGTGATTGGTAACAAAGCCACCAGCAGCACTGAAGGTGCGTTCCGAAAGAACGCTGGATGCAGGACAGGCCAGTAGCTCAATTGCATACTGTGCAAGCTCTGGCCAGTGATCCATCCTCAAGACCCAGTAAGCCAGAGGATTTTCGGTGGGAAAGGTGTCCAAGTCTGACCTTGCCCCTAGGTATTCCTGCACCATGTAAATCAGACGCTGTCAGTGGTTGCTGGAACCGATCATCCCTTGGGGCTGTGGACTAAAAAATTGTCTGAAAGCATCAGTCAGACGGCCACCTTCTCCACCGCTCCTTCTGACCGATGCCTCAGCAACACATTGTCCAGGACCAGGAGTTTGTAACCTCCCAGTCTCTGGGAACGCGTTGCACAGACCTTTCTGCAAGGCCTCCCGGAGATGTCTCCTCCTCTGCTCCCTCTGCGATGGCAAGATAAGGTCGGCAACCTTACCCTTGTACCGTGGATCAAGGATCCGAAGAATACGAGGATCCTTCTGCAGGCTTTGCAGGATCAGGGAGGCCATGCAGCGTAGGTTAGCTCAAGCATTCGGTCCGGAGTCCTCTGGGTCACTAAGGACAACATGATCCGCAGCTACCTCCTCCCAGCCACGTACAAGTCCACGGGTTTCTTGGGACTGTAAATCATCCCTACAAGACTGCTGCTGCTGCTGAGTGCCAGCCTCCACCTCCATGCTGACACAATCATCCTCCTCCTTCTCCTCTTCCTCCTCCTCTTCCTCCTCCTCATCCTCTTCCTGTGTGATGGGTGGCACAGCAGGAACACTGTCTGGATAAAGGGGGCCTTGAGAGGCAAGGAAGTCCTCCTCTTCCTGCCTCTGTTCTGCCTCAAGTGCCCTGTCCATTATTCCACGCAGCATATGCTCCAAGAGGTGGACAAGAGGTACAGTGTCACTGATGCATGCACTGTCACTGCTCACCATCCTTGTGGCCTCCTCAAATGGTGAAAGGACAGTGCATGCATCCCTGATCATGCCCCACTGGCGTGGTGAGAAAAAACCAAGCTCCCCTGACCCTGTCCTCGTGCCGTAGTCGCACACATACTCATTGATGGCCCTCTGCTGCATGTGCAGCCGCTGCAGCATGGCCAACGTTGAGTTCCACCTGGTGGGCATGTCACATATAAGGCGGTTCTTGGGCAGGTTCAACTCCTTTTGGAGCTCAGCCAGCCGAGCACAGGCATTAAATGATCGGCGGAAATGCACACAGACTTTCCTGGCCTGCTTCAGGACATCCTGTAAGCCCGGGTACCTGCCCAAGAACCGCTGCACCACCAGGTTAAGGACGTGAGCAACACAGGGCACATGGGTCAGTTGTCCCTGTAGGAGGGCGGAGAGGAGGTTGGTGCCATTGTCGCAAACCACCATTCCTGGCTTAAGCTGGCGTGGCATCAACCACCTCTCGGCCTACCCCTGCATAGCTGACAAAACATCCGCCCCAGTGTGGCTCCTGTCCCCCAAACAAACCAGCGCAAGCACGGCATGGCATCGTTTTGCCTGCGTACTTGCGTAGCCCCTGGAACGCCTACGGAGCACCGCTGGTTCTGAGGACAGAGCACTGGAAGAGGCCATGGAGGAAGAAGAAGAGGAAGGGGTGGAGGAGAGAGGTGTGTCACAACCAATAGTAGCATTTTGGAGGCGTGGTGGCGGAACAACCTCCAACACTACTGCACCTTGTCCTGCATCCTTCCCAGCTGCCAGAAGAGTGACCCAATGGGCCGTGAAAGACAGGTAACGTCCCTGTCCATGCCTGCTGGACCATGAGTCAGCGGTAATATGCACCTTACCGCTGACCGCCCTGTCCAGCGAGGCAAGGACATTGCCTTCCACATGCCGGTAGAGAGCCGGAATCGCCTTCCGTGAGTATAAGTGGCGTTTGGGGACCTGCCACTGAGGAACCGCACATTGTACAAACTCACGGAAGGGGGCCGAGTCTACCAACTGAAAAGGCAGCAGTTGAAGTGCTAGCAATTTAGCCAAGCTAGCATTCAACCGCTGGGCATGTGGATGGCTGGGAGTGAACTTCTTTCGCCGGTCCAGCAGCTGGGGCAGGGACATTTGCCTGCTATAATCGGACATGGGTGTACTGCTAGCAGAGTGCCCAGAAGCACTTGGCTGTGACACACCTAATTCTACACCTTCATTCCTCTCAGAGCAGGTTTCAGAGAGAATTGAAGGTCTAGTGGGGTTGGAGATGCCAGCTGATGAGGAGCAAGGAGAGGTCCGCTTTGTTCTTTGGTGTGGGTCTTTGAGGTACGCTTGCCAACGAGCTGCATGGCAGGTGAACATATGTCTGGTCAAGCATGTGGTGCCCAAGCGGCTGATGTTTTGGCCACGGGAAATACGCTTGAGACATATGTTGCAAATAGCAGCGGTGCGATCTGATGCACTCGTCTCAAAAAAGGCCCACACCAAAGAACCTTTAGAATAACGCGCAGAGGCAGCGCCCTGCACAGGCATAGCTCTGCGGTGTGATTCAGTCGGTGTGCTGCCCCTAAGCTGGCCCCCGGAGGGCATCCTGCCTCGTTGGACATGTGCCTCCTCCTCCTCCTCCACTCTCCTACCAGGCACCCACGTGGAGTCAGTGCCCTCATCATCCCCTCCCTCTTCATCGCTGTAGCAAACCTGGCAGTATGCTGCAGCTTGTGGAACATGACTGCCAGATTGCTGTCCTTCTTGAGCATCCCCTCTCTCTGCATTCACGCTACTGCCTTCCTCTAGCTGAGTGTCATCATCAGAGCCTACAAAACACTGGGCATCCTCCTGGAGCATGTACCCAACACTGTGCTCAAAGAGTTCAGGAGACTCCTCAGGAGGACGTGGTTGGTCTAGGGAAGGAGTCACTGATGATGACATTGAGACGAGGGAAGACGATGCGTTGGCAGCTGCTTTGCTAGTACCCTGAGACTGGGTGAGAGAGGATGAGAAGGATGAAGAGGGCTTGGTCATCCACTCTACCAAGTCATTGGCATGTTGCAGCTCAACATGTCCAGCTGCCGAAAAGAAGGACAAGCGTGTCCCATGGCCACGTGCTGATGACGATGCACCGCGTCCACGACCAGCACTGTTGCCTCTAGACACAGAGCCTGCTTGCCCTCTTTTATCGGCTCGCGCCTGTCTGCCTCTCCTTGCTGGCCTTCCAGACATGGTAATGGCCTGAAGGGAGTTGGGTAAAACAGCAATTGGGTAGTGTATATTGTGCTGGAGGCACACAACACCCACTAACTCCTGCAGATGCCTTTATTATAGAACACCAGCAATAAAGGGTAGATAAAGGGATATACTGTACTGGAGGCACACAACACCCACTAAGCCCTGCAGATGGCTCTATTAGAGAACAGCAATAAAGGGTAGATACAGGTGTATATTGTGCTGGAGGCACACAACACCCACTAACTCCTGCAGATGCCTTTATTATAGAACACCAGCAATAAAGGGTAAATACAGATGTATACTGTGCTGTGCTGGAGGCACACACAACTTCCAATAACTCCTGCAGATGGCAAGTGGGCTCAAATAGAGAAGAGCTATGTAGGTGGATATAGCAGTGTGTACTGGGTACAGAGCACACAGACAGCACGCACAAGCTCCTAGCACTGACTGCAAGCTCTATTATAAAAGATAGATATATCGCTAGCTATATAGGTGAGGTGAATATAGCGGTGTATACTGCGGTCAGGGCACGCAGACAACAACCACTACAGTAGAGCAAGATTGAAAAATCGTCCAATAACGATCGGTGTATACTGTGTTGAAGGTACACAGAACACCCACTAACTGCTTCAGACGCCAACACACTACACAAGGCCACCGCGCTGGCGGCCTTATATAGTGTGGGGTGTGTACTACACAGCCTGAGCTATGATTGGCCACAGGCATCCTGCCTGTGGCCAATCATGGCTCTCCTCGCTGCCGGCGCTATGATTGGCCAAGCATGCGGGGTCACAGTGTATGCTTGGCCAATCATGAGCCAGCAATGCACTGCGCCATCGCAGTGCATTGTGGGCCGTGAGCGCCACACAAATTTGGTGCGAATGGCCCATAATGTTCGGAATTCGCAGAACGGGCGAACAGCCGATGTTCAAGTCGAACGTATGTTCAACTCGAACGCGAAGCTCATCCCTATTGCCAAGTATGAGGCAGCTGCTTTGGGCCCCACAACAATGACAGGGCACAGGGCAGCTGCCCCTTTTGCCCTGCCTTAAAAACGGCCCTGCGCAGAGCAGGCAAGTACAACATGTTTTTAAATGTTCAATTTTTTTTTTTTTTAAACAACAATCACCTTTCATAACATATTACATGTTACACGCATATTCAGGTTGTAACATGTTACAAGTGGACTGGACCCCACACCTCCCTGATACCTGCTGTGACAGCTGGCTGGGTTTTTCTCCCTCCCTGCTAGCTGTCAAGATTTTTAAAAAATGTGGCTGAGCAGGGCTCTGCCCACCTGGCTGCGTCTCTGATTGACAGCGCTCTGTGCATGGAAAACTACAAGGTCCAGCAGCCTTTGCGGCTGCTGGAGCACTGTGGTAGTTCATTCATCCTTCCTGTCAGATTTTATCTGCTTACTTGTATCTGTACGGGCAAGCAGATTCACTGACAGATCTGCTGGAGACCAGCATGTTAATTTTACCTGCTCTATACAAGGGTTTTTTCCTCTTTTGGGGTCCCTCAGCAGCGCTCCTGGCTCCTCCTCTTCTCGAGTGCCCCCACGGAGAAGTGCTCTCCCTCGGGGGGCACTCACGCAGGTGCGCTCCTAAGTCCCGCTCCTGTTCCCGTGTCACTGGATTTAATTGGCAGCAGCGGGAGCCAATGGCTCCCGCTGCTATCAATCTATCCAATGAGAACCCGAGACAGCAGCCGAAGCTGCTGTTCTCTCCCCGCCACTGGAAAAATCGGGGTTAGGTAAGTAATAGGGGGGCTCTAGGGGGCTGCAGCACTACAGAAGGTTTTTCACATAAAATGCATTAAGGTGAAAAACCTCAGTGCCAGTTCACACCAAATGCAGTCCAGTGCGTTTTTGTTCTGCATCAAAAACGCATGGAGAGAAGGTTATATGGTTTCCAATGGCTTAGTTCACACTAGTGCAGTCAGTTCCAGGGATTTTCAGCTCCAGAAAAAAAAGTAGAACATGCTGCATTTTCCTGCACTGGACTATACATGAACGCAGTAAAATGCATTAAACACGCACTGAAACGCACCGGAATGCACCTAAACGCACAAAAATGCATCAAAAACGCACTGGACCCTAGTATAGTGGAAAAAAAACTGGAAAAAAGAAGAATAAAAGCACCTGGAATCTGGAAATGCATCAAAAACGCACCAAAAACTCACTAGTACGCATCAAAAACTTGTTAAAAATGCGCATGCAGAAACGCATCTGGTGTGCATTTTTGTGATGTGAACTAGCCCTAAAGGGTTTACAACTCCTTTAAGGCCCCATTCACATATAGGTGATGTGGAATTTTGGTCAGAAGCGCTTTTTTCACAATTCTGGTTGTGATTCCAAATCATGGCAAAAAGTGCGATGCGAGTTTGGGTGCCATACCTAAATGCCACCCCAAACACAGGAATGATTTTTCTGCGCTTGTTTGCACAACAAGATGCACGAAAATCATGTCAAACGTATAAAATCTGATAGGTTGGTTGTACTGAAGTCGCCCATAGATGGAATGAAATTAAGTTGGTTCCTGCTTTTTACACAGGAGTAAAGCCTCATACACACGATATGACTTTGTACAAACTTTCCCGTGGATTTTTGTGCAAAGGGCGTCAGCCCTGAACTTGTATTGCATCACACGGCAGGACTTTTTCAGCCAACTTTCACCCAATCACATGGTTTTTCTGCTCTATACCGCCACCTTTGGTCAACTTCTGTATTGTTGTCTGATCTTTTGCATTGGTTCTGAGCAATGCGTGTTTGTACTTTGTACAAAAGTCCTATGGTTTTATGTACACACAATCGCACTTTGCTCCATCTGACTTTTGTTGCTGGAAAGTTTGTCCGTTCGCACAGCCAACAAAAGTCAGATGAAAACAGAAATTTTTTGTCAGATGGAGAGTACAGTCGGATGTTGCTCCAAAACAGCTAATTTGCATGTTTGTTGTCAAAAAGTCAGATCGTGTGTATGGGCTTTAACCACCTCAATACAGTGCACTTACACCCCCTTCCTGACCAGACCAATTTTCAGCTTTCAGCACTCTCACAGTTTGAATGACAATTACTCAGTCATGCAACACTGTACCCATATGAAACTTGCGTCCTTTTTTCCACACAAATAGAGCTTTCTTTTAGTGGTATTTAATCACTAGTGGGTTTTTTTATTTTTTGTGCTATAAATAAAATAAAATGTAAATTTTGTGAAAAAAATGCCTTTTTCTTTGTTTCTGTCATAAATTTTTGCTAATTAGTAATTTTTCTTCATACATTTTGGCCAAAATTTATACTGCTACATATCTTTGGTAAAAATAACCCACATTAGTGTATATTATTTGGTCTTTGTGAAAGTTATAGAGTCTACAAACTATGGTGCCAATCACTGAAAATTGATCACATCTGATCAGGCCTTCAGTACATCGGTTGTATCTCATTTCTTGAGACACTAACAAGTCAGGAAAGTACAAATACCCCCCAAATGACCCCTTTATACAAAGTAGACATTCCAAGGTATTAAGTAAGTAGCATGGGGAGTTTTTTTAAGTTGTCATTTTTTCCCACAATTCTTTGCAAAATGAAGATTTTTTTTTATTATTATTTTTTTTTACAAAATTGTCATATTATCAGGTTATTTCTCACACACAGCATATGCATACAACAAATTACACCCCAAAATACATTCTGCTACTCTTCCAGAGTACGGCGATACCACATGTGTCAGACTTTTACACAGCCTGGCCACATACAGAGCACCAACATTGATGTAGTACCTTCAGACGTTCTACGAGCAAAAATGACGCATCTCATTTCTCAACCACCTATTACACTTTTGAAGGCCCTGGAGTACCAGGGCAATGGAATTTCCCATAAAGTTCCAGAAATTTTTGTAATATGTGGAAAAAAATGTAAACACATTTTTTTTTTTTACACAAAGTTGTCAATTTATAAGATATTTCTAACACATAGCATGTATATAGCAAAAATTACACCCCAAAATACATTGTGCTACTCCTCCCGAGTATGGCGATACCACATGTGTGGGACTTTTACACAGCCTGGCCACATAGAGAGGCCGAACATTGAAGTAGTACGTTCAGGCGTTCTAGGAGCATCAATGACACATCTCATTTCATTCCTACTTATCACACTTTTGAAGGTCCTGGACCACCAGGACAGTGAAATTAGCCACAAAATGACCCCATTTTGGAAAGCAAACACCCCAACATATATTCTATGAGATATGGGCTGTAAATAGGTACTTGGGTACTCTGATGGGCTGGAGATAGGTACTCTGATGGCCTGATGACAGGTACTCGGGTACTCTGATGGCCTGGTGACAAGTACTCGGGTACTCTGATGGCCTGGTGACAGGTACACTGATAGCTTGGTGACTGGTATTTGGGTACTCTGAAGGGCGGTGACAGGTACTCATATGGACTGAGATAGGTACTCGGGTACTAAGATGAACTGTGACAGGTACTCAGGTACTCAGATGAACTGTGACGGGTACTCAGATGGACTGGGACAGGTACTCGGATACTCAGATGGACTGGGACAGGTACTCGGGTACTCAGATGGACTGGGACAGGTACCCGGGTACTCGGATGAACCGTGACAGGTACCCGGGTACTCGGATGAACCGTGATAGCTACTCGGGTACTCGGATGAACCGTGACAGCTACTCGGGTACTCGGATGAACCGTGACAGGTACTCGGGTACTTTGATGGGCTGTGACAGGTACTCGGGTACCCTGATGGACCGTGACAGGTACTCGGGTACTTTGATGGGCTTTGACAGGTACTCGGGAACTTTGATGGACCGTGACAGGTACTCGGGTACCCTGATGGACCGTGACAGGTACTCGGGTACCCTGATGGACCGTGACAGGTACTCGGGTACCCTGATGGACCGTGACAGGTACTCATGTACCCTGATGGACCGTGACAGGTACTCGGGTACTCTGATGGGCTGGAGATAGGTACTCTGATGGCCTGGTGACAGGTACTCGGGTACTCTGATGGCCTGGTGACAGGTACTCGGGTACTCTGATGGCTTGGTGACAGGTACTCGAGTACTCTGATGGGCCGTGAAATGTACTCGGGTACTCTGATGGGCCATGACAGGTACTCGGGTACTCTGATGGGCTGTGACAGGTACTCGGGTACTCAGATGGACTGGGACAGGTACTCGGGTACTCTGATGGGCTGTGACAGGTACTCAAATACTCTGATGGACTGTGATTGACAGGTCCTCTTTATTGGGGGGGGGCAATCAGTGTGATTGGTGTACACTGTAGGCGGTAAGGAGATGTTACTGCAATCCCGGAAAACCCGGTAACATCTCGTTACCGAGGTTTGTTTACATTTTAGTGATCGGCTGTGAAAGGATCACAGCCGAGCACGTGGGTAAACAGCCGGCCATTGGCTGTTTACCAGCGTCGGTGACGAACAGTGTTCCCGGGGAACACGCCACCACCGACGTGCACGCGCAGGGCGCTCGCGATCGCGCGCATGCGCCGTGCACAGTAGGGGTGTGAACATATGTGATCGGCCGTGACTTCATCATGGCTGATCACGTGGTAAACAGCCATAACTAATGGCTGTTCACCCCCTTCGGTGGCGAGCGGTGTTTCTGTGACATGCCGCCACCGAAGAAACAGGGATGCGCACACACGATCGCGCTCATTCCCTGTTTAAACGGGAGGCCGTCATATGATGGCCTCCTGCCACAATAGGTTCCCCCGCCTGGCCGTCATTTGATGGCCGGCGGTCAGCAACTAGTTAAGAGGAGGAGGGAGGGAACTTTTGAAAGAATAATTGGTGTTAAGCTAGCTATACATAGATTGAACTTTATCCTGCTCAGCAGGGACTGGCTGAAATTTGATCCATTTTTGGGCACTGTGGTTGCACAGAAGTCGATCTACTGAATGTGTGGATGGGGGAATCGAGTCAGTTTTTTTCATTCAACCAACGAAAAATAAATGACTAAATGTATGGGCTGCCTTAGGCTTTGAGTCCCGGTTCAAACTGGTGTGATGCGGAAAACCCTGCGATTTAGTGCCAGTTCCCACATCGCACCTGAATCGCACACTGGTTCACACTGACATCTGCGAACCGATAAGGGTGTCAATGTAAAAATAAAAGAGAATTATGGGGGAGTTTATATATATATTTTTTTATTTATACTTACCTAGGTGGATGCAGCATCAGTCCCCCGGCGCCTCTGTACTTAGAACTGAGCGGTCGAACACCGCCGATCACTCGGTTCTGACAGTTCCCCGAGCAGAGAGTTGCAGACTGTCACTAAGCGGTTCTCCGCTCTGCCTCCTCCTCACTCACTGGAGCGCTGAGATGTGGGGGGGACAAATACTGCAGCTGCTGACTTTTAATTATCGGACACTTACCTGTCCAGCGATGCGGGCAAACGAAGCTCGCTTGTCTCCCCACCCTCTCTGTGACGCCGGCATTATAACTGTGGGTCCTGGCTGTGGCTTCACAGCCGGGCACCCACTGCGCATGCACGAGCCAGGCCACATGCCGTGACAGGCTGGGCAATCATTTGGGACCTGCCATGTGTCCCATATGATAGCCGAGAGGGTGGGGGAGAGGCGTGTCCTTTCCAGTGCCGCAGTGTGCCAGGAGGAAGTGGTACCGGCCCCCCCCCCAAAAAAAAATGACATGCCAAATGTGACATGTCAGGGGGTCACCTCGATTAAGGCGGAAGTTCTATTTTTGGGTGGAAATCTGCTTTAAGGACCGGGCCTCTTTTTTAGATGTGTTGTTTACAAGTTAAAAATATTTTTTTTGCTATAAAAATAATTAGAACCCCCAAACATTATACTTTTTTTTTCTAACACCCTAGAGAATAAAATGGCGGTCGTTGCAATACTTTCTGTCACGCATATTTGTGCAGCGGTCTTTCAAGCGCACCTTTTTTTTTTAAAATACACACTTTTTTTTTTTAAATAAAAAAATAAGACAACAGTAAAGTTAGCCCAATTTTTATTTTTTTTATATTGTGAAAAATAATATTACGCCAAGTAAATTGATACCCAACATATGAAAGTTTAAATTGTGCCCGCTTGTGGAATGGCGACAAACTTTTACCCTTAAAAATCTCCATAGGTGACATTTAAAAAATTCTACAGGTTGGATGTTTTGTGCTATAGAGGAGGTCTAGGGGTAGAATTATTGCTCTTGCTCTACCAATCGCAGCGATACCACACATGTGTGGTATGAACACCGTTTTCATATGGGGGTGCTACTCACGTATGCGTTCACTTCTGCGCGCGAGCTCGGCGGGATGGTGCACGTTAAAAAAAAGTATTTTTTTTCTTATTTATTTTTTACCTTTTATTTTTACACTGTTTTAAAAAAATAAAAAATAAAAGTGTCACTTTTATTCCTATTACAAGGAATGTAAACATCCCTTGTAATAGAAAAAAAGCATGACGGGACCTCTTAAATATGAGATCTGGAGTAAAAAAAAAGACCTCAGATCTCATATTTACACTAAAAAATAATACATTTTGTCATTTAACCCTTTCATGACTAAGCCTATTTTTGACATTTGGTGTTTACAAGCTAAAATCCAGATTTTTTGCTAGAAAATCCCCAAACATTATATATATTTTTTTAGCAGAGACTCTAGAGAATAAAACAGCGATTGTTGCAATATTTTATGTCACGCGGTATTTGCGAAGCGGTGTTTTAAACGCAACTTTTTGGGAAAAGTAACACTTTCATGAATTTAAAAAAAACGAAACAATAAAATTAGCCCAATTTTTTTGCATAATGTGAAAGATAATGTTATGCCGAGTAAATAGATACCAAACATGTCACACTTTATAATTGCATGCACTCGTGGAATGACGACAAACTACGGTACCTAAAAATCTCAATAGGCGATGCTTTAAAAAAAAATTCCGGTTACCAGGTTAGAGTTACAGAGGAGGTCTAGTGCTAGAATTATTGCTCTCGCTCTGATGATCGCAGCGATACCTCACATGTGTGATTTGAACACCGTTTACATATGAGGGCGCGACTTCCGTATGCGCTTTCTTTGCCGCGTGAGCTCGTGGTGGGGGCACTTAAAAAATTTTTTTACTTATTTATTTTATTAATTTTAAAATTAATAAATTGTTTTAAAAAAAAATGTGATCACTTTTATTGCTGTCACAAGGAATGTAAACATCCCTTGTGACAGTAATAGGTGGTTACAGGTACTCTTTATGGAGGGATCTGGGGGGTCTAAAAGACCCTCGATCCCTCCTTTGCACTTCAAAGTATTCAGATTGCCGAAAACTGAGATTCTGAATACTGTATAATTTTTTAAATCCGGCGCCATTGGCAGCCGAGTAAACGGAAGTGACGTCATGACGTCGCTTCCGTGTTTACAATTAGGAAACTGGAATTCCAGTCCCTCCCTAGCCGCTGGAAGCGGCGGATGTGAGATCGGTGCTCCCGATTGAACGGGAGCACTGGTAAGAGCGGCGGGAGGGGGGGATGTCCCTTCCCGTCCCCCCGGCAACGGCCAAAAACAGCCAAGCGGCTTTTAGCTGCATCGGTTGTTATGGCTGGAAAGCCAATCGCCCGCTCAGAAAAACGGTACCGGGATGATGCCTGCAGGTGCGGGCATCATCCCTGTATAACCCCCGGAAGCCAAGTACGCACATCTGCATACGCTCGGCGGCAAGGGCTTAAAAAAAAAAGAAAAAAAAAAGATCCTTTAACTAGATGCTGACCGCCGGCTGTCAAATGACGGCCAGGCGGCGCACCTATTGTGGCGGCCTCCCATTTAAACAGGGAATGCTCGCGATCGTGCGCATCCCTGTTTCTTCGGTGGCGGCGTGTCACGGAGACACCGCTCGCCACCGAAGGGGGTGAACAGCCATTCGTTATGGCTGTTTACCATGTGATCGGCCGTGATGAAGTCACGGCCGATCACAGATGGTCACACAACCCGAACGTGCACGGCGCATGCGCGCGATCGTGAGCGCGCTGCGCGTGCACGTCGGTGGCGGCGTGTTCCCGGGAACACTGCTCGTCACCGACCCTGGTAAACAGCCATTGGCCGGCTGTTTACCCACGTGATCGGCTGTGATCCTTTCACAGCCAATCACTAAAATTTAGTGTTGAAAATATTTTTATTGAAACATTTCAAGTAAAAACAATAAACAGTAACCATCATGAGGCAAATGCAGACAGGAATAGTAACAGGAGTACATTTACGGGAGGCCGGCTAATGACTATCGGCCATAGCCGGTCCCTGACGGGAAGCTTGGAGAGTAGAGAAGACGGCCTGCTCACCGATCCACGAGGCCACAGTAGTGAGAAATACTCATGGGTTACTACATGAGGCAATATTTAAACAATAACATAGAAAAGAGAGAAAGAAAGAGAGAAGAGAGAGGAGCAAAGTAAAGAGGAGCAAGGCGGTATAGGGGAAAGCTAAATAGCAAGAGGAGAGGAGAGGAAAGGGGGAGGGAGGGGGGGAGGGGGAAGGAATATGGGTAGGGGGGGGGGGGTAGGGTAAGGAAGAGCCCACAGTGTCCTCATGCGTTCAAGATTTGGTTCATTAAAGTGTCTGAGGAAGAGAAGCGGAGCCAGATCGACCATTGAGAAAGAAATTTGGCGTAAGTGTCATTGTCCAGTGCCAACATCTCCTCCATTCTCATAGTGTAATTCATAATCGACACCCACCGTGACAATGGGGGAGTGGTCATCGTCTTCCAATAAGCAGGTATCAGCTGTCTAGCAGAGAACATAAAGAAACGGAGCAATCTTTGTCTCTGTGATTTAATAGACCCGGGCAGTATAGAGAGTAATGCAATTTTTGGAGAGATAGGAACCGGAATATCAGCTAAGAGATTATAACATTCAAAAACCTGTGTCCAAAAGGGGCGGATCCTCTCACAGTCCCACCAGACATGCATGTAAGTTCCGACTGAAGCTTCACAGCGCCAGCAGGTGGCTGGTGTAGACGGGAAAATCCTGTGTAAAGTAGCAGGGTCCCTGTACCACCTTGATAATAGTTTGTAGTTCTTTTCTTGGGAGTAGCAGGAGATTGTTGACTTATGTGTGAAATGAAAAGAGGTATGCCATTCCGGCACAGAGATGTCTTCACCCAGATCCGCAGACCACAGCCTGGTGTAATGTGGGAGTTGATCATGTGCTAAAGTCTGCAGTAGGTTATATAAGGAGGATAGTAAGTGTTTGGGAGTTTCTGGAAGCGAGCACAGTTCCTCGAAGTTGGTAAGCTTACGATGTATTTGAGAGGAGGAGTGTAGGCGTTTGGCAAATGTGGACACATGTAGGGCCGTGAGCCATTCTCCGGAATCTGTTACGGAGACCAGGGTCCCCTGAGAGGGATGCACAAATCTATGGGCTTGCGGCCATTCTGTACGCTTAAAGGGTCCTAGGGAGGCTGCCCCTGTACTTTGTGGTAAAGCAGGATGGTCAAAGAGGGACGTCAGGGGGCCCGGATCCGAGGAGAGAGTGGTGTTTAGCCCCGTCCTGTACCACATCGTCAGGGAGGCCAGAGTCAGTGGGGACAAGGATGTCATACGAGAGTAGTCCATGGAAGAGCTCGGAGATCTACAGGAGAAAGGTCCTGTTCAACAGACACCGAGGCCTTGCAGGAAGGGCGAGAGAACCATTCTATGATGCGAGTCAGATGAGCGGCCTTATGATAAGTCTCAAAGTCAGGGAGGCCTGTTCCTCCCATAGTCTTCGGGATCGTTAGTAGTTTAAATTTAACCCTGGGGAGGCCCCTGTTCCACATGAATCTGATTGCCAACGAGCGTAGGGAGATAAAAAACGATTTGGGGACGTAGATGGGGATTGTTTGAGATAAATACAGGAACTTGGGTAGAGTGTCCATCTTTAGCATATTAATCCGTCCGAACCAGGGTAAGGGAGATCCCCCCCCACTCCTCGAGGTCCTTCCGTATACGGTTAAGCAAGGGGATATAATTCAGGGAAAACAAATCAGCTAGGTTGGAGGGTATAACGACCCCTAGGTAAGAGATCCCCTTGGCCTGCCATTTAAATGAGAAGTTGGATTTCAGAAGGGACAGCTTGGAGGGGGTAAGGGATATGTTAAGGGCTTCTGTCTTAGAGATGTTGAGCTTAAAGTTACTATAGATACCAAAACGTTGAAATTCACTGAGTAGGGATGGTAAGGAGATGTGTGGATTCTGAATATACACAAGGAGGTCATCAGCATACAGGGAAAGTTTGTGATGTGCAGACGGAGTTTGAATACCAAGAATGGAGGGGTTTTGTATGGCACATGCCAAATGCTCAATGATGATGACAAAGAGGAGGGGGGACAGGGGGCAGCCCTGTCGAGTACCGTTTGCAATGTCAAAGGGAGCCGATGTGGTACCATTGACCAGGACCGTAGCTGAGGGGCGGGAGTAAAGGGACATAACTTTAGAGATGAAGGGAGCTCCGAGGCCAAGTTGTGCTAGAGACAGCTGTAGAAACCTCCAACTGACCCTATCGAAGGCCTTTTCAGCGTCTAAGGATAAGAGGCAAGCTCTCAGACCTTTACGTTGGATCAGGGATATGAGATGTATCGTCTTGGTGGTGTTGTCCCTTGCCTCCCTGCCAGGGACAAACCCCACCTGATCATTATGAATAATTTTAGGTAATAGAGGGGACAGACGGGTGGCTAGGACTTTTGTAAATAGCTTAATATCTATGTTGAGCAGGGAGATGGGCCGATAGCTGCTGCATTGGGATGGGTCCTTGCCTGGTTTAGGGAGTAGGTCCCTGCGGGCATTGGAAAGCTGAACAAAAACAGCAGGGTCCAAATCCTTTTTGTGGAGGGGTTCGAGGTCCGCAATGATAGTAAGGAGTCTGCGTATGTCATGAGCTCGGGCCTTTTTAAGGCGAGAACCGTGTTGTATAAGGGTACCCCAGAGCACACATTTGAGAGTGTCCCACTGGTTCATAGGGGAGGTAGTGTCAGCGGAATGGTCACCTATAAAGTCTTTAATGGCCTTAGAGACATCCGTCATACACACGGTGTCCCGCAGCAGATTGTAGTTAAGTCTCCAGCTCGCTCCCCGGCGGCTAGCAGGGGGGCGGACCAGAGTCAGGTAGACGGGGGCATGGTCGGACCACAGAAGATTACCGATCGAGGTTTGTAGAGGTGTGTCAAGTAGGGATTGTGATATGAGAAGGTGGTCTAGTCTACTATAGGAGTTGTGTGCGATGGAGAAGTAGCTGTAATCCCTTTCCGTGGGATGCTGGATTCGCCAGGCATCCACCAGATGGGATGAATGTAGAAGTGATTTAATGCGTGTCAAGGTGGAGTGAGGAACAGAAGACTTACCCGAGGATGTGTCTGCGGATGGGGAGAGGGCAACGTTGAAATCACCTCCAATAATGAAAGTTGACCCTCCAAAGGAGGATAGTCTGGTGAGGACCGAGGAGAGGAACCGAGCCTGGCCCACGTTCGGCACGTAGATGTTAGCCAGTGTGAAAAGAAAATCATTTAGTTTCAGTTTCAGAAAAATATAGCGACCTGAGTCATCTATGAGAGAGTCTAGAACCTCCGGGTTAAAAGATTTATGAAAGGCAACAGATACCCCCTTAGATTTGGCCTGAGGATTAACACTGTGAAACCATTGCGAGTAATATCTATTGCGTAGGGCTGGGACAGCTCCCACGCGAAAGTGCGTTTCTTGAAGCAGCAGAATTTTCGCACGCTTCTTGTGAAAATGGTATAGTGTCTGGCTCCGCTTCTCAGGCGTGTTGAAACCCCTACAATTAAAGGAAGCAAAGGTTATGGAACCGTCACTAGCCATGGGGGGGTCGTAGGGAGGAGCTGAGAATCAATATAATCAATATAATAAGTGGCACCATGGGCAAACCCTGGGGGGTGTGGGAGCGGGAATAGAGGTCGAGCAAGGGGGGCACGGAAAGGGGCAGAGGGTGGGAGGGTACAAGCAGAGGGAAGACGGAGGGAGGAAAAAAGGTAAGAAGAGAGAGAAAAAACAGCATAACAACCTCGTATAGGGAGTAGTAAGAAATATAGGCAGAGTTACCCGTTCCCGATAAAATAAACAGGGGTATATATAATACAATAGCTGTAAACATCAATCGTGGGGAACAGGCCCAGGAGGTCTGGTATAGAACAGTAGTGAGTAGAACAAAAACAAAAAAAGGCCACTAGGTGGCTCCAAAAAGGAAGCAGCATACAGGAAAAAAGCCTGTCAAAAAGGCACAAATCGATGCGCCCCACAGCGATCATAGGAACACCGTGGGGCGCACAGCAAAAAGAAAAAAAGAAAAAAACAAACAAATAAAGAACCCGTAGAAAGGGGGGGGGAGGGCGAGGAGCAGAATCACCAAGCCGGGCAGCTCCCCGCACCCCGGCCCCACGGGTAAACCGGAGTCTGTTGCGACCTGAAAAGTAAACCAAATAACATATCAACGTAAATTATTCTATCGGTCATCAATAAATGCATTTGTAAACCGGCATGAAATAGAAACATTTAGAGGAGACATAGCAACAACTGGTAGGTATGGCAAGGGCACCCCAGGGGGGGGGCTGCCGCAGATAGCGGGGTGCGGGAACAAGTCCTGAGGTCAATCCAAGAACCATCCAAAAAGGCATAACTGAGCACCCCAACTATAAGGAAAAGGGAGGGGACGCACAGCAACAGAGGGCGCAGGAAACATACAAAAAATCTGTAAACAAAAGGGTTAATCAACAGTAAAGCTATTCAACCCGTTCGGGTCCAGGCACATCCCGGGGGAGGGCCTCAGAAGTGAAAAAAGAGAGAACAGGTCCAGGTGGGCCCGCAGGCATGGGTCAGCCGTTAGGATCTTGAGGCAACGGAGATCGAGGGGTGCGCCTGCGACCTTGTTTCTGCCACTGCGGAGTGTAGGGTAGACCAGGTGTGGTCGGAGCAAACGGCCAATCGGGCAGCGCGACTTAAGGCAGTTCAAGTGTACTGAGGAATGTAGGCAGGTCCCCCAATGTACGGAATATGGCGGTTTTACCCGCGTGGTGCACTCGAAGGTGGAACGGAAAGCGCCACTGGTATTTAATTTGTCTTGCTTGTAGGAGCTGCGTGAGGGGCCTCAGGGATTTCCTCATTGCCAGAGTTTGGCGGGAGAGATCAGGAAGGAGCATGATAGGCGTGTCGTTGAATAGAATCGACTGTTGTGTGCTGGCGGCCCTCATAAAGTCCTCCTTTACTTTGTAAAAATGGACACGGCAAAGAGTGTCATGGACAAAGGAGGGGTCAGGGGTGCGAGGACCCGATGTACGGTGCACCCGGTCCAGTTCGATCGGGTCATCTTTGGGTCGTTGGAGTATCTGGTTAAAGATGGTCGTAACCGCAGCAGGGAGATTCTTGGGGTCAACCGACTCAGGTATCCCTCGTATGTGTATGTTGTTGCGGCGACTGCGGTTTTCGAGGTCATCCTGCTGATATGAGAGTTGCTGGAGCAGGACAGTGTGGGCATTGAGGATCTGGTCGTGTGACTGTATAGTGTCCCGCAGGCCATCAACCGTGTTGTCCACATCATCAAAGCGTACCCCCACATCTTTTCTCAAGTCCGAAATCTCCTTCCGATATGTTTCCTCAATCCTATGCACACAGCGTTCAAAGTCATCTTTAGTGGGAAG
Source organism: Lithobates pipiens (assembly GCF_037356315.1). NCBI lineage: Eukaryota > Metazoa > Chordata > Amphibia > Anura > Ranidae > Lithobates > Lithobates pipiens. The sequence goes on from NW_027507764.1 coordinate 285,734,953, forward strand.
GGACCTCAGGTAGCCGTGCAGGGATCTGATTTGCGATTCCATGTCCCACCCATCCCCCGATCCCAATGAGGCATTCGAGCGGCTTCTGGTAAGCCTGGGGCAGAGGGCAACGTCCTCGGGGTATGAGAGTAAGTTGTGGGAACGCACTTGAGATTGCAGGATCGGTTCAGAGCGCGCTGGGGACGGAGGAGCCGGCGGCTCTTTAGGTGCTGGGCGGTGCTGTGAAGACAACCTTCCATGGCCGAAGTAGTCATCCAAATCCCCTCCTGGGTGACGGCTACTGCCGCCCCTGTGCGCCTTGGGCTTGTCCTTCCCCATGGAGCTGAAATTTGTTAATCCCCCGTTGCAGTAGAATAAATGAATATACTGTGCAAGCCAGAACAGGTCCACAAGCAGGGGGAACAGGAGGCTGCAGGGGGTACTTGAGGCAGGATGCTTGGTACAGCGAGCCAGTAAAGCAAGTTAAAGGGAGCAGTTCAAAGGTCCTCACGAAAATTCTAGCGACCAGACTTGCCAAAGTTATTCAGACGGTAGTAAATAGCGACCAGACGGGGTTCATGCCTGGCAAATCAACGGACACGAACATAAGGAGACTTTTTACACATCTACAACTCCCGCCAACGGACTCTGACAGTAGAATTGTAGTGTCCATAGACATAGAAAAAGCGTTTGATTCCATTGACTGGGAATATATGCTTAAAGTGCTAAGAGTCATGGGTTTTGGGCCGCAATTTTGTAAATGGGTATCCATGTTGTACACAAATCCTAAGGTGGCAGTTAGAATAGGAGCATGGTTTTTTGCGGTGGGCAGGGGCACCAGGCAAGGTTGCCCGTTGTCGCCCTTTCTATTTGCTCTGGCCATGGAGCCCCTGGCCATCGCACTCAGGTCGGCAGAGAGTGTTCAGGCCATCAAGGTGGGGTCTATTAGAGAGACGTTAGCCCTCTATGCTGATGATATGCTTTTGTTCCTTAATGACCCAGAGGAGTCTCTGAGGGAGGTGTTGGCTATCTTTGACAGGTTCGCCATCTTTTCGGGTGTCAGAGTGAATTGGACGAAGTCGTCCATCCTGCCGGTGGATGAAAAGGCCAAGGCCAGGATGGATCCAGACTTGCCACTTCAATGGGTGGAATCTATTAAATATTTAGGTGTAACGGTCACTCCCCGGGTGTGCGACTATTTCTCTCTGAACCTACTTCCCTTGGTTGGTCTCCTTAAGCATAAAACGCAGGCCTGGACCAGACTGCCCCTGTCCCTTATGGGCAGGATCAGTTTACTTAAAATGAAACTGCTTCCAGTAATCCTATATTTTTTCAGGCATGCACCGGTCTGGATACCAATGTCCTTTTTCAAACAATTGGAGGGGATTATAAACACATTTCTTTGGTCGCCAAAATCACCTAGGATCGGGTTGAAGGTCCTACAGGAACCAACGGATGGGGGTGGACTAGCAGTACCGGATTGGTTCAAATATTACCTGGCGGGCCAGATGGTGTTTGCACGCCGGTGGTTACTATCCGACGAGGGTGACGCGGCTACTGTCCTAGAATCCGCCCATCTAGGTTCGTACGAAAGCTTACGTTTGGCACTTTTTCGGGGAACCAACTCGGATTTACCCATCACATTAACCATGACTGCCACGATTAGGGCGTGGGAGAAGGCGCACACCTTGGCTGCCCCTAGCTATAAGGGAGTATCCCCGTCCACCCCTCTGTGGATGAATAGGAAGCTCCCCCATTTATATGGTTTACCTGATCCCATGTTATGGGCGATTAAAGGCATAAAGACGCTCGGGGACATCACAAACCTGGGGGAATTGCAGTCTTTTTCGCAGCTACAAACTAGGCACAATTTGCCTAACTTGTATTTTTTCAGTTTTTTCCAACTCAGGCACGCGTATCAAGCTCAATTTGAGGAGTTGAGGGTGGCATCTCTACCCTCGACGCTCGAATCATTGCTATCCCGGGTGGACCTGTCTAAAACGCTCTCCGTAACCTATAATGAACTTTTTAAATGTTCGCCTAAGGCGGTCACTAGGTGTAGAACTAAATGGGAAATGGAAGTCCCTGAAATTCAGGCGGAGGACTGGGATGATCTCTGGGCACAACCTTTTCAGCATCTTGTGTCAGCCAGGGATCGCTTAATACAGTTTAAGTTCTTACACAGCAGCTATTACACACCGGCCAGAATAGCCAGGATATATGGACTGATGACGGCAGAGTGTTGGAGATGTGCTTTTTCTCCGGCCGATGCCGACCATGTATTCTGGAGCTGTGCCCACATCAGGAGGTTTTGGCAGGAGGTTATCTCGTGCATTTCGGAGGTAGTGGCGGTACAGATCCCCCTGACGGTGCGGGTTTGCTTATTGGGCCTGGTAGAGGAGGTGGTGCCGTCCAGGGCACTACGAACGTTGATCACCATCCTGCTATTTTATGGTAAAAAGGCCATTCTACTTAAGTGGAAGAACAAACAGGCCCCGGACATAGGTTTTTGGAAACATCTAATCAACTCTATGTTGCCGTATTATAAAACGACTTATAGGGTGAGGGGCATTGCGAACAAATTTGATAGGGTCTGGAGAGCTTGGTACGAAGCGGAAGGCACCGCGGGCTAGTCCCAGGGGACATGATGTGATGGGGGAAGGCTACAGCAACGAGGTCCTGTTGATAGCAGTATGGAAGTTGTTGTGAGGAAATGAAATGGGGAGTGTAAGCAATGTAATCAATCGATGCATATAATTAGTGTTATATAGAGGGTTGCTGGTTTACATGCACATGGTTAATAGTTTATGAAAATAATGCAGGAACCTAGATCTGAGGTAATAGTCCGAGAATTTGGAGGGGCTGAGTCGCGACAAACAGGGGGTTGGGGGTTGGGGGGGGGTGGTTAGTTGAATAGTTGTTTGTTAGGCCCTGCGAGGCCAACGGTTGGGATACTGTTATGTTAGCAGGACCCAACTTGTGTTGTAACTGTTCTAAAAATTGAAAATTTAATAAACAGAAGTTTAAAAAAAAAAAGGGAGCAGTTCAACATGGATGCAGAGCCACAGGGAAATGGCATGCAAAGCAAGTCTCCTAGAGGGGGGGATGTGGGGGAGCAGATAGGCCAGCGTAGGGAGGCAGATTGCAGCTGTGGTTGTAGGCCGGAGCGGCCGCGGAACGATTCCCCGGGCAGCAGCCGCAGGAAACTCCGGGGATTCCTAGGCCTCAGTAGGCCGCACTAGGCCGGAGCCGGCCGCGGGCTCCCCGGGGTCCGCGGGAGTCCGAAAATGGCTCAGATGGGTCCTGGGCGAAGGGGGAGATGATGGTGGGGGACAGATGGTAGCCCCTTACCTCTCCCTCCGGTGCAGCAGCGGCGTTCTCCGGTGGTCCGGCAGGCCCAAGATGGCGGTGGCCGGCGGGGACTCGAGCGGCGGGTCCGGGCGGCTAGAAGCCTCAGCGCCGGCGAATATAAGGCCCGGGTCACTTGTCCGCACAGTCCGGTCCTGGCAGGGCAATCGTGGAGGCACAAACTGCTAAAAATTAAGAGGATGGTGGCGGATAGCTCCGTGGATGACCGGAGCTCTTCAGTTAAGCGTCCGCCGCCATTCGCGTCAGGCCACGCCCCCGATCACTTACATTTAAACAAACCGCGGTAATGGGATGTTACCGGGTTCTCCTCCTCTCAAATACAGTGTACACCAATCATACTGATTGCCCCCCCCCAATAAAGAGGACCTGTCACCACCCCTCATAGTACCTGTCAATCACAGTCCATCAGAGTACCTTCCACAGTCCATCAGAGTATTTGAGTACCTGTCACAGCCCATCAGAGTATTTGAGTACCTGTCACAGCCCATCAGAGTATTTGAGTACCTGTCACAGTCCATCAGAGTATCCGAGTACCTGTCACAGCCCATCAAAGTACCCGAGTACCTGTCCCAGCCCATCAGAGTACCCGAGTACCTGTCCCGGCACATCAGAGTACCCGAGTACCTGTCCAGGCACATCAGAGTACCCCAGTACTTGTCCAGGCCCATCAGAGTACCCGAGTACCTGTCACGGCCCATCAGGGTACCCGAGTATCTGTCACAGCCCATCAGGGTACCCGAGTACCTGTCACGGTCCATTAGAGTACCCGAGTACCTGTCAGTCCATCTGAGTACCCGAGTACCTGTCACTGTCCATCAGGGTACCCTAGTACCTGTCACCGTCCATCAGGGTACCCAAGTACCTGTCACAGTCCATTAGAGTACCGAGTACCTGTCACGGTCCATCAGGGTACCCGAGTATCTGTCACGGTCCATCAGAGTACCCGAGTATCTGTCACAGTCCATCAGAGCACCCGAGTACCTGTCACAGCCCATCAGAGTACCCAAATACCTGTCACAGCCCATCAGAGTACCCGAGTACCTGTCACGGTTCATCCGAGTGCCCGAGTACCTGTCACGGTTCATCTGTGTACCTGAGTACCTGTCACAGTCCATCTGAGTATCCGAGTACCTGTCACAGTTCATCTGAGTACCCGAGTACCTGTCCCAGTTCATCTGAGTACCTGAGTACCTGTCCCGGCACATCAGAGTACCCGAGTACCTGTCCAGGCACATCAGAGTACCCCAGTACTTGTCCAGGCCCATCAGAGTACCCGAGTACCTGTCACGGCCCATCAGGGTACCCGAGTATCTGTCACAGCCCATCAGGGTACCCGAGTACCTGTCACGGTCCATTAGAGTACTCGAGTACCTGTCAGTCCATCTGAGTACCCGAGTACCTGTCACTGTCCATCAGGGTACCCTAGTACCTGTCACCGTCCATCAGGGTACCCAAGTACCTGTCACAGTCCATTAGAGTACCGAGTACCTGTCACGGTCCATCAGGGTACCCGAGTATCTGTCACGGTCCATCAGAGTACCCGAGTATCTGTCACAGTCCATCAGAGTACCCGAGTACCTGTCACAGCCCATCAGAGTACCAAAATACCTGTCACAGCCCATCAGAGTACCAAAATACCTGTCACAGCCCATCAGAGTACCCGAGTACCTGTCACGGTTCATCCGAGTGCCCGAGTACCTGTCACGGTTCATCTGTGTACCTGAGTACCTGTCACAGTCCATCTGAGTATGCGAGTACCTGTCACAGTTCATCTGAGTACCCGAGTACCTGTCCCAGTTCATCTGAGTACCTGAGTACCTGTCCCGGCACATCAGAGTACCCGAGTACCTGCCCAGGCCCATCAGAGTACCCGAGTACCTGTCACGGCCCATCAGGGTACCCGAGTATCTGTCACAGCCCATCAGGGTACCCGAGTACCTGTCCCAGTTCATCTGAGTACCCGAGTACCTGTCCCAGTTCATCTGAGTACCTGAGTACCTGTCCCGGCACATCAGAGTACACGAGTACCTGTCCCGGCACATCAGAGTACCCAAGGACCTGTCCAGGCACATCAGAGTACCCGAGTACCTGTCACGGTTCATCTGAGTACCAGAGTACCTGTCCCGGCACATCAGAGTACCCGAGTACCTGTCCCGGCACATCAGAGTACCCGAGTACCTGTCCCAGCACATCAGAGTACCCGAGTACCTGTCCCGGCACATCAGAGTACCCGAGTACCTGTCCAGGCCCATCAGAGTACCCGAGTACCTGTCACGGCCCATCAGGGTACCCGAGTATCTGTCACAGCCCATCAGGGTACCTGAGTACCTGTCACGGTCCATTAGAGTACCCGAGTACCTGTCAGTCCATCTGAGTACCCGAGTACCTGTCACAGTCCATCAGGGTACCCTAGTACCTGTCACCGTCCATCAGGGTACCCAAGTACCTGTCACAGTCCATAAGAGTACCGAGTACCTGTCACAGTCCATCAGGGTACCCGAGTATCTGTCACGGTCCATCAGAGTACCCGAGTATTTGTCACAGTCCATCAGAGTACCCGAGTACCTGTCACAGCCCATCAGAGTACTCGAGTACCTGTCACGGTTCATCTGTGTACCCGAGTACCTGTCACAGTCCATCTGAGTATCCGAGTACCTGTCACAGTTCATCTGAGTACCCGAGTACCTGTCCCAGTTCATCTGTGTACCTGAGTACCTGTCACAGTTCATCTGAGTACCCGAGTACCTGTCACAGTTCATCTTAGTACCCGAGTACCTGTCACAGTCCATATGAGTACCTGTCACCGCCCTTCAGAGTACCCAAATACCAGTCACCAAGCCATCAGATTACCTGTCACCAGGCCATCAGAGTACCCGAGTACCTGTCACCAGGCCATCAGAGTACCCGAGTACCTGTCACCAGGCCATCAGAGTACCCGAGTACCTGTCACCAGGCCATCAGAGTACCAGAGTACCTATCTCCAGCCCATCAGAGTACCCGAGTACCTATTTGCAGCCCATGTCTCATAGAATATACATTGGGGTGTTTGCTTTCCAAAATGGGGTCATTTTGTGGATAATTTCACTGTCCTGGTGGTCCAGGACCTTCAAAAGTGTGATGGGTAGGAATGAAATGAGATGTGTCATTTATGCTCCTAGAACGCCTGAAGGTACCACTTCAATGTCCGGTCTCTCTATGTGACCAGGCTGTGTAAAAGTCCTACACATGTGGTATCGCCATACTCGGGAGGAGTAGCACAATGTATTTTGGGGTGTAATTTTTGCTATATACATGCTATGTGTTAGAAATATCTTATAAATTGACAATTTTGTGTAAAAAAAAATGTGTTTTAATTTTTTTCCACATATTCCAAAAACTTCTGGAAAAAAATTAACCATTCAAAAGACTCATTATGCCTCACAGATTATACGTTGGGGTGTTTGCTTTCCAAAATGGGGTCATTTTATGGGAAATTCTGTTTTCCTGGTACTCCAGGGCCTTCAAAAATGTAATAGGTGGTTGAGAAATGAGATGCATCATTTTTGCTCGTAGAACGTCTGAAGGTACTACATCAATGTTGGTGCTTTGTATGTGGCCAGGCTGTGTAAAAGTCTCACACATGTGGTATCGCCGTACTCGGGAAGAGTAGCAGAATGTATTTTGGGGTGTAATTTGTTGTATGCATATGCTGTGTGTGAGAAATAACCTGATAATATGACAATTTTGTAAAAAAAAACTAAAAAAAAAAAAAAAAAACTTCATTTTGCAAAGAATTGTGGGAAAAAATGACAACTTAAAAAAACTCACCATGCTACTTACTTAATACCTTGGAATGTCTACTTTGTAAAAAGGGGTCATTTGGGGGGTATTTGTACTTTCCTGACTTGTTAGTGTCTCAAGAAATGAGATACACCTGATGTACTGAAGGCCTGATCAGAAGTGATCAATTTTCTGTGATTGGCACCATAGTTTGTAGACTCTATAACTTTCACAAAGACCAAATAATATATACTAATGTGGGTTATTTTTACCAAAGATATGTAGCAGTATAAATTTTGGCCAAAATTTATGAAGAAAAATTACTAATTAGCAAAAATGTATGACAGAAACAAAGAAAAAGGCATTTTTTTTTTCACAAAATGTACATTTTATTTTATTTATAGCACAAAAAATAAAAAACCCACTAGTGATTAAATACCACTAAAAGAAAGCTCTATTTGTGTGGAAAAATGGACGCAAGTTTCATATGGATACAGTGTTGGATGACTGAGTAATTGTCATTCAAACTGTGAGAGCACTGAAAGCTGAAAATTGGTCTGGTCAGGAAGGGGGTGTAACTGCACTGTATTGAGGTGGTTAAGAGCTATAAGCGGAAGTGACGTTTTGACATCGCTTCCGCCCTAAAGTGTCATGGAGACGGGTGGGGGCCATCTTCCCCTTGTCTCCAAGCACAGACACTGAGAGGACCGAATCGCCTCCTCTGCTGCCGACGGCTCCAGTAAGCGGCGGAGGGCACTGGATTGCGGCGGGAGCGGAGGTGCCCCTCTCCCGCAGCCGATAAAAGTGATCTCATAGCGAATCTGCTGCAGAGACCACTTTTTCCTTGTACCAGACCGCTGGCCGCTGCTGCCATAACAACGATATCTGTCTTCAAAGTGAGGACGTACATTGGCGCGTGTCCGTCCTAAAGTGGTTAATCAATCACGGAACCTGTGGAATTCATATGTGCTCAGTTTTAAAAGGATGAGGTGGCAACCCTAGGCGGATCCCGACTTCCATTGTCGTGATGATGGGGAGCATTGGCTGACTTCGGTAACATCAGCGGAGAGCAGACTTCAGCCCGCTGTCTGCTGAAAACGGGTCACAGGACTGCAAAACGAATTGCACTTCTGTGAACCACAGGAGAAGTACAGCCAAACGAGTTTTACTTCTCCTTTTATGACACCCCCAGATCGCTTTGCAGATCGCAGTGCGAACTGTTGAATGGTGCAGGAATTGGATCGCATAGGTGTGAACACCCATGCAATTCGACCAATTTGTATGGCTGAATTCGCATCACACAGACATCGCATGCCATCTGCACAGCAATGCGGTGCGAATCGCATGCATTCTCTGTGATCGCACAAGTTTAAACTAGAGTTGCCACCTCATCCCTTTAAACCCGAGCACATATGAATTACACAGGTTCTGAGGCTAGTTTAATGTAGATAAGGCACAAAGTGAGTTTAATTACCACCTTAATCAGCCACAGAACCTGTGTAATTCATACGTGTTCGGGTTTAAAGGGATGAGGTGGCAATCCTAGTGTAAACCCAGCCTAATTTCACTTTACGCTTGTCTGCACATTGCATAGTTTTGGTAAATCTAAAGAAGATTGTACAATCAGATTGTATAGTGTATGGCCAGTTTATGGGCATGTTAACATGAATTCACACCTGCGTATGCGCCCGCTTTTTGATTAGATGTGAGTACCCCAGTGGGGGTTCCTGCGATTAGCTGCGGGAGGATACTGTCCCCAACAGCTGATCGCACCCACTGGTGTGTAAAGTGGTTCATGCAATGATCACATGCGAGCGATCGGACCCGGACACAGACTGCCTTGCCTTCAATAGGGATGAAGATGCAGATAATTGTGGGAACCATTCTCACATCTAATCAGGTGTGATATGATACCACATTAGTGAAAGTATCATTGAGGAAGTGCAGAGGTAAGTGTCCAAGCCATTCACAAAGGTTGCAGGTGTGTCCTGTGTGTGCCCTGGGGAGGTTTGCTTTGGAAGCTTATTGCTGGGATACAGAGAGGCATTGTTGAGTGTGTGTACGGCTCGCCTCCCCTGTATCCTAGCAACCCATGTACACAGCAAGTGAATACAAACATCTGACAACAGACAGCAACTGACTGAGCCAGGGTGAGAGGAGCAGTGATCACCTACCATACCAGGTAGGAGCCATCAGAAAGGTATGTCTTCTCATATATTCACTGCTCTGCAAACTTTCCCTTTTATGATGACCGTACATGCTTCACTAGATCGTTCATTTATTTCCCGATAGGAATAATCAATCTATAGTCAACAACCCACTCAATCGATATACCACACACAGGAAAGTGGATTTTGCTCAATATTTAAAGTCTGATCCTAATTTACAATGTGCAAGTTCATGATCGCTTCTCTGTTAATGGCATGTAATCTCATAACTTGATCGATCGAAAAATGATCATGTTCATGAACAAAGTATCTCAGTGCTGCTGATTGATGCAAAATAATCAATATTTTTCTGCCCTGGCTGATCAACTCAGTTTGATTGAATCCAATCCAATCAAGTCTAATGGTGGCCATACACGCTTCAATTTTATTGCTGTGTGATTTGATCGAATCGATCTAATCTGCAAACAATCACTACATTCACATAGCAGTTTAGCCACTGATAGTTTGCTGCCTCTGGACACAGACAACCTTCTGTGATGTTCTGTGCTATGGCCACATACATACTGGCCAATTAACTGAGGCCAGGTTGTGTGCTGCCAAAATTCTGCAAAGACGCACTGGCTGCATCCAGGCTTGGTTGGTTTGTCCAAATCATACCGCCTCTCATGTGTGTGTAAGGAACATTGACTACCGACAAGAATCTGCAGATAAAATTGCAGTCTGAATGTAGCCTATTGCCAGCCATAGATGGAATGAAATTCAGCCAGTTCACCGTCTGAATATTTATCCATGTATGGGCAGTAAAGATGAGCTCCGGCGTGTTCGCACAGCCCACGTGCAGAGCCTGCCAGGAAGTCGGCGCAGCACTTCGCTAATCACAGGCAGTGAGACATTGTCCCGATGCGCGACTGCAGAGATCGGGAAATGTCTCAGTGCCTGTGATTAGCGCAGTGCCGACTTCCTGGCAGGCTCTGCACGTGGGCTGGTTGAACACGCCAGAGCTCATTCTTACTGGGCAGTAGGGATGAGCTCAGGCGTGGTTGCACAGCCCATGTGCAGAGCTCGGCAGGAATTCGGCGCTGCGCTAATCACAGGCAGTGAGATATTTCCCAATCTCTGCAGCCGCACATCGCGGCAATATCTCACTGTCTGTGATTAGCGCAGCGCTGCGCCGACTTCCTGGTGGGCTCTGCACGTGGAGTGTGCGAACACGCTGGAGCTCTTCCTTACCGGGCAGGCTGGTTGTACTGAAGTTGATCTATTGATTGATCTCAGTACAACCAGCTTGTCAGGTTTTTTTTTTTTTTTTGTTCAGTCATTGCCGGTGGCTATAGCATCCCTCTGTCAGAATACAATAGCACAGCAGGGGAGATTCTGACTGTGTTGATGGGGGAATGGAGAAATTTTCTTTCCTTGCATAATGTATTGCCTGCCTTAAGCTAGCCATATATGGATCGAGATTTGTCTGGTTCAGTAGGGATCAGAGGAATATCGATCGATGCATGGTTGTACAGAAGTCGATCTATTGATCAAATGTGTACAGTCAACCTGCGTTGAATGATTAGTAGAACTGGCTATAGCTGGCAACTGTGATGGTTGTATTCTGCTGGCAGGGAAGGCTCCCTGCTGTCAGAACAAAATAGCACTGCGGGAGGGATTCCCCCATCAACACAATCAGTAACCTGTGGTGGAAGGAAAGAAAATTGCATAAAACGATGGCTTGCCTAAAGCCTAGTATTGTACACACTACTAGGTTTTTTGTTTTTGTTTTTTGCTCAACCCAGCGGGTTAAATGGAAAAAAACAAAACTGACAGCTCAGTTTAGAGCTCCTGTACTAACAATCCAATGTTAGTACAACAATCTCCACTGCTGAATTATTGTGTTCTACAGGGGGATGCACCCCCCCCCACCAGAACATTTCGGTCAGCACTCTCAAGCCCCATATACACTGTCAGATTTTTTCCTTTCCGATTTACCAAAACCATGTAGTGCAAGGGCCTGCCTGATTGCATAAAAATTGAAACTCCTAAGGTTTATCCTCATATTATATGGTTTTGGTAAATCTGAAGGAAAAAATCAGCAGAAAATCTGATAGTGTGTATGGGGCTTCAGCCTTTGGCTGAGAGCGTCGATCGGGAGTCGGTCGACTGCTGGCTTTCCAGCATGCTCGTCTGACATACACAAGGGCCGAATGTCAAGCAGTTTTTATTGAACCAGGGAATGTCGCCCAACTTTCAGCCCATGTATACTAGGCTTTAGACTGGATCAGATCAGAGCCGATAAAACTGGGCCAATCAGCCAGGGTGGAATTGACCGTTTTGCATTGATTGGCAGCACTGAGATACTTGTTCATGAATTGGATCATATTTAAATTGAGCAGATTATGAGGTGACATGGCAAAAACAGAGATGTGATTGACAATTTCCGAGTGCGCGTTATATTTGTATTTTAGGTAACAACTGAACTCCACTTCCCCATGTGTGGCATATCAATGGAATGGGTTGTCAACTATAGATCGATTATTCCTATCAGGTGAGGTCAATCGAGAAAAAAAAACGTTCATTTGTCGAAGTATGTATTACTACCATAAATCATTGGAAGGGAAGTTATGGCTATTTAATTGCTTGTGACTTCAATTGTTTTGATTACTTCGACATTGATTGGATAATAAATTCAAGGTGTGCATGGCCAGCATTTGGGTGACCATACACTTTACAATATGATTGTCCAATATCTGTACAATCTTATTTTAGTTTAAAGTGGTTGTAAAGCCTAAGACCCCATACACACTTAGATTAGATTTTCTGTAGATGTTTGCCTTCAGATTTACAAAAAACATGTAGTACAAGGGCCTGCCTGATTGCATACACATTGAATCTCTTAAGGTTTGACCTCATATTATATGATTTTGGTAAATCTGAAGACAAAAATCAGTGAAGGGACCAGGGGCGTAACTATAGGGGGTGCAGCAGTTGCGACCGCAACTGGGCCCTGTGATGCAGGGGGCCCATGCAGCCCCCTCTACATATGGCCGGCAGCAGCATAGGCAGCTAGCACACACTATTACATACCCCTTCCATATCCCCCTGGGGACAAGGACCCCTCCTCACATGGGGACAGGGAACCCCACCTCCCCTGGCGACAGGGACCCCTTCTCACCTGGGGGCAGTAACTTCATCTGTCCTGGAGAAAAGGACCTCATCTCTTCTGCGGACGGGGACCCAATCCTGCCTAGGGACAGTCCCCCAATGGGGCACCTAAAAATGTAAAAAAATAAATAAATAAAAACTACTGATACCAGTGGAGGGACTACAGGGCTCACAAAGGTCTTACCTGTGACCACGCCCTGGAGTTCCACCACCGGACTCGGAGGGAAGGGCCCTGGCTGGGGTTCAGGGGGGCCCTTCATGGTTTCTTGCATTGGGGCCCTGAAGGTTCTAGTTGCGCCACTGGAAGGGACTATTGTCAGGTAATACACAGAGATCAAACAAATCCTCCCACATTGTATTTATCAGTCTGCAGTCTTCTCTTCTCTACATTCATTCAAAGTCTAGAATTAATAAAGCTTGTCTGAGCTGTCAGAAAAAGGAGACGGAGAGCTGAAATTACACTCTGCAGAGCTCAGTGAGTGGAGCTGGGAGTTGTTTGGAGGAAATAAACCCCCCACCTTTCACACAGCACACATGAACAGAGCTGAGACTAGGGTTGCCACCTTTTCTTTAAGCCAAACCCGAATACTTTAGTGGCCTGGGACACCTTTGGGTGCCCCAAGGAGAGCAGTAATGCGGTGTGTATAGCATGCCGGAGCGAACAAATGGGTGTGGCCAAATTGCTCTTGATGACATCATCACCCTGCCCCCCAGTTATATCGAACCTGCCCCCAGACAGACGCCTGCAGCTCGCAGCTCCAACAGATTTGTATGTGACTATTTAGGTTACTTGGGGAGCCACAGCCTGGCTTGAATAATGTGCCCGGGTTTCAGTCCGCCTGAAACCCGGACACATGATTCCAAACCTGGACTGTCCGGGTGAATCCTGAACAGGTGGCAACCCTAGCTGAGACTGTGAATCTACTGGAGGTCCCTCCCCATCACATTTTTTCTCTTGGGGTCAGCAAAACTCATCAGAAATGATTTAAGCAGAGGAATGAAGCAATGAACAGAAATTCCACTTAGTGCTCTTAATTGAGAGAAGTACGCACTATAGAGCAGGGGTATTACATTAAAACGCACAGGGTTCCAGTCAGTAAAATGTTCTTCCAGCAGATGTCAAAATCACGTCCGATTCTTAATCGAAACCTCGCCGTATTGGCAAACGCAGTGCATTTTTTGCAAGTGCCAAACCACATGGTGCCACAGCACCATGTGGTCGGTAAGGCGCAATTTAAAAAAGATTCAGGGACTTCTTTTTCTGCGTTTTTGCATAGAAGGCAGCCCTTTCAAATGAATGGGCTGCCTACATGCAGAATGAAGGACACAATGATGTGAACCTAGCCTCAAATCCTTCACCTCCCAATCCCGTTATTACATCAGTGTTCTCAGTCCCCTCTGCACATTGCAATCCTTGTCCTTTTTATCACAACCCCCTTTCACATCAAGATCCCCCCCTTTATATCGCTGTCCCCCACTTCACATCAGTCCCCCTTCGCAGCAGTGTCCTCAACTCCCCCTTAACATCACCCCCCCTTCACAATACAGTCTATAGCCCCCTTCACATTCTTGTTCTCGGCCCCCTTTATATCGTCTTTCCCTTCACATTCCTGTCCTTACCACCTTTATAACACCCCCTTCACACTGCAGTCCCTAGACCCCCTTCACATTCCTGTCCTCACCCCCTTTATAACACCCCCTTCACACTGCAGTCCCTAGACCCCCTTCACATTCCTTTCCTCACCCCCTTTATAACACCCCCTTCACACTGCAGTCCCTAGACCCCCTTCACATTCCTGTCCTCACCCCCTTTATAACACCCCCTTCACACTGCAGTCCCTAGACCCCCTTCACATTCCTTTCCTCACCCCCTTTATAACACCCCCTTCACACTGCAGTCCCTAGACCCCCTTCACATTCCTTTCCTCACCCCCTTTATAACACCCCCTTCACACTGCAGTCCCTAGACCCCCTTCACACTGCAGTCCCTAGCCCCCCCTTCACATTCCTTTCCTCACCCCCTTCACACTGCAGTCCCTAGCCCCCCTTCACATTCCTTTCCTCACCCCCCTCACACTGCAGTCCCTAGACCCCCTTTACATTCTTGTCTTCGCCACCCCCGACCGATATCATCCCCTCTTTCAGCTCCCCCCAGTCCTTCATAGCAGTGACATAGCCCTCTTCCCTGTCCTACCTTTCTCAGGGCAGGACTGTTGGAGGGCCGGAGTTGCACAACATTTTCTGTTACCAGGTTGTGATTGGTTGCTAGGACTGCCCTGCATCCTAGCAACCAGTCTGTTGACACGGGTCAGCTCTTGTCCTCCATCCAGCGCTGTGCCTCCTCCCAATATCAGCTTTGTTAAGATGACAGCGCTAGCGACAGCTGAGGGGAAGAACCAGCTCCTAAATGGTGTTACCGTGGTGGGTCCAGATAGGACTGTGACTCAATCCGGGTCTGGACCGCGGTCCACCATTTAGTGGTAGCTGCTATAGAGGGATATGCTTTGTTCATATTTCATGTCTGAGGTTTACAACCACTTTAACAAAATGATTTAATATGAGGACAAATCTAAACAAACCATACAGGTTGTGTTCAGTACACAAACCCTTCCATAACACAGGTGATGACAGATGGAAAGAGAATCGTATGATCAGATTTTATACGGTATGGTCCGCTTTAGCAAACAAAGGGGTCAGCTACCTCTAGGAATTCATATACCAATGTTTTCACCCATTTTTCTAAAAGAACCTTTTGTGAAAAAGTGGTGAAAAGTGTGTAAATGTTGAGTGAAACTTTCATAAACAGACCTCTTATGCCGCGTACACACGACCAGACTTATGTCCGACAGACTTTCGAAGGAGTTCTGCCGGAGTTCTGACAGAGTTCTGACGGACTTTCCGAATGAGTGGACTTGGCCACACACAATCACACCAAACTCCGACGGATTCGAACGTGATGACGTACGACTGGACTCGAATAAGGAAGTTCATAGCCAGTAGCCAATAGCTGCCCTAGCGTCGGTTTTAGTCCGTCGGAATAGCATACACACGAGCAAATTTTTCGGTAGGAACTGGGTCCGGCAGAGTTCTGGCGGAAAAATTTGAAGCATGTTCCATTTCTAAAGTCTGTCAGACTTTTGCGAATCAAAAGTCCGTTGCAGCCCACACACGATCGAATAGTCTGCCGGAATCATTCCGTCAGACTTTGGATGTTGAAAAGTCCGCTCGTGTGTACGGGGCTTTAGACTTTGAAACGGGCACATTTTTCTTCTAGGTTTTCAGACCAAATGCGGGCAGATTTCCAAGCTCCATGTGGCATGGAAAGGTTCCTCTATTCCTTAGCCCTTGTACAAACGGTCGGAGAATCCGACAACCAAATCCGACGGATTCTGTCCGTCGGATCTTGTCCGAAACTGTTGCATACACACGGTCGGACGAAGTTGTCGGAAAATCCAATCGTTCAGAACGTGATGACGTTATTTCGTTATGACGGGACTATGTTCAGGCTAGTAGCCAATAGCTTTGGTGTAGGAATTTGATCTGAGCATGCGTGGCACTTTGTCCGATCGGAATTCTCTACACATGATCGGAGTATGTCCGATCGGACCAGGTTGTCGGAAAATATTTCCAGCAAGTTGGAAAATTTGGTCCGACGGATATTCCGATGGAAACAGTCCGATGCATACCACACACAGTCGGATTATCCGACAAAACGGTCCCATAGGACACATTCCGACGGATTCTCCGACCGTGCGTACAAGGGCTAAGACTATACTGATGAGTCATCCCGGCTGCAGCTTCATTGAAAACAATGTTGATGACTGGATTTCCAATTAATTAGATTATTTAAAGGTCACATACAGAATTAACAGTTATGTTTTTTTTTTGTTTTTTTAGTATAAGGACAATTTTGGGTATTATTCAGTTCTCAGTCCAAACCCACCTGAGCGAGCCCACCAGGAAGCTGTCACTGGCCTGGGCCAATCGTAAGCAACCGAGGCATTCCCTGCCCCTTCAGCCCTTCTTCTATACATTACGGCTGCAGATGATTGGTCCAGGTCAGTGACAACCATCTGGCAGGCTGGCTCAGTTGGGTTTGGACTAGGATACAAACGCACACAAGCTCATCCCTCGTTTTTTACAGTTCATCAGATGTAACGGTGCCTACGCATTTTAGGCTAATAAATGATGCTGGCAGGGAAGGGGTTAACAGGGGTCAATCAAGGGGTTAACTGTGTTCACTGGGTGGGGATGGGCTTGCTGGGAAAACACAGAGATCGCTGTTCCTAATCACTGGGAACAGCAGTTGCCTCTCTGTACCGCGAAAGCGGGTGGCCAGCCATATCGATTACACGACAGGTATGCCCTTCTGCACAATAGAGCTGCCCTACTGCAGTATGTGGGCGGTCTTAAAGTGGTTAAAGAGAGGGAAGACACACACACACACACACACACACACCACACACTATAGAAAAGAATCACCTTCCTTTAAAAAAATCATAGTCTGAAATGAAGACAGACAGTTTTTGTTTTATCCAGCTGTATTTACTCAGTGCAGCTTATAACATCCAAGTGAAAGATATAACATGTCAAATAAAAATGTAAAAAATTCAAAAACTGAATCACTGAGTTGGAAAAAAGATCATTTCAATTTCAACTGTGATCAGCTGTGGTCATTTTGATTAGTTCAGCATGAAAAGAGCTTTCCTAGAGCATTTCAGTCCCTGATAGTGCAACTGGAGCAAACAATCAATTATGGGTGGCAAGGCACTGTCACTGGGATCTCTGGGATAAAGTTGTGGACAGGCACAAGTCAGGAGATGGATACAAAAAATGCTTTATCAATGGCTAGAAGCACCATGAAGTCTGTTATTAAGAAGTGGAAGGTATTTGGTACAACACAGACCCTCCCTGGATCAGAATGTCGCTCCAAATTGGTCAGCTAGTGGCCAAATGTGGTATTTTTCCATTTTAAATAAACAAAAACGTTCGATCAGCACAGAAAACAACATTCATTTTTTTCCCACCAACTGAGTGTAACTGTGTAAATATGGGTGAATATCACTGGTTGAATTGCTATGCATTTTTATAAATAGAAGTACAAGATTAAGGCTCTATTCACACCATGGCATTCTGTTTTAAGGGCAGAATCGCAGATATTCTGCCCGCGATTCATAAATGCTGCAAATCGCGGAGCGCCCTTGCGATCCCCAGTACTTTGTATGGCACTAAATCGTGGCGCGATTCTGCCTAGCTTGTCTCCCAATTAATCACAGTAAAATCATGCAAACCAGAGTCGCGGGACGTCCGGCGCCCAAAAAAAGTTCTTATACTTCTTTTGGGAATTAAGCACGCCGCGATTCTGTGCGTGTGGTTTTACCATGATTCATCGGGCGACAATCATGGCAGAATCGCGCTGCGATTTGGTGGCATTCAAAGTAACGGGGATTGCAAGGACGTCCAGTGATTTGCGGTGTTTCCTGCCCACAAAACAGAACGCTATGGTGTGAATGGAACCTTAAGTATAAATACAAATGCCTCTTCATTTAGACAATAAGGGGGGAATTTACTAAAATTGGTGCACACAGAATCTGGTACAGTTGTGCATAGCAACCAATCAGCTTCTTTTTTTTTTTTTTTTTTCAAAAATAATTTTTAATCAACTCCAAACAAGGGAAGACAGTCCCCAAGGTGTAATACAAAACAAGTAAGTACAAAACATAAGGCAGACAAGTAAAACCTATTAAGAATATACAGACAATAATAATCAAGCCTTCCACCAATCTCGACCCTTTAAAAAAATATCTAAAAAATAATACCAAGATCCGGGGTCTCCCTAACACCAAACCCCTCCAGCACTACCCGTCACCAGAGGGGGGGGAGCCGTCTTTCCCACTTTTCACTCTTTTCAAAGAGGTAAGAAAAAGGTTGAGAAAAAGAGAAAGGGGAAAAAAAGAAAAGGAGAGGGGAGGAAAAAAAAAATGAATGGCAGATCTGCCAGGAGAAAATGGGCATAGTCATGCTCTGTAGATGAGAGCTGTTGACAGTCCTTTAGTTGAATTACTCCTGCAGCACCAGTAGAATCCCAGGGGACAGAATAGAGCAGGGCAGGACGCGATGGCAAAACATAACACATGGGCCAAACAAAGGGAGCTGCCAAGCTTTAAGACACCTGCAGGCTACGTCCTTCCAGCGAGAGTACAAAGACATTCCAGGGGTCCCAGGTCTGTTTAAAAGCTTCTTGTTTATTCTGAGCCGTCAGGATCAAGTCTTCCATTTTCTTTATATCCTCTATTTTCCTGATCCAGTGTGCAATAGAGGGAGGAGAACTCCGTTTCCAATAAAGGGGAATGCAGGATTTCACCGCATTCAACAAATGTTGCAAAATATATTTTTTATACTGCTTAATGGGGAACTGAGAGTGGTGCAGAAGGAAAAAAACCTGCCTCTTCCGGAATAAAAAAATCCGTAAACATTTGTGTTATACGGCGGACTTCCTTTCAAAAATCCGACAGACTAGGGCAGGACCAAAAAATGTGCAGCAACGTACCCTCGTCTTCGCCACATCTCCAACACCTGTCGGAGGTAGACGGGAAACATTTTTGACGGGGTCAAGTACCACCTGGTGAGGATTTTAAAGTTCATCTATTGTATCCTAGTACACAACCAGGTTTTAAGAGTCAAAGTGATAATACATTGTTTCTGTGTTGGGGAGAAAACATAGCCAAGGTCTCTCTCCCAGCTTGATAGACAAGACAAATGGAGATGGTCCGCTGGTTTATTCAGGAGAGCATAAGTCTGAGAGAGGATATGGCATTTCGATGCATGGTCTAGTGCTGAGTCCCTGAGACCTTTATAGTCTTGGGAGTAGTTCCCCGGCTCAAAATGTGGATGGCCTAGTATAGGGTACAGAGGGGATGTCAGAGATGTAAGCTTATTCTGGGAAGCGTTTAGGTAACCGATTTTCAATGTTGTCCCGATAGTAGGATGTGATTTTAACTCTGCCGGTAGTGCTTGATAGCACCACATGGCACTTCTCAGGGGAAAACCAGATTGGGATTGCTCCAGCCGAACCCAAAATTTGGTAAGATTGTTGCGATTCCAATCTAGGATGCGCCCCAAATGGGAGGCCAGGTAGTAACGTCGTAAGTCGGGCAAGGCCAACCACCCCTGTTGTTTAGACAAAGTTAACTGAGATCGCTTAAGTCTAGGTTTTTTATATGCCCATATAAATTGAGTGATCAGGGTTTGAATTTGTTTAAAGAACGGAGCCGGGATTCGGATTGGGAGAGCTTGAAAGAGATATGTAAACTTAGGAAGTACACTCATTTTAATTAAATTACATCTCCCGAACCAGGAATGAAGGCCCGAATGCCTTTTATGCAGCAGGCTACGAGTCTTAACCATAAGAATAGGAAAATTCAACTTAAACATGTGCACGATGTCTGGCGGAATATAAGTACCTAGCCCTTGCGGTCCCCAGTACTTTGTATGGCACTAAATCGCGGCGCGATTCTGCCTAGCTTGTCTCCCAATTAATCACGGTAAAATCATGCAAAACAGAGTCACGGGACATCCGGCGCCCAAAAAAAGTTGTTATACTTCTTTTGGGAGTTAAGCACGCCGCGATTCTGTGCGTGTGGTTTTACCATGATTCATCGGGCGACAATAATGGCAGAATCGCGCTGCGATTTGGTGGCATTCAATGTAACGGGAATCGCAAGGACGTCCGGCGATTTGCAGTGTTTCCTGCCCACAAAACAGAACGCTATGGTGTGAATGAAACCTTAAGTATAAATACAAATGCCTCTTCATTTAGACAATAAGGGGGAAATTTACTAAAATTGGTGCACACAGAATCTGGTACAGTTGTGCATAGCAACCAATCAGCTTCTAATGTCAGCTTGTTCAGTTAGGCTTTGACAATAGGCCTTTATTCACACCAATGCGATTTGTCAGGTCAAAATCGCAAGACAAGTTGCACCCTATTTTCGGAACTGTTCAAATCTTCAAAGACTTTGAAAAAGGTTCCTACACTACTTTTCTGCGATTTCATGGCGACTTGTATTGACTTCTATTAAATAAAGTTGCAAGCTGCAATGATACCACAGATCCAAATCGTACTGATCTACGGCTATGAAATCACGCTGAAGTAGCATGATTTCAAAGGGGAACTGTTGGGAATCAGGGCTAAAACCTAGAAGCTGAATGGTTACTATGCACAGTGGCACTAGATTCTGTGTTCACCAGTTTTAGTAAATCTCCGCCCAGGGGTGCACTGACCAGTCGGGCACTCGGGCACTGCCCCATGCCACTAAGGGGCCCCATCACGTTTGCCAGCCTCAATAAAAGCAGGGACAGCATGTAAAAATCTGTGTTTTTTAATATTATAGCTGCAGTACCTTTTCTGTGTGTGTATATACTGTGTGTGTGTGTGTGTGTGTGTGTATTGTGTGTCTGTGTATGCATACTGTGTGGCTTCATAATCTCCTGTTGCCCAGGGGCCCCATCATTTTCTCCTATTGCCCAGGGGCCCCATGAGTTGTCAGTCCGCCCCTGTCTCCACTTGTTTGTTTATCACGGGGTCCTTTCAAACAAGTGTTCCAACCATCAGCAATGATATTTGCAGTTTGCTTGGTCATATGGGGCTTAGGAATCAAACTGTATGGAATCTTTCCTTGCATGTGATGCTTGGGGTCCAAAGTCATCTAGTAGAAACTGGATCTTAACAATTTGTATTTTACAACAGGTCTATTACATATGGATGAAGGCAACAGAACTGATATGGAGGGGGAAGAACATCTTCCTCCCACTATAGCAGAGGAAACCGAGGTTGACTCTCCCAATGCTGCATCAAAGGGAGAAGCAGAACAACAGCTAAACCCACCTTTGGTATCCATTACCAGCAAAGGTAAACTTTAACTCCTATTCATATTCTATGCCACAATCAAAAGTGTAACAACAAGATTGCCACATCTTCAAACCCACATCTAGTCCCCCCAGAGACCTCTTGTGCCAGTGTTCACAATTTCCTACACAACAAATACTCCCATTTACATATGGTGGCTTTTAAAGAGAACAGATATATTCGGGGCTGATATACAGAAAATGTATGTATTTATTTATGTTTTTTGTTCCTGAGCTGCTTTATCTCTCCACAAAAGTCCATGTGTATAAAAGAAACTCAAAGCAGCTTGCTGCAAACCAGACCAGAAGGTAGTGGTGGAGGTATGCTGAACACTGATCTTCACACAGGCTACCAAAATTTGGACAAAGTCATTACTTCAGCCCAAATGACCTGTATTTGGTGGATCAACTCAAAGATGGGGACCCTTCAGGAGAGGCGTTTCCCCCGAGTTGGGGAATCCAAGTGTAACGGGTCAAGAAGAGCACCAAAAAAAATCCTTAGGGATTCAAAGTCTTTACTGTTCAACTGGTTACGGTAAGCAGGGCAAAAAGCATCCAACGCATTTCAACCCTCCATCGGGGCTGAAAGAAAAGTTTACAATAAAACAAACAAAAATGGTGATAAAGCAGAACTGTACTAACAATACACATTGTACAGGACGCCAAGGTTGGGTCCTGGACGGGTGCTATGTGGCGCCTATATTCGGGATGTGGTCCCTTTTAAGGGAATCATGGCAGGCCTCAGGGGGTCACCCTAAAATGGGTGACAAATTCCGGGGATAGTTTCGGGAGAAGACTGACTCGCGGTCCTCTCTATATTTTAAGAGAAATAGTTAGGACCCGGAATTTGGGAGGCTCTGAAGTGACATTTGGGTGGGTAAGAGCCTCCCTCCCTGACCACAGGGATTTGGCCCACAGGGGGTTAACGGCCTCCAGGAAGATAGACAGCCTATAAGACAGGAAGCAGTAGAGAGGTGGTGGGGAGGAGAAGGAGATGAACACCTGTCTGGGGAGCTGTCTGGCTATGTTGTTGTATTTGCTATGTTGTTGTATTTGCTGTGTTGTTGTATTTGCTGTGTTGTTGTATTTGCTGTGTTGTTGTATTTGCTGTGTTGTTGTATTTGCTGTGTTGCTGTTTTGCTGGCTGCAAAAAGATCTCTGCAAGGACTCTAAAGAAACTTTTTGGTGAAGACCTGTCTACAGAACTGTAGGTGCTTTTCTTTTCGTATTATTTCTGCTGAAGATAAGCAGACTTTAATTTACATTTTTTATATGCTGAAGAAAAGCTTTATTTTTGATTTAATTATAAATTAATATATTTTGGGTTCACCTTATAACGGTTTATGCACTTAATCCCACGGAGCTAGTATCCCCAAACTTCACAACTGGTGTCTTGGATGCTGGCAAAAGTGCATTTGCAGCCGCAAAAACGTTTAAAAACTGACATTTAAAAGAGACTTTGTACAAATTGCATTTCTTGGGTGAAGCCAGCCCAGACGCTGCAAGCAGCAGGCAAAGACATGGAGGAGGTCATCAGGGCTTTGGCACAAGCCACAGTGACCCAGCAGCAAGCTTCAGCAGACGCAAACCGTCGCCATGAGGAAGCAATGGCTCAGCAGCAGCAGGCCCTGGCACAGGCCATAGCTGCACAACAGGAAAGCACACGGCTACTAGCCGCCCAGTTTACTGCTCAGCAGGAGTCCACTCAAGCACAGGTGGCTGCCTTGCAGGAGGCAGTACAGCGGCTGGCTCAGGGACGTGAACAATTGTCTGTCGCCGCTGGCAACCAGGTGTCTGTGAGGGCAAGCCATTTTTTACAAAAATTAACGCCCAGCGATGATGTGGAGGCCTTTCTCACCACCTTTGAGAGGATAGCAGAGAGAGAGGGGTGGCCCCGTGACCAATGGGCCGGCATTATCTCCCCTTTCCTCACCGGTGACCCGCAAAAGGCCTATTTTGACCTCCCAGCAGAACATATCAGCGACTATGAGCGTCTAAAGGCAGAGATTCTGGCCCGCCTAGGAGTGACCACAGCTGTCCGGGCTCAGAGGGTGCATCGCTGGCGGTACAAACCTGACCGACCACCCAAGTCGCAAATGCATGAACTGGTTCAGCTGGTTAAAAAATGGCTGCAGTCAGAAAAACTGTCAGGCCCACAGATGGTGGAAGGAATAGTGATGGACTGGTACCTGCGGTCCCTGCCAGATGACCTACAGCACTGGGTAAGCCATGGGGACCCCGCAACCGCTGACCAGCTGGTGGAGTTGGTTGAAAGGTACACCATGGTGGAGGACCTACTTGGGCCTGCCAGGCGTAGGGAGCCCACACCAAGGGCAACTAGACCAGCCATAGCGCCTAGGAGAGAAGCCCTGCCAGACGTTGGAATCCACAAAACCGCATCGTCTGCTACAGGACCTCGAAGGGCGGTTCCTGTCCCAAGAACAGGAGACCTACAGTGTTGGCGATGTCGGTCCCGGGGACATACCTTGGCGCAATGCCCACTTCAGGAGGAGCCTATGGACTGCGGGAGTGGTCGGAGAAGCTCCTTCTACGTGCAAAGAGTCTGCACCACTTACCTGGATCCAATTGCAGAACAGTTTGAGTGTGAAGTGTGGGTGAACCACCTTCCTGCCAGGGCGCTACTAGACTCTGGTAGCATAGTAACATTGGTACATGCCAGGGTGATTGGGAGACTTGGCCCTGTAAGGAAAACCCTACGGGTAGTGTGCATCCATGGGGACACCAAGGAATACCCCATGGTTTCGGTGACTGTGTCCTATGGCCATACCTCAGTGACCCAAGAGGTCGGGGTAGTGAGAAGTTTAATACATGGCATTATAGTGGGACGGGACTGTCCACTATTTTTCGAACTGTGGAGCCAGGTACAGATGGGGCTGCCAGGACAGCCAGGAGAGTCTGAGGAACCTGGGCCTGAAACCCCCACAACCCACCCCACTGATACAGAGATACCCATTATTGATAATGATACTGTAGAGAATATTAAGTTGAAGGATGTGTCTGTTTCAGATTCCGAAACCGAGTTAAACTCTGAGGGGGGGGGGGAGTCTTCCCGTTGCAGGTTATGCTGGGGGAGGATGACGAGGAGCTCTCCCCATTGCAGTCCCCGGTTGAGGAAAGTGAAGGGGAAACATCCTCAAGGCCAGTACACCCAGATCTAGATGTACCCAGGGGTGCGTTTGGCACCGCCCAGCTGCGGGATCCTACCTTGGTCAATGCCCGAGAGCAGGTTTCTGTTGTGGATGGGGTCTCACAAATGCCAGGAGCAGATCAGAGGTTTCCTCATTTTGCCTTAAAGGGGGACTTGCTTTATCGAATGGCTGAAAGCCGTGGGGAAACCATAGAGCAGTTGCTGGTTCCCCAACCATATAGGCGGATGCTACTTGATCTAGCCCACAACGACGCACTGGGAGGACACTTGGGGGCAGAGAAAACAGAGGCCAGGATAACAGACCGGTTTTACTGGCCAGGGGTGAAAGTTGAGGTTAAAAGATATTGTGCATCTTGTTCCGTTTGCCAGTTAACTGCCCCAGTGCCCCACTATAGAAGCCCTCTGGTACCCTTGCCAATCATTGAGGTTCCATTAGAGCGGATCGCTATGGATCTCGTGGGACCCCTGGTAAAATCGGCAAGGGGGCACCAATATATATTAGTCATCCTAGACTATGCAACCAGGTACCCAGAAGCAGTTCCTTTGAGGAAAACTTCCTCTAAAGCCATTGCCCGGGAACTATTTCAAATGTTTTCGCGAACTGGTTTTCCCAAAGAGATATTAACGGACCAGGGCACCCCTTTTATGTCAAAGGTGATGGCGGACCTGTGCAAACTGTTTCAAATTAAGCCGTTGCGGACGTCCGTCTATCACCCGCAGACCGATGGCCTAGTGGAGAGGTTTAATAAAACTTTGAAGACCATGCTAAAAAGAGTCGTCCAGAAGGACGGGAAGGATTGGGATATGTTACTCCCTGCCCTTTTGTTTGCCATCCCGGGAGGCTCCACAAGCGTCCACGGGCTTCTCCCCATTTGAGCTAGTGTATGGGTGACGGCCCCGGGGGTTGCTGGATCTGGTAAAGGAAACGTGGGAAAGTGAGTCCTCACCACACAAAACCATAGTCGAGCATATCTCTCAAATGCGAGAGAGGGTGGCTAAGGTGATGCCGCTGGTGAGGGAGCACATGCAGAGGGCTCAGGAAGCCCAAAGAAGAGTGTATACCCCTCTGCGAAAGTCAGACAGTTTCAAGTAGGAGACCGGGTGGCTGTACTAATACCCACAGTGGAGAGCAAGTTCTTGGCCAAGTGGCAAGGTCCATTTGAGATAGTGGAAAAAGTGGGGGAGGTAAACTACAAGGTACACCAGCCAGGGAAAAGGAAGCCATACCAGATCTACCACGTGAATTTGTTGAAACCCTAGAGAGACAGAGACCAGGTATCCGCGGTGGTAGCGGTACAGTCAGGAGACCATGCAGGGATCGACCTGGTGCAGGTGGCTGCTACCTTAACTAGACCCCAAACCCAGCAAGCAAAGGAGTTTCTTCAAAGAAATAGGGACATGTTTTCAGGGTTGCCAGGACTCGCCAATGTCATCGAGCATGACATTGTAACTGACCCCAAGGTAAAAGTTTGGTTAAAGCCTTACCGTATCCCAGAAGCTCATAGAGTGGCAGTGTCTGAAGAGGTCAAAAGAATGCTCGAGCTTGATGTCATGGAGGAATCGCAGAGCGAGTGGTCGAGTCCAATCGTGTTGGTACCCAAACCCAACGGCACTCTTCGCTTCTGCAATGATTTTAGAAAACTGAATGAAATCTCCAAGTTTGATGCTTATCCCATGCCACGGGTAGATGAGCTCATTGAGAGGTTGGGGCCTGCCAGGTATATTACCACGCTGGACCTCACGAAAGGGTACTGGCAGATTCCCCTGACCAAGGAAGCTAGGGAGAGAACGGCCTTCTCTACCCCGAAAGGCCACTTCCAGTACAAACGAATGCCGTTTGGTTTACACTCTGCTCCCGCTACGTTCCAAAGGGCCATGGACAAAACTTTGCATCCCCATCATCGGTACGCTTCGGTTTATTTGGATGACATCGTCATCTTCAGCCCTGATTGGGAGTCACATCTTTCCCGAGTTCAGGCAGTCGTAGACTCCCTGAGAAGAGCAGGATTCACCCTAAACCCAGAAAAATGTGCAGTTGGGGTGGAGGAAGCCAAGTACCTAGTGTACATTGTGGGTAGAGGGCTGGTAAAGCCCCAAATGAGTAAGGTGAAAGCCATACAGGACTGGCCCCGTCCCCTAACCAAGAAGCAGGTCAGAGCATTTTTGGGCATAGTTGGCTACTACCGGAGGTTTATCCCCAACTTTGCCACCATTGCTGCACCCTTGACTGACCTGACCAAAGGCAGAAAGTCGGTGATGATAAAATGGAATAACGATGCCGAAAAAGCTTTTCAGAAGCTTAAGACGGCATTGTGCCAGGATCCAGTGCTTGTTGCGCCAGACTTTAATAAGGATTTTGTTGTACAGACAGACGCTTCAAATGAGGGGTTAGGAGCAGTCCTGTCGCAGGTAATCAATGGGGAAGAGCACCCCGTAGTTTTCCTAAGTAGAAAGCTGACGGCAGCGGAGAAAAACTACGCGGTGGTGGAGCGGGAGTGTCTTGCCATTAAGTGGGCCTTGGACTTCTTGCGGTATTTCCTCCTAGGCAGACGGTTTTGCCTGGTATCCGACCACGCCCGCTGACCTGGATGAGGCAAAATAAACACACGAATAACAGAGTAACGAGGTGGTTCCTGTCTCTCCAGGAGTTCAATTTTGTGGTGGAGCACAGACCCGGGAAACTACATCAGAATGCCGATGTCCCGGGTCCACTGTATGGTGTCAAATTGTGCCTCCAACACCTGAGGCAGAGGGGGGGGGATATGTACAGGATGCCAAGGTTGGGTCCTGGACGGGTGCTATGTGGCGCCTATATTTGGGATGTGGTCCCTTTAAGGAAATCATGGTAGGCCTCAGGGGGGTCACCCAAAAATGGGTGACAAATTCCGGGGATAGTTTTGGGAGAAGACTGACTCGCGGTCCTCTCTAAATTTTAAGAGAAATAGTTGGGACCCGGAATTTCGGAGGGTCTGAAGTGACATTTGGGTGGGTAAGAGCCTCCCTCCCTGACCACAGGGATTTGGCCCACAGGGGGTTAACGGCCTCCAGGAAGACAGACAGCTAGGGATGAGCTTCGTGTTCGAGTCGAACATACGTTCAACTCGAACATCGGCTGTTCGTCTCGAACATCGGCTGTTCGTCCGAACATTTTGGTCCGTTCGCGCCAAATTCGTGTGGCGCTCACGGCCCACAATGCACTGCGATGGCGCAGTGCATTGCTGGCTCATGATTGGCCAAGCATGCACTGTGACCCCGCATGCTTGGCCAATCGCAGCGCCAGCAGCGAGGAGAGCCATGATTGGCCACAGGCAGGATGCCTGTGGCCAATCATAGCTCAGGCTGTGTAGTGCACACCCCACACTATATAAGGCCGCCAGCGCGGCGGCCTTGTATAGTGTGTTGGCGTCTGAAGCAGTGGGTGTTCTGTGTACCTTCAACACAGTACACACCAATCGTTTTCGGCCGATTTTCGATCTTGCTGTTGTGTAGTGGTTGTTGTCTGTGTGCCCTGACCGCAGTATACACCGCTATATTCACCTCACCTATATAGCTAGTGATCTATCTTTTATAATAGAGCTTGCAGTCAGTAGTGTTAGGAGCTTGTGCGTGCTGTCTGCGTGCTCTGTACCCAGTACATACGGCTATATCCACCTACATAGCTGTTCTCTATTTGAGCCCACTTGCCATCTGCAGGAGTTATTGGAAGTTGTGTGTGCCTCCAGCACAGCACAGTATACATCTGTATATACCCCTTTATCTCTGGTGTTCTATAATAAAGGCATCTGCAGGAGTTAGTGGGTGTTGTGTGCCTCTAGCACAATATACACTACCCAACTGCTTTTTTACCCAACTCCCTTCAGGCCATTACCATGTCTGGAAGGCCAGCAAGGAGAGGCAGACAGGCGCGAGCCGATAAAAGAGGGCAAGCAGGCTCTGTGTCTAGAGACAACAGTGCTGGTCGTGGACGCGGTGCATTGTCATCAGCACGTGGCCATGGGACACGCTTCTTTTCAGCAGCTGGACATGTTGAGCCGCAACATGCCAACGACTTGGTAGAGTGGATGACCAAGCCCTCTTCATCCTCCTTATCCTCTCTCACCCAGTCTCAGGGTACTAGCAAAGCAGCTGCCAACGCATCGTCTTCCCTCCTCTCAATGTCATCATCAGTGACTCCTTCCCTAGACCCACCACGTCCTCCTGAGGAGTCTCCTGAACTCTTTGAGCACAGTGTTGGGTACATGCTCCAGGAGGATGCCCAGTGTTTTTTGTGGGCTCTGATGATGACACTCAGCTAGAGGAAGGCAGTAGCGTGAGCGCAGAGAGAGGTGATGCTCAAGAAGGACAGCAATCTGGCAGTCATGTTCCACAAGCTGCAGCATACTGCCAGGTTTGCTACAGCGATGAAGAGGGAGGGGATGATAAGGGCACTGACTCCACGTGGGTGCCTGGAAGGAGAGAGGAGGAGGAGGAGGAGGAGGAGGAAGAGGCACATGCCCAACGAGGCAGGATGCCCTCCGGGGGCCAGCTTAGGGGCAGCACACCGACTGAATCACACCGCAGAGCTCCGCCTGTGCAGGGCGCTGCCTCTGCGCGTTATTCTAAAAGTTCTTTGGTGTGGGCCTTTTTTGAGAAGAGTGCATCAGATCGCACCGCTGCTATTTGCAACATATGTCTCAAGCGTATCTCGCGTGGCCAAAACATCAGTCGCTTGGGCACCACATGCTTGACCAGACATATGTTGACCTGCCATGCAGCTTGTTGGCAAGCGTACCTCAAAGAACAAAGCGGACCTCTCCTTGCTCCTCATCAGCTGGCATCTCCAACCCCACTAGACCTTCAGTCCTCTCTGAAACCTGCTCTGAGAGGAATGAAGGTGTAGAATTAGGTGTGTCACAACCAAGTGCTTCCGGGAACTCTGCTAGCGGTACACCCACGTCCGATTATAGCAGGCAAATGTCCCTGCCCCAGCTGCTGGACCGGCGAAAGAAGTTCACTCCCAGCCATCCACATGCCCAGCGGTTGAATGCTAGCTTGGCTAAATTGCTAGCACTTCAACTGCTGCCTTTTCAGTTGGTAGACTCGGCCCCCTTCCGTGAGTTTGTACAATGTGCGGTTTCTCAGTGGCAGGTCCCCAAACGCCACTTTTTCTCACGGAAGGCGATTCCGGCTCTCTACCGGCATGTGGAAGGCAATGTCCTTGCCTCGCTGGACAGGGCGGTCAGCGGTAAGGTGCATATTACCGATGACTCATGGTCCAGCATGGACAGGGACGTTACCTGTCTTTCACGGCCCATTGGGTCACTCTTCTGGCAGCTGGGAAGGATGCAGGACAAGGTGCAGTAGTGTTGGAGGTTGTTCCGCCACCACGCCTCCAAAATGCTACTATTGGTTGTGACACACCTCTCTCCTCCACCCCCTCCTCTTCTTCTTCCTCCATGGCCTCTTCCAGTGCTCTGTTCTCAGAACCAGCGGTGCTTCGTAGGCGTTCCAGGGGCTACGCAAGTACGCAGGCAAAACGATGCCATGCCGTGCTTGCGCTGGTTTGTTTGGGGGACAGGAGCCACACTGGGGCGGATGTTTTGTCAGCTCTGCAGGGGCAGGCCGAGAGGTGGTTGACGCCACGCCAGCTTAAGCCAGGAATGGTGGTTTGTGACAATGGCACCAACTTCCTCTCCGCCCTCCGACAGGGACAACTGACCCATGTGCCCTGTGTAGCTCACGTCCTTAACCTGGTGGTGCAGCGGTTCTTGGGCAGGTACCCCGACTTACAGGATGTCCTGAAGCAGGCCAGGAAAGTCTGTGTGCATTTCCGCCGATCATTTAATGCCTGTGCTCGGCTGGCTGAGCTCCAAAAGGAGTTGAACCTGCCCAAGAACCACCTTATATGTGACATGCCCACCAGATGGAACTCAACGTTGGCCATGCTGCAGCGGCTGCACACGCAGCAGAGGGCCATCAATGAGTACCTGTGCGACTACGGGACAGGGTCAGGGGAGCTCGGTTTTTTCTCACCACGCCAGTGAGGCATGATCAGGGATGCATGCACTGTCCTGTCACCATTTGAGGAGGCCACAAGGATGGTGAGCAGTGACAGTGCATGCATCAGTGACACTGTACCTCTTGTCGACCTCTTGGAGCATACACTGCGTGGAATAATGGACAGGGCACTTGAGGCAGAACAGAGGCAGGAAGAGGAGGACTTCCTTGCCTCTCAAGGCCCCCTTTATCCAGACAGTGTTCCTGCTGTGCCACCCATCACACAGGAAGAGGATGAGGAGGAGGAAGAGGAGGAGGAGGATGATTGTGTCAGCATGGAGGTGGAGGCTGGCACTCAGCATCAGCAGCAGCAGCAGCAGTCTTGTAGGGATGATTTACAGTCCCAAGAAACATGTGGACTTGTACGTGGCTGGGAGGAGGTAGCTGCGGATCATGTTGTCCTTAGTGACCCAGAGGACTCTGGACCGAATGCCTCAGCTAACCTACGCTGCATGGCCTCCCTGATCCTGCAAAGCCTGCGTAAGGATCCTCGTATTCTTCGGATCAAGGAGAGGGACCATTACTGGCTGGCCACTCTCCTTGATCCACGGTACAAGGGTAAGGTTGCCGACCTTATCTTGCCATCGCAGAGGGAGCAGAGGATGAGACATCTCCGGGAGGCCTTGCAGAAAGGTTTGTGCAACGCGTTCCCAGAGACTGGGAGGTTACAAACTCCTGGTCCTGGACAACGTGTTGCTGAGGCATCGGTCAGAAGGAGCGGTGGAGAAGGTGGCCGTCTGACTGATGCTTTCAGACAATTTTTTAGTCCGCAGCCCCAAGGTATGATCGGTTCCAGCCCCCATCGCCAGCGTCTGATTTACATGGTGCAGGAATACCTAGGGGCAAGGTCAGACTTGGACACCTTTCCCACCGAAAATCCTCTGGCTTACTGGGTCTTGAGGATGGATCACTGGCCAGAGCTTGCACAGTATGCAATTGAGCTACTGGCCTGTCCTGCATCCAGCGTTCTTTCGGAACGCACCTTCAGTGCTGCTGGTGGCTTTGTTACCGATCACAGGGTGCGCCTGTCCACCGAATCAGTTGATCAACTGACCTTCATCAAGATGAATCAGTCTTGGATCACCCACAGCTACCAAGCACCTGAAGCTGATGTAACAGAATAATTTGTTTTGAAATATCACATACCTTCAAGACTGCTTATGCTGATGCTGAGTGACTGTCCTGTTATGTTGATTGTCTATCCTCTTCCTCCTCCGCTGATATCTTGGAAGAACATTTCTGGTTCTGGGTGATGCCATCAGCCCAATTTTTCTGCCCCTGTTTAACAGGGGCGTTTAAGTACAATTTTTGATGCAATGCTTTGCAGCAGGGCTAATTCCTGCAATAAAACTAGAGTATTTGGCAGAGGTTGCAGTGTGGTGGCACCAGCCCCAATGCCTAAGGCCCAATTTTTCTGCCCCTGTTTAACAGGGGCATTTAATTACAATTTTTGATGCAATGCTTTGCAGCAGGGCTAATTCCTGCAATAAAACTAGAGTATATGGGAGAGGTTGCAGTGTGGTGGCACCAGCACCAGTGCCTAAGGCCAAATTTTTCTGCCCCTGTTTAACATGGACATGTAATTACAATTCTTGATATAATATTTCACAGGAGGGCCCCTTCTTGTGCCCACCCAGAGTAACGGTGAGGACTTATAGTGTTGTGGCACCAGCACCACAACCACCAAAGGTCAATTTTTCTACCACTGTTCAACAATGGCATGTAATTACAATTCTTGATATAATCGTTCACAGCAGGGCGCTTCAGCGCCCACCAAGAGTCACTTTGAGGGCTTACAATGTTGTGGCAAAACCAACACCTTGTTCCGCCATTTCTGCAGAGCATATAGGGCAGGCCCCTACTTTCAAACATCCAACTTACAAACATCTCCTACTTGCAAACGGAAGGAGACAACAGCAAGTGAGATGAAAAAAGATGGACGACAAAACAAATTATACAGGGGTGATAACCCTTCCCTATGTTTTCCAAAAAGCTTAAAAATAGTTTTTTTGACTGGAGCTACACTTTAAAAATGTACCAGTTGAAAATTACAAACAGATTCAACTTAACACAACAAACCTACACAGTCCCTGTCTTGTTTGTACCGCCTGTATACTGCTGTTCTGAGTATATAGGGCCTGGGGGCCACACGCATTTCCTTTTTTAAATATGGGTACAGGGTTCCCCTTAATATGCGTACAAGACCCAAATAGGCTGGTAATGGGCAGGAAGGGCTACCCATGCCATTTTTCTCAATGATTTTCAACCATATTGCAGGAACCAGATATAACATTAAAACCGTAAGCAGTTTTAAATGGTGTTATTTCCGTTTAATGTCATTTTGTGCAGGGACTGTTCTAAACACGGGAAACACGTGGCACTTCACAGGCATCCTACAGACACCCCCCAGGCACCATATTTAAAGGAATATTTCACTTTTTTTTTCACTTTAATCGTCATTAAAATCAGTGCTCCCGCCAAAACGGCCATTTTTAAAAACATTTTAGGCATTGACCCATGTCCCCTGGGGCAGGAGCCAGGTCCCCAAACCCTTTTTAGGACAGTATCTTGCATATTAGCCATTAAAATTAGCACTTTTAATTTCGAACATTCGAGTCCCATAGACTTCAATGGGGTTCAAACGTTCGTACGAATTTGGGGTCCGTTCGAAATTTCTGGTGCGAACCGAACCGGGGGGTGTTCGGCTCATCCCTACAGACAGCCTATAAGACAGGAAGCAGTAGAGAGGTGGTGGGGAGGAGAAGGAGATGAACACCTGTCTGGGGAGCTGTCTGGCTGTGTTGTATTTGCTGTTTTGCTGTTTTGCTGGCTGCAAAAAGATCTCTGCAAGGACTCTAAAGAAACTTTTTGGTGAAGACCTCTCTACAGAACTGTAGGTGCTTTTCTTTTCGTATTATTTGTGCTGAAGATAAGCGGACTTTAATTTACGTTTTTTATATACTGAAGAAAAGCTTTATTTTTGATTTAATTATAAATGAATATATTTTGGTTTCACCTTATAACGGTTTATGCACTTAATCCCGCAGAGCTAGTATCCCCAAACTTCACAACATATATAAAAGAAAAATAAACAAATAAAGAGAAAACAAGTTCTAAGGCCCCATTCACACATCACCTAGCAGGAATGTTAGTGTTTTAAAAAAACACAATTCACATGTTGAAAAACACGTGCCGCGCATAGGCCAGCTCATTGACTTAAATAGGCTGCCCTACAGGATGTGTAATTGTCATGCCAAAGAAGCTCAAAAACCAAATTGGGGCCCTGAGCCAGGCACAATTTTACATACTTATTTTGTCACAAGACAATCACAGCAAAATCGTGCTGCATTTGGGGTGCCATTCAGGTTGAATGGCAACCAAACGCACATCATGCTTTTTTCTGTCATTTGTAATCAAAGGCAGAATCCTGGTGATACTACCCACAATTCCAATTCACCTATATGTTAACAGTGCCTTAAAGGCAGAAGGTTTTTTTTTATTTTTTTTTATGCATTAAGATAAAAAGTCTTCTGTGTGCAGCAGCCCCTCCTAATGCTCTGTACACACGGTTGGACTTTCCGACAGAAAATGTGCAATCGGATCGTGTTGTCAGAAAATCCAAACGTGTGTGGAGCTGGATCTAAAATTTTCCGACAACAAAATCCGATTGTTTAAATTCCCATTGTGTGTAGACAATTCTGACGGACAAAGTGCCACGCATGCTCAGAATAAATTACGAGACGAAAGCTATTGGCCACTGCCCTCTTTATAGTCCCGTCGTACGTGGTTTACGTCACCTCGTTCTGATCGATCGGATTTTCCGTCCACTTTGTGCGACCGTGTGTATGCAAGAGATGTTTGGGCCAAAATCCGTCAGAAAAAATCAGACGGATTTTGTCGTCGGAATGTCTGACCGTGTGTACAGTAGGCTTAATGTACACGGGACTTTTTTACAACCTCTCCTGAATGATTTAACTTGACGGATAGTAACCCATGTTTAAAACGTCAGTTTTGCCACGTTTAGACACCTAAAAAACGAAATGCGGCTAAATGCGAGTTACCGCGTTTAGCCACGTTAAGCATCTGAAACGTCTGAAACTTTGGTGTCTGAACTAATATTTTTGCCTTCAAAGAAAAGCCTATAAATGCAACTGCCTAAAAACAACATTAAATGAACTTGTGTACTGTACATGTACACATAAGATAACATTGGATAGGTTCAGGGGCAGTTAAAAGCATCCAACTGCCTCTGAACGTCCGTTTAGCAGCATTAGCCCTTGTACACACAGTCGGACATTCCGACAACAAAATCCGTCTGATTTTGTCCGAAACTGTTGTTGCATACACACGGTTGGACAAAGTTGTCAGAAAATCCGATCGTTCGTAACGTGATGACGTTTTTTAGTTACAACGGGACTATGTTCAGGCTAGCAGCCAATAGCTTTGGTCTAGGAATTAGATCTGAGCATGTGTGGCACTTTGTCCAATCGGAATTCTCTACAAATTATCGGACAAAGTTCGATCGGATCATGTTGTCGGAAAATTTTATAGCCCTGCTCTAAAACTTTGTCGGTCGGATATTCCGACCGAAACAGTCCGATGGAGCCCACACACGGTCGGATTATCCAACAACACGGTCTGATCGGACATTTTCCATCGGAATATGTACAAGGGCTTAGTGTACATGAAGCCTAACACTTACCTGAGGTCCCTCTCTATCCAGCGATGTCCATGAGTGTCTCAGCAGCCTGAGATTCTACTTACTGATTGGCTGAGACATAGCATCGGTCGCTGCTGTCAATTTAAGTCAGCTAGCCAATCAGGGGGAGAGAGGGGGCGGGGCTAGGTCGGGGGTTCCGTGTATGAATGGACACAGGGAGCTGGGTGCCCCCATAGCAAGCTGCTTGCCGTGGAGGCACGGAACAGAAGGGAGGGGCCAGGATCACAGAGCCACCTGAGAAGAGGAGTATCGAGCTGCTCTGTGCAAATCCACTGCTACAGAGCAGGTAAGTATAACATGTTTGTTATTTTTATAGGAAAAAAACAAGACTTTACAATCACTTAAATATTGTAACTAAAACTCAAATGGATAGAATTGTTTCTACATTTTTAGCAGTAGAAACATTTATATCCATTTGACCAGATTGCATCCCACTACATAAACCAGCTGAGGCATCTTTGGTTACTTTTTCCGTTACAGTGTGATTGGTCATTGTATACATATGCCACAAGTAGGACTGCTGTGGAAGCAGAGAATCACTAAATGAAGCACTGCTACAACAGTGATTGTCACTGTCACCCAAGTCCTAGCTTGGCATGGGCACCATTTACAGAATGCTTTGCATTTTTTTGAATGATCAACACAACACCTAGGGTTGTTACCATATAAACTTGGCCTATTGGAAACAATAGATTCTAGTGTGTCATTGCATATGACAAAGCAGTGTAATGCAGCTCAAAGCACATGGTGTGAATAGGCTCTTAGAGTAATCATCCTGCTGGCTATAGATGCAGGGCCATCTTATTAGAACCATGGACCTCTGGGCAAAGAAAAGCACTGGGGACTTTATGCACATACTATCAAGAATGAAAGTATAAACAGTTGATAGAATTAAATATATATATTTAATATTACTTTCAAGCAGGGCAAAGTATTGGGAGTCAGCAGGGTAAAATACATGGAGCCAATTATAGATGGGTTGAAATTCTTGCTGAACCAGTTGAATTTTGATACATCTATGGGCAGGCTGGTTGTACTGAAGTTGATCTATTGACCAGCCTGTTGTGTTTTTTTTTTATCTATGGCCAGCCTTAGAGCAGATACCACAAGATGCCCACTATTGCCTATTACTATTAGGGCTTGTGTACAGCCTTAGCATTGTTTTCCTGCATATCAGCAGATTCGCATCAGTGGTGGCTGGTGGTCAATATTTTGGGGAGGGTGGCAAACCAATGCCACCCCCCCCCCCCCCCCCCGCATGGGAGATGGACAGGAATTCAGCGATCCTTCTTTTTTTTTTTTTTCTCCCACCCCCCAGAGACCGATGGGAAGGTGGCGATCAGTACAAACACCCCTTTCTCGTGCCCTGACATGCTGTGCTATTTGGTTCAATAGCTGCAGTAGCAACCCTCTCTTCCCCAGCATACTGGGCTCTCTAGTTCTGCAACTACAATAGCCATCTACACCAGCCCTGGCATGCTGGGTTAGAAGTTCTTCAGCTACAATAGCCTCATTCTTCTTCTCCTATCCTAACATGCTGGGTTCTCCAGTTCTACATCTTCAATAGCCACTTTCTCCTACCCTGGCATGCTGGGCTCTCTAGTTCAACAATAGCTCACACACACACACACACACACACACACACACACACACACACACACACACACTTCCCGGGAATCACCACCAGAGGGGTGGAGCAGATGAGCACCACCACAGAGGTGACAATGAGAACGATGACCATCTGGATCTCAGCCCCGGCAATCCTCCTCAAGCTCCTCCGCCACCTGAAGTCGGATATGCAGGTGTCAGTGCTCAGGGAGGTCCTCTGCACAAACTGTTGGTGCATTTTGATGAGGGCCACACAGACCAGCATGTTGCAGAGCATGGGGACCAGGATGAGGAAGGAGTTGAAGCATGTAGAAATAAGCTGCATTGATGGAGCTCCAGGGCCATTACTTCTCCTCCCGACTGAACATGAAGTGGGTCCTGAGACCGGATTGGCCGAGAGTCTTAATACTCCCCAGCCAATCAGGGCTCAGGACCCACTTCTTGATTGGCCCGGGAGGAGAATCAGGAAACAATAGAGAATATTCATTTGCTATTCTCACACAACTGGGTAGGCTCAGGGTACCGTGCTCTGCGCCCCGAGCTCACCCTTTTTTTTTAAGCCAATTAGAGCCTCAGGCTCTAATCATGTGTTTAAAAAAAAAAGAAAACCCATAGAAATCCTTGCGTCCTGCATGGAGATAAGGGGCCGGGCGCAAAGATTAGGGGGGTGGCATCCCTGCACCCCTAATGGATGGATGGGCCACCAGTGGTTAGCATATTCCTACTGATTTCAATAAAGTAGTGTATATGATAGTTCATATACTATGCTTGACCTGCTTTTCATTTCTCGGGAATGCTGCAGTTCCTTTATAAAGTGCATTTGGATTGGAGGTACACCAGGTTAATTGCAGCCTGCTGAGTAGTGCTGCAATTGGATGGAATACAGCCTTCCTTACCTTAATCTGATTTAGTTTTATTTTACTACTAGGGCCTGATGTTTCCTGATTTGATGGATAAGATCCACCAACTGTCATCCTCCTGTCCAGAGTGACTAGACAAACTGTTAGGCAATGTTCATACTTAGTGATTTTGAATTGTTGGCAGATTTGGTTTGATTCTGCCCTTGATTCTAAATCATGCTAAATAAAATCAAGGCAAAATGCTCATTCATCCTTAATGGCATCCCAAACGCGATGCCACTTTTCCACGATTGTTGCACTACAAAATATATAAGAATTGTGACAAAACATGCATGTAAAAATGCGCCTGGCACAAGACCAAAATTTGGCCAAAAAAAGTGAGTGGGAAGTAGTCGTGCATTCCCTCTGAAATGTGAATGAGGCCTTATACTCCAGAAGTTTGGTTTCACACTGTGGAGGGATATCAAGGATCCAGCTAGATGGCACCAGCATGCAACTTTTTTATACAAATGGTGACATGCTATCAACAGCCATCAACATGATGTTTGAAAGGCTTTGTGGCCCTGCTAACAGCCATGCCATTTTAAGCCATGGTGTACAGTATATTGGCAAATAAATCTGCCCTATTATATTGGGGGGGGTAAAAATAGCCACGGTTTTAGCACCCCTCAACTACCCGCTCCACCAAGCTGCAACTGTGGTCAAATGGGTTGTACACATGCAAATATTATACACTATGTTGTGTATATTGTGGCCCCATTTACTTAAATATGTTGTGTTTGGTGGGCAGTGCTGAAGCCAAACACAACACATTTAAGTAAATGGGGCTACGCTGGGCTCTCCAGTTCTACATCTTCAATAGCCACTTTCTCCTACCCTGGCATGCTGGGCTCTCTAGTTCAACGATAGCTCACACACACACACACACACTTCCCGGGAATCACCACCAGAGGGGTGGAGCAGATGAGCACCACCACAGAGGTGACAATGAGAACGATGACCATCTGGATCTCAGCCCCGGCAATCCTCCTCAAGCTCCTCCGCCACCTGAAGTCGGATATGCAGGTGTCAGTGCTCAGGGAGGTCCTCTGCACAAACTGTTGGTGCATTCTGATGAGGGCCACACAGACCAGCATGTTGCAGAGCATGGGGACCAGGATGAGGAAGGAGTTGAAGCATGTAGAAATAAGCTGCATTGATGGAGCTCCAGGGCCATTACTTCTCCTCCCGACTGAACATGAAGTGGGTCCTGAGACCGGATTGGCCGAGAGTCTTAATACTCCCCAGCCAATCAGGGCTCAGGACCCACTTCTTGATTGGCCCGGGAGGAGAATCAGGAAAACAATAGAGAATATTCATTTGCTATTCTCACACAACTGGGTAGGCTCAGGGTACAGTGCTCTGCGCCCCGAGCTCACCCTTTTTTTGAAGCCAATTAGAGCCTCAGGCTCTAATCATGTGTTTAAAAAAAAAAACCCATAGAAATCCATGCGTCCTACATGGAGATAAGGGGCCGGGCGCAAAGATTAGGGGGGTGGCGTCCCTGCACCCCTAATGGATGGATGGGCCACCAGTGGTTAGCATATTCCTACTGATTTCAATAAAGTAGTGTATATGATAGTTCATAGACTATGTTTGACCTGCTTTTCATTTCTCGGGAATGCTGCAGATCCTTTATAAAGTGCATTTGGATTGGAGGTACACCAGGTTAATTGCAGCCTGCTGAGTAGTGCTGCAATTGGATGGAATACAGCCTTCCTTACCTTAATCTGATTTAGTTTTATTTTACTACTAGGGCCTGATGTTTCCTGATTTGATGGATAAGATCCACCAACTGTCATCCTCCTGTCCAGAGTGACTAGACAAACTGTTAGGCAATGTTCATACTTAGTGATTTTGAATTGTTGGCAGATTTGGTTTGATTCTGCCCTTGATTCTAAATCATGCTAAATAAAATCAAGGCAAAATGCTCATTCATCCTTAATGGCATCCCAAACGCGATGCCACTTTTCCACGATTGTTGCACTACAAAATATATAAGAATTGTGACAAAACATGCATGTAAAAATGCGCCTGGCACAAGACCAAAATTTGGCCAAAAAAAGTGTGTGAAGAGTGGGAAGTAGTCGTGCATTCCCTCTGAAATGTGAATGAGGCCTTATACTCCAGAAGTTTGGTTTCACACTGTGGAGGGATATCAAGGATCCAGCTAGATGGCACCAGCATGCAACTTTTTTATACAAATGGTGACATACTATCAACAGCCATCAACATGATGTTTGAAAGGCTTTGTGGCCCTGCTAACAGCCATGCCATTTTAAGCCATGGTGTACAGTATATTGGCAAATAAATCTGTCCTATTATATGGGGGGGGGGGGTAAAAATAGCCACGGTTTTAGCACCCCTCAACTACCCGCTCCACCAAGCTGCAACTGTGGTCAAATGGGTTGTACACATGCAAATATTATACACTATGTTGTGTATATTGTGGCCCCATTTACTTAAATATGTTTTGTTTGGTGGGCAGTGCTGAAGCCAAACACAACACATTTAAGTAAATGGGGCTACGCCACAACTGGCCTGCATCCACATGTAATGTACGTGGTTGAGGCACAATGATTTTGGCTTAAGTTCAAATCGGACGATGAGAATATTACCTATTGCCCAATTAAAAGTGATCCTTTCCATGCACAGCCATTCACTGGGAAGCTCAGTGTATTGTTGCTTCTCCTCCCCCAGCTCTTATGCAGCTGAGAACAGAGGGAATGTGATCACTTCTAAAAAAGTTTGTTATAATGTTTGTACGTTTTGATGGAATGATCATCAAAATGTACAAAAATTTGTCTGTGGTAGGTGTACCGATACAATTCCATGTAAGAATAGCTCCTACAGTCTAATAATTGATTTACTTTAAGATAAAGACCTTTTACTTTGCAGGATCTGTTCAATAATTACTGGGTTGCTGAAGGTTGCATATACATGTCTATGCTTTAAAACCAAGGAAGAAAGTTATTTAAAAATACTTTTACACAGCATTTTGTGTTGCCTCAATAGTGTCTCAGTCTCTTAAAAACAGTACTTTTAGGGCTCTATTTATAAAGAATGAATTTACCTGTTATACATAGTCCAGTATTTTGCATTTATCAGGATAAAATGCAACATTATGGACACAGATTTTGACACTATTGATCATAAGAAAAAATTTT
The DNA here is from genome assembly GCF_037356315.1 of Lithobates pipiens. Taxonomy (NCBI): domain Eukaryota; kingdom Metazoa; phylum Chordata; class Amphibia; order Anura; family Ranidae; genus Lithobates; species Lithobates pipiens. The sequence continues at coordinate 285,775,884 of NW_027507764.1, forward strand.
ATTTATTTATTTATACCCCTATGTTTTTCTTTATTTTGTCCTGTTTGTGGGTATATGACTTAAGTTATGTAGCCATGCTGATGACAAGCAGGGACATGCAGCTGACCCTTTTGGTGCCATATTATAAATCTGCTTGTCATGCAATTTCATATTTTTCAATATGAACCTTTTTACAAAGAATAGTCCTAGTAAGTGCATTGCAACAGTATACCATACGATATAGAGAGTTTTGGAAGTGCTGGTATTGGCTTTTGAAGGTAGCCATATGGTCACATTTACTGCCATGTGTGCTGTAGTAAAGCTTTCCATTTTATTCATCCAAACAGCGCAACTGCCACTGTTTATGTGTAACAGCAGTGTACCAGAACAGATATTACAAACGCACCCCTATGTGTGATAAATTTGGATTTCCAAATGGCTAGATTTGATAAGGATGAAATGTCAACCACCATTGTAAAAACAAGTACAGTAAAACCTTGGATTAAACGTAACTTGGTTTGAGAACGTTTAGCAAGACAAGCAACATTTTTAAATAAATTTTGACTTGATAAACGATGTCTTGATTTACAAGTAGCTCTCATATCACAACAGAGTATAAAAGAGTAGAGAGGTGCCTCTAATTGTAGCATTATGGGTACATTTAATGTAGGTACAACATTTAGCACCTCAGATGTGCCTCTTTTAATCATCAACCATGTAAGTATGCAGGCATCCAGGGTAAAGCTGTCCACATAGACCATCCTCCTCACCGCCATCAACGTCATCCCTTCCACACTGTGCTCCACGATCGCTTCAAGCCTCACTTTCAGATCACTCTACAGCAGGGTAGTCTTCCTGGTTCACGATTGCAGACTGACAGCGGTGAGAGCCGGTGGTGCGGAGGATGGTCTATGTGGACAGCTTTACCCCGGATGCCTGCATACTTAGATGTGCCTCTTTTAATCAACCATGTGAGTTGCTAAATGTTGTACCTTCATTAAATGTAACCATATTGTTACGCTTAGGCGTCTCTCTTCTCTTTTATACTCTGTAGCGCCTGCTGGATTTTGCTTCCAATCCCCTTGTGGAGAGCTTCCATTTGTGGATGGACATTTTATGGTTACACAACCTATCACATTGCTATAATATTTTTATATAAACTAAAGGACTTAAGAATAAATGGTTGTGGAACAAATTACCCGAGATTCTATTATTTCTTATGGGGAAATTCGCTTTGATATACGAGTGCTTTGGATTATAAGCAGGTTTCCGGAATAATTATGCTCGCAATCCAAGGGTTTACTGTGCATAGAGTGGAAAGAGTTAGAACTTCTTCTGAGTCTTTATTGTTGTGTAATGGTGGCCAACTGGCCATATGCACTTTGATAAATGATTTCTTTACCAAATCATTGATCTATAGTCAACAACCCATTTGATCAATATGCCACACAAAGGGAAGTGGATTTTAATCAACAGTTAATCGTAAGGTATTGATCTTAGCTTCTGCCGTGTAATCTCATAATCTGATCAATCAAAATATTCATGAGCAAAGTACTGTATCTCAGTCTTGCTGATCAATGCTAAACAATTGATGATCTTCCACCTTGGCCAACAGACTCAAATCGGAATCCTATCTAAATAGAGTCTGAATCGATCAGAAGGTAAGTTATGTTGGCCATTTGTTTGCACATCGATCAGATAATAAACTTCAAGCTTGAATGGCCACAAATCCCAGGCCAAGATCCCTTGATTAAAAGAAAGAGCAAAAGCGTTTTTTTTTTTTTTTTTTTAAGGGTATGTAATTATGCGCAATCAAAATTAAAGCGGAACTAAACCCTCCTATTGTTTTCAGCCAAGGAAGCTACCATCTTAGCTTGTTTTTGATCGGCAACTGCCACGGTGCTGCACATGTGATCAGTTACGACTCCAGCCATTTGATGCTTTGAGAATTTGGGTGAGAGCACAAGCAAATGGGACATTTACATTCCCAGCACATTAATCTGAGTCATTAATCTGAAAACAAAGATGTCTACAAGTAGTGTTAAATTATTAAACAGAACTCAACTCGTTGATTTAACGGTTTCACAACTGTGAAATCGTTAAATCAATGGGTTGAGTTCTGCTTTAATAATTTAACACTACTTGTAGACCTCTTTGTTTTCAGATTAATGACCCATTCATCACAGGTGCATTGCCGCGGCCCCAACACCAAACATTTTTCCCAAAAATGCCAGTTCACATCACCGCATTATGATGAATGCAGTATTTTGTACAATCTGATCTATGCCTTCCCCCCGAGCCCGCTTCTGTCGCGGTTCCTGGGAAGAGTCAAGTGGGAGACAAAGTCGGTCCTTTTGGTGGCCCCGGCTTGGCCCAGGCGACCATGGTATGCGGAGATCATGAAGTTGGCAGTAGGCAGGCCATGGATCCTCCCTCTCCGGCCAGATCTGCTCTCACAGGGTCCAATCTACCATCCTGCTTTATGCAGTCTGAATTTGACTGTTTGGCTGCTGAGACCCACATTCTGAGAGACCGTGGCCTTTTGGGGCCAGTCCTTTCTACTGGTCTTCTTGGTAGCCATATCTACGGCTAGAAGAGTATCAGAGCTAGCAGCTCTTTCCAGCAAGGAGCCGTATCTAATTATTTATAAGGACTGGGTGGTCATGCGTCCCAACAGGTCCTTTCTACCTAAGGTGGTTTCGGGATTCCATTTGAATCAAGACGTAATCCTACCATCCTTTTTTCCGGACCCACAGTCCGCAGAAGAAGAATCTTTGCACACTTTGGATGTGGTTAGAGCAATCAGTATATATCTTCAAGCAACTGCTTGGATAAGGAAAACTGATTGCTTGCCGGAAGGCCCTAGGAAGGGCCAGGCGGCGTCAAAATCCACTCTCTCAAGGTGAATTAGACAGGTTATTTCTCAGGCCTATAATGTAAAGGGGAAGATTCCTCCTTTTCTAGTGAAAGCGCACTGAACGAGGGCTGTAAGTGCTTCTTGGGCAGTGCATCACCAGGCCTCCCTAGCTCAGATCTGTAAGGCTGCAACTTGGTCATCAGTCCACACATTCACCAGATTCTATCAGGTGGATGTCAGAGGGCAAGAGGATATCGCCTTCGGGCGCAGTGTACTGCAGGCTGCAGTTTAGGTCCTCCGGTCCCTGGCGGTCTATAATTATGATCTGTGTCTCCCTCCCTTCAATCTGAGCATTGCTTTGGGACATCCCACTATGTAATGAAGCTCCTGTGTCCCGTGATGTATGATCAAGAAAATTGTATTTTTATATACAGCTTACCTGTAAAATCCTTTTCTTGAGAGTACATCACGGGACACAAGGCTCCCGTCCCTCTTGGGTTTTACGTGGTTTCTTATTGCTTTGCTACAAAACTGAGGTGCCTCCCATATGGGAGGGGTTATATAGGGGAGGAATTCTCCTTAATTGGGGTCAACCAGTGTCCAATCACCAGAGGGGCCTATATAACCCACCATGTAATGAAGCTCCTGTGTCCTATATATATACCTCATTCGTTACCTTGACAGCTAAATGCATGCACAACCTCTGGGGCATATAGATCAACAATAATAACAAGTAACCCCTGTGAAACATGGATCCCTACTTTAGCTACGTCATGTTGGACTGACACTGTGGATCTACCCTACTATGTGCTGCTACTTGCGTAAAGTGGCGAGTGGGTCCAGACCTAATGTTCTGAATGCAGGTAGTGTGTGTTCAGGACATGATGTCTGTGCACAAGCTCCACTTTATTCAAATAGTGGCCCATAGCTCTATTCAGCCTCCTTCACTCATTCATCTCTATGGGTGGCTGATCACAACACCGGATGCTCCCCGGTGTTCAAATATGGACATTTGTGTACACTGTAAGAGTGACTGAGCCCATGTGCATGAGCCCTTAGTGATCTCAGATTGGGAAAAAAGTTGTTTATAGGGCGAATCTAGATGTGGCTAAGTTGTGGTTTACCACACACAGTAAAATAGGGGGCTTATGAATTCACACAGTATTGTAAATGTAAAAATGTTGAGCAAACATAGAAAATTCCAAGATGCTAGACAAGTGGTACTGTACATGTCCATACAGACATAATAACAATTAGGCCTCATGCACCCCAGCAGAAAAAAGAATTCTGCTGTTAGGGCTTTTGCACAGTGGCACCAAAAACACAATTTATTTTTTATTTTTTTTATTTTCACGTTCAGCCTTCTTTTTTAACTGAATGGTGCCCAAAACTTGTGTTCAGAGAGGAGCTTACTGGCAGTATTGTAAATGTAAAAATGTTGAGCAAACATAGAAAATTCCAAGATGCTAGACAAGTGGTACTGTACATGTCCATACAGACATAATAACAATTAGGCCTCATGCACCCCAGCAGAAAAAAGAATTCTGCTGTTAGGGCTTTTGCACAGTGGCACCAAAAACACAATTTATTTTTTATTTTTTTTATTTTCACGTTCATCCTTCTTTTTTAACTGAATGGTGCCCAAAACTTGTGTTCAGAGAGGAGCTTACTGGCATAAGCATCCTGCATAAACATGTGTAAAGGCAGGTCAATGATTGAATATTCTAGCCAATAGATTGATTTTATGTGCTGTACCCTGCCGAGGTGTAAAAAGATATTGGTGACCCAGGATTCTCATCCAGGCAGGTTGGGGATCCAGGGGGCTTTTGTCATTCAGAAGAAACTGGCTTTTCAGTTTCCTCGTTGTTTACTAAAATCCATTTTGGGACCCGGGGCCTGGATATTTCATAGTAACCTGGTCCTGGTTTTGGGAACCACCAGCACACTAATTGGGCAGGTGTGTGCTGGGGTCTTTGTACAGAACTGACCATGGTTTTAAGCACCACTCCAGTAGACAGAGAAGGTCTCTGCCAGGAGTCAGGAGGACTCCACCTAGGAGAGAGGTGGGACCCAGAGCAGCAGGTGGCTGCTAAGTGTATGGACTCAAACTTATGGCTTAAGAATGTCTGTATTGCCACATACACATGATCAGACGTTTTCCGACGGATGATGGCTCAAACTTGTCTTGCATACACACGGTCACACAAAGTTGGTTGGAAATTCCAACGGTCGAGAACGCAGTGACGTACAACGCATACGCCGAGCCAAGAAAAATGAAGTTCAATAGCCAGTGCTCTTCTGCTTGATTCCAAGCATGCGTGGCACTTTGTGCGTCGGAATTGTGTACACCTGATCGGAAATTTGCGCGAACGGATTTTGTTGTTGGAAAATTTGAGAACCAGATCTCAAATTTTGTGTGACGGAAATTCCGATGGAAAATATCCGATGGAGCCTACACACAGTTGGAATTTCCGACAACAAGCTCCAGTTGCACATTTGCCGTCGGAAAATCCGACCGTTTGTACGCGGCATTAAAGACAAACAAGGGCTTAAAGAGTAAAGCCTATCACATGGGTCTAATGTTGGGCGGCATCAGCCATTTCAATGGAAACCGGCCATCATTCAGCCCATGTGCACTGGAGTTGGTTCGACAGAAGCTGACTGAAAAGGGTCTGCTGATCGGCTCCCAATCGGCGCTCTCGGCCAATGGCTGAAAGCACTGACTGGAATGTACAAGTGTAGATGATCATTTTATTAATGTTACATAGTACAGTGACTCCTACTGAGCTGTTAGTTTATTTTCGTTCAGCCCAGCCCCTGCTGGGTTGAACATAAAAAAGCTACTTGTGTGTACTAGGCTTAAGGCTGCTTTCATACTGCTCATTGCAAAAATACGTTTTTTTACCACATTTCTGGGGCATTTTACACCTGTGAAAAAAGGACATGTGACTTAAAAACTGCACCACAAGTGTAACCGCAGGTGTGTTTTTGCCACATTTTTTTTATTTGCTTTCCATTCATTTCAATAGAGAATTGTGTTTGTGGTACAGTTTTTTTTTTTGTTTTTTTTTACCGCACCAAACATGCACAAAATATGCAGCATGCAGGACTTTTTAAAAACACAACTGACTGGTGTGAAGCGTTCCAGAGGAATGGTCATGCATTTTACTTCTGTTTTTGGTAAGGGAAAAATGGAATAAAAACAGATCAGCGGGAAAGGGCCCTAAGGCAAGAGGAGCGGTGATGAACATGTAAGCCAGGGGGCTGAATGTCATTTGTTTTTGATGAAAGAGCAATGCTAAAAACCCCTTTGAGGGAAACTCATGTTGTGTTTTCTGAACTCTTTATTAGTAAAAGAAATGCCCTTAAAAAAAAGGAGTGGCTGCGTCCTTAAAGTTTTACCATTTGAAGCGAGTTCTCACAGTGCATACGACTATAAATGCGTAGAATTCCGTGCCAAAAAAAGCAGTTTTTCTGTCAGCTGCTGGCAGAATGATTCAGCATACACCGAGAAGAGGTAGTACTATACAATGTCCATATAGAAATTTTGTCAAACGTTTAGAAATGGTAACCAAATACACATTTTCTGCATTTTACACATATGGGCATATCAGGACTGTGTTAGGTCACCAAGCACCTATGTAGACAATAGGGCTGGCTCATGTCCCTGGTGAGGTAGATTTGCACTTTTACAGTGGCAACAAAACTGGGTGACCCCCTAAATTTTAGGGTGAGGTAACATGACTCTCTTATCCTGGTGTGTTAGCTTTCTGAACAATGCCTATATTTTCCTACAGAAGAATTTAAAGAATAACTGATGCCAACGTTATTTTTCATAGTTTTACATGCAGTAGAGAGGCATTACAACACCTGTCAGGTTTTTATTGTTGTGTTTTTTTATGGAGATTCCGCCCCCCCCCCCCCCCAATTTGTCCTGGTGATGGTTATCATCGAAAGTGAAAAGTGAAAGAAATTCCAGGTTGTCGCCAGAACAGGAATAGACAGAATATCTTTCAATGGGGGCACTAGTTCTGCTGACGACTGGGGATATCCTCTGTAACTTCCTGTAGTGACTATGGGACAGGAAATGAAGGAAAATCTCCTCTCTCAAGGGGACAAAAAAAATCTGATGGGTTATAACCCTGCCAAAAATAAAAAAAATGTAAAGCTTTGATGCCTTTCAGTGAATTTTTTAGACCTTATTGCATTTCCATGTGTATGTGGTGCATTCTGATAAATTTACTTGCAAGAAAAATGCAGCATGCTGTACTTTTGTTTTTGTATGCTTTCTTTTATTTTTATTTTGAAACAATACAAGAGGATATCATGAGACATTACCATAGGACTGCGCCCAGGGTGTGCCAGACGTGCCTGGGCACACCCTAATCCCGCTGTGTGGTGCAGATTCCCTCTGTTTAGCGGCTAAAAAATGTTTGTAAAGAAATATTTAAAAAAATACGAAAATTATAAATAAATAATAAAAATAAAAACTACTGACATTGTTCACTGCCCTTCTAACACCGTCCACTGCTCTTCTGACATGTCAGTGTATATATACACATGCACATGCATGCATATGTGTGTTGAGCTTTGGGGTGCACACCCTAATGTAGTAGGCTGTGCACACCTTTGGACATTACATTGTAAAAACATTTAGAGAGACAGGTTATATTTTAAGCTGGCCATAAATGGAATGAAATTTGACTGGTTCAGCAGGAATCTTTGTACAATCAACCTGTACGGTCAGTGTCGCTGGCTATAGCCAGCTGTGCTGATCAGTGTATTCTAATGGCAGGGAAGTCTCCCCTTCATCAGAACACAATAACTCCTTTAGAGGGATTTCCTCATCCATCTTGAATGTGTGTATAGGGGAATCGATTTGTTTTCTTTTTTTTTCAACCCACTAGCTGAATAAAAGAAAATGAATCCCATATGGCCCACCTTACTACTATCATAACTCTAATGCCCCATACACACGGTCGGACATTCCAACCACAAAATCCGTCAGATTTTTTCTGGCGGATTTTGACCGAAACTTGTCTTCCGTACACACGGTCGCACAAAGTTGTCGGAATATCCGATCGTTCTGAACGAGGTGACGTCAAACGCATACGTCGGGACTATAAATGGGCCAGTAGCCAATAGCTTTAGTCTTTTCATTTATTCTGAGCATGCTTGGCACTTTGTCCATCGGAACTGTGTACACACGATCGGAATATATGCGATCGGATTTTGTTGTCGGAAAATTTTAGATCCTGCTCTCAAACTTTGTGCATCGGAAAATCTGACGGAAAAAGTCCGATGGAGCCCACACACGGTCGGATTTTCCAACAACATGATCCGATCGCACATTTTCCATCGAAAAATCCAACCGTGTGTACAGGGCATTATGGTATAAAGATTTCTGTGCGGTATAATGAACAAGATTTGCAGTAGTCCTATTGAGAGCCTTGATAATGTTCTTAGAAATAGCATGTGAACCACTATGGGGAGGAATGAGGGCCAATTCACACTATGTGCGGTGACAGATATTTTACCACATGTTAAAATGTCTGTGACTGTAGGGACACACAGGAAACAACTGTTTCCTATGTGTCCCATTCACACTGCAACGCAGCCTAATGCTGCGATTTAAATGCAGACATGCTAAATTTTATCGCAGCGTACCTGTCCAAAACGCACTGAAATATCAGGCAGCGCACCGCCTGACATTTCAATAAATTAACTGTATATTTTGTATTCTTTAAATAAAACCTGTATAAATAATAAAAAAAGGGAGCAGTGCGATGTGCTCAATTGCGCATCACACTGCCCCCTAGCGCAGTGTGATGGAGCGGTGATCGCTTCGGCTGCGCTGCAAATTGTCGGCTTGCATAATGTGAATTTGCCCTTAATGTTTCATGGCCTCTCCAGGTATGCTGTATTTTTTTTTTAATGCACATTTTTGTTTAACTGCATCTGGTATAAATGAGCCCTCAAGGAGAATTGCTTTTAACCACTTCAGCCCCGGAAGTGCGACGTTATACCCTAATAAAATGTATGTATTTTTTTCCCCACCAATAGAAATCTCTTCTGGTGGTATTTGATCACCTCTGCGATTTAAAATTTTTTGCGCTATAAACAAAAAAAGAGCGACAATTTAGAAAAAAAACAACAATATTTACTTTTTGCCTATAATAAATACCCCCAAAAAATATATTAAAAAAACTAATTTATTTCTCAGTTTCGGCCAATATGTATTCTTCTATATATATATTTTTGGTAAAAAAAAATCATAATAATCGTATATTAATTGGTTTGCGCAAAAGTTATAGCGTCTACAAAATAGGGGATAGATTTCTGGGATTTTTATTATTATTTTTTTATTAGTAATGGCGGTGATCTGCAATTTTTATCGGAACGTGTCATTGCGGCGGACACATTGGACACTTTGTCAAAATATGTCCTCATTCACTCAGTCTTATGAAACTAAGCAGCATTTTATCTGCAATAATTTGGCAGAAAAGAAAGCCTCTAATGTTACAGTATGTATGCACATTTATGTATGTATGACTTGGAGTTTAAATACATTCTATAGCTAGAATATTAATGTATTATGGCTATTGAAATGCATGTTTAGATGCATTTATATGCGTGCATACATTTTCTGGTTTCAAAACCTCCTTTCAGAATACACCTTTTTGTGCTTTTACTTTTTCTTCCTTCAAAAGGCGGCTGTTCACATACTCCTGTAAAGGCCTATGTATGCATGGTCACATAGGCTAACACAGAAGTGCGTTTACAGGCATACAAACGAAATACCAAACACCTGCAGAATGGCATTTTTTAAGCTGAGGCTTTAGGTTGCATTCACATGGATGTAATAGTTATACTGATCTTATTGGACATGTTTTTTTCTAGTTCAAAGGTTCCTGCAAAATGGTCGGTGAATACTTTCCCCCAATACTTGCATCTGGTATACATGTATACATTTGTCCCCCGGTGCAGATTTTTGGATTTTATGTTACGGATCTGAATGCAGTGCATGTTTATGCACCTGTGGGAATGTCTCAGTTGAAAAAAATGCAGTTACATTCATATCTGGAAATAAAAACATTTTGCTAATTTTTTTTATGACCGTGTGAATGAAGCCTTAAAGTGAATGTAAATCCGATTCATGAAATTTGAGCTGGGTAATTATATCTGCAGTGTTTTCTTATCTCTCTTCAAAGCACTAAGTCCCATAGCTTTCTCCTGCTCCGTTCTTCTGTTGTCAGCATGATGACTCCTGACAAGTTCTCTGACACATGTAATAAAACCAGCCTGAAATTTGTGTCAGGGTAGGTGCTATAAAAGTCCTTTTCACACTGAGTCGCCCTGGGAGTCCTTTCACACTGAGTAGCCCCGGGGTAAAATGCCACTATTTTAACAGCGCTTTACCGCCATTACCATCAAGGGTAGCGGGCCGCTTTTAACCCCCGCTAGCGGCCAAAAGGGTTAAAACCGGCGGCAAAGCGCCACTGTAGCAAAGGGCAGGGGCGCTTTAGGAGCGGTGAGTTCACTGCTCCTAATGCGCTCCAAAGAAGCTGATGGCAGGACTTTTTCTGATGCTCTGCCAGCACACCGCTCCAGACAGGCTTTCACACTGGAATGAATGGAGCCGCTGTTTGAGGGTGCTTTGCAGAAGCTATTTTTAACGCTATAGTGTGAAAGGGGTCTAAATAGATTAGCAGATAGCTGCTCTACTCACAGGACAGCTTTGAAAGTCTCTGCCTATGTGGAGGGGGGGGGGGGGTGACTTTCCTCCAATCAGCTGTGTCCCAGTGTAATCCAACACTACACTGCTACTGCTGAATTGGGAAGTGAAAATTTTAACACAATGTGCACTTTCTAAACAGTGTATAAAGCTGAAAACGGCAGCTATACATGTAAAGCTTATGTAGGGAGATGTGTTTAATCTCTGTGTATCATCTGAGGCTGTTCATTTCACTGGGTATATGTGAGGGTTTACATCTACTTTTTAAAGTGAAGAAATAATGTCATAGTTGTACTTTTTACTCTTGGTCTTAAAACTGCACAAGCTGTATAACTTTGTTTTTTTTTTTGTTTTTTTTCCTTCTAGAAGAGGGAAAAGGTCAGAGACGAAGGGGTGCAGTAAAGAGGCCTAGCATAGTGCCGGGATCCGCTAATACCGTGTCGTCTCCGACTACATTAATCCCAGTAAGCAGCCTTAAATTTATACATATCCTGCAAAACCTAGTACTTGTGTGTGTGTGTGTGTGTGTGTGTGTTTATATATACTTCAATAATACCATAAAATTTTACAATTGGTAAAATTAGACTAAGATTGCTGCCTGTAAAAAAAAAAAAAAAAACATTCTACCAGATGTAATAAAATATTTTTCATTTTACAGCCCACAGGGAAAAAGAATAATGTGCTCTCTAATGAAGCCAGAAAAGAAATGGCAAAACTTGCTAAAGTTACAAAGGATGAACGGAGAGCTCAGCTGGATTCGAGGCACAAGTATTTGGTCTCTAAATTGGCTGATGGTCTGGGAATTGGGGAAAATGAAGTGGAGGACTTCCTGATTTCTGATGATAAGGTGAAATATTAATGCTACCCTGCCATCTAGTGGTAAAAGCTTGGCATTATATTAAGTGACATTTTTGTAAAAATGATCACAGTTTACCGGAAAAAAACATTTTCTTATTTGTCTTTCACACTTTTAGGGCTTGTTAAAACCATATGTAGAGGTCTGCACTGGATCTACACAGGTCACTGCAAGACACATAGAAAACAATGGCTTTCTATGTGCCATGTTTGCACCACAATGTTGTGTAAGTGCACAATGCAGCGTGTTGTGCTAAAAACGCATTTTACCGCATTGCAGCGTGCGTGTAAACACAACACAGCTGAAAGTAAAGACGAAAAAATAAATTGTTTTTAGTATTTGGACCCTTCTGGGGATGTGTAACAATTGATGATATGAAAACTTGCAAATGTGCATAAAAAGTGCACTGGAAAGCAATGTGCATGAAAATGGTTGCTAAATGCAAATCGACACACATGCATTTTAAAAGTGTTGTGCTGAGTATGACATGAAAGGACCCCTAGGACTCATTTACACCAGCAGCCACATATCACATTGTTTACAATTTTTTTAACTTAAACTTTTGACCCCTTTCACACCGAGCCGCCCCGGGCATCAGTGGTAAAGCAGCGCTATTTTTGCAGTCATTTTAGCGGCACTATTCAGCTACTAGCGGGGAAGTTTTAACCCCCGCTAGCGGCCGAAAAGGGGTTAAATCTGCCCACAAAACGCTGCCGGAAGTGGCGTTTTGCCGGCGGTATTGCGGTGCTGCCCCATTGATTTCAATGGGGAGCAGCGATGGAGGAGTGGTGAGTTCACAACTCCAAAGAAGCTGCTGGCAAGGCTATTTCTGAAACCCTGCCAGCACACCCTCGGCCTTTCACACTGGAGTGAATGGAGCCGCTTTTTTAAGGCGCTATGCAGGTGCTATTTTTAGCGATGTAGCGCCTGAAAAACGCCCCAGTGTGAAAGGGGTCTTAATAAAATGTCACAAATACATTTCATTTCATTAAGTTCGATTGGTCACAGCACAGTGGATTGCATTGCACCATGCTGTATTTTTTTCAGCACACATCACCATTGGTGGTATGAACTAGCCTGATACGGAACACGGCTTTTTTTTTTTTTTTACTTACCACCATTGGCTACATGGAAAGAAATATGTCAATGGACGGACAGGGCTTGGCTTATGAGATGCAGGGCCACCTTCTTTTAGTAATGCAGTGTACAAATCATTATTTATGGCTGCTAGCATTTAGTCCCGGTTGACACTAGTGCAAATACAAATCAATGGTGTTCATATCAACGCAGCACAGAGCAGCATGATTTTGGAAAAGGGTCCTGTGCTATTTTGGTGCGATTTCATCGCAATTCTGACCTCATAGCATAAGCAAACCACATCCAAGTAACATATAAGCTGCATCGCAAAGTCTGATGCAGCAGTGTAAACCTAGCCTTAATGGATAGCTTTTGAACCAACACCCCTAATTAAAAATGCAATGTTATGTTCAAAGAAATTGCATTTTAAGAGAAAAAGCAAAAATGTACTTCTTTTACACCCCAGCTTCTTGAAGATTTGGGATCCTCCGCTTCTTTTGATACTTACTGAGATGGGAAATCATCCTTGCCTAGAGGTGCCATGGAATGATGCCAGAGTACAAGATATTTTTGCTTTATCTTCTTTCTAATATGTGATACATGTAACCCTGGGATTTAAAAAAATAAGTGGCTCTTTTCTGCTGTTATTGTACATATGGGTGACCACTCAGTCATATGATCTGTAGATATGTAATGTTCAGTAAAAAAAATCACAGATAAACTGACCAGTCAAAACATACTTTACAGCTAATCACGTTGACAAAACAGGCTTTTTTTTTTTTTTTGTTCCCCAAAGAGTTCCATTATTTCAGAATTTCAGTGTCTTATGCCACGTACACATGACCGAACTTTCCAAAAGACTAGGTCCGAAGGGATTAGTCCGTTGGACAATCCAATCATGTGTGGGCTAGTCCAATCGTTTTTAGAAAAAAAACAATCCGATGGACCTAAAAATAGAACGTTGCAAATCAATCCGATGGACTCAATTCAGACTAAAATCGGGAAAACCGTACGTTTGTGTGCTGGTCCGACGGACCAAATACAACGCAAGGGAAACTATTGGCTACTGGCTATTGAACTTCCTTGTTTAGTCCCGTCTTAAGTCATCACGTTCCAAATGAACGGACTTTCGAATGGACTTAGTTCGTTCTGAAAGTCCGTCGGAACTCTGCTGAAAGTCGGAACTCTGGACCTAGTCTGCCAGAAAGTCCAGTCGTGTGTACGTGGCATTACAGTTTCATGATTTAGGAGTATACACTAAATAAGCTTTATTGTTTTCATTTTCAGTTCAGTTTAATAGCCGATTTCTTTGCTGCAAATGGATCAAAAAAGCTCATCTTCTTTTATCAAGAAGTTGTTCAGGTATGTGCCCTTTTTTGTTGTTTGCTCATGTAGATTACAGACAGTATTACTCAATGGTCAGTTTACCTTGCCATTGAAATATGTTTTCTTATTGCCTCTTCTAGCCAAGCAAGGCAAATATTCCTGTGTGGGCAGATCCAGCAAATCTAAATTCCTCATATCCCCATGTCCAGAAGAAACTATTCATCACAATCGACTCCAGTGAGGTAAACTTTCTGCTTTATTTAGTAGACCTAGTGTGATTTGTTGCTTGATGCTGCTTTTTGCATACAAATATGTTTGTATGTGTATTACCATGCATAACCTGAAATGGAAGCTACACTGAAATTGTTGGGCAGAAGTCAACAGCTTGCAAATGAATGTAATTACAATAAAATACAAAATAACTGACTACTATCTAAGGCAGCCTACAGATGAGGCTTTTTTTTTCATTCAACCAGCAGCAGCTATTCATTTTCAAGGGTTTCAATTGATTACAGTAATAATACATGGGTATCTGGCAGTTTAAACATCTGATGAGTCATGACCTACACCATGAAGACAAAAAAAAAAACACTCCAAGCCACTACATAAAAGTGACTGAAAATGTCACCTACCTTCCCCATTCCAACGCCAGCACCTCATCTGTCTTCCAAGGCCATGGGCACTTTTTGGTATTGCCGGGGGGGTGTCCTGGATAAGTCATGTGACCAGGGGCGCATCTATTGCGAGGCAAACAAGACGTTTGCCCCAGGTGGCTTTTTTTTTGAGGGGGGGTGGTGCCACCCCCCAGGCAGAAGGGACACTACAAGGGCTACAGAGAAACCGTGGCATTGCTACAGGAGTGTGGGGGTGTGGACCGTATCCAGCTGACACTTGCCAGAGGGGTGACACCAGGGGCGGCGGCAGACTGACCGCTTGGTGACAGGGGAGCGAAGCAGGAGGCAGTAGTGGCTGCAGCCTCTGATCCCGGAAATAGCTCAATTGGCAGAGTAGGTCAGAGTCCTAGGCTGTGCTTGTGCCTTGGCAGCCTTGCTACACACAGCTGGTAAAAAAGCCAATGGGCTGTGGGAAGGTGAGAGTCTGGTGTAGTTTTTTTTGGGGGGGATAGGAGAGTCTCCAGGTGTAGTATGGGGAGGTCAGGGGAGCCCTTATCTTTCTTACCCCCCTCTCTCACGCCCCTCCTCTCTCCCCAACCTTCTCTCTCCCCCGCCTCTTTCCTCCTCCCTCCTTCTCTCTCTTTCTCTCACCATCCCTCTCTCTGCCCCCTCTCTTATCCCCCCCCACTGGGACCCCAGGGCTTGGGCTCTACCTCCAGGCTGGGAGCGGAGGAAAGGAAGGAAGGAAAAGAAGCTTAAAAGAGAGGAATCTCCATTACCTTTGGACATCTGGGCTGGCATGGGAAGATCTGATCAGTTGGAGGTCTGAATAGGTGTCTTGCCCAGTGCAGCGGGGAGCAAAAGAGAGTGCGAGTACCTCAGTACAGCCATGGGCATACAAGCGGAAAGACATAGCATACTTTCCAAGAACAGCGTTGCGCTAAATCCTGATCCCTTGTTTTGGGGAGTTTTTCAGAGCAGCCAGGTGGGCTGATAGTCGAGCAGCAAGGTGGGCTGGTAGGATTTGCAAGTGTCAGAACGGATGAGATACAATATTTCTGCATAAAGTTGGGGTTTTGTGCTATTTCACTAAAGGGGACTGAGAGCTCCTAGTTCATAAAGAACTTTGCCACTGATCCATGGAGACTATGTTTATTCCAGAGGAAATACAATCTAGGATCTTCATCTCTTTTTGTACATAGAGAAATAAGTTTGTCCTCATCTGTTGTTCAAGTAGTTGGGCATCCCATAATCCCTATACCCTATCCAGGTTGTTTTCCCCAATTAAACAACAAAAACAAACTCATGGACTGATTTCTTGTATCTGGATGCAAGTTGGAAATGTGTGTTGCCTGGCTGTGCAACAGTGCAGGAATAAGGGGGAACCAGTAACAAGGGGCTCCTGTGGGGGTAGCACTACAAATATAACACAGAAAGTGCCATTAGTACATTGAAAGCCTTGAAAAATAATCAAAACGCTAACAGCAAGGCTTATGAGAAACGTGCGTACATAAGTATACTGTTTTTTTTTTTTGTTTTTTTTTGTTTACAGAGGGGGAGGGATTAGAACACCTATTTGTCCTGCTTAATAGAGAAGGAAATCTTCTAATAAAGGCAATAGTTCTGGTGACCTGAAGATCCCAGTGGATTCCTTTTAATTTGAAGGGGTTTTCTCTCACTTCCTATTTTGACTATGGAACAAGAAGTGAAGGTGAATCTCCCCAATAGAAAACAGATGGTAAAACAAGAAAAAAATAAAAAATGTCAGGAGTTATAACCTTCCCTTACTCTATCCAAAATGGCAAAAAAAAGTTTTGCCCATAGGTCTATTTTTAAGTATTTTGGAATTTATTTTATTGTAGGTGCAGTTCATGCTAAATAAACAGCATTTGGCAACTGCAGCCATCAAAGGGGAAGAGGGGTGGGGATGAATCTTGAATAAATATATTTGGATAACATACACCCAACAATCACTTTGCTCATTCATTTTCTTTTTGGGGGGTTTTGGAAGTTGTTTCAGTTTTACTGTACTTGATCATTGGTTTGTAAAGTGCTGACGAATATGCTGTGTCTGTAGCGCATTTAGCACTCTCAAAATGCCCTGCCTATTGAAATGAATGGGCAGAGCTTTCAACGCGACTGAAAAACGCTTTGGAAGCGCCGCAACACGGGTGCTTTTAACCCCTTCTTTGGGGTAGCAGCAGAAAAGCACCACATAAACAGCGCTAAAGCACTGCTAAAACAAAAGGCGTTTAAGGGCTAATGCGGCTGCGGCCCCAGTGTGAAAGGGGTCTTAAATTAAAAGAAAATAAATCTTGAGAATAGATACCTTATTTCTTTGCTGATGGTCGGTAACAGAAAAAAGTAAACCTAAATTAGTCTTCCATGAAAAATAAGTGTATGGATGGGCTTGATCATCACTCCTACAATGGTTTTACCATTAAGCAGGCAATGCTGCGGTAAAGGTGATTAATGTCTAATAAGTTTGTTAAGGCCGTACACGCGATTGGACTTTTTGACAACAAACATGCAAATTAGCTGTTTTGGAGCAACATCTGACTGTGTGTGCGCTCCATCGGACAAACTTTTTCGGTTTTCATCTGACTTTTGTTGGCTGTGCGAACGGACAAACTTTTTTGACAACATAAGTCCAATGGAGCAAAGTCTGATCGTGTGTACACAAAACCATCGGACTTTTTTACAAAGTACAAACACGCATTGCTCAGAATCAATGCAAAAGATCAGACAACAATACAGAAGTTGACCAAAGGTGGCGCTGGAATAATTGAACGTCCTCTTTTGAAGTTTCGTCAGTATGTTGAAACGTCACTACGTTCGCGTTTGTTGCCTAAAAAGTCAGATCATGTGTATACAGTACAAAAGTCCATGGGAAAGTTTGTACAAAGTCTGATCGTGTGTATGAGGCTTAATTGGTGTATGTTTTCTTTCAGGGACTGACAGGGACCTGCCTTTTCTTTTTACGCACAACAGATAAAGCAATTACAACAGCCAACGTTGTCCAGGTGAGCCACAATACTTATATTTATCATGCTTTGTGTTTATGGAATATCCTTTTGCTAGTTGTTTCTACTATTTTTTTCATGCATTTTGTCTATTCTAGGCCAATACAGTGTTAAACTATCCCTTACCTTCTGCAAATATTTCACCTTAATATTAGCTATAATACAATAGGGCAGTTGCAGACAAGAGGCATAATCCAAGGTACTAAATTGAATTATATAGCTTTTACTTTCATAACTTTATCTCTTACAGGAGGTCAACTTCAGCATGTTTGAATGTACAAATGGGAACATTTTCCAAGGACTTGAGATTTTACTGGCTCAGGTTTTGGTGCCAGCTCTTAAATGTCAAGAGGTATGCTCGTATTCTGTCACCTGCAAAGTGATGTCTTTCTGTCATAACAATATTATTGCAGCATATATACTGTATACTCATCGGACACTTTATTAGGTACACCTTGTTAGTACCAGGTTGGACCCCCTTTTGCCTTGAGAACTGCTTTGATTCTTTGTGGCATAAATTCAACAAGGTGTTTGGAAACATTCCTCAGAGATTTTGATCCATATTGACATGATAGCATCACGCAGTTGCTGCAGATTTGACGGCGGCACATCCATGATGAGAATCTCCCGTTTCACAACATCCCAAAAGTGCTTTATTGGATTGCCGATCTGGTGACTGTGGAGGCCATTGGAATAAGTTCAAGAAACCAGTTTGAGATGATTTGAGCTTTGTGACATTATCCTGCTCGAAGTAGCCATCAGAAGATGGGTACAATGTAGTCGTAAGGAATGGTCAGCAGCAATACTCAGGTAGGCCATGGAATTTAAATGATGCTCAATTGGTACTAAGGGGCCCAAAATGTGCCAAGAAAATGTCCCCCACACCATTACACCACCATTACCAGCCTGAACTGTTGATACAAGGCAGAATGGATCCATGCTTTCATGTTGTTTACGCCAAATTCTGACCCTACCATCTGAATGTCACAGCTGAAATTGAGGCTCATCAGAACAGGCAACATTTTTCCAGTCTTCTATTGTCCAATTTTGGTGAGCAGTGCGAATCACTTCTAGATGCCTAAATGCAGTGAGTTGCTGCCATATGATTGGCTGATTAGCAATTTGTGTTACCAAGCAATTGAACAAGTCTACCTAATAAAGTGGCCGGTGAGTGTATATGTTGGAATGAGATATAAAAAATGCATTTCATTTTGATTATTGTAATTTCTTATTTACAATACACTTCAAACTTTTTATCTATGCTAAAAAGAAAGGGAGAAGAGAAAAAAGAAGAATGTTCATTATGAAAATAACGGTTTATTTAGGAGTGACAAAAATGGTCTAAAAAAAAGAAAAAGAAGCAACTTCTCCGTTTGAAGAAAATGAAATTAATTATTTCAAAAAATGACCATGCACTAATTAGAAACATATGTTGTGTGCTACATGTTTCTGCTGATCATTGCTTAAGCCTGGCACACACAATCGGATTGTTGGCCAACAGAGCATCAGACTTTTATCCAAAGGGCATGTGCCAGGAACTTGTCTTGCATACTAACGGTACCAGGGCCATCTTTAATATTAGACCCTGGGCAAAAATGTTCTTGGCCACCCCATGCAATTTCGTTATCCACCTGTTTTGAGACATACCTGTATAATAATTAGCAGCTAGACTTAAAATCAGTTTACTGTATCAGATTAGGCAACAATTGCGATTGGTTGCCAGAGGTTACAGCACACATTATGGATCACTGATTAGTTGCTAGAGGTTACAGCACATAATTTCTGCTTGTTGGTTGGTTGCAAGAGATTACTGTACAGTAACACTGCTCACTGATTGGTTGCTAGAGGTTACAGCACATCTCTTCACTGCCTGCACACCATGGACTGGGGTGGTGAAGGGGCCCATCAATAGATAGAAAACTCCTAGGGATCCTAGGACACCTGGGATCAGCAGCAGTGCTGGGGAGGGGAGAGTGTGATCAATGGCAATGCTGATATATATATATATATATATATATATATTTTTTTTTTTTTACCGACTACCAATAAAAAGAGGAGTTTAAACATTGCCCACCAATGTAATAGGGGTTTACACTGACCACTAATGTAATAGAAGCATTCACAGTAACCACCAATGTAAGGAGGGATTTACACTGACCACCAATGTAAGGGGGACATTCACACTGGCCACTAGTGTGAATGAAAGTATTCAACACCAAGCCCCAATGTAATGAGAAGATTTACACTGACCACCAATGTAACTGAGACATTTAGACTGCGTTTACATTTGTGTGTCGGGAGCGCATTCAAAACTACTTTCCTAACACCACAGAAACATACTGCCCATTAGCAGATACACAGCTGTGCCATCAATTGCTCACCTGTACAAGCCAAACTGTAATTCCTTCTCTGCCTACCTCTGTACACCCCACACTACCCTCCCCCCACCAATCTGCTTACCTTTGCAGAACGGGCTGATGTTAAGCTGAATGACCACAGTTGTAGGCAGGACTTTCCAGCATTCCACCTTTATCTCCCCAGTGGGCAGCATTCAGTATAGGTGGTGGTGGATATGACCACAGGGGGGCATGATATTCATGTGAATGCCGCCTTTATTTACATATCAATGCCGCCGGTCACCGCTATTTACATCTGCATTCCGCCTCTATCTACATATGAATGCCAGTTATTTACATGGCTCTGCAGGTGAGTCATCCGTACACAATAATAGGGCAGAGCTGGGCAGCCTTAGTAGCAGCACTTCACATTGAGATATTGGGACACAGCACAGGACTAAAACTTCCAGGGACAAGGGAATTTAAACCAGGATAGTTGGCAAGTATGAGACAGCTGCTTTGGGCCCCACAACAATGACAGGGCCCAGGGTAGCTGCCCCTTTTGCCCTGCCTTAAAGATGGCCCTGAACGGTACACAATTATCGGCAAACAAACACGAACGTATTGACGTAGTATGAGGAATTTCAGCTCTTGAGTAGGGATGGCCGAACGGTTCACCCGGCGGTCGTTTCGCAGCGGACTATTTCCGCTGTTCGCCTGGTGGACTTCCGTGTTTACTGTGTAAAAGAACTTTGACCTATGATGACACATCCATCATGGGGTACGGGACAGCCAATTGAGACATTACAGCACATGGACACTTGGACATTCCCCCTAACTTATAAATAGACCCGATCCAGCGGCCATTTTACATTCTTTTGTATGTCACTATAGGGAGAGGTTGCTGTGTGGAGCAGGGAGAGACTGCAGTGACCCAAATCGCTAGCTATTAGGTCCACAAAAGTTCTTTTAAGGACTGGTATGGTATAGGTGTTAGGTGTAGTTCAGGATATAGGTTTGAGGCACTGCTGTGCTAGTGATTGTTGCAGCAGCCTGTCTTTTGTCAGTATAGAGAGAGGGACAGGACGCTGTGTGCAGCAGGGACAGTCAGTTTAATCATTAGCTGTTACTATTAGGTCCACAAAAGTCCTTTTCAGGACTGGTATGGTAAAGTAGTACAGGATATAGTTTTGAGTGCTATTCAAGTTATTGTTGCAGCAGCCTGTGTTTTGTCAGTTTAAATAGGGACAGGCAGGAAGCTGTGTGTGGCAGTGAGGGACAGTCAGTTTAATCAGTAGCTGTTACTATTAGGTCCACAAAGGTTCTTTTCAGGACTGGTATGGTAATAGGCTTGTACACGTATAATATTCTTTCTTCCAAATATAGAAAGAATATTATACTTGACTGCTGCCCTTCTGCTGCAGTAGTCCTTTATGAGTATAGGGACTGAGGTACAGTCTGCCAATCACAACCTACTAGTTCCACAAAGGTCCTTTATAAGGACTGGTAAGGTATAGCGTACTACAGTACATAGGGTTGAGTGAGGTACAGTCTGCTATTCCTTAAGGACTGGTATAGGTCCACAATATATAGGGTTGAGGTGCACTACTGCTGACTGCTGCCCTATACTGCAGCAGTCCTTTATCAGTATAGGGACTGAGGTACAGTCTGCTAATCATTCACAACCTACTAGTTCCACAAAGGTCCTTCTAAGGACTGGTAAGGTATAGTGTACTACAGTACATAGGGTTGAGTGAGGTACAGTCTGCTATTCATTAAGGACTGGTATAGGTCCACAATATATAGGGTTGAGGGTTGAGGTGCACTACTGTTGACTGCTGCCCTATACTGCAGAAGTCCTTTATCAGTATAGGGACTGAGAGTTTTGTCACAGGGTCATTAAAAAAATGACAGGCAGAGGAAGAGGCAGACCCTTCCGCAGGGATGGTAAGGGTAGGGCTGGAGCAACAGGTTTGAGCCAAAGTGGGAAGTTGCAGAAGGTGCGTTCAATTACTTTAAAGGACGCACCAGACTTGGTTGAGTGGCTCACTCAGCCTTACTCTTCTGCACCCTCCTCATCCTCTCAATCTTCACTCTCTGCTATGTGCACCCCCAAAGACACTACCACCAACAACACCACCACCACCACATACCTTCTGCTTGAGTCACAGGAATTATTTTCCGATCCATATCAAGACATTTCTGATGCGCAGCCACTCTTGACATTGGATCACCAAGAGGAGGTAGCAAGAATCAGCCCAAGGAGGAGGTTGTTCCTCGGTGTTGCTGCCTACTCCGAGATCTCTACTTATAGCGGTGGGGAAGGTGACGTCAATGATGACGTGTCTAGTGATGTCACGTGGGTGCCCACAAGAGAGGAAGAGGAGGGGAGTTCAGAGGGAGATATGGACCAGCAGATAGGGAGGAGAAGCAGGAATAACTTACATTGCACAGGAGGGACAAAGCAGACTGCTAATGTATCAGGAGCGAGTCATCGACCATGTACGGTCACATCTGGTGCTCCCAGGACGCTGGCACATGGCTCCGCAGTGTGGGCTTTTTTTAACATGTCCGCTGCTGACAATAGTGTTGCCATCTGCAATCTTTGCAGTAAACGCATTAGTCGCGGTGAGCCCAACACTCACCTAGGGACGACCGCCTTAAGAAGGCACATGAGCAGCCATCACCGAGCCCAGTGGGAGCAACGGAACACACAAAGCCACACTCCAGGCTCTCACCGTCCAGCCTCGTCTTCTACTTCTCCTTCTCCTCTCTCCTCACAATTGTCCTCCACTCCACCTTCCATCACGCCAAGCTCACGTTTTTCTGCAAAAAGGCAGGCTTCCGTGGGCCTAATGTTCAAGCGTAAAAAAAATGATGAACTACTGCCTTATAAACTGGTGGACTCGGAGGCCTTTTTCAAAAATTTGTGGCCATTGGAACACCACAATGGAAGGTCCCAGGAAGGAAGTATTTCTCAGAGAAGGGCATCCCAGAGCTATATGGCCATGTTCAGCGGCAAGTGAATGTATCTCTGGCACACAGTGTCGGTGCCAAGATACATCTGACCACAGACACGTGGTCTAGCAAACGCGGGCAGGGAAGGTATATCACTTTTACTGCCCACTGGGTGAACCTTCTGACGGCCGTCAAGCATGTAACCCGTGGCACCCGTGTAGATTTGGTTTTACCGCCACGGATTGCATGCAGGCCTGGCTCTTCTTCTCCTCCTCCTACTCCATCCTCCTTGGCTGACTCCTCCTTTTCCGCTGCTAGCGTCTCTTCCGCTGCGCCGCCCAAGCTCCCCAGAACCTATTCGACATGCCAGGTAAGACGTTGCCATGATGTGCTGCATCTGTTGTGCCTGGAAGCCAAGAGCCACACTGGCCCGGCACTCCTTTTCAGCTTTGCGTTCACAGGCAGATCAGTGGCTAACACCGCTCAATTTGACAGTTGGTAAAGTGGTGTGTGACAATGGTGCCAATCTGCTTAGCGCATTGAAACAGGGCAAAATTATGCACGTGCCATGCATGGCACACGTCTTAAACTTGGTCGTGCAGCGATTCGTTGTCAAATACCCTGGGGTCCAGGACATCTTGCGGCAGGCAAGGAAAATCTCGGCCCATTTCAGAAGATCTTACACGGCCATGGCTCGCCTTGCTGACATTCAGCAGCGACACAATCTCTAGCGGTCATACGTCTTATTTGCGATTGCCCGACGCGATGTAACTCAACCTTCTATATGCTTGATAGGCAGCTCCAGCAGAAACGTGCAGTTAACGTCTACCTGTATTAACTCTGTGGCAGAACAGGTTCTGGGGAGCTGGATTTTTTTTCACCGCGCCAGTGGCTGCTCATGCGTGACACATGCAGACTTCTGCAGCCATTTGAGGAGATCACCAAACTGGTCAGTCGCAGCCATGGCGCCATCAGTGACATGGTACCTTATGCCTTCTTTATGGAGCGTGCATTGCATCGTGTCATTGATCAAGCTGTGGAGGAGCAGGAGCGGGAAGATGAGGAAGTCGCAATGCTGGATGAATTCCCAGGGGGGGCTACTCTATCTGAGACAAGTGAACAACAGGAGTCTGAAGAGGAGTCAGAGGAGGATGGTGCCGGGGCGGATGAGGAGGAGCAAGAAGAGCATGCTTTAAACCTTTCTGGGATCCCTGTTGTTGTGCGTGGATGGGGAGAGGAGAATGAAGAGGACGACATTTTCCTGGATGATGAGCAGGAGCCAGGCCACCACACCGCTTCCAGTTTAGTGCAAATGTGGGCCTTCATGCTCCAGTGTTTTAATAGGGACCCCCGTATAAAAAGCATAAGGGTCAAGGACCAGTACTGGGTGGCAACGTACTTAGACCCCCCGTACAAACACAAAATGGCGGAAATGTTACCACATAGGGCTGTCAGAATGGAGCACTTCCAGGCCTTGCTTCGAGAAATGCTGCATTCTGCTTTTGCGTGCGCTGGCAGAGGAGCAATTCCCACTCCCAGAGAAGGAGTTGCGGGTACCAATCCAACAGCGCCTGCAAGAAGAGGCCGGTTTGAAAATGTGTTGGTGACTTCTGATATGAGGTCATTCTTTCAGCCGACCCATCGACAGGTGTCATCCGGATCCAGCATCAGGGAACGCCTAGACCATCAGGTGTCTGACTACATCGGGTTAACGGCCGATGTGGACGCTCTGAGGAGTGATGAACCCCTGGACTACTGGGTGGGCAGGCTTGACCTCTGGCCAGAGCTATCCCAATTTGCAATCGAACTGTTGGCTTGCTCCTCGTCCAGTGTCCTGTCAGAAAGGATGTTCAGCGCAGCAGGGGGGATCGTGACCGATAAGCGCACTCGCCTAGCTCAGGACAGTGTTAACTACCTCACATTTCTAAAAATGAATGAGGCATGGGTCTCGGAGGAATTCAACACATGTGACCAGTAGACCATGTATATGTCTATAAACAATTTTTTTAATGGAACACACAGACCTTCTTTCTTCATTTGGCTCACTTCCTTGTCCAAAAAAAGTACTATATGCCCGTACCCTCCTGTTTGAAGAGGTTGAGCAGTGTCATATTTCTACTGGGGCTGCTTATTATGAGGGGCTCCCACCATCCCTGTGCTGTGCTGACTTCCTCCTGGGGCTGTACCTCTGCTGTGCATATTATGAGGGGCTCCCACCATCCCTGTGTTATGCTCATTATGAGGGGCTCCCACCATCCCTGTGCTATGCTGACTTCCTCCTGGGGCTGCTTACGGTGCAGGTGTCATTGCTGTATGTCACGCTGCTGATGTCAGTGCTGTATATCACAGTGCTGGTGTCAGTGCTGTATATCACGGTGCTGGTGTCAGTGCTTTATGTCACGCTGCTGATGTCAGTGCTCTCTATCACGGTGCTGGTGTCAGATCACTCTATCACGGTGCAGGTATCATTGCTGTATGTCACGCTGCTGATGTCAGTGCTCTCTATCACGGTGCTGGTGTCAGATCACTCTATCACGGTGCAGGTGTCATTGCTGTATGTCAGGCTGCTGGTGATCATCTCCTGCACCCCCTTCTTAGCCTACCCTGACCTTCCCTCTCCTCTATTGCCTTCATGCGCTCCACAGTCCTGAATTGTCACAATTTCACATATAAAAAAAGAATGCTTGTAGTTGTCGATCCCAGATTCACCTCATACATGTGTTATGTCATTGGCCATGTGGTGGGACTATGTTTGCACAGCTAGTAATTATTTTGTGGCTGCAAATTTGACCTGTAGGTTTGCAAAGTTCACCTCCCATTGAAGTCAATGGGGCCCGCCGCGAACGTTACGGTTCGCAAACTATCGGCCGTGTTCGCGGTCCGCGTTCGCGAAACGTCCCGTCGGAAGTTCGTCCATCACTACTCTTGAGCACCACCCTTTGGGCACCTTCTTCTAATTTTGCGTTTGGTGAGCATTAATTCTGAGCATGCGTGTTTGTACTTTCAACTTTTGTGTGTGACGGACTTGTGTACAGAAGATATGAAAATCTGACAACAGACCGTTGTCCGCCGAAAATGTACTAGCCTGCCATCCAACATTTGTTGGTCGAAAGTTGAACAGCAGTTTTCTGAAGGAGCGTATTAACGGTCGGATTTTAGGACAACAGTCTGTCAACAGACAATCCCCTCCCAACAATCGGATGTGTACGAGGCCTTAGAACAGCCCTGCTAACCAGATCAGGACCTTGACTGCCAACCTGAGGTCAGACCCTAGCATGTGGATGTGTACCCAGCTAGTATTGACTCTAAAAAAAGTATATGCACATTCCTTCTAAAAAACATACATTTGTTCCGAATCACTCAGCCTCTTAATTACCAGTACAGTTATTGTTATTGCACCTGTTGTGGTCAGAAACACTCTCCTTACAGCAAAAATATATACAAACACAAGATCAACCATGCTGCTGGAAAGACAACCAACCTTTTCTCATAGGCTGTATGCACAAGAACAAATGAACCATATCTAGTTATAATGTGGCTATCAATTTAAAGTAGAGCTAAAGGCAGAATTGTTTTTTTTTTCATTTTGGATGGCATAACCCCTGTAAAAAAAATTTGCCCCCTGTGTCCCAATCAATAGAGAGGGCAAATCTGCCTAATGAGGGCACAGATGACAATAAATCCTGGCAGATGTTTTAACCCTTCTCAACTCCATCCAAAACAACAACAAAAAAATCTTTGCCTTTTAGTTATACTTTAAGCAAACTCTATACAGGGAGACATGATTACAAACATACCGAAAAATACTTTCACCACATGTAAATCACAGCTGAAAGTGTATCACATAATAAATGCTGCAGAGCATTCTCCTGGTACCATTTTATCTCCAAAAACATTTTTTAATAGTTTTATTAGAAATTAATTTATGATTAAAACAAATAAAGCAAAAATAAAATACAAAAAGAAAGAAAGAGGAAAAATAGAGCGAGATATAGAAAAAAAAAATAAGAATTTAAATAGCAAAACAGAACAAGATCGAACTATATGCATTCATTGATTGAGCAAGTTTAGTGTACACATTGATGATGAATACTGCCTAGCCATACTGAATCTCTATAGGTTTTCAGTCCCATCTGTTTGATATTGATGGAGATTTGTTAGGAAGGGGTATTCAGTATCATCAATATGTGGTCAAATTAGATTTAAAACAGACCTACTCCCGGACAACTATTGATAGCAATCCACCTGGGCAATAAGTAAAGGTTCATGGATATGTTTGGATATAGCATAAACCTACTAATTTCACAGCTCCTTTTTGAGACAAATACATAGCTATTCTTGTGGCATATTTATAAAGAAACACACGTTTTGGATGCATGGATGCATTTTTCGCACTTTATAAATAACCAACGAATTAGCTTCAGCTTTGTCTACAATATTGTAGAACATTTGTATAACGTAGGGGTTTAAATCAGCCAAAAAAAAGAACAGCCCTCTAAAAGATAACATTAAAAAAATATTTTTGTGCTATACTTTGGTGCTGATAATTTATGCAGTGCTTTACATACTGTACATTTAAATCAAGAGAAAACAATCAGCGCTCACATGTATAATACAAAACAAACTAATTGCAAGCTGAACACTTAAAGGAGCAATACAAAAAACACCTTAAAAACACATTAATATAAATGGTGCAGCGCATAATACAAAAGTCCACACGTATTGGTCATATATGACAACAGAAGAGCATGTAGAGCGGGAACACCATGTGGAAAGACTGTTAATTGCTTGTATGTGACACTCCTTCCACCAGTAGGAATAAACTCTTACCAGCTCTGATGGACCTCTGAATTTTCAGATGGTCAAATGCGCGTGTTCACACTCTCGGTGTGCAGGAGTCTTTATTTCCACATGCGAATAGAGCAGTAGTCCAAATCGTTTGATCACATGCAGCCGACTCCAGAAAAAACCCCAATGGATTCACTCCAGATGTAAGTAGGTAGGTATATGTGAACAGAAAAGTCCAGGAACAACTCCAACGAAAGGAAAAAAAAAAAAAAAAAACGATCTAAGTGTAGCAATAAACAGATCGCTTTATTAAAAAATTCATTTAAAAAATAAAGAGAATTAAGAAGTTTTCATATAACACAAAAAAATAAAAAAAATAAAAATCTTTCAGTTTCAAAGTCCACAGTTCTGTGAATGAATTACTGAATAGCAGTGAATTGCTGTCAATACTGCTTTACACCACAAGATGCCAGTAGTGGGCAATAAGCATATCGAGACAAAAGCTGAGTCATTTACAGCACAAGATACACTTAGAATGAAATCAATGTGTAAAGCAAAAACAAACAGCACAGGGTGGACGGCGGGTGACGTCCGCAATAAGCTCCTCCCCCGTACGTACGTTACGTCCTATCAGGACTTCGTCAGCGGTGGGTGGAGCTATACAGCGTCACCCTTCATACTAATATAGTGCTCTGTTGCCATGGTGAGCCTGGAAGCTTATCAGATGGCGGTGGCCGGAAACGGAAGACCGCTGCCATGTTAGTGCCAGAAAAGCTTGCTTAACACCTGGGGACACCTAACCAGAGTGTCCATACACAGTGCACCGCCATAGATTTGTTAGAAATTACTTATAAAAAAGAAACAACAAAACAGGCATTTGTAACTGCATTAGCCAATTGTATATGCCTTGCTAGATGGTTACCATTGCCAAATTGCTATATAAGCAATATCTTATACAAAAATATATAATAATATATGTATATTTTTAACAGGTATATACAATTTTAATAAAAATTCCTGTGGACACTTCACCCGCCGTAAAAAACAAAAAACAAAAAAAACATCATAAATAAAAAACAAATATATCATTTATCAGAAATAAAACAATTTAAGTCGAAATCGACATTCAGTCCTCCCGGAATGAGAACCCTAGTCTCGTGAATCCAAAAAGATTCACGCTGACTCAGGCTTCGAATTAAATTACCTCCCCTCCAATGTTTTTTCACTTTATCCACGCCCCAAAACTTAAGGCATCGGGGGTCCCTATCATGAAAATGTCTAAAATATTTGGACACATTGTGGGAAGGTAGGCCTTTTTTAATGTTGTTTACATGTTCTGCGACGCGGACTCCAAGGGACCTAGAAGTCCTCCCTATGTATTGGAGACCGTAATCGCATTCAAGCATGTAAACAACCCCTTCAGTGTTGCAGGTTATGAGACTTTTAATTGGATACATTATCTCCGTAGTAGAAGCCATAAACTCCTTACGTCTCTTGATATTAAATTTACACAGTTTGCAGGCAGGACATTTGCCACATGCATAAAACCCTGTGAGAAAGGAAAAGATCCCATTTCCTTCATAACGGGCGGATCGACTACACTTGGGGCCAATATGTCCCTCAGAGTGGGAGCTTTCTTATAGATAAATGAAAAGATATTTTCTATCTAAACCTGGGGAACCCCCCCTGACCTCTGTACGAACAGTACCGGGAGTCAGATATTCTAATCTGGCCAATAAATCGGTTTTTAACCCACTGAAGGGGTTGTTTACATGCTTGAATGCGATTGCGGTCTCCAATACATAAGGAGGACTTCTAGGTCCCTTGGAGTCCGTGTCGCAGAACATGTAAACAACATTAAAAAAACACCTACCTTCCCACAATATGTCCAAACATTTTAGACATTTTCACGATAGGGACCCCCGATGCCTTAAGTTTTGAGGCGTGGAAAAAGTGGAAAAACATTGGAGGGGAGGTAATTTCATTCGAAGCCTAAGTCAGCACGAATCTTTTTGGATTCACGAGACTAGGGTTCTCATTCCGGGAGGACTGAATGTCGATTTCGACTTAAATTATTTTATTTCTGATAAATTATATATATTTTTTTTATTTATGATGTTTTTTGTTTTTTTACGGCGGGTGAAGTGTCCACAGGAATTTTTATTAAAATTGTATATACCTGTTAAAAATATACATATATTATTATATATTTTTTATAATTTTTTATAATTTTTAACACATATACACTGTATAAGATATTGCTTATATAGCAATTTGGCCATGGTAACCATCTAGCAAGGCATATACAATTGGCTAATGCAGTTACCAATGCCTGTTTTGTTGTTTCTTTTTTATAAGTAATTTCTAACAAATCTATGGTGGTGTATGGACACTCTGGTTAGGTGTCCCCAGGTGTTAAGCAAGCTTTTCTGGCACTAACATGGCGGCGGTCTTCCGTTTCCGGCCACCGCCGTCTGATAAGCTTCCAGGCTCACCATGGCAACAGAGCACTATATTAGTATGAAGGGTGACGCTGTATAGCTCCACCCACCGCTGACGAAGTCCTGATAGGACGTAACGTACGTACGGGGGAGGAGCTTATTGCGGACGTCACCCACTGTCCACCCTGTGCTGTTTGTTTTTGCTTTACACATTGATTTCATTCTAAGTGTATCTTGTGCTGTAAATGACTCAGCTTTTGTCTCGATATGCTTATTGCCCACTACTGGCATCTTGTGGTGTAAAGCAGTATTGACAGCAATTCACTGCTATTCAGTAATTCATTCACAGAACTGTGGACTTTGAAACTGAAAGATTTTTTATTTTTTTTATTTTTTTGTGTTATATAAAAACTTCTTAATTCTCTTTATTTTTTAAATGAATATTTTAATAAAGCGATCTGTTTATTGCTACACTTAGATCGTTTTTTTTTTTTTTGTTTTTTTGTTTTTCCTTTCGTTGGAGTTGTTCCTGGACTTTTCTGTTCACATATACCTACCTACTTACATCTGGAGTGAATCCATTGGGGTTTTTTCTGGAGTCGGCTGCATGTGATCAAACGATTCGGACTACTGCTCTATTCGCATGTGGAAATAAAGACTCCTGCACACCGAGAGTGTGAACACGCGCATTTGACCATCTGAAAATTCAGAGGTCCATCAGAGCTGGTAAGAGTTTATTCCTACTGGTGGAAGGAGTGTCGCATACAAGCAATTAGCGGTCTTTCCACGTGGTGTTCCCACTCTACATGCTCTTCTGTTGTCATATATGACCAATACGTGTGGACTTTTGTATTTTGCACTGCACCATTTGTATTAATTGACATACTGTACATTCCCTGTTCTCAAAGAGCTTACAATCCAAGATTCCTATCCTACATGGGCTCACACACATACTAGGGCCAGTTTAAGACCCAAGCCCGTTAACCTTGAGGGTATATTTTTGGAAACCGGAGTACCTGGAGAAAACCCATGCAAGCACAGTGAGAAGATGCAAACTCCATGCAGATTGTGTTCTGACTAAGATTTGAACCCCAGTGCTCCAAGGCAGATGTGCTAAGCTCATCTCTCTATCTCTGTGCTTTCTCTTCCTATCAATGTGCTCTTTTTCAGCACATGAACTGACTGGCACTCAAATATGCTATGCAGTAGAACAGTGGTTCTCAACCCTCATTCAAGTACCCCCAACAGGCCATGTTTTCAGGTTTTCCTTTATCTTGCACAGGTGCTTTAAATCAGAGTCAATGGCTTGGTATTTTGGACAGCTATTTTATCTAAGAGAAATTCCCAAAACATGGTCCCTTGAGGAATGGGTTAAGAACCATTGCAGTAGACAGTAGAAAGAGGCTTGATACTAAATCAAATTGTGGTACTTGCATTGATTGCAGTAGCAAAAATAAATACTGATTTATAAACGAATATTGAGCTGCTTTTTTCCATCTACTCAGAGTATACCTATAATTTCCCATCTTATTTTTACTTCATTGTGTACTAATTCAGAATTGGGGAGCTGTTAAAGATGGTCTACAAAATTCACAAATACAGGAGTTTTTGGACTCGTTGGACAAGTTTGTTGCCACGTTGTCATCTGCAAAAAGCAATCTGGATGGAAAAATTGAACTAAAGAAAGTGGACGATGGGAATTTCCTTGATAGTTTGCAAAATCCTTCAGACTTCATAGCAGCAGGTTTGTGACATTGGTATTTATTGGTGTAAAACTAAACAAAAAAATATTTTTCAGCCTATTTGTTGGATGATTTTTTTATTTATTTTTTCATTTTTCTGTAGCCGGCGCAATCTAACAATTCGTTTGCAGTATCAAGGCATGAGCAAATGTTTGCCTTGCAAAGGATGATAGACTAAAAATATGAAGAGTAATATACATTTACTTTGAATTACTTTGAATTCCCCACAGCTGCTTTGATTGCGACTCTCCCGCAGTCTTCTCCACTACTGTTTTGGTGACCTAATACAATCTATTGTGTTGTATGACAGTAGCAATATCTGAGTCTGAGTTAGTCACTCATCAAAGAATACATCAGTGAATACATTTTTCCTTTTTTTATCTGACAGAAAATTTTAGCTCCCATAGCAGAAATATGATATGCTGGGGGTACCTTTTTGTTTTCCCCTGTAGTTATTTTAATAACTGTTCCATACATAGTAGAAATGAATTGCAATGTTATTTCTTAGCGTATACAGTTCCTATACTAATCCAGGTTAATTATTATTATCATTCATTTTTATCTAGTGTCAAAAATGAACATTTTGTTTTTAAACCTTATTTTTTCCAGGAGGAAACAGTGAAGTGATTGAGAAGCTGGAGGGGATGCTGGCTGTGTGGATGAAGCAGATTGAACAAGTTCTTGCAGAAAGTGAGCAAATGAGGAAAGAAGCAGATGACATCGGCCCTTCTGCTGAGCTGGAACACTGGAAGTCACGCATGTCATCATTTAACAGGTTTTAACACTGCTATTCCTTAAAGCAAATTTCATGCAAATATGTTTTTTCTGCTGTCTTATAAAGTAGTGGTCATCAACCCTGTCCTCAGGGCCCACTAACAGGCCAGGTTTGCAAGTTAACTGAAATACATCACAGGTGATATCATTTGCTGCTCAATGATTGCAGTATTCTAGTCTGCATCTCCCCATGGTAATACATGAAACATGGTCTGTTAGTGGTCCCTGAGGACAGGGTTGATGACCACTGCTTTAAAGGGTATCTAGTAGTGCTGATTTATGGCTAAGCATTACTTAAATTCTTAGGATCCTTTCACACGCGGCGGACTCACACAAGGTGATCCACTTGCTCAGTAAGGTATCTGTCTTCTGATCCCCACTGAGCAGGCAGATGACAGCTCAGTTTTCGCTCTGCTTTTGCACACCGCCCACTCTATGGATGGTCGGTTGTAAATGGACCACCTATCCGTTTACCCCCGACTGCTACCCGATCCACCGGATGCAAGGAAAATGGATGGGGATTCCCATCCTCCTGTTTTTAGTGGATAAGATTGGATGTAGAAAACATGTCCATATACACCCACCACTCAATAGAGGAGAATGGATGTTCCAATTGCGTCCACCTGCCCAATTGGAATGTTCATGTGAAAGGGGCCTTAGTGAGAAATTCAGTGCACTTCCTGACATGTGAGATTGAGGCTCTCCTGTTTCTATACCCTTATAGCTTATCTTCCGCGTGAGAGCTAAAGAATGTCATATATGCTTCTATTGAATTGTTCTGTCGTTCTACCATCTCTGTAGCTTTGTGCACATCATTGCTCCTTCACAGAGGCAAAAATAGTTAATTTCCCATTTATGGAACAAGGATGTAAGTGGCACAAATACAGATTAATTGGTGCCATTTATACTAACATTTACATTTTATTTTAACTTGTTAACTGTCATGAATTCAAGATATGTTAACCGTGTCTTTCATAATTTAGGACTTGTGAAATGGTGTTACAGTAAAACCTTGGG
This sequence comes from Lithobates pipiens, assembly GCF_037356315.1. Classification (NCBI taxonomy): domain Eukaryota; kingdom Metazoa; phylum Chordata; class Amphibia; order Anura; family Ranidae; genus Lithobates; species Lithobates pipiens. The sequence goes on from NW_027507764.1 coordinate 285,809,407, forward strand.
TTGCGAGCGTAATCCGGCAGCATGCTTGTAATTAAAAATACTTGTATATCAAAGCAAATTTCCCCATAACAAATAATGGCAACTCAAATGATTTGTTCCACAACCATTTATTCATAAATCTTTCAGTCTATAGTCTAAAATATGAGGTAGCGATGCCGCTTCAAGCGTTTTGGTGTCTCTAATAACTGCCCTCCCCACTCACAACTTCAAGAACAGGCTCTGCAATGGTGTAAAAATTTAAGAAAACAGCTGATCGGCCGCACTCCGAATAACCTTTTATTCGTGGCAAAACAGTGTAGAAGATCCAAAATCTTACATCATGGTGATGAAAGGTACTTCATCATGATGAGACTTTGGATCTTCTACACTGTTTTGCCTTGAATAAAAGGTGTTATTTGGAGTGTGGCCGTTCAGCTGTTTTCTTCAATTTTCTCCTTCAGTTTATAGTCCATATGAAAAGATTATAGCAATGTGATTTGGTTGTGTAACCATAAAATGTCCATTCACAAATTGCAGCCTCCACAAGGGGATTGGAAGTAAAATCCAGCAGGAGCTGGAGAGAGAGAAAAGAAAGAGAAGAAAAGAGAGTCACTTCTAAGTGTAGCAATATGGTTACATTTAAACAACTCACATGGTTAATAATTAAAAGAAGCACATCTAAGTAGGCAGGCATCTGGGGTAAAGCTGTCCCCTTAGACCATTCCCCACACCGCCAGATCTCATCACTGTCAGTCTGCAATCATGACCAGGAAGACTACCCTGCAGTAGAGCGTTCTGAAGCGAGGCTTGAACCGTTCCTGGAGCGCAGCATAGAAGGGATGATGTCAATGGCAGTGTGGAGGATGGTCTATGTGGACAGCTGTACCCCAGATGCCTGCATGCCTGTACCCCGGATGCCTGCATGTGCCTGTTTGTAATCATCAACCATGTAATTTTCTAAATGTTGTACCTTCATTAAATGCAACTGTATTGTTACACTTAGAGGCGCCTCTCTTCTCTTTTATACTTAGTTGTGACGTGACGCTACTTGTATATCAAGACATCGCTTGTATATAAAGCCAAAACATATTTAAACATTTTTCTTGTCTTTCTAAACGCCCTCAAACCAAGGTTTTACTGTACAATACAAAAACTGCAGATTTTTCATCTTTACTAGCGGTTACAACACTCATCTCTAAATAACTTGACAAAGCTAGTTCATAGTACCCATGAAGATGTCACCTCACATGGTCACAGAAATATTGCATCAGTGGCATTTGATCACAGTATAGAGCACAGGTTAAGATGTTGATTGTTATATACTGTATATAAATGGTATACCTACCTTGTTTTAGCTGTAATATAATTTATTTTAATTCCTAGTCTTTTAGATGAAATTAAAAGCCCAAGAGTGAAAAAAGTTCTAAGTATCCTTCAAGCTGCAAAATCCAGGATGTTAAAACAATGGAAGGAGCTGGTATGTTCTGATTTTTATGGTTTATGCAGAGATGTATCACTTGGCAGGCATTGTGGACAGTAACAGATAAAAGGGCTCAGTATTTTTCAATTTATGTTTCTTAGTTGAGCTACACTACCACCTTGTTTATATCCACATTTTAATGATTGTGTGTCTTCCCGAAAGGTGGTTTTATTTGGCTAAGTTTTTAGAACCTGATAGGGGTTGGGGGCCAGATTTCTGCATATCCAATATAGGTCATATCCTATGTTACCATGGCTGCCAGAGGTTTCAGAATCCTTCCGCACAGCATGTTGCTGACTGTTCGTAACACATTCTCTGTATAATAAAAGATTACAGTTTTCTGTTATTTTTGCTAGTGCAGCCCAACTATGTGCTCCTTGTTACTTTTAATGCAAAGTTTGTTCATTATGATCGCCAGAATATTGCACTGTTTGCTTACAGTTCATCTACTCTTGGCAACACACCTAGAACGAAAATGCTAGAGTCTGTCACACTGTTTTTTTGGGTACTACGTGGGTATCCTGTCTCCTTCAACTTGTCCACACCCATCCTAGTGGGGCTGTAACATCTGGCCTTGCATATGACTGTAATTTTAACCAGAATTTTAGAATAAATTGATGTTTGGAAAGGTTTATTGGTTGGCACCATAAAATCATAAGAAGTGATGTGACAGATCCTCACTTCTATACCCCTTTTTTAATAAATGCTTTCCTAAACTTTTATTATACTTGAATCATTGCCAGTCAATAAAATTGCAATAGCCAGTGTCATAGTTGAAATACCATACTAGGAAATTAATTCATGTCCTTAGGCTAAACTGCAAAACTGCATCCAAATTTATTGCACCAGGAAGACAACTTTACCACTGTGTTGTAGTATCAGACAGTTTTATTACCACTTTGTATTGATATAATTTGTCAAATTTTATAGTATAAGTTAAGCAGAAAACAGTAAGTGCAATAACACTTTTCTTGCTCAAACGTAGCAGTATATATGGTATATTTATATTTTCTTTATTCGTTATTAACAGGACTGTAAAGTTACAAATGCAGCCAATGAAGCAAAAGACAATGTCAAATATTTGTACACTCTGGACAGGTTCTTTGGTCCTCTTGGGAAAGCCTCGCCAGTAAGTAAAAGCAGTGACTCAACTTTAGCTCTAATATAATTTAGGAAGCGAGAGAGAACATCCCACTTCCCTTAAATGGGGTCCCATTTTAGAGTTTCCTCCTCCCTGACTCTTTCTTGCATCTGTGATGGATCCTTGACCCTTACTGGCCCATTTTTGTTCAAGGAAAAAATGAATATGGCATTTGCATGTGAATGATCTTGTTTGCATTGTAAGAACTGTATATGCTATGTCTTTGGCTGAAAGCAGAGGACAAGTATTGAGCAACCTAGGATGCTGGAGAACAGTAGGGGGAGATTGAAGGCTTGGGATATGGCCCCTTCAGAACACCCTAAACAGGAATTTTTCCAAAATACATTGTACCTTTTAACCACTTGCAGACCGGACCAATTTGCTGGTCAAAGACCAGACCCCTTTTTGCGATTCGGCACTGCGTCGCTTTAACTGACAATTGCGCGGTCGTGCAACGTGGCTCCCAAACAAAATTGACGTCCTTTTTTTCCCACAAATAGAGCTTTCTTTTGGTGGTATTTGATCACCCCTGCTGTTTTTATTTTTTGCGCTATAACCAAAAATAGAGCGACAATTTTGAAAAAAACACATTATTTTTTACTTTTTGTTATAATAAATATCCCCCAAAAATATATAAAAAAACATTTTTTATCCCTCAGTCTAGGCCGATACGTATTCTTCTACATATTTTTGGTAAAAAAAATCGCAATAAGCGATTATTGATTGGTTTGCGCAAAAGTTATAGCGTTTACAAAATAGGGATAGTTTTATAGCATTTTTATTAATAATTTTTTATTATTTTTTTTTTTACTAGTAATGGCGGCGATCAGCGATTTTTATTGTGACTGCGACATTGTGGGGGACTCATCGGACATTTTTGACACATTTTTGGGACCATTGTCATTTATACAGTAATCACTGCTATATAAATGCAGTGATTCCTGTGTAAATTACACTGGCAGTGAAAGGGTTAACCAGTGGGTGGCAGTGTAGGGGTTAAGTGTTCCTAGGGGTGTGTTACTAACTGTGGGGGGGTTGGGCTTTCATTTAGTGAACACTGATCTCTGCTCCAATCACATGGAGCAGAGATCAGCGTCACTAGTTGCTAGGCAGAATGGAGAAATGTTGTTTACACAGCATTTCCTCCATTCGGCCGCTCCGTGAGACGATCGCGGGGATGCCCGCGGCGATCGAGTCCGCGAGTCCCGCGACCGGACTCACGGGGGTCCCGACCAACGCGGGAGCGCGCCGCCATCGGCGCGCTCCCGATGGCAGGGCGGCATTGAATATTGGACGTACCTGTACGCCAATATGCCTGCCCGTGCCATTTTGTCGACGTACATCGTCGTGCGCTGGTCGGGAAGTGGTTAAAGTAAATTTGAAAGATCACATGGGTTGATTTACTAAAACTAGAGAGTGCAACATCTGGTGAAGCTATGCACGGTAGCCAATCAGCTTCTGACTTTTGTTTGTTCAATTAAACTTTGGCAATAAAATCTGGGAGCTGATTAGTTTCTATGTAGAGCTGCACCAGATATTACTCTCCAGTTTTAGTAAATAAATCCCACAGTATTGTAGAGTACATTGAAACAATGCACAAAATAATTTTCAATGATGTGACTTACAATTCTGCCATTATGGCAGAAAGCTGCATAGAATTGCGATTCTACATTGCTGTGTTATTATTATAGGTACTTATGTTGCCGTGACTATTTTGATTTCTGATTTTAGTATTGCTCTATGTCAAATGAAAAAATGATATTTTGTCTAATTAGCGAACCGTTGTTTGTCTAGTTACTCTTAGTCACAGGCCCAGACCATGAAAATACATTCTTACCTCCTAGGCAACCAGAATAGCTGGGTTGGGTTCATCAGTTCAAACAGTGGCACTTTAATGCGTGTTTTCCACTGATATGACGGTGACAAGTGTAAAAATTATTTTGGTTGGTCTCAGCTATACTGGTCTGCGGTCAGTGTGGTTCTTATGTTGGAACAATGCCTTGATATGTTCTCAGCATAAACTCGCACTGGTCTTTTGCCAAAACCTTATGGCGGTGTAGGGTTGCTATCTTCATTAACAGACAAGAAGAAATTATGCTATTATCTTTTACAAGATGCAATGTAAAATTATGAAGATTCTCTTTTTAACGGATTGACTGTTTCCACTTTCTAGGCTACAATGGTAGAACATATACCAAGCCTGATGAATAACATTCGTATGATCTATAGTACATCGCAGTATTACAATACTTCAGAGCATATGACCTCCCTTTTCCTTAAAGTCACCAATCAAATTGTCAGCACATGCAGGAGTTACCTTAACCAAGGAGTTGTGAAAATTTGGGATCTTGGAAGGTATATAAAAAAAGTTGTTTTCATTATTTGTTTTATTTTTTTCAGTTCTAAAGAATATATACAGACTATACAATAAGTAATATTTTAATTGGAAGAATGACTACTGTACTTTACACATTGTGGGAAAAGGGTTAGATCACTGCCCATGTTTTATTGTAGTGTACCTGCCAGCAAGATTTCCCTGACTTCCTGTTCCCCTGAAAACCTGAAAATGTTTGCAAGCTGATCTTCCAGTTTCCTTTTCTTCAGTGTATCCAGCAATTATCCTTATGAAGAATCCATTATAGCCAGAGACAATGGGGCTGATTTACTAAAGGAAAATAGAATGTGAATTTCTTTATCGTACATCATGGGACACAGAGCACCATAGTAATAACTATATGGGTTATAGGCCACCTTTAGGTGAATGGACACTGGTATAACCAAAAAGGAAACAGGAAGTGCCCCACCCTATATCACCCCTCCCATACCGGGATTATGTCAGTTTTTTCGCCAGTGTCTAAGGTGTTGGTCATGGTTGATGATGTGCTAAGAAAGCTCCTTTAAGTAATCCCTGACAGGATCAAGGAGCTGTACAAACGGATCCTTTCAAAAGTGCTTGAAAGCCAAGTGGATGGTACCCGGGCCTCGTGGCAGAAGAAGCAAGGTTTTTGCCTGTAATGCTTCTCTTTTGAGAGCTGGATCCTGGGGCCCAGCACCTTGGTCATGTTAATACAACCAAAGAGTTTTTCGGCAGTGGTGCTGTACAGGTTCAAGGGAGTGGACCCATGAATGGGGACCCGGTCCATGAAGGTCTGGCATGACAAGGCCCGGTGTAATGGGTGAAGGCTGGATCTGTCTGTGATAATTTCCAGCAGTCCTGCGGCAGGAATCAGGTAAGTCAAAATGACAGGGAATATATATATGATTCACTTGATATTTCTGATATAATCATGTGTTGCCTTGCCTGTGTTTTGCCACTCGAAGGTGTAAAAGCTACATACCTGGCTTCCAACATTCCATGCTTCTACTGTGATGTGCTCAGGTGTCAGCAAAGGCTTCTGCGGTAGCATTGCTACATCTCCTGCTCTGTCAGCCATCAGCAGGGGTTTGGGGGGACCATCCATCCATCTCAGGTGGTCAGGTTTCCCCCTGCTGAGATCCCCCCACCCCCCCCCTCGATCTGTCCTCACACAGGACTGGCTATCCCGTGCACAGCGCGGGAAAGGGATCTTTTTTGGGGGAAAGGTGGGGCCTAAGTCATGGGGGGCATGTTGTTTAGACGCCGCTGGCGTGCATGTGGAGCGGCGTGCATGTGAGACACAGCACAGGCGCAAGGCTCACTGCTTAATAGCTTTACACTGTGAGAGTGTCTGGTTGGCTGATGGAGGGACACAGAGCGCACAAGTGTATGTAAGCTGTATGGGTGTGTGGATACAGGCATTCCAAGGGGCTTGTTTACTCAGCATTGAGTCTGAGCATTTATAGCAGCATATCGTGTAATTGCAAGACTAAAGCTCGGCAGTGGATGCACTTTATTTAGTACCTCTACTTTTTTTGTGCTTAGGACTATGTCTTCCCGCAAGGGGGGTAATTCAACCAGGGAGAGTGCAAAGCCTCTGTGGACAAAGCCTGACGCTCTTAGTCACACGCCGCAGTCCCATACTCCCCTGAAAGACCTGCAGCATCCTGGCAAATCTGAGCCATCTTGCACAGGCATGGTGGCTACCCCCCAACACTCCAGCCCCTGCATAGGTCACTAAGGACGATTTGGCTTTGGCTTTGGATATGGCTGGTTTGGAGGGAAAAATAGCTTATTTGCTTGTGTCCTCCTCCCAGGAGGTGACACAACGCGGCAAGTCTCCTTCTCCTACCGAAGACCCTCCAACATTGGAACAACAATGGCCAGATGATACTGGGGTACCTTTGAGGGAAGGAAATTCAGGTGACTCCTCTTCTGAGGATTCAGCATCTGAAGAACCTTTCTCAAACACTGCAATCTCAGAAATTGCTAATTCAATCCCTTACGGACTTGGTCTGCTCTGAATATAAGTTGCCTCCTGCAGAGGTGGATGATGTTTCCTTCTCCTCCTTGGGTTCGCTAAAACCCCCACAGAGTTCTATCCATCAGGCGTCTCGCCTTGCGCTTATGTTGATACATATGTGCAGGACTCTGTGGCTAAAGAGATGGTCAGCCGAGTTACCATGCAAGAAGCTCTTGGATGGGTTCCCCTTTCATGGAGAAAGATTGTTTGGGGAAGATTTGGAGAATTGTATATATATATAGTTGTGATAACCTCTGCAAGAAGAGTATCAGAAGTGGCTGCTTTCTCCTGTAAAGAGCCATACTTAATCATTTACAACGATAAGGTGGTGCTACGTTGCACCCAACCTTTTTGCCAAAGGTAGTGTCTAGTTTATATCTGAATCAAGATGTTCCTTTACTTTCCTTTTTTCCTGGACCCCGCTCTTTTATTAAATGATCTCAATGTAGTGAGAGCAATTAAAGCCTATCTGAAAGCAGCTGCTCAGATACGTAAAACTGATGTCTTGTTTGTGTTTTTCCCGAAAGCCCTAGAAAGGGTCAGGCATCATTGAAATCTACTATTGCTAAGTGTATTCGTCAGGTGATTAGTCAGGCCTGTAGACATGTGCGATTAGTTTCGTACGAATCTCAAATTCGTACGAATTTCCCAAAATTCGTACATTCGGGAGGAATCCGAAATAAGAATTGCCGTGCGTCCGAATTCTGTAAGGAATGTAAACTTTTGTTTACGGATTTCGGATCAGTTGTCGTCGGACGACGATTCAGTCATTATGCTTATTATGACTTGCAAAAGACTTCTGTAATAGAAGTCAATGTAAGTTGCCTGAAGACATCAGTGAAGGACTTTCCTCCTCTCTGGGCAGGCTGCCAAGAAAAGATCAAAGTGATACAATGTTTCTTCTTCAATGGGCTGAACTCCGTGTGTAGAAGTTCTCAGTTTAACCATTTAAAGACTAAATATTTTCTGACACTTGTTGCTTACAAGTAAAAATCCAGTATTTCCTGCTAGAAAATCACTCAGAATAAAATAACGGTTGTTGCAATATTTTATGTGACGCGGTATTTGCGCAGAGGTCTTTCAAATGCAAGTTAGCCCTTTTTTTTCCGGTCGACCTCTAGAGCGCACTGACATTAGCAGTGTGACATACAGCAATGACACCTGCACCGTGATAGAGTGATCTGACACCAGCACCGTGATGGAGAGCACTGACATCAGCAGCGTGACATAAAGCACTGACACCAGCACCGTGATATACAGCACTGACACCTGCACCGTAAGCAGCCCCAGGAGGAAGTCAGCATAGCACAGGGATGGTGGGAGCCCCTCATAATAAGCAGCCCCAGGAGGAAGTCAGCACATCACAGGGATGGTGAAGTTTACAAACCTACAGGTCATATTTGCAGCCACAAAATAATTACTAGCTGTGCACACATAGTCCCACCACATGGCCAATGACATAACACATGTATAAGGTGAATGTGGTATCGACAACTACAAGCATTCTTTTCTTATATGTGAAATTCTGAAAATTCAGGACTCTTGAGACAATGGAGGCGAGGGAAGGTGAGGGTAGGCAAAGAAGAGGGTGCAGGAGATGATCACCAGCATCAGCACCGTGATATAGAGCACTGACACCTGCACCGTGATAGAGTGATCTGACACCAGCACCGTGACATAACACATGTATGAGGTGAATCTGGGATCGACAACTACAAGCATTCTTTTTTTATATGTGAAATTCTGAAAATTCAGGACACTTGAGACAGTGGAGGCAAGGGAAGGTGAAGAGGGTGCAGGAGATGATCACCAGCAACAGCACTGTGAAATAGAGCACTGACATTTGCACCGTGATCATGCTCATTATGAGGGGCTCCTACCATCCCTGTGCTATGCTCATTATGAGGGGCTCTGCTAAAAAAATATATATAATTTTTGGGGCTTTTGAGTGATTTTATAGCAAAAAATACTGGATTTTTACTTGTAAGCAACAAGTGTCAGAAAAGATTTAGTCTTTAAATGGTTAAACTGAGAACTTCTACACCAGGAGTTCAGCCCATTGAAGAAGAAACATTGTATCCCTTTGATCTTTTCTTGGCAGCCTGCCCAGAGAGGAGGAAAGTCCTTCACTGATGTCTTCAGGCAACTTACATTGACTTCTATTACAGAAGTCTTTTGCAAGTCATAATAAGCATAATGAGCAATGTTTTTTCCTTTAAATTCATCGTAAAGAACGTTCGTACACGTTAACGAACCTAACGACAATTCGGATTTCGTACGAAACAGAACGGAATTTCGGACACGAAATACGAATTAATTTTATTACGAATCAAAACGGAACAGAACGAAACAAATTTATTGACGGCGCCCATGTCTACAGGCCTGTGGCCTGAAAAGAAAGGTTCCTTCCTTTTAGATTAAAGCGCACTCTACCAGGGCAGTCAGTGCTTCATGGGCAGTGCATCACCAAGCGTCTGTGGCTCAGGTTTGCAAGGCAGCTACTTGCTCGTCAGTTCATACAGTCACAAGATTTTATCAAACGGATGTAAGGTGACAGGAGGGTACTGCCTTCGGGAGCAGTGTGCTGCAGGCAGCAGTATAGGGTTCTCACGCCTGGCGGCGGCTGTTTTGCTTTGTGTCTCCCTCCCCTCAGGTGGCATTGCTTTGGGACATCCCATATAGTTATAATTATGGTGCTGTGTCCCGTGATGTACGATAAAGAAAATAGGATTTTTATAACAGCTTACCTGTAAAATCCTTTTCTTGGAGTACATCACGGGACACAGAGGTCCCTCCCCTCTTATTGAGATATGTGTATATATTGCTTTGCTACAAAAACTGAGATACTCCCAGTATGGGAGGGGTTATATAGGGAGGGGCACTTCCTGTATCCTTTTTGGTTATACCAGTGTCCATTCACCTAAAGGTGGCCTATAACCCATATAGTTATTACTATGGTGCTCTGTGCCCATGATGTACTCCAAGAAAAGGGATAACTGAGATATAAGGAAATTCAATTAAAAACAACTCAAAGTATGCTTCCCAACCGATTGCAGAAAAATGAATTCCAGCTTAAGATGCTTAAACATTAGGATGAGTATAGGTAAATGGCAAAAAAATGACCCTACTTTCTGTCTTCTGAAATCCCCACAATCATTCTGGGTGACTTCAACATCCCTATTAATAATAACACTCCTGCCACTTCCAAACTTCTCAGCCTAACCTCCTCATTTGACCCGAAGCAATGGATACATCCTCCTACTCACTCTGAAGGCAATAACCTTGACCTTGTTTCCTTTACCAATGCACTCCATGCAACCTCTCCAACTATCCATTCCCTCTCTCTGATCACTACTGTATTAGTTTCACTCTCTCCCTCTCCTCCACCTCCTCTCCCTCCAACCGCCTAAAAGTTACCCACAGAAACCTACGTTATCTCAACCCTTCTCAACCCTTCTCTTCAACTCTGCTACCAACTACCTCTATGACAAAATATCACCCCTATCTTGCACCAGTCTAGCCACTTTTGTCTACAACGCTTCACTTCTGGGTGGCACAATGGTGTAGTGGTTAGCACTCTCACCTAGCAGTAAAAAGGGTCGCTGGTTTGAATCCCAACCATGACACTACCTGCCTGGAGTTTGCATGTTCTCCCTGTGCCTGCGTGGGTTTCCTCCGGGTACTCCGGTTTCCTCCCACACTCCAGGTTAATTGGCTTCTGTCCCAAATTGGCCCTAGTACATGAATGGGGACCTTGTATTGTTGGATCCTTGAGGGTAGGGACCGATGTGAGTGTGCAATGTACAGGGATAGGGAGAATTGTAGACACTCACTCAGGTTGAACTAGATGGACTTATTCAACCTTACTAACTATGTAACTTATAGCCTCACTGGACTTACTGGCCCCCCGCACTATACACAGAATCAGGACCCAATCCCTTCAACCTTGGCAAACAGATGATACTAGAAGCCTGACAAAACGTAGTCATGCTCATGAGTGCCTGTGGCGTAAGACTAAGTCTCAGAAAGATTACAACCAATACAAATCTGCCCTCCAAAAATAAATTTCTAGTCTCCTCACTGCCAGGCAGACCTATTTTATCACTCTCATTATCAATTTCTCTTCCTGTCCCGTCAACTCTTCTCTACCTTCAACTCTCTACTTCGTCCTCCACTACCTCCACCTACTAACTCACTCACTGTCCTGAAGAACGCCAGTCACTTCAAATAGAAGATTGATACAATTCGTGAGGAGAGCTCTACTGTTCAGATACCCTCCACGCTTTACACTTCATGCCCACAGGTACAATCATTATTCCCTCTTTCAACTCTGCCACTATAGACAAGGTTTCGAAACTACTTGCTAAGGTCAATCTTACCACCTGCCCTCTGGATCCTATTCCTTCGAAAATGCTACGTTCACCCTCTGGCTCTATTCTACACTCTCTAACCCACATCTTCAATCTCTCCCTCTCTTCTGGCATCTACCCCAACTCCCTAAAACATACACTTGTCAGCCCCATACTTAAAAAGCCCTCACTGGACACATCCAATTTTAACAACCTATGTCCAATCTCCTTGAACATCTGGTCTACAACCGACTGAGCTTCCACCTTGCTGATAATAGCCTTCTCTATCCCCTTCCATCTGGATTTCATCCCCAACACTCCTCAGAAACTGCTCTCCTAGAACTGACAAACGATCTACTAACAGCCAAAACCAATAGACACAATTCTGTACTCCTACTCCTAGACCTCTCTGCTGCCTTTGATATGGTTGACCACCCCCTCCTCCTCAAAAAATGCCACACCTTTGGTCTCTGTAACTGTACTCTTTGCTGGTTCTCTTCCTACTTATCCAACTGCATCTTTAGCAGTTCTTACAACTCTACTTCCTCCTCTCCTCTTCCTTTCTCTGTTGGGGTCCCCCAAGGTTCTGTTCTTAGACCTCTCCTATTTTCAATTTACACCTTCTCCCTGGGTCAGCTGATAGCCTCCTGTGGCTTCCAATACCACCTCTACACTGAAGATACCCAAATCTATTTCTCTATCCCTCAGCTCACTCCCTCCATCTCCTCACGTGTCACTAATTTACTAACAGACATATCAGTCTGAATGTCACACCACTTCCTCAAACTCAATCTATCCAAAACCAAACTTCTAATTCTTTCTCCCCCATGTGCCCTTTCAGCTGATCTCTCTGTCAAAATCGATGGCACAACTATAAGCCCATCCATGCATTCCAAGGTTCTAGGTGTAGTCCTGGACTCTGAACTCTCCTTTAAGCCCCATGTCCAATCACTGTCCAAATCTTTCGCCTCAACCACCGCAACATCTCCAAAATACGCCCCTTTCTAACCAATGACACAACAAAGCTATTAATTCACTCCCTGGTCATCTCTCACCTCAACTACTGCAACTCCCTTCTCATTGGCTTACCTCTACATAGTCTGTCACCCCTTCAATCCATCATGAATGCCAGACTCATCCATCTTACCAATCGCTCAGTGTCTGCTACTCCTCTTTGTCAATACCTCCACTGGCTTCCGCTCACCCAACAAATTTAAATTCAAAATACTAATAACTACTTACAAAGCCATCCACAATTTAGCCCCCAGCTACATCACTAGCCTAGTCCTAAATATCAACCTACTCATTCTCTTTGTTACTCGCAAGACCTCCTGCTCTCTAGCTCTCTTGTCACCTCCTCCCATGCTCGCCTCCAGGACTTTTCCAGAGCCTCTCCAATCCTATGGAACACCTTACCCCAATCTGTCTGATTATCTCCAACTCTATTAGCCTTTAGACGATCCCTGAAAACCCTCCTCGTCAGAGAAGCCTACCCTGGCCACACCTAACAACATTTTCTCCATCAGCTCATCCCCCACAGTTATTACCTTTTTGTTCCACTTGACCCTCCCTTCTAGATTGTAAGCTCTAACAAGCAGGGCCCTCTGATCCCTCCTGTATTGATTTGTATTGTAATTGTACTGTCTGCCCCATGTTGTAAAACGCTGTGCAAACTGTTGGCTCTATATAAATCCTGTATAATAATAATAAGCAAATCTTATTGAGATTACACAATCAGGTGATATTGTATTGTAATTTATTAAATAAATACACCTATTTGTACAAACACATCTTTAAAAAGAACACACAAAATTTTACAAAAATATTAATTATAATTGACTATGTTATATAATTAGCACCATGCCATCTTTGCAACTGACAATAAACTTGTGTATGTAAAATAAAATGTTTATAAATTAACTATAATAAAACAGTATAATCCCACTACAAAGGGACAGAATGTATTTTTGCTACTTTAACAAAAATAAGAAATACAATTATTTATACTTTTTTTCACACCATTCTTGATGGCATGAACAAGTTCATCAGTTTCTTAATCTTATGGAACAGATTTGGCATTGCATATGGCAGTGCTGTTGTAGATGCTAGTAATTTAGAGGTGATCAATTGATGGCACTTTCTCTTGTTAACCACTGTCAATAATGAACCTTAAAAAAATTACATGTACAAGCAAGAATGTGAGGAAGTAATTACTGAAGAAAATGTTCCAGAGACTATGTCCATCAATAAAAGGGATTTCTGCCCTATTTGGTAGCTGTTAGATCTGAAGAACAAAACCAGTATCTCCTCAGTTTCAAATTAACTAAGAACTATGAAGTGTGAGGACCTACCTAAAGAGTCCATTCAATTTATTTCTAGGTAGGTGAGCCCTCACACCACATAGTTCTTGGGAAATTTGAAAAAGATTTTATAATTAGTAACATCACATGTAATATGTGGCACTAACTATTGGTGTTAACTGCTATCGTTGTCTGGAAGGGGTGCCTGGACCACAAGACCAGAATTACAAAATTTTTGGCAAGTAAAAGAGTTCACGAACATATATTTAATCTATTAGCTGTAGATTTTCACTAGAATAGCATTCAATGTGAGTTTTAGATGGGCTTTTCATGTTTTTGTAGCACAATTAAACTATACTCTATTCTATATTTCTATTGCATTGTTTTATGTACGTATTTACTTATACTTAAACTGAAATTTCAAGAAAACTTTTAAATACATTGAGGAAATACTGTACATATAAGAGAGCTGTTTAAACTTGCCAAATGATTTGTTTTTTCATTCATCCAGGTCTGAGATTTTCACAGCCAGCAAGGTGACACCAGTTTTTACACCGGTGTCACCTCTCCACTTCCTGACTGCTGACTGAATAGTACAGGAGAAGCAGCAGATGGATGGCATCACCATTCTGCTTCCTCCTTCTATGAATGTTTTCCTTGTCAGCATATTTGCATGCAGCTCTCCTGACTTGGCTTTTGGTGCTGCCCTTCCCTCTTTAAGTCTGAATGCAGGGCATTGCAAGAGGCTGACAAGTCAAACACAGTTAATGACTTCTCAATTAATACATAGCTGCATTCATTTGTGTATTTATATCCGCTTTATTTTACTTGCTGCTTTGTTGTTGGTGGTTGTATTGAAAGACAACATTTTCCTATATGTTTTAAATTATTTTGTGTTTTTATAAAGTTTATTTTTGGAGTATTATGCATTTAATATCTTTTGTTTATAAAGTAACGCCATATTAATATTGTATATACAAAATTTATATTGTATTAGCCTTGTATTCTTTTACACTTTCATCAGTGGTTTCCCATATACTAGAAGCCAGTGGGCACACTTTAAAATGTGATCAATTGTTTTTTTTTGGGGGTAGTTTTCAGTGATGATTATGCTCTGGTAAAAACAGAGGTATTCATATTTCTTTCATAGGGAGGAACTTTTGAAGAGAATTCAAGAATGTGTGTACCTGAATGAGCAGTATCAGGCTTCTTTTCATAAGGTGAAAGAGAAACTTAAAGAAACCCCAAATGAAAGGCAGTTTGAGTTCAGGTAAGTGTATGCATCTTTATTTGTCTCTCCCTGTTCATGTAAAGCACCTATTCCACTGCAAAGTGTTCTGCTCGCTCCTGTGTTAAGAATACATACGATATTAGAAACACCTACCTTCATTTCCTTTACTGGTCTGAAATTGTATTCAAGAATTGGCTCCTGCCAAGCTATCCAGCTGCAGAGTGGTAATACAAGTACTGGTGTGGGGGAAGCATTCAGGAAAACATGGTAACTAATAACTGAGGATTAGTGATGACAAAACCGGCAAAGTTAGGTTTGCAGGAGGCAATTGCAGCAAAAAGTTTTTAAACCAAACATAGTGAAGTGAAGCATATAAACTTGCAAAGCATTACAATGTACTCCTTTAAAAGAGTCATTATTTGTCTACAAATAGCAGGCAGAGATCTCTCATTTAGTTACTAAATGACAGATCCCTGGCCAGCTTTTGTTTGTGAACAAACTAGCCCCCTCTTCCAGAGTACCTTCCCAAGGTTGAAGTCATATGGCCTGGTATGATTTAGGAAGAGGGTTGCATGCACCTCCCTTTTTCTTAGCCACCCAGGCTATATACCTGGATAAAGGTATTTTATGAATGTTTAGGGGTACTCACGACAATTAAAAAAAAAAAATAGTGCTGACACTTTAAGAAAAACATACAAACGAACATAAACAAAAAACAAACATGCATAGTACCATGTCCCAAATGTTGAGAGGACAAGGGCCTCATCTCAAAAATCTGTCCCCAAAAGAGATGTTGGGGTTTATGGGGGTGACTTATTGAAATCTGTAAGCCCCCTTTAGAATAAGGGGGCCCAATATATAAGGCCCCCCGATGAATAAGAGTGGGGTACATAGTAATCATTCAGAAAAAGTGAAAAAGTAAATAAAAACACCCACACCTTAAAAAAAAAAAAATTCCCCCTATGAAAATGAAACACCAATAATGTCATCACAATGACCACTGAGAAATATGCCCCACCTCTGCAAGTCTCTTTGTGAATGCTAGATCCCTGGCCAACTGCTGTAAGTCAATAAAGTTGACAGGAATGCTGAGTGCGGCAATTGACTAAATACGGAAATATGCTCATATTTGGTCAATAACCACCCAGGATCCTCCAATACTTCTGTTTACAAACACTAGCCAGCGAGGGAACTGTCATTTTGCAAACTATTAGAGCCGGTTCACACAGGGGCGACACGACTTCAGGACGACTTTGTGAGGCAACTTGGAGACGTCTTGAACACGACTTGGACACGACCTGGGGCGACTTACAACACGACTTTAAGTCGCCCCAGGCCAGTGGCCAATCAGAGAATGAGCTCTGAAGGGGGAACTCCACGGAAAATTTATGAAAAAAAATTGGCGTGGGTTCCCCCTCCGAGGGCATACCAGGCCCTTAGGTCTGGTATGGATTCTAAGGGGAACCCCCTACGCCGAAAAAACGGCGTGGGGGTCCCCCCCAGATCCATACCAGACCCTTATCTGAGCACGCTACCCGGCCGGCCAGGAAAGGGGGTGGGGATGAGCGAGCGCCGTACCAGGCCTCAATGCCAGGGAAGCGGTGCGCGGCAACTTATATAGGGACACGGGGCAAGGTCACTGGTTGATGTCACACGGTGAACCCGCCCCCTTACGATGTCACAGTCGCGGAGGATGCTGGGACTTCTCCAGGAGAAGAAGAACAACGAAAGACGGCGAAGGCGACGACAGAAGACCGGGCCACCACTAGTAAAAGAGCTGGAAGAAGAAGCGGTGGCCCGGCAAGAAGAACCGAAGAGGGGGACAAGACCCCCAAAGTCGGAAGAAGAGGGCGGCGGCGAAGAAGAAAGTCGGGCTCCTCTGCTAGTAAAAGAGCTAGCAGAAGATAGTGGAGGAGTCTGGCGAGAAGACCCCCGAAGACGGAAGACCCCCGGAGCTGTGCAATAAACTATTTTAACCCTGTGTTGTGTTTTTATTTACTTTTTTTCACAGGTGAATGGGTAAGGGTACATTGTACCCCATACTCATTCACATAGGGTGGGGGGCCGGTATCCGGGGGTCCCTTATTAAAGGGGGCTCCCGGATTCCGATAAGCCCCCCGCCCGCAGACCCCGACAACCAATGGCCAGGGTTGTTGGGAAGAGGCCCTTGTCCTCATCAACATGGGGACAAGGTGCTTTGGGGTGGGGGGGCGCTCACTCTTCCCCACCCCCTTTCCTGACCGGCCGGGTAGCGTGCTCCGATAAGGGTCTGGTATGGATCTGGGGGGGACCCCCACGGCGTTTTTTCGGCGTAGGGGGTTCCCCTTAGAATCCATACCAGACCTAAGGGCCTGGTATGCTCTCAGAGGGGGAACCCACGCCAAATTTTTTCATAAATTTGGCGTGGAGTTCCCCCTTCAGAGCTAATAATTCTGTCAGTCGCCTCCGTATAGACAGACATCCGACTTAGAGGCGACTTCCATTGAAATCAATGGGTACCAGTCGCCTACAAGTCGGATTGAAGTAGTACAGGAACCTCTTCTGAAGTCAGAGCGACTTCAGTAGCGTGCATTAAAACGGCTCTCATTCACTAACATTGATTTTTATATGTTGTCCGACCTGAGGCGACTAGGGGCGACCTGAAGTTGGATCTGAGTCTCCCCTATGTGAACGGGCTCTTACAGACTTCTGGTTGATGTTTGTTTACAAATATAAGCCAGGGATTTCGGTGGGTGAACTGGCTAAACTGGAAACATGTTCACAAGATAATTAGGCATCAGAAACATAAATGTATTGGAGTGGTTTAGGATCAGTTTATATAATCGCTAAAACGTATTATCATCAACAGCAAAATGTTTATCTTAGTATCTCACTCCCCCCCTCCCAAGTATGCTCGATTTATACAACTGGAATTAGTAGAATTGTCCTTTTGTTCAGCGTAAACATGAATCATAAATCACATGAATTTTCTACCTGGTTTATGATTGTGGTGCTTTTAGAGCAATAAATTGTGAACTGACTTTTTTTTTTCTAGAATTACTGCCGCTTACATTTATTAATTTGCAAATGCAGCATAATGATTACTGTAGCCTTGATGTCCTTATTTTGCCCATATTCTTTAAAGGATGGGATTTTAACACCTATTAAATTAAATTTAAAAATTATTTATACATTCACAAAAGAGAAAGGTATTAAATAAATGGGATTTCAATAATCCAATTTCAAGACTGAAAATACTATTAAATTCCTAATTGCATAAAATTACATTTTAATGTGCCTATAAATTTTCTTCTTTTCTGTCCTTACTTTTGTATCCTCAGTGAAAATTATATATTTGGGAAACTGGACACTTTTTGTAAGCGGCTTCAGAAGATATCAGACATGAGCAATGTTTTGGAAAGTTTGGCGGATCTTCAGAATATTAGAATTGAAGGAATTGAAAAGATCAATATTCGTTACCAAACAATTGTTAGCAACACCAAATCAAAGACGTATGATGTACTGGATCACCGAAAACAAGAAGTATGTGAAACTATTTCTTATAGTGGAAATAATGGTTTATTTAGAAAAAAAAATTATAAAAAAATATCGCAAGAAATAGCCAGTAGTAGCCTACTTATACTAACATGCTATTCTCATCTATTCATAAATTGCACACAGTTAGCATAAGTTTTAATTTAGGTACCAAGTCAGTTAGCACCATCAATTTGTAGGCGGGGGTCTAGTATACATAGCATCAACATTCTTGTTTCAGGATTCAGACCTAGACTTTGCTGGAGTGAATCCCCATTACCAGAGGGAATAACGTGGGACTAGTCACTAACAGTGACCTACTTACTCTCATGGCTGCATTTCCTAGTACACATTCCACATTTTCACTCTGTTCTCCCTGGCTATGCCAGATGAATATTCCGCTGCTCAGACATAGGTGATTGACAACAATAACAGAGATGGGTTCAGTTCAACTTTTCATTTTTTGCTTACTTGCAAGAGCAGGCACATAAAAGTCATTCATTCAGGCTAATGGTTTTTAGCTTATGCCCACTGCATTGTAATCCTCAATCCTGTGTCCCTGTGCTGAGCTGATCTATGGAACAGGATGATGTGGTGTTTGCTAGCCAGGGAAGGCCATCTTTATCATGTCCTACTTTTTGAAGTACAGGGCCTCGCAAGGTGCCCATGAAGTTCACAACTACAAACTCCCTCTCTGTTTCAGTTCTTACTAGGACACGACCCTCTCATTACCCTGTTCTCTTCCTATATATACTGTACACTAGGAAAGGGGTGATGCCCACAGACCAAACAGGGAAATGCACCTTGGCACTCAAACCCAGGACTAGCACAAGTGTAGCACTACCCCCACAGGAGCCACATATTATATTTGGTTTTCTGTTCTTCTGCCTCGACTCTGAGAACAACCTCAGCCCCACTGATACATCAGGTTAAGCAAATGGATACTGCACTTCTACTGGGAACACTAATATAGATGCTCTGCACACAACCAAGGCTCAGTATCAAAAAGCAGACATCAGGCTGGTTAGTGGTAAATGAACCTAATATATTGTCAATCACAGTTCACTAGACAATATTTTCAATAGCCTATAGCAGGCATACAATGGCGTTCAATGTAGCTAAATTAGAGTAAACTTGATAATTCACAATAATCTGCAAAAAGTAATGGCATTAGAAAACAGTAACAGTACTGATAACACTGTTAATATCTCCTCTGTAAACAGTGGGCTGATTCCAGATTAGAGTGCACTCTATATGCTTGGCAGCAATGAAATGTAAGACTCTTTAAAGAGATGCGTCTTGCTATTGACAACAGGCAAAGATCTTGTAAAGCAGCTATCTGAGGAAATAGTCTTTAGCCCTAGTTCTTCACCCGGCTATAGCGTTGGGGTCCAGTTTTTATGGTGGTGCACATGAGTACAATCCAATTAAAGTCTGCATGCAGTAAATAATGCTGCTAGCTAGATGACCAATCTAGCTAGCAGAAACAGGTTAATGGCAGTAGTGTCATCTCACCAGTCCCAGTGATACAGCAACAGAGGTCCTGCTGTTTAGATGCCAGCTCACTTTCGAATCTGCCTGAAGTGACTCCAGTCCCCAACACATGGCCGCATGCTTTTAGCAGTTTGATGTGCACACAGGAGCGGTGATGTACACACCTTGCTCCCCTCATAGGAAAAGAGGATATCCCTCTGCATTGATCCTGTGATGATATCAGCTCTTGCTCTCTTTATACCCAACTCGAATTGGGACTTGTAGTTCTTTAATCCATTGACTCCCATAGCATGATCCTTCCCCTGCACTACATTTCCAATGATTCAGTGCTGCCCACCATTAAATCTCTTGAGCTCTTTCTGCTTGTTAGCTACTCCTGTTGGATCAAGGTGTGGTAGTGTTAATCTATTCAGCTGAAGTCCATTGGGAGCACAGACAACACTGCAGCACAGTGTACTAAATCGCGCTGTCTCTAGCCAAAAACCTGGCTACACATGTATAACCAATAAACTTCTTGCACCCGCCTAACATCATCCTACAAATTTGCTTTGTACAATTTTTTACCCCTTCTCCATATGTTTGCGGATAGATAGGAAGTGTAAGAGGATAATAAGGCACCAAGCTTGGCTGCCCATAGGTCAAAATCTTTGCTTCTGTAGCAGTATGTCTGGCTCCAGATGGTGGGAATGTCACATTAACTACTATAAACCCTACATATATACACTGTGTGTGTAAGATGACATTTTTATGTCTGCTTTTATTTTCAGTTCGATAAAGACTATGTTGAATTCAAGAATCAAATAGAAGGTCTTTACCAATCACTTCAAGCATTTGTGGATTCTTGGTTTGAAAAACCTTTGACTGTAAGTATACTATTTATTAGTGTATACATAATAACAAGGCATACTCTTTAAACAAATACAGCAGATTTATCAAAACTCTAAATTTTTTTTGTTCAGTTGTTAATCTGTGCCTTCTTTTATTTCGAATGCAATTTAAAGATTACATTTATATTCTGGATACAATTTTTGCGATAAATTAGTAACAGAACATATCTACATGTATTCAAAAAGTGCCCCTTATCATGCTTAGGTTCTGTGACAGATGTGAGGTTGAATTTCATCACTAAAAGATGCTCTCAGTTGTGATACAACTATTTAGCCGCAAAATCGTGTAAAACTAAAACTGTCACTTTGGACACAAAACGAACCCAAAGAATAATGCTAATGTTTTTGTACATTGCAGCATTTTACTGTGTAGGCGAGCGTGAGTGTACATTCTGGCAATGCATCAATGTTTCAATGCATTACTCTTCTGGTTCTCCTTTTTCAACTCTGTTTAAAGTGTCACATAGTGAAAAAATGACAAGTCAACAGCACTCCGTTGCAAACGGATACACACTTTTAGTAGTGCAATTTCACATCAGTCAAGTAAGCAAATGTTTTGCAGCCACACAGGGTTCCTTACTCAAAACATCCCTTTGACCATTGTCTTGTCTTGAGGGAAGGACCCTGTCCACCCATCTGTCATCAAAGAGGAGTGCAATCCTCATCCTCTGATTTGTGTCACATAGTGACACTTCATTCATGTCACTGCACAGCAGCATGATGTATTGTAGTGATGTGCAGTGACACATGGTGCCACTCAGTGCCTTGTGGAAAAATGCATGCATGCTGAATTTTTCCCACACTGCAATGCACCACACATCACACCAGCATTGGGGTGTGAATGGGGCACATAAAAAACAATTGTTTTCTATGTGCAACAAGCCCTCGCCGTTCCAAAATGAATACATTTGGCTAGGTTTGCATTACTAATTTGCCCTTGTAGACATGTGACAAGCATGAAAATATTACTCCATGACCCTTTGTTTCGACCCCTTTCACACTGAGGCGGTTTTCAGGCATTTTAGCGCTAGAAATGCCACCTATAGAGCAACTGAAAACTGCCTCCCATTCATTTCAGTGCGACTTTTCACACTGGAGCAGTGCGCTTTCAGGATGTTGGGAAAAGTCCTGCAAGCAGCATCTCTGGGGCAGTTTGGGAGTGCTCTATTTAACGCTCCCAAAACACCCTGTCCTTTAAAATGATAGAAACGTGTTTCAGAAGTGCCTCAACACGGGCATTTTTAACCTCTTCTTTGGGGTTAAAAGCGCCTCGCTAGCAGCCAAAAAAAGCGAGCGGCGATTTAGTGCTAATGTGGCCGCATCCCCAGTGTGAAAGGGGTCTTAAGATTTTCATTCCAAATATTTTCACCTCCTATATGTGTTGGGTGGCTGACTGGTACAACACGTCAGTTTACAGATGGAAACAAAATAACCAGTTGATTCTAGACATGTGTGATTTGTTTCGTACGAATCTCAAATTCATACGAATTTCCCAAAATTCGTACAATCGGGAGGATCCGAAATACGAATTGCCGTGCGTCCGAATTCTGTACGGAATACGAATTTTTGTTTACGAATTTCGGATTTCGGATCAGTTGTCGTCGCATTGACGACGACTCAGTCATTATGCTTATTATGAGGGGCTCCCACCATCCCTGTGCTGTGCTGACTTCCTCCTGGGGCTGCTTATTATGAGGGGCTCCCACCATCCCTGTGCTGTGCTGACTTCCTCCTGGGGCTGCATCTCTGCTGTGCTCAGTATGTCAGTACAGCACAGGAATGGTGGAAACCCCTCATAATGAGCACAGCAGAGGTACAGCACCCGGAAGAAATCAGCACAGCACAGGGATGGTGAGAGCCCCTCATAATAAGCAGCCCCAGGAGGAAGTCAGCACAGCACAGGGATGGTGGGAGCCCCTCATAATAAGCAGCCCCAGGAGGAAGTCAGCATAGCACAGGGATGGTGGGAGCTCCTTATAATCAGCCCCAGGAGGAAGTCAGCATAGCACAGGGATGGTGGGAGCCCCTCATAATAAGCAGCCCCAGCAGGAAGTCAGCATAGCACAGGGATGGTGGGAGCCCCTCATAATAAGCAGCGCCAGGAGGAAGTCAGCACAGCAAAGGGATGGTGGGAGCCCCTCATAATAAGCAGCCCCAGGAGGAAGTCAGCACAGCATGGGGATGGTGGGAGCCCCTCATAATAAGCAGCCCCAGCAGAAAGTCAGCATAGCACAGGGATGGTGGGAGCCCCTCATAATATGCACAGCAAAGGTACAGCCCCAGGAGGAAGTCAGCACAGCACAGGGATGGTGGGAGCCCCTCATAATAAGAAGCCCCATGAGGAAGTCAGCATAGCACAGGGATGGTGGGAGCCCCTCATAATAAGCAGCCCCAGGAGGAAGTCAGCATAGCACAGGGATGGTGGGAGCCCCTCATAATAAGCAGCCCCAGGAGGAAGTCAGCATAGCACAGGGATGGTGGGAGCTCCTTATAATCAGCCCCAGGAGGAAGTCAGCATAGCACAGGGATGGTGGGAGCCCCTCATAATAAGCAGCCCCAGCAGGAAGTCAGCATAGCACAGGGATGGTGGGAGCCCCTCATAATAAGCAGCTCCAGGAGGAAGTCAGCACAGCAAAGGGATGGTGGGAGCCCCTCATAATAAGCAGCCCCAGGAGGAAGTCAGCACAGCATGGGGATGGTGGGAGCCCCTCATAATAAGCAGCCCCAGCAGAAAGTCAGCATAGCACAGGGATGGTGGGAGCCCCTCATAATATGCACAGCAAAGGTACAGCCCCAGGAGGAAGTCAGCACAGCACAGGGATGGTGGGAGCCCCTCATAATAAGAAGCCCCATGAGGAAGTCAGCATAGCACAGGGATGGTGGGAGCCCCTCATAATAAGCAGCCCCAGGAGGAAGTCAGCATAGCACAGGGATGGTGGGAGCCCCTCATAATCAGCCCCAGGAGGAAGTCAGCATAGCACAGGGATGGTGGGAGCCCCTCATAATAAGCAGCCCCAGGAGGAAGTCAGCACAGCACAGGGATGGTGGGAGCCCCTCATAATAAGCAGCCCCAGCAGGAAGTCAGCATAGCACAGGGATGGTGGGAACCCCTCATAATAAGCAGCCCCAGGAGGAAGTCAGCACAGCAAAGGGATGGTGGGAGCCCCTCATAATAAGCAGCCCCAGGAGGAAGTCAGCACAGCATGGGGATGGTGGGAGCCCCTCATAATAAGCAGCCCCAGCAGAAAGTCAGCATAGCACAGGGATGGTGGGAGCCCCTCATAATATGCACAGCAAAGGTACAGCCCCAGGAGGAAGTCAGCACAGCACAGGGATGGTGGGAGCCCCTCATAATAAGAAGCCCCAGGAGGAAGTCAGCATAGCACAGGGATGGTGGGAGCCCCTCATAATAAGCAGCCCCAGAAGGAAGTCAGCACAGCGCAGGGATGGTGGGAGCCCCTCATAATAAGCAGCCCCAGGAGGAGCAGGCGCAAACTGGATCAGCGGTGCATGGCAGACAATCCGCTTCTCTCTTTCTCGTCTAATGAAACTTCATATTTCGGATAGGAAATTCTTCAACGGAATTTCTTATTTCGGATAAAAACCAAACTTCCATCAGCATCGACTGTCATATTGAGGTATATTTTTGCCTTGAAATTCATCGTAAAGAACGTTCGTACACGTTAACGAACCTAACGACAATTCGTATTTCAAACTAAACGGAATTTCGGACACGAAATACAAAGTACAAACTAATTTTAATACGAATCGTAACTGAACAGAACGAAACAAATTTATTGATGGCGCCCATGTCTAGTTGATTCCAGTACCTTATTTAAGTATAAATGATCACAAGGCTTTTTAACATTTCTTCTTTTATTTTTGAATGATATCTAGAAATACTTTAAAACTTACAAGCTTTTCAAATTAAATGGTAATTTGTGCTGTTTCTAATTAGACTGAGCAGATGGTAAATCTGCTGCTTAAGTTTGAGCGAATTGGAAAGAACCATCTTGACTTTGGGGAAAAATATATGGTAGTACTGCAGAGATACGGTCGAGACTTAGAAATGGTGCGAAAACTTTACCAGAAGCATAAAGACAGCCCTCCAACACCTCGAAATGTACCCCCGGTGAGTACATACAATGCATAAGTACAATACTAATATTTAAGAATTTTGCATGGCTTAATACAAGTTTATAATTTAGAATCATATTCTTTTAATTGTTTCAAGATATGGATTTGGAAGATGACATTTTTTATTTGTAATCTTGTCTGTAGATAACAGGGAAAATCATGTGGGCTCGACAACTGTACAGAAAAATTGACCAACCAATGAGGTTCCTTAAAACAAAAAATGAGCTTTTGCAGGTTTGTCTACTCTTTATTGGAACAGCAGCACACGGACAGTAGATGTCACAGCAGAATTGTACATTATTTACAGTATACTATAATGCAACACTTTGTCTTGTATTTAGAAATAAAACAATGTTAAAAGACCTAGGTTGCCCTAGACTTTGTGTTTTTGTGGTAAAGTCTGGTTTTGTATCATTCTAAACCAACAAAAGTTGGTATTTTTTCCCCTGAAATTAATTTAATGAAATAATATGGTTTTGTTATTTTGCTGTGGTTTATGGGATCTAACCTTAAAAAAAAAAAAAACTGGCTATATGAACTGACCCAAATATTAGTTGTGTATTGCTGCAATTTACTGACCAAAATTGAGGCCACAATACAGATATTAAACAGTCAAGACGTGGTTGCCTATAGGCTCAACATACTAAGCTGCAATGACTATTATTTGGTATCATTATTATGATAGATCTTATTGCTAAATAGCATGAGCACCGGGTTAGTACCTATGAATAATGAGGAAGGAATGGGAAGCAAGATTTGAATCATCAAGCAGGGGTTGAATAGGCTGACACCCCAGTATTAAACCCCTATTGCCCAGGAAGTAATAATTCCTTGTTAGCTGTATTTTATTTAATTTATTTACAACTTCTGCTTTTTCACTTTGCTTATCAAGTACCAATATCGTGTGCGCATAGTAAAATACAACTTTAACCATACCATAAATTATCTATTTTACTTCTATAGGGACAAGAAATGAAAAAGATCATCAGAAGCTACAACAACACTGCTTCTGTCCTTGTTGAGTTTGAGCTATTGTATTACAGAGGATGGTGTAAATGTGCAGAACTGGCCAAAACTGGTCTGCATGCATCCTTGTTGGTCAGGCACCCAGAAACAAAGGTATTTAATATATAATTTTTATAATATATATCCAAAGTAACAGAATTCTTTAAGAAGTTTTTTTTCTCTTGATAAGTTAGGGCATCTTAGAAGTATGAAAATGTTTTAAAAGGGACTTTTCCATAAACCGGTGCTACTAGTAAATTTAACTTTGCTAGGTGGTAACTAACACAGCTGATTTGTAGTCTTTGTGATCATTTGGGTTTTCTCCTAAGCCTGGTTTAGCAGTGGTCCCCCCCCTTCTGTCAATAGGTGGCACCGTTGCCTTTGCCATTTGTATGATGAGCTACAGGGAAGCTAGTTATAAATATGCATATCTCTCTCAGCCAATCAGTAGGAGATTTTGAGAGAGTATATATTTGGAGGAAGTCAGGTGATCTGGAACCTCCCACGCAGACATTGGTCTGGAGTGGATGTGCGAGGAACAGCTGAGTTGGATGAGGCCTGAAGTCTAAAGCCTAGAGTCTAACTAAGGCCTGGCCATGGGTTTGAGGCTCGGTTGGAGAGAGCCTGTTTATTTCTTGGAGGCACGAGGGAGGCTCTACCAGAAGGAGCCTTGCTGTTGTCTGGAGGCATAAGGAAAATAATGGAGTTCTGAGATGTAGTACCAGAGCTTACTCCTCCCCAAGCCGGGGACTGTGGAGAGGCTGGGAAAGCATCAAGAAGGACTCATCCAAGGAAACCCTGCAAAGTGCTGTGAGTTTTTGGTTTCTATTGGAGATAGCGGTTGCTACATAGGTAGAGAACATTGGGTGCAGGCCTAAGGCTCTTTTTCTGTATTGCTGTCTACCTGGCTGTTTTTTGTTTTTGGAGTCTGCTAATTTGTCTGCCTACTGTCCTAAGGGTGTCCTGTGCCGTAACCCTCTCTTCCTGCATTTTTGTTGTTGTGAGCAATAAACTCACCTTGTTCATTTCAAAAGTGACTGGCACCCATCTTTTCTGTAACCATACACACCCACCATTTCTAAGAACCAGCACCCTCAGGTGAAATGTCAGTCCTCACTGATACTGGGGGTCAGGGGGCACTACACAAGCTATTGTTCATTCAGATCTGTCCCCATAAAAGTCTATATAATTGCGAAAGAAGCTTAAAGTAAATCAAAAAGAGGTTGAGTGCACCTGTCAATGAATCTTAAAAACATCACAGAAGCATCTGAAACTGATGTCAAAAGCAAGATGCACAGGCCCTATATCTAATTTTATGTTCCCAATGCCATTAACAGTTTACAGTGGAACCTTGGATTACGAGCATAATCCGTTACAGAAGAATGCTTGTAATCCAAAGTACTCACATTTTAAAGCGAGTTTCCCCATAGAAGTCATTGGAAACTAAGATAATTTGTTCCACATTGACTTCTATTGCATGCAGTACCACATGTGGCCAGAGGTATGGGGAGCGCTGGAGAGACTCAGAAATACTCGGAGACTGCTCGGATGCACTAGAAAACCCTCAGAAACACTCGGGAACAGAGTATTTCCGAGTGTTTCCAAGTATTTCCGAACAGCTCTAAATGGCTCAGAGTATCACCTGCACCTCTGGCCAAATGCAGTACTGCACACCGCAGAGGCTTGAGTCCTGCTCATTTTGCGAGACAACACTCGCAAACCAAGTCAGGATTAAAAAATGGCTCTTATTGCGAAACGCTCATTAACCACGTTACTCTCAATCTGAGGTTGCATCGTATATCTTTCAGCAAGCTAATAGGAACATTTGTGTACTTTCCGTGGTACTTTTTTTATTTGCACTTACCTCCAAGCTTTCGAGATGTGTCCCCTTCTTCAAGGACCAAGAAGTACTCTTGGACCTTGAAGAAGGGGTACACTCCGAAAGCTTGTCCTAAAATTTTAGATGTGCAAATAAAAAAAAAAGTATCACAAACAGTACTTAATTGTTCTTGTTGCAAGTGCACTAATACTGCTACAATCAGCTCAAGCATGCTAATAGAAAACCTCTGCTTTTGTTTCCCCCTTGATGCAGAATAGCAAGGTTTATGTGCTACTGTATTTTTCCATCTCTAGCAAAAAAAAAAGTTGCTTGTGTAGCGAGGTCCCGGGCCCCCAGAGGCCTAATAGTGACCTCCAGAGTTGGGGACGGCTAACATCCTTCTTTGCAGAGTGGGTTACAAGGCATAGGGGGTGTAATGCAAGGCGCCAGACACTTCTTGGATGCAAAAAGAGATTTATTGTCTCTTAAACAGAACTGTCTCAGTTATTACTGGAAACGTTTTGAGCTGTGGAACATAGAAACCTTACAACTGCATATGCCATTGTGTTTTTTCCTTTCTTTATATAATATACTATATTTGTGTGTGTGTGTGTGTGTGTATATATATATATATATATATATATATATATATATATATATATATATATATATATATATATATATATATATAAATATATAATGTGCAATATGTCTGTCTAAAGTGATTGTTTTTATATGTAGGAGTTATTTGTTAATTTGGATCCATCAATCTTGGAAGTGCTTTATGAAACAAAGTACTTACATAAAATGGGTTTTGATGTGCCAGATGTCATACACAGCATTACCACTAGAGAGCAGCAAATTAAAGTCCAACAAATTAAGTAAGTACTTGTCATTTTTATTTTTTTTCCTAACTTTAAAACACTTTATCTTACTTATAACATGTTATACTAAAATACAAGCTTGTGTGGACCACAGAATTTACGATTTATGTTTATTGATTGTTACCATTAGGCTAATAGTAGTCATGAGGTTATGAAATGTTACATAATACATACTGTTCCCCTAGAGATTTCCTAAAATGCAAGAGAAGAGGCAAAATAAATATAAAGTCAGCTATTTAAACATTCCACAGTTTGCCATTTCATATTTTATGCATTTTACAGTTAAAAACTGCAATGTCAAAAGCAAACAGAGCACAGAACCACATTTAGTAGTCAGCAAAATGAAACTGCCTGTTGGTGATTTCTAACTAGATGACAATACACAGTCTACCGGAGGAGACATTTTCTGAACGAATGTAATTAACACACGCCAGGGATTTTCATGAATATTTATGGTATATTGCAGTTTCTAGAGGAGAAACATATATTTTTGACTTTAGACTCATATTAAATTAAAAGCAGGGTAAAGTATCTGTATGAATGTTGAACAGCTACTTATAAACACAAACTTCCTTAGACAGATTACAGAGATGTCTAAACGTTTCTAGCACACTGCACTATGAAGACTCTAAGTTAAATGTAAATATTAACAATGAACCAGTTTCTTATTTTCTCCCATTGTTAAATATACCGTGGAAGTGTTTTGTTTATATATGTTTGATAAGTTAACCAATTCTTGTGAACCAATGTTTCTCACATATGTAAAAATCTGATTTTTTTTATAAAATGTTATAAAATTACTTGGCATCCCAAACTTTATATATATTTTTTTAAGCGGGGGCCCTAGAGAATAAAATGGTGGGTTTTGGAATTTTTTATGTCACACAGTATTTGCGCAGTGATTTTTTTTTATACGCAATTTTTCTGTAAACAAAGTGAATTTTAATGCACAAAAATACAAGATAATATCCAATTCTTTGGAAAAATAGAATATAGGAAGTTAGATACCTAACATGTCATGCTTTAAAATTGCTTGTGGAATCATGCCAAACTACAGTACTTAAAAATCACCATAGGCAACGATTTATAAGCCTTTTCAGGTTACCAGTTTAGAGTTGCATAGAAGGATTGGCGCTAGAATAATTTCTCTTGCTATAACATTCTTGGCAATACCTCACATGTGGGGATGTGGACACAGTTTACATATGTGTTTGCGACATACGTATGCATTCGCCTTTGTGCGCGAGCATGGGAGGAAAGGGGTGCTTTACATTTTTCTTTATTTAATTGTGAGGACCCCCAGGGTTCTGTGCCTGGACCAATCCTATTTAATTTGTAAACAGAGATAAACAGTACAATCTCTGTATTTGCAGATGATACTAAGCTAAGCAGGGCAATAACTTATCTGCAGGATGTGGAAACCTTGCAAGAAGATCTGAATAAATTAATGAGGTGGGCATACATGGCAAATGAGGTTCAATGTAGAAAAATGGCAAAAAAATGAATTTGGGTCGTAAAAATATGAATGCAATCTGTACGCTGGGGGGAGAACCTCTGAGGGAATCTAAGATGGAAAAGGACCTGGGGGTCCTAGTAGATGATAGGCTCGGCAATGACATGCAATGCCAAGCTGCTGCTAACAAAGCAAACAGAATATTGGCATGCATTAAAAAGGGGATCAACTTCAGAGATAAAGCAATAATTCTCCCGCTCTTCAAGACTCTGGTTCTG
This sequence comes from Lithobates pipiens, assembly GCF_037356315.1. NCBI lineage: Eukaryota > Metazoa > Chordata > Amphibia > Anura > Ranidae > Lithobates > Lithobates pipiens. The sequence goes on from NW_027507764.1 coordinate 285,839,736, forward strand.
CCTCACCTAGAGTATGCTGTGCAGTTCTGGGCACCAGTCCTCAGGATGGATGCGCTGGAACGAGTACAAAGAAGGGCAACAAAGCTAATAAAGGGACTGGAGGATATTAGTTATGAGGAAAGGTTGCAAGCACTGAACTTCTTCTCTCTGGAGAAGAAACCATTGAAGGGTGATATGATTTCAATTTACAAATACCGTACTGGTGACCCCACAACAGGGATAAAACTTTTCCGTGAAAGGGAGGTTAATAAGACACGTGGCCACTCATTAAAATTAGAAGAAAAGAGGTTTAACCTTAAACTACGTAGAGGGTTCTTTACTGTAAGAGCGGTTAGGATGTGGAATTCCCTTCCACAGGTGGTGGGGAGCATCGATAGTTTAAAAAAATTGTTAGATATGCACCTGAATGACCGCAACATACAGGGATATACAACGTAATACTGAGATATAATCACACATATAGGTTGGACTTGATGGACTTGTATCTTTTTACAACCTCACCTACTATGTGACTATGTAATTACATTTTGTTTTTACACTGTCTTTTTATTTAATTTTATTATATATTTTTTATCAACTGTATTGCTATCACAAGGGATGAACAGCATAGCATGGGCAGTGACAGGTACTCTTTACCAAGTGATTTGCGACCCCAGATCTCGCCTCTGCCATTAAAAGCATTAGATCAGACCAAGATCATTTTGATGCGATGCTTTCATAGGCAGGTACATTAGCAAAAATCAGAAGTGACAAAATGCTTGTTGCTTCCATAGACCATAGAGATGATCGGGGACATTCCAGTCCTAGATCATCTCTATGGTTGGCCAGCGGAAGGTGGTGGTGTGGGTGGCTTCCACCGCTTGTAAAAGCGATCCAGCAGCTAATTAGCTACTAGGATTGATCTCACATTAAAGCCCATCGCCAGCTGAAAAAAAAGGAAACTAGGATGATGCCTGTAGCTGCAGGCATCATCCCATTATAACCCCTTTAACCAGATGATGTATGGGTACGTCGCTGAGGCTGAAGTGGTTAAACAAACCTGTCGATCCTGCCAGAAACCTTAAATTATGACTTGCTATGCCCTTTGCCTCTGTTGACTCTTGTCAGGTAGCATTGTTTCCAGTTCTCCATGTGGACTACAGAACACCATTGGAGAGGAAGTGTAGATGGAGTTATATTGTAGTCCTGCTTTAGGGTGACAACACTGCTTTTCTATAGCTATAGTACAGTGAGTGAGAATTGTTGTCCCAGGGTGGCCATTAATGCCTGATGTTCACAGACAGTTCACAGTGTAAAGAGCCTATTTGAGAGGCTCTGTAAATTGTTATTGCTGTGATTTGTCACAGAGATATTATTTGCAGATGTAATCAGTATAGTGTTTACATACTGTATGTGAGCCCTAATCTTGTACTCACAACAGAGGAATTGGAGGAAAGAGAAACCAAAGAATGATTAAAGTGATTGTAAACCTCAGACATCAAATATGAACAAAACATAGTGTGTACTTGTCTTAATTAAAATCACTTGGTGTCATTTCTGTCTACTGCTTCATTGCTCTGCTATCAGCATGAATCACTTCTGACAAATTTTCCCGACATCAACAGAAAAAAGTTGACAGGGGAGGCAGCTCTGGCACACAGCCAGTGATTGACAGCCTCAGCTCTGTTCCTATGTGCTGTGTAAAGGGGTGTGTGTAATTTGCTTCCAATCAGCTCTCAGCTCTCCTCTCTAAGCTCTGCAGAGTGCAACTTCAGCTCCCTGCCCCCTGCTTTCTGAAACCTCAGACAAGCTGCATAAATGATGCATTTTGAATGGCTGTAGAGAAAAGAAGACAGCAGATAAACAGTTTAAACAACTTATGTAGGGGGATTTGTTTAATCTGTGTATCACCTGAGGCCAGTCACTTCGCTGGGTATGTGTGAAGGTTTACATCCACGGTAAGTAATTTATTAGTTCCAAACCATAGAACAGATCACAGCAGATAAAGATAGTCTTTTAACCCTCTCACCACCCTTTTTTCCTACAAATCTGATCCCCAGTTTGTTCCTCTACATGACCTGTATATTAACCTGTATATTCCCCCACCTTCCCTACCCTACATCTACGCATTAACTCTATTATCTCCATCTGCCCACTGTATGTAATCGGTAGATTACATTACAGTACATTAACCTTTTCACCTCCTTCTCCCTCTGTGAATAACCTGTATTCGGTGTGTCTAGTGCACCAGTACCAAGCTCCATGTTTTATCCCCATTAAAACAACATGTTTGCTCATTTCCAATAAATTAAGCTTAGATCATTTTTTTAAGCTTTTGATCTTTTTTTCTTTTATATAGTAAGAGATAAAAAAACACTGGTTAATAAATGCCCCCCCCCCCCCCAAAAAAAAAAAAAAACGATATCCCATTTATTTGGATACATGACCAAGTAATCATATCACTCAAAAATGGCCTGATAAGGCAGGGATATCACAGGTTGATACTCAAGTGGTTAAAGTGGTTAAAGTATGTTCCATTACTGTAACACAAACTAATATAATATGTTGTTGCCATAGACTCCAGTTTTGGTGAAATTGGTAACACCTGATTTACCAGTTGAATCCATGTTTGGAGAGATGGACTAGGTTGAATCCATTTGAGAGGAATAGCCTTCCTGGCCAGAAACAATGTCTCTTTCAGTAATACTATGTGATATCTCTGCCACTGCTCCTCGTCTAAAATACCTAAGAGACAAATTCTAGGAGTGCAAGGTACAGATATTAACAGCACATTGGATAAAAGATATATCACCTGTTTCCAGTATCAAGACAGGACAACTATGTTTATTATTTAAAAGAAAACCTTTAAAGGATTCTCGACTGCTTGCATACAGCAGGGTTACAGGTTTACTGGCTGTCTCCTATTCTATCAGCATTACTTTGAGGGCCTAATACTGCTGGGACAAAGATATTCAGGAAGCTGTCCTCCAAGATTCGTTTAGGAGATATTTGCCAAAACACAGGCACCACTGTCTACGGCACATGTGCCGTAGACATTGGCACACAGGCGCACTGAGCGAGCCACTGTCAACAGCAATATGCCTCGAGTGGCGGCTCCCGTGCGCATGCGCGGGAGTGACGTCATCACGGCTTCGTCGAATGACATCGGCGGAGCAGCGAGACCCACCGAGAAGATGGATGCGCCGGACTACAGGGGACAGCGGTGACTTTGCTGGCTCCTGTGTCAGGTAAGTGACACATAATGGACTACTATGCGATGCATAGTAGCCCATTATGCTTTACCTTTGCAGGGAATCAAAGAGGAAGTAAACTCATCAGGGTTTACTTCCTCTTTAAATGTACAACTTTTGGCCATCTTTTAAGACAGTCTTTATATCATTTCTAATGCTACATAATGGCATCCTGGGATCATTTCCATATGTCTGGTTGAACAATCATGCTCTTTTTGGAGCTAGGTATCTGACAATTACATATGGCTAAAACCATCTTTATTGTACGATTAGGTTTTTACCGATTATTTCACAGGGGAAAATAGTCTGATGTTGTTAAGAAATACAAGATTGTCATTTCCACATTTAGCTAGGGGCTCACAGTTTGTTTTTAGCAGTTTCTTCTCTATCACATTATTTTCACAGAAAGCTAAGGAGAGTACCTGAGAGCCCATTACTTTTCTATAGCAGGATGGATTTGCTGTACAAACTTCTGCTTAGCTGAGGCAGAGGAAATTTATCTGCTTTTTTGTTTTCTGTTCACTTTGTTATCAGTGAGGACAGGAGATCCTCTATGTAAGTACTGCTGTGCACTTACACCTCTCAGCTGTCTCACTCCATATTTTCTGAAAAGACACAATTATGAACGCACCTTTTTCTCAACTGTTCTCCCTCTTTCCTCAGGTGCTACTGGATAGAATAACTTTTATATTCTAATTGTGATAGTAGTATTGTTTTGCAGGTGACAGGACCGTGTGGCATATATACAGTATATACTTTTTGTCTTTATACCACGAAAGCGTAACATGGCACATAACCAAAGCTGTATCTGGGCCTGGGCTGACAAGGCCCAGGCCTAGGGCAGCACTTTGCAGGGGGAGCAGCACAGAAAAAGTCCCGGTCAGCTTGTGCTACACTGTCATGCCCTGTACACACGGTCGGACTTTCCGACGACAAAATCCATCCGATTTTTTCCGACGGATTTTGGCCCAAACTTGTCTAGCATACACACGGTCACACAAAGTTGTCGGAAAATCCAATTGTTCTGAACGCGGTGACGTAGAACACATACGACGGGACTATAAACAGGCCAGTAGCCAATAGTTTTCGTCTCATAATTTATTCTGAGCATGCATGGCACTTTGTCCGTTGGAATTGTCTACACACGATCAGAGTTTAAACGATCGGATTTTGTTGTTGGAAAATTTTTGATCCAGCTCTTGAACTTTGTGTGTCGGAAATTCTGTGGAGCCCACGCATGATCGGATTTTTTCTGACCGCGTGTACGGGGCCTTAGTGTAGCTCCAGTTTTATGGGGTGGACTGGGCTCAGAGGCAAATTAGTCTAGCACCCCCATAAAGCGGCCGGTATACGGGCGGTTGGAATTCTGCAACTGTGGGGGCGCCACTTCTAATTTTGACTGTCCTATCATCCTGGACCACAAATCTTTCTCACTGTGCTATATGATTTCTGCTGCACCATTGGCATGGTTATATCTTCTTAGCCCTCTCCATAAAATTATCAGAAATTTGTGCTTAACCACTTCAGGACCGCCGTATTGCCAATGTACGTCAACACAATGGCACAGGCAGGCACAATCACGTAGATGTACGTGCCTGCCTTCTAGCGGGTGGGGGGTCCGATCGGACCCCCTCCCGCTAGATACGGCGGTCCCTTTCGGTGCCGGAGCGATCCGCGATGAGGGGATGGCCGTTGGTTTCTGGCCATCCCCTCTCGATCGCTCCTGGCCAGTGACGAACTTCCTCCCCTGTGAAAATGTAAACACAGGAGGAGGAAGTGATGTCACACTCCTCGTGGCAGTCTTTTTGAACCGGACAGCGAGGAGTGAAGACGTCCAAGTAAGTGCACCAACAGTCCACTGACACATAGGTACACACAGGCACACATTTCACCCCAGTCACCCCCCGATCACCCCCCCGATCGGACCCCCGCCCCCCCCCCCAGTCACAGTGTCACTAATGCAGTGTTCATTTATTTATTGATCACTACATTTAGTGTCAGTTGTGACTGTAAAAAGTGTCAGGGCAGCTAGTGTTAGGCCCCTTTAGGTCCAGGGTAGCCCCCTACCCCCCCCAATAAAGGTTTAACCCCTTGATTGCCCTCCCAGTTAACCCTTTCACCCTCTTTTACCAGTGTCACTAAGCAATCGTTTTTCTGATCGCTGCAATAGTGTCACTGGTCCCGCTAGGAAGCTAGTTTTTTTTAGGTTCAACGCCAGGTTTTTATAGCGTTAGGTACCCCGATATATAACCTAATAAAGGTTGATTGCCCCTAGAGTTAACCCTTTCACCAGCGATCGCTGCATAAGTGTCACTGGTGACGCTGGTTAGCCAGTTAGTTATTTAGTTATTTAGGTTCCCCGTCAGGTTTTTATAAAGCTTCAGGTACCCCCATATAAATACCCAATAAAGGTTTTAACCCCTGATTGCCCTTAGTTAACCCTTTCACCAGTGATCACCGTATAAGTGTTACGGGTGACTCTGGTTAGGTAGTTCGCTTTTTTATAGCATCAGGGCACCCGCCATTTATTACCTAATAAAGGTTTAACCCCCTGATCACCCTGCGGGTGATATAAATTTGGTTTTAGGGTCAGAAAGGGTCTGCGTCGCCCCAGGCAGTGCTAGGTTAGTGCCAGGCCGCGTACACACGGGCGGACTGTTCGCCCAACTTTGTTTGTCAAACAGTTTCGGCAAACAGTCCGCTCAAAATTAGCATGGACGGACATGGCCACACACGGCACTTTTTTGAGCGGACTGTTTCAGCGAACTGTTTGCCAAACAGTTCGCTCAACTTTTGAAATGAACGGACTCGCCCACGTAAGGCGGAGGCAAATCCGCCCATTTTGAGCGCGTGTACAGGTAGGCGGGGCCCGCGAAGGAGACGTCGCGGGCTCCGCCGCCTGGAATGGACTTAAAGGGGAACCCCAACGCCGAAAAAAATCGGCGTGGGGGTTCCCCCAAAGTCCACAACAGACCCTTGTCCGAGCACGCTACCCGGCCGGCCAGGAAAGGGGGGCGAGCGAGCGCGCCCCCCCTCCTGAGCCGTACCAGGCCGCGTGCCCTCAACATGGGGGGGTGCCTTGGGGAAGGGGGGGCCGCGCGGCCCCCCCACCCCAAAGCACCTTGTCCCCATGTTGATGAGGACAAGGGCCTCTTCCCGACAACCCTGGCCGTTGGTTGTCGGGGTCTGCGGGCGGGGGGCTTATCGGAATCCGGGAGCCCCCTTTAAGAAGGGGGCCCCCGGATACCGGCCCCCCACCCTATGTGAATGAGTATGGGGTACAATGTACCCCTACCCATTCACCTGTGAAATAAAGTACAAAAAAAAACACAACACAGAGAAAAAATATTTTATTGCACAGCTCCGGGGGTCTTCCGTCTTCGGGGGTCTTCTCGCCGGACTCCTCCGCTATCTTCGTGTAGCTCTTTTACTAGCGGAGGAGCCCGGCTTTCTTCCTCCCCGCCGCCGGCCTCTTCTCCCGACTTCGGGGGTCTTGTCCCCCTCTTCGGTTCTTCTGCCGGGCCACCGCGCCTTCTTGTAGCTCTTTTGCAGGCGGTGGCCCGGTCTTCTGTCGCCGCTGCCTTCCGTTCTTCTGTCGCCGCCTTCGGTTCTTCTGCCGGGCCACCGCGCCTTCTTGTAGCTCTTTTACAGGCGGTGGCCCGGTCTTCTGTCGCCGCTGTCGCCGTCGCCGCCTTCCATTCTTCTTCTTCTTCTTGTTCTTCTTCTTCTTCCCCAGGAGATGTTGACACGTCGCTCTCTCCGGCCGGAATGCCAGAGCCGCGCTGTGCGGCCACTTATATAGTGACAATGGGGCGGTGTCACATGGTATATGTCACATGGGTTGGTCACATGGGTTGATGTCACATGGGGACTATGACATCGTAAGGGGGCGGGGTCACCATGTGACCAACCCATGTGACATATACCATGTGACACCGCCCCATTGTCACTGTATAAGTGACCGCACAGCGCGGCTCTGGCATTCCGGCCGGAGAGAGCGACGTGTCAACATCTCCTGGGGAAGAAGAAGAAGAAGAAGAAGAAGAACGGAAGGCGGCGACGGCGACAGCGACAGCGGCGACAGAAGACCGGGCCACCGCCTGTAAAAGAGCTACAAGAAGGCGCGGTGGCCCGGCAGAAGAACCGAAGGCGGCGACAGAAGAACGGAAGGCAGCGGCGACAGAAGACCGGGCCACCGCCTGCAAAAGAGCTACAAGAAGGCGCGGTGGCCCGGCAGAAGAACCGAAGAGGGGGACAAGACCCCCGAAGTCGGGAGAAGAGGCCGGCGGCGGGGAGGAAGAAAGCCGGGCTCCTCCGCTAGTAAAAGAGCTACACGAAGATAGCGGAGGAGTCCGGCGAGAAGACCCCCGAAGACGGAAGACCCCCGGAGCTGTGCAATAAAATATTTTTTCTCTGTGTTGTGTTTTTTTTTGTACTTTATTTCACAGGTGAATGGGTAGGGGTACATTGTACCCCATACTCATTCACATAGGGTGGGGGGCCGGTATCCGGGGGCCCCCTTCTTAAAGGGGGCTCCCGGATTCCGATAAGCCCCCCGCCCGCAGACCCCGACAACCAACGGCCAGGGTTGTCGGGAAGAGGCCCTTGTCCTCATCAACATGGGGACAAGGTGCTTTGGGGTGGGGGGGCCGCGCGGCCCCCCCTTCCCCAAGGCACCCCCCCATGTTGAGGGCACGCGGCCTGGTACGGCTCAGGAGGGGAGCGCGCTCGCTCGCCCCCCTTTCCTGGCCGGCCGGGTAGCGTGCTCGGACAAGGGTCTGTTGTGGACTTTGGGGGAACCCCCACGCCGATTTTTTTCGGCGTTGGGGTTCCCCTTTAAGCCCATTCCAGGCGGCGGAGCCCGCGACGTCTCCGTCGCGGGCCCCGCCTACCTCGAAATGAGCAGACTTTCCTCCGAGCGGGAACAGTTTGCTCATTTCGAAAGTAGCCTACACACGGGCGGACTGTTCGCTCAAACACAGTTTCAGCGGACAGTTTTTCGGAATTTCCGAAAGACTTTGTCCGTCAAACTGTCCGCTGAAACTGTCCGCTGAAAGCCCACACACGAGCGGACTGTCCGCCCAAACACTGTTCAGCGGACAAGGTTGGGCGAACAGTCCGCCCGTGTGTACGCGGCCCCAGTACCGCTAACACCCACACGCAAAGCATACACCTCCCTTAGTGGTATAGTATCCGAACAGATCAATATCTGATCTGATCAGATCTATACTAGCGTGCCCAGCAATTTAGGGTTCTAAAAAAACGCATTGTTAGCAGGATCAATCCAGATACCTGCTAGCACCTGCGTTTTGCCCCTCTGCCCAGCCCAGCCCACCCAAGTGCAGTATCGATCGATCACTGTCACTTACAAAACACAACACACATAACTGCAGCGTTTGCAGAGTCAGGCCTGATCCCTGCGATCACTAACAGTTTTTTTGTAGCGTTTTATACAGTCGCTGACAGGCTAGGTGCTTTTTTACCTGTGAGTCTCACTACTGTATCCCTAAATTTAGAGCCCAAAATGGCAAAGCGAAGGTACACTAGTGAAGAGGCCTACACGTTTCTGAGCATGACAGATAGTGAAGAGGAAGACACTGATCTGTCAGATTCAGGCTCAGAATACGAACCTGTAGAGGACAGCGCCTCCATGTCAGATAGCTCTGACGACGAAGAAGAGGTCCCTGCTAACGTCAGGCGTACCCGACCCCGATTTTCTGATGTTGTTGAGGTGCAGGAACCGCAAGTCCCTCGTATGGAGTATAGAGCCAGTACTAGCGCCGCTCATCCTTTTGGTGAACTGGCAAGCACCAGCGGCCTAGTACACCCTGGACGTACATCCAGCACTGCAGTATCACGTGGTGATGTGGCGAGTCCCATATATGCAGTTCAAGCTGGCGAGGTGGCAAGCACAAGTAGTGTCCCGCTGCCACCAAGAAGAAGACAAAGACAGGCCCGTCGTACCCATAGTGCCCTTCCTGCAGAATTCACCTATCCTAATTGGGTGCCCACCACTTCTGCAGAACCCGTACTTCCCCCATTCACTGCCCAACCCGGTATTCAGGTGGATACAGATGATTTTACGCCACTCGATTTTTATTCTCTGTATCTCACGGAAGATCTCTATAGATCTATTGTGGACCAAACCAATTTATATACTGGTCAACGCATCGCCGCTAATCCCCAGTTGCCGTCTCTTGCCAGAGATTGGAAACCAGTTACGGTTTCCGAATTTAAGACGTTTTTGGGCCTTTCCCTCAACATGGGCACACATAAATTCATGCGGATGCGGGCTTATTGGTCCACGCATCCGGCTGACCACATGCCCGTGTTCTCTAACTCCATGTCCAGGAAACGATACGAGCAGATCTTGCGGTTCTTGCACTTCAGTGACAATGAACTTTGTCGTCCACGTGGAGACCCTGAATACGATCGGCTCTACAAAATTCGGCCCCTCATAAACCACTTCAACCAACGTTTTGCAGACTTGTTTACTCCCCAAAAAGTTGTCTGCGTTGATGAGTCCCTGGTTAAGTTTATTGGTCGCTTGTCATTCAAACAGTACATTCCCAACAAGCGTACCAGATACGGGGTCAAGCTCTATAAGTGCTGTGACAGGGCCACAGGCTATGCATGGAGCTTTATGGTTTATGAGGGTAAAGATAGTTACGTAGAGCCGGAGAACTGCCCTGATTACATAGGAAGCGCTGGCAAGATAGTGTGGAAATTGGTGTCACCCTTATTCGGAAAGGGTTACCACTTGTACGTGGACAACTATTACACCAGCGTGCCACTGTTTAGTCATTTATTTGATAATCAGATTGGAGCATGTGGCACCGTGCGACCTAATCGCCGGGGCTTTCCCCAGCGGCTTGTAGATTCCCGTCTTAGGCTGGGGGAGAGAGCCTGCTATTGGTGTAATAATTTGCTCGCTATGAAGTGGAGGCATAATAAGAATGTTTTCGTTCTTACCTCCCTTCATGCAGACACGACGGTCCAAATTTCTACGGCGACTGGTATTGTGGAGAAACCCCTCTGTGTCCACGAATATAACAAAAATATGGGAGGGGTGGACCTCAATGACCAGATGTTGGCGCCGTATCTAACTTCCCGTAAGACCAGACGCTGGTACAAAAAAGTGTCTGCTTACTTATTTCAATTGGCTTTGCTGAATGCTTTTGTGCTATACAAAACTTCAGGCGGAACATTAACGTTTCTTTTCTTCCAAAGAGAGGTTGTCACAGAGCTTCTGTATCCAGAGGGTCCTGTACCTCACCATTCCCAACCAAATGCAGTAAGCCGGCTGCATGAGAGGCATTATTCTTATGTCCTCCCGAGTACCCCTACCCAACGAGCCCCCCAAAAAAGATGTCGTGTCTGTAGCAAGCGCGGATATAGGCGTGACACCCGTTCTTATTGTCCACGCTGTCCTGGCAATCCTGGTCTTTGTCAGGGTGAGTGTTTTGAACGCTACCATGAACTAGTGAAGTATTAGCGTAGGGTACAGCATTTCACAAGCTAGGCACACTTACACAGGGTCTCCCAAGATGCCATCGCATTTTGAGAGACCCGAACCGTTACAGTTACAGTTTACAGTTCAAAAAAAAGTGTATAAAAAAAAAAAAAAAAAAAAAAAGTAAAATAAAAAAACCAAAAAAAATATAAAATATAAAAACCAAAAATAGTTGTCGTTTTATTGTTCTCTCTCTCTCTCTCTCTCTCTCTCTCTCTCTCTCTCTCTCTCTCTCTCTCTCTCTCTCTCTTCTCTCTAATTTTTTATACTTTACTGTTTACTGTGTTATTGTTAACCATTTTTCATGTTTTCAGGTACGCCATTCAGCTGCAGCGTGGATTTATTTATCTTGACAGCAACAGCGTTTGCTCCCACGATACATAAAGCCGCGACTCCAGTGCTGTAGGAGGTGATTTCACCACCACAGTTAAAAAAGAACATATATGCCGAAGCATGGGGGCATAAGGGGTGGAGGAGCGATTTTGCTCCTAATGCCGCGTACATACGGTCAAAATTCCGACGGAGGGCTTGCCCGTGGAAAAGTTTGAACGTATGTACGCAGCATAACTTTTTTGCGGGAGGATGCCCCCATGCTTCGGCATATATATATTTTAGGCACAGGTTGTGTTAAAAAATGTTTTATTTTTTACTGTTTTTTTTGGCAATTGCTTTGCAGGTATGGTATGGTAAGGTTTTACTGGGATGTTACTTTGTTTTAACGTTAACCATAATTTGCTTAGCAGGTACGCCATTCAGCTGCAGGGCGGATTTATTTATCTTGACAGCAACAGCGTTTGCTCCCACGATACATAAAGCCGTGACTCCAGTGCTGTAGGCGGTGATTTCACCACCACAGTTAAAAAAGAGCATATATGCCGAAGCATGGGGGCATAAGGGGTGGAGGAGCGATTTTGCTCCTAATGCCGCGTACATACGGTCAAAATTCCGACGGAGGGCTTGCCCGTGGAAAAGTTTGAACGTATGTACGCGGCATAACTTTTTTGCGGGAGGATGCCCCCATGCTTCGGCATATATATATTTTAGGCACAGGTTGTGTTAAAAAATGTTTTATTTTTTACTGTTTTTTTTGGCATTTGCTTTGCAGGTATGGTATGGTCAGGTTTTCCTGTGATGTTACTTTGTTTTAACGTTAACCATAATTTGCTTAGCAGGTACGCCATTCAGCTGCAGCGTGGATTTATTTATCTTGACAGCAACAGCGTTTGCTCCCACGATACATAAAGCCGTGACCCCAGTGCTGTAGGAGGTGATTTCACCACCACAGTTAAAAAAGAGCATATATGCCGAAGCGTGGGGGCATAAGGGGTGGAGGAGCGATTTTGCTCCTAATGCCGCGTACATACGGTCAAAATTCCGACAGGGGGCTTGCCCATGGAAAAGTTTGAACGTATGTACGCGGCATAACTTTTTTGCGGGAGGATGCCCCCATTCTTCGGCATATATAAATGGTGCATGTATGTCCATCATTAGAAGTGGGTGGATGAAGGGAGGTATCTAATGGTGGGCATACCCACCGATCAATCTCTTTTTTTTCGTTCAGACAACATGACTCTCAGTAAATAGCTTGGGGTGTCTACTTTCCAAAATGGGGTAATTTGGGGGGGGTTTTGTGCTATTTTGGCATTTTATGGCCTTCGAAACTGTCATAGGTAGTGAGGGGTGAAATCAAAAATTTGCACCCTTAGAAATCCTGAAGGTGGTGATTGGTTTTCGGGGTGCCGTACGCGACTAGACTCCCAAAAAGTCCCACACATGTGGTATCCCCATACTCGGGAGAAGTAGCTGAATATATTTTGGGGTGCAATTCCACATATAACCATGGCATGTGTGAGCAATATATCATTTAGTGACAACTTTTTGTAAAAAAAAATTTTATTTTTATTTTTTGTCATTATTCAATCCCTTGGGACAAAAAAAAAATATTCAATAGTCTCAAGATGGCCCTCAACCAATAGCTTGGGGTGTCTACTTTCCAAAATGGGGTCATTTGGGGGGGTTTTGTGCCATCTTGGCATTTTATGGCCGTCAAAACTGTGATAGGTAGTGATAGGTAGTGAGGAGTAAAATAAAAAAATTATGCCCTTAGAAATCCTGAAGGCGGTGCTTGGATTTCGGGGTCCCGTACACGGCTAGGCTCCAAAAAAGTCCCACATATGTGGTATCTCTGTACTCAGGAGAAGCAGCAGAATGTATTTTGGGGTGTCATTTCACATATGCCCATAGCATGTGTGAGCAATATATCATTTAGTGACAACTTTGTGCAAAAAAAAAAAGTTTGTAATATTCCCGCAACTTGTGGCAAAATATAAAATATTCCATGGACTCAACATGCCTCTCAGTAAATAGCTTGGGGTGTCTACTTTCCAAAATGGGGTCATTTTGGGGGGTTTAGTGCTATTTTGGCATTTTATGGCCTTCGAAACTGTGATAGGTAGTGAGGGGTGAAATCAAAAATTTGCACCCTTAGAAATCCTGAAGGTGGTGATTGGTTTTCGGGGTGCCGTACGCGACTAGACTCCCAAAAAGTCCCACACGTGGTATCCCCATACTCGGGAGAAGTAGCTGAATATATTTTGGGGTGCAATTCCACATATAACCATGGCACGTGTGAGCAATATATCATTTAGTGACAACTTTTTGTACATTTTTTTTTTTTTTTAGTCATTATTCAATCCCTTAGGACAAAAAAAATAAATATTCAATGGGCTCAACATACCCATCAGCAGTTTCCTTGGGGTGTCTACTTTCCAAAATGGGGTCATTTGGGGGGGTTTTGTGCCATCTTGGCATTTTATGGCCTTCAAAACTGTGATAGGTAGTGATAGGTAGTGAGGAGTAAAATAAAAAAATTATGCCCTTAGAAATCCTGAAGGCGGTGCTTGGATTTCGGGGTCCCGTACGCGGCTAGGCTCCCAAAAAGTCCCACACATGTGGTATCCCTGTACTCAGGAGAAGCAGCAGAATGTATTTTGGGGTGTCATTTCACATATGCCCATAGCATGTGTGAGCAATATATCATTTTTTTTTTTTGTCATTATTCAATCGCTTGGGACAAAAAAAAAAAATATTCAATAGTGTCAAGATGGCCCTCGGCAAATAGCTTGGGGTGTCTACTTTCCAAAATGGGGTCATTTGGGGGGGGTTTGTACTGCCCTGCCATTTTAGCACCTCAAGAAATGAGATAGGCAGTCATAAATTAAAAGCTGTGTAAATTCCAGAAAATGTACTCTAGTTTGTAGACGCTATAACTTTTGCGCAAACCAAAAAATATACGCTTATTGACATTTTTTTTACTAAAGACATGTGGCTGAATAAATTTTGCCCTCAATGTATGACTAAAATTTAGTTTATTCGATTTTTCTTATAACAAAAAGAAGAAAATATCATTTTTTTTCAAAATTTTCGCTCTTTTTCCATTTATATCGCAAAAAATAAAAATCGCAGAGGCAATCAAATACCATCAAAAGAAAGCTCTATTTGTGGGAAGAAAAGGACGCAAGTTTCGTTTGGGTACAATATTGCATGACTGCGCAATTACCAGTTAAAGCAGCGCAGTGCGAAATTGTAAAAAGACCCCTGGTCCTTAAGGTGTTTATTGGTCCGAGGCTGAAGTGGTTAAAGTAGGCAACACTTTTTTTTTTTTTCATTTTGGTTATAGCCCCTGTTTATTTTTTACCATCGCTGTCTCATTGCAGAGATTTCCCTTTACTTCCTGCCAAACAGCCAAACAGGAAGTGAGAGGAAATCTATGTAAATTAAGGGAATACAATGCCCCTCCCCCCCCCCCACCCAGGCCCTCACAACTAGTGTCCTCACAACGAACATTTCAGTTCAGGTCTTAACTAGTAAAGGGTGAGGCCTTGGCAGGAAGGTTTGGGTCATATTTAAATTGGTGGGCACACAAGTTTAGTCAGGCCTAGGGCAGCACAAAACCTAAATACACTACTGCACGTAACATGACATTACTAATGCTATCCCTGATCAGTGCTGAGGGTTAGCCAAAAGTGAATAAAAAAAAAAAAGAAAGAGGAAAGGAGGGAGTTATAGTTGCACTAGATGGGGTTAAAGCGCAGTCTACTCACATAATTTGTAATAAAAACATCTTTGCATCCTGAAGCTTCCCTCAAACGCTTTGCATATTATTTGACTTGCCAAATTTCCTGCAGAAAGCTCCCTCCACTGAGTCTGGTTGCAGCCATTTTAACTATGGGCAGCTGAAGCTGCTGCCTGTTCACTTCCTGGATTTACATAGGCACACCTCCAGCTCTGTAGCTTTCATTGGTTCTCGTATGACTCATCTCCCCTCCCTTCCTGGCAAAGAGAAAGAGTAAAGGGCCACAGGGCCCTAATTCAAACTTTACAGGCAAGATGGACAACCTCTCACAAGAGTGAGAGAGAGGGCTGGGCATGATGTCATAAGCCTAGGCTAATGACAGACAAGAAACGGGAAGTGCGTTGTATAAGGTATTTACTGGCAGAAAAAAAAAATTTACTATCCAAAGTTAAAACAACCAGGGCCAAAGATTTAATAGATAGAAAGTTGAAAAAATGACTGATGGACCACTTTAAGGTCTACTTCACAACAATACATGTATCAGAATCCATAATAACATGCCCTTGGACGCTTTACTGCCAAACAAGAAACTGGTAATCCACAATTTGGAACGATTAATTCTTTTTTTGCAATACAGCACAAATGTTTATAGACTACGTTGTCCCATATTGTCCAGTTTGCTTTACTTGCTCACAGCTGATGAAACATTTGACAGAAAGTGTTGCTTTCTATTGAGATGATGGTCTTAAATCTACTCAATGCTTCTCTAGCACTTAATTATTGCCTTATAAAAAAATGATCTTGATATAGTGTTTATAATATAGTTGTGATTAAAAAGCCCTATTGCTTCTCCTTAAGAGATACAGTAGAACGTAGAGCTGCTGATTTTAGTGACGTACCAAACACCACTTGATGTTAAATATACTTGACGTGGGAAACCAAGGGGAAGAAAGCTGCAGACTTTCAGTGAAAACTCTGACCTGTACTTACCAGGTTTACAAATATTATTGAAGAAAAAACGACTTCCCTAAGTGTTGCAATTACTTTCAGGTCACTGGGCTGAACAGTACTCTGTCTTCTTTGCTGGCCTCCACTGGGGACGAGCACAGTAACATCTCATCTGGATAACTCGGCTTGTTCTAGCGGTTGACAGGAAGCCAGGAGCACAGCACTGTCCGTGAATCTGTCAGTTCCACTTGTGACTTTGGAGGTTCTTGTTAGGAGAGCCAACCTTAAGAAAAAATAGTTATTTTTGGCCTTTCGAGCAATAACTAGCCCTCTGAGCTAAGCTAAAGGCAGTCAGCACAGGAGTAGGCTGATGCTGATTCCGTGTAAAAATCCAAATTTTTTTTTTTCTTTTTTTAAGGGCTTTTTAAACTTTATGCCATTGTACCTTGTAAGATGTTGAGCTCACATGTTATTCTGTATATGTTGTAATGTTCGGGGGACCAGGTAGATCGCAGGACACAGGCTTTTCACACAACAAAGGGTTTATTAAACTTAAACAGCTTTACAGCAGCCAAAAGGAAAAGGTTTGTAGTCTCACCGACTTGCAAAGTCCAGAATAGCTGTCTCTATCAAAAACAGTGCTTGATCTTAATGGCAGGTAGCTTCTCCTGCCAGGAGCCTTCCAAACAGGACACTGCTGTCCACTTCAGTTGCTGCAACCCAAACAAACACCATCCACCATCCACCATGTCTTCTCCACACCCATCTACCACTTCCTGTCTTGTTTTTAAAGACACTTCCTTAACAGGTGGGTTAATCAATTTTATTCCCTTAAAGAGACCACAAACCAAATAGAGGGGAAATATAGCGTCCTTCCAGGACCCAGCCACGGCATCCTGTGCAATGTGTATGTTTTGTAGACTACAAGGGATGCTGAAACCTGGAAACAATATAAAGACATCATGACACAATCGCATTTCAAAATTCAAAATTTTACTACACAACATAAGTTGCTGAATTGCAGTATAATGTACTACAAGTATTATATTTAATATTTTTTTTTTAAACTAAAGCTATACTTGCTGTGCTTCATACAGTAGACATACTCCTGAAACGTTTCTGATAATTATTCCATTGTTTACAGGGCTGGGACAAGGTGTGGGCAAGAGGGTCGGTTGCTCTGGGCGCAATGATTTACTGTAGGCTTTCATTCTGTTGCTAGGCTGACCGAAGAAGTGACAGTGACTGCTGGGTGTAGGATCCCCTAAGATTGCACATGATGAACAGGGGCGCAGGTTTACATATTTGCCCTAGGTGCTGGATGACCTTGTCCTGGCACAAATTGTTAGATTTTGTTCCCACATATGCTGTTATTCTGCAGTAGAGTAGAAGAGTTAATAAATTACAAATTTGATACGCAGCATCAGTTGAGCAGAAATGCAGTAGAAAGCACTGAAAATATTGCCGACCAGCCGCCGCAGATTTACTGCGGTAGAATGGCACGGCTGAGTGAAGTGATGTTATGTTACATCGCTTCACCCAGTGGCCCCGGAGCCATAGTGAGTGCCCGGTCATCGCCGGGCTCCCGCGATCGCTGCTGACACACCAAAAACCGGTATCTGTGGGGAGAACAGACAGATCGTCTGTTCATACAGAGTATGAATAGTGATCTGTCATCTCCCCTACACAGTCTCCTCCCCTTTAGTTATAGCACACACTAGGGAACACAATTAACACACTAGGGAACACAATTAACTCTTTGACCCCCTAGTTTTAACCCCTTCCCTGCCAGTGAAATTTTTACAGTAATCAGTGCATTTTTATAGCACTGATCGCTGAATAAGTGGCAATGGTCTTGAAAATGTGTCAAAAGTGTCCGACATGTCTGCCATAATGTCGCAGTCCCGATAAAAATTGCAGATCGCCGCCATTACTAGTAAAAAAATTAAAATAAAATACCATAAAACTATCTCCTATTTTGTAGATGCTATAACTTTTGTGCAATTTTTTTTTTTACCAAAAATATGTAGAAGAATACATATCGGCCTAAACTGAGGAAAACATTTGTTTTTTTTATATATTTTTGGGGGATATTTATGATAGCAAAAAGAAAAAAATATTGCTTTTTTTTTTCAAAATTGTCGTTTTTTTTTGTTTATAGCGCAAAAAAGAAAAAACGCAGAGGCGATCAAATACCACCAAAAAAAAGCTCTATTTGTGGGGGAAAAAAAGGACGTCAATTTTGTTTGTGTGCAATGACGCACAACCATGCAATTGTCAGTTAAAGCCACTCAGTGCCAAATCACAAAAAGTGCTCTGGTCAGGAAGGGGGTAAAATCTTCTGGGGCAGAAGAAGTTAAATAAATTGTGCTGCATAGACAGATACCAAACTGTGTTCCTTGTTTCTTAAACTTTTTATATCCAACTCTCAAACTTTGTTGGTCGGACATTCCGATGGAAAAAGTCCGATGAAGCCCACACACAGTCGGATTATCCGACAACGCGGTCCGATCTGACATTTTCCATCTGAATGTCCGACCATGTGTACAAGGGCTCAGATTTTGTGCCCACTTATTTCGTTAACTTGCACACGTGTATGCTTTTGTGATCTAGAATAGATAATGAAATCTAGAAACGGTGTAAATTGGCAAATCAATGCTTGTTCTACTTGATGTGTTTAGAAGCAGGTACCAAACGTTCCTGAAAACTTGTCTCTGGACTCCCCAGTTAGTAGTACAATAGTTGTATTGTTCTGTTCCTGTCTCTCAGTGAAAGCTTACCAGCTCTGTATTAAACGTGTTAAAAAAGAACATTTCTTGTTGCCCACAGCAACCACTGGGCTTCCTACTGTCATTTTTGCAGTACAGGGCAATCTGTCAGAATTCTTGTTTTATTTCTAGGAGCAACAAGAATTGCTCTATTTAGCACACTATATATCCAGGCCACTATGTGGCTAAAATGTGCACTTCACACTTGCTAAGTGCTAGGGAGGTCATTACAATAAAATAGCAACATCCACTGCAAATAAAATTGATATGTGACATTTAGGCCCGGTTCACACTGGTGCGACATGTGCGCCGACTTTGGGAGCACATGTCGCATGACGTGTATAAATCTATGGTTCCCTATGAGAGCCGTCTTCACTGGTCGGACATAAGTCAATTCGACTTTGAAAAAGGTTTATTACATTCCTGCATTACTTTGTTCCAACTTGGGCCTAATTTCCCCAGGTTTCACTGTCAGTCACATTTAGAAGACTCTGTCCAGGACTCTCAGGCCATAAGCTGCACACTACATCAGGGGTAGACAAGGTGACTACAGCTAGTCCTCACAAGATCTCTGCCATTTCTCCTGGGGATTCAGCCCTGCATAGGGCCCTTTAACTACAGGATTACATCTTTGCAGCTCTTGGGTGCCCTGTTTCCAAGCCCTGAATTCTCTAATGGCCCCTCCCACACTGGCATTTATATGGGCACTAACTCCATCCATTACATGACTAGAGGAGCGATTTCTCTAAAAACGTAGCTATCACCTGCCTATATTTTTCCCCTGTATGAAAACACACTTTTGGGAAACTTGCGTAGATAGGAGACTTTTTAGGCCTCTTGTACATGAATGTAATAATTTGCTGATGTTTTCATGCAGAATTTTCCTGATAGGGGCTGGCAAAAAAACAAGTTCTCTAAAGTCTCATGTGTAGACATGTGCACTGACAAAATATTTGTTTTTGTTTCATTCTTTTTTTACTTTTTTAGGAAATTCAGAAATTCGAAAATTCTGAATTTGGAAATCCAAAAATTCAGATTTCCAAATTTTTCAATTTTTGTATTTCCAAATTTTTCAATTTTTGTATTTCCAAATTTTTTAATTTTTGTATTTCCGAATTTTCAAAATATCAAATTTCTGAATTTCGAATTTTCAAATTCCGAATTCGGAAATTCAAAAATTTGAAAATCCTGAAAAAGAGAAAGAAAATCAGTAAAATTTGAAATAGTAACTAACTAATAATAACTAACTATTTATAGGTATTGGAATTTCCTTTCAAATTTGGCTGTTTGTGAACAAATACAAATTTATCGGAAGTTCTGAATTATTCGAAACAATGAATGCCGCATCTAAACAAATGGATTGGAACAAGTCAATAATAAATAATAATAATAAAAAGGTTTTATTATTGTTCTTTAGTATTCTCAGATGATTACGTTCCATTTGTTTAGATACAGTGTTTGTTATTTCAGATAATTTGTAACGTTGGATAAATTTTTACTCGTTACGTTCACTAACAGCCAAATTTGAAAGGAAATTCCAATACCTATAATTTAATATTTATTATTAGTTAGTTATTATTTCAGATTTTCTTTCTTATTTTTGGATTTTCTAATTTCCTAATTTAAAATTTTTCGAACTTCCGATTTTTGAGAAATTTCGAATTTTCTAATTTCCAAAATGTTTTGTTTTTCTGAATTTTCAATTTCCGAATTTCTAATTTCTAAAATTTCAAATTTCCAAAATTCCAATTTCTGAAATTTCGGATTTTTGGAAATTCGAAAATTCGGAAATTGAAAAATTTGGAAATTTCAGAATGAGCAAATTTGTTAAAATTCATTAAAAAAACAAATTCAGAACTAAACAAATTGCATGTTCAGATTTGTAAAAAAAAATAAAAAATAAAAGGCGCAACACGGCTACAAACATGGAATTTTTTCCTCTGTGTGCAAGAAGCTATATTGTTCATTAAAAGTTATCGCTTATATTTACTTATGATTTTTTTTTTTCAGGTTACAAGACATGCTAATGGACTATCATGCATTTACTAATAAAATCCCTGCTCTGCTGAAGCCTCTTATGTCACCTTTCATCACCCAAATTGAGGAGGTGCTGTCTCCAGGCCTCACACAGCTTTCGTGGACCTCCCTTAACATTGATAAATGTAAGTACACAGAGCTTGTCTGCAGACAACACTTTAGGCCTCATGCACACTGGACATTTTTACAGCTGCTGTTTTTGGATTTTTTTCTGCAGCCAGTAAACTGCCCAGTGTCCATACACACATAGACTGTTATCAGTATTTTTTGGCAGGGGAGTTTTCTGGCTGGAAAAAATAAATTAAATCTAAAGATTTAGAATCTAAAAGAATCTAAAAATGTGGAAAAACACTACTGCAAAAACGCTGAAAAACTCTAAAGCTACAGCTTTCTACAGCTAATGCTACAGACTGTAGCAGTTTTGTAAGTATCAGCTTTCTGATTAACCAATAGCCATTTTAAAGTTAATAGAGCAGTGGGCACGCAAGGCAGATTCAAGTAGTAGTAAAGTATTTTTTTTTTCTAAATTAGGTAAGAAAAACATATCTGTTTTTTTTTATCTCCTTGGAGCATGTTTTTCAATTGTCATCTGGTTGTGCCACTATATTCCCATTCTCTCTGTGCCACTGGGACCTATGGAGTCCTGTGCGAGTCTCTGCAGCATGCACACTCCCACTCCATATTACAAATCTGTGTGCCAGAAAAAGTGCAGAGGATGCCATGCCTCTCCTCCCATGGGGGTGATTGACATTGGCTTTGTATCCCTCTCCGTGCTGGCTGTGTATGTGCGGCAATTTAAAAGGCTGTGTGTAGAGTACATAGACTCCATAGGACCCAGGGGGCACAGAGATAACAGAAACATGCTGCACAGCAAAGCGACAATTGAAAAAGGGAGGGGGCGTGGCCTAACCGGGGACTGAGATGGACGCCTGATTCCATTCCTCCGGCGCACAGGGAGCTAGATTAAAGCACACAGGGCTACATAACTGTTATTCAGCCATGGGAAAAGGGGATCGGAATGCTCCGGGATCCCGGGACACCGCCGAGGCAGGTCAGTCTCCCCTCGCAAGTATCCCCACGATGTTCCGCCCAGCGCAAGGAGAAGGCCTCAAAGCCGTGGCCTCGCCTAAGCCGCCTGCCCTGCTCGGCACCTCCGAGCAGGGCCTGAATAAAGTCTGCATCCCCTCGGTTCTTCACGTGCACCTTAGAGAGGGTGCAAGATGTTTATCAAACTGGTTCTGGACTAACTCCTGCAGATAGTTCCGGTGGCGTGACCGGATGTCGGGGGGAGAGGTTGAGGCGGGCCCAGGCCTCCCGCCCACTCCAGCAGTCGATGCAGCCAAAGTAGTGAGGAGGAGGAGGAAGGAGAGGGAAGGAGACGCAGAGACGCCACAACACAACGAAACAGCCGGTCGACAGCGAGCGTAGCAGCGGAGGAACCGTGGAGGAGTGTGGAGGCCGCCGCCGACAGCACTCCCGCAGGGAACCATCGAACCCCGCGTAGTAATCCCGGTGAGAGAGGGATCGGAGGCGGGAGGTGGGATAGAGCGATACCCCCTGGAGGAAGAAGCGTCAGACCTAAGGTATGACGAGGAAAAGGGGGGCGGAGGTGGCGGCCACACACAATGGGACACAAACGCTGCGTAGCTCAAAGGAGAAGGCAGGCCAGTTACCTGGGCTGACAGTTGCTGCTGCTGCAGCCGCAGCTTCCAAGTTAGAGCGGTATGCTCATACACCAAATCATACACTAAATCAAACACCAAAAAAAAGTGTGCAAGTGGGAGAGGGGCTGCAGCAGGTCATAACGGCAGTACAAACGGCAGGAAGGAAGAGCCAGGGTTTGGCGACAGAAACATCTGTGACAAGTACAATTAAAACAGCAAAAATAGCAGCCCAATTAGCCACTACAGCGGTAGCAAGTGGAACAGCGGAAGCACAGGAGTCTGTGATTAGTCCTCCCACAGAAAAGGGTAATGGACAGGACATTGTTATGGGTGCAGAGGCAGGAATCTCTGTAAAAGGAAGAGAACCATCTTTAAAGGAAATCTTATCTGCGATTAATACATGCAAATTATCGCTGGATGAAGTATCAGACCAATTAAAACAGATAAGAGAAGATGTGTTAACTTTGAAAAATGAGGTACAGAAAGCTGCGGCCCGAATTACAGTCCTGGAGGGGAGAGTCAGCCAGGTAGAGGATGATTTGTACCCGTTGAAACAGGAGATGCAAGTGATGAAGGGGCAACTGAATATGTGCATGGATAAAATGGACAATATGAAAAATACTATACGTAGGAAAAATATTAGGGTTCTAGGCCTCCCTGAGAAAAGTGAAGGTAACAGTCTTATTGAATTTATGGAAACATGGATAAAAGACAAAGTAGGGGGCGAGAAGCTATCAAGATTCTTTGCAATTGAAAGGGCGTACAGAATTCCCTTTAGGTCTGTGGCGGGAAGAAGCCAGCCCAGATCTCTAATTATTCAACTCCTGTCTTATAGAGATAAGATAGTTATCCTTCAGAAAGCAAGAGAACTGAGCAATTTAGCATATAAAGGGGTGAAGATTTCACTGTATCCGGATTTTTCCCCCCGAGTTGCAAAGACAGAGAGCTAAATTTATAGAGTGCAAAAGGAAATTGCAACATCTTAAAGTGAACTATGCACTACTTTATCCGGCACGGTTGAGAGTATCAGCATTGGGGGAGACTGTATTCTTTAATAGTCCAGAAGAAGCCAAATCATGGTTGGAGAAAAACGAGTGTCAGATTCAACAGGGGGGAATGGTATGATACGAAGAGGACAGAAAGAAAGTGGAAATTGATTCTGGATTGCGATTTGGACTGAAGGGGAGTGTCCCCCCTAATTTTGTTTTTTGTCTTTTTCCTTTTTTTTTTCTCTCAATTATCTACTCTGAAGAAGTGATGGTCAAGGTTGAGAGGAGGGACTCAGAAGAGGACATTGGGGTATAGGTGCTCCTCACTCCTTCCCCCTTGCTGGGGTTTTTTTTTTCTTGTCCCCTTTTTTTTTTCTTCCCTTTTCTTGCTGCAATGGGAAAAATTTTGATTTATAAATATAGTAACGGTAGTGGGTTGGGAGGGAGGGTAGGTGGGAAGGTTATATCACCCTGGCAGGAAAGAACGGCCACTATGGAAGCCCCGTAGAAGAGCCCCAAGTGGGGTATGGGGTGGGTGGGGGGGGAAAGGGAAAGAAAAAAGGGGTGGGGGGGAAATGTAGAGGTGAAGGGGTGACTGAATGTATGAATGATAGTGTGAGAAAGGAGGTTGGAAGCTTGAGGATGGGTAAGGGAAGGTATGGCAAAGGTCTGTTGAGTTCACAGAAAATATTAAAGCACAAAGATGACGTATGGAATAGAAATGAGAACAAACATGGTGGTTAATAAAAGGACACGAGAAAATGAGTTTAAATAAGGAACAGAGAAGTAAGTCGATAAATTTCACAAAAAGTGTTAAAAATGTGTGCACGGAATGTAGTGAATTTAGAAATATGTGTGGGTGAAACAGCTAGGGAGCACTGGAAAATAGTAGGGGGGAGAATACACGATAAAATACAGAGAGGGTGCACAGAATGGAGAATAGAATTTTGATATTGTGATATCGGGTTTAAATATGGAATTGTGAAGTAAAGGGGGTAATCTCACTAAAAGAGTAAAAATTTGTTCATGGAACGTGCGAGGGGTGAAAGAACAGTTGAAGAGGCGGGCGATATTTTCTATGGGTAGTATGGGAGGTTATGGGATGCTCTGTTTGCAGGAGACTCACCTGGACCGAGATACAATCAGTGTGTTAAGACATAGGAAATACAGGATACAATATCATTCCACGCATACCTCTTATTCAACGGGAGTGAGTGTCCTGATAGACCCTGGGTCGGGTCTGTCTTGCAGACAGAGCATCATAGATGATAAGGGGAGATATATTTTCCTCTTTTGTGGGATTGAAGATAAAGTATGTATATACGTGTATATTTCTCCGCCATTTAATGCAGAAATATTAAGCGAACTGATGAAGTTTATAATAGATAAGCCAGGGATCCCGGTTATAATAGCAGGGGACTTTAACATGACAATGGACCAAAAGATAGATAGGTTCCCACAGAAGGCAGGCAGTAGGGAGGGACCTAATGGGTTGTTATTTCAATTTTGTGAAGAAACAGGTTTTGTGGACATATGGAGGAGGTGGAATCCCTTAAAGAAGCAGTATTCTTGTCACTCCAGGACGCACTCCACCTTGTCCAGGATCAATATGGTCTTATGCAATGAAGAAGCACTGGGGATAATGGAGAAGGTGGAGTACGAACCAAGGGGAATTTCAGACCATTCGCCGGTAACTTTCTCAATGATAATAGGCAGAAGATACAGTAGAAAGGAATGGAAAATAAATCCCTTTTGGTTAGAGTTAATGGAGAATATGGAGGAGGTAAAAGTTAATTTGAAGGAATTTATGAGTATAAACGTAGGATCCACGTCCTTAGGAATAATGTGGGACACTTTAAAAGCCTTTCTCAGGGGGAACTAATAAAAAAGATATCTCAGATTAAGAAAAAGGTGATAGCCAAAGAAATAGCAGCAAAAGAGAATGTAAGGGGGGCAGAAGAAAGGTATCTGAGGGTCCCTTCAGGAGAGAGTTATAGGGAGTGGGAGGAGAACCAAGTAGAATATAAAAGACTTATATGGGAGAAAGAGGAGAAGAAAAGGCTGTTTCAGAGGCATTTCTTTGGAGAAGGGGAACAGGTGGGGAGAGTCTTATCATTAATTGCTAAGGCAATTAATACCGGCGATTTTGGATAGGGAGGGTGGTATAAGGAAGTCAACCTCTGAGATAGCGGATGAATTTAAAAGACATTATGAGGAACTATATAAAGTTTCAAATTCCAATGTAGAAGGGGAGATGCAGGAATTCTTTGGGAAAATAATATTACCCAAATTATCGGAGGAAGACAGGGAAGGTTTGGAGGCTCCATTGACTCTGGAGGAGTTGCAAAAAGAAACAGCAGAAATCACAAACCAGAAAGCCCCAGGTCCGGATGGACTCCCAATAGAGATTTATAAAAAATTTAGGGAAATATTATTACCCGCTCTCTTGCAGGTTTTCAATGGAGCCTTTGACGTGGGGCAGTTGCCGCTATCGATGACGGAGGCTACAGTGGTGGTTTTGGCAAAAGAAGGGAAAAACCAGTTGGAGACTGCATCATATAGGCCTATATCGTTACTGTGTTCAGACGTAAAAATCCTGGCAAAAGTATTAGCAACAAGAGTAAAAAAATAATTACTAAATTAGTACATCGGGACCAAACTGGGTTTATCTCAGGGCGGTCCACAAGTATGAATGTGAGGCGAACTTATTTAAATATGCAGATTCCATCAGCAAATGAAGGAAATAGAGCAGTCATGTCCCTAGATGCGACTTCCTCCGGACTTCCTCCGGTTTCCTCCCACAATCCAAAGACATGCAGTTAGGTTAATTGGCTTCTGTCCAAAATTGGCCCTAGTATATGAATGGGGACCTTGGATTGTGGGCTCCTTGAGGGTAGGGACCGATTTGAGTGTTCAATGTACAGGGATAGGGGCAATTGTAGACACTCACTCAGGTTGAACTGGATGGATTGGTGTCTTTATTCAACCTTACTAACTATGAAACTATGAAACTATGAGACTAAGGCCTTTGACAGCCTGGAGTGACATTATTTGAGGAAGGTGCTAGCGGAATTCCAGTTCGGGCCGAGGTTTGTGCAATGGATAAGACTGTTGTATACAGGACCAAGGGCGAAAGTGAGGATAAACGGGGAGTGCTCAGAGTGGTTCCATTTGGAGAGGGGGACAAGATAGGGGTGCCCATTGTCGCCCCTGCTTTTCGCCCTCTCAGTGGAGCCATTGGCCATAGCCTTGAGAGAAGCGCAGGAGATACAGGGTTTCAAAAGGGGTAACCTAAGAGGAAAAGGTCGCTATGTATGCGGACGATGTGCTGCTGTTTTTGGGGGATACGGGGCCCTCATTGGTAGCGGCAATGATAATGATAAAAGAATTCGGATATTTCTCCGGACTTGAAATTAACTGGGAAAAAATCTGTTCTCCTTCCAGTGGACCCCTTAAATGTCCCATTGCCAAGACAGGTATCCCAAATTAAAATAGTTAAGCAAATGAAATATTTGGGAGTGAATGTGACATCAGATCCGAGGCAGTATATAGCAGGGAATCTAGTCCCACTTATGACAAAACTGAGGCGTAAAATTAGAGTATGGAAAAACCTCCCTTTGTCAGTAGCCGGTAGGTGTAACTTTAATTAAGATGGTGTGGATGCCTCAAATACTATATGTAATACAAAATTCACCAGTTTGGATTTCAAAACATTGATTTAAGAAAATAGAGAGTATGTTTAGAGAAGTAATATGGAAGAATGGAGTGGCAAGAATTCGCTTACAAGCGTTGCAAAGACCAAGGGAACTGGGAGGGTTGGCACTACCCAATATGAGATATTATTTTTTGGCAGCCCAATTACAGTATATGAAAGGAAGTAATCTAACGGTAGCAGAGGAGAAGGGAGGTTGCCTCCTAGTGAATGATACCCTGCATAATACAGTTGTGGAGGCAGTGGAGGCCGACTCATTTAGGTCCAGATGTCCAAAAGTTCAACTGATGGTAAAATGCTGGGAGGAAGTAAAAGCAATGTTGGGATACAGCGGATATATGGAATTTTCCCCAGTGTGGGAAAATAAAAATTTTGTGGAAATTAGAAAAATGGGGAAAATAGAAGAATGGGATCGGAGGGGCATCCACTTCTTACCACAACTGTATAGGGAAGGGAGGTTGAAAACTTTTCAGGAATTAAGGGACGAATATGGGTTACCCGCTTGCACCTTCTTTAATTATATACAAATTAAACACGCGTTGGAGGTACAATTTTAGAGGAAGGATTTTGGAGTGGAGTAAGATGCCTGCACTTAGGAAAATTATAAATAGTAATACATCGAAAGGAGTTATCTCAGATATTTATGGTTATATAAAGAGAATAGAACAAGAGGGGGAGATAGAGAATGTAAAAAGAGTAAAGTGGGAGAGAGATGTGGGTCCAATATCGGTTGAACAGTGGGAGCGGGTTATGGCGTTGGGAGCTAAAGTTTCATTATCTCCATCACATATCATATCTCAACTGTATTTGATACATAGGGCATATTCCACTCCCCTTAAGTTGTTTAGGTTTGGGAGAAGGCAAGATGCAGAATGTCCAAGATGTGGAGACCGAAGAGGGGATTTAATACACATGATATGGCGATGCCCAAGGTTATAAAGATATTGGAAAGGAGTTATAGGGAAAATAAACCAAGTATTTGGGACAACATTAGAAGTAGAGGCCAAAATTTGTATAATGGGTTTGATAGAAAGGGAGGATGACCTGGGGGATATTCATATAGCGGTAATTAGATGTCTTTTCCAAGGGAGAAAGTTGATCGCTTATAAATGGCAGAGGAAAGAAGCACCCACAGTAAAGGAATGGATGGAAATAGTTAAAGATACGATAAATAAAGAGGAATATATATATAGGAAAAGAGGTAACTATGGGAAATTTGTAAGAATATGGGGAAAGTGGTGCGAGAGGTGATCAAGAGTGAAAGGGGTGTAAGGTGTATGGATGGAGGAGAGTGTGAACAAGGGGTGGGGGGGGGGGGAGGGAGGGATAAATGAAAGAGAAGACCGTTCAACTATGTTTTTTTTTTTTTCCTTTTCTCTTCGGTATGTTTTGATATAGTTGTGTATTTGATACTCCCGGGTGGGGGTATTGGGGGTGTAGTGGACCGATGGGGAAGGAGGGTACGGGTGGGGGAGGGTAGGGATGTATGTTTTGGGAAATCATTTTTTGTGGTTGTATCTTTTAACTTGAATAAAAATAAAGAAAGGAGTTTGATTAGAAAGTCTGCATACCCTCACATCCTCAGGCTGTATCCCCCCAAGCCACCCTAGCCCCACAAGCATTAAGCCTGGCAGACTTACAAGCAGTGGCCCTTGATATTAAGGCTACACTGTCAGCAGCCATCACAGACTTAAAGTCTGACATACAGCACATGGCAGCAAGAATTGGAGCAGCAGAACAAACTGCATCACGTCACTCTGATGCCTTGAAACAAATACAAAAATCCTCTGATAACCACCTATGTCACCTAATAGAGATGCAGCGCCACATCGAGGACCTCGATAATAGAGGAAGACGCCACAACATCAGGATCCGTGGGGTCCCCGAGACAACAGACCAGACCCCTGTAATACAAACGGCAACTTCCATTTTCAATGATCTGCTGGAGAGACCCTCTGATTCCCCAATTGATTTTGAATGAATTCACAGTGCCCTCAGACCAAGGGGAAGAGACACTGACCCACCGAGAGACATTGTTTGTTGCTTGGTAAATTTTCCCTTGAAGGAAGCCATTCTTAAAAAAGCTAGAGACAGAAACAGAGTGCTTTTCAATGGACATGAAATCAAATTGTATTAAGACCTCTCCAACATTACTTTACAGCAACGCAGGGCCCTTCGCCCGCTGCTGGACCAACTCCGGACCAGAGGGATTCCTTACAGATGGAAGTTCCCATTCTGTCTGTCTACTACATGGAGAGGCCACACAGCTCTACTACGCACTCCTGACGATCTGCAATCATTCTGTGAATCGCTCAACCTTCCTCTAACGGATGTGCATGAGTGGTACAATTCCTTCTAGATTCATGACACATGGATCAAAGTAGCAAACAACACGACTCCCAGAACAGAGAAACAGAGACCGCCGCTGGAGATCTCCGTCAGCACCTCACCATGGAAGGGGAGCAGAACATGGAAGCCCAGGTATTTCCCCACCCAGAAGAAGAGACCGGGTTGACAGACAAGATTTGATGGACACCTAGATCACCGTTGCTTGCCTCCTTCAAGGAAAAACTCCCTGAAGCATATACCTTAAGGAAGCCTCACAACCCTTCTTGGACTTTTTCTTCACCATCTCACCTTTGTCCTACTCTACTCACCAACCCCCATTAGCTGGCCTATTTTTGCCAGTTAGCGCCTTTTGAACAGCACATGAACATACCCAGCGAGTCATCAGCACCCCTATCCATAACTGTGTAAGAAAGGTTTTCCCAAAAAGGTAAGCCCCTTATGGGGGTTCTTTTGCTCTCTTTTGATACCCGGACTATGGGTAAAACACATGGTAGGGCGTTTTACTGGAACTTTGGAAGTTCTTGGGTCTGTGATTGCGCAGATCTCTAGTCACCCTTACCAAGCATGCTCATTTGGGGAAAGACTGAACTGGTTATTTCACAACATAGTTTCTTTCACAGGTGGACTCTAAAACATCAGTCATACACTAATCCTCATCTCACCTGTGTTCGTTTTAATAGCTGGTTATTAGAGGGAAAGGGTTTGAGCCTGATATAGTTTTTTATGTTAAGTCAAGACAATGACTGCTATGTTTAGGATGCTTAGAATGTTTCTTTATGCCAGCAGGCAGGTGACTCAAGTTCTAATCACTAAAGGTTTAATCACTTTACGAGGCCTGGAGATTGGATCAACCTCATATCAGTTTCGTTAAAAGGGTCTTCTTTTTCTGTTTTTTTTTTTGATGTTCCCTTTCACTATACACAAATTAAGTGTTACTGGTCGTTAACGGCTTACGTTAGGAATCAGTAAGAGCTGTCTTTATGGAGTGCAATCCCCTCCGACCTTTTTATGACATATGTTAACTGGGCGTACTGGGAATCCTTCTAGTGCACACCTCTCTTGGGCCCAAGAAAGCCATAACCTCCATGTCTTATTAGACATATAGAATCACTCCCTTGTTAAGAGAGATGCTCCCTAGACTCCAATAATGAATGCGACAATTACTAGGGGCTCATTTCTAGCGTTGAATTTCTTGTGGCCTAGCAGGATTATCATTGCGCCCCATTTTTTCTCTCTACCATGTTAAAATGAATGTTATTAAGAATGTTCCTCAACTGTTTATTTTATCGTACAAGATTGCCAAACAATACACCTAAATGGTTAACCCCTCCCAATGGTGAGAGGGTATCATCTAGTAGCTACAATAATATACACCACTTACAAAATGCTCTCAAAGTCTTTCTCTTGGCTGTACAAGCTGAGAGAAATACATATCCGCACTACACGAGAGGTCATTGATTCACACACCACATTATTACAGTGCTATAAAGTGATGACATTAGCCGTGAATGCCCAAAAGGCGATAAACTGCTCTTTTATCCCTCTTACTGCCTCCTGACACTAAAACCCTGTCCTGTATGAATGAATATTACCCACAATTGCTCCCTGGGTGCCGGACCCATACACCATATATCTAACACTTTATATCTCGAAATAACATTTGACACTTGATAGTCCCCCATTGGACCTCGAACCCACACAAGGAGTGAACCCGTTTCTCTCCTTGACCATACTGGCATTTACATATAGGTTGGATTAGCTGGTCTAACCCTTCCTCCGGTGTGAGTACTCTTTACCTGCTTTAGGTACTCCCTAAACCCCCTCCCCCCTTTTTTTTGTTGTTGTTATCTCTCTGACAATATTAGCAGACAAGTATCGTAATGCTGTCTCAGGTACCGCACTCTACAACCCTTTCACTTAAACTACTATGTATTAATGCTAAAGGGCTCAACATTCCAACTAAAAGAACCAAATTCCTCTCTGAATTTCATAAACACAAAGCCAACATAGTATGTATTCAAGAGACTCACTTCAAATCCAACAATGTACCCAAATTCTCTGATAGACGATTCCCCACAGTATTCCACTCCACCAACCCGGAGGGGAAGACGAAAGGGGTTTCCATCCTCATCTCGAAACACACCCCCTTACAGATACAGGACACAATGGTTGACCCGGAGGGGAGATACGTCTTTCTGAAAGGCAGATTGTCTTCCCACCCGGTCACGATTGCCAAGATTTACGCTCCCAACTTGAAACAGGTAGCCTTCTTTCGTAAAGTCAAGGACCTATTAACAAACTTCGCTTCAGGCATTCTAATACTAGGAGGCGACTTCAACGTCCCCCTTAATCCTATAGCTGACACCTCAAATGGTTCCTCGAGCCTTCCCTACAGGGCTCTGAAACAAATAAAACTCCAGTTGCAATCATTAACGTTGCACGATACGTGGAGAACTCTCAACCCTCAATCCAGAGATTTTACTTACTTTTCAACAATTCACCAAAAATATTCAAGAATCGATTACTTTTATATTACACAATCAGACCTACCACTCCTGACGAATGCTACTATAGAGCCTATGACTTTATCTGACTATCATCCCATTACACTAACCTTGACATTCCCGGCAAAAAAAAACACTACAACTAAAACTTGGAGACTGAACACCACCGTACTGAAGGACCCTATAGATATTCTCCACTTTAGGGACATACTCAATGATTAATTTACTCATAATGACAATGAAGATACCTCTAGCATCATTCAATGGGAAGCCCATAAAAGTGTCATTAGAGGCGAATTTATAAAGAAACTGACTCTACTCAAAAAGGGAAAACAAGCTAGAATTAAATCCCTAATAGATCATATACACAAACTTGAACTCCAGCATAAAAGAAATGTGGCTGCCTCTACGTTTGAGGAATTGACTAAAGCAAGAGATCTACTCACAGAGGAATTGAATCTAAAAGCTAAACGACAATATATACTGCGACATAAAATATATTACGAGCAAGGTAATAAAAGTGGAAAACTTCTCGCGAGAGCGGTTCAAAGTAAGAAAGCCGCTTCCACTATACATAAAATAAAAGACAACCGAGGCGTGTCATATTCCTCGAACGAGGAGATAGCTACTCAGTTTGAACTGTAC
The DNA here is from genome assembly GCF_037356315.1 of Lithobates pipiens. Classification (NCBI taxonomy): domain Eukaryota; kingdom Metazoa; phylum Chordata; class Amphibia; order Anura; family Ranidae; genus Lithobates; species Lithobates pipiens. The sequence goes on from NW_027507764.1 coordinate 285,872,170, forward strand.
TACCAATCACTATATAATATTCCTTCCAATCCCAAATGTCCTCTCAATTCAGAGGCCAGAACGAAAATCATCTAAGAATATCTGGAGAAGCATAGCCCCCCGAAAATAGCAAAAAATATAGCCCAGGAACTCAAATCCCCCATTAATGGTGAAGAATTTGACAGGACCTTAAAAGATATGAAAATAGGCAAAGCCCCAGGTCCAGGTGGTCTCCCCCTGCAATATTACAAAACTTTTCTTAACATACTAAAACCAAAATTTTTGAAAACTTTCCAATCACTACACTCTGAACAAAATCCCCCAAAACAGGTCCTGGAAGCGCACATAACCGTCATTCCCAAGGAAGGAAAAGACCCAACCCTTGTCACAAACTATCGCCCAATTTCTTTAATAAACGTAGATATTAAAATATACGCCAAAATCCTTGCCAACAGATTATTACCCTTACTTCCATCTTTAATTTCCCTAGATCAAGTGGGGTTCATCCCCGGTAGAGAGGGCCGGGACAATACAATTAAAGCTCTAAACATAAATAATTCGCTAACTTCCAAAAAAAAAAACAGGGTTTCTTCCTTTCTCTTGATGCAGAGAAGGCATTCGACAGAGTGGCCTGGGACTACATCGACACAGTACTAAAAAATATCGGCATAATGTTTCGGATGAGAGCTTACATTGCCGCACTGTACTCAAATCCAACTGCACGAGTCCGCACAAATGGCCACCTGTCGAATGCCTTCAACTTAAAAAATGGTACGAGACAGGGTTGTCCCTTGTCTCCGCTGCTATTTGTCCTCACTTTGGAACCGCTCCTGAACAAAATCAGGTCCAACCCAGATATAAAAGGCATTGAAATACATGATCACTCTTATAAAGTTGCTGCTTTCGCAGACAATATGCTACTTTTTCTATTCGCAACCCCATGTTTCATTGCCTAATATAATCCAAGAACTTGAAACGTTCCAACTAATATCCAACTTAAAAATTAACCATTCCAAATCTGTAGCACTAAACATATCGTTGCCCCCCAAAGACGTAGAATTATGTAAACAAAACTTCCCATTCACGTGGTCCACACAACATATTACCTACTTAGGGATAGAAATACCCTCAAACCTAAAAGACTTCAAACTTAATTTTCTACCCTTATTAAAAGACACACAGGAGGACCTTAAAAGATGGAACTCTCTCAACATATCATGGTTTGGAAGGGCCTCATTGATAAAGATGACTATCCTGCCCAGATTCCTTTACGCTATGCAAACGATTCCCATCAGATTACCATCTTCTTTTTTTGCTTCCTTCCGCAAAGCATGTTCCACCTTCATATGGAGGAGTAAAGCTCCTAGAATCAAATATGCAAGACTAATCCTCCCTAAAAACAAAGGTGGAATAGCTCTTCCTGACCTAAGAAAATATCATCAAGCAACTATATTGACACGAATAGTAGACTGGAATATACACCAACCAATCAAGGACTGGGTGTCATTAGAACAAGCCCAATTTACCTACCCAATTAACCACCTTCCATGGATAAACCCCAAGTACCATTCAAGAGAGATCAAATCTCATCCCCTTATTGGCCCCATGCTAGCAACATTCTACAACACCTATAGGAAAAGCGACCCCACCCCTTGGATCAGCCCCCTAACGCCTCTCAGGAACAACCCTGATTTCCCCCCAGGAAACAAACAAAAATCTTTCTTAGGTAGTTGGCCCCACAAAGCAGTGCTAACTAAACATTTCTTCCGGAATGGGAAACTTTTATCCCTCGAAGAAATCAAGAAGGACAACGACCCTAGACTAATCTCACATTGGACATACCTCCAAATTAGACATTATCTCTCCACTCCGGATTTGGCAAGCCTAAGGTCCAAAACTCCCACGACCCTCGAGATCTTATGTTCAGAAACGCATCCACAAAGACACAATATCTCAACTCTTTACAACTCATTATTTGAAGAGGGTTTAGAGTTCTCCACCTCATCCTGTCTAGCATGGGAAAATGATCTTAACTTATCGTTCACCAAAGAAAACTGGGAAACTATCTTCACGTACGCCCATAAAGGCTCACTTAACGTCGCTACCCAGGAGTTCGGGTTCAAGATTCTAACAAGATGGTATAGAACACCCAGCATCTTACATAAATTCTACCCCCAGATCTCCAACAGATGCTGGAGGTGTAATAGTGAGGAGGGCTCGTTAATACATATTTGGTGGTCATGCCCGCACATTCAATCATTTTGGAAAATGGTCCATGAAACCATCACATCCATAACCTCAGAAATGTTAAACTTTGACCCAGCTCACTTTCTATTACACCACAACACAATCCCCCAAAAAAAATATTTGAAATCCCTAACCATGATCATGACAAATGCTGCGAGACATTGCATCCCCTGCCAATGGCGTTCAACCTCACTCCCAACGAAAAAGGAATGGTTCAGAAGAATCAACTCTATTGAAACCATTGAGGAGCTTATAAGTATTTCACAAGAAAGAATGTCAAACTTTACCTCTACCTGGCTTAAATGGCTAGAATACAAAGATACTCAGGAATACAAATCATCCATATGGTAACGATTATTTACGAATTTTTGTCAGTTAAGTATGGTGTCGAACCTCAGATAGACAAAGAGCGCAAGCCCGCTGTTCAACTAACCTTCTTACCTACTCTTCCCATATACTACTATGTTTAGCTAATTCTCTCTTTGCTTAGATTCTCAAAATGTCTTCATTGATAATATTGATTTTATACTTGGCATTAGGAAACTACAGGTTGTATCTATCTATACCCTATCAGTTCTTGTAACATTCTCAGTACTCCTTCTAACACTTGTGATAATATGTAAAAATGAAATCGACACTGTGCAATTTATTGTTGATTGTAATGCTTTGTTCTCCTTCAATAAAAACATTTGTGAAATAAAAAAAAAAAAAGAAAAAGGGAGAAAATAAAAAAATATCCAGGTACAGCTTACTAAGACTGGGAAGGGAATCTGGTTAGGGAACTATAACATGCTTGGAAGAGTGGGCTATATCAGTAAAAATTGTTATACTGCCCTAAATGATAAAATTACAGTGTCTCTTTGAAGGCATGGTAAACATTCCTAATTGCACCTTATGTTATTTACCTGCATACGATCTGCATTGATTATATATTTTCATGGTGTCATTTGTTACCTTGTATGCTCAGCCTATAGTACAGTAAATCTTCACATTCATGTGCTGTCCGTTTCAGTTGAAACATTGTGCTTCTGCACAGGTTAATGCATTAACTGTCTGAAGTGTGAGACCTACCAATTCCTGTGATGAAACTTTATATCCCACAATCACTGGGTCTCTCAATCTGGTGTTTGGGCAGGTGAGAGCCACACCATAACTAGATATGACTTGGACACAAGCAGGCAGAGCATTCACAGACGTACAGAGCTCACTCATGCAGCTAAATGATGTGTTTCAACATTTACAGGTACATTCATTAGCACTCCCACATTTGTGGTGCAACACAAACGGCAGTGACGGCTCATACATTAGGGCCACCTAGGCTCCGCCCTCTCCATGCCACCCCCCCCCCCCCCATATGCAATGGATAGATTCATGCATAGCATGAATCTATCCAACGGCTGCCACGGCCACCCCCTATTCATGTGTCTGGCCCCTTTTAGGGCATCGCCACATGAATTGCAGTGACCGTTTTTTTTTTAAAAACCTCTAATTAGAGCCAGAGGCTCTAATAGCCTTCAAAATAGGTTGGGCTCGGGTTACAGAGAATGCGCTCCGATCCCACCCAGGTGGGAATATTCTCTGTTGAAACAATGATCCTCAATTTGGCCAATTTGAAGCGGGTGTGAGTCCCGTTCTCCGATTTCCAAAAAGAGAAGAATACCGATTGGCCGCCGGGGAGGAGGGAGGAAACGGAAGCTGTTGCCGCCATGATGACTCATGGAGAGCAAGAGAACGGGAGGCCGCTGAGCAGGGGAAGACACCATCGCCGAGCAGGGGAAGATGCGGTGATGGGGATAAGTGCTACTGACCAACTGGGGGGTTGGCATACCCCCCAAAAATAGAAACACTGGCGAGGCATGCCTTAAAGGATATCTAAAGGTTTGTTTTAAAAAAACAAGAAAAAACAAACATGTTATACTTACCTCCTCTGTGAGTTGGTTTTGCACAGAGTGGCTCCGATCCTCCTCTTCTGGGGTCCCTCAGTGGTGCTCCTGGCTCCTCCTCTTCTCGAGTGCCCCGTTGGAGAGCCGCTCTCTCTCAGGGCACTTGTGCGGGCACGCTCACGTGTCCTGCTGCTGCGTCCATTGACACAGACAGCAGTACTCGGCCCTGCCCCCGGCTCCCGCATCATTGGATTTGATTGATAGCAGTGGGAGCCAATGGTTGCGCTACTATCAATCTATCCAATCAGGACCCGATACACCAGCTACAGCTGGTGTGCACGTTCCCATCTGTGGAAAGACCGGGTTCAGTAAAGTAAAGGGGGGGGTGCTCTGGGGGGCAGCTGCATCACAGGAGGTTTTTCACCTTAATGCATTGAATGCGGGTTTACAACCCCTTTAAGTGCTGTGTGACCTGAAACAGGAAGTTATCCTGTCTCCTTGGCACATAGAGATCGGCTGGCTGAAGCAATACATGGACATAGAGGAATTGACCAGCCGCTACAAACTACAGCCACAGCATGTGAGCTCATCATTACAAGGAAAGGCAACCAACACAGCAAATTTACAGTAACTGCACTAATACCAAGTTTAAAATAACAAAAGCATATACGAGCGCACTAATGCCTTTAGCAATGGTGATTAATACATTTTTCCATTTATTTGAAAATGCCTTTTATTTCAGACGTTGCAAATGTTTACAGTTCACTGAGAGACATAGAGCAGATATGTAAGGAAGCCTCAGATATATTGGAGTGCCGAATTGAAAAATTACTATTAGACATATCAGAAACAGCACTTGTGGATTTGCCCGAAGATGATGCCATTACTGTACCGGGTTTTCTAGAGAGGACAGAAAAAGTTATTGCTACAGCGGCAGATACATTGGCTATGTGAGTATTCTGATGTTTTAGATTCCAAATTTGATAGACTGCAATAATTTTACACTTGAATAGCTCTAGTTCAAAGAAAATTTGTGAAAATAAAAGATTGCACTTTACAAAATATTTACATATATGCAATATATTTGAATATACTGTCATATTACAGCATTTTAATGTTTTTTTAGCTTAAATATGTGTCCACTTTTTAAAAGTCTAGACTGTCCATAACTTTGAAAGGCTGCCTTAAAACTGCGCTTTAGATCGCCTGTGATTTTTAAAGGGTGCCTTTAAAGGGGTTGTAAACCCTTGAGGTTTTTCACCTTAATGCATTCTATGCATTAAGATGCAAAATCTCCTTTAGTGTAGCAGCACCACAGTGCCCCGTTTGACTTACCTGAACCCTGTCTTTCCCGCGCCGGGAACACGCATATCAGCTCCAGCCGGTGTCTCGTGTCCTGATTGGATAGATTGATAGCAGAACAGCCATTGGCTCCTGCTGCTGCCAATCAAATTGGGCCGAGTCCTGCTGTCTGTGTAGAAGAAGAGCCAGGAGTGCCGCTGAGGGACCCCAGAAGAGCAGGATCGGGGCCACTCTGTGCAAAACCAACTGCACAGAGGAGCTAAGTATAACATGTTTGTAAAAAGGTTGAGAAACACTGTGCTAGACAGACAACATTACCAAAGCAAGGAATAATGTTTGCCAGTCCATGAGCTAAAATATACCGTACTTTCGCACAACTAAACTCACAATGTTTACATATACTTATCACTTAGGTAGTTAATTAATAATACTAGCTTACTCTCACAGCTAATTTGTCTCCAGTTCTGCTGTTCCATATTATTTAATACTATGTTAGAACGTGATGATATTGTAAGTACAAACATAGTGATATGAAAGACTATGTACATTGATATATGACGATTGTAAAACATAATTGTCTTCTGGAAATGTTGTTGTGTACTGCATTTATTGAATAAAAACAAGTTGAAAAAAAATATATATATATATTACTTATCACTTAGGTAAATGGATGCAGTTGAAGTTAAAATATATAGTCTAGCATAGCCTAGTTCCTGGTTACTTTTGCTTTCAGACCCCCTACTAAAAATATATTGTATATGCCTTCATGGTCACTCTCTTAAGCTGCGTACACACAATCGGACTTTCTGATGGGAAATGTTCCATGACAGGCTATTGCAGAGTAAATCCAACTGTCTGACAATTGTTGTTGGATTTTCCGCGAACAAATATTGGCTAGTAGGTTTTCAGATTTTCCACGGACAAATGTGTGTTGTCAGATTTTCCAAGCGTACACACTTGTACACAAATCCGTCGCACAAGAGTCCAAAGTACAAACACGCATGTTCGGAAACAAGGACAAGCCAGAAGCGGTTGGCCCTGTAAACTAGCGTTAGTAATGGAGAATTAGCATTCGCGGGGCGTGCAAATTATGAAATCTTTTTCTTTAACCACTTTCAGACCGGACCAATTTGCTGCTCAAAGACCAGACCACTTTTTGCGATTCGGCACTGTGTCGCTTTAACTGACAATTGCGCCGTCGTGCGACGTGGCTCCCAAACAAAATTGACGTCCTTTTTTTCCCACAAATAGAGCTTTCTTTTGGTGGTATTTGATCACCCCTGCGGTTTTTATTTTTTGCGCTATAAACAAAAATAGAGTGACAATTTTGAAAAAAACGCATTATTTTTTACTTTTTGTTATAATAAATATTCCCCAAAAATATATATAAAAATTTTTTTTCCCTCAGTTTAGGCCAATACGTATTCTTCTACATATTTTTGGTAAAAAAAAACGCAATAAGCGATTATTGATTGGTTTGCGCAAAAGTTATAGCGTTTACAAAATAGGGATAGTTTTATAGCATTTTTATTAATAATTTTTTATTATTTTTTTTTTTACTAGTAATGGCGGCGATCGGCGATTTTTATTGTGACTGCGACATTGTGGGGGACCCATCGGACATTTTTGACACATTTTTGGGACCATTGTCATTTATACAATAATCACTGCTATATAAATACAGTGATTCCTGTGTAAATGACACTGGCAGTGAAGGGGTTAACCAGTGGGTGGCAGTGTAGGGGTTAAGTGTTCCTAGAGGTGTGTTACTATCTGTGGGGGGGTTGGGCTTTCATTTAGTGAACACTGATCTCTGCTCCAATCACATGGAGCAGAGATCAGCGTCACTAGTTGCTAGGCAGAAAGGAGAAATGTTGTTGAGACGTGAGACGATCGCGGGGATGCCCGCGGCGATCGAGTCTGCGGGTCCCGCGACCGGACTCACGGAGGACCCGACCAGCGCGGGAGCGCGCCGGCGGCGGCACGCTCCCGATGGCAGGGCGGCAAATTTAAAGGGACGTACATGTACGCCCATTTGCCTGCCCGTGCCATTCTGTCGACGTACATCGTCGTGCGCTGGTCGGCAAGTGGTTAATGGGATAATAATTAAGCTACTTTGCTGGGGATACTGATAAAGTTATTGCAGACAAATTTTCAAAGGCTTTTTTTTCTAGTGATATCAAGAATAATATTATTATGCTTTTTTTTGTATTTGTTTATTTATATTTATTTTTAAATGTAACTGCCTACTCCCAAAATGTCATTTGAAGTAAAACACATAGCCAAGCATTATTCTCCACAATTTGTTTTTATTGTGCATTTAAAAAAGAAAACAAATACAATTAGACATGCTATCTGCTATTCGAACTTAACCAAAAAGTGCATTCTATGCATCCAAAAATATAGAAAAAATACTAAATCAAATCATTATTCAACCCAAAAAATAAACTCCAAGGCCAATAATAAATAACATGTTATCTCCTCCGATTCTGCAACACATCTGGTTGATGAACGACCGTTCAGAAGCTAACTGAAAAGTGTGAAATAAAAAGCGTGAATTAACACTCACCAAACTTCTACTAACACAAAATTAGCAGAAGGAGCCCAAAGGGTGGAGTTAAAACCACATAGTACGTCTAGTACATCACTACGTTCATAATTGTTTGCCAACAATTGTGTGGCCCTGTGTATTCAAGACAAGTTTGGGCCCTTCGGACAAAATTCCACAGTTATGTATATAATGTGATTAGTTGTATTTGCCTAGACTACATTCTTGATCTGCAGTCATGTTGAGGCAAGGACATTTTTACAGAAAGATGTACTGGGATCATTTCAGACATATTGTAGGTAACATTTTACTACTACCACATGTGACTAGTTGGGAAGACTTTGTATCATTGTAAAAAGAATTGGTCATTATATGGCTATGCCACAGTATTTTGTATAGCATTCCAAGGAACAAAATAGGACCTTTCAAATATTAAGGATAGAAACTCAAACCTTAAAAATTAGTCACATTTTTTCAGTGTGTCTTTCTTTAGATTTTGCAGTTGTTTTGGGTCATTTAAGATGAAGTAAAATTTTGAGGTGGATTTTATGAGAATTCATCCAAGAATATGCTACTTTATTACTTTTCTACATTCTCCCTAGCCGCATGAATCACATATGATACATAGCTACATATGCAGATACACAAAAGGAAAAAATGGTTCTATACCTTATTTGGGTTATGGGGGGGGATTTACAAGAAGTGGTGCAGGCGGCTTAATTAGGAGCGACCTATTTCCTGTCCTATATCATGTCTGTGGCAGACACAGCACAGAGAGTAGTTTGGCTGTAGCGGAAATCTCAGCATTCTTCTGCCGACTCTGCTCATGCTGTATAATCACTGCACGAGCAGTGAGAGGGATATGAGCTGTCTACAGGTTGTTCACATCCTGTACAACAGGTCCGACCTGATGGGGATCTGCTGCAGTTTTTATATTGAAGATTGTCTCATTCCCTCTGTTAATTACCGGTAGGTGCAGGCCCTTCGACAGCATCTATTTCACTCAATATTGTGTTTAAGCATGTTTGTTTCACTGTGAACCTTTTATTAATACATTTCTTCTTTGTGAGTGGACTTTTATAACTTATTTGATTCTGTGATAGCATTAGACTCAAATCAAAGAGTTCCCAAATATCCCCTTTTTGCTATCCTAAAATGTCAGTTTTATTCAGCAGTATCTGCATTCCAGTACTGCATGATTGTAAAGGTAAAAATACTTGTGTAAGCATGTATTTCATGTTATAAACATGAGAAGGAACATGCTTAGAAGCATTTGCAAGGGTTTCTTTTTGTACACGTTTAGCCCATCTTGCATTGTAGTAATGCAATATCTTTGAAATAATTACAAAAATGAACAAAATCTTTTCAACAGCAAGAGTAGAAATAGATAAACAATGAATCTGAAGCATAAAAAATTATTTACAGAATGATGTAGATAAGTGTTTCTGGAGTCTCTTTAAGCCCCCATGCCAAAACAGTCCCAGTCATCTTAACTATTTTCAAAGCACTTTATTCTCTTATTAAATATACAACACTGTGGTCTATCTCCTATATATAACTTGACTAAGAAAGTAAGAATATTCTCTCTTAACTAAGGTCAGCAGTTCAGCTCTGACTATTTGTCTGACATACAGATAGACGCAAAGGGTAGCAAAGAAAGGCAAAGGTCTATTTTTATTTATATGATGCAAAGGGCAAGGATGTGCAGTAACCTATAGTAGACAGTTAAAATACCCTTTTCAGCTGTTTAGCATAATCGTACAAATAAACATTGACTTCTTATTTAAAGGATAGAATTTTCTATTTCAGTTCTTTTTTTTTTCCATAGAGCTATGCATGTTAAATGGTCAACCTAAGAAAGAAATAATGAGATTTTTCATTTCAGTGGTCTTTATTAACTATTAACTATCTCTTGCGTAAAGATGAGCAATTAAAAAAAAGATTCTATCTGTATATAGTACAGGGATGGAAATACGGTACAGCAAGATGTAAAAGCATTACATCTCAAAATAATTCAGTTAAATTTTACAATAATCAAGTGCAGTGACGAATCACCTTTTTAGGGTTCGGGTTAAAAGTACATTTTTTTTAAAGTTAGCTTAATGCTCTCCAGAATGTAATTTTTCCTCCCTGCACTCCTCATTCCCCAATACAGTATATAAAAGCTTTCTTTTCAACTTTTTTTTTTTCATTATGGCTACGCCTCCTCCGCCATTTTCACCTAGGTGAGAATGACATGTACCTATTCCTGCAGCCTTCTGGGATGTCGCAGTCACTAATCCTAAGAGGGTGCAGGAGCAGTGACATACAATTTTTGGGGTGGCTTAAATGGTATTTCCAAGTGGAGAAGCACAGTATAGCTCACTGAAATGGTGGGTGGCAGGTGTTAGACTGGCTCAGCAGGACTCCGGGGGGGTGAGGGCAAGGCCAATTGTACCAAAGATTTGGGGGAATATGTGATTCATTGCCCCTCCTTACACATGAAGGTGCTGGTGCTTGGCTGGTCAGGCACCCCTTGCTGTCACATGAGGCAGGGAAGATGGTTCCAGCTGTGTGAAGCTCCCAATGTGTGAACTGCAGGTTACCCAGGGCTTCCCCTCTATCTGAGGCCCAACAAAAGTGGTAGGAAAGCAAAGGGAAGGTGAGTATATCCAGTTGGTGGGGCCTGCATTAAAGTGAACCTGTTACTTTGCCGCCAAGCCATAGGGTAGGCAAAAGGCAAAAAGGCAAGATTTACAGCCTTTGCTGCCAAGGTAGTTCACAGTTAATGGAGAGGGTACAGTATGCCTTGGGTGATAAAGTACATTGTGCTGGCTTTGGATTTGCCATTCATGATCAACAGAAGCTATATAATTAAAAACATTCATTCATTCATTCATTCATTCAAAAACGCGTTTACAATCCAGCTGTATTATTGGAGCCCTTTCTTGGGGAGCTATGAGAAATGGGATATTGTGCTTATCCTGCAGGCAGATAAGAGAATCAGAACCTTCTCTAAGTGAAAGAGTGGGTTTGATAATAAAGTTGGCAGTTCCTCCACCCTGAAAAGGGCTTCTGTGAACAGAGGAGTATTCCATCATGGGAAATTAATCTGTAATCAAAACAAAGTATTTGAGAGAAGAGGAACTACTGCAACCAGCATATAACTATGAATGGATACAGTACCAGCATATCAGTATATAAATAATATAAGGGTTTTTTTTTTTTTTTACAGAATTTGTCAACATATATTGACAACAATACGGTATTACTATAAAATGATTGTACAATACATGAACCTCTGAAAAAGTTTACAGAGGGTAAAATATGTTTTCAAATGAAAGGATGATAACACTAAGGTTACAAGTAATGTATGTAGAAAGAATACCACAGTTTGTATATAAGAAACAACAATAAACAAATGGTAAACAAACAAATGTCACAGAGGCCTCGCTATGTTATTCATTGTAAGCTTTTTTGGCAAAGTAGGTGATATAGTGAGATTTGCCAGAAAAGCATATAATGAATAACATAGCAAGGCCATAGTCACATTTGTTTACCATTTGTTTATTGTTGTTTCTTATATACAAAATGTGGTATTCTTTCTGTACATACATTACTTGTAACCTTCGCGTTACCATCCCTTCATTTGAAAACATATTGTACATCCAGTTTAGGAGTCCTAGTAGAATTGTGAACATGTACCTGGGTATACTGTATATAGTTGTTAATAGACATACCGCCAGATGAATGCTGTAGCAAAGTCCAGTTGCAGGGGCCCCTGAGGATGATGGGGTGTCCATCTATGTGTCGGAGACCTGGCACTGGAACTCAGAGTCAGCCTATCAATCTACTATGTGCTTTAGTCCCTCTCTAACAGTGTATAATAGTCTTCTTGTCCAGGATTTTGTAGCATGGACAGGAAATGTGGCTGAAACTTTCTCTCTCTGCCCATTTGCTCCTTCCAACCTCTCAAAGCCAATGCCCAAGAGGTAGGAAGTACTTGCATAAAATATTCATAGGCATTTACATATTCAGACCGTAATGGGCAGTAAATACCTACATCAGTAAAATAAGTATTGTTGTAATGACTGAAATACACAAAAGCCACCTGCAACAGAAGAAATATGTTGTATTAAAAAAAACGTGACACCAAGATTTCCCCCTATACCGTACATGTATACATTGCAATAGTTTTGTGTGCTCATTAAATTTACCCATTTCTACTATGATAAATTGTAGGCAAAGCAAGCAAGTCGAGCTCTGTTTGTATGAAATGATTGATGCGCTAAAGAATAGGCTAAAACCTTCGGACAGGAACAGTCTACAGGTAATCAATGTTGTTTCATCTTGTGGTGACATCTGCATACAGTGTTTTAGTGAGCAGCACTGACATGATTATTAGGCTTGTTAAATATATGAAAGTGTTGAGAATAGGTTCACATTTATTAGCAATGATCAGCACAATCTAAAATAGTGGTTTGGTATCAAGCAAGTATTATTTTCCTCTCATATCATTTTCTAACTAATTAATTCTAGTTAGCAGGTCTACAAGCCTCCTACTGTTACCTTATAGAAATAATTAAGGTGTCCTCTTTTACATTAATAAAGCAATCGGTGTCAATAGCACACTTTTTAATATCACTGCATTTATCTTTAACAGCTACAGTACTCAGTTCTCAATGCAAACCTGGAATACAAGACATCTAAAAATACCGGCCAATCAATTAGACAGTGTCTATATTTAATAAACTGACCACTGACAAATGTAGAGCAGCAATAACACTTACAATCTTCTACACTTCCTGAACATTATATTCTTAATCACCCACATTTGACACAAATGCTGCTGGCTATAAGGCAGGTTTAAATATAAAAATGTTACACTTCTCTTATCGTGAAATAAACAGCGTCTATGTAAGTGAAAAATAATAATAATCAAGTCCCAAAAAATATTGATTCTAATCCAAAAGAGAATGTCCCCTATATCACCACAATTTAAATCTTGTGTTCTCTTATGCCGAAAATCTTCAGCTATATCAATCCTTTCACCATCCTTATCCCTCAAGTGGAAAAGAGGCTTAGCAGAGTTTACCGACCCGTTATAAAAAGTGAAAAGTGAGTCATACAATGTTTTTCCGTATAGTCTCAGCTCGCTTTAAACTCTATGGGAATCCTTTAGTTGAGGTACATCTTTCTCTCTCCTACTTAGTTACAATGGAATGTATCATAAGAAGCAGTAGCGGCTGGTGCTCAAAATTTTGGGAGAAGGTGGTGGCACAAATCAACACCCCCCCCCCCCCGTAAGAGACAGATGGCAGCCATCACCCCCCTCACCCCCCATGGGAAACTCTAATGACGTGCTTCAAAAAAACCGCCATTGGAATCCATACATCCAGCTTCTCGCATGAAGATTAGGATGTTGGAAGCATGGATGCTCCCTAATGGAGTGGCCGCCACTGATAAGAAGAAAACAGACCTTATAGTGTAGAAAATCGATTTGTAAATAAATTCAAATAAGCATACAATTTACTCACAAGCATCTGTCATTCACAACTTTCAACCTCTATATAATCAAGCAGGTAGAACATTCACAAGAAAAAAAATGACCCAGTAGACATACGTAGGTCAATAACACATTTCATAAGATGTTCGTTCTTAAAATTCTCAATTATATATATAGGAAAGTTAACATCAAGGGACAATCAAGGGATTAACTGTGTACTGCGTGTAATATGTGCTGCTTTGCAGGGAGAAGAAACAGTCAGATTTCTGCTCTGCGTACAGTCCTATGTGTTTGGACACAGCCATAAATCATTGTCTGACACCTGCTGACAAAATCACTCTGTGTCCAGCCACAATGCGGGTCAGCAGGGGGCACATGCATGCGCACCCCAAACCCGGAAGCAAGTCAGTGATGTATATTTATGCTGCTGAGCCTGCAGTTGCCGTTCACTCACAGTGAATGTACTGTGGCTGAGTGGCAAGTAGTTAAACTCAACTTCCAAATGCATGCATAAAATACACATACACAATAATAATCCACATACACCCTCACTTTAAAATTGAATGTGGAAGCTTGCAGTGCAATTTCAGTGTGCTGTCCCTTTAAGGACCAGATCACCCATGCTCATAGTGTAAAAGGCTTACCAAAAGTATCCTTAGAGTAGTGGCTCAATCGGAGTCCTTTTGACGTGGCGCTTGATGTTAAAGAGCCCTCCTAAGATTGTTCCTCAGGACCCACAGGTACAATTCATCAAATTTGCTCCCGCCGGTTCAATGCACAAAAAGTGTAGAAAAGTGTAGAATTCATATTAAAATCATGAAGCCCTTTATTAAATATACTCACAAACAGGCAAAATTAGCAGACTCTTTAAAACACTATGAAATATGCAACTTCTGGGTTCAGCGGGACATGACTTCCTGGTCGACGTGCGTTTCGTCATGTGACTTGCTCCTGAGGTTTATAAGGCAGGTTTACATTTAAGAAATGTTAATACTGAAACATACCTATGCTCATGGATAAAAATGTAATATATTGCAAGATGTGATGCCTTTATATTTTTCAAGTTTTTTTTCCCTTTAATTTCACAATTTAACACCATTCTTTCCTAGGGTAAAAAGGATCATTTACAATGCTGTATTTATGAAGAAGCTGCGTTATTACCCTGGGACAGGACTTCTGTATTATACAGATGGGATATAATTTTTTAGTTCTTAGAGATGACTGAGAACAATGTGGAAGTTTATCAAAGCTTGAGCAGAAGGAAACTATGCATTGTAACCAATCAGCTTCTGTCTTGCATTTTGAAGGCTTAATTGAACAAGCTGAAGATGGAAGCTGATGCCATGCACAGCTGCTCTCAGATTTTGTCTGCTGCAGTTTTGATAAAAAAACAGATAAAACTGGTAGCACAGGCAGAGCACAAACAAAGTTATCAGTTGTGATATTTCTTGCAAGATCAATGGATATTGTTTGCATTCATCACATATAACAAAAAAACAGTGGTATATTTAACTGACGACAAGGACCAAATAAGAGAGGTTGATTGTTAGGGTTTGCGTTGTATATGTTCTTTAAGACATTTTTTTTACATTTTCTTTTATATGATTTTGTTGCAGGACTCATTTGCTTGTTTGCATCTTGATGCTAAGCAAAAAACTCGCTGTCAGGAATGTCTTCCTTGTAGTTACTATAATGTGATGGGCCATTTATGCCAGAAAAATACAGACTCTCTGGTGAAATGTAAGTGCCACCTTTTTATTTATTTATTTTTGTTTGTTTTATTAGTCTTTAATAATATGCATTGATGACCGTACCCCAGTTATTGCCAACATTTTTCTTCCCTTATTTGTATGCACATAGTGTTTTAGAATAGGTTCACAGACATTTCTCAATAAAAGTATTTAACCAACTGCGCTGACAAAGACAATGTTTTTACTTTTTGATATGAGTAATATTTTTTTTTGTATGCGTGGATGTTTGGGGTGCACTCATTTCCCATCATCCTTGCCAATTCTTTCATGTAGTTTTGATAGATGGTGTGCCCCCTAATTGAGAGGAGTCAACACAGGCAGTTTTTATGGTGTTTAATAACTCACAATTTTTTTTATTATATTTATACAGTGCAAAATGAAGAACTTTCTTTACAAATTACAGCATTCCTAAAACCATGGCATAATCACTGGGAATCAGGAATGTGCAATGGGGTTGATTTATTAAAACTAGAGGGGGCAAAATCTGGTGCACCTGAGCATGGCAGTCAATCAGCTTCCAAATTCAGCTTGTTCAATTAAGCTTTGACAACAGAACCTGGGAGCTGATTGGTTTCCATGCAGAGTTGCACCATATTTTGCACTCTCTAGCTTTAGTAAATCAATCCCAATGTGAACATCTTGTTTTTTTTTACAGATACTTCCAATTTTTTTCTCTGTTCTGTCCCCACTACACATTTCCTTGTGTGTATCTTGATATGCAGCTAAACCCTCCTATTCTGCAATAAGCCACACTGAGTGTAATTTTGAAGCTTTATTAACAAAACTGGGTGGGTGAAACTATTAAAAAAAAATACAGATACATATCAATATATGATATATACATAATTGCAATAAATAAGCCAGGTTGAAGATGGTGACAATGAATTATCACCAGCATTTAAGGGATGCAAGCAGAAGCTAGTTTTAGTCCAACATGTGCTCTGATATCTGGTTCCTTTTTTCAGCCTCTAATATGGAGTGTGAGTTCCCAGGATGCACCTGTTTCTCTTCCTTAGACTGAAGAATGATGGGGACTTTTGTTAAAGGTGAACAGTTTCTAGCTTCTGCAAAAACAGTAAATTTACCACTGCTACTTGCTTCATCCTGTGGTCAAATCTGGTATTGCAAACAAAAGAACGTAATTAATATCCTGCTGGAGGCAGAACATCCCCTGTGTGAACAAGACTTAAAGCGGGAGTCCACCGGGACTCCGCATTTTTTTTTTTTTTAAAAGCCAGCAGCTACAAATACTGCAGCTGCTGACTTTTAAAATAGTGACACTTACCTGTCCAGCGCGCCCGTGATGTCGGCACCCGAAGCCGATCTCTAGGTCGTCTGTCGGGTCCTGCCGCCGCCATCTTGGGTATGGGAATCAGGAAATGGAGCCTTTCGGCTTCATTTCCCGGTTCCCTACTGCGCATGCGCGAATCGCGCTGCGCAATAAGGACGCTCCCCGCTGCCTCTGGGATCTGTGTGTTTCCCAGCAGGCAGCGGGGCACTTGCGGGAAGGGGCTGGCACTTGCGGAAAGGGGCATAAGTTACGCCCCTTTCCGCAGAGAGCTATCCCGGAAGTGGGTGCAGTTACCTGGATTATCCAGGTAACTGCACCCCCCTCCCCCCTGAAAGGTGCCGATTGTGGCACCGGAGGGGGGGAGGGTTCCGATGAGCGGAAGGTCCACTTTAGGGTGGACCTCCGCTTTAAGAAATTAAAAAGGATTTCCAATAAAGAGTTAATCTTAAAAACTATTAATGTATTATGAATCCATGCCTCTCAGGTATGCACATTTATTAGTTATGTTTTCTTTCCGTTTCTTATTTTATAGGCACAAAAGTTTCATTAGACACTTTAAAACGTCGATTGCACACAGTCAGTTCCAAATATCAGACAACAAAACTCACAAAAGATCATACCTCAAACCCACTTTTCAAAGCTGAGATCCATCTTGCCATTCCAAATGTTGTCATGCGACCAAGTCTGGAAGACATACAGGTAAGAAAATGTTAGAATATTTTTGACACTGTTGAAATGTTTTTGTAAACAATCTTTCATTAGTGTGTAGCTGTACTACCTGTAAAAATGAAGACTGTTGAACAGAAGGCACAATAAAATGCCACAGCACACCTTTCATTGGCCTTGTGCCCTGCACAGACCACTCCTAATATTATAGGCACTACAAGTGTCCTCTTAGAGCTTCTTTTGATCTGGAAATATATTTAATTAATCTATATCTAGATATAGAGTACTGTATCTGATAATCCAAAAGTGAAGAAGGGTTTGTAAATGTAGCCAGGTGCTGCGCTACAGCAATGAGGGGAAGAAGGCATTAACTTTTTTTCTTCATTCCTTCTACTGAGATACTGATGAGATGCTGCTCCATTCTCCTCCAGCGAATAGGGGGGAGAGCTAAAGTTAAGCAAGCCTATATAATTCTATAAAGAATGCTGAGAATACTGAAAGCTGTAGCATGAGATGGCAGCCATATAATGAGACAAATAGAATCCTAAAATTACAGATCCTATTACTGTGCAATAGAAGGAATGGAGAGGTGCGTTTTATTAAACTGCCCAAGAAAGGAGACCATACCAGGAGACCATACCATTGGAGATTCAAGCTATAGACTGGAAGTGAGGACACCTGGGGCAACAAGGCATTGCCAACATCACAGCACCTTCACTGCTGCGGCAGGGAGAAAGGCTTCTTCCACTATTGATCACCAGAGATTTTTGGGGAGAAACTGAGGGCTCCTCTTCTACAGTGAAAACGACACTGCAGCATCTTAGGCACTGATGAGAGGGTCATTTGCCCATTGCTGGTACTGCAAGCAGGGACGGAGCCACTCAGAGCAGGACACCAAGTTTACTCAATCCATACCACACCCATACT
Source organism: Lithobates pipiens (assembly GCF_037356315.1). Classification (NCBI taxonomy): domain Eukaryota; kingdom Metazoa; phylum Chordata; class Amphibia; order Anura; family Ranidae; genus Lithobates; species Lithobates pipiens. The sequence goes on from NW_027507764.1 coordinate 285,890,249, forward strand.
GCACTCTATACGCCATTTATTCCACACCTGGACTGCACCTATACCAACCTATACTGCATTATACCACTGTCTTTAAGTGCACCAATGATTTTAAAGGGCCACCCGATGATAGCCGGCAGAAGAACATCTCAAAAAACTGCCTCTCTCTAAGTATTCTGAAAGCCACCTTTTGGGGGTCAAACTTCAAGTGCTGAATATTGGGTACTGAGAGGTTAACATACATACCTAGGGATTGAGCATGGAGGAGATCATGCACATGTGATGAGTAGGACATCATGCACATGTGTTAAAGGTTTATATGCATGGAAGACTGGGCACTTAGGGGTTAACATACTTGGGCCAGGCAGAATAGGATGCTTATATGCTTATATTATGGGGACAGGTCACTGATCGATTAATGTACACTGAATATTTGTCATTGATTGGTTGAGCCACATGCGTTTGAATCATATCACATACACTGCAGACAGACCACTAAATGGTTAATGTTTCTAAAGCTGGCCATACATGGATTGAAATGTAGCTAGTTCAGCAGGGACTGGACAAATTTTGATCCATATATGAGCACTGTGGTTGAACAGAAGTCAGTCTATTGATCAACTTCTGTTTAACCTCCCTCTAGGATGTTAGCTGCTTTATCAGTGCTACAAGCTATAGCCTTCAGTGCTGATCAGTGTATTCTGACAGTGGAGAAGTTTCCCCACTGTCAGAATACAATAGAGCAACAGGGAGGATTCCCCTCATTCACATTAAGTGTGTGGATGGGGGAATTGGATCAGTTTTTATTCGTTCCACCAGCCATCAGCCTTAATGGTTCTTCTGTGGTGGCTGATGATTGGTCACTAATAGGTTAATAGGCACACACTGCTGATGTAAAACTATTAGAGAGCTTTGTGTACTAGAGGTTATTGCTCTGCTGGTATAGATACTAAGGAGTGTGTGCTGGAAGTAGGATACAGGGAGAAGACCAATGCGTGTGTTGAATACATTTTTATTGCAAAAAACCCCAAAAAAGCCTGATGTTGAGGAAAGCTAACTATACGATAGTTGAATTTCCTTGGAAATTTTAAATTTTAAGAATGTTCGTTCAATTTTCTAATTGTTAGTGGAATCAAATCAAAGTTTATTTTTACCTACAGTGATGAGAAAATTAGAAGGAGCGGGGTGAATTTTTTTTCTCAAATGAACTAACACATTTCTAACAGTGTATGTGATTTTTGTTTAGAAAACTCTAATTCCAAAATCTAATTTTACAAGCAACATTTTTAAGTACTTTCAAGCTACAGTACATTTGTCAAGTCATTAAATGTGCTAAGAATTTGAAACCGTGAAAAGGCCTCATTTAAACATGCGGTTTCATAGTTTCATAGTTTCATAGCTAGTTAGGTTGAATAAAGACACCAGTCCATCCAGTTCAACCTGAGTGTCTACAATTGTCCCTATCCCTGTACATTGCACACTCACGTTGGTCCCTACCCTCAAGTCCCCATTCATATACTAGGGCCAATTTTGGACAGAAGCCAATTAACCTACCTGCATGTCTTTGGATTGTGGGAGGAAACCGGAGTACCCGGAGGAAACCCACGCAGGCACAGGGAGAACATGCAAACTCCAGGCAGGTAGTGTCGTGGTTGGGATTTGAACCAGCGACCCTTTTTACTGCTAGGTGAGAGTGCTAACCACTACACCACTGTGCCGCTCGGTTACGGGGCAGTAAAAATGTCCGGTGGACCCAAAGTTTTAACCCCCCCAACAGGGGTGTTTACAATAAAAGTAGCATAAAATCCTTAGATATGAAGCCACTACCGACACGGAATCAAGCAGCAGTGTGATGTATCTCTGCCCTGCCAGAGTGCTGATGGGAGGAGATACAGGTGCTGACGTCACGCTCAATTCCACGTCAGCAGTGGCTTCATATGTAAGGAATTTATGCTACTTTTATTGTTTTTTATATGTGTACATGCATCCAGATTAAAAATACTATACTATGAGGATTACTTCTGGCTCCTGGTGAGCTTTTATTTATCATAGCATAACCCTGATAGGAAGTGTCGCTGAATGAGCTTTACTGGGTATATTACTCACTGGATGACAGATACACGCTAAAGGCGTGAATGCTGCTGTAATGGCAGCCATAATTTCTGGTGAGTGTCACTTCACTGGGATGCGGTGACTGTCTTCTGAGCACTGAATTTGAAATTACATGTTCACTTCAGCAGGTGTTGGAGTTTTGTTTCACTTCATTGCTGCACTGGACTTTTCAATGAGTCTCTACTGCTTCACTGAACTTTCTTATTAAGTTTTTCTGTTCCTATTATGGAGGACTACATTTATTAATCTTACTAAGAACTTTTTGTTCGTTTCACTTTTGGCGCTACACATATTTTTTTCATCAATTTAATAAGTTATGTATACTGCTTATTCGTGACAGCGGCCACCTTACCACAGCGTAGAGACATTTGGCTATATTGGCCATGTATGGCCAGCTTAAAGTGTTATGCCGCGTACACACGATCAAACAATCGGGTGGAAAAATCCGGCAAACTCAAGTCCGCCGTACAATCCCCCCGTGTGTAGCCTCCGGCATACTTTTTTGACCCGAAAGTACGGCGGACTTAGAAAGTAGTTTTGCACTCCAATCTTCCCGCCGGACTCGCATTTCGGCGGCACAATCTGGCCGTGCGTATGCCAGTCCGCCGTACTTTTGAAATGAATGGACTTTTCCCGCCCGGAGAAAAGTCCGCTCATTTCGAGCGGGTCTCCAGGTAGACGGGGCCCGCGAAGGAGACGTCGCTGGCCCCGCCACCTGGTATGGACTTAAAGGGGAACCCCAACGCCGAAAAAATCGGCGTGGGGGTTCCCCCCAGGTCCACATCAGACCCTTGTCCGAGCACGCTACCCGGCCGGCCAGGAAAGGGGGGGACGAGCGAGCGCCCCCCCCCCCTCCTGAGCCGTACCAGGCGGCGTGCCCTCAACATGGGGGGTGCCTTGGGGAAGGGGGGCCGCATGGCCCCTCCACCCCAAAGCACCTTGTCCCCATGTTGATGAGGACAAGGGCCTCTTCCCGACAACCCTGGCCGTTGGTTGTCGGGGTTCTGCGGGCGGGGGGCTTATCGGAATCCAGGAGCCCCCTTTAATAAGGGGGCCCCGGATACCGGCCCCCCACCCTATGTGAATGAGTATGGGGTACAATGTACCCCTACCCATTCACCTGTGAAAAAAAGTACAAAAAAAAAAACACAACACAGGGTAAAAATTGTTTATTGCACAGCTCCGGGGGTCTTCCGTCTTCGGGGGTCTTTTTGCCGGACTCCTCCGCTTTCTTCTGCTAGCTTTTTTGCTAGCGGAGGAGCCCTGCTTTCTTCCTCGCCGCCGCCCTTCTTCCGACTTCGGGGGTCTTGTCCCCCTCTTCTGGGGTCTTGTCCCCCTCTTCGGTTCTTCTTGCCGGGCCACCGTGCCTTCTTATAGCTCTTTTACAGGCGGTGGCCCGGTCTTCTGTCGCCGCTGTCGTTGCCCTGCTGCCTTCTGGCATTCTGTTCTTCTCTTTTTTTCTTCAGATGTTGACTCGTCGCATGCTTCGCTCACAATGGCTCTGCACGGCGACTTATATAGGGACATCACCGGATGATGTCCCCGCCCATTATGGTGTCACAGTCCCAGAGGATGCTGGGACTGTGACATCATAATAGGCGGGGACATCATCCAGTGATGTCCCTATATAAGTCACCGCACGCCCGGTCCCCGTCATTGTGAGCGGAGGGAACGACGAGTCAACATCTGAAGAGAAGAACAGAAGGTGGTGGCGACGGCGGTGACAGAAGACCGAGACACCGCCTGTAAAAGAGCTATAAGAAAGCGCGGTGGCCCGGCAGAAGAACTGAAGAGGGGGACAAGACCCCAGAAGAGGGGGACAAGACCCCCGAAGTCGGAAGAAGGGCGGCAGCGAGGAAGAAAGCCGGGCTTCTCCGCTAGCAAAAGAGCTAGCAGAAGACCCCCGAAGATGGAAGACCCCCGGAGCTGTGCAATAAACTATTTTTACCCTGTGTTGTGTTTTTTTTGTACTTTTTTTCACAGGTGAATGGGTAGGGGTACATTGTACCCCATACTCATTCACATAGGGTGGGGGGCCAGTATCTGGGGGCCCCCTTATTAAAGGGGGCTCCCGGATTCCGATAAGCCCCCCCGCCCGCAGACCCCGACAACCAACGGCCAGGGTTGTCGGGAAGAGGCCCTTGTCCTCATCAACATGGGGACAAGGTGCTTTGGGGTGGGGGGGGCGCACGGCTCCCCTTCCCCGAGGCACCCCCCATGTTGAGGGCACGCGGCCTGGTACGGCTCAGGAGGGGGGGCGCTCGCTCGTCCCCCCTTTCCTGGCCGGCCGGGTAGCGTGCTCGGACAAGGGTCTGATGTGGACCTGGGGGGAACCCCCACGCAGATTTTTTTCGGCGTGGGGGTTCCCCTTTAAGTCCATACCAGGTGGCGGGGCCAGCGACGTCTCCTTCGCGGTCCTCGCCTACCTGGAGACGCGCTCGAAATGAGCGGACTTTCCTCCGCGTGTGTGGGCGAGTCCGTTCATTTCAAAAGTAGGGCGGATAGTACGGCGGACTTAGTACGCCGTATTAGTCCGCTGAAAAAGTGCTGTGTGTGGGCAAGTAGCCCGTTCGGAAAGTCGGACGGACAGTCTGGCGGGAAGTCCGCCAGACTAAGCCCGTCGGATAGTCCGCTACGTGTGTACGCGGCATTACTAAACCCAGAACCTGCATTCACTATATCTGGTCTCCCACAGTACACAGAACATGGAAATGCAATTATTTTAGTAAATATAAACTGCTAAATACCTTTTCTCATCAGCAGTATATAGCAGTATTATGACTTCTATCAGTGTCTGGTTAAAGCTTGTATGAGGAGTTTTCATTCTCCTCTGATCTGATCACATCAGAACTGCTGATCCTCTGTCTGGACAGTGCTGATTGGCCCTGTGCTGATAACATACACCCTTGCCAAGAAAGAAAATAAAAACTCTAGAAATACACACCAAACTGAGCATGTGCAAAGTGCCCCCAAGGCTCTGTTTTATCAGGAGATAGGCTGGGGGCAGTGGAAGAGGGGAAGGATCAGAGAAGACCGGATCAAACAGCTTTTTTACACAATACGCAGGATTAACCCCTTAGGTTCCACATTGAGTATAACAAGCATGCTTTACTGCATATACAGACTGATTTTACTGTTGTTGGTTTAGTAACACTTTAAGTGTTTCTGGTCACATCAATAAAAGAATGTCTGCAACTACTAGTTAATACACAGTAAGGACTACTAACTGAATACAGCTCACAGTATGGATGTGTTTTATTTAGCGTCTTTGTTTTGTACATGATTACTACATTCTTTTGCAAGCCATGTTCCATTCTTCAAGGTGATTTTCTGTTCTTTTTCAGAGTGCAGTGAACAAAGCTATAAATATTATATTGTCAGCCGCCAAGGACATTCCTCTTTGGAATTTTGCACATCTACATCACAAACAACAACAGGTAATGCTATACTGTGCTTTTGCTAATGCATATAAAAGTTGATGGTTCTGATGCCAGTGTCATGACATAATGCTAAGTTGAGGTAATTTTTTTATTTTTTTTTAACAAACTAACTCTTCTTCAATGAAACTTGCACTCTTGAAGTTACATTTTCTAAATGCAGGAGAAGTTCTCTGGGAGGAATAAACAACTTCCTTGATCGCGTTTTCCTGTCTTTAGAAGTTTCTGCTTTCAAGCAGGTTTAGCTGCGTTTAGACGTGTTCACATCAGTATAGCTTAGAATTAAAGAGGAAAAAAATAAAAGTACGATATTTGTAGCTGCTGACTTTCAATAAAATGACACTTACCTGCCCAGGGATCCAGTGGCATCCTCAAACGGACTTGCTCTTCACCAGTCTTCAGGTCCCTGGCGCTGGCTGTGACTCCTTGCCAGCTTCACTGCTGACTTGCCACTGCACATGTACAAGCTGCTCTTTGTGAATGGCCCCGCAGCCTTCTGTCCCAGAAGGTTGTGTGCAAAAAATGTTTATGTACCAAATGTGGTAAATGAGGGAGAATACCATAAAGCAAAACTTTCTCATAGGGTGAAGCTCTGCGTTAAGTTTCTAACTTGATCCTGGATGTGCAGAATACTGTTCTCTCCAAACACAGCTTACCTAAATTGCCCTAAATGCAGCGCCCAATCTGAATAATACCATTGCGTAATCATTACATTCATTTATACAAGTAGGTGGTTAGAAATGCGCTTTAAATGCGTATACACATAGGTTTGACACTGCAATTGTGAATAAAGCCTAAGGCGGCCTTACATTCAAATGAGCATACAATTTACTCACAAGCATCGGTCATTCACAACTTTCAACCTCTATATAATCAAGCAGGTAGAACACTCACAAGAAGAGGCCTAAGGCTGGCCAATCACGGATCACTATTATTCACAGCTGTCATGAACTAAACCCATTCATGACAGTTGAAAGCATTTGAAAGTGATTTGAAAGAGACAGTTGAAAGAGCTTTGTCTATCCAACTTTCTCTCATTCAACCCACAGGACTGATGAAAGAAATTTGGATAGACAAATCTCTTTCAACTGTCTTTCAAATCTCTTTCAAATGCATTCAACTGTCATGAATGGGTTTAGTTCATGGCAGCTGTGAATAATGGTGATCTGTGATATGCTACAACTAATCACATGGTACAGGGTGTTGTGATTGGCCCAGGTACCATGTGATAGTTTTGGGCCAATTACAGCTCACAAGCAAAGGAAGCAAAGCTGTTATGATTATCATATTGATTCATAACAGCTTTGTTGACATTGTGAACATGTGATCATGTAGTGGCCACATGATCACCGGGCCCCAAGTATTGGAATCCGTATTTTGGTGGACACAGCAGTCGCGTTGGGGTGCCTTGTGTCTGTACAGGGAAAATGAAGTACGGTATGTCGCTTTGCCTGTAAATGCCGCCCACCCGCAGTAAATGTACTGTGGGCGGTCGCATGGGCGTCCGCAGAACTTTTTCCAAGGGGGGGGCATCATTTTAAGGCCGCTCATGCTCCGCCTCTTTTTGACAATCTCATGAAAATCTTTCCACTGGTAATACATTTGTGTTATATAAGAGATAATTCATCTTCACTTTGTATTGGGAGTGACTCTGGCGGCTGTGTTCCAGGCCCATATAGCCTAGAGAATCTACATCTGTTTACATTGCAATACATCTGTTGTGGTCATATATTGATCTCATACTGTCACTGTATTGGCTGTTTTCATCAAGATAAAAAAAAATGACCACAACAGATGTATTGCAATATAAAGAGATGTACATTCTCTAGGCTATATGGGCCTGGTACCCAGCCACCTGAGTAACCTTCCGGACGCCCATGCTTTCAAAAACCAGCCCTGGAAAAAATTTCATACCAGCCCAACAGCATTATTATACCAGCCCAACAGCATTATTATACCAGCCCAAAAGCATTATTATACCAGCCCAACAGTATTATTATACCAGCCCAACAGCATTATTATACCAACCCAACAGCATTATTATACCAGCCCAACAGCATTATTATACCAGCCCAACAGCATTATTATACCAGCCCAACAGCATCATTATACCAGCCCAACAGCATCATTATACCAGCCCAACAGCATTATTATACCAGCCCAACAGCATTATTATACCAGCCCAACAGCATTATTATACCAGCCCAACAGCATTATTATAACAGCCCAACAGCATTATTATACCAGCCCAACAGCATTATTATACCAGCCCAAAAGCATTATTATACCAGCCCAACAGCATTATTATAACAGCCCAACAGCATTATTATACCAGCCCAACAGCATTATTATACCAGCCCAAAAGCATTATTATACCAGCCCAACAGCATTATTATACCAGCCCCACAGCATTATTATACCAGCCCAACAGCATTATTATACCAGCCTCACAGCATTATTATACCAGCCTCACAGCATTATTATACCAGCCCAACAGCATTATTATACCAGCCCAACAGCATTATTATACCAGCCCAACAGCATTATTATATCAGCCCAACAGCATTATTATACCAGCCCAACAGCATCATTATACCAGCCTAACAGCATCATTATACCAGCCCAACAGCATCATTATACCAGCCTAACAGCATTATTATACCAGCCCAACAGCATTATTATACCAGCCCAACAGCTTTATTATACCAGCCCAACAGCATTATTATACCAGCCCAACAGCATTATTATATCAGCCCAACAGCATTATTATACCAGCCCAACAGCATCATTATACCAGCCCAACAGCATTATTATACCAGCCCAACAGCATTATTATACCAGCCCAACAGCATTATTATACCAGCCCAACAGCATTATTATACCAGCCCAACAGCATTATTATACCAGCCCAATAGCATTATTATATCAGCCCAACAGCATTATTATACCAGCCCAACAGCATCATTATACCAGCCTAACAGCATCATTATACCAGCCCAACAGCATCATTATACCAGCCTAACAGCATCATTATACCAGCCCAACAGCATTATTATACCAGCCCAACAGCTTTATTATACCAGCCCAACAGCATTATTATACCAGCCCAACAGCATTATTATACCAGCCCAACAGCATTAGTATACCAGCCCAACAGCATTATTATACCAGCCCAACAGCATTATTATACCAGCCCAACAGCATTATTATACCAGCCCAACAGCATTATTATACCAGCCCCACAGCATTATTATACCAGCCTCACAGCATTATTATACCAGCCCAACAGCATTATTATACCAGCCCAACAGCATTATTATACCAGCTCAACAGCATTATTATACCAGCCCAACAGCATTATTATACCAGCCCAACAGCATTATTATACCAGCCTCACAGCATTATTATACCAGCCCAACAGCATTATTATACCAGCCCAACAGCATTATTATACCAGCCCAACAGCATCATTATACCAGCCCAACAGCATTATTATACCAGCCCAACAGCATTATTATACCAGCCCAACAGCATTATTATACCAGCCCAACAGCATTATTATAACAGCCCAACAGCATTATTATACCAGCCCAACAGCATTATTATACCAGCCCAAAAGCATTATTATACCAGCCCAACAGCATTATTATACCAGCCCCACAACATTATTATACCAGCCCAACAGCATTATTATACCAGCCTCACAGCATTATTATACCAGCCTCACAGCATTATTATACCAGCCCAACAGCATTATTATACCAGCCCAACAGCATTATTATACCAGCCCAACAGCATTATTATATCAGCCCAACAGCATTATTATACCAGCCCAACAGCATCATTATACCAGCCTAACAGCATCATTATACCAGCCCAACAGCATCATTATACCAGCCTAACAGCATTATTATACCAGCCCAACAGCATTATTATACCAGCCCAACAGCTTTATTATACCAGCCCAACAGCTTTATTATACCAGCCCAACAGCATTATTATACCAGCCCAACAGCATTAGTATACCAGCCCAACAGCATTATTATACCAGCCCAACAGCATTATTATACCAGCCCAACAACATTATTATACCAGCCCAACAGCATTATTATACCAACCCAACAGCATTATTATACCAGCCCAACAGCATTATTATACCAGCCCAACAGCATTATTATACCAGCCCAACAGCATCATTATACCAGCCCAACAGCATCATTATACCAGCCCAACAGCATCATTATACCAGCCCAACAGCATTATTATACCAGCCCAACAGCATTATTATACCAGCCCAACAGCATTATTATAACAGCCCAACAGCATTATTATACCAGCCCAACAGCATTATTATACCAGCCCAACAGCATTATTATACCAGCCCCACAGCATTATTATACCAGCCCAACAGCATTATTATACCAGCCTCACAGCATTATTATACCAGCCTCACAGCATTATTATACCAGCCCAACAGCATTATTATACCAGCCCAACAGCATTATTATACCAGCCCAACAGCATTATTATATCAGCCCAACAGCATTATTATACCAGCCCAACAGCATCATTATACCAGCCTAACAGCATTATTATACCAGCCCAACAGCATCATTATACCAGCCTAACAGCATCATTATACCAGCCCAACAGGATCATTATACCAGCCTAACAGCATCATTATACCAGCCCAACAGCATTATTATACCAGCCCAACAGCTTTATTATACCAGCCCAACAGCATTATTATACCAGCCCAACAGCATTATTATACCAGCCCAACAGCATTAGTATACCAGCCCAACAGCATTATTATACCAGCCCAACAGCATTATTATACCAGCCCAACAGCATTATTATACCAGCCCAACAGCATTATTATACCAGCCCCACAGCATTATTATACCAGCCTCACAGCATTATTATACCAGCCCAACAGCATTATTATACCAGCCCAACAGCATTATTATACCAGCTCAACAGCATTATTATACCAGCCCAACAGCATTATTATACCAGCCCAACAGCATTATTATACCAGCCTCACAGCATTATTATACCAGCCTCACAGCATTATTATACCAGCCCAACAGCATTATTATACCAGCCCAAAAGCATTATTATACCAGCCCAACAGCATTATTATACCAGCCTCACAGCATTATTATACCAACCCAACAGCATTATTATACCAGCCCAACAGCATAACGGCATTAAGGGGGACCCCAGGAACTCAGAACGTGGGGGGGGGGGGCACCTTCTGCAGAAAGAATACTCGAAGGTAAGGGGGGTGGGTTACTAATATAAGGAGGAAACCCTTTATATCAGTGCCCCTTACATTATCGTATTCACCCCCCCCCCCCGTCTGGCCTGGCGGTGCTTTCACTGACCTCCTCTCAGGTGCACTGTGCAGGGCTCAGTCAGTCGGCTCCAGCTTGGTGGCTCTGGTTTTATCCTATAGTCTCCTGTCCACAGTCCACACAAGTCTGACTTCTCCCATGACCTCCATCCCAGCGGCGCTCCCACTCTTGACTCCCTCAGAGACTGCAGACATGCTACAGGAGATGGACAGAGACTGCAGACTTGATGCAAGAGCTCAATGCAGCCTCACCAGTGCCCACCAAATGCAACCTCACTGTGCCCACCAAATGCAGCCTAACTGTGCCCATCAAATGCAGCCTCACTGTGCCCATCAAATGCAGCTTCACTGTGCCCATCAAATGCAGCCTCACTGTGCCCATCAAATGCAGCCTCACTGTGCCCACCAAATGCAGCCTCACTGTGCCCATCATTGCAGCCCCCCCCCCTGTGCCCACCAAATGCAGCCTCACTGTGCCCACCAAACGCAGCCTCACTGTGCCCATCAAACGCAGCCTCACTGTGCCCATCAAACGCAGCCTCACTGTGCCCACCAAATGCAGCTTTACTGTGCCCATCATTGCAGCCCCTCCTGTGCCCCATGTCCCGGTCTGCAGTCCCTGTCTGTGGGAAGGTGTGTTGTTGATGCTTGGTACGGTACCTTGCATGCCAGCAGGATATCCATGATGGGCAGCAGCAGGCAGGGTCTGTTCTCGTTTTGGATGGGGACGGTGCTCCTTCCAGAGAATCTGTCTGCTGTGGGATGGAGTGGTCCCTGGCCACCTGCACCTTCAGCCATCCTCATTTTCCGGCCCCAATCAGCCTGTCCTCTGGTCCTGGGGAAGTGGAGAGCACTGGGTGGGAGTTGGAGAGAAGGGGGAGCGTACTAGAGAGTAGAGAGTACTGGCGGGGTTGGAGAACACATGGGTGGGGGCAAAGAGTGAGGGGGAGTGGAGATCACAGGGGTGGGGAGCAGAGAGCGCTGGGGGGCCAATAAAAACAAGGGTAGAGAGCACGGTAGGCTGAGAGCACTGGAGGAGCTAAGAGTGTGGGGCGGTGAAGAGCACTGTTAGGGCAGAAAAACAGGGGTGGAGAGCATGGGGGCTGGAGAGTACTGGGGGGGGTACAAAGATCCGGGGGGGAGTGGAGAGCACCAGTGGGGGCCAGAAAGAACAGGGGTGGAAAGCACTGGGGACTGGAGAGCACTATGGGGGAGTGGAGAGCACTGATAGGGTTGGAGAGCACATGGGTGGGGGCAAAATGCAGGGGTGGAGAGCACGGAGGGTAGAGAGCACTGGGGGGGGCTGGAGAGCACCAGGGGGGCAGAAAGGACAGGGGTGGGGAGAATGGGGGGCTGTAGAGCACTGGGGTGGGGGCTGGAGAGTGATGGGGAGAGCTGAAGAGCACTGGGGGGGAAAGAACAGAGAGGAGAGCAGTGGGGGGGAGTGGAGAGCATAGGGGGGAGAAAGAACAGGAGGGGGGAGAACAGAGGGGAGAGCACTGGAGGGTGTGGAGAGCACTGGGGGGGGGGGAGAGCACTGGGGAGGAGAACAGTGGGAGAGCACAGAGGGGAGAGCACTGTGGGGGGAGAGCACTGGGGGGGGGGGGGACAGGGGGGGAACGGGGGAGAGCACTGGGATGGTGGCTAGAGAAGGATGGGGGGAGCTGGAGAGCAGGGGGGGCAGGAGAGTGTGGTGGTGGAGGAGAGCACGGGGGGCAGGAGAGTGTGGTGCGGTGAAGAGCACTGGGGGAGCAGAAAAACAGGGGTGGAGAGCACAGGGACTGGAGAGTACTGGGGGGGTACAAAGAGCAGGGGGGAGTGGAGAGCACCAGTGGGGGCAAGAAAGAACAGGGGTGGAAAGCACTGGGGACTGGAGAGCACTGGTAGGGTTGGAGAGCACATGGGTGGGGGCAGAATGTATGGGGAGTGGAGAGTGCTGGGGGGAGCCAAAAATAACAGGGGTGGAGAGCACTGGGGGGGGGGGGGGGCTGGAGAGCACCAGGGGGGGCAGAAAGAACAGGGGTGGGGAGAATGGGGGGGCTGGAGAGCACTGGGGTGGGGGCTGGAGAGTGATGGGGAGAGCTGAAGAGCACTGGGGGGGGGGGGAAGCACTGGGGGGAGTGGAAAGAAGAGGGGGGGAAGAAAGAACAGGGGGAGAGCACTGGAGGGCGTGGAGAGCACTGGGGGGGAAAGAACAGGGGGAGAGCACGGAGGGGGGAGGACTGGGGGGGGGGAGTGCTGTGGGGGGGCGGGGGGAGCACTGGGGGAAGTGGAGAGCATTGGGCGTGGGGAACAGGGGGGTGAGCACTGGGGGGACAGGGGGGAGCACTGGGATGGTGGCTAGAGAAGGATGGGGAGAGCTGGAGAGTTGGGGGGGCAGCAAGAACAGGGGAGGAGAAAACTATGAGGGGGGCAGGAGAGTGTGGTGGGTGAGAGAGGGGGGAGGCAGGAGAGTGTGGTGGTGGAGGAGAGCACTGGGGGGGCAGGAGAGTGTGGTGGTGGAGAGCACTGGGGGGGGCTGGAGAGTGTAGTGGTGGAGGAGAGCACTGGGGGGGGGGGGGGGCAGGAGAGTGTGGTGCGGTGAAGAGCACTGGGGGAGCAGAAAAACAGGGGTGGAGAGCACAGGGACTGGAGAGTACTGGGGGGGTACAAAGAGCAGGGGGGAGTGGAGAGCACCAGTGGGGGCAAGAAAGAACAGGGGTGGAAAGCACTGGGGACTGGAGAGCACTGGTAGGGTTGGAGAGCACATGGGTGGGGGCAGAATGTATGGGGAGTGGAGAGTGCTGGGGGGAGCCAAAAATAACAGGGGTGGAGAGCACTGGGGGGGGGGGGCTGGAGAGCACCAGGGGGGGCAGAAAGAAGAGGGGTGGGGAGAATGGGGGGGCTGGAGAGCACTGGGGTGGGGGCTGGAGAGTGATGGGGAGAGCTGAAGAGCACTGGGGGGGGGAAGCACTGGGGGGAGTGGAAAGAAGAGGGGGGGAGAAAGAACAGGGGGAGAGCACTGGAGGGCGTGGAGAGCACTGGGGGGGAAAGAACAGGGGGAGAGCACGGAGGGGGGAGGACTGGGGGGGGGGAGTGCTGTGGGGGGGCGGGGGGAGCACTGGGGGAAGTGGAGAACATTGGGCGTGGGGAACAGGGGGGTGAGCACTGGGGGGACAGGGGGGGAGCACTGGGATGGTGGCTAGAGAAGGATGGGGAGAGCTGGAGAGTTGGGGGGGCAGCAAGAACAGGGGAGGAGAAAACTATGAGGGGGGCAGGAGAGTGTGGTGGGTGAGAGAGGGGGGAGGCAGGAGAGTGTGGTGGTGGAGGAGAGCACTGGGGGGGCAGGAGAGTGTGGTGGTGGAGAGCACTGGGGGGGCAGGAGAGTGTAGTGGTGGAGGAGCGCACGGGGGGGCAGGAGAGTGTGGTGGTGGAGAGCACTGGGGGGGGGGCAGGAGAGTGTAGTGGTGGAGGAGAGCACTGGGGGGGGCAGGAGAGTGTGGTGGTGGAGGAGAACACTGGGGGGGCAGGAGAGTGTGGTGGTGGAGGAGAGCACTGGAGGGGGGGCAGGAGAGTGTGGTGGTGGAGAGCACTGGGGGGGCAGGAGAGTGTAGTGGTGGAGGAGAGCACTGGGGGGGGCAGGAGAGTGTAGTGGTGGAGGAGAGCACTGGGGGGGCAGGGGAGTGTGGTGGTGGAGGAGAGCACTGGGGGGGCAGGAGAGTGTGGTGGTGGAGGAGAGCACTGGGGGGGGCAGGAGAGTGTAGTGGTGGAGGAGAGCACGGGGGGGCAGGAGAGTGTGGTGGTGGAGAGCACTGGGGGGCAGGAGAGTGTAGTGGTGGAGGAGAGCACTGGGGGGGCAGGAGAGTGTGGTGGTGGAGGAGAGCACTGGGGGGGGGCAGGAGAGTGTGGTGGGGAGGAGAGCACTGGGGGGGGGGGCAGGAGAGTGTGGTGGGGAGGAGAGCACTGGGGGGGGCAGGAGAGTGTGGTGGTGGAGGAGAGCACTGGGGGGGCAGGGAGCACAAGGTGAACTGGGGACAGTAAAATAAGTTGGATACCCCCCCCCCCCCCGATCCTCCTATCCAGGCACTGTGGCACATAGGGCGTGCTGTACCTGCAGCATCTCCTTCTCTTGATCATAGTGCTGGATGGCTCTGTGTACTGCGGCCGCTCTGTAACATGGCCCTGCCCCCCTCCAGACCGGCTCATGTGATAGGTGGAACGTTGATTCTCTTTACTATCACACGAGTCGGTCTGAGGGGGCGGGGCCATGTTACAAAGCGGCCGCAGTAAACAGAGCCAGCCAGTGCTCTGATCCATAGGAGTCGTCGGAGAGGGCGGAGGATGCAGCCGCCAGCGGACAAGAAAAGGAAAAAAAAAAGTGAAAAAAAATGCAGCACTGCTACGGCAGATACCTTGGGGATTCCAGGGGGGGGCACTTGACCCCCCTTGCCCCCTACTGCGGACGCCCATGGGCGGTCGGCAAGTGCATGATGCAGGGAATGCATTAAGGTGAAAAAAGTTTAGGCTTTAGACCCACTTTAAGAATTACAATCCTATTACTAATGTGAAATAACTCAAAAGGTATATGCAATCTTCGGATTGGAAAAGCAAACAATATACAGTATCTCACAAAAGTGAGTACACCCCTCACATTTTTGTAAATATTTTATTACAGGCATACCCCACTTTTAAGTACACAATGGGGTTTATTTACTAAAGCTGGAAAGTGAAAAATCAGTCTCACTTCTGCATAGAAACCAATGAGCTTCCAGGTTTTATTACCAAAGCTTAATTGAATAAGCTGGGGTTTGAAGCTGATTGGTTTATATACAGAAGTGAGCCTGATTTTGCACTTTCCAGTTTTAGTAAATAAACCCCTAGTGTGTAATTAAAAGTGGGGTATGCCTGTATATCTTTTCATGTGACAACACTGAAGAAAGGACACTTTGCTACAATGTAAAGTAGTGAGTGTACAGCTTGTATAACAGCGTGAATTTGCTTTCCCCTCAAAACAACTCAACACACAGCCATTCATGTCTAATCCACTGGCAACAAAAGTGAGTACATCCCTAAGTGAAAATGTCTAAATTTGGCCCAATGTGTCAATATGTTGTGTAGCCACCACTATTTTCCAGCACTGCCTTTACCCTCTTGGGCATGGAGTTCACCAGAGCTTCACAGGTTGCCACTGGAATCCTCTTCCACTCCAACATGACGATATTACAGAGCTGGTGGAAATTAGAGACCTTGTGTTCCTCCACCTTCCATTTGAGAATGCCCCACAGTTGCTCAATAAGGTGTAGATCTGGAGACATGCTTGGCCAGTCCATCAACTTTACCCTCAGCTTCTTTAGAAAGGTAGTGGTCATCTTGGAGGTGTGTTTGGGGTCGTTATCATTTTGGAATACTGACCTGTGGCCCAGTCTCTGAAGGGAAGGGATCATGCTCTGCTTCAGTATGTCACAGTCCATGTTGGCATTCATGGTTCCCTCAATGAACTGTAGCTCCCTAGTGTCGACATGCACTCATGCAGCCCCAAACCATTACACTCCCACCACCATGCTTGATTGTAGGCAAGACACACTTGACTTCGTACTCCTTACCTGGTTGCTGCCACACAATCTTGACACCATCTGAACCAAATAAAGCCCCATACACACTATCAGATTTTTTGCTGATTTTTTTCCTTCAGATTTACCAAAACCATATAATATGAGGTCAAACCTTAGGAGTTATTTGTATGCAATCAGACAGGCCCCTGCACTACATGGTTTTGGTAAATCTGAAGACAAAAATCAGCAGAAAATCTGATAGTGTGTATGGGGCTTAAGTTTATCTTGGTCTCATTAGATCATAGGGCATGGTTCCAGTAATCCATGTCCTTAGTATGCTTGTCTTCAGCAAACTGTTTGTGGGCTTTCTTGTGCATCATCTTTAGAAGAGGCTTCTTCTGAGATGACAGCCATGCAGACCAATTTGAGGCAGTGTGCTATGTATGGTCTGAGCACTGGCAGGCTGACCTCCCCCCGCCCCCCCCCACCCCTTCAACCTCTGCAGCAATGCTGGCAGCACTCATATGTCTATTTCCCAAAGACAACCTCTCGATATGACGCTGAGCATGTGCACTCAACTTCTTTGTCAACCATGGTGAGGCCTGGTCTGAGTCGAACCTGTCCTGTGCTGTATGGTCTTGGCCACTGTGCTGCAGCTCAGTTTCAGGGTCTTGGCAATCTTCTTATAGCCTAGGCTAGTGATGGCGAACAACCCCAGATGTTTTGGAACTACATTTCCCATGATGCTCCACTACACTGCAGAGTGCATGAGCATCATGGGAAATGTAGTTCCAAAACATCTGGGGTGCCAAGGTTTGCCATCACTGGCCTAGGCCATCTTTATGTAGAGCAACAATTCTTTTTTTCAGATCCTTAGAGAGTTCTTTGCCATGAGGTGTCATGTTGAACTTCCAGTGACCAGTATGAGAGAATAAGAGCGATAACACCAAATTTAACACACCTTCTCCCCATTCACACCTGAGACCTTGTAACACTAATGAGTCACATGACACTGGGGAGGGAAAATGGCTAATTGGGCTCAATTTGGACATTTTCACTTAGGGGTGTACTCACTTTTGTTGCCAGAGGATTAGACGTGAATGGCTGTGTGTTGAGTTGTTTTGAGGGGAAAGCAAATTTACACTGTTACACAAGCTGTACACTAACTACTTTACATTGTAGCAAAATGCCATTTCTTCAGTGTTGTCAAATGAAAAGATATAATCAAATATTTTAAAAAAAATGTGAGGGGTGTACTCACTTTTGTGAGATACTGTATATCTTATTATAAGACTACTCAAATGAATGGACCTGCCAAGAAACTTCAGTATAGCTTACTGCAAATTATAAAGTTCCTAGGGGATGCCTAGAGCATCAGTTATTCCAAAAAGATCCTGATATAACTGAGGGAATTGGGGTCATGGAGGTAATTGAGAAGTAGGAGAAAAACAATGAAGTATGAAATGTTAAGGATAGTAAATAAATCAGAGGAGCAGTGTGGAAGGGTGTGCACAACTGGTAAGTAACGGAGATAATAGATGAATAGGAAATCTCACAGTATAGAAGCCTTGGATTTCAGAATGGCAGGTGATAACAGAAGAAAATGACAGGAAAAGGTTATCTGGGGATCTAAGAATACAAAAAGTGTAAAAAAAAAAAAAAAAAAAAAAAGGCACAAGGATAATGTACAAACAGTTTCCACTTTACTGAGGGACATGTAGGTGAGAACTGGAAGTGTGATTGTAGTCCTGGAAAGCAGCAGTACAGAGGGTGGTGGCATTAGTAAAGTGACTTTCAGAGATTTAAAGGTTAAAACATTACCTACTGCTGAGGGTAGAGATCACCAATTAAATCAAAAATATGTTATAGTAGCAGTATTGTAATTGTAAAGTGAACTAACCACATGCTCAAACAGTTATATGCTTACTTTTTTCTCCCAATCATACACATCAGACTTTTGATTGGTTACTTTTACCAACAACCATTTGTGTGGCCAGCTTTAAACTGTTATAAATCTTTATTTAAACATTTATATTTGAGGGTTGATATCTTTCTGATGATCCCCAATGATCTCTTCAAACTGAAATATAAATGCATGTGCATGTTTCTTAGCTGGTTATGGATTTTTACTATGGTGCTTTTACAAATTCTTCCTTTAAACTAAAAACAATAGGTTTGCAACATGCAGTATAAAACACATTTAGGTCTTGTGATATGGGGTGATTGTGCTCAGTGATTATGAGTGTTAAGGTCTTCCTGGCCAACTTTTATCAAAAGGAAAAGCAAAATCTTGATAACAGGTTGCCTACACAGCAAAAGAAATAACGAAAAAATGCTAAGCCATCTGGCTCTCTTCACCATCACCACTGCTCTTTTCTCTGTTCTCCCAGACCACGGCCACTTCAGGCTCACTCAGACTAAGTTACAGCACCTTGTTGCACGGGTCCACTCCTGGCCTCTAGATAGGGTTCTCCCAGCACCCCTGGCTCTCACTCTTCAAAAAATTACAGATCCCCTTTAGTCCCCTGGACTTGCTAGTTGCTACAGCACTCTCAATCCTGTTGACTCATGCAGGTGCCCCAACTCTCCCAGGCCTGTGGGTAGGAAATCACTCCATCATGGGGTACTGAGCGGTTCATCTCCACACAAAGACTCTATCTCAGAATTGGAGCCTTAACCACTTAAGCCCCGGACCATTTTGCAGCTAAAGCCTCTTTTTGCGATTCGACACTGCG
Source organism: Lithobates pipiens (assembly GCF_037356315.1). NCBI lineage: Eukaryota > Metazoa > Chordata > Amphibia > Anura > Ranidae > Lithobates > Lithobates pipiens. The sequence continues at coordinate 285,909,402 of NW_027507764.1, forward strand.
TTAGTTTAACCACTTCAGCCTCGGACCAATAAATACCTTAAGGACCAGAGGTCTTTTTCCAATTTCACACTGCGCTGCTTTAACTGGTAATTGCACGGTCATGCAATATTGCACCCAAACGAAATTTGCGTTCTTTTCTTCCCACAAATAGAGCTTTCTTTTGATGGTATTTGATTGCCTCTGCGATTTTTATTTTTTGCGATATAAATGGAAAAAGAGCGAAAATTTTGAAAAAAAATGATATTTTCTTCTTTTTGTTATAAGAAAAATCGAATAAACTAAATTTTAGTCATACATTGAGGGCAAAATTTATTCAGCCACATGTCTTTAGTAAAAAAAATGTCAATAAGCGTATATTTTTTGGTTTGCGCAAAAGTTATAGCGTCTACAAACTAGAGTACATTTTCTGGAATTTACACAGCTTTTAATTTATGACTGCCTATCTCATTTCTTGAGGTGCTAAAATGGCAGGGCAGTACAAACCCCCCCCAAATGACCCCATTTTGGAAAGTAGACACCCCAAGGAAACTGCTGATGGGTATGTTGAGCCCATTGAATATTTATTTTTTTTGTCCTAAGGGATTGAATAATGACTAAAAAAAAAAAAAAAAAATGTACAAAAAGTTGTCACTAAATGATATATTGCTCACACATGCCACGGTTATATGTGGAATTGCACCCCAAAATATATTCCGCGGGGATACCACATGTGTGGGACTTTTTGGGAGTATAGTCGCGCACGGCATCCCGAAAACCAATCACCACCTTCAGGATTTCTAAGGGTGCAAATTTTTGATTTCACCCCTCACTACCTATCACAGTTTCGAAGGCCATAAAAAGCCAAAATAGCACAAAACCCCCCAAAATGACCCCATTTTGGAAAGTAGACACCCCAAACTATTTACTGAGAGGCATGTTGAGTCCATGGAATATTTTATATTTTGCCACAAGTTGCGGGAATATTACAAACTTTTTTTTTTTTTTGCACAAAGTTGTCACTAAATGATATATTGCTCACACATGCTATGGGCATATGTGAAATGACACCCCAAAATACATTCTGCTGCTTCTCCTGAGTACAGGGACATGTGTGGGACTTTTTGGGAGCCTAGCCGCGTACGGGACCCCGAAATCCAAGCACCGCCTTCAGGATTTCTAAGGGCACAATTTTTTTATTTTACTCCTCACTACCTATCACTACCTATCACAGTTTTGACGGCCATAAAATGCCAAGATGGCACAAAACCCCCCCAAATGACCCCATTTTGGAAAGTAGACACCCCAAGGAAACTGCTGATGGGTATGTTGAGCCCATTGAATATTTATTTTTTTTGTCCTAAGGGATTGAATAATGACTAAAAAAAAAAAAAAAAAGAAATGTACAAAAAGTTGTCACTAAATGATATATTGCTCACACATGCCATGGTTATATGTGGAATTGCACCCCAAAATATATTCAGCTACTTCTCCCGAGTATGGGGATACCACATGTGTGGGACTTTTTGGGAGTCTAGTCGCGTACGGCACCCCGAAAACCAATCACCACCTTCAGGATTTCTAAGGGTGCAAAGGCCATAAAATGCCAAAATAGCACAAAACCCCCCCAAATTACCCCATTTTGGAAAGTAGACACCCCAAGCTATTTACTGAGAGTCATGTTGTCTGAACGAAAAAAAAGAGATTGATCGGTGGGTATGCCCACCATTAGATACCTCCCTTCATCCACCCACTTCTAATGATGGACATACATGCACCATTTATATATGCCGAAGCATGGGGGCATCCTCCCGCAAAAAACTTATGCCGCGTACATACGTTCAAACTTTTCCATGGGCAAGCCCCCTGTCGGAATTTTGACCGTATGTACGCGGCATTAGGAGCAAAATCACTCCTCCACCCCTTATGCCCCCATGCTTCGGCATATATGCTCTTTTTTAACTGTGGTGGTGAAATAACCGCCTACAGCACTGGAGTCACGGCTTTATGTATCGTGGGAGCAAACGCTGTTGCTGTCAAGATAAATAAATCCGCGCTGCAGCTGAATGGCGTACCTGCTAAGCAAATTATGGTTAACGTTAAAACAAAGTAACATCCCAGTAAAACCTTACCATACCATACCTGCAAAGCAATTGCCAAAAAAAAACTGTAAAAAATAAAACATTTTTTAACACAACCTGTGCCTAAAATATATATATGCCGAAGCATGGGGGCATCCTCCCGCAAAAAAGTTATGCTGCGTACATACGTTCAAACTTTTCCACGGGCAAGCCCTCCGTCGGAATTTTGACCGTATGTACGCGGCATTAGGAGCAAAATCACTCCTCCACCCCTTATGCCCCCATGCTTCGGCATATATGCTCTTTTTTAACTGTGGTGGTGAAATCACCGCCTACAGCACTGGAGTCACGGCTTTATGTATCGTGGGAGCAAACGCTGTTGCTGTCAAGATAAATAAATCCACGCTGCAGCTGAATGGCGTACCTGAAAACATGAAAAATAGTTAACAATAACACAGTAAACAGTAAAGTATAAAAAATTTGAGAGAAGAGAGAGAGAGAGAGAGAGAGAGAGAACAATAAAACGACAACTATTTTTGGTTTTTATATTTTATATTTTTTTTGGTTTTTTTAATTTACTTTTTTTTTTTTTTTTTTATACACTTTTTTTTGAACTGTAAACTGTAACTGTAACGGTTCGGGTCTCTCAAAATGCGATGGCATCTTGGGAGACCCTGTGTAAGTGTGCCTAGCCTGTGAAATGCTGTACCCTACGCTAATACTTCACTAGTTCATGGTAGCGTTCAAAACACTCACCCTGACAAAGACCAGGATTGCCAGGACAGCGTGGACAATAAGAACGGGTGTCACGCCTATATCCGCGCTTGCTACAGACACGACATCTTTTTTGGGGGGCTCGTTGGGTAGGGGTACTCGGGAGGACATAAGAATAATGCCTCTCATGCAGCCGGCTTACTGCATTTGGTTGGGAATGGTGAGGTACAGAACCGTCTGGAAACAGAAGCTCTGTGACAACCTCTCTTTGGAAGAAAAGAAAGGTTAATGTTCCGCCTGAAGTTTTGTATAGCACAAAAGCATTCAGCAAAGCCAATTGAAATAAGTAAGCAGACACTTTTTTGTACCAGCGTCTGGTCTTACGGGAAGTTAGATACGGCGCCAACATCTGGTCATTGAGGTCCACCCCTCCCATATTTTTGTTATATTCGTGGACACAGAGGGGTTTCTCCACAATACCAGTCGCCGTAGAAATTTGGACCGTCGTGTCTGCATGAAGGGAGGTAAGAACGAAAACATTCTTATTATGCCTCCACTTCATAGCGAGCAAATTATTACACCGATAGCAGGCTCTCTCCCCTAGCCTAAGACGGGAATCTACAAGCCGCTGGGGAAAGCCCCGGCGATTAGGTCGCACGGTGCCACATGCTCCAATCTGATTATCAAATAAATGACTAAACAGTGGCACGCTGGTGTAATAGTTGTCCACGTACAAGTGGTACCCCTTTCCGAATAAGGGTGACACCAATTTCCACACTATCTTGCCAGCGCTTCCTATGTAATCAGGGCAGTTCTCCGGCTCTACGTAACTATCTTTACCCTCATAAACCATAAAGCTCCATGCATAGCCTGTGGCCCTGTCACAGCACTTATAGAGCTTGACCCCGTATCTGGTACGCTTGTTGGGAATGTACTGTTTGAATGACAAGCGACCAGTAAACTTAACCAGGGACTCATCAACGCAGACAACTTTTTGGGGAGTAAACAAGTCTGCAAAACGTTGGTTGAAGTGGTTTATGAGGGGCCGAATTTTGTAGAGCCGATCGTATTCAGGGTCTCCACGTGGACGACAAAGTTCATTGTCACTGAAGTGCAAGAACCGCAAGATCTGCTCGTATCGTTTCCTGGACATGGAGTTAGAGAACACAGGCATGTGGTCAGCCGGATGCGTGGACCAATAAGCCCGCATCCGCATAAATTTATGTGTGCCCATGTTGAGGGAAAGGCCCAAAAACGTCTTAAATTCGGAAACCGTAACTGGTTTCCAATCTCTGGCAAGAGACGGCAACTGGGGATTAGCGGCGATGCGTTGACCAGCATATAAATTGGTTTGGTCCACAATAGATCTATAGAGATCTTCCGTGAGATACAGAGAATAAAAATCGAGTGGCGTAAAATCATCTGTATCCACCTGAATACCAGGTTGGGCAGTGAATGGGGGAAGTACGGGTTCTGCAGAAGTGGTGGGCACCCAATTGGGATAGGCGAATTCTGCAGGAAGGGCACTATGGGTACGACGGGCCTGTCTTTGTCTTCTTCTTGGTGGCAGCGGGACACTACTTGTGCTTGCCACCTCGCCAGCTTGAACTGCACTTATGGGACTCGCCACGTCACCACGTGATACTGCAGTGCTGGATGTACGTCCAGGGTGTACTAGGCCGCTGGTGCTTGCCAGTTCACCAAAAGGATGAGCGGCGCTAGTACTGGCTCTATACTCCATACGAGGGACTTGCGGTTCCTGCACCTCAACAACATCAGAAAATCGGGGTCGGGTACGCCTGACAATAGCAGGGACCTCTTCTTCGTCGTCAGAGCTATCTGACATGGAGGCGCTGTCCTCTACAGGTTCGTATTCTGAGCCTGAATCTGACAGATCAGTGTCTTCCTCTTCACTATCTGTCATGCTCAGAAACGTGTAGGCCTCTTCACTAGTGTACCTTCGCTTTGCCATTTTGGGCTCTAAATTTAGGGGTACAGTAGTGAGACTCACAGGTAAAAAAGCACCTAGCCTGTCAGCGACTGTATAAAACGCTACCAAAAAAAACTGTTAGCGATCGCAGGGATCAGGCCTGACTCTGCGAACGCTGCAGTTATGTGTGTTGTGTTTTGTAAGTGACAGTGATCGATCGATACTGCACTTGGGTGGGCTGGGCTGGGCTGGGCTGGGCAGAGGGGCAAAACGCAGGTGCTAGCAGGTATCTGGGCTGATCCCGCTAACAATGCGTTTTTTTAGAACCCTAAATTGCTGGGCACGCTAGTATAGATCTGATCAGATCAGATATTGATCTGTTCGGATACTATACCACTAAGGGAGGTGTATGCTTTGCGCGTGTGTGTTAGCGGTGCTGGCACTAACCTAGCACTGCCTGGGGCGACGCAGACCCTTTCTGACCCTAAAACCAAATTTATATCACCCGCCGGGTGATCAGGGGGTTAAACCTTTATTAGGTAATAAATGGAGGGTGCCCTGATGCTATAAAAAGCGAACTACCTAACCAGCGTCACCCGTAACACTTATACGGTGATCACTGGTGAAAGGGTTAACTAAGGGCAATCAGGGGTTAAAACCTTTATTGGGTATTTATATGGGGGTACCTGAAGCTTTATAAAAAGCTGACGGGGAACCTAAATAACTAAATAACTAACTGGCTAACCAGCGTCACCAGTGACACTTATGCAGCGATCGCTGGTGAAAGGGTTAACTCTAGGGGCAATCAAAGGGTTAAAACCTTTATTAGGTTATATATCGGGGTACCTAACGGTATTAAAAACCTGGCGTTGAACCTAAAAAAAAAACTAGCTTCCTAGCGGGACCAGTGACACTATTGCAGCGATCAGAAAAACGATCGCTTAGTGACACTGGTAAAAGAGGGTGAAAGGGTTAACTGGGAGGGCAATCAAGGGGTTAAACCTTTATTAGGGGGGGGTAGGGGGCTACCCTGGACCTAAAGGGGCCTAACACTAGCTGCCCTGACACTTTTTACAGTCACAACTGACACTAAATGTAGTGATCAATAAATAAATGAACACTGCATTAGTGACACTGTGACGGGGGGGGGGGGGCGGGGGGCCGATCGGGGGGGTGATCGGGGGGTGACTGGGGTGAAATGTGTGCCTGTGTGTACCTATGTGTCAGTGGACTGTTGGTGCACTTACTTGAATGTCTTCACTCCTCGCTGTCCGGTTCAAAAAGACCGCCACGAGGAGTGTGACATCACTTCCTCCTCCTGTGTTTACATTTTCACAGGGGAGGAAGTTCGTCACTGGCCAGGAGCGATCGAGAGGGGATGGGCGGAAACCAACGGCCATCCCCTCATCGCCGATCGCTCCGGCACCGAAAGGGACCGCCGTATCTAGCGGGAGGGGGTCCGATCGGACCCCCCACCCGCTAGAAGGCATTCACGTACATTTACGTGATTGTGCCTGCCTGTGCCATTGTGTTGACGTACATTGGCAATACGGCGGTCCTGAAGTGGTTAACTGACAATTGCACGGTCGTGTGACGTGGCTCCCAAACAAAATTGGCATCCTTTTTTTCCCGCAAATATAGCTTTATTTTGGTGGTATTTGATCACCTCTGTGGTTTTTTATTTTTTGCTCTATAAACAAAAATAACAATTTTGAAAAAAATGCAATATTTTTTACTTTTTGCTATAATACATATCCCCCAAAAATATATAAAAAAAACGTTTTTTTTCTTAGTTTAGGCCAATACGTATTCTTCTACTCTTCAACATATTTTTGGTAAAAAAAAATCGAAATAAGCGTTTATTGATTGGTTTGCGCAAAAGTTATAGCATCTACAAAATAGGGGATAGTTTTATGACATTTTTATTAATAATTTTTTTTTTTACTAGTAATGGCGATTTTTATTGTGACTGTGACATTATGGCGGACACGTCGGACAATTTTGACACATTTTTGGGCCCATTGGCATTAATACAGCGATCAGTGCGATTAAAAATGCACTGATTACTGTAAAAATGTCACTGGCAGTTAAGGGGTTAACCACTAGGGGGCAGTGTAGGGGTTAAGTGTGTATGTGTGTGTTTGATTTTGACTGTAGGGGGCGTGGTTTGGCATGTGTCGTCACTGATAGTCTTTCCCTATAACGGGGAACAGACAATCATTGACAGCCTCACTAGGAAGCACGAGGAGAGGTTTGTTTACACTTACCTCTCCCCATGAGCCGATTGTGGGACCACGGCGGTGATCGGGTCTGAGGGTCCCGTGGCCACGGTCACGGAGCTCAAGACCGGGTTGCGAGTGCGCCGCCGGTGGCGCGCACGCAACCCACGGCTGGGCACTTAAAGGGCAACGTACCTGAACGTGGTTTGTGCCCAGCTGTGCCATTCTGCCGACATATATCGGTGTGAGGCGGTCCTTAAGCTGTTAAGCTATGATCAGGTCTGGCTTATAGCCAACCTGCCCACCTGTGCACTTACACAGCCTGCAGGTCTCCGGCAAGACCTGGACACAGGATTTGACTCTTTCTTCCACCCAGGACACTTTGAAGCCTTCTAGCTCCAGGCCGCAATCTGAGATTACAAAACCCATAGTATGCTGTCAAGCCAGTCTGGCTCTGGAGCTTCGCACTCCGCCTTAATGAGAATCCTGTGTGTATCTTGCCTATCCACACACAATGGCAGGGCCTGGTATTGTCACAGTCTCCAGTCTTCAAAAGTATAATTTTCTTGTTTTGATCTTCTTTTAGTTTTAGATGAGATTAAAGTAATTTTTTATGTAAAAAGTAAAAGTTGTGAAGCAGGGCAGTAAATTAAACAAATCATATTGCCCTCTTAACTTTGCACAGGCTTTTGAAGTGCAACTTTTTTCCAGTTGAATGTAGGTTTTGTTATGTCTATGGAATGTTTTTTTTAGTTTTGCAAAGAATAGTCAGAAAACTCTCCAGTTTTGTTTTAAAAACACAATAAATTCAGTTCTCCATCTGGTTCTTGACAGATGAATAAAGGCTAATGAATAAAGTAGATGCAAACCCTAACTGGGTGACATTTAGTTTGCTAAAACTGGATATTGCCAGATCTTTTTTTTTGTTGAAATACATATAATACCACAATATCCATATATAGATGACCGCACACTGAGATAACTTTATTTCTGGTCTGTTATTTGACAGCCCCAGCCCGTAGCCACACCCCCTGATATATTTTTCCCTGATTGGGCTTAGTCCTTGAGATATGATTGTCAGGTCTATCAAATAACAGACCTGGAATAAAGCTTTTCTTTAAAAGAGTGAAGTGATCATTGTGCAGCCATCTGTATATGGATATTGCAGCACAATAGAGTGAAGACGGGCTCTCATGTTTGGCACCTGTCGAATCCCGGACTTAGGAGGATGAATGGGATCTGGACTGATGCTTAATTAAAGCGGAGCTCCACCCAAAAGCAGACGCTCCACTTATTTGCATTCTCCTTCCCCTCTGCTACCACATTTGACACCTAGTACTTGCTTCCACTTTCATGTTCGGCCCCCTCCTCCTTCCCCTGCTGCCGGGACATTCACAAAGTGCAGCCGAAATGGCTGTTGAAGCACCCAAGAGCCAATTGAAAAATGGACTTGGGTGAAGACACTGCTAGATTCGTGGACAGGTAAGTGTCCTAATATTAAAAGTCAGCAGCTACGGTATTTGTACCTGCTGACTTTAAATTTTTTTCTGATGGAGCCTGGCACTACTCTTTAATACAGTAGGTAAATTTTTTCAATGTATTTCATCCTTTTTCTTTTTGGTTCTAATCTTTGTCAACCTTATTCAGCATCTTCTTGTTTGCATGAGTTCACCTAACTGGTGGCTGCATATCATTGCTCTGGTCAAGTGGCCTGATGGTGATGTCAGTAAAATACGCCTGTGCAATGCATGTCGGCTTGGCCCCTTGTAGTCTTCATCGGCGCATTTGACCGGGAAACAACACAGACATAGTGTTCACTGCATAACAGAAAGTACCTCAGCAAAGATCTTCACGCATAGAGCTCTAGGTATTCAGTTAATGAAAGCTGCATATTTAAAAATAATTAAAATTATATTTAGATTACTGTAATATATTAAAGCTTAAATTAAATTTTAGTGATTTCATTTTAATCTAGTTCAAGATTCATGTGGCATTACTTACAAAAAGTTTTTTTTTAAACACACAGGAAAAGTTTTTGTAGAATAACCTTGAATCTGTAGTGGAACACTGAGAAATGAGAATTCAGCAGTATTTACAGTCATGTAGTAATGATGAGGTGCCCTGCTTTTGCTCTCTTGAATCCCTCATTTAGTTCCACAGGGCATTGTCTGCTTGCTATTGTTCAGCCTTGTCCTGTCATGTCTAGTCTCAGCATAGCTGACGCTTCTCTGCTACCAGAGAGCGATTGCAGCTTTCTGTTCTCTTTACATCAAACTGTAGATGATTCTGACTAGAAATACAAATTATGTTTAAATTAATGAGAAATACAAATTATGTTTAAATGAGTAAAGTAAAGCAAGCGGTAAGTGTGTGAAAGCTGGAGTTAAAAATTACTGTTCCATTAAGTCTATTCTAAATGAATTAATATAAAATAAAATTCACAAGAATAGAGCCACATGATGATGGCTTTGCATTATCCTTGCCAATTATTCCATTTTGTATGTGGAATGGCATTTATTCAGGCCATAATTTTACATTTTGCAATTAGTCACTTTGCTCAGCAAGCTGTATACTTTCCAGTTAATGGATCTCCTAGCGTGTTAATTTTCAGTGCAAGGGTGCTGAGATTGAGTTTGTGTGCTTATTGTTATGTGTTCATATTTACGCTTTGTGAAAGATGTGGTGCAGATTGGTTAATTGATTATGTTTGCACTTATATTAAGTTGCTTACAGCAAGTTCAGCCAACTGAAGTAAAAATTCATACCTGAAAATAACTTAAAGTGGATGTCAAGGATCCCAAAACAGGATGAGAGTCCAGGCACCAAAGTTAATATTTACAGTATTTGCAAACAGTCAGCTAATGATCACAAAACACATTCTTCATCTGTGTAGTCTCTGGGATAAATTTATACTGTCTACACACAGCATGTCTCCATGTTCACGCCCATCCCCAGGCCAAGTAACAAACCACGAGAGCAAATGTTTTTCCAAAACACTGCAGTAGCCTCAACAACCCTTTATGAAAAAAAAAAAAATAAATAAAAAAAAAAAACATACTCGTGATGGTGGACCTTAAACTTTTTTTCCCTGTAATGCCAAAATGTAGCAAAAAATTATAAAGCATCTTTAGGTGAAAATAGTTGATGGATATGCCTACCTTTCCCCTGGATTTTGATCTGCAGATAGTGACGTTGTTCTTCTTCTGTCGAGATCCTGAGGAATGCCAAGTAGACCAAATATTGTGGGATGGGGCTCAAACACTGTGCAGAGGCAAGTTCTTCTGAGATTTGGGGTTGCTGGCATTTTATTAGGAAAGAACCTATATACAGTATATGGGCATCTAAAATCAAACTCATTTATAGTAACTAGCATCACAAAATAGATAAAGTTGTATCATACACAACTATTAATGGGACTTTATGGGTACCACATGTGAGTATACCAACACACTGATGCAAATCATTTTCATTTTTGATATGTATTGATATGTATGTTAAAAAGCCAAAATTCATATTAAACGAAGAAATTTAGCTGACATTTATTCCCAAACAAAAACAAAAAGAGAAACAACACCACCTTATAGCTCCCACTTCATTGTAATGTACACGATGCATTGCATTGAAAGTACTTATTTATCATAGTACTGTTCACCCAGAATTACAAAGTACTTTGGTGTCTTACATATAACTAAAGAAAAAAAAACGTATTTTCTGGTTTTGATTAGAGTGGAAAAGAATTAGAACACCTGTCTGATTTTTACTGCTGTCTGTGTCCTCATTAGTCAGAATCGTCTTCCTTTTTTGTCCTAGTGACCATTGTCACTGAGAATGAAAGTGAAAGAAAATCCCAGGGGTGAAGGGGATGGATGAATGAGGAATAGATGTATTGAGCCCTGGATTGCGTTGTTCATAAAGGCTAAGGATTGGTTTAGCTGTGACCTTGCACTAATCAAACCATTCCCATGAATGCTTTTACATTTTCTGTAGCATGATCTACTAGGCTCGCTATTGTAACTCTCTATTAAAAATACAATGAGCTTTATTCCTTTCTTCCCATTTTATCCACAGCTAGAACAAAATGCTGCCAGAGATCTGGGAGATGAACTTACTAAGATGGTTGTGCTGAAACCCTTGGATAAGCAAATCAGTGAACATAAAGATGTGAGCAAAGTTGTTATCCAGCTTAGCTCCATTGTCTTGTCTCTTAAAGCTGATGCTACAGATGTACTTAACAGCTTTACTACATTTTCTGGAATCTGGAATCAGGTAAAAACATTTATCGTTTTTTTTTCCTGCACCTACTGTAGCTGTGTCATATTTGAATTTCCATGAAAATATTTGCCCGTAGATGTTTGGCAGCAGTTTTAATTGTTTAACTGTTGTTCTTTTTATATCCTTGTTATATTTTTAGAAAGACAAAGGCTTTTTTTTAACCTTAATGCATTCTCTGCATTAAAGTAAAAAAACGTTTAAAAGCTCCTCCCCCCCAGCCACCCCGCCCCCAAACACTTACCTGTGTTTGATCTCGATCCAGCCCTTTTCCCCTTTTCCCGCCTCCAGCATATCTTCTCCCCTCTTTCTCTTCTTATTAGAGATTCCGCAGCAGCTTGAGAGATTGCTTCCTGCTGCTGTCAACCAAATTCTGGGAGGAGAGGGCGTAGCTCAGTGACACTCTGTGTGTCTTTGTACACAGAGTCTGGCTCAAGATCGAGCTTGCCCAAGTGCCCCCATAGCAAGCGGATTGTTTTGGGGACACTAGGAGAAGTAGCCAAGATCACCAGGGAGGCGGGGGGGAGAAGAAGAAGTTTGGGACCGCTCGGTGCAAAACCGTTGCACAGAGCAAGTAAGTATACCATGTTTATTATTTTCAGGAAAAAATAAGCTTTACAACCACCAAAAATGTGGTGGTATTATGAATTAATATGTGGCCAAGCATTTGCCTGAACCACAAAATCACAACATCACAAAATATTATATTGCTAAACTTAGTGATATTACTTTTTTAAACCTTTTTATTGATGGAGCTTATGTCGTAGGTTCCATAAGGCTTATATATATTGCTGCTGCCTTCCATCCAACAATACCCACATTAATTTGTTTAGATGTGATTACAAGTGGAGAGATTAAACAAAATGCATATGTGAAAGATAGTACAGTCTGCTAAATAATTCATTTTAAAAAACGCATACAATTCTGGGATATCATTTATTTTTAAAATCGATGTTTTGACAATCATTTTTCAATATTTGTAGTGTTATCTACCATTACACATGACCTTGTCTCATTTATTTTGGTTTAATTATGTTATTTATAGGATGTTGATGAAAAAGTCAAAGAGTTCCTTGACACTAATCCTGTAATGTCTGAATTCCGAAGTCAACTCAGTTATTACTCAGTAAGTAAAGTACATTTCTGTTGCAATGAAATATACATTTTGCTACTTATGCAAATACTGTACTTAAGTTGTACCCACTATTTTATTTTACAGCAATTGGAATCCCAAATCAGTGAACTTCCAGGGCACTGCATTGTAGGCTCTGTTGACTTCTCAACCGATTGTCTGAAAATGGCTTTGGTACAGGAATGTCGTCGTTGGAAGAGAGCCATTGGTTCTGCTTTGAATAAAAAAGCAGCTATGGATATGGATGAGATTTATTCCTTTATTGATAATCTCGGTAAGCGACTGAATAGACCTATTAATGATCTTGATGATGTACGTGGAGCTATGGATGCACTGAAAGAAATCAGAGAGTCAGAAATTAAGATTGACATGATGATTGGACCTATAGAGGAATCCCATAGTCTCCTGGTAAAATATGAACTACTGTTTCAAGATGGCAATGCAGAGCGTGTAGATGGATTAGCTTATGCCTGGAAGAATTTAAACACACAGGTAAACTTAGTTCTTGATGTGTGTGAATTATGAACATCATAATCATACGGTCAGGGTTTTAATGTGCCTTTTTTATAGGTTGTGCAAACCCAGAATTTACTCATCAAAGTGCAACCAGAAATGAAGACAGATTTGCTTAATGGTGTGAAAAAGTTTCAGATTGATGCCAATGAGTTTTATAAAGACTATGACATAACGTAAGTATAGTTTCTAAATGTTAATGGTGTTGTAATTCCATAAGCTGGGTCACAATACAAATGAGCAGTAAAATGCTTGTGTTAAATCATCATTTTCTGATGTTGAAGTTCGCTACCATCCTTGTAAATTCTTGCGTTTTTATGTAGCCTTAAATACTTGTATAAAAAGAAAGGAAAATAATACCTATGCTACGGTTTACTTTAATGGCTTAGTCGGAACTAAAGATGCATCTTTGGCTTAAAGTTTCAGCTAGATGATTGGTTAAATAGTTTGTTAATGTTCAGTTAACTAAACTTCCAATGGGTTAAAATTCTGCTGAAAACATACTTAGACCCCTTTCACACCAGGGCGTTTTGCAGGCGCTATAGCGCCTGCAATCCGCCCTAAAAAAGCTGCACCATTGTTTGTAGTGTGAAAGCCCGAGGGCTTTCACACTACAGCGGTGCGCTGGCAGGACATTAGGGAAAAGTCCTGCCAGCAGCTTCTTTGGAGAGGTGAAGGAGCGGTGTGTTTACTGCTCCTCCACCGCTGCTCCCCATTGAAATCAATGGGGCAGCTCTGTAATACCGCCGGCAAAGCGCCGCTATTGCGGCTTATTGCTGGCGTTTTTAACCCTTTCTCGGCCGCTAGCAGGGGTAAAAGCGCCCCGCTAGCGGCCAACATGCGGTGAAATGCCGCTAAAAATAGCGCCATTGTACCTCCCACGCTATGGACGGTGTGGTGTGAAAGGGGTCTTAGAAGCAAATTTTCATCAGGAATTTGTAGAACAAACTTGTCAGTTAGCAATTTCCAACAATACAGAGGAGATTTCTTAAAATAGATAATTTCAGATCAGGTTAGAATAGATCCGTTTTTTATCTGTTTGTTTTCAGTTTTTCCTACTTATTATGGTTAAAAATATATCCTATTGAATTCAGTGTCAATGGTATATTATTAGTAGAATATTTCATAACATCAATTTCTTCTCATGCATAAACTTCATGTTATGCCCTTATCTAAAGTTTGAAAACTACCAGACATGCTAAATAAAAGTTGAGTTGAACCAGTATTCCCAACATTTCACACATATATCTTAAGTAAATAGAGAAAACATTTAATCCCAGTGCTGTGCTGTGTACACTAATTTAATGTTGCATGATATACATGTTAACTATCAAGTCTACTTTGATCCTTCAGTTGTATAATTCAAAAATGTATGTGACCATAATTCACTTTCACCGTAAATTGCACTGTGCATCATAACACAACATGCTATTTGTCTAGGACAGTTGTGGTCAACTTGAAAATTTGAGAGTACCTCAAGTGTGGTGTCCCGAAACATTGGAAACAATAGCAGTGCTGTTAATCCCCAAATGTAGTGCTATTTAACATTCCAATCCCCCTCCCCCCAACCTCCAATTGGTTGTTATGGTTGTTAGTGTCAGTGTTTTCTAACCTCCCGTTGATTAGTATAACCCCACCATTCTAACCTTTCTCCTCTAATTGGCAGTGAAATGTAGCCCCTTCAGCATTGGTGTTTACTTACCTGATGACACTCTACCACCCCACTGTCTATCTCTCCCCAAGGCCACAGATATTGTGAGCAGAGTTATCTCTGCCTCACAGTAGAGTCTTTCTTTCAGTGCCTGGTGCTGGAATGCAGTGTGTGTTCTGGCACCTGGCTGCTGACCTTTGGTGCTTAGTAGGTGGCAGACTACCGTATTTGCCGGCGTATAAGGCGACTGGGCGTATAAGACGACCCCCTATTTTTCAAGTGAAAACATAGATTTTGGGCAATACTCACGGTATAAGACTACCCCCCTTCTGAGGCAACACCATTTAAAAAAAATATTAGAACCATTAAAAAACACAAAGCAAGAATGCCAACTACTCATCCGCCATGCTGTGATATGTCATAAAGTAAATCAAACAATAATAACACAAACAGAGATCTATTGAATGCCACAACTCTGGAAAGTAGAATTTTTCACTAACCAAACCTATACCACTTTTGGGTTACATTCTATGGGAATTGTCCACCAAAATGCATTGAATAAACCCCCTGTCATATGTCCCAGATTTACCTGTCCCTCTTGGGTGCCTGGGACCTCAAAGGCAAACAGCAGGATGTATAATAGTAGGAGATCAGTGAATGGATTTACCCAGGGAAGTATGGTGAGCGGTGTATTATTATAATGAATACAACGCCTGCTTGGATTGGCAGAGGCTGTAGCATTATCAGCCCTTTCCTCACTTTCTCTCAAAGCCAATCCGAGCAGGCTACTCTATGTAGCCTGCTCGGATTGACAGAGGTTGTTACTCCAATCCAAGCAGGCTCTGTATTCATTAATAGAATACATCGCTCGCCGGGATTGGCTCAACGGCGTATACTGTTTGTAGCTGAAGCCACATACAGTATTAGCAGACATTTGGGGGCTGACATCCATTGGTCAGCATTGTATACCTGGCGTATAAGACGACCCTCGATTCTTGGGCATTTTTTTTAAGTGTAAAAGGTAGTCTTATACGCCAGAAAATACAGTACATACAGAGGGTAGGCAGGCCACATATTGGGCACCTCTGACCTGCAGCCTAATTGTTTTAGCAAAGTGAAAATGATGCCACATATTTTATAGGGGACCTGGTGTAGAAGGTATTCCTCCCAGAGAAGCAAGCGACAGACTGCAAGTTTTCCAGGCCAAGTTTGATGAACTTTGGAGGAAGTATGTTACTTTTTCTGGAGGAGAAGAACTTTTTGGCCTGTCAATAACAGGTAGTATTTTAAAACATTATAGTTTAATCCATGAACAGCAGTGCTTAAACACAGTACAAATTGATATCTGTAGCAAAATTCTTGACAAAAATACATTTTGATGAATTTCAGAATACTCTGAACTACAAAGGATTAAACGTGAACTCTCATTACTTCAGAAACTCTATGGCCTTTATAATGCTGTTATAGATAGCATTAATGGGTATTATGAAATCCTCTGGACTGATCTGGATATTGAGAAAATCAACAATGAGCTGCTGGACTTCCAAAACAGGTTTGTATCTATTGAAATTGTTCTAAAAATGATAACTTAAAATGACCATCACTTTCGCATGCGGCTTCTCTTTACCCATTGCCATTTCTCCGTTATTGAAATTTGCAAAAGATAATCATTATATAGTTCAGTTTTCTAGTGCTGGTTTCTTTTCTTTCACAAATATAGTTTTATTGAGGTAAGGAGAATCAGTACCACAAGTGCAGCTGGTATAAACAATACAGTGATGTACAGCAAAATATGGTGAACAGTACAGTACATTGGGTCAGAACAGCTTAGGCAACGACATCATAGCATATAATATCAGAAAATACAAGCAGGTGGTATGTAATTACAGGCAGGTGGTGTATATAGCAAAATCTAAGGGTTGCATTAATAAGGTCTCATGATCTCCGCAAGGAAAGGGGGGAGAGGGGGCAGGAGAAAGAAAGGAATAAGAGGGATGGGGAAGGTGAATAGGAGATAAAGGATGGATAGGAGGGCAAGGAAGAAGGAGGAGGGAGGAAGAAAGGGGAGAGGAGGGAGGGAGGGGACATGGGAAAAAAGGGAGATGACAAAAATGACATATAATAAAGCAGAAACAGAGTCGCGTGCCGCAGGAATATATCAACACTGTCCAATTTTTGTAAAATTTCCTTGGGCAATTACAACTTTCATAGATCAGTTTGTACAATGGTAATACTGCATTAATGGCTGCACATCAAGTTGATACAAAAGGAGATAAAAGTGCCTTCCACTTTAGAAGGATCTCCCTTCGGACATAAAAGGAGACAATTAAAACAATTTAACATAGTGGCCCAGCTCTGCACCGACCAGCACCCCCAAGAGCCACACTTTGGGGTCTAAACTGAGTGCTATGTCATATGTGTTGTTAATAACCTCCAAAATGGACACCCAAAAATCCTGAAATGTAGGGTAAGTCCAGACTATATGATGGAAGGTACCCTCATTTTACTGTGTGCTAAGTGCTGATTTCTTAATACTGGACTGCATAATCACTTCAAATGAAATAAGACATTTCTGTGGAGTATTTCTTTCAATGTCAGTCAATATAGAACATTTTAGTAGCAACTTTTAAAAAATCAGTATAATCTGTGGTAGCTGGTAGCAGAGTAGGAACTAAACAGTAACTCCTATTTACAAAAAAAAACAATTATATCCATCATTTCTACACAAGCCTTTATGTAATTCGGTGTTAATTAAAACTGCAACCATCTTTGATTTACAAAAAAGGGACAAAAACATAAAATGTTTGTATAAGGGTGTTCTGTACTCCAATAGTGTATGGTATCCAGAGATGTCATTTCCTGCTCATCATATCAAAATCCTCCCACTCAGCATTCAGAGAGTAGAAAGTAGATGCAAGAAGTAGAAAGAGAGTCAAATTCATATGTAATTTTCAATACAAATGACAACTAATAGTCATTTACCATGAATTTTAATAAAATCCTTGTAACCTACACAAGGGGCTAGGAGATTGCTGTTTGTCTTCTTAGCAAAGTCTGTGTTGATGGACTTTTGTTGGGGACCTAATTGCTTTTTTAGCCATTAGGAATGGAAAAGTAGCATGAAGCTGGTTGATGCAGCTGTGAAGGCGGTTACAAGCAGATACGAAGAAGGTCCACTGCAGGTCATATGTACCTGTGAATTAACTGTGAATGATCTCAGAAGGATTTCAAACTGGTGTATGTCAAATTCAACAGAATGCATTGAAAGAAAATTGCATTTGCCCATCAACATAAGACTAGTCCAATGACACAGGTTCTTAACTTCAAACGCACATCAATAATAATTGCTTTTTAAATTTACACTCTGCATTATTTTAACAAAAAATTTAGCAAAATTCTAAAACGGATAAAGTGAACATAGCAATGTCAAAAAGCAGCATAAAGTAATAGCAAAACATAGCCAAACTCTGATAATCAAATGTGTTGAAATAAAGAAAACAATGAAACTACTTTTATGAAATTCCTTCTGCTTCTGTCATAAAAACAAGAGAAAGATTTATAAAGTGGTCAAATGTAAAAACATAAATTTGCCTGAATTAACTTTGTCTTCTGTGACAACATTTTTTTGAGCAGCATAATTAAAAGCTAAAATTTTACAAACATTTGGAAAGAATGAGTAGGGTTGTTATATCAGTTTAAAGCGGTTGTATACCCGCTGAAGTTTTTTTTTCTTCTCACCTACAAAGGAAAAGGCATAATGAGCTAGTATGCACCGCATACTAGCTCATTATGAAATACTTACCTTAGAACGAGGCCCCAACATCTGGCCCGATCAACGCAGAGGGAGCTGACATGTTCCCTCTGCATTTCTTCCGGGTATCGCGGCTCCGGCGCTGTGAGTGGCCGGAGCCGCTATATCGTCAGATTTCTTTCCTGCAGGGTCCGGCGTCTGCCAGACTTTCAGCCGAGAATCCCCTGTGTGCATGCGCCGCTGCAGTCATTGTGAGAATATCTCCTAAACCGTACAGGTTTAGGAGATATTTTTTTACCTACAGGTAAGCTTTATTTTAGGCTTTCCTGTAGGTAAAAGTCATAAAAATGACTATACAACCACTTTAAGTAAAAAAACATTGACATGGAGGTGCAGTGAAAAATAGTAATAATTACAGTAAACAGGATTACCATATAGACGACATTGCTTGTACACCACAGTTACAATTTTTTAAATGTACAATTAGACACCCCTGCATAGAGCTGCTGCTCTAGCTGCTTAACTGCTTTGCGCCTGCCCTATAGCCGAAATACGGCTGCAGAGCGGACGCTAACTGCCAGGAGGCCGTTCCTGAATGGCCTCATATTTACTTCCGCAATGCGTGCTCCCGCGAGCGCGAAACGGGGGAAGTTCTGTGCTGGCCGTGTCCCTCGGACACGGCCAGTCACAGATCGCTGTAAACGGCCAATCACAGCGGCCGTTTACAGCGCGATCTGCATGTCCAATGTGAGATGATCTCATATGTAAACATATGAGATCATCTCTCAGCGCCGCTCTCCCTCCTCACACAGACAGAGTGTGAGAAGGGAGATATCAACGGCTGCAGCAGCCGTAAGTTAAAAAATAAAAGGAAAAAAGTGCCATCCGCCCCAGTGCCATCCTTCCCCAGTGCCATCCTTCCCCAGTGCCATCCGCCCCAGTGCCATCCTCCCCAGTGCCATCGGCCCCAGTGCCTTCCGCCCTAGTGCCATCCTCCCCATAGGCACCTGCCTCCAGTGCCACCTGTTAGTGCTATCTGTTCCCAGTGCCACCTGTTGTCAGTGCCATTTGTCCCCAGTGCCATCTTTCATCAGTGCCATGTATCAGTGCCATCTGTCATCAGTGCCATGTGTCATCAGTGCCACATATTAGTGCCATCTGTCATCAATGCCACTTATCAGTGCCATCTGTCATCAGTGTCACGCTTCATCTGTGCCACGTATTAGTGCCATCTGTCATCGGTGCCATGTATTAGTGCCACGTATTAGTGCCATCTGTCATCAGTACCACATATCAGTGCCATCTGTCATCAGTGCCACGTGTCATTGTCCTGGTGCTCCAGGGCCTTCAAAAGTGTAGTAGGTAGTCAACAAGTTAGATGTGTAATTTATGCTCCTAGAACACGTGATAGCGCTCCCGGCATGTTGGGCCTCTCTATATAGCCAGACTGTGAAAAAGTCCCACACATGTGGTATTGTAATACTCAGGAGTAGCAGAATTTTTTGGGGGGTGTCATTTGTGGTATACACATGCCACGTGAGAGAAATAACCTGCATTACAATGACAATTTTGTGGAAAAAAAATAAAAAATAAAAAATCTTAATTTTGCAAAGAATTGTGGGAAAAAATTACAACATCAAAAAGCTCACCATGTCTCTTACTAAATACCTTGGAATGTCTACTTTCCAAAAAGGGGTCATTTGGGGGGTATTTGTACTTTTCTGACTTGTTCGGGATGCAAGAAGTGAGATAGTCCACCAGTACATCAGATGTGATCAATTTTGTGCGATTCGCACCACAGCTTGTAGACTCTCTAACTTTCTCAAAGACCAAATAATATCCACTAATTTGGGTTATTTTTACCAAAGATATGTAGCAGTATACATAGTGGCCAAAATTTATGACGAAAAATTTATAATTTGCATAATTTTGTCACAGAAACAAAGAAATATGCGTTTTTTTTCATTTATAGCACAAAAAATAAAAACCCCAGAGGTGATCAAATACCACCAAAAGAAAACTCTATTTGTGGGAATAAAAAGGACAAACAATTCATTTGGGTACAGTGTTGCATGACTGAGTAATTGCCATTCAAAGTGTGAGAGCACCGAAAGCTGAAAATTGGTCTGGGCAGGAAGGGTGTTTAAAGAGGGATTCCACCAAAAAAAAAAAATATTAAAAGCCAGCAGCTATAAATACTACAGCTGCTGACTTTTAATTAATGGGCACTCACCTGTCCCGGGTTCCAGCGATGCCGGCAGCCGAGGCCGATCGATCACTCGGCTCTCGGCTGCTGTCGCCACCATTCTAGGTGAGCGAATCAGGAAGTGAAGCGAATCGGCTTCACTTCCAGGTTCCCTACTGCGCATGTGCGAGCCGCGCCGCGCAATAGGAAATCTCCGCGCTGTCACTGGGACCCGTGTGTGTCCCAGCAGACAGCGCGGCAGGGCAGGAAATGGCGTAGACTCCCACGGGAGTCTATGTGCGGAAGTGGGTGAAAATACCTGTCTTTGACAGGTATCTCCACCCCCCTCCCCCCTGAAAGGTGTCAATTGTGACACCGGAGGGGGGGAGGGATCCGATCAGCGGAGGTTCCACTTTAGGGTGGAATCCCGCTTTAAGTGCCCACTAAGCAAGTGGTTAAAATAGATGCTTACACTACAAATCAACACTACATGCCTTAGTTGTTGCATTGTGTAAAATGTGTAACTTCAAAAGTAGTTTTGTTACAAGCTCAGTAGGCTGCAAAGATGAATGGCTCTGCAACAAAATCATTGGAATTGCTATAGAGTAACTGTTTCATCAACAGCAATTTTTTTAGTGGTGGGAAAACCACAAATCCCAATACTGAGGCATTTTGGTAAATTCTCAGTGAACTGTGGCCTCCATAAAATAAATTGTGCTGCAGCACTTAAAGTAGGATTCCTGACTTCTCTTAAAAATATTCCCTCCCACTCCTAAAGCTGGATTCTACCCGGTGTGCTGTAGTTTAAGTGTAGTGCAATTTATGCATGTTTTACACATGGTGTATTTTGCGGCATGGTCTAATAGAAGTCAATGGGAGCTCACCTAAAACTGCATGTATACAATCGTGCTGCACCCAAACCGAAGAACACCGGTGCAAACCCAGCCTAACACCTATTCTGACTGACCAGTGTAAAAAAGATCTGTATACTTGCCTGTTTACAGGCTGCTCTGGTCTGGTCATGTGACCTGTCTTCCCTTTGTGAGCCAGTGGTGCTGCAGGGGAGAAGAGGGAGCACTGATAACAGATGAGACATGGGAACCTATGGATGATGGCACAGCTCCCAGTAATTCCAGACATTCAAGTGCTCTTTTCTCTCCACTGCAGCTGGTGCTGGCTGCCACAGGGGAGATCACTTGACCAGACCAGAGCAGCTTGAAAATAGGTAGATATACATATCTTTCTTACACAGGTTAGTCAGAAGAGGTGTCAGTTAAGTATTTTGTGGTACTAAGTAAATCTGTTGGAATTTGTTAACGATAACAAGAGATGTAGCACATCCCCTGCAACCTGCAACAATAGACCCCCCCAGAAACCATAGGTCCACCCCAGCAACCATAGACTCCCTAGCAGAAAAATATTCAAAACAAAAGATTCCTTACCCCAGCAAAAGTAGTTCCACTCCAGCAGAAATAGACCCCCCTCCAGCAACACTACACCCTACCCCAGCAGCAATAGAACCACCAGCATCTATAATCAATAGACCCTTTAGTAGCCAGCAGCAATAGACCCCCCCCCCCCCCTTCAACAACAACACACTTCCAATTCATCAGTCAGTGTGAGTAGGGGTAGAAATTAAGTTGTAACAATACTTTTTACTGCAGTTAGCTACAGAGAGGGACACAGGCAGTAAAGAGGAGTCAAAACAGGACTGTGGTTTCCTCCTTTGCAGGCAAAGGGACTTTCACTCCAATGGGAACTAACTGAGCTGGCCTGGAACTATAAATCAAGTGTTGGCAAATCTCTATGGTAGCTGCTGTTTGGGGGTGCTAGGAGACATTTTAGGGTGACAACCTGCAAGGCCCTTATTGCCAATACATTTGGAGCTGGAGGTGTCGTTATTGTGTATGGCCGTGTTCCCTTCAGATAATGCCCTGAATTTAAGGCACATTTTTAAAACTGTTAAATTGAGTTGATTTGCAGTTTTTCTTGTATTTCTATTTTGCATTTTAGCAAGAAATATTTTGTAATTACGGTACTAGTGCATAAAGAGTATTGGGATATTCCTGTGTATTAATTATTTCAATGAAGCAATATTGCGCTCCACTGAAGTTTCCCAAATACAATTTTTTATGCACTATTGCTAATCTGTTGTGCTTACATGTCTAAAATAATGCTTACATAAGTTATATTACCTCACTACTTTGCCTTTTAGAATTCGCAAGCTGCCCAAAGCACTAAAGGAGTGGCAAGCATTCAATGACTTGAAGACGTCGATTGACGATTTCAGTGAGAGTTGTCCTCTGCTTGAAATGATGTCAAATAAAGTAAGACTTTTATTTTTGCATTAAATATTTACATTTCATAGGTTCAGTCTTCTGAATATTCTGTTGTAGACAGAGTCTGTTGCATTCTTTAATTTCTTGGACTCCAGTGGTGAGATCTCGCTGCCTAAATCATTATCTTTTAGGTGTACTTGCCCACCTTAGTGGGTTCCTGCTCCTGCTGCTGCATTTTTTAAAATATAAAATACGTTAAAGGCCCAGCAGTGAGGGCTCCTTTAAAATATATGTGGTAGGTCTGGAATCCTGAGAAGAGGTGTACCTCTCCAGCATCTGGAATATTTCATGTAAGAGGACCGTTCATAGTATTCAAGTAGATGAACTGTGCAGTTCTGGTCAATTTATTTAGTGTTATATTATGCATATACAGTGCCTTGCGAAAGTATTCGGCCCCCTTGAACTTTTTTAAACTTTTGCCACATTTCAGGCTTCAAACATAAAGATATAACATTTTTATTTTTTGTGAAGAATCACCAACAAGTGGGACACAATTGTGAAGTGGAACGAAATCTATTGGATTTTTGAAACGTTTTTAACTAATAAAAAAAATGGCTTACTGGTCATCAGAGAGGGGAGGAGTCTAGTAATGGAGTGTGTCTGCACCTAGCACGTCAGGTGTGCACCAGGTCTCCCGTCACGGCAGTGATGCCGCCGCTCGTACCTTACTGACCCTGGCTCCAGCTTCAGCGTACATGCTGTAGGCACTCCCCTCCCTCCGCTCTCTCCCCCCCCCTCTGTTTTGCATACCGTGTGGCAGTGCCGGTAGTCGGACGCTCTGTGTGCAGACGTGGGCTCTCTCGTCTGAGAGTGAGCCTGGCGAGGCGAGCGAGAATCTCGCTGAAGGACACCGGCCATGACGCCTGGACTCCGTGACTCCTGGACTCCCGGAGAGGGACGGTATCCCGAGCGAGGTCGGAGACCTCCGGAGAAACGACAGCGCCGGGCGCCCTCTGCTGTCGAAGGAGACACGGTGCACTTCGCAGAATAGCCATGGAGTGTCAATATTGACAAAAGAGGACGCTAAAGCTCCACGAGACGCCTGTGTTCCAGCAGTACCAGTACGAGATGCCCGGAGAGAGAGAGCACTTGCCTGAAGGGTATGTGGACTTACATTATGAGCTATTAAAACCTCTGAAAAATGGCACGGTGGAAGTCCTTCTAAGTGAGGATAGTAAGAAGGTGAAGGTGTACTAGTTGCTGAGGATAGGGCCGTAAATAACTACGTTGTGATTAATGGGAGACCCATGGAAAATAAACAAAAAGTTCCATCTTTCAATTAAATCTTTTAAATATTAACTGAAAAAGGGGAAAAAAAAAAAAAGAGAGAACTGAATGCTTGTGTAACTTTATATGGCTGCCTACTATTAGCCCTGGACAGCAAATCTATACTACATAACCCCCCCGGGGTTGCAAGTATCATTCGGCAGCACCCAGAATTGGTAGTTGTGTAGTAGTTGTGTATGTTTTAAGGTGGCCGCAGTGGATCGAAACTATGGGATTGTAAACATATAACAAAGAATAAGGCGGTCCCCGGAATATGATTTTCTTTTCTTGTTTTTTTTCTCTTTTTTTTTGTATCGCTCTGGTATACTGACGGCTATTGCAGCAACCACCATTTTTCCCCTAAGGGTTGGACATAACCAGGAAAAGAGATATCTTAAATAGGCATCAAAAAAAAAAAAAATTATACAAATAAATTGGAGTGTGTTGCTGTACCTGGATAACTGAAAGGAAAAACACCGAAGACGGGAGCCATCCCAAAATCGCCTCGGCGGAGTCTGGTTACCAGCCCTGGTGCAATGAATAAATATGTCACGCAAACAGGGGTAATGGAGAAACAACAGCTTGAAGAACAACAACATACAAGAAGTTCACAAGCTGAAAATAAAGACAAAAGGGAAAGAGAAAGAGATAAGAAAGACAAAGAAAAAAGAAGGCAACAAGCGCAAAACAACTCTTCACAGGACCAAGACATACCGCCTGAGGAGGAGACGGATCAAATACTAGAACCAGAGCGTGAAATAGAAAGTATACTGACTCACCCGATCCAACAAGAAAACCTCCAAGCTTTGCCTACAAAAAAGGAAATAATCTCTATGTTTGCAGACCTGGAAAACACCATGAAATCGGAAATGGAAAGACTACACAAAAATCGAGGACATATACTGGAGCGGGTAGAAGATATAGAAAAAAAGGTGGAAAAAGACACGAATATAATAAAGAAATTAGAAGTAGAAATAGTATATCTAAAAAAAGCACAAGAACAAGCATATAAAGCTGAAGACCAAGAAAATAGAGACAGAAGAAAAAATGTAAGAATACGTGGAGTCCCGGACGCATCACAACGAGAAGATCTCATAGATATAATAAAGAAGATCTGCAATCCCTTGATGAATAAAGATATAACTAATCCAATAAATATCGAAAGGGCTCATCGACTAAGGAAACCTAAGGACCTGCCACAGGATATGCCAAGGGATATAATAGTGCGATTCCAAAATGAAGAAGATAAATATCAAATATGGAGAAATATAAGAGCAAACGCACCATTAGAATATGAAGGAAAGGACATTCAGATATTGCAAGACCTATCACAAGAAACCCTAAGGAGAAGAAGAGCCCTAAAACCTTATCTAGCAGTGATGATTGAGAACGGGGTACAATATAACTGGGGCTTTCCTGCATGCTTAATAGGCAGAAAAAATGGTCGAATAGGAAGACTGAGACATATCGAAGAACCAGGGACATAGGAGTGGGAGAGGGGGGGGGGGGGAGGAGACGAAATGGGGAACTGGTTCCCCCCCTCTTCTGTAATAGGAGAGGGGGAGAGGATAAGAGAAGATAGATAAAGATAGGGGTGCTGTGCCCCCTTTTTGTTTTTTTGTTTTTTTCCCCAGGTCGTTTCCTCCCCTTCCCTCCTACTCGCTCCTCCTCCCCTTTTTTTTCTTCTAGGAGGGGGGGTGGGGAGAGGAGAGTGAGTTGGGGGGTGGGGGGACGGGGAGGTATGGTGGGGGACAGGATGTACCTGGCATGTTGGTTAACCGTCTCGCAAGTAATAGGTGAGATGGATTACGACACCGCCAAACAGAATTCCACCCTAGGACCATGGGACAAATGGAACGTGGCGGTTCCTGATAAAACGTCCTGGACCATGGGGTCATACTTACACCAAAAGAGGGAGCGGGGGGGGACGATGGGAGGGTAAATCTGTTGGCTTGAATCCACTAAATGAAATAAGAAAGTACCTAGATTTGTCTAATGCCGGAGATTAAGATAGTAACATACAACGTTAGAGGAATGAATTCTCCTTAAAAAAGGTATAACATTCTCAAAGAGTTGGAGGGATATTCTGTGGATATTGTTTTTTTACAGGAATCTCATCTATCTCTAGATTCCAACATTGGGTTAAGCACAGCAAAATTCCCAACCTGGTACTACGCAGACTCCCCGAGTAAGGGATCTAGGGGGGTAGCTATTGGGATTTCTAAAAACGTTAATTGGAAGGTAGAAGGAATGAAAGTGGACCCAGAGGGGAGGTTTTTATTCCTAAAAGGCAACATAGCAAAGAAAAGATACACACTAGCTAATATCTACTGCCCTAATAAGGGCCCAAAAAAAATATCTAAATGGAATTTTGAATACACTAGAAAAATATAAACAGGGCCAAGTGATCTTAACTGGTGATCTAAATTTTGCTATGGATCCCGTTATAGATAGCACGTCACATGGTTTTCCCCAGGAAACCAAACAACACAGAACCCTAAAAAAGAAAATACACACACAACAGCTAGTGGATACTTGGAGAATATGTAATTTTGGAAAAAAAGATTATACGTATTATTCCTCAGTTCATGGCATGTACGTGAGACTGGATTACATATTTGTAGATCATGAATTATTGGAAAACGTGATAGACGCCAAAATAGGAACCATTACTCTGTTGGATCACGCGCCGGTGATAGTTAAAATTAGAGAGCAAGAAATGGAGTGCAGAAAAGGGACATGGAGACTCAATGAGACTCTATTAGAAAATGTGGAAACAGAGAACACTATAAAAATAGAGATCGTACAATACTTTAAAACCAATGACACAGTAGAAATGTCTAAAGCTACTCTATGGGAGGCTCATAAAGCCCTAATCCGTGGTAAATTAATTTCCATAGGTGCCGGGAAAAAAAAAGAAAGTGAAATGAAATTTAATAACTTAAAAAAAGAACTTCATGCGCTAGAACAAAAGCATAAGAGACAATTAGATAAAAATATATATAAAGAGATCACCCAAAAACGCATACAACTAAACAACATGATGGAACAAGAGTCAAGAAAAGTATACAAAAATGTAGCTAAAGAAAGATATACTGTATGTGGGGAAACAAGACGGGGAAACATCTGGCAATTCTAGCACGGGAAAAAAAAGCCTCAAACTATATAGAAAGGATTAAAAACGCGCACGGGGATATGAAATTCAGAACATCGGAGATAGCAAATGCTTTTAAGACACACTATAGCGCTCTATATTCAATTAGGAATACAGAGACAGAAAAACAAAAGGGGATTAGGAAAACTAAAATCCAAGAATATTTAAGTGATATAGACTTACCCAAAATAACTGAAGAAATGGCTAAGAGGCTAGATGAG
Source organism: Lithobates pipiens (assembly GCF_037356315.1). Lineage (NCBI taxonomy): Eukaryota > Metazoa > Chordata > Amphibia > Anura > Ranidae > Lithobates > Lithobates pipiens. The sequence continues at coordinate 285,936,803 of NW_027507764.1, forward strand.
CCGATTACGCCAGACGAAATTTATAAAGCAATAAAGGAAACGCTGAATGGGAAAAGCCCGGGACCAGATGGTTTCACCATCAGGTACTATAAGAAATTTAAGCAGCAACTGGTCCCAGAATTATGTAAATTTTGGAATAAATTGGGGGAGGAGGAGGTTCTGAGGAAAGAATCACTATTGGCGAACATAACAGTTATCCCAAAACCCAGCAAAGATAAATTTATCTGTTCCAATTACCGCCCTATAGCACTGTTGAATACGGATACTAAATTATATGCAAAGGTATTAGCGACAAGAATAAAAAATCTTATGCCAGAATTAATTAATGGTGATCAAGTAGGATTCGTTCCCGGCAGGGAAGGCCAAGATAATAGCCTGAGGACTTTGTTACTCATGGGTAGAGACAAGGAAAGCAACCCCCCAATGATACTAATTTCGATTGATGCCGAAAAGGCATTCGATCGAGTAGACTGGAGTTTTATAATGGAAACTCTACAGAACGCAGGCCTTGGACCAAAAATGTTGAAATGGATAAATAATTTATATACTCATCCTTCAGCTAGAGTGGGGGTAAATGGGAGTATGTCATCCTCATTCGATATGTTAAATGGGACAAGGCAGGGGTGCCCCCTCTCGCCCCTACTGTATGTGATCGCTTTGGAGCCATTATTGGCAAAGATTCGAAATAATGTTAACATAAGGGGGGGTTAGAATGGGGGGAGAAGAACATAAGGTGGCGGCATATGCGGATGACCTACTCCTATACATGACTAATCCACGATTGTCTTTACCTAGTTTAATAAAAGAAATTGGAGAATACGGTGGACTTTCTAACTTTAAAATAAACCCAATAAAAACAGTTATCTTGAATATAGGCTTAGGCAATAGGGAAGAGAAAATGCTACAACAAGAATTCCCCTTCACATGGGAAAAAAAAGAAATAATATATCTAGGTATAAAAATAACAAAGACGGTCCACGAGTTATATCAAGCTAACTATATTCCATTGGTAAATGAAATTAAAACATTGTTAAGGAACATAAAAAATGGACCAATTACATGGACGGGTAGAATTAATATATTGAAGATGGTGGTTTTACCAAAAAATTACCTATAAACTCCAAATGCTTCCGATCAACATCCCAAATAGTTTTTTTTAAAATGATAAAAACACTCTTCTTAAAATTTATATGGCAAAATAAAAAATCTAGGATAAATTATAATATATTAACTAGAAAAAAAAATAGAGGGGGAATGGCATTGCCAGACACTTACAGATATTATATCGCAATCACTTTGGCGAGATTGGTGGAGTGGACAAATTTAGGCACTAAGAAGAAATGGGTAAAAATGGAGGAGTCACTTATTGGTTCACAATTACAAAAAAATATATGGATTCCTACCCAGTCTATTGTCAAATGATGGCTGGGTGAGACCGTCTTCGCTCTGGGTGAACCTCATATCAAGTCCTACCTGAATGCGCCTTGCACGTGCCCCATGGCCTGTGGTGCACTGCAATCTATCACCAGTTTTTTCCACCGGACACAGCCGATGACAGATCACTGTATCGGGCTGGCTCCCAGTACCATGTGACTGCTGTGACCAATCACAGCAGATCACATGACAATTGTAAGCAATGGATTGCTTCCTTTCATTCAGTAAACATGGTTGCTTATACCAGTGAAATTCACTGCTATTAGCAATCATAAGGTGTAAAAAAAGAAATCCTGATCACATTCCCAGAGTAGTACAAAAAAAAGTAATATAATTTTTTTTAAAATTTAAAAAATTATAATTTTTTTTTATTGTTTATAGATTTTTTTACAAACTCTCACCAGTTAGTTTCCCTCACCACTACCATACCAGTTATATAATGATGCCGTACTTCATTGGTGAGAGTATGTAAAAAAAAAGTGAGAATTGTTTTTTTTTTTCCTCAAAAATTTTTTCCAAAAAATTGTGACAAAAAATGACAACTTCAAAAAATCACCATGCCTCCTACTAAGTACCTTGACTGTCTCCTTTTCAAAAAGTGGTCATTTGGAGCATATTTGTACTGTCCTGGTGTTTTCAGGCCTTAAGAAATGAGATAGGCAGTTAGTACATTAGAAATGATCAATTTCCAGATAAAAAAATCCAGTATAAAGTAGAAAGTATCACTATACCACAATTAATAGACTATAACTTTCCTACAGACTAAATAAACACAGATTTGGATAATTTTCTTTTACAATTTCTTTATTTTTTCCCCCCCTTTTTTTTTCCCCTCATATAAACAAGAATGGAATTTTACATAAACAATCTGAATATCATACATCAAATTTCCATATTTATACATAGTAAGAAAAAAAAGAACACAACAGTTCGTTCTATTACCTTAACCTCTTACTCCCCTGATAGTATAATATATAAATTCAAGGAAAAGAAAGCTAAGTTAATGGTAATATATGGGGACGGCGTCGGAGAAACTCCTCTCTCGGTCCCACCTGCCCTATGTCTGGTCCTGGGTTGGTACTATTCCCAGCCAGGCCAGAGTTTTATTGTTATCCTCTTATTTCTCGTCTCCCCCCCCCTCTATTTCCATCCTTGTTTTTCTCCCCCCCCAAAAAAAAAAAAAAAAAAACAGAAACACAGCCCCCCCCCAAACCACCCCCCTCAGCACCCCCACAGACCAAGAAGGGGGGGAGGAGAGGGAGAGGGGAAGTTCTCATCTCCTTCCCCTATATCTCCCCCGCCTCCCCCCTAGATCGCATCAATCCGTCTCTTTCCCTCCTCCGAGGAGACATAAAGATTCCCTGGTGTCCATATTTCCAAGTAGGTTTTTCTTCTTTTCCTAGCTGTCCATATTAGGTCTTCCATCCTGTTCACCTCCTCAACTTTCTTCAGCCACATGCTCACACTAGGGGGTTGTGTTTGTTTCCACCTAAGTGTTATACATGACTTGGCTGTGTTTACCAAGTGACACAGGATGGAATTCCCATATATATTTCCCGGGGTCCCTGACAAATGCAAGAGAAATACTGCTGGATCCTCCCGTATCTCTACTTCACTAAATTTTTGAATAATCTCTCGTACGTCCTTCCAGTATTTTTCAATTTTTGGGCATGACCAAAATATATGTAGAAAATTTCCCACTTCTTTCTGGCACCTCCAACACTTATTTGATATATGAGGAAAATATTTTTGAAGTTTTTCTGGTGTTCTGTACCACTGTGAAATAATTTTATAATTAGTTTCTTGTAGTTTTGTACATGTTGCTGTTTTAAAAATAGATTGTATCATATTTTTCTTCTGCTCCTCGGAGAAAGTCCTTCCTAGATCTATTTCCCACTTCCGAAAGAAGGGTAGCTGAAAAATTTCTACAGGTTTAATCAATAACGCGTACATTTTCGAAATTACATGCGTAATTGGCTCCTTTTCCATACAGAGTTTCTCAAATGGCATATAGCCTCGGTCTAATAACTCTGGCGCTATCTCTGTTCTTAAAAAATTTCCTAGTTGTGCCGCCTGCCAGAAATCTAATTGGCCTTTTTTATCCATCATCTCCTGCATTGTTGGCCATTTGCCTATTTTTATGAAATGCGAGGCTTGATATATTCCTTTTTTAATCAGCTTGTCAAAAGGTCCTTTCTGTATACCTGGTATAAATCGTGGATTACCTAATATGGGGACTAGAGGGGAGTTCTGTGTCGATATCTTATTCTTAACTAAGAGATTGTAACATATCTGTAGTGTGGGTCCTATTGTAGGGTGTAGCTTCGTATCCAAAGTCAGATTTCTATAGCACCAAGGTGCTCTATGTAGTAGCTCCCTACATTGTGCTTGCTCTAATTTTACCCATATTTTCTGGTCTCCATGTCGACACCAGTCCAACAGTCTGCCTAAATGTATTGCCTGATAGTATTTATATATATCCGGTGTTGCCAGTCCCCCGTATTGCTTCGGTAGTGTTAATAGTGTCCTCCGTATCCTTGGTTGTTTATCTGCCCAGATAAATTTCATAAATAATGTTTGTATAGTTCTAAAAAATTTCCTTGGTATTAAAATTGGAATTGCCTGGAGGAGGTACAGGAGTTTTGGCAGAATATTCATCTTAATTATATTATTTCTTCCAAACCAAGAATGTATTCCCCTGTGCCATCTCTCCAGGCATCCGTGTACCATCTTCAATACTGGCGCAAAATTTAATTCATATATTTTATTGAGGTCTGTTGCAATCATTATTCCCAAGTATTTCAGGCCATGGTCCGTCCAATTAAATTTGTAATTTAATTTTATTAGTCTCGTCATTTTCTCTGGGACTGCTATCATTAAGGCTTCTGACTTGGAACAGTTTATTTTAAAGTGGTATATTATACTGTATGTCTCAATTTCCTTAAATAAATTTGGGAGCGAAATTGTCGGATTCGTCACTGTAAAAAGCATATCATCTGCATATGCTGCCACTTTATTGTGAGTTCCTCCTATAGTTATTCCTTGGATATCCCTGTTAAGCCTTACTCTGCATAGCAGTGGTTCAAGGGTCAACGCAAATAACAAAGGGGACAGTGGACATCCCTGTCTGGTCCCATTTGTTATCGGGAAAGATGAAGATATCACTCCATTTACTCTTACTTGAGCTGTAGGTTTTTCATACAAACTTGCTGTCCAGCCTATCATTTTCCCCCCTAGCTTTATATATCGGAGTACCGCGAACATGAACCCCCACCCTACCCGATCAAAAGCCTTTTCTGCATCTGTTCCTAAAAATATGCAGGGGGTCTCAGCGGAATTGGCTGTATGCATTAAGTTTAAGGCCTTGATAGTATTGTCTCTTGATTCTCTTGTTGGGACAAATCCCACTTGGTCTTGATGAATCAGAGAGGGCAAATACTGTTGTATTTCATCAATGTAGCAGAATACATTTTGGCCTAAATTTAGAGCCAGTTCACACAGGGGCGTCTCGTCAGGCGACTTGGCTGACTGACAAGTCGCGTTGACTTAGAAAAAAGTTCCTGTATGACTTTGGGGGAGACATGAGGCGACTTCATTGACTTCTATACAGAAGTCGTTTTGAAAGTCGCCGCAGTGGTCGCGTCCAGGTCGTCTGAGGCAGTCGTGCTGTAAGTCGTGCTGCCTCAGTGTGACCCGGACCTAATGAAGAAAGTTTATTTATTTGTAAACAGAAACAAGTTTTTTTTGTATTTTTAATAAAAAAAACTGTGATGATTAAGTACCAACAACCGAACTTCATAGCTCAAGTTAAGTCTCGCCTTATCTGACAACTAATTTTTCAGTCAGTCACATCGTGTCACAAGGCAAGATACGATATGCAGTCTCTTTAGCTAAAGCATAGCGCTCATTGAATCCTTTGCCGTGTATGAAATATTTCTTTGTAAATTCAAATTCTATATGCTGTATATAGTTTTATATATACTTAAAATAAATATATACACACATATATATGTATATAAAACAACAATTTTGTAAAGGTAAAAACATTTGAATAACATTGACCTAAAATCGCCTCTTCTCCACTCACATCCACTTTCCCCCATTGATTATATTCCTGACAGCACTGATATTGCTGCCTCTCCCTTCCCCAGTGAGTGCTTTTGTGCAGGAATTATAGGACAATAGCATAGTCAGATTCCAGTACTTACAACAGTATTTTCCAAAACACATTAAACAGTTACTTCTTGATTATATAACCGTAGTAAAGTATTTTTCTTTTGTTTTATGTGTATGCATATATACTTTAAGTGTTCCTAGATTTTCCCCCAATAGCATTTTTTTGCACATCCATTTTTTAGCAAGACCTAATTCATAAAGCTTCCAGCCTTCTAGAAAAGATTCTAAAACAAGTTTTAAGTAGTTATATGTCTTTTGACTGCCTGAACAATTCTTGGAAAGTACTACTATTAAAAATTACACTTTTTGGAAATTAGAAACATGCCTCGTTTCATCTCTTATGATTTTCTTCTTAAATACATTAAATTATACCCTAGGTTGCCAGGACTAATGTGGGCATATTTCACCAGCTTTCATTGATTCTAAAGCTAAATGGCATTTTCTTGAATACATTTTTGATTGCTGCCTCATACCTCCATTTTGTCTTATACTGCTATTTTTCTTGCACACCAGGCAATGATGAAGCGACACTGGGATAGAATTTCACAACTTACTGGTCACAGTTTTGATGTGGAGTCGGAAAGTTTTTCCTTGAGGAACATAATGGAAGCCTCACTTCTGAAAAATAAAGAAGACATTGAGGTAAAGTATTGTAAGACTGGTATAAATCATGTCTTACATTAGATTATTATTTTCTATTTTAAAAAAGGACATTACAGAAAACAACTTTATTTTAATTATTTATGTGATTCTGGATTTTTAACCCTATAGACCAGGGTGCCCAACCTTTTGAAGAGTGAGGGCCACTTAAGAGACTTAATAACCAGTCGTGGGCCACAATGAGCAGATGACAGTTCAGCGTCCACTCTGCTTATGCAAAGCGGACACATACACAGCCCACTCTACTCTATGGGCCCTCTAATCTGATCAAATGGAAGGGGACGGATCCACTTTCCTTTTTTTTTTTTTTTTAGTAGATCGGATTGGAAGGAGGCAGGTGAAAACGGATACAAGTCTGTTTACATCTGCCGCTCCATAGACGTGAATGGAGGGTCCGATTGGGTCAGACAGATCATGTTAAAGGGGCTTAAGGCTACTTTTACACTGATGGTCTGTGGTCTACTTGCACCTGTGGCTTTCCTGCACGTTAGCTATACTTTGCCATAGAATTTCTTTCTGAAAGTGCACCAAACCCACAGGTAAGACCAGAAGTTTATGGCTCAGTGCAGGTAAGCCGCAGGTACACTGCGCTACACCTGTGAATCAGTTTAAAAGCAGCCCTGTAACCACTGCAAGACAGATATGTCCATATATACACTGTGATTTTAATAATAAACTTGCTTTCCCAGGCAGAGTGGATTTGGTATCACTCCAAATATGACAGGAACCAGTGCTATACAGGAAGCATTGGCTTATGCAGCTCTGCTCCACAGCTGCTTGCTTCCTCTACCAATGGCTTCATTCACAACACTGATGCTCTGGCATGGTGGGTAGACAACCTGCAATCTGGACTTCCCAACCCACCATCCCAGAGCAGGAGGTCGCGGGCCACATGTGCCACCCCTGCTATAGACAATGGCTTAGTCAGATTCTAAGGGACCTCTACTTGTAGGGACTTTGCCGTCTGTTCATTGTACACCAACAGTATTTAGAAAGTTATCCTTCACTATAAATAAAGCTCCCCCATGTGTATACTGTGTATATTAAGACTCCATCAGTGCGCTTTAAACTAACCTTGCATTGTAATAATTTTTAAACCACTGCACCACTGTAGAATTTATATACACAAGTGTAGTTTATGGAAAAGAGGGTTGCATAATTTCTGAAATTTGCATTTTTAGTGCGTCTGTGCATAAAAGCAATAGTAAAGGTAGGCTCAAGTAAACTTTCAAAACAAAGGATGAATTAAACATTTATCTGCACACCTTTTTGCATGAGGTACTGGTTACTGCCAAGACGCTGATGGCTATGGTGTGGATCCAAGCTGGGGCTCTTGCCTTACAACAATGTAAAGCAGAGATTCATAAAATGCTCTCATTTAGAAACTGATCTATGACCACAGTGGTTGCTCCCCAAAAATTGAGAAAATTGGAGGCATATGATAAAAGAATCTTGGATTTACATGATTGATTGAGACTTGATTATGAACAGCGGTTCTTATGGGATTAGGTCTGATGTTACAGTGCTGTATATTAAATTGAGACCTGTTATGTCTATGGGTATTACTAAGTTCCCTATATTCCCTATAAATATCCCTATATTTGAGATGACACAGGGCTTTTCGATCAAATATACAATGTAAACTAATTGTATGTGCTTTACCTTTTTGTATTTAACTTATTCCTGAGAAGAGTCTTTGATTAGGTCTCTCTTTTAATTTGTCTTTAACAATTTCATGACATGCCAATTGTGTATATAATGGATTCTTTGTATGCTATATTAAAGAGACCTATTTATAATATACAGTGCCTTGAAAAAAGTATTTGTACCCCTTGAAATTTTCCACATTTGGTCATGACACAACAAAAATGTGACAGACCAACACAAATTGGCACATAATGTGAAGTGGAAGGAAAAATGATAAATGGTTTTCAACATTTTTTACAAATAAATATGTGAAAAGTGTGGCGTGCATTTGTATTCAGCCCCTTTTACTCTGATACCCCTAACTAAAATCTAGTGGAACCAATTGCCTTCAGAATTTACCAAATTAGTAAATAGAGTCCACCTGTGAGTAATTTAATCTCCATATTAATACAGCTATTCTGTGAAGCCCTCTGAGGTTTGTTAGAGAACCCTAGTGAACAAACAGCATCATGAAGGCCAAGGAACACACCAGACAGGTCATGAATATGGTTATGGAGAAGTTTAAAGCAGGGTTAGATTATAAAAAAATATCCCAAGCTTTGAACATCTCAAACTGTAGTTTATGGCACAACTTCAAACCTACCAAGACATGGCCATCCACCTAAACTGACAGGCTGGGCAAGGAGAGCATTAATCAGAGAAGCAGCCAAGAGGCCCATGGTAACTTTGGAGGAGCTGCTGAGATCCACAGGTCAGGTGGGAGAATTAGTCCATAGGACAACTATTAGATGTGCACTCCACAAATCTGGCCTTTATGGAAGAGTGGCAAGAAGAAAGCCATTGTTGAAATAAGGCATAAGAACTCCCATTTACAGGTTGCGAGAAGCCATGTGGGGGACACAGCAAACATGTAGAAGAAGGTGCTCTGGTAAGATGAGACCAAAATTGAACTTTTTGGCCTAAAAACAAACCCTATGTGTGGCGGAAAACTAACACTGCATCTCACCCTGAACACATGATCCCCACCATGAAACAGTCATGAAACATGGTGGTGGTAGCATTATATTGTGGGGATGCTTTTCTTCAGCAGGGACAAGGAAGCTGGTCAGAGTTGATGGGAATATGGATGGAGCCAAATACATTATAATCTTAGAAAAAAACCTGTTAGAGTCTGCAAAAGACTTGAGACTGGGGCAGAGGTTCACCTTCCAGTAGGACAATGACCCTAAACATACAGCCAGAGCTACAATGGGATTTAGATCAAAGCATATTCATGTGTTGGAATGGCCCAGTCAAAGTCCAGACCTAAATCCAATTGAAAATCTGTGGCAAGACTTGAAAATTGAAAATTGGAACTCCCAAACATTGTATATATTTTTTTAGTAAAGACCCTAAAGAATAAAATGGTGGTTGTTGCAAAATTTTATGTCACACTGTATTTGCACAGCGGCCTTTAAAATGCATTTTTTTTTAGAAAATGACAAAAAATAAAAAACTAACTGTATAATGTGAAAGATTTTACGTGATAAGAGAATCGTGATCTTTTTATTCTGAGCAAAAAAATTCTGATTCTCATTTTGGCCAGAATTGTGCAGCTCTAATGCACGCCACACTTTTCAGATATTTATTTGTAACAAATTTGGAACATCATTTATCATTTTCCTTTTCTTTTTCCTTCCTTCTCCAGTTATGTGCCACTTTGTGCTGGTCTTTCATAAAAATCCCAATAAAATACATTTACATTTTTGGTTGTAACGTGACAAAATGTGGAAAATTTCAAGGGGTATAAATACTTTTTCAAGGCACTGTACTGTATGTGCATGTCTTTGTCAGCATTGATGATTCTGTATGCCCATTTAAATACTAGAAATACCTCTTTTGGAGGAAAAAAAAAGTAACTATTGCCAAGTTTCAAAATACTGCACCAGCACAAATGATTGGCTCTTATGTAGGGAAAACCACAATACAAGGGACACTGTCAGTATGTCTATCATTTTGTAAGAAAGTTCCTATATTTAGAGCAGGACAGAGGGGACTGTAGGTTTGTTCTCAAGTTGAATGTGTTTTTAAGTCGGAACAGTACCCTTTTTTTAAGTGTAACTCCAGCTAGGCACTTCTGGCTGTGGAATGTGGGGTGTTCCGGGCACTTGTGGGCATGCATTCCTGTATGTGGGGTGTGCAGTACATGTAGTACTGCAGTGTGGGATGTGTCCCGTTCTGCAAGATGGCTACTCAGTGATGTACGGGAACCAGCATGGAGCGCAAGCTGCCGGCAGTGACGTCACGCTGCCTCCGTTCGTAAGTAGGGGTCGTTCACAACTCAGATGTTCGTAACTCAGGGACTGCCTGTAAATGCTTGTCCAGCAATCACAATAGCAAAAGCTTACGTTTGACAGTATTACAAGCTATACCTAATGAAATATGTTCAATTTTGCATTTGTTCATTGCTTCATCTTGCTTTTTTTTTTCATTCCAAAACATATTGTTTAACCTCTTGCAGACCAGCTCTGCTGTCATTAGACTGCGGCAGGTCGGCACGATCCCGCGAACCGTCATAGCTATATGTAGGTCCCTTTAAGCGGGATAGCAGGTGTGCACATTGGGGTTCCAATGCTCATGACCGCCGGCCACAAGCGATCATGAGCACCAGAGGCAGAACAGGGACGTGTGTGTGTGTAAATACACACATCCCAGTTCTGTGAGGAGAAGTGAGAGAGAGAGATTGTGAGTTTCATACGAGCTGGGAACTACAATCTCTCATCTCCTATAGTCAGTCCCATCCCCCACAGTTAGAACACACACATAGGGAACACAGTTAACCCCTTGATTGCCCCCTAGTGTTAACCTCTTCCATGAAGAGTGACATTTATACAATAATCAGTGCATTTTTATATCACTGATCACTGTATAATTGTCAGTCGACCTACAAATGTGTCAAAAGTGTCCAATGTGTCCGCCATAATGTCGCAGTCTCGATAAAAATCGCAGATTGTCGCTATTGCTAGTAAAGAAAAATAATAAAAATGCCATAAATATATCCCCTATTTTTTAGACGCTATAACTTTTGTTTTGTTTTTTATCCCTTTTTTTCCTTTTCTTTCACCTGGTAATCTGGCCAGTAACACACTTTCTGTATTAAGATGTCTACACTCTGGATAGAGGAGCAACTGAGACATCTTTGGACAGCAGCATTGCTAGTCAGGGAAGAGAGTAGTGTGGCATGCACTAGTAGACCTAGATGGGTTGTCTAACGAATTAAAGCCAAACTCTACCTAACACCTTTGAAGCAGTTGCAGAAATGTTTTTTTTTCTTTCTTTTGGGATAAAAGTTCTACAAGAATGAATACAAATATGAAGAAAAATACTGCGCTGATATGCCAATATAAATAAAAAGCAACCAGCACCACAAATGACAATTTTCTGTTTAAAAGCAATGAAAAATAAGTGCAGCGCTAATAAAGTAAATAAAAGTAAATATACAGAGACCCTATCTAAAGGGTACAGCTGGAATTCCGGTAGTAAAAATCACAAAAAATGCATGTGTTGTTATTAGAACTAGAACAGAATCATAATTGCAAAATAATAAAACACAGTGCAGAAAGACAGTCAAAAAAATGGTATTAAGAGAATCAATGTTGATTATTAGAAACATGCATATATTACTTAATGATTAGGACTCGTATACAGTGAATAACATCCCAATAAACAGATTGTCTTACCTAAATAAAAATATCAATGATCCCAAAATTATAAAGAGTATCCCATACCCACAATTTATAGATTGTGCTAAGAAAATGTGCAGCTCAATAGAAAAATAGAGGGTTGTGAAAAAAGTCCAAACAAGTGTGGTAAAGCAAATGGTCAGGATAATGATCCAAGAATGATTGATGAGTCCCAAAGCCCAAATTAAGGGTTTACTGGAACTTGTGGACCTAGTTGGTATTAGCCTAATGGGTCTAAACAGGTGGTGGTGTAGAAACACCTGGTAAGACATGATTTCCACCCAGCTCTCTGCAACAATCTCCTTAAGCGATTTGAGGGGGTAATCCACTTCCACCGTCAACGGATGTCCACCCAGAATAAGCCGACCGCGCTGTAGCCATCTTTCGGCTATGGCCCTGTCGGCATGTGGATAAATAAAAATATTAATGATCCTAAAATTATAGTGAATATCCCATACCCACAATATATAGATTGTGCTAGAAAAATGTGCAGTCCATTAGAAAAATAGAGGGTTGTGAAAAAAGTCCAAACAAGTGTGGTGAAGCAAATGGTCAGGATGATGATCCAAGAATGATTGATTGATAAGTCCCAAAGCCACAAGGGTCACCACTGTAAAGGGTTCCACCACCACCAAAACATGAGGAGGCTTACTGGAACATGTGGACCAAGTTGGCATATGCCTAATGGGTCTATACAGGCAGGGGTGTATAAACACCTGGTAAGATGGGATTTCCACACCACTCTCCGTAACACTGTCCTTAAGCGATTTGGGGGGATAATCTACTTCCACTGTCAATTCCACAGCATAATAAAGAACAACTATGCAGGACCATCACCTTCGGATTCAGGGGTGGACAGTTTCTTCTCTATACCACTTGTTTAATGTATATATCCAGAAAAGAAAGACAAAACACAGGAACATGTAGACTTCTAAGAATGTTCATTAAAAATTATATCTATGTATGGCCAGCTTTAGAGGAGATAATTTACTTACCTGGATTCTTGTAATCTTTTTTTGAAAATGCCCTTTCTTTTCTTTGTCCATATGTGTTCAAGAAACCCTTCTTTTTGTACAGTACTGCTTTAGGCAGTGTACCTCTAAGCCCAGTGCTCGCTAGAATGATACAACTTTTAAAATGTAACACACACTTAGATCAGAGAAGAGTTCACAATTGTTCCTGCTTTTTATCATTGCTTTTATCTCCGGAGTACTGCTGAAAGGGAATGACTCCAGCTCTAACAAGGGCTGTCATTGTTCAGTAGTACAAACTATAAGAGGTGCCAGTGGTTCATATAATGAGTCACAAGACAGAAGAAACTGTATTCAAGAGAGGTAAAACCTTCAATCATTATAGCACAGGGACCCACTTGTGTGTGTGAGTTGTGGGTTTGGAAAAAAAGAGCAATCTAATCTGCAGGTGACTGTTCCTCTTCTGTATCAATTAGTTGTGTTTTGAAAGAGCTGAATTATTGCTGCCTGCAAATTGAAGCATGTGGAGATGTAATTGTTGTATGAATATTTATGTCCAACAAATGAGAGTATATGAGCTGTGCTATTCTTCATTTGTTTGTGCAAAGCGTTACTTATCTTCTTGAGTATATTGGGTTGTTTCTTTCCCTACATCAATTAGCTATGCAAATAGCTTTGAGCTTTTAAATGCATTATTTGGCTGTTAGAACTTCAATATTTGACAAGTAAAATTAGAAAAATGTTTGCAATTTGTAGGTTATATCTCTTTTATTAAACGAATAGATCTAAAGGCGCCAAAAACTAAGAAGTGATTTATTTACAGCTAATGGCTTATATGAGTGTTTATTCTAAACACTAATCCTAATTACTCTGTAGTGTTACTGAAAAAGTGTTTACCTGAAGTCCTAAGGTCAAGATCTATTGGTCTGTACAAAGAGTGAGAAATTGGACATCAGTATGACTGTACCTTCTCACTAGATAATTTTTAGTGTACCATCCATCTTGTTAGCAGCTATTTCTATTATTTAACATAAATAGATCAAACACAATCATTCTCTAAGTCAATATTGCAGCACTTATGACTCTCATTCATGTGAAAAGATTGCCACAAAACAATTTATACAATACAATATCCCATATTGGTTCCTGGAAAGAATTTATTTTATTTTATCTTTACTTGCCTATTTTATATATTTTTAAATAATAACAATTCTAATTTGATCAAAGAATTTCAACAACTAATTATATATCGTAATTGCTTAATAATAATAATAATAATAAAAATTCTATGTGATTAATTAGAACTCCCTCTCTAATGTATTTAGCCATGTTGAAATGACTAAATGATACTATTATAATTACAGTATATTGTAACTATTTCAATAATCTTTACTACAAATATAAACATTTTCAAAAGCCAAGAATATATAACATTTGTAAATAGCAGTGGCATGAACCAGTGTTAAAAATGATAAACATGTTAAAACTTTTAAAGGAGGCAGTCACATGAGATCAACACATTTTAGAAACAAGTATGCCAAACGAAGCTTGCCACATGTAGTGTATTGATTACGTAGAGGAAAGATGGTTAAGCTAATCATTAATTCCATTTTGGTAGATGGCACAATGGAGATAATTGCAAATCTTACAAAAGCAATTGAGCGATCACACATAGAGCATAATAAAATGGCCATACATATTTGTAAGAGAAATAGGTAGTGTAAAAACAACAGTGTTGGATACAAATAAACTAAGCACTTTTTCACTTTGCTTGGTCTGAAACATTTGCTTTTGCGATTGGTTTTATGGTTCATATCAGAAGTTTGCTGAAGTTGCTTTCCAGTCAGAATAAATGATATTGTTATGCAGGGCCAAGTTATATTGCAGCATGGGTTCCTATTTACCATGTTTGCTGCCTTAGGCAAAATTTGACTCATGACCCTATGTCATAATTTCAGTCATTTTGCCTCATCCATGGCACATGATTATTGCAATCAAGGGAGCAGTATCAAGTATTTATAATAGAATCATTGAAATATAATGGGCAATCTGTTGGTGGCTAGGTCACATATGCCAAACAGTGAGGGCTTTTGGTGCATATGATTCATTAAATAATAACTAAATAGTAACCAACTGGTTAGATGCTGCTTGCTTGATAGCAGTCCTATACAGTCCAAAATTTTGAGTAAAATATATCTAAAACGAAAATATATTTTTTTCCTTTTGATTTGAGTAGCTACATGTTAAAAATCCAATCAGGTTTTTATTACTGTTTGTGTCTCCTCTAGGGAGGTGCACTAGATCTATTTTTCCTGGGATGGGATTTTCCAATGTCACTGGGATTGATGGGTAATCCAAAACTTTGTGTTGTCTCTGGAATAGGAGTAGAAGGAAATCTTCCAGTGGGTGCTTTTTTTCCAGTAACAATTGTCTAAAGCTGGTCATAGATGGATACAATTTTTAACAACGATTCTTAGGAAAACTCTTGGAAATTCATACGAAAATTCTCAGAACTTTCGAATGTCATTTGAAAGATTTAATTTGCATTTATCAGTTGATTTTAGAATGAATGGACTTTACTGAAATAAAACCACATACATTAATTAGAAAAAAACATTTCAACCCTTCTCCTTTGATTTTTTTTGTAAGAGCAGTTGAAAATAAACGTCACTTTAAGCCACTAATTATTAGAAAAATGCACAAACTTTCTTAGAATATTCTTTTCCTAGGAGTTTTCATTTGAAATTCTACACACTGTTTGTGTTTGTCTATAGCATAGTTCTCCAAACTTTCTAATCAAAGGGTCAGTTTACTTTCCTTTATACTTTGGGGGGGGGGGGGGGGGGGCGAACTGTTGCCAGTGTAACCAGAAAATGATCCAATGTGAATGGGGTAAACAATGCCCCATTATTGGTATTAGTGGGAGGAATAGTGCCCCATTAGTATCACTAGTGTCAATGGCAGAAATTATGTCCTATTGTTGGTATCAGTTGAAGAAATAGTGCCTTGAATCGGTGGGAGGAATAGCTCACCTAGAGCTGGACAAAGGCAAGCTAAGGGCTGCAGTTTAGACATCATTGGTCTATAGGAAAAAAAAATCAACAGATATTTCCCATATGCAAGGCCAGAGAGGAGGGATTTTTATCATTCCCTGGCCTGGTCCAAAATGAAAACCAAATATTGGTTTAGATTTACTTTAAGGCTCCTTTCACATCTGCACACTGAGGGAATGCGTACAAAATCTAGTGCATTTCCACAATGTTCAAAAAATGTGTGTCCTTATTGTAGTTGCACTGCAGTCCTATTAATTCTTAATGGCACCTCAATGCTAGAGCACAGGTGTTTTTAGTGCACCGGTACACATGGTAATAAAGTACCATGTGTTCTGGCGCATGTCTTTGGTGCAGTTTGAGGGCATTGGGCAGCCCCTTCAAATGTATGATCTGCCCCAATGCTGCACATGTGACATGCACTAATGCACAAACTCTCACCTAGATGTTAACAGAGCCTTAGTGAAGAAAGGGAAGCGCATATCACAAAAGCTGAAACATGTTTTAGAAGCTCAGACTACCCCCTCGTCCCCCAATACACAAGCTTTTTATAGTCTATGGTGTGAGCAGAGCACATAGAAAACAATTGACGTGGAGTGGTGGCCAAGTCATGAGAAACAGGTTTATGAAAACGTATACCGTTTGTGATTTGTACACCATACTTCAGCTGGAGGGATTTTTAAACCATTAAACCATTGGACTTAAAATTGTATTGGTAAGGAATGTGAAGATCGCCTAGAGGCGCTATACAAGTATTTCATTCATTCAAGATTTTACCCTTGTCTTATTTTGTTTTCCTTGCAGGACATATGCATCAGTGCCGTCAAAGAAAAGGATATTGAAGCAAAACTGAAAAATGTTATTAATGAATGGAGTGCCCATGTATTCACTTTTGCCCAGTTCAAGTCAAGAGGTGAACTGCTGTTGAAAGGGTCAGATACCTCTGAGAAAATTGCTCTGATGGAAGACAGTCTCATGATATTGGGGTCAATTATGAGTAACAGGTAAGCAATAGATATCCACTAAAGCATTTGTCACAATATCTCTCCTATTAATGCAGTGTTTGATAATATAATACAGGACAAAGTGTGGAAGCCGTTCTAGACAATTTTAAAACATTTGCGTGGCTTAACTGTGGACCTGGATCTCTTTGGAGTATTTTATGTTTTGCCTATGCAGGTACTTTAAGATATGTTGTTAAAGATTTTCCATTGTATGCAAACATTTTTTGCACTTTTTATTATTTTTCCTGGTTGAGTATTTTCAATTGTAATCTAAACTCTACAGTTTTCATTTCTGTGATCATAAATAGGATCACACACACTGCAGACCTTTGTAACATAAAAAAGGTTACATTTTAAATGTGGATCTATCCTATCGACAAAATGGCTTTTAAATGGACAGACATAGAGATAAAAATGGCAAAACTCCCAGCAGGCTAAGAGCATCTAGACAATAGTACACTTATCACTAGCTGACATTTATTTTGAGGTTGGTGTGACACCTCTATTCCTGTGTACAGATCTGATCAATGTTTATGAAATGCCTGGAATTAGGAACACAAACATGTTGACATTTATCCAACCCCATCATTCTTCTTTTCTCATATAAAATAATTTTCAGGTAAATTATAGATTTTTCTTTTCCTGGACAGGGCTAATATGTTGACGAAAACCATTCCTGTATCACTTGTTATACATGGGTATATAAAATCTCAGTCTATAGAATGCAGTGATGATCAGTGTATTCTGATGTGTCTCCCCACTGTCACAATATGACACAGTGGCAAGGATTCCCCCATCCACCTCAAATGTGTGTATGGGTGAATTGGGTCAGTTTTTTTAGTTCAATCCACTGGTTGAGTGAAGAAAACAAAGTAATCTATGTCCGGCCCTAATAGTACAGTCATGGTTACCAATTAACCTGAGATCCCTATGGGCAAAGGGGATCATACTGACTTATAGTATTTGCAGATAAAAATCCTCTACAGAATTCTTCATTTAATCAATTATGAAATTTTTGTTTAACAGGTATAATGCACCATTTAAGCCAACCATACAACAGTGGGTGCAAAAGTTATCCAACACAACAGAGATCATAGAGAACTGGCTTAATGTACAGAACCTCTGGATTTACCTGGAGGCTGTGTTTGTTGGTGGTGACATTGCAAAACAACTACCTCAGGTGTGTACTGTCTGAATAATATTTGTTATATGTAAATCCAGAAGGTGGCATTGGCACTGCAAACAGGTGATTTCAAGTACAGGTGCAAAGAACACCAAAGAAGGGAAGTAAACACCAAGTGAAAAGTAGCCCTGGATGCTGAAAGCTGAAGATAGAAGATGATGTGTCAAATTAATATGTCATGCTTCTGCAGGGCCTGAGGAAGTCTTAAAGTATAACTAAAGGCAAAACTTTTTTTATTGCTACCTCTGCCCCCATTAGAGAGACTCATCCTCTCTATTTGTCCAGCTTAGTATTATCATCAAAAGTGAAAGTAAAAGAAAATCCCAAATTTTGTGTTGTTCCTCGGACAGTAAGAGAGGGGAAATCTTCATTTAGGTACACTTGATTTGATGACCTAGTTCTTTTAGAATTGTTACATATAGGGTCAGAGATTCCTATTTTTTAGCATAGGTTGTAATTTTCAATATTGACAGGTATATAAAAAGTGAGTTCATTCACACCTATGCGTGAACTACAGTGAGTATGGTAATGCACACATGTAAGTGCGAATGGGCATTCCTTTTAAAAACACACATAGGAATGAATAGGATTTCTACTTGGAATTGTTTTTTTATGCAGTAAAATATATTTTTTTACAGCAGGAATTGAACTACTGTGAACAGGCCCCAAGAAGTAATTCTTTTTTTTTTTAGTTTAAAAAGTTTGTTCAATACAAACGTTTTAGGAATAATATTTCATCACACAAGTAAAACTTATTAAACCAAGCAATAGGCAAATTTGTATTTACCCATTTGCTTTTCACATTAAGGAAAAGCGGTGAGAATATCCCCCTCATTTAGTAAATCAGAGTTCTTTAAATGGACATCAGCTGTAAAGTTGTAATTTACCATTGCAGTCCAGCTTGAGCCAACACTATAGCTGGTATTTTCCCTGAAAGCTCTTTAATACACAAAGCTTTTAGTCCATTGGTCAAATATTCATAACTTTATGAACCAAAAAATATAGATTCATTTCTGAATGCTGCATTATATTTATAATGCTGTTAATGTATTTTAAATAATAAATATATTAATTAAAAAGCAAACACTTTAACCTCCCTGGTGGTATGTCATATTTTTGCATCTCAAAGCGGTACATTTTTTCGCATGGAAATTTGCCATTTTATATTGTAGGTCTGTAATTCTTAGGAATAACACTTAAATCTGTCCAAACAAGAGTCTAGTAAACATCCTGGGCAAAAAAAAGTTTGAAACATAAAATCATAAATTATAATATAATAAATAACTATCAATAATTATAACAAATAATAATACAATTTATTCAATATTGTAATTCATTCAAAAACACTGACTTTTTTTTCCTGGTGGGGGTTATGTGGGGAGGAGGAATACCGCCTAAACAGACATTTTCTTGTAGTATTGGGCAGGGGGTCATCACACTGAATCGCTATGAAACACACCTCTAGCAAGAGGGCAATATAATGTACCCATGTGTCTAGGCTAAGCTACACTAGGGCTGTGTTACTGTCCTTTTTGTTTTTTCGTTTTTTCTATTCGCTGTTTTTCCGTGCCTTTTGTTGTTTTACACTGGTATGTTTTTTACTCTGTAACCAGTGGTTGTTTCTGCAATATGCGGGTTATTGTTGTTTGTTTGTCATAAAACATAATAAAAAGTAATTCACAAAAAAAAAAAAAAAAAAACACTGAAATTTGCTCAGTTGAAGAATTATCACTGTCCTCACTTTCAGCGTTTGATGATGAATTTCCCCACGAATCACTATCACTCAATTCTCTAAGTGATTCGAATTTACTATTGCTGTTCTCTAAAACCGCTTTTGATGGAAAGGGATGCTTTTTGGTTGCAATGCCCATTCTCAAGTTTCCAGGCAGAAAGAACAGTATATATAATATAAAACTGCATGCAGGACACTGGGCAAAGCACTAGGGACAAAAGGGATGTGAAATTTGATACAGTAATTTAATCTGTAAGATTACAGTTTACTGTATGTGTTATGTTTTTTGCATTTTTTTGAATTTGGTGCCCGACTCCATCCCCATGCATCGCGACGCTTGCAGGGAACAGAGCCCGACACACAGTACATCGGGCGGAGGACACAGCCTGTGGACACAACAGGAGGACATTGCAGGATCCTGGAGACAAGGTAGATAACTTTCCCAGGATACTGCGATGCATTCCTGAGTGTGGCTCGGGGTTATAGCTTTTGGTAATGAAAATTGATCTCAAGCCACACTCAGGATTACCGTCAGGGAGGTTAAACTTTTAAAATATAAAATTAAATTAATTTAGTGCCACTTCTGTTTTTAAACATGTCCAAACTGCCAAAAGGCTGTTAATTATGTTTAGCCAGTCTTGTGAGCATGGTGCCCTCTGACGGACAGCTAAGACAGTGATCTTGCTTTTCTCTACTGCAGCTAAAGTGTATAGCTAAAACATTTTCATTTAGTTTTTAGGTTGAATATCATTTTTATTGATTTTTTTTTCAAGAAAACAACAATATAAGAGGACCAGTAATGTGGGGGGGGGGGGGGGGTGGACAGAATAAAGAAAAGGGAAAGTGGGTTGGGATGGGGAAGGCGATCCCATAGTGCAAAATAGTATAACATCAGATATACATAACATCTTAAAACAGTTTTTCATAGGAAAGTATCTCTCCGTGCAGAGTGCCATCTCTCTCCGGACACCGCCCAGAACTTGTAACATACAATCAAACTGTCGTATGGGGTAGGATGTGGTGAGAGGGGTATAACAGGGTATGGGAGAACCAGGAAGGGGGGGGGGGGGAGGGACTCAGCATCATAGGACTTGTAATGTCCAGTTGCCATATTGTGTGCTATAGGAAGTTGTCAGACATTTATATTTCAACCCAAAATAACATTATTTTTTAACAATAAACAATAAAGACATCACCTCTTTCTAACCTTGTGTAGCGTAAGGCCTAGTCCTCATACAGAAATTCTGTTGAGGAGGAGGTTTGACGAGGAGTGGTGGGGCCAAAGGGACCATAGCATTTTGAATTTTTCCCAGGTATCATCTGTCTTTGCCTGTAACTCCTCCATGAGCATTGTGCCATTATGAATGTCTATCCATCTAGTGATAGAGCGAATGGTGTTCATTTTCCAGTACAGAGAGATGACATGACGAGCAGCGGATAGGAAGAATCTGAGATTCTTCTTGTGAGACTGGACTGGCCCTGGGAGGATGGATAGAAGAGCCACTAAAGGGGACGGGGTTAAAGAGGCATGATATACTTCATTGTAAATACTGAAAACTTTGTCCCAGAAAGGGCAGACCCTGTCACACTCCCATCACACATAGATATATGAACCCTTTCCTCTGTGACAGTACCAACATATATCCAAAGTTGTTGGATGCATCCTGTGTATTGTGACTGGATCTCCGTACCACCGTGATAATAATTTGAAATTCTTCTCCTGTGTGAATCCTGATCTGGGCGATTTATGTGTAAATGTGAATGATGTGGACCATTGCTCTGGGGAAATCTCTATGCCCAGGTCCCTTGACCACTTTTGCATGTAGTTAGGCAGAGAATCGCATGTGTGGGACTGTATGTCTCTATATATCAAAGACAGGGTGTGTCTGGGGATCTGAGAGACCTCTCAGATCTCCAGACACACCTTGTCTTTGATATATAGAGTCCACAGACCACTCATGACATTCGAGGATATGTGAGTGATCTGTGGACTTGTCCTGAAAGATGCAGTGTCCTGCTATTTTGATTCAGGGAAATTAAGGAGAGCCAGTCAGTCTGAATGGATAACTGACTATCTGGTGGTGGTTGGAATTGGCCTGTGGTGGGTTGAACGAACTGCCTAGCTGTAGGCGACTGTTCCTGTGTGCATGAGCTGCATTGTCTTCTGGAGACATAAGTCGGGAGTGATGGGTTATCAAACAGAGAGGCCAGAGGGCTAGGGTCAGTGGATAGGGCAAGTTTGTTATGTTTGCTATACCATAAGGTGAGCGCTTAGGTTTTCATGGTAGAAGCCCCGGTTATTGTGCGAAATTTAGCGTTATATCCCCAAAGAAGGGCCCGAAGGTCTACCAGTGCCATGTCTTGCTCTATGATTGTGGATGGCTTAGTTAGGGGTCTGGGGATCCATTCAAGGAGTCTCAAGATTATGGCAGAGGCATGGTATAATTGAAAATCTGGAAGACCAATGCCTCCTCGAATTTTGGGGGTACATAAGTTTTTGTGCTTAAGTCTGGGAGGGTGGTGCTGCCATATGAACTTGACCACTAGGGAGCGAAGCAAGAGGAAGAATGTGTTGGGTAGGAGTATGGGTAGTGTTTGAAATAAGTAGAGAAATGTAGGTAGAATGTGGACATTCATTCATCCCCACCATGTTAGCTTGAGATTATGCCAGGATTCTAGAGAACGTTGGATTTTCATCAGAGGACTATAATTTAAGGCGTATGTGTCTTGTAAGTCTTTAGGGACCTCTGTCCCCAAATACTTAACTGGAAATGATTGCCAGTAGAAAGGGAATTTTCCCCGAATAAGGGCCACATCCTTTCATTGCCAGAGAGATGTTCAGGGCTTCTGTTTTGGCTATGTTTAACTTGAAGTTGCTCTGCGCTCTGAAACGGTCAAGCTCTGGAAGAATGGCAGGAATGCTAACTTGTGGCTGAGAAGCAGATCATCTGCGTAAAGCAATATTTTGCAAGGGGCTGAGGGTGTGGGGATCCCGTGAATAGAGTCATTGCTGTGAATGGCTTAGGCTAGATGTTCAACTGTAAGCACAAACAATAACGGCGATAACGGCATCCATGCCTTGTACCATTTTTTATTTTGAAGGCCGCCGGGGACTCCCTGTTGGCTGTTACTTTGGCTGAGGGGATGGAGCGTAGTGACATTATTTTAGTCAATATCCGTGGGCCTAGGCCTATTTGATGCTGGGATGCCTGTAGGAAGGGCCAGCTCACCCCATCGAAAGCTTTCTCTGCATCACACGCCAGCAAGCAGGTGGGGGATATTGTGGTGTTTGGCATAGGATATGAGGTGTAGGGTTTTCGTGGTGTTGTCCCTAGCTTCCTGGCTTGGAATAAATCCTACTTGGTCACTATGGATTATGGAAGGAAGCAGTGGGACGTATAGTGTGGCTATAATTTTGGAAAATAACTTGAGATCAATGTTCAATAGGGAAATGGGCCTATAATTGCTGCATTGTGTATGGTCTTTTCCGGGTTTGGGTAGTACTACTATCTGGGTCTGAAAGAGTTGTGATGATAAAGGATGTGTCTCATCCACTTCCTCGAATGCTTGTTTCATGATTGGGGCTAGTTGTGCGATTTTTATTTTTTTATTTTTATAAAACTGGGGGTATATCCGTCTGGGCCTGGACTCTTGCCATTATTAAGACCTTTGATCGTGAGTAAAAAGTCATAGGAGGTTATGGGTTGTTCCTAAGTGTCTGCTTCTGAAGGAGATATTTTAGGTAATGCTGTGTCCTGTATGTATTGGTGAAGGCCCGAGGGGGGTGATGAAGTCTATGTCTCAGGTGGGGGGAGGTTGTAGAGGGTGGAGTAGAAATCCTTTAATTCGGAAACGATTTCAGAATTCTTGTATTTCATTTGTTTGGATGAGGAAACAACGTGAGAAATGTTTTTTCTCTGTTGTCTAGGGTGGATAACCCCTGCCTAGTGTTTCCCGCATTTATTAGCTTGAGAGTAGTGAATGTGGCATTCTTTATTACAGGCTGTCAGTGATCTTTCTGCAAAGAGGTGCAGCAGTCCCTCCTTGTGTTGGAGAGTTCAGCTAATGTTTTGGGATCTACAATGCGCTCGTGTGTGGCTTTGAGTGAGGCGATCAGAGAGAAGTGGTGTATGTCCTCTGCGCAAGCTTTTTTTAGTCTGGAGCCATGTTGATCCCTCTCAACACACACTTCAGAGTTTCCCATTTAATCAAGGCAGATGTCTTGTCTCGAATGTGGGTCTGGACAAAGTCTGTAACGGCTTTAGACACTGCAGCAGTGCATGCAATGTCATTCAGAAGGTTGTCATTGAGTCTCCAAGTGTTTCGTCGTATGTGTTGTGGTAATCTGCCAAGGGTTACGTTTACCGGAGCATGGTCTGACCATAATTTTAGGCCAATCCCACAAGTAGGATCTAAATCCAGTAATGTTTGTGAGAGGAAAATGTAATCTATCCTGCTGTAGGATTTATGTGCAGGGGAGTAATATGTATAGTCTCTCTCAGCGGGGTGTAGGAGTCGCCATGTGTCAACTAGGGGTAACTGTTATGGTGGAATGTATTTTACCTAATGTGGAAGGTGTGATGTATGACTTACCAGTGGACGAGCCCAATCTCGGGATGGGGGGATATTGAATTCACCCCCTACGATTAAATTAGGGGTCCCAAAGGTTTTCAGGAGGCTGTCGCAGAGGAAAGGAAGTGGAGCTGCTCCTGATTTGTTAGATAAACATTAGCAATTGTCAAAACAGTCTGTAAATATTGCAATTTCAAAAACGGGAATCTGCCTTTCGGATCTATGTCAGTATCGAGTACTTCCGGGGTAAAGCAGCTGTGGAAGGCCACTGAAACCCCATTCGTTCTAGATATGGGATTAGTGCTGTGGGACCATGTTGTAAAGTGTTTGTCTGGAAGTGATGGGACAGTGTCCGAGTGAAAATGCATTTCCTGTAATAGTATCTGCGTTTTGGCTTTGTGGAAATGATGTAGTATCTGTCTGCGTTTTGTGTAAGTGTATTGAATCCTCGACAATTTAGCAAGGATATCTTAAACTCTAAGGTGGTCACCATAGTCTGGGGATCAAGGAAAAAAGTGTGTCTGTGGGTCCTTGCGGTGAATGGGCCTATTTTGAATTGTTGAGCTGAGATGAGAAGGGGAAGAGAGGGGAGGAGAACAAGGAAATGAGGTAAGAAAGGGAAGGGAGGTGTGTACTGCAACAGTAATAAGTATAGTAAAGCTGGGTGCATATTGAGTGCGAGATCGTGATGGGAAAGGTGTCTTAGGGAGCAGTACTTTAATTTTATGTGAGGTGTATGTTTGAGCAAGTTGTTGCTATCTGCAGGGAGACTGTTCCCTCTAGTGCTCATTTTGGGGTAGAGGTGATGGGCACAACAGAATAGTGCTAAAATGTAATTCAAATGCAGTGACAGTGAAAACTCTGCTAACCCTATTGCGGGGAATGTGTTTGGTCTAACCAGGGGAGCTCCGCCCCTGTCTTATTGGTGTCTAATGTCAATGTTGAAATGTTAAAAACATTTCAAATAGCACCTTAATCTAACTAAGTTATTATCAATTGAGCTAGAGGTGGTATTCACAGGGTCACCTTATATCTATGTTACAACTGTGCGTATTATAACAGTTATATAAAACAAGTAACTTATAACATGTGTAAAAACATCTGAAACTTAGCCCTGAGGACAGCTGTGACAGCTGTGGGGTGCATCTCTTCCCCTCTTCTGGGAAGAATGACCATCCGCGGGGGCCACTCGCCTCTACCGGGTTCCCAGTTCAGAGAGGGGAAAAAAGGACAAAAACAGGAGAGAAAAAAATCAAATCACAGAAAACTTGAGAGGATAAGATTCTGACCTGTTGGTGGGGAGGATGGTGCTTCATCCTGCCGGGGATTTGGACACGCGAGATCGAAAGCGTTTCTTTTTGGATTGCTTTTCCCATCCAGAGGAGAGAGGGAAGCCTGGAGTTGCTGATCTGAGGGGCCATTCTGGAACCTGGATTTGTGGAAATTCAAAAGTGCCCAAGAAGTTAGCCAGATCCCCTAGTGTTCGGAAGATAGCTGACTTGCTGTTATGGGATGCAGATAGTTGGAATGGGAACACTCACCTGTATTTGATCTGCTTAGCTTGTAATGCATCTGTTACTGGTTTCAGGGCCTTTCGCATGAGTAGTGTCTGTCACGATAGATCTGTCAGGAGCATGACAGGGGTATCATTGAACAAGATGTATTCCTGGGAACGAGCTGCTTGCATTATGTCAGATTTCACATTGAAAAAATGTATGTGGCAAAGGACATCTCTTGGGTAAGCTGGATTTGGATTGCGGGGTCCTAGGGATCTGTGGATTCTGTCTATTTCTAAGTGGTGTCTCTTTGGGTTTATTCAGCAGCTTATTAAACATAGTGGTGGCAGCCATTGCTAGATGTTTATTTTCCACAGATCCCGGCAGACTTAAAATGTGAATATTGTTGCGTCAGCTTCTGTTCTCTTGGTCGTTCAGACCATAAAACAGTTGTTGTATTTGGTTAATGTGCTCTTGCAAAATGTGCTCATGTTCTATAATTCTGGAGGCTGATTCTCCTACATTGGTCTCAATATCTTCTATGCAGTGGCCTATGTCTTTGCGGAGGTCACTGATCTCCCTCCTGTATGATCTCTCCAGCCTGCTTATGTAGGATTCAATGTTCTGCTTTGTGGGGAGGGCCTTGATATAGGCTTCCATGTGCCAGCTTGCTCCCTGGCTGTGGTGGGGAGGAGAGGAGCTTCTGGAGTGAGGAGGACTCCTTGGGTGGTGGGTTTCTGGGTCTGAGGACCGGGGTGAGTGAGGGGGATGTGCAGCCTGTACCTTAGAGGCAATGTGTGCTGCCTGTGTTGTCGCCGAGCGGGTCGCCACCATCTTGGAAGTTGGCGTAGCCTTGTTGTCTGGGCCCCACATGGGGAAATAACTGCCTATTTTCCTGGATTTCTGTGTCTCCGAGATATGGGGGGGGGGGGGGGTGTTTTTGTAGCCTCTCCTGTTCATGTGGGAGGCCGATGGGCGCTTTGTTGGTGGTGCTGTGTACCGTTTTTAGGACTATTAGGGGCGTCCTTCCGCTCCATACGCCAAGCCACACCCACTTAATTTCATTTTAAGATGGATTCGAGAAGAGTTAAAACTCTTGTTTTTTGCTATGTTTTTTGTTATGTTCCGTTGAGGAAATTTCCCTTCTTTTCTTGTCCCAGAGACGCAACAAGAAGTTGTAGAAAATCTTAAAAAGTGAAGGGATTCCAGACAGTTACAAGTGTCCCCAGTGAAAGATTTTTCCTTATCCCTTATCCTGGGGACTGTCATCAGTACAAATAGAGGGGTGTATCTTACTAATGGAGACACAAAGAGCATTAAAAACTTCAGAGGGTCTTACCCTCACGCTTTTATTTTAGGTAATATAACTTGTAACTTGGTCACTGAGCTGCCCCCAGGTTGCTGATGGAACAATAAAAGACCATGACCCTTCTTTCGGGGTCACCACTTTGCTCCTGCCTTTTGCAAGCATGGTCAAATGTTCCCCAGATTGATAATGCTGTGCAATGCAGTATAGCCTAAATGGTTCACAGTGCTTCCCCTCTCACTAGCAACCTGTTCAGAAATGAAAAGAAGCCTAGAGGCGATTCAGTTCGCATTGTGCGCTATATAAGTATTTCATTCATTCATTCATAAAGGGCCCGTTTACATGGGCTGTCCGATCAGGTCCGCCTGTCAGTTTTTCAGGTGGACCTGATCGAACCTTGCTGTCTCCCCTATGGAGTGGTGGATATCATCGAACACATCAGCCGCTATCCGGTCCAATCCTGCCCACAAAATCTAGACGGATGGTGGTCCTATTTTCCATCTGTCTATCGAATTGGGTAGGAACAAATGAAAATGGAAATGTGGTCAGTTTCCATCCGAGTACCCCATAGAGGAGAGTGGGACTGTGTCCATGTGCGCTTTGCACAGTGAGCGGAGACGGACCTGTTATCTGCTTGCTCAGCGGGGATTGGCGGAATAATCCCCCCGCTAAGCAAGCGAAATCCATTGCATGGAGGCGCCCTTGTCAAAGGGGCCTTATATTCAGGTGCTTATATTATCTATTTAAAAAATACAGTAATTATTCTGATTCATTGAAAAGACAATGAGAATAAATAGTGGTCTCTTTTTGTTCCTGGAGTTTTACTTTAGTTAACAGCATAATGTGTAAAAGTACAAAACCAATTGGATTAGTTGGACTAATTTAGTCATAGATATGTTATAATTATTCATACTGTATGTTTTCTATACATTATAGATGATCTTTATAATCAATGAAAATTAAAATAACTTGTATGGAAGAGAATAAGGTGTATTTATATTGTGAAAAGCAGAATGCACAAGGACATAATGCCCCACTTAGTGGATCTTTACAACCACTGAGTCTAGAAATTGTGTACACTTTTGTGCATTTTTCTATGTTTGAAATGTTGTCAAATGAATGCAAAAGCAATTTTTATTCTGTTGGAGCAACCAGTGTATACAAAGTATACGCTGGCAGCAAATGTATACATTTCTGGCTTAGCCTAGTATAGAGGGGAAAAAAAAGAGTATGCAAATAGTAAGCATGGTCACACATGTTATCGCTGTAGGAACAGCCCATGACACAGCAGTGAACAAAGGGTAGATGTCCCTTGTGCCAGTGATTGTCAAGAAAGATATAAGTTGCCTTGGTTACTGCATCTATTATATATTTGTGTGAATGTATGAACAGATGTTAATACACAAGAAACTGATAAAGTCCCTTTTGAAGTGTATGTATGGTTACAACATATTTCCAAATGGCTACATCTATGAAATACAACCTTTGCAAATCCAAGAATTTATATAAAAAAAGCAAACATTTATGGGAATTGAATAAATGTTTGTTAGACCATTGACATTAAAAGCAAAGCCTTTTAAATTCTAGCCGTTGAACAAGGTTGTTACTGTAAATATTGCATAGCAAAATGCATTGGGCTTTATTAGATGGAGTTTTACAGGGAGCAGTGGCCAGTTGTAATTCATAACCGACAAAAAAGATGCATAAAGGGTAAGGAAACGCAAAAATCTCCTTACCCTTTTGCCCCCCTCCTGAGCTGAAATGCTCCCCCAAGATCCATGCCATGAGTTTTCATCACCAAGGTCTGCCACAATGTGTACATTCTGCACCCTTGCTTTTTTTAACCAATTTCGGGAATTTTTTTTTAATGGGATCAGAGACAAAAAAAAAAAAATTCAGTTAAAGTGGGGAAGGCATATTAGTTCTGACAATATTTTAATTTCTGTCTGTTTCTTTCTGTCTTGGGGATATCCATACCCCTAAGGTAACACATACACCAGAGATATGCAATTAGCGGACAGCAGCAGCAGTGTTCAGATGCAAGCGTGCACGAGTGCCCCCATGGAATGGGGCTTGCCATGGGGGCACTGGACAGAGGAGGGGCCAGGAGCACAGGCAGGGGACCCAAGCAACGGAGGTTCATGTGGCTCTGTGCAATTCCATTGCACAGAGCAGGTAAGTATAGACATGTTTTTTTTTTTTTTTAATTTACCTTTACAATCATGTTAAGCTGTCAGCAAATTCCACTTACCATTACGTTATGCCTGAAGCACCTCCTGTTTTTCCTCCACTTTCTAGTAGTGTAGTACAAATAAAAGTTATTTTCTGCTCAAAAAAATACACATGTTGCATATTCCTGCGCAGAAAATATATGGACGTGACACTAGT
Source organism: Lithobates pipiens (assembly GCF_037356315.1). Lineage (NCBI taxonomy): Eukaryota > Metazoa > Chordata > Amphibia > Anura > Ranidae > Lithobates > Lithobates pipiens. The sequence goes on from NW_027507764.1 coordinate 285,966,144, forward strand.
GTGGTATGAACAGGGCATGTATAAAATAATTGTTTCCTGTGTGTCCCTGCAGATACCTACGTTAGAAAAATGCACGTCTCTGCATATGGTGTCAACAAGGCCTTAATGTACAACATTAAGGCCTTGTTGACACCATATGCAGAGAGTATAGTAGTGTAAACGGGACACATGTGTCCTTTGAGAGACCTACATTAGAAAAATGCTTGTCCCTGCACACAGTGTGAACAAGCCCAAAAAATTCTATGCAAGTCAAATGTACCTGATTTTTCCATTTTCTTTTATAAATAAGTTTTTTTTAAGTTTACGTAATACAAAGAAAAAATGTGGGTGTCAGTACACTAACAAAAGAGGAGGGGTTGCAGCCCTGTATATATGAGAACAAGATTTTTGAAAAGGAGATTGGTACATAAAAACATTAAACAACTATACTGTACACATCCCATAAAATAGAGAGGTAAACGTACATTTCTTGAATCAAGGAGACATGGATGAGTCACCTTAGGGGGAAGCTACCAACCTCAGATAAGGTCTGGAAAGACAGGCTACAAGCGATATCTGTCCTTACCCTATGATCTAGCTACACAAAGTAATGGAACCTTCATTCAAACAAAATGTAAGAAATCATATATGACATATCCCTAATAGCGCTATATACAGCAGGGTTCTCCAAAGCACAGCCCGCAGGCCACATCTGGCCTGCTGGGATGTTTTTTTCTGGCCTGCCACTTGAGTCCTTAGACTCATGTCAGGTTCGGTTTCTGCTCAAGCAATGTTTGGTAGCAGGACTTGCGCTGCATACTCACCCCTGGCAGTATGCAGTGCAGGTCCTGCAACCCAACAAAGCCCGCCAACCCGGACACTAAGTTGTTGATTGCTAGGACCATCAGCTAGAACCTGCTGCACCTCCCGACTCCCTGCCTGCTGTTAGGAGATGCAGTAGAACTGCACTGAAGCCAGACACCGATGTAAGTGGGACACAAATGTGACTGCTGGTGCTGTTAGGGAGAAGGGGAGGGCTCTCTGATGATGACACAAATGTGCAGGGTCTCTGATGGGGACACAAATATTCAGGGGGTCTCTGGTGGGGACACAAATATGTGGGGGTCTATGACTGGGACACAAACTGGGGGGCTCTGATGAGGACACAAATGTGCATTGTGGGGTCTGATAGGGACATAAATGTGCATTGAGATGTCTGATAAGGACATGGATGTAAGACGGGGGGGTCTGAGTGTCTGGGGGCTCCAATGGGGCACAAATATGCAGGGGGTTTGTGATGGGGACATAAATATGCAGGGGGTCTCTGATGGGGACACACATATGTAAGGGGCTCTGATGGGGATACAAATATTCAGGGGGTCTCTGATGGGCACATATATGTGCATCAGGGGATCTGACAGGTACACAAATGTACGTTAGGGCGTCTGATAGGGGCACAAATTTGTGGCGGGGGCGGTCTGATGGGGACACAGTGTTTGTGGGGGGCTCTGATGGGGACACAAATATGCAGGGGGTCTCTGAAGGAGACATAAATATGCAGGGGGCTCTGATGGAGACAAAAATATGCAGAGATCTTTGATGGGGACACAAATATGGAAAATGGCTCTGATGGGGACACAAATATGGAAGAGGGCTCTAAGGGGGACACAAATATGGAAGGTGTCTCTAAGGGGGACACCAATATGCGGTGTCTCTCTAATAGGGACACAAATATGGAATGGGGATCTAAAGGGATCTGATGGGGACACAAATGTGTGGGGAGACTCTGATGTGGACACAAATGTGTGAGGAGACTCTGATGGGGACCAAATGTGTATGACGGTAACACAGATATAATGCCCTGTGCACACTGGAAGTTTAACCCACGGTGCATGAGGTTACGGCATTCAGAATTAGGAGGAGGATACAGGTGCACCATCCTAATATCCATTATAGATGAGGAGAGGAGGAGGTAGAGGGGGTCCATTTCTTCAGAATGGCCCTATGTGCCACTAACAAGCAAATCGCTATCCAATTTAAGTGACTGGTTTTCCCCCTCTTAGAAGTCAACCTTTGAGATAACGGGCTGTTGTAAACCAAAGAGCAAGAGATGGGGGTCTTTGGGGATACAACACCATGTCACGCAATATACAAAATTGATCGCCTGGTTCCAACAGTTTGAGATGGGGGGGCAATGCTTTCCATCAGTTTTTATGCACATATTATTATTTTATTATTATAAAGGATTCATATGGCACCAACAGTTTCTGCAGAGCTTTATGTGGGGGCATGACAGTACAGTTACAATACAAATCAATACAGGAGAGATCAGAGGGCCCTGCTCATTAGAGCTTACAGACTAGAAGGGAGGGTCAAGTGGAACAAAAGATAATAACTGTGGGGGATGAGCTGATGGAGAAAATGAAAACACAGTTGTTGGGTGTGGGTAGGATAGGCTTCTCTGAAGAGAGGGGTTTTCAGGGATCGTCTAAAGGCTAATAGAGTAGGAGATAATCGGACAGATTGGGGTAAGTTATTCCATAAGTTTGGAGAGGCTCTGAAAAAGTCCTGTAGGCAAGTATGGGAGGAGGTGACGAGGGAGCTAGTAAGCAGGAGGTCTTGAGAGGAATGAAGAGAACAATTAGGTTGGTATTTAGAGACTAGGCTAGTGATGTAGCTGGGGGCTAAGTTGTGGATGGCTTTGTAAGTAGTTGTTAGTATTTTAAATTTAATTTGTTGGGTGAGCGGAAGCCAGTGCAGGGATTGACATAGAGGAGTAGTAGACACAGCGATTGCTAAGGTGGATGAGTCTGCCAGCACCATTCATGATAGATTAAAGGGGAGATAGACTATGTCGAGGTGAGCCAATGAGAAGGGAGTTGCAGTAGTCGAGACAAGAGATGACCAGGAACTGAATAAAGAGTTTTTTTGGGGTAGAAAGGGGCATATTTTTGGAGATGTTGCAGAGGTTAAGGTGGCAAGATTTGGACAGTGATTGGACATGGGGCTTAAAGGAGAGTTCAGAGTCCAGGACTACACCTAGGACCTTGGCATGTGGGGATAGGGCTTATAGTTGTGCCGTCGATTTTGACAGAGAGATCAGCGGAATGGGCACGTGGGGGAGGAAAAATTATAAGTTTGGTTTTGGATAGATTGAGTTTGAGGAAGTGATGTGACATCTAGGAGATGGAGAGAGTGAGCTGAGGTATAGAGAAATCAATTTGGGTGTCATCAGAGTAGAGGTAGTATTGAAGCCATGGGAGGCTATCAGCTGACCCAGGGAGGAGGTCTAGATTTAAAATAGGAGAGATCCAAGAACAGAACCCCAACAGAGAAAGGAAGAGGTGAGGAGGAAGTAGAATTGTAGCACTAAGAGTGTGGTTGGATAAGTAGGAAGAGAACCAGCGAAGAGTACAATCGCGGAGACCAAAGGCGTAGAGTTTTTGGAGGAGCAGGGGGTAGTCAACCATATCAAAGGCAGCAGAGAGGTCCAGGAGTAGTAGTACAAAATAGTGTCGATTGGTTTTGGCCATTAGTAGATCATTTGTTTTAGGAGAGCAGTTTATGTGGAGTGTTGAGGACAAAATCCAGACAGAAGGGGATCAAGTAGGCTATTATTATCAAGGTGGTCACTCAGTCAGTTGTAGAATGTTGTTAAAGGAGTTTGAATAAAAAGGGGAGCAAGGAAATGGGGCGTAGTTTGTTAAGATTGGACGGGTCGAGTGAGGGCTTTTTAAGTATGGGGCTGACTATTGAATGTTTTGGAAAGTTGGGGAAGATGCCAGAAGAGAGGGAGAGATTGAAGATGTGGGTTAGAGAGTATAGAATAGAGCCAGAGGGTGAACGTAGCATTTGTGAAGAACAGGATCCAGAGGGAAGGTGGTAAGATGGACGTTAGCAAGTCATTTCACAACCTCATCTATAGTGGTGGGAATGAAAGAGGGAAATAATGATTGTGCCTGTGGGCATGAAGTGTAAAGCATGGTGGGCATCTGAACAGCAGTGATCTCCTTACGAAACTGTATTGAACTTCTGTTTGAAGTGATTGGCGATCTCCTGGACAGTGAGTGAGTTAGTGGGGGAAGGCAGTGGAGAACGAAGTAGAGAGTTGAAGGTAGAGAAGAGTTGACGGGGACGTGATGATAAGTTGTTAATGAGAGTGATAAAATAGGTCTGCTTGGCAGTGAGGAGGTTGGAATTGTATTTTTGGAGGGCAGATTTGTATTGGTTGAAATCTGTTGTGAATGAGCTCTGAGGAAGCTAGCGTCCCATAGGCTAGTGAAACGCGTCAGTGAGTGTGACGTCAGTGCGTTTACCAGGGGACATGTCAGCTCACCACACGAGCACAGATTCAATGGCGACATGTCAGCGGGAATTTCAAATACACGGCCGTTCAGAGTGTGTACTACCATCATAAATTATACAGTGGACAGCAGGACTTGCTTTTGAATTACTTACCTTTGCTGTGGATCGGCCGATTTGGATGGGTAGATATGCTAGCAGCTAACAGTAAGCAGCTCTAAGAACGGACATAGTGTAAGAGTGCTGTGGATATAAGATGCAAGCTGTGTGTGACACTCTATCCCTGCTTGGCTTTCCCCATCCCATCCACCCTGCTTTGCTCAGCTAATAATTATATATAAGAACTGTACATGACTGCTCAGTGACTGTTTTGCTGATTATGGTCACCTTCTGCTGCTTAGCCAGTTGATGAACAAAAGCTAACCTGCTAATCATTATTTAATAATTATGAAATAAGTACTGAACTGTGTACTGTTACCAGCTTTGAGTTGTTTGAACTGCAGGCTTTGCTGGACCGTGCCATCTCATCAAATACACTGACTTTAGCCACATGTTTGTTTATTAGCTATCTATTAGCAGTATCTATGTATATATGTGGATGTGTGTTGGTGAGGTATGTATGTATGTGCAGGTGCATCACCCCTTTTTAATATGACAACGTTGTCTATTTTTTAATCACTGGTGGTCTACATTTGTAGTCGTCTCTGTTTTGCTTTGTTATATATGTGTGTTTTTTTAGATTTTTTGATATTCATTAAAAATTAAATAATCAATTACAGGTCTCTCATCGCCCTTCTTGGGGGAACTCTTTCTTTCCCTCTATTTTGTTTAGTACGCTGTAAGGTTGAAAGAGTCACTTTTCTGGTGAAGTTATCCAAGAATTAAAGCGGAGGTCCACCCTAAAGTGGACCTTCTGCTCATTGGGACCCTCCCCCCTCCGGCGCCACAATTGGCACCTTTCAGGGGGGAGGGGGTGCAGTTACCTGGATAATCCAGGTAACTGCACCCAGTTCCGGGATAGCTCTCTGCGGAAAGGGGCGTAGATCTACGCCCCTTTCCGAAAGTCCCCCGCTACCTTCTGGGAAACACACAGATCCCAGAGGCAGCGGGTCCATCCTTATTGCGCAGCGAGATTCGCGCATGCGCAGTAGGGAACCGGGAAATTATGCCGAAAGGTTCCACTTCCTGATTCCCATACCCAAGATGGTGGCGGAAGCACCCGGGAGACGATCGAGAGATCGGCTTCGGGTGCCGACATCGCGGGCGCGCTGGGCGGGTAAGTGTCATCATTTTAAAAGTCAGCAGCTGCTGTATTTGTAGCTGCTGGCTTTAAAAAAAAACAAAAAAACGGCGGACTCCCGCTTTAAGTAGTTGGTTTATTCAATTAATAACTTTGGAAAAATTAATTAATTGGGTTGATCCGGGCATCAAATTTAGTTGTTCCAGTTAGTGGGGGAAGGCAGTGGAGGACGAAGTAGAGAGTTGAAGGTAGAGAAGAGTTGACGGGGAGGGGATGATAACTTGTTAATGAGAGTGATAAAATAGGTCTTCTTGGCAGTGAGGAGGTTTGAATTGTATTTTTGGAGGGCAGATTTGTATTGGTTGAAATCTGGTGTGAATTAGGCCTCAAGTTTTGACTGAGCTATCTGCAGGTCTAGGTATTTCAGGTAAGGGGCTTGCACATTCTTGTGTAAAAACAACCACCATATAGTTACTTTTGTGTGTTCATTTTAATTTCAATAGTTTTCTATGTGGTTCTGAAATTGGCAATAAAAGTTAAAAATACTTACAGCTTATAATTTGGAAGTCATATCCCCACATCTTCATATTAAGCAGTGGAAAGGTCATTGGCTATTGACTAATGTAGCAGTGTTTCAATTTATGAATTTTGCAGTGATCCAAGTTCTAATTATTAAAATGTTAAGTAATAAAATTAAAATGTTGTGTATGTAAGTAAACCACTATATAACAATAATAAATTAATGATGGAATTACTGTGATGATGTTCAAAGTAAAACCTACATATATTTCAAAGGCCAAATAATAGGCTTTAGAAATGTCAGCGATTGTATGTTCTAAATGATTATATGGATTATCTGCTTAAAATATTGCAAAGGGAAAACTAAACTACACATAATGTTTTTAATTACTTTGTTGAAAGTAATTTACTTCAAGTAGGCAATGTGTGCTATCAAGTAAAGTATTTGTCAACAAGAGGTTAATTTTATGCTACTAAACAATTAAAATGACTTGTGTAGTTTATTCCCATGATGATGTTGGAGGATAATCATTTTCTAAAAAAACAAAGATTTCTGTATTTTAAATCTTCTGAAGAGCGATGCGGGGAATATAAATGAGTAGAATGCAGATTGCAAAGATTTGTGTGCTCCCTCATATTTTCTGTAAACACAAAAGCATAGGTGGATGCTAACCTGAATGACTCACCCAAGTTCTTGACGGGTAATGCCATCATTATTAAAAATAAGAATACCATGGACAGATGCTGATTGTATTGTCACTTTACTACTTTTAGGAGGCAAAGCGGTTCCAGAACATTGATAAATCCTGGCAGAAGATTATGCAGAGGGCTCATGAGACCACCAATATAGTCCAGTGCTGTGTTGGCGATGAAACATTGGCACAGTTGTTGCCACATTTACTTGAACAGCTGGAGATGTGTCAAAAATCTCTCACTGGATACCTGGAAAAGAAGCGTTTGGTATTTCCTCGGTTTTTCTTTGTTTCAGATCCAGCTCTTCTGGAAATCCTTGGACAAGCATCAGATTCACACACTATTCAGGTAAAACATATATTGTTCGCTAATGTTTATTATTAAAAATATTTTGACTTTCTTAAAGTGAACACAAAAGATAGTCAGCTCATCCTCCATATGCTCTTTTGATGAATCCAGGCTAAGTACAAGATCAGCCTTCTCCTACACACAAACAGAACTGATTCAAAAAAGAATGATCAGCAAACAATGATTAAATAAAATCCAGATGTTTATTATATTTGTTTTAAAACAAAGCATACTAGTACCAGAAGACTGTGTTGATAACAGTGGCGGAATTATAGGGGTCGCCAAGATCGCCGTGGCGACCGGGCCCCTTGCTGCCTGTACTCTTCCATAGGAGGGGAGGCTGATAGGAGCTCCCCGATCATCAGCCGAACTGAAATCGGCACTGTGCGGGAGCTCCTCACATTAGAGTAAAGTGGCGACCGGGCCCCTTGCTGCCTGTACTCTTCCATAGGAGGGGAGGCTGATAGGAGCTCCCCGATCATCAGCCGAACTGAAATCGGCACTGTGCGGGAGCTCCTCACATTAGAGTAAAGTGTGTGTGCTCTTTGTCTCCCCCTACAGTGCAGTACCCGGCAGGAAGAGCCAAGGTAAATGTCTGACGTTTTTTTTTCTATAAGACTAGCTTCTGTATGTGTTTATATGTGTGTGTGTGTGAGCATGCTTGTATGTGTGTGTGTGAGCATGCTTGTATGTGCGTGTGAGCATGCTTGTATGTGTGTGTGTGTGTGTGTGTGAGCATGCATGTATGTATGTGTGTGTGAGAGCATACTTGTATGTGCGTGTGTGTGTGAGCATGCTTGCGTGTGTGAGCATGCTTGTATGTGTGTGTGTGTGAGCATGCTTGTATATGTGTGTGTGTGAGCATGCTTGTATGTGTGTGTGTGTGAGAGCATGCTTGTATGTGCGTGTGTGTGTGTGAGCATGCTTGTATGTGCGTGTGTGTGTGAGCATGCTTGTATGTGTGTGTGAGCATGCTTGTATGTGCGTGTGAGTGTGAGCATGCTTGTATGTGTGTGTGAGCATGCTTGTATGTGCGTGTGTGTGTGAGCATGCTTGTATGTGCGTGTGTGTGTGAGCATGCTTGTATGTGCGTGTGTGTGTGAGCATGCCTGTATGTGCGTGTGTGTGAGCATGCTTGTATGTGCGTGTGTGTGAGCATGCTTGTATGTGCGTGTGTGTGAGCATGCTTGTATGTGCGTGTGTGTGAGCATGCTTGTGTGTGCGTGTGTGTGAGCATGCTTGTGTGTGTGAGCATGCTTGTATGTGTGCGTGTGAGCATGCTTATATGTGTGTGAGCATGCTTGTATGTGTGTGTGTGAGCATGCGTGTATGTGTGTGTGTGTGTGTGAGCATGCTTGTATGTGTGTGTGTGTGTGTGTGTGAGCATGCTTGTATGTGTGTGTGTGTGTGTGTGTGAGCATGCTTGTATGTGTGTGAGCATGCTTGTATGTGTGTGTGTGTGTGTGTGTGAGCATGCATGTGTGTGTGTGAGCATGCATGTGTGTGTGAGCATGCGTGTGTGTGTGTGAGCATGCATGTGTGTGTGAGCATGCGTGTGTGTGTGTGTGTGTGTGTGAGTGTGCATGTATGCATATGTATGTATGTGAATGTGCATGCATTTATCAGTGGCGGTGCATCCAAAAGGGTGCACAGGTGCCGCCCCCTCTCTCCAGCCACCCCCTCTATGACCAATGGATAGATTCATGCATAGCTTAGCATGAATCTATCCATGACCACCGCTGCCACCCCCATATTTAGGTGTCTGGTCCCTTTTGGGGTGTCGGGCACCTGAATTACAGCGGTGGGGGGTGTTTTTGCAGCACCTGATTAGAGCCATGGGCTCTAATAGGCTTCAAAATAGGTGAACTGTGAGCGACGAGTCAGTCTAGCCAGGCGTGTTAGAAAAGTGAATTAATATTCACTTTCCTAACACTGAACCGCCTCTCCACCAATCAGGTGTGCCTCACCACTGTGCCCATCAAATGTCACCGCTGTGCCCATCAAACTCTGCCGCTGTGCCCATCAAACTCTGCCGCTGTGCCCATCAAATGCCACAGCATTTGGGTAACAGACCCATTACCTGATTGGTTGAAACGATAGGCGTCCAATAGCTACGCCTATCAGGAGGAGAGGACGGGATATGAGGATGGCAGGAGATGCATGGAGGACCCCGCTCATGGCCGTTACCCGCTGCCCCACCAAGACAGGGTAAGTGGCGGGCAGAGAGCGAGCAGGTGGTGGGGATTCACAGTGGCAGCATTTGATGGGCACACCAACAGCATTTGATGTGCACAGTGGCGGCATTTGATGGGCACAGTGGCAGCATTTGATGGGTACACTGGCAGCATTTGATGGGCACAGCTGTGGCATTTGATGGGCACAGCGGCAGAGTTTGATGGGCACAGCGGTGACATTTGATGGGCACAGTGGTGACATTTGATGGTACAGTGGTGGCATTTGATGGTACAGTGGTGGCGTTTGATGGGCACAGTGGCTGTAATTGATGTTTTTTAAATCGGTCCCTTTATATGCGGCCACCCACTTGGGACTGGGCCCTGGTGTTCCACCATCGGGCTCGGAGAAAAGAGCCCTGTCCGGAGGTCGGGGGGTGGGGCCCTCCAAGGTTTCTTGCATCGGGGCCCTGAAGGTTCTAGTTATGCCACTGGTTGATAATGTGCTGTGACCTGAAAAAGGTCAAATCCAAATGTGTGAAAGACAGATTTAAATAATTCACAACAGGAGCAATGAAATCTTACCACCTTTTCCTGTATTTTTATGGAAGCAGAAACTTTGGACTTAAGCTGGCTATATGCTTGCAGATTTTCAAATTAACATTCATATGAACATGCGTACCAAAATCCTCAGCACATTTGATAGTTTGATGAATGCCATTCGGAAGTACTTTAAAATTTAGTTTTTCTGTATTTTTGTTCTACTGTACTTTTCATTTCACTTTAAATCAGACTAACAAAGTATGAATAATAGCTGAAAAAGATTACAAAGCAATGGCACTATTTGGATACAGGCCATTTTATACCCATTAAAATGTATCTTTTATATTTTGGTTTCTGTTTTAAACAGCTGACATGTTGATGCATACTTTACAATGATGAAAAGGATCACAGAAAAAAATATAATCCTTTTCTCAGAAAATCTATTTTCTCCAACTTTAGATTTTGTCTCAATGTACTACTGTATTTCAGACACCTAGAGATAGTAGTTTCAGTATCTGCAGCTCTGCCCATAACCAAGGCCATGCTAATGTTCTGTTTCTTCACACCATTTAGTTGTTGATGATGCTTCTTGCCCTACTTTCTAAATCTCTGAAGCTAGAAGTCCATCTTTTATCTCCCTCTTACTCCACTGTACATATCACTTCTCATAGAGGTGCTCATAGCAGCATGGAAATCACTGTTAGCCCTCTGCATTAGCGTGCCTTGGGCAGTCTTTATAGTATGACATATTTTTGAAGTGTATGAATTTGCGGATGCAGTAAATAAGTTGTATTGTTTGTAAATCTTTTTAAAGGCTAATATAAGTAAAATAAGTATTATGAATTTTTATTTTCAGGCTCACCTCCTGAGTTTATTTGACAATGTTAACAGAGTAGGCTTTCACGAGAAGAACTATGATCAAATTTTGTATTTTGAATCTCAAGAAGGGGAAAAAGTTAACCTAGGGGAGCCTGTCAATGCTCAGGTAATATCTGTGATTAGTATTAGTTGAATATTTGCTATAAAATAATATCCTTATCATCATCTGTATAATTAATGATGCCAAACAACATTTGATCTTAAAGTGGTTGTAAACCCTTACAAACCACTTTGACCTACAGGTAAGCCTAGATTAAGGCTTACCTGTAGGTCCAAGCAATATCTCCTAAACCTATATGGTTTAGGAGATATTTGCCTGAAAACGGCGCGCAGGCGCACTGAACGCGGCAGTTCCAAAAATGGAGCTGCCGCATTTGTCGACTCCCGTGCGCATGCGCGGGAGTGACGTCATCGCGGCTTCGCCGAATGACAGCGGCGGAGCTACGAGACGCTACCAGCAAGATGGATGCGGCGGACTACAGGGGACAGCGCGACTTCGCTGGCTCCTGTGTCAGGTAAGTGACACATAATGGGCTACTATGCGATGCATAGTAGTCTATTATGCTTTACCTTTGCAGGGAAAAAAAAGAGGAAGTAAACTCATCAGGGTTTACTTCCTCTTTAAAAGGTTTTCCACATTACACAAAAAAAAAGTTAAATCCTTTTGGCTTCATGTGCAGGTATTTTGATAAGTTCCAACAGTCAGGTATTTTTTAGGGATGGGTTCACACTATAGAACGCAGGGGCTCACAACAGGAGTCCGGTGTGTTTCTATTCACCATATCAGGTCCAATTTCAGCCCAAATTTTGGGCTGAATTTGGACCTGAAACAGACCAAAAGACGCATGGGGCTCCTGTGCAATTTGCACCGGAGCCGCTATGGAGATGTGTGAACCGGCTCCATAAAGATCTGGTCACAATCTCCTGCTGTGCGAATTGGATGTGTGGAAACCCACATTCATTTCACAATAGTGTGAACTGGGAACCCAGCCCTAAATCAGCTCCAAGGTGTTTGAAGCACCAGACTTTGCTCTGCCTTTCCTCAGCTCCTCAGGAACTCTTTAGAAACAACTGATTTCCAGGTTTTGGCTATTTCATATCAAGTGCGGTGACATATACTGTGCTATGCCTGAAGGACTTTAAAATAAGTTTTGGGCAACATTCACATAGCCGTAAACCTTTTACTGATGTTTTTGATACAAAAGTTCCTGTGTAAAGGATACTTTCTTTTAGATCCATTTTTGGAATGTGTAAAATTGTCCTGTTTTTTATTTTTTTTAGTACCAGAGTGCATTTACATCTGGTATACGTGTCCTCAGATGCAGTTTTTTTGGATTATGTGTTACAGATCTGAACAAAGAGCATGTTTACGCACCTGTGTGAATGTCTCCTTTGAAAATAATGCAGCTGCTTTCAAATCAATAAATAAAAACACTTGCAATTGTGTTGTTGTTTTTTTAATGGCCATGTGAATGTAGGCTTAAACATTCCAGTAATAGTAATTTTAGAGCACAAGTTTAGCTCAAGCTAATTCTCAGTTCTGTCAGTCAGAATACTAGACCAATATGTGTGTGTGTTTGGGTGCATTACAATATCACCCAAAACAAGCTCTCCGACTTTTGAGCACTTTAGAGATACTGTAACTATTCTTACTTTTAAAAAATACAATGTTTATGTTTATTAGTATGTCATTTAAAATGGTTATTTCTTGTTGTGATATTTTAACCAAAATTATGTCTCCACCATAATTGTATGTTTTAAAAGTACAAAAAGTTATCAATTTGGTGCCTAAAAAGTCTGTCTTTCTCTTTGGGTGATATTGGAATTCATTATCTTACGAATATGGCACCCTCCAACACTGTGCAGAATATATTTATAGATTTTATTGGGGGTAATAAAACACAGTACACACTACCACACACATACCTCCACCAACAATTTAGGTCATTTGACCAGATGAGCTACATTTATACTGAATGAAGTTCCGTAACATGTGAAAAATAGTTTTCTCTGGAGTATAATCATAGAATGATAAGCCTGTTGGTTATAGTTCTTTATTTATTTATTTAACATTTTTTAGGGAAATGTGGAGACATGGTTGGGTCTTCTGCTCAATGGTGTTAAGAAGACTTTACACAACATAATCAGACAAGCATCCATTGCAATCAGTGATTCAGGTTTCAAGTTGTATGACTTCCAGTCTATGTACCCTGCTCAAATTGGCCTGCTGGGAATTCAGATGATCTGGACAAGAGATGCAGAAGAAGCCTTAAATATGTCAAAAACAGACAAAAAGGTATAATATCAGTGTTTATAATATCAATCTGAGTGGGAAAGACAACAACAGATTTTTATTCTACAGATTAAATTTGTATAAGAAGAAAAACGCTAAAAAATGAATTTATTATTTTTTCACATCAATCTAAGTAATATTGCTGTCAGTTGAAAAAAAAACCCCACAGATATTAACTTCCCTGGCAGTAATCTTGAGTGTGGCCCGTGGTGAATATTCATTATCAAAAGTGGTAACCCTGAGCCACACTCGGGATTGCATCACAGTTTCCTGGGAAAGTTACTTACCTTGTCCCCAGGGTCCTGTGATGTCCTCCCGCTGTGTCCGCGGGCTGTGTACTCTGCCTGATTCATCACTCTGGGCTCTATTACCTGCGAGCAAAAAGTGCAAAAAACAAAAAACATACAGTAAACTGTAATCCTACAGATTCCATTACTGTATCAAATCATTTCACATCCATTTTGTCCCTAATGCTTTGTCCAGTGCACTGCATGCAGTTTTATATTATATATATATGTTCTTTCTGCCTGGAAACTTGAGAATGTCCATAGCAACCAAAAAGCGTCCCTTTACGTCAAAAGCGGTTTTAGACCAGCTACAAAACAGCGATAATAAATCAGAATCACTTGCATAATAGAACGATAGAGATTCGTGGGGAAATTCGTCATCAAACACTGAAAATAACTACAGCGACAATTCTGCAACTGAGCAAATTTCTGTGTTTTTGATTTGATTTGACATAATCATATCGCCAGGGAGGTTAATCAAAATAATAATTTGTCAATTTGTGTAGCTATTATAGTGTGTGTTGCAAATAATGATCCCTTTATAACATCAGAATTTTGTTCTTAAAGGTCATGCAGACAACCAATCAGAAGTTTCTTGATCTGTTGAATGATCTGATTGATATGACGACAAAGGATCTGACCAAAATGGAAAGAACTAAATATGAGACTCTAATTACCATCCATGTTCACCAGAAGGATATCTTTGATGATCTGGTAGGTGACATTTCCAGTAATTTATTTATTCATTTATTTTTTTCTAATAGTGTATATCTACATAATTGCTTGTAAGGAATGCTTAATAACATACAGTAAATTAATTGAAAGTAATTTTAATAGCATGTGAAGTATGTAATATAACGCAAAATGCAATCATTTAGTAATTAATGCAAGATGGCATTGTTGTTTGTTTTGTTCTCCAGGTTCGAATGAACATCAGATCAGCTTCAGATTTTGAATGGCAAAAGCAGTCCAGATTTTATTTCATTGAAGATATAGATAAATGTATCATCCAGATTACGGATGTGGAATTCAGCTACTGCAATGAGTATTTAGGCTGTACTGACAGGCTGGTCATTACCCCTCTGACTGACAGGTATAATGTGTTGGGCGCAAGCTGTATAAACTATACTATTTTAGCATTGTAGTCTAAAGAATATTTAACTTGTGGCAGCAAAATGAACAATCAATGACAAGGTTTACCCAAACAATTCTATCCAAGAGCTAGACCAAACCAAAATATGTAATTACTAGGTATTTTATTATAGCATCCTAAAAAAGAAAACCATACTCAGGTCATTGTTGCTATTTTTCTACAGCAAGATTTTAACATCACTCTAGGTCAAAGAACTGCTTGATGACAACTTTCTGGGTCCCTGCTGCTTCCAAGTGCCTGTGCTCGATGTATATAAAACGCACTCATTTCAAAAGTTCTTGAATGATTTGCAGTATTATTTTGCTCTTAGTAATGGACACTTACTGCAGTTAGGAGGTAGGCTTCCATTGAATCAACAGGAGAGTTCCCTCACCACCTCTATATATTTGGGCTGCTAAGTACCCTATTTTCAAACATGTCTCATTTCATCACAAATCCAGTAATTTATTTTGGCATAGGTGTGCTCTAATATTAAAGAAGTGGTTAAATGGCACTGGGAAAGCTATTGTTTGCAAGTAGGAGATTCCAGAGAGACTGGATTAGGTAGCACAAATTAACAGTCTGATTAAAGACTGTTTATCTTTGCTACCTAGTCCACAAATAACAAAATCAAGTTGTTCTCTTGAGTAGTGATGAATTGAAGTGTGTTCAGACTAGGACTAGAATCCATGTTCTAGCCTGCCAGGAAGCTGTCACGTGTGCGGCCAATGATCTGTGGCCAGGTCGTTGGTGATGGGATATTGACGGAGTCGGTACGCCACATTGTAATGTAAAGGGGCACTGTGATATAATGGTGACTGCACCATAGAGGGGCACTTTAATGATTACAGTGCCCCTTTGCAGTGCAGTCCCCTTAATATTGTAGTGCCCCTTTACATTACAGTGCCCCTAGCAATCACAACCCCCCATCACAGCGCCTCTTGCAGTCATGCCCCTCTTTTGCTATCTGCCACCCCTGCACAGTCCTACTTTGGCAGAAGGAAGCCTGTGTGTCCTCTTCAGAGTCTCCCACCCTACGGACGATGTCATTCTATCAGCTGGGCAGGGGGCGGGAGGAGCTGCAGATCTGGATCGTATTAACAAGCAGGTGATTACCTGCTGGTTATTTTGAAAAGACTTCTGCTCTCTATGCAGATCTCCAGCTCCTCCCATCCCCTGCTCTGTTGATAGGATGACATAATTGGTGGAACGGGAGAGCCGGGAGAGAAGACACAGGCATGGCCACGTAGTGGGAGCTGAGCAGCATTCACAGTCTTGTTAGCCCTGTCTGAATGACATTTTGACGTTTACCTCCCGCTCTGTGGCCCAGTCATCAACAGACCGCTCTTAATAAGACATTCACCCCGGCTTACCCTATGACCAATTTGGGCCTGTATATTGTACAGGACACCAGGGTTGGGTCCTGAATTGCAGATATATTTCCTTACTATTCAGGTTGTGGTCCCTTTTTAAGAGGGACATTTTTAAGGTAATGTTACGTAGTCAGGGGTTCTCACCCATGCAGATTAAGGGGTGTTGGGGGTAGCCCAACTAGAGAAGATAGCAGTGTTTTTCGGTACTCTCTTGATTGCAGAGTCCTTTTTGAGGATCTGGTATTTTTGAGGTTGGAAGAATTTTGGGTGGGAACAACCGCCAAACCCTGACTACAGGGATATTGGTCTTGAAGGGGGTTAAACCAGTGATGGCTGGTGTTTTTTTTTTGGGAATGGCAAAAAACCTACCCCCCTGTTGGTCGTTTGGTCGGTGGCACCCCCCTCCTACCCAGGCACTTATCCCATCGGTTGCAGGCAGGCAGGCTCCTACAGGCAGCAGGCAGCGGCTGGGTTGTGGGCTCCTGTGGGTTGCAGGTTACGGTGTCCTGTGGCAACATGCAGCGTCTCCTGTGTCCTCTCTGCTTCATGATGGCTTCCGCCATGCGGCTCCTCCCTCCTCCCCCTAGGCATCCAATATGATCACCTGTCCTTTCAGCCAATCAGGTGACCGGTGTCAAAACCTGTTTCCTGATTGGCCGGGAGGAGGATTGGTGTTTCAACAGCAAATATTGATTCTCTGTTGTAACACACTTGGGTGGGCTCAGAGCACACTCTCTGCGACCCAAGCCCACCCTATATTGAAGCCTATTAGAGCCTCTGGCTCTAATTGGTATGTCAAAAAAACAGCCCCTCCGCATTTGAATCCATGCTCCAGTGTCCTTTAACGAGCCTCCCCTGGGTTAAACCAGTTGTCGCAAAGTCCAGAAAAGATAGAGGAAATAGCTGTCTACTGGTAGTGAAAGAGTGAGCTGCATACCTGTGTAAGCAGGGTGAACTAAGCTGAGAATTGAGCCACAGTTGCTAAGTTGTGAAAACTTGCTTGGCTGGCGATCACACATATATTTCACATTTTCAGCGTGTTTTTTTTTTTAATAAAACGGGTTTTGTTTATGTGTTTATGAGCATTGTAAACATTGCACTTGTTTTACTTGTGTAAGTTGTATTGAGCACTTGATGATGCCATTTATTAAATTACAATTCTTGTATACATCAAGCATGAGCACTGAGATAGGATCCAAAGCCATGAGACAGGGTAATAATTAGTTTTGTGACCCATACCACTTTTACAAGTATCAGGAAAAAAAGTATATGTTTTTGGATGTGTATAACTAGGGACTTCTGCGCTCTATGGACAATAGAAGAAGACGAAAGCGGCGAGTGAAAAAAGCAGCAATCACTAAGGCTGCTTTCACACTGGGGCGAGAGCAGCGTCGGCGGTAAAGCGCCGCTATTTTTAGCGGCGCTTTACCGTCGTTTTAGCGGCGGTGTGCGGGCGCTAGCGGGGTGGTTTTAACCCCCGCTAGCGGCCGAAAAGGGGTTAAACCCGCCCGCAAAGCGCCGCTGCAGCGGCGCTTTGCCGGCGGTATTGCCGCGGTGTCCCATTGATTTCAATGGGTAGCAGCGGTATAGGAGCGGTGAATACACCGCTCCTTCACCGCTGCAAAGATGCGGCTGGCAGGACTTTTTTCACCGTCCTGCCAGCGCATCGCTCCAGTGTGAAAGCCCTCCGGCTTTCACACTGGAGTTAAAGGGGCCGGTTTTTTTCAGGCGTTACACAGGCGCTATTTATAGCGCTGTAACGCCTGAATACCGCCCCAGTGTGAAAGCAGCCTAAATGAGTTGGCTCTCACTGATATAAACAACAAAATAAGGGTGTGATGCGCTAATTTCCAAATAAATAAATAAAATAGCCACAATAATGACAAAAACAATAATGTGCAAATATATTCAAAAATGAAAAAAATTATTTAAAGTGCAACCATGCATTAATAAATCAGAAGGTGACTATGTGCATCATATATATAGGATATGCTGCAATAAATCTAAGATATGCTGCAATAAATCGCAAGGTGACTATGTGCACAAAAAATCATAAGGTTTGCCACAAACACCAGAATTCATACACAAAACAGTGTAAAAATAATTAAATGTGTAAAAAATGAAACCGATAGTGACAGATGATAATGTGAACAATAAAACAAAATCTCAATCCAAGTGACAGCAGTGAATCGCATTAAAGTGTCCCATACATAATCAGATCAGATAGTGCAATTCGGTAAACACACTGGGTTAAAAGTGCAACGTGCTGAGCCAACAATCCTTCAGTGATGATCCATGCAAATGATGCTAATGCTATGCAATTACCTCACCGCTGTAAGGTAAAACAGCGAAAATAATTCTGGACGCCCAGGTAGCAAGGGATGATCACAGGGATGGCTGTGCAGCAGGCTCTTGGAGACTTCTCTAACTTCCTCATATGTGATGAATGGTGGATAAGCTCAGAGGAATGAACCAGAGAGAACCGCCATAGTGTAGTAATTCAAACATGTAAAATTTATTGAAAATTTAAAACTACTCACAAGAGAGATAGGAATATACACATTGACAAACAGCAGCAGACCGGATATGAACGTTACTTCCGGGTTCCTACGCGTTACGTCGTCAAGACTTCAACTGGGATATTTTCAAAGGGTACCGGAAGTGGTTTATGAGTGTACTGTACTAAGTCAGATAGAGTCCAAATGGATATTTACCCTTAATACTTTTGCCCCCAGGGGATTGAACATAGAGTTCGATTTGAACTGTTTCATTAGCGATCTGTAGCCCCCCATAGACACTCTTTCTCCATGGTAAATTTAGCCTGTGAGGCCTTTTTATGCATTTTTTCGGCATTCCTACTTTAATATTTTTTTAAGGGATTGTTTTTATAAGGTCATTGCGACGTTTTAAATCAATTTTTTTGTCTCCTTTATTGTATATGGCCTGAATATTTTCGTGATTTCATCTATTTTAGGTTTTATACATATATATTCATCTTCCGTATACTTATTTTATACCAATATGCTCCTTTAAATTAATTGCTATGTTTTGGTGATTTGTGTAATGTGAACGCCATTTCCGAGCCTCTCTTCGCGCAAATATATTTTTATGGAATATTTTTAATAATTTTAAAATATTTTAAAAAGAAAAATAAAATAATTTTAGAAATATATTTAAAAAAATTTTCATCAGCTATTCAAATATGCTTTGTAACCGTTTTTAGTCAAAGTAATTTTTTAGATATATATTTTCTCCTTGTTCAAGATATTTATGTATATGCACCTATACATATATATATGCATATGCGGTTGGTTATTTTTCAATTATTAGTGATCTCCCCTTATGGCTGTTTTTGATATATTGTTTTGAAATATCCTTTTATGCTTACTGGCAATTCACTTCTATTATCTGCCGCCTATATATAATGGCCGTTCTGATGTTGGTTTAGTACAACATCAACCACCAGAAAAATGGCTGCCTACATAGTCCTAAAATAATTCAGACAAAATGGCCGCCGGGCGTGCTCTATCGGTTCTAAAATTCTTTCCGATGGACACTATTTTTGTATGTTTAACGTGTGCATACTTGTAGCCGGCGTAATGTACTACTATTATTTTCGGCAACGGGTTTAAACGTTGGAATTATTTTTGTCGTTTTTTCCGTCCTCCCCTTTCCCCCTGACGGCCGCTATAACTATGTGTGCCTTCAGTGGGTGGTGTACTTAGTTAGGGACACACCCGTCCGTTCTGATTGGCCCGCTCCCGCCAGCGCTAGTGGTCACACATAGCGGCAGTATGCTAATTAGAGGGCGGCGTAGTCCCGCCCAGTACACTCATAAACCACTTCCGGTACCCTTTGAAAATATCCCAGTTGAAGTCTTGACGACGTAACGCGTAGGAACCCGGAAGTAACGTTCATATCCGGTCTGCTGCTGTTTGTCAATGTGTATATTCCTACCTCTCTTGTGAGTAGTTTTAAATTTTCAATAAATTTTACATGTTTGAATTACTACACTATGGCGGTTCTCTCTGGTTCATTCCTCTGAGCTTATCCACCATTCATCACATATGAGGAAGTTAGAGAAGTCTCCAAGAGCCTGCTGCACAGCCATCCATGTGATCATCCCTTGCTACCTGGGCGTCCAGAATTATTTTCGCTGTTTAACAGCGGTGAGGTAATTGCATAGCATTAGCATCATTTGCATGGATCATCACTGAAGGATTGTTGGCTCAGCACGTTGCACTTTTAACCCAGTGTGTTTACCGAATTGCACTATCTGATCTAATTATGTATGGGACACTTTAATGCGATTCACTGCTGTCACTTGGATTGAGATTTTGTTTTATTGTTCACATTATCATCTGTCACTATCGGTTTCATTTTTTACACATTTAATTATTTTTACACTGTTTTGTGTATGAATTCTGGTGTTTGTGGCAAACCTTATGATTTTTTGTGCACATAGTCACCTTGCGATTTATTGCAGCATATCTTAGATTTATTGCAGCATATCCTATATATATGATGCACATAGTCACCTTCTGATTTATTAATGCATGGTTGCACTTTAAATAATTTTTTTCATTTTTGAATATATTTGCACATTATTGTTTTTGTCATTATTGTGGCTATTTTATTTATTTATTTGGAAATATGTTTTTGGATGTTTAAATCATGTTGGGGTTTGTGAATGATATACAAAATCAGGAAATATAGTTATTTTAATGATGCTATAATAGGTATTAACCATATTTTTGGGTTATATTTTTGAGGTCTGTTATAAAAGATTTCACATAAAATTCACCATGCGACCTCCTTTGGTCTCCTTTGCAAATTATTAATAATACATTCAGACCTCAGGTGCAGACCTCTGCCATTTCACATTACCATGGCCACTATGTCAGCCACTGATGCATGCTTAGGATAGCACATTGTAATGGCTCAGAGGAGAAAATTGTAGAAAAATGTAAAATAATGCATTTGGATGGAAAAAATATGAATGCTATCTATATACTAGGGGGTGAACCTGAGGGGGAATCTAGGATGGAAAAGGACCTGGGGGTCCTAGTAGATGATAGGCTCAGCAATGGTAAGCTGCTGCTAACAAAGCAAACAGAATAATGGCATGCATTTAAAAGGGGACCAACTCCAGAGATAAAACAATAATTCTCCCACTCTACAAGACTCTGGTCTGGCCGCACCTAGAGTATGCTGTTCAGTTCTGGACACCAGTCCTCAGAAAGGAGGTACTGGGAAAGGAGTGAGTACAAAGAAGGGCAACTAAGCTAATAAAGTGTCTGGAGGATATTAGTTATGAGGAAAGGTTGCGAGCACTGAACTTATTCTCTCTGGAGAAGAGACGCTTGAGAGGGGATATGATTTCAATTTACAAATACCGTAACGGTGACCCCACAATAGGGATAAAACTTTTTCGCGGAAGGGAGTTTAACAAGACACATGGCCAATCATTAAAATTAGAAGAAAATAGGTTTAATCTTAAATTATGTAGATGGTTCTTTACTGTAAGAGCGGCAAGGATGTGGAAATGCCTTCCACGGGTGGTGGTCTCAGAGGGGTGCATCGATAGTTTCTAAAAAAAACTATTAAATAAGCACCTGAACAACCACAACATACAGGGATATACAATGTAATACACACACACACAGGTTGGACTTGTGTCTTTTTTCAACCTCGCTTACTATGTAACTATATGTAAGGAGAATGTAAATGCTGCCTGCAGGTTGGGGCCGTGTAAAATTGAAAAAATATCCTCAAAGTCTAACTCCAGCAAAAGAGCTACATGTGAAATAGCTGCCAAACAGAGAGCTGTTTATCTGCCAAAGGATTTCAATTTCTGTTCATTTAGTCCAGCTGTAGGGAACCTCGGCTCTCCAGCTGTTTTGAAACTACAAGTCCCATGAGACATTGCAAGACCCTAACAATCACAGGCATGACTTCTAGAGGCAGAGGCATGATGGGATTTGTAGTTTCAAAACAGCTGGAGAGCCGAGGTTTCCTACCCCTGATCTAGTCCTACAGTTTACACAACCCTGCTACACCGCACACCTTCTCTGGCAGGCGAGAAGGCATCATTTTTCTCTGCTGCAGTTATCCCTCCCCATGCTGTGACTGAAAAGTGAAAGAAGTAGCAACAGACTAATGAGCTCATCTCTCTGTCACTCTGCTGTCTCCTCCTATCAGCATGATCCTTGTTAGCACATGAACAATGTAGCATAGCTGATTGACTGAATTGAGATATGCACACAACTGGCATAAAACTATATAAAACAATAGAATTATATATTAAGAAGAAAGAGCTGCATTCATTTGTGACTAGTGATGGACGAACTTCCGACGGGACGTTTCGCGAACCACGATCACGGCCGATAGTTCGCGAACCGTAACGTTCGCGGCGGGCCCCATTGACTTCAATGGGAGGCGAACTTTACAAAGCTACAGGTCAAATTTGCAGCCACAAAATAATTACTAGCTGTGCACACATAGTCCCACCACATGGCCAATGACATAACACATGTATGAGGTGAATCTGGGATCGACAACTACAAGCATTCTTTTTTTATATGTGAAATTCTGACAATTCAGGACTCATGAGGCAATGGAGGCGAGGGAAGGTCAGGGTAGGCAAAGAAGAGGGTGCAGGAGATGATCACCAGCACCGTGATATAGAGCACTGACACCTGCACAGTGATAGAGTGATCTGACATCAGCAGCGTGACATAAAGCACTGACACCAGCACCGTGATATACAGCACTGACACCTGCACCGTAAGCAGCCCCAGGAGGAAGTCAGCATAGCACAGGGATGGTTGGAGCCCCTCATAATGAGCATAGCACAGGGATGGTGGGAGCCCCTCATAATATGCACAGCAGAGATACAGCCCCAGGAGGAAGTCAGCATAGCACAGGGATGGTGGGAGCCCCTCATAATAAGCATCCCCAGAAGGAAGTCAGCATAGCACAGGGATGGTGGGAGCCCCTCATAATAAGCAGCCCCAGGAGGAAGTCAGCATAGCACAGGGATGGTGGGAGCCCCTCATAATGAGCATAGCACAGGGATGGTGGGAGCCCCTCATAATGAGCATAGCACAGGGATGGTGGGAGCCCCTCATAATAAGCAGCCCCAGGAGGAAGTCAGCATAGCACAGGGATGGTGGGAGCCCCTCATAATAAGCAGCCCCAGGAGGAAGTCAGCATAGCACAGGGATGGTGGGAGCCCCTCATAATGAGCATAGCACAGGGATGGTGGGAGCCCCTCATAATGAGCATAGCACAGGGATGGTGGGAGCCCCTCATAATATGCACAGCAGAGGTACAGCCCCAGGAGGAAGTCAGCACAGCACAGGGATGGTGGGAGCCCCTCTTAATAAGCAGCCCCAGGAGGAAGTCAGCATAGCACAGGGATGGTGGGAGCCCCTCATAATAAGCAGCCCCAGGGGGAAGTCAGCATAGCACAGGGATGGTGGGAGCCCCTCATAATGAGCATAGCACAGGGATGGTGGGAGCCCCTCATAATATGCACAGCAGAGGTACAGCCCCAGGACGAAGTCAGCACAGCACAGGGATGGTGGGAGCCCCTCATAATAAGCAGCCCCAGGAGGAAGTCAGCATAGCACAGGGATGGTGGGAGCGCCTCATAATAAGCAGCCCCAGGAGGAAGTCAGCATAGCACAGGGATGGTGGGAGCCCCTCATAATGAGCATATCACAGGGATGGTAGAAGCCCCTCATAATGAGCATAGCACAGGGATGGTGGGAGCCCCTCATAATGAGCATAGCACAGGGATGGTGGTAGCCCCTCATAATATGCACAGCAGAGGTACAGCCCCAGGACGAAGTCAGCACAGCACAGGGATGGTGGGAGCCCCTCATAATAAGCAGCCCCAGGAGGAAGTCAGCATAGCACAGGGATGGTGGGAGCCCCTCATAATAAGCAGCCCCAGGAGGAAGTCAGCATAGCACAGGGATGGTGGGAGCCCCTCATAATGAGCATAGCACAGGGATGGTGGGAGCCCCTCATAATATGCACAGCAGAGGTACAGCCCCAGGACGAAGTCAGCACAGCACAGGGATGGTGGGAGCCCCTCATAATGAGCATAGCACAGGGATGGTGGGAGCCCCTCATAATAAGCAGCCCCAGGAGGAAGTCAGCATAGCACAGGGATGGTGGGAGCCCCTCATAATAAGCAGCCCCAGGAGGAAGTCAGCATAGCACAGGGATGGTGGGAGCCCCTCATAATGAGCATAGCACAGGGATGGTGGGAGCCCCTCATAATGAGCATAGCACAGGGATGGTGGGAGCCCCTCATAATATGCACAGCAGAGGTACAGCCCCAGGAGGAAGTCAGCACAGCACAGGGATGGTGGGAGCCCCTCTTAATAAGCAGCCCCAGGAGGAAGTCAGCATAGCACAGGGATGGTGGGAGCCCCTCATAATAAGCAGCCCCAGGGGGAAGTCAGCATAGCACAGGGATGGTGGGAGCCCCTCATAATGAGCATAGCACAGGGATGGTGGGAGCCCCTCATAATATGCACAGCAGAGGTACAGCCCCAGGACGAAGTCAGCACAGCACAGGGATGGTGGGAGCCCCTCATAATAAGCAGCCCCAGGAGGAAGTCAGCATAGCACAGGGATGGTGGGAGCGCCTCATAATAAGCAGCCCCAGGAGGAAGTCAGCATAGCACAGGGATGGTGGGAGCCCCTCATAATGAGCATAGCACAGGGATGGTGGAAGCCCCTCATAATGAGCATAGCACAGGGATGGTGGGAGCCCCTCATAATGAGCATAGCACAGGGATGGTGGTAGCCCCTCATAATATGCACAGCAGAGGTACAGCCCCAGGACGAAGTCAGCACAGCACAGGGATGGTGGGAGCCCCTCATAATAAGCAGCCCCAGGAGGAAGTCAGCATAGCACAGGGATGGTGGAAGCCCCTCATAATAAGCAGCCCCAGGAGGAAGTCAGCATAGCACAGGGATGGTGGGAGCCCCTCATAATGAGCATAGCACAGGGATGGTGGGAGCCCCTCATAATATGCACAGCAGAGGTACAGCCCCAGGACGAAGTCAGCACAGCACAGGGATGGTGGGAGCCCCTCATAATAAGCAGCCCCAGGAGGAAGTCAGCATAGCACAGGGATGGTGGGAGCCCCTCATAATAAGCAGCCCCAGGAAGAAGTCAGCATAGCACAGGGATGGTGGGAGCCCCTCATAATGAGCATAGCACAGGGATGGTGGGAGCCCCTCATAATGAGCATAGCACAGGGATGGTGGTAGCCCCTCATAATATGCACAGCAGAGGTACAGCCCCAGGAGGAAGTCAGCACAGCACAGGGATGGTGGGAGCCCCTCATAATAAGCAGCCCCAGGAGGAAGTCAGCACAGCACAGGGATGGTGAACTTTACAAACCTACAGGTCATATTTGCAGCCACAAAATAATTACTAGCTGTGCACACATAGTCCCACCACATGGCCAATGACATAACACATGTATGAGGTGAATCTGGGATCGGCAACTACAAGCATTCTTTTTTTTATATGTGAAATTCTGAAAATTCAGGACTCTTGAGACAATGGAGGCGAGGGAAGTTCAGGGTAGGCAAAGAAGAGGGTGCAGGAGATGATCACCAGCACCGTGATATAGAGCACTGACACATGCACCGTGATAGAGAGCACTGACATCAGCACCGTGACATAAAGCACTGACACCAGCACTGTGATATACAGCACTGACACCTGCACCGTAAGCAGTCCCAGGAGGAAGTCAGCATAGCACAGGGATGGTGGGAGCCCCTCATAATGAGCATAGCACAGGGATGGTGGGAGCCCCTCATAATATGCACAGCAGAGGGTGCAGAAGAGTAAGGCTGAGTGAGCCACTCAACCAATTCTGGTGCTTCCTTTGACGTAATCGCATGCACCTTCTGCAATATCCCACTTTGGCTCAAGCCTGTTGCTCCTGCCCTACCCCTACCACCCCTGCGGAAGGGCCTGCCTCTTCCTCTGCCTGTCATTTTTTAAATGACCCTGTGACAAAACTCTCTACAGAAGTGCAGTATGTATGTGGAAGAAGGTATATAACACCCTGCTTCAATCTATTGTTTTTGGGGGCCACTGGTCTATCACACCAGTTACAATACTTTTTTTTTGGATTGTGTTTGTCACTCTTTGTAGTATCACTGCAGAACCGCTCAGCAGTCACAATGCTGCACAGTGGAAACGCACTATACTATGCTTTCTATATGTGCAAGTATTTTATACGTGTATTACACAACTATATACTGCACACCAAATAGTACACCTATACCAGTCCTTAAGGACCTTTGTAGAACTAGTAGGTTGTGTTTAGCAGACTGTACCTCACTCAACCCTATATACTGTAGTACGCTATACCTTACCAGTCCTTAGAAGGACCTTTGTGGAACTAGTAGGTTGTGATTAGCAGACTGTACCTCAGTCCCTATACTGATAAAGGACTGCTGCAGAATAGGGCAGCAATCAGCAGTAGTGCACCTCAACCCTATATATTGTGGACCTATACCAGTCCTTAAGGATTAGCAGACTGTACCTCACTCAACCCTATATACTGTAGTACGCTATACCCTACCAGTCCTTATAAGGACCTTTGTGGAACTAGTAGGTTGTGATTAGCAGACTGTACCTCAGTCCCTATACTCATAAAGGACTAGTGCAGCAGAAGGGCAGCAGTCAAGTATAATATTCTTTCTATATTTGGAAGAAAGAATATTATACGTGTACAACCCTATTACCATACCAGTCCTAAAAAGGACCTTTGTGGATCTAATAGTAACAGCTAATGATTAAACTGACTGTCCCTCACTGCTACACACAGCTTCTTGTCTGTCCCTATTTAAACTGACAAAACACAGGCTGCTGCAACAATAACTTAAATAGCACTGCACTCAAAACTATATCCTGTACTACTACACCATACCAGTCCTGAAAAGGACTTTTGTGGACCTAATAGTAACAGCTAATGATTAAACTGACTGTCCCTGCTACACATAGCGTCCTGTCTCTCCCTGCACTCACTAAAGACAGGCTGCTGGATTTACAAGCACAGCAGTTCACTCAACCCTATATACTGTACTACTCCTATACCATACTAGTCCTTAAAAGGACTTTTGTGAACCTAATAGCTAGCGATTTGTGTCACTGCAGTTTCTCCCTGCTCCACACAGCAACCTCTCCCTATAGCGACAGTAGAAAGAATGTAAAATGGCCGCCGGATCGGGTCTATTTATAAGTTAGGGGAAATGTCCAAGTGTCCATGTGCTGTAATGTCTCAATTGGCTGTCCTGTACCACATGATGGATGTGTCATCATAGGTCAAAGTTCTTTTACACAGTAAACACGTAAGTCCGCCGGGCGAACAGCGGCAATAGTCGCCGATCGGGCGGACCGCGAACAGTCGAAATTTGCCGCGAACCGACCGCCGGGCGAACAGTTGGGCCATCCCTGTTTGTGACTTTTGATTTTGCCTAGCTTCATCTTTAATAAAGCAAGTATAGTATATTAGTGCACTCGTGTGAAAGATTTAGATCAATATTTATGTAGGTAGGTAAATATCCACGCTCAGTAAAACCTTAACATCAAATAGCAGCTGAACACCATAACCCAGATACTGCAAAGGAAAGATAAAAGTGCAGCGCTTATACTATAAATAATGATTAAATAATCACACAAATTGAAGTGCAAAAAAACTGGTGTCACTAAATAAGCAAAATATAGTGACATATAAGTATACAATTGAAAATTGGTGAAAAAAAAATTAAGGTCCATGAATTATAAATAAATATCCATAAATGTAACAAAGACCATCAGATAAATAATTTGATTAAATTTGTTGTGCTTGACCACGTGGAACCCGTCACCTCTAATCACTACTAATAAGATGGAGGCATACCGGATCGCCAGCGACCCCCCTATATTATAATATTTATGTAGTTCTGCAATATAAACTTGCAAGCCAAACTGACTTTTGATGCCTTTGAGAATGGTAAATTAAATCAGTTTATATCATTTAGAAAAGGAGGTCAGGAGGGTTATGGGTTTCTAAAAAATGCAATGGTGTGTGGTTGTGTATGATATTATTCTGAATATATCTCTTCTTCCTTCTCTTCTTTATCTCTTCTTCTTTGGATGTTTAAGTATGTTACCATTTGCATTTTTATGTTGCAATATCATTTTATTTTGTTGAACTTTCCAGGTGTTACATTACCCTTTCTCAGGCTCTAGGCATGAGCATGGGTGGAGCACCAGCGGGCCCTGCTGGGACTGGAAAGACTGAAACAACTAAGGACATGGGCAAGTGTCTTGGAAAATATGTTGTGGTTTTCAACTGCTCTGATCAGATGGACTACAGAGGACTGGGTCGTATATACAAAGGTATATTATTTCCATTTCAGAGCTTTAAAATACATTTGTAAACTTTGTATATTGTTATCATACAAAAATCTCTCAATCAGCCTCAACAATATCAAAACTGTTAGTAACTACTTCTTCCCTTTTCACAACATTACAACTCACAACTGGTTGCTACCAGTAGATGGCAATCAACGACAGGTCAGCATGGAGCTGCCTTTTTTGTCTCTAGTTATGGAAATTAAAGTAAGTTAATTACCGTAGACTAATTTGAACACATGGAAAAGAAAATCTGAAATGTTTGGCACATATATAAATTAATGGTGCATTTAATTTGAATATGCTTAAGTTGCTGTATTGAGGATGATTACAAAGCAAAGTTTGTAAGGCTGATTTTAAAAGTACTGCTGGTGGGGTTCACGATAATGAATTTTTAAATTTATATTATGGCAAACATAACAAAATAGGCCATGTTCTTTAACAATTTACAAAAGTATAGTGCTCTGGGTTTTTTTTTTTTTTTTAATCAACAGTGTATTCTATTTATCACCAGGGATCCATATTTTACCTAATATAAGTGCATCATTTTGTGATCAGTTCCTCTAAAATTCATACTTGTAACCAGGAAGGTGAGGCCTATCTCCCTCAAAATGTCTCATTAAACACAATGGGGGTTATTTATGAAAGGTAACTCCACTCTGTACTGCAAGTGCACTTGGAAGTGCAGTCGCTCTAAATCTAAGGGGTAGATTTGAAATGAGGGGAAGCTCTGCTGATTTGATCATCCAATCATGTACAAGCTAAAATGTTGTTTTTTATTTGCCCTGCATGTCCCCCTCGGATCTACAGCGACTTTACTTCCAAGTGCACTTGCAGTGCAAAGTGGATTTTCCTTTAGTAAATAAACCCCTATATGTATTATATCAGCATAATGAAATATGATGCAGAAGTGAAAGTAGCCACATAGAAACATACAATAAAAAATATACCCTTTACTATTCTTAATTTAGATGTTGACACCAATACTATGTTACAAAGCTATTGCTGCATTGTTTGATATCCTTTACAAACCTGTTTTTAAAGTACAATTAGAGAGGTTCACTATATAACTGACTACTATACAGTAAAGATAAATAATACATCGGGCTTTTGCGGCATTGAAAAATTGAGAACTATATTCTAATTGATTCTTAGTTAGACAAATCTAAAATAATAAATAGTACTGCAATTAATAATACTGTCTAAATATAGTATACTTGCCTCCATTAGCCTTCTGACAATAATATGTTGAGTGTAACCTTGAGACCTTAGTGAATAATGCTGGTAACCACATTTCTGTGTTACAAGGGTTAACAAGCTCTGCAATCATTTGTTAATTCTGAGCTTTCTGAGTTCTAATGTAAAGGAAAAAGAAGTGTGTCTGCTTGAAAAGTATTTAAGAGCTTAAGCGAAGGACTGAATGGAAAGCCATCTTCTTGTTATTAGTAGGAACAGAAAGTGTCCAAGGTCATGTTATCAGAAAAATGCATCCCCAAGAGAAAGAGTGCAAAGAATAACGGAAAATTTATGTCAAATACTTACCGTAATTTTCCTTTCCTGATGGACTCCATGACAGCCTACGTGTGGGTTTAGTCCCGCCTCCATTACCCTATAGGACGACACTCCCATAAATCTTTGCTCCCTGCCACAGGCCTTGTTCGGTAACTATTCTACTCCAGCCATTTGGGAGGGAACTCCTGCTGCCATGGAGTCCATCAGGAAAGGAAAATTACGGTAAGTATTTGACATAAATTTTCTGTTTTCCTGACAGACTCCATGGCAGCCTACGTGTGGGAAATAACTCGCCAAGACACACCCGGGTGGGCAAAAATGCTGCTTAACAAAGATTTATTTGACACCGTCAACTGACAAAACTTTAACTCCAAAGTCAACTGAGGATAAAGCCGCTGGCTCAACACAATAATGAGACATAAAGGTGTGAATGGAAGACCACGAGGCCGCCCTGCATATCACGTCAGGGGCCACATGGCGAGAAGCTGCCCATGAGGTAGAAAGACTTCTGGTCGAATGTGCCGTCACCGCCTGAGGAGGAGCCAAGCCCTTTTCTCTGTATGCCCACTGGATTGCTTGAACTATCCATGCTGCAATTGCCCTGACTGATGCTCTAGTGCCCTTGTTCTTCCCACAGAACAGAACGAACAAGAAGTCCGACTGCCGGAACGGAGCTGTAGCTTCCAAGTAGAGCTTTAATGAGCGTCCAACGTCAAGAGGATGAATTTCCGAGGAATCCGAGGATCTGAATAAGGGTAGAGAGATTTCCTGATTTTCATGAAAAACCGAAGTGGCCTTAGGGTTTGACCCCAACATTGGAACTAGGACCACTCTGTCCGGAAAAAAAGTTAGAAAAGGCTCCTTGACTCCTAGAGCTTGAATCTCTGACACTCGTTTCGCTGAGGTGACCGCCACCAGGAACGCGGTTTTCAAGGTGAGTTCTCTGATGGAGAGAACCTTATTGAGCAGAGAAAAGAAGTCCAGAACTAGAGGCAGATCCCATTTAGGGAATCTGGGTTTTCTTTGAGGTCTTAATCTTACTGCACCCTTGAAGAACAGCTGGATAAGGGCATGCTTGGCTCACTGAACCCCTGTAAAAGCGGAAATAGCCGAGACTTGAACCCGAAGGGAGCTAACTGATAAAGGTAAGTCCAAGCCTGATTGCAGGAACCCCAACACGTCCTGAACTGTGGGTGAAACATAGGAACTGGTTCTGGAGGACACATAAGAAACGAACTTGGCCCAGATTCGTTCATACACCTTATTAGTGCTTCTTCTCCTTGCACTTAGGAGAGTGGAAATGGCTTCCTTAGCACACCCTAGTGCTTCCAGCCTTCCCCTCTCAAGAACCAGACCTTCAACAAGGGGTGAGCCGGACATGGATGGAGAACCGACCCTTGGGAGAGAAGGTCCCGTCTGGATGGAAGAGGAACCGGGTCCCAAAAGCTGAGGAGGGATAGGAGAGGAAACCAGGGCCTGTTGGGCCAGTACGGGATTATTGCCAATACTTCTACTCCTTCCCATCTGAGTCTCTTTAGGAATTGGAAGATGATTGGCGTTGGAGGGAAGGCATATGCCTTGTGGAATCGCCACTGCTCTGTTAAGGCATCTATCCCGTAGGCCTGCGGATCCTTGAACCTTGAATAGAACCTTGTTAGCTTCCTGTTGAAACGAGAGGCGAATAGGTCCACTTCTGGAGACATCCCCAGGGATAGAACCCACTGAAACACCTCTTCGTGAAGGGTCCACTCGTTGTTGTCCAAGTGGACTCGTGATAGAAAGTCCGCTTGGACATTGAGGACTCCAGGTACATAGGCTGCTGTTAGGTTGGCCAGGTTCCTCTGGGCCCAACGCATTATTGGATCCCCTTCCTTCAGCAAAGACCGACTTCTGGTGCCCCCTTGCTTCCTCACGTATGCGACCGCAGTCGTATTGTCCAGCCTGAGGACTACGGATGCACCCACTATCAGATGTGGAAACGCCAACAGCGCTAGGAAGGCTGCTCGTAGTTCCAACACATTCGACACTATTCCCCGAGAGGGAAAGTCCCAAATGCCCTGAGCCACTTCCGAAAGACAATGTGCCCCCCAGCCCTTGTTGCTGGCATCTGACGTTACTGAGATCCATTTGATTGTCAGAAGAGAATGACAATTCAGTAGATTCTCCCGACGAAGCCACCAAAGGAGGGAACCTCTCATGGTCTGAGTAACTTCGATGGACTGGGCCTTTTCTCCCGACCATTGACGAAAAAACCCCATCTGAAAGGGGCGCATCCTCCATTGTGCCCACTTCACCATCGGTATAGTAGACACCATGGTGCCTATGATCTTTAGGCAATGAAGAGCACTGAGACGAGATGAGGAGAGAGCCAGGTGGATCTTGTCCCGTACTACTGCAATCTTCTCCTCGGGCAGAGAGATGGTACCTTTTGCCGTATTGAATAGGGCGCCAAAGGAACACGAGAGACTGTGTAGGAACCAACTGGCTTTTCTCTAAATTCAGGAGCCAACCGAATTCCTTGAGGGTTGCAATGACTTGATCCCTGTGGCTCAAGAGACAATCCTTGTCCTGAGCGAGAAGAAGCAAATCGTCCAGATAATGATGAATCCGGATCTTTCTGACTCTCAACAAGGCTACAACTGCTAGAAGGACCTTCGAGAAAGTGCGAGGGGAGGTTGACAGACCGAAAGGAAGGCAAGTAAACTGTAAATGAAGCTTGCCAATGGAAAAACAAAGAAACTGTTGGAACTCTGTGGCCACTGGGACGTGAAAATAGGCGTCTTTGAGGTCTATTGAAACAAGCCAGTCCCCTGGCTGCACTGATTGTTGAGTCGTGGACAGCGTTTCCATTTTGAACGTTTCCTTTTTTATGCAGCGATTTAGACGCGTCAGGTCTATTACGGGTCTCCATGTACCGTTCTTCTTCTGGACCAGGAAAAGAGGCGAATACATTCCCCTGCTGCGCTGGACGTCTGGAACAGGAATAGTGGCACCTTGATCCAGTAAAGATTTTATGTAAGTTAGAAGAATTTGTCTTTTTTCTTCCGACTTTGGAATGGATGTGGGAACAAACTTGAGTTTGGGTACACTGCTGAACGTCCACGTGTGTCCGGAGGAAACCGTCTTGACGGTCCAAAAATCCTGGATCAAGGCCGCCCAAACGTGCCGAAAGTGGAACAAACGTGCTCCTACCCGGACCGCCTGGACGGGCTCGATCTCAAAAGGACTTAGTCGGCTCCTTCTCCCCCATTGAACTGCTTTTTGCAGACTTTTTGAGAGATGTCTGTCTGGACCTCAAAGATCTGGAAAATTCCCGTCCAGGCCTGTAAAGTATGTGCCTCCCTGGCACGATCTTGACCCTGCTTCCTAGGGAACGATCTTCTTTGATTCTGCAGGCGTCTATCCTGGGGAAGAAACCCAGACTTACCCCCAGTGGCTCGAGTTATAGCACTATCCAGCTTATTGCCGAAAAGGGAAGAACCATCAAAAGGAATACGGCACCAAACCTGCTTAGAAGCGGGATCGGCCAGCCAAGGACGGAGCCAAAGGGCACGCTTGGCAGTTACAGATGAGAGCATAACTCGAGCCACCAGACGGATAATGTCGATCGAGGCCTCTCCCAGGAAAGCTGAAGCCAGTCTCAGTTCCTGAATGGGAGAACTCTTGGCCAGACCTTCAGAAACATTCCTGAGTGAATCATCAACGCTATTGGACCAAACTTCCATTGCTCTAGACAGAGCCTCTAAGGCCAGAGCCGGCTTACAGGCCATGCCAGCCGTAAGATAGATCCTCTTTAGGTCAGAATCAATTCTCCTATCCAAAGCGTCCTTAAAAGAGACTGTGTCTTCAAGGGGAAGGGTCACATGTCTGACCAATCGCATTACTGCTGCGTCCACTAGAGGGGAAGACTCCAAGTTCTTAACTTCTTCCTCCTTAAAAGGGTAAAGTCTCTGAATCTTAGATAGAAGAGAATTCTTTTTCTCTACCTTACTCCACTCATCCGAGATCACTTCTCCCAGTTCTGAGAGGAAAGGGAAGCTAATACGCTCTTTCTTCAATTGTTAAAAAAATTTTCTTTGTTTTGCCGGGGCCACTACCGGCTCTTCCCAGTTCAGTGTTTCCTTAATGGCTTTGACCAAGTGAGGGAGCAGGGCAAAGTCAAAACCTGAACCAGACTCTTCTTCCTCAGACTCCTGTATGGGGAAACGAAAAGGGGCACTGCACAAGAAGGACAATCAGACAGAAAAGACAAATAAAGGCTGCCATGGAAAAGAAACAGCTCACCACTCCTGTAGACGGACACCAGCCGAGGTAGGTCCCCACATATGCCGGACTTCTGGGAGGAGGGGGGGCGAATAGTCACCTGCTAGTAGCAAGGCTCACGACTAACACGCGGTTTCACCTGTCAGTGACCAGGCACACACCTCTTCAGCGCCTCTTCCATATGCCCCTTTTCCATACTCCGCTAGTAGCTAGAGCTTATCGGAAATTTGCGACTCCAAGTCGCACGGCTGGTCCGTATCGCAGAAAAAAATGTAAGTCTTCAGGGTAAAAAGACACATGTTAGGTCCTATGGAGGAGGACAAAAAAAAGAACACGGCCTGTGGCAGGGAGCAAAGATTTATGGGAGTGTCGTCCTATAGGGTAATGGAGGCGGGACTAAACCCACACGTAGGCTGCCATGGAGCCTGTCAGGAAATCTATTTTCTCATATATCCCCAGTGCATCTTCTCTACAGGCAAAATCATGACTGTTAAATATAATGGGCATGAGATTTGTCACAAGACAGAGGGTGGTAATGTTGTTACTGATAAATTGGGTATTTTTAACCAGTAACTAGTACTTTCATATGATGATGCATTTGTGAATATGATGTACTGTATTGCCATGTACACACGATCGGACATTCCGACAACAAAATCCATGGGATTTTTTCCGACGGATGTTGGCTCAAACTTGTCTTGCATACATAGTCACACAATGTTGTTGGATATTCCAAACATCAAGAGCACGGTGACGTACGACAAACCGAGAAAATAGCCAGTGCGGCTCTTTTGCTTGAGCATGCGTAGAACTTTGTGCTTCGGAATTGTGTACACACGATCTGAATTTCCGACAGCGGATTTTGTTGTCAGAAAATTTGAGATCCAGATTTCAAATTTTGTGTTTTGGGAATTCCAATGGAAAATGTCCGATGGAGCCCACACACGGTCAGAATTTCTGACAAAAAGCTCTCATCGAACATTTTCCGTTGGAAAATCCGACCGTGTGTACGCGGCATAAGTGTTAAAAACAAATAAACAGAAATATGTTTGCATGTGTGAGTAGTTATACTCATTTTCTCACAGTTTTTTTTTAATTTGGTAAGAATTGTTTAACCATTTCACCTCTGTAAGAGTTACCTCCTTTCATGACCAGGCCATTTTTTGTGATACAGCACTTTACAGTTATTTTAACTGACAACTGCGCAGTCATGCAACGCTGTACCCAAATAAAATTGATGTCATTTTTTCCCCCACAAATAGACGTTTCTTTTGGTGGTATTTGATCACCACTGCAATTTTTATTTTTACGTTATAAACAAAAAAGACCCACAATTTTGAAAAAAATAACAATATTTTTTTAATTTCTGCTATAAAACATATCCAATTAAAAAAAAGAAAGAAAGTTATAGCGTCTACAAACTATGGTATATATACTGGAATTTTTACCTACTTATTTATTTATATCAGTAATGGTGGGATCAGCGACTTAGAGCAGGACTGCAATTTTTGCGGCAGTACACTAAAGCCTTGAACACACGATCGGATTTTCCGCAGACAAAACCTCAGACTTTTGTCCACAAAACGTAGTGACGTACTACGTGGCCCCTTGGGCTCCTTGTCTAATTTTCATTTCGTGCTTTTCATTTTGTTTCTGAACGGCCGTTCGTCAACCAGCCATGTTGCGGAATCGGAGGAGATAACATGTTATTTATTATTGGCCTTTGAGTTATTAATTTGACCCAAGTCCAGTCCAGGAATAGGAGTAGGATTTCTTGGATCAAAAATTGGTTGCTTTAATAATCATGACCAATTATGTCATATGCCTTTGCTGCGGGAGCTCCAGGTGAATAATCCAGATGATTTTTGGAATTATCTCTGAATGATGGACCCCTGCTGTCAGGATCAGTGGCTAGGGAGATCAGACACGTAGCTACACAAGGGAACTGAGACCAAACAAAGGATATCTATATTAAAGTGATATTTATTTATAGGTAAACACAGCAAACAATTAACACAGCAAACACAGCACACAGTAAATGTGAACATAAACAAACCCCAAAAGACAAATAACAAAGGAACCTAACTACTAACTATATACAAAAACCATCTAAAGGACAAGGATAAGGGAATGCAAGGTTGCAAGGAAGGGGGCTCTCAACAGGGTACTCGAATAGAAGCAAGGCAGGAACAAGGCAGGGAGGTACAGACTGGATCAAGCTAGGCACAGTCAGCAAGTAAGGGACCAGAATCATGAAGTGTCGGGGGAAGGGAGGAGAAGCCTTAAGTAGCCCCCAGGCAGCTGAACATTAATTAGCCTGATTACACCAGCCTGCTGGCTCCTGGATGACACCTTCTGGTGGACACTGGAACTGCAGAAAATAGCCCAGAGCAGGATAGTGCCATCAGCAGGGGAACTTTAGCCTAACACCTGCTTTCACCAGCGCTTGGCATTGTTGACCTCCTATATTAAGAAGCAGGACACAGGCTTTTATTTTATTTTTTGGTTGAATAATGATTTGATTTGTTATATTTTCCATGTTTTTGGAGGCATAGAATGCACTTTAGTTTTTTTTTTTTTAAACAATTGTGGAGAATAATACTTGGCTATGTGTTTTACTTCAAATGACAGTTTGGTAGTAGGCAGTTACATTTTAAAAAATACAATGTAACAATAACAAGGGACACCAACACAGTTGTATATTTGATCTTAAAAACTATGGGATAATGGTGTAACTTGCATCAAAAAATAAAAAATAACAAGCATAATAATATTTTTCTTGATATCACTAGAAAATAAAAGCCTTTGAATATTTGTTTGCCATAGCGCCATCAGTATCACCAGCAAAACAGCTTAATTATTATCCCATTAAAAAGAAGAGAATGTTCGCTGCATTTCGAGATTTCATAATTTGCTACGTCATGAATGTTAATTCTTCATTACGAGCGCTAGTTTACAAGACCGACCACTTCCAGCTCGCCCTTGCTTATGAGCATACGGATTTTTCGCCAACAGCTTGTCATCACACAATTCCCATCGGAAAATCTCATTGTGTGTACGAGGCCTTAAAGGCTGAAGTGCAGACAGCCAGACACTAGGCTTAAGTGCAGAATCATGTATATCTGCTATAGGGTGGTCCTTAAGTGGTTAAATAATTCAGAAAATGAATAGTAATAATTATAGGTTTTGAAATTATTGCTTTAAAGTAGAATTAAATGCAAAACATTTTTTCAGAAAGAGCAAGGGAGTGTTATAATGTTGTTTTTTTCTTTTGCCATGTGCCCCATTGGGGATATTTGCCAGCAAAGTGAGGGAATGCCTGGTTGTCACCAGGGTCACTAGAACTAGTGTCCCATTGAAAGATTTTCCCTCTATTCCTGTTATAATGACAATCCAAATTTGGGTTTTTTCTTTCACTCTCTGTGAGAACAGTAAACGGGACAAATAAAAGTGTGAATATTTTAGTGTGACCCCAAAGCACCCTCCCCATGTTGAGGGCATGTGGCCTGGTATGGTTTAGGAGGGGGGGGGCGATCTCTTGTCCCCCCCTCTTTTCCTCTTTTTCCTGTGTCCTGCCAGGTTGTGTGCTCGGATAAGGGTATGGATTTTGGGGTGACCCCTACGCCATTTTTTTTTACATTTTGGTGCAGGGTTCCCCTTAAATTCCGTATTAGACTTGACCAGAGTTCCTTTACAAATGTTATTTTCTGCGGTACTGTTGTAAACATGGGAAAAATGCGCCATGTTACAGGCATACTATAGACACCCTCCAAGCATGATATTTAAAGGAATATTTCATTTTTATTGTTTCACTTTAAGCATTAAAAAAAATCACTGCTCCCCAAAAAACTTCGGTTTTTTTAAAAACCTCATATAAGCCTTTAAAATGGTATTTGTGTGTTCGAGTTTTTTTTCCTCTTCGCATGTTCTGGTGCAAACCGAACTGGGGGTGTTCGGCTCATTTTTAGTGTTTACTAACCTCTATAAGACTCTCTTCTCTTTAATGGAACTTTTTACTAACTTCTACTAACTTGCAAAGTTCTCTTTCCACCTTTTCATACTCCCCCCCCCCCCCCCCCGTGCAATTTTAGGGTAAATGTGTTGTGGAATTTAACTTAGGCTTAATTTCTAGGACCACAATTAAAGAGATATGATATGATTCAGCCATAGACAGACCCACCAAAACATCCTTTTGAATATTCTGCTTATGTTCCTTTAGGATAAGCAAAATACATTATCTTCAGAATATCAGTCTGCAAATTCTCTGGGGATGCATAGGTCTGTCTAATAAACTAAGCATGTTTTACCTTGCTCCACTGCTTCTAACGTCCACGTAATTGAAGAAAAGGTTTGTATAAGTATTCTGCCTGGGTGTGCTAGATTTTTTTTTTTCTCGCTATACCTGTAAAATAAGCTGCCAACAAACATATTGGGGGAGATTTACTAAAGCTGGCGCACACAGGATCTGGTGCATAGTAATCAGCTTCTAGGTTTTATTGTCAAAGCTTTATTGAAAAAGCTGACGTTAGAAGCTGATGTTACTATGCACAACTGCACCAGATTCTCTGTGCACCAGTTTTAGTAAATCTCCCCTATTGCACTGGAGCAATGGGCAGCGAAAATATTTTGTGAGGAAGTGTCTTAGTGAAAGAATATAGATATAAGTGGTAAGTAGCTGGGTGTATTTTTATATTTCCTCATTTGAAGCCACTATTGCAATTTTTAATTAGATCTACGTCTGTGTTTTTTTTTTTATTCTTAGTAGAAAGTTCAGTATCTGAGTAAGTAGGCTTCTCTTTTGAATCATTTCTAGCCTGAAAGTTGTGCTGTAACAAAATATTATTATTTTTATGTATTTGAATATGCATATCATTTGGCAGCCAGACCTAATTTTTAGCATTCACTTTTATATATTTGCAAATAATTGCTCATAGCTTGTTAGTTTTATGTTTTTCTGGTGGGTGTGTAGTTTGTTTTTCCTTTACAAGCCTTTCAAAATATACAGGTGTTGAACTAATAATCAACATTCCCTCATAGCAAACAATGAGACGTCTGATTGCACAGCTGTAATAATTTTCAGATTGTTACTGGTTGCTCTTAGTACTGACGCATTTTTCGTTTAGAATTATCAGTAAATCTGCACAGTTATCTATTAGGCTGTTAGTACTTAATATCAGCTTGATT
The DNA here is from genome assembly GCF_037356315.1 of Lithobates pipiens. Taxonomy (NCBI): domain Eukaryota; kingdom Metazoa; phylum Chordata; class Amphibia; order Anura; family Ranidae; genus Lithobates; species Lithobates pipiens. Next base: position 286,005,304 of record NW_027507764.1, read on the forward strand.
TACTCCTTTATAAGGAAAATGTTATCATGTGAAATAAAATTGTAATTTATACTGTAATTGGCACAGGTTTGGCACAGTCTGGTGCATGGGGCTGCTTTGACGAATTTAACCGTATTGAGTTGCCTGTCCTTTCTGTGGCTGCACAGCAGATTTACATAGTCTTACAGTGCAAGAAGAATAAGAAGAACCAATTCATATTCACAGATGGTGATGTGGTTGATATGGACAGAGAATTTGGTATATTTTTAACCATGGTGAGTATGTGTAAGTGTGGCACTGCTGTAGGCATTGCATGCATATCTGTTCAAAACTGCAAAAACTGAGATCTGGTTCTCCATAAAGGATTATAACACTTCACTGTGGCTTGCAACATGTTATGAAATATAGAAATAATAAGGAATACAAATGATATCGTTGCAAATTATACTGCTTGTTAATGTGCTACTTTTGACAGTTTTACAGTAAATTAAGATGTAACAAATTTGGTGCAAATTTTTCCATGCTGTCAGAGATATAGATGAGGTTCAGGTTTTCCGCTATGATGGGTTCATGGTGAATCCTGCATTTTCATGTGGGAATTTGCTAGATTGAATTGAAATGCGTATCTTAGAGAATTGAGGGGTGGTGGGATGGAAGGATTTTTACCTTTTTTTTCATGATTTGGTCCATATTAAGGCTGCTGTTTTCTTGAAGATTCTTTACAGCCTGTCCCTGGTCACATGCACTACAGATATAACAGGCTGAATGTGTTTATTCACAGGGCATATTTCCTAATATTTACTAAATATACGTTTTTTTTTAATATAATATATATATTATTATATTATATAAGCTTTTTTACATGCTTTTTTTGTAAGTGGTGGCAACAGTGGAATATGCCTGGACAATACACATCAAAACATAAGCTTATAGTTTCCTCTGGGAAAGCATGATGATGAAAGGCAAAATGCTTAAAGAAGGAAAAAACACCAGCTGTTATTTTCATTAAAGTTAACTATTAAAATTAAAATAGGTGTTCCATGTGATATTATCATGTTAAAGCTTAAATTAAATTTTTGTGGTTGGGGGTACATCTACTATGTGTAACTTCTTTCAATTTCAGTGCTGGAATACATTTTCTTATATTCCCTGCCTGTGTGCACACATCTGCACACCCAAAAAAACATTTTATTTTTTTCTTTCTTCTTGATAAATACAGGACAATTGGGTTATATTGACACTTACCAGGAGGTTTTGGACACTGACAAACAAAAAAAAAAAATCCTAGTATAACCCCTCCTATTCCCAGCATGCTTTGTTTTTTTTTTTTGCTAGTGCCTTAGGAAGATGGATGTATTTTCTTTAGAATTGTAGCTATTTTTACAAGCATTTTTTATTCAAGCTGCTTGAGCTTTTCCCTTTATGCAGCTATCTGGATCAGTGTATCTTTTGCAAAAGCTTTGGTGGCCGTACTCAGACTCTATTTGAATGGTAATGTGACCATTAGAAGTGGGGTTCTTGTGGTGCTTTAAAGTCATCTGTGTATTGTTAGTTGGCCGCAAGGTACTATCCAGGTCTAGAGCTATGGCACAGCCTCTGGTGTGACCCAATCTGTAAAGAATTACCCTGTTTTTAGAACCATTGGGTGCCATTATTAACCCCTTTTTCCAGCTTCCATGGAAAGGGTTAACACTCATTTCATGCCCTTTTCCCACCATTCAGCATGAGCTAGCACCTACCTGCTTTTCTTTTAATTGCAAGAGACACGCAGCTGCTGATTCCAAAAGTGAATGGTCACCTTCGTCCATTTGGACCTCTCCTGTTTCCATCAATCGGTTCTTGAGTAGTCAAGGTTTTACCTTGCATTAGAGCTAAGTTGTCCCTGCTAGAGGTACAAGGTGCCAGATCCAAAAAAACACAAAAGGAGCAATCTTGCCACATGGGGTGCCTCTAGCTTACAAGCCATTAACAGTTCCAGGTCAACCTGTAGTTTTCCCTTTCACGGGCTTCACACTGATAGCCTGGATCATCAGTTAATGGATGTCTCCTATTTTATTTCCCATATAAGTCTCCTATTAGTTAAAATGTGAAGAGCTCTTTGGTTGAAATGTTGGGTTGTGAAGCTCAACCGTTAATGCCCTTTGTGGAGTATATCTTCTGAACTGTCTTGGTCATCCTCATCAAGGATGTCAATGGAGGTAAGAGTACTTATCTATTTCAACAGAAAAAGTCCAGGCCTCAAGCTGGTAAAAATAATCACTGTTCCTATGGTGAAGAGGACTCCCTTTAGTTACTCTCAGGCTTTGGCCCCTAAGGCAAAACCAAATCCAGGAGCCCAGCTTCACTGCAAGCTTTGGTCCTCATATCTACAGACACATCATTGCTGGTATGAAAAGGTGCCCCATTCTCTGCTCCCAGACTTTTTGATCCGAGAGTTGAACGACTCTTCATTTTTGCATGTGCATTCTAGGGCTTATGGTAGCCTAATTCTAAGCAGTCCTGTGTACCCAGACTCCTGCAATTTAACAACTTGATAGCATGGGGCAAATGTATTCAGTCTTTGAGCAAAACAATTCACCTGACACCAGGTTGTCTCTAGCCTGGGGGTTCAAAAATCCAGCTCTGGAGTTAGGAAAATCCTTCCTTCCTCTTAGAAGATCATCACAACAGATGAGTAGGATTCCTACATACTTTATTGGTGCAGGAACCTTCATGCTAGAGGAATACTGGCTCCCTATCAACAGTCTGTGGCTTCAAGAGATTTGATTATGTCTACAACTCTAGATATTTCAGCTGGAAGGTCAGGATGCCACAGTAATGATGTACAGCCACCAACAGGGAGAAATCAGAAATCTCACTGCAGCCAGAGAAGTATAAAATATCCTCTCCTCTGCAGGACTTCACGCTCCAGTCTTACTGGTATGGACAATTAACTGGCAACACCTGGACCCAGGGGGATGGTCTTTACACCCATAAGTGTTTAGGAACTTGTGGAGAACACCAGAGGTGGACCTTCTGTAATCTGGGCTCAGAAACAAATTGAACAGGCTTGTTTACAGGTACAAATATCATCTGGTAGAAGCTTTGTGCAGTAGTGCGCAGTCATGTTGGAACAGGAAGGGTCCATCTCCAAACTGTTCCCACAAAGTTGGGAACATGAAATTGTCCAAGATTTCTTGGTATGCTGACGCCTTAAGAGTTCCCTTCACTGGAACTAAGGGGCCAAGCCCAACCCCTGAAAGGCAACCCCACACCATAACCGCCCCCCCCCCCCTCCACCAAATGATTTGGACCAGTGCACAAAGCAAGGTCCATAAAGACATGGATGAGCAAGTTTGGGGTGGAGGAACTTGACTGGCCTGCACAAAGTCCTGACCTCAACCCAATAGAACACCTTCAGTGCCTGACTTCATAAATTTGCTTCTGGAAAAATGGTCAAACATTCCCATAGACACACTTCTAAACCTTGTGGACAGCCTTCCCAGAAGAGTTGAAGCTGTTATAGCTGCAAAGGGTGAGCCAACTCAATATTCAACCCTGCGGAGTAAGACTGGGATGCTATTAAAGTTCAAGTGCGTGTAAAGGCAGGTGTCTCAATACTTTTGGTAACATAGTGTATATTTCACTCTGTGATTGTTCAGGAATGTTCTGTGATTGATTGCCTAGCAGTTAATGGAGTTAAGATATAGCGAAGTATCTTCTACTACATCACCTATCAGCTTAAGAAGTAGAAAATAATAGTTTGGGGAAAAAAGTAAGTCATCCTCTGCTATTACAGTAGGGAAAATGCTGCAGCTGTGTTAAAGAAGCTGTGTTAAAGGCTAACTGTAAAAAATCTGATCACGTTCAAGACCCTTTGCCTCACCCACAATGCGTGTATAGAGAAGCTCCGCAATACCTAATGGAGAAAATAAATCATTACACACCAAACCGCAGTCTTTGATCAGCCAACAAAAACCTCCTCCTCGTGCCCAAAGCCTGGTATAAATCCAAGGGGGATCAGAGATTCGCTGTCCAAGGGCCTCAGCTATGGAATGCTCTACCAATCAACATCTGCCTGGAAGAAAATCACCTGGCTTTTAGGAAAAAACTCAAGACCTTCCTCTTTTAGCATATGATCAAAGCTCGCCACAGCGCCTAGAGGCGATTCAGTTCGCATTGTGCGCTATACAAGTATTTCATTCATTCATTCAAAGAACTTTTACTTACCAAAATCAGAAGTTCATATAAATTTCTCATGATCCCTTCAAACCAAATAAATAACCCTGTGATATTAAGTGTCATTTTAGTCTCTAATGCCGCGTACACACGATCAGACTATCCGGCAGACCAGAGTCCGCCGGACAATCCGCCCGTGTGTGGGCTCCGGCGGACTTTTTTTCCCAAAAGTCCGGCGGACTTAGAAAGTAGTTTTGACTCAAATATTTACAATCCGGCCGTCTGTGTGCTAGTCCGCCGGACTTTTGAAATGCACGGACTTTACCGCACATGGAGGAAAGTCCGCTCATTTTGAACGCGGCTCCAGGTAGCCGGGACTAGCGAAGGAAGTCAATGTCGCCGCCTTCGGGGGTTGCCGAGCCTTCAATGGGGAAAAAAAACATGTTATATTGGCGCTGCGGAGGGGGAGCAGGATGACTGCCCCTTTTATAGAAAGATGCCCTAAGGCGATCACATTTTTTACTATAATATTTTGGAAATAAAGTTGTTTGAGGTAATTAAAACACCTAGCTTGAAAATGGTGCACTAGGTACAGCACATCATTAAATATACAGGTAGAGGAAGAATGTGACACTGTTAATGTACAGGTCACATACAGTGGGAGGATGGAGAGGAGGGGGTTAATGTTCTCTAGCTCCCATGCTTGTCTCCAGGACTTCTCCAGAGCCTCTTTCATCCTCCAGAACTCCCTACCCCAATCTGTACAGCTACCACCTACTCTTTTTTTAGGTTATCCCTGAAAACTCATCTCTTCAGGGAAGCCTCTCCTGCCTTCAGCTAACAACAACTGAATCTTTTATTTCTCCCATCAGTTCATCCCTCACAGTTATAACCTTTTGTTCCACTTGCCCCTTCCTATTAGATTGTAGGTTCCCAGGAGCAGTGCCATCCCTAACCCTTTTGTATTGGATTGTATTGCTGCTGTTTTGTCTCTCTTTATATTGTAAAGCGCTGTGCAAATCCTGAATAATAATAATAATAATATGGAGATGTGTAGAGTAAGGTAGGTGAAACAGGATGAAGGTCAGATGTACAGGAGAGGGAGGAAGGGAAGGGGGAAAAAAAATTCCACACTTAACACCCCTTACTAAAATCTGATACTGCCTGCAATCTGAAACAAATGTATCTAATTCCATCTGTTCATTCATTTATTAATTCCTCCTTCCTCCCTTTTCTCCATTCTGAGAGGAAGAGGCGGGCTATTGAATGTAAACAGTAGTTACGTTTATATTTGTGGGCACTGTAACTGGTCATCACAGGGATGCCTTGTTTGTGTTTTTTTTGCTGCTCAATAGAAAGAGCCTATCTGAAAAGACTGCAATGGACCTCCATGGTAATCCAAAAATAAATAAAATGTATACAATATTCAAATATATATCCATGAGATAACATCATCCATCAATATAGTTAATCAAAGTGATATGGTTATAATTCATATCTCATGAAACATCATGTATAACAGTAGCAACATATGTCCACTGGCAATATGTTAACAAAAGATTGAATATCAACTCCTAACAAATAACGTTAAAGGATTAAATTCCATTCAAAAAAGATGGCTGGCTCTGAAGGAGTTTAAAGCCTCCAGGGCGTGATATTGGTCCAAGAGACCCACTTCCGTGTTGGAGGTTCACTTAAGTTTGCTAGCAAACATTTCCCGACCTCTTTTCTGGCATCTGACCCGTCGGGTAAGGCGGGTGTTGCTATACTAATTAGTCGGCCCGTTAAAGGTCACATCATCCCATTTAGACCCTCATGGAAGGTTTATCATCCTGAAATGTTCCCTACTTGCTAAATCCCTCACCATAGTTAACATTTATGCTCCTAACTCGGGTCAGCTTCATTTTTGTCCTCAGTCTTTGACACTCTCGACCGCTTTGCCCAACTGTTTATGATATTAGGAGGAGACTTTAATATGACAATGTCGTCAGACAGAGATAGATGCACTCTATTTCCCTCAGCTTCCCCACCCCGAGCCACTCACCTTTCCAAATCGTTCCGTAAGCTGATAAGATCTAGGCGATTGTTAGACATCTGGAGGATAAAACATCCTACTCATAAACAGTACACCTTTTTCTCACATCCCCACAAGCTTTATTCCAGATTAGATCATTTCTTTATCTCCTCGCCCCTATTAACGTCATTGGTCTCCTCTGAAATTAACCCTATCACATGGTCCGACCACTCTTCAGTCCAATTGGATATCCACCTTTCATCTACCTTTCCTAAGACCTGTCTTACTGGTCTCACTGAATATTTCCAACTTAATACTGACTCGGTCACTGAGCCCTCCACCCTGTGGGAGGCCCACAAGGCTGTTTTCCGCGGACAGTGTATAGCGCTGGGGTCCCACCTAAAAAGAGACGTGGCATCCCAGCGTTCTGCCATTATGACTGACTTGCGCCTGGCAGAGAGATTGCTGTTGGCCTCCCCCACGGTGGACAGGCTCTGGAAGGTCGTCTCCCTGCGCAATCGGCTCAAATCCTTTGCCATGAGCAAAATAGACAAGTCTCTTCTGTGGTCCAAACAGAAGTTTTATGAATTCTCTAATAAACCTCATAAGCTGCTGGTAAATAGGTTAAAACCATGCCCCTTTCAACCCTCTCCCGACTTTCTACGACAACGCGATGGCTCACTTACATATTGCCCCCTGACTATGTCACGGATATTTGGAGACTTCTACCACAACTTATATAACTGCCTACAGACAGACCCAAATTATAACTTTACACAAGAGAGATTTGATCTCTTCTTTAAGCACTTGAAATTACCTAAACTTCTTCCTGATGATCTTGCAACCCTGAAATCAGCCATATCACCCGATGAACTTGAAGAAGTAATCATGCAGCTCCCTAGCCAAAAAGCTCCAGGCCCAGACGGGCTACCTTATTCCTATTACAAGACCTTCCTACCTATCCTGAGCCCCCACATGATCTCACCCTATGCCTCCCTACTTAAAGGTTCTACTCCACACGCCCAATTCCTCCATGCCCACATATCGGTCATTCCAAAGCCTGGTAAGGACCCCTCCCTACTGGACAATTATAGGCCCATAGCGTTGTTAAACTCAGACTATAACATTTTTACGAAGATCCTGGCTAACAGGCTGACCCATATAATCCCTACACTCATCCATAGATACCAAGTGGGCTTTGTACAAACCCGTCATGCAGGAGATAATACCAGACGCACGATAGACCTGATTGATCTACTGAACAAAACCTCCCGCCCAGCCCTGGTCCTTAGTTTAGATGCTCAAAAGGCCTTTGACAGGCTTAGTTGGCCTATGTTGACCACTCTTTCTAGATATGGTTTCACAGGTCCTTTTGTAGCAGCCCTTGAAGCCCTCTATTCCCGCCCCTCTTCTCAGGTCAAATTGGCATCCTATTTATCCTCCTCCTTCCCTTTGAGTAACGGCACCAGACAGGGCTGTCCCTTGTCGCCTCTTCTTTTTATTCTATGCCTGGAACCCCTAGCAGAGGCCATCCGCATAAACCCAAACATTAGAGGGGTTTGTCTACGCCACAGGGAGTATAAACTGTCCCTGTTCGCAGACGACATCCTCTTGACGCTGACTAGTCCCCACATCTCACTTCCGAACCTCTTATCCCTGCTAAAAGACTTTAGCTCCATATCAGGGTACAAGATTAACACAAGTAAAACTGAAGCTTTACCCATACATATTCACTCTTCTGCTCTCAATTTACTGCAAGATAATTATACCTTTCACTGGTGTACAGATTCCAATTAAATACTTAGGGAATAATATCACGCCCTCCTATTCAACCTTATACTTGGCTTATTACCCTCCACTGTTTCGCGACATTGATAGGCTATTGAAGCAATGGGATTCGCTTCCCCTCTCACTTCTGGGCCGTATTAATGTCCTGAAGATGTCGATGATGCCTAGACTCTACCTTTTTGACACTTTCCCTCTCTCAGTCCCTATGTCCCAACTAAAAGCGGTTCAGAGAACTTGTCTTAATTTTATATGGCATTATCGAGCGCATTGGGTTGCAGGTCCGGTGATGTTAGCTCCAAGATGGCGCGGAGGTCTGGGAGCCCCAGATCTGATTAAATATTATTACACTACACACCTTAAACCAATTATTACCTGGTCATCCAGGAAAGCCTCTACAGTGTGGGCAGAAATTCAGATGAGCATCACCAGACCTGCACACATTTGTGCCATGCTCTGGACGGACCTTAAAACCTCCATGGGCCCACTTTGTAGCATTTGTCTAGCCCCGATGTTATTCTCCCTGGATGTCTGGAGGTAATACTTAAAGTTGTTCTCTCTAGCCTCCCAATGCCCTCCTTTGATAAACATATTATTTAACCCAGATATCCCGGACAGCCTGGCTTATGATAGGATGATTCCTTGGTCCCAAGCTGGTATGTTTCAGCTCCGCAACATAGTGCATCCTCTCACCAGGAAACTTCTATCGTTCGTGGAATTGCAGACACAGCACCAGATTCCCAAACAACTTTTCCACTCCTATCTACAAATCAGACATTATTTTGCTTCTAAATCCCCCACCTTAAGTCTCGACAAGCCAACCCCATTTGAACTTTTATGCGCTCAAGGCCCGTACCAGGCCCATTTAATCTCTGACATGTACCGAATACTCCAGGAATCGGTACCCATTACAGAATCTTCCCATTCCTATATGCGGAAGTGGTCGCAAATGCTAAAACACCCCATATTGCTTCCACAGTGGCAGAGAATATGGGCAGCCGTCTCTGACATTACGTTGTGTAGAACAGAAGGAAACGGCTTATAAGATATTGCTTTTCTGGTATAGAACGTTCCCATTTTCATATTTTCTGGGAATGCCCATTGATTAACGAAAAATCATAAGCCGCGCTAAACAAATACAAAAACAAATACAACCAACTACTCGTGCAGTAATATTGGAATAAATGTTATACAGGGTATAGCGACCCTATATATATATATATATATATATACGTGATACAAAACACATACATGTTAATATTTCAAACCCAAAGTCTCGCCACTGTAATTTAACACATACAGTAAGATTCCATGGCATAAACCTATAAATACAAGAAATATGTAAAATGTAAAACGTAAACACCCAGTGTATAAACAATAAGTCCGTGTATAAAAACACCAAAAATAGTTGACGTGAAGCTGTAAATGAAAATCCTCTAAGGATAAACCACAATGTTCATAGGGATCCAAAAATGGGAAGAATTGTGTTCAGTCCACCACCAACAAACGATAAGATTTACTGCTTACCAGATAGACATGACCCCCCACTACAGAGGGTCACACGGGACTTTATGAAAATAGACGCCACTTCCAACCACGGGGGGGTTCCTCGATGTCCTCCTGGTTTCGCTGCTTCAAAAAATCTTGGGAAGGAAACTCGCTCCCGGACACTTAACTCAAAGGTCCAAAGGAAGGACGCAGGGGCATCAAAATCATAGAGGAAAAATAAAACTCAAAATAGTGTAAAACCCTTTTTATTGTAAGGATAAAAATATAAAAATACACTTACAAGTGTGTAAAAGAAAATACGCCTTAAGTCCGTGGCGCCGGCCGGAAGGACGCGGACAGACCCGTTCTCCTGGAACCCGTCACAAACACGAGGTGATAAGTAGCGCACCGCTCAGCCCTACGCGTTTCGCAACAAAATTGCGTCATCCAGGGGCACGAGCGGCACGCTGTGTCACCTCCATTTATATGTCTCCAATCATCCAAACCTCACTCTGGGCACCTGGCTTTTCCCGCCAAAACCAAGCCTCATCCTGATAATAGCACCTGATTCGTCAGGTACTGACTCCAAAGGCCAATCTAAAAACTGATCCCACCCAAATAACCGCCCTCATAGGTAGCCTATCATGTCAATTCTAATAGTCAACTGAATTGTGTTAGGCAGATGATATTGGTGATTAATATCTTACTGTGCTATGTAGGCCATGCATCCCAACTGTATAAATGCATACCTCTGTTCTGGCAGGGAAATGAGGAAGAAGGGAGAAGAATACATGTGGAACGCCATAAAACATCTCTCGCCCCACTTCCGGTTCATAACCTTCCCGGATATCCAAGCCTCACTGTCACTCCTATATGACTTCCGGTCCTGCGTGACCCGGTTTGTCAACTCTTAGTATTTTACATACATATAGACTCCCCAATTAGCTTCCCCCTCCACACAGATACGAATCGCCAGCCTCTCCAAATGGCACAAGCCGGAAAAACGTCCAATGCGAGCCCAGGAACACCCCGTCGAAACCTCCCATGCCCCACTTCCGGTTCATGGCTCTCGAAACGTATGCCCCACTTCCCGTTCTCGCTGACTTCCGGTCCCGTGTGCCCAATCGAAAGCGGCGCCCAAATCAGCCAAGCCTCACTCGCGCCACATGAGATCACTTCCGGTGTGCGATTGTGACGGTCTCGCCACACAGTTCCACGTCGCATCCGGCATCTGGCTAGGTGGGGCAAAACTCTCAATGACTCTATATCAGCCTACGTCCTCCGATTGTATGGCATCCAGTGATCCCTCACCTTCTGCGCATGCGTAGGGCCGCTGACAGCATTAGCAACACATTATATCAATCCCAATCGTAACAGCCACAACTGCGCCCCCCAGTGTATCAATGTTGGAACTGCATCCACCACATACAACAAACCTACATTACTAGTTTACGTTAGTGGTATTTAAAACACTACACTGGATAATTAATCTATTATACTCAATACTCTCTAAAAGATCATTCAACAATAAATAATGAATTTCTCCGTTACAACACCATGCGTCTCCTACGTCACAACTATGAACTCGGGATATGTCAGAAATTCACCGTACTTATGACTATGGGGACACCATCAAAAATGTCCTTAAAGTTATCTTAAAGCCACCGGCCCAGAGTGCGAGTCTGATGAAAAGAGCTCACAATAACATAAATAAAACGGAACAATAAAACAAAATACCTGATGGCTGACATTGGTGGACTAATGGTGAAAATTGCGTTCATCATTCTTAAAATCATATCCATCAAAGAACATAGTAAAATTGCTTTTAAATATTTTTATAGTAAATATCTATAATGAATCTGATACAGTCCCCAATACAGACCTCACACTATATGGGACACCTGACTCCCCTGAGAGCATCCATGGAGTAACCAAGAACTGGGAGAATGTAGCAGGGATGTGAGCGCCCTCACGAATGATTAATGAAGGCGTTCACATCCGTGTCAACATTCAAACCAAAGGGCACATAAGTTTTGAGCCTGTAAATCCAGGCCATTTCTTGTCTGGAAATCTCCCTGACAAGTGACCCACCCCTCCAATGGGGTCTATACTTGTCAATACCCACGTACAATGTATTGGAGGGGTCTCTATTGTGTGCTTGGTCAAAATGGCGTGACACCGGATGCTTGTCGAAACCTCTCCTGATATTACCGATATGTTCATTGAGCCTCGTCTTCAGTGCCCTTTTGGTCCTCCCCACATATTGGAGGCCGCAAGGGCACTGTATCAGGTACACAACTCCCTCAGATGAACAGGTGATAAATGATTCGATATCATAGGATCTTGATGTACTCGTAGATGAGAACTTGTAAATCCTCCTGTCCTTGCAACTATTTAAAGTACAAATTTGGCAATTTCTACACTTATAGTAGCCTTTAATATCCTGAAAGAAAGATCTAACCACCCTTGGTGGGTCGTGTACACTTGGTGCCACGCGACTCCCCAAGGACGATGCTCCCTTAAAAATCACCTGTGGTTTAGGTGGTAAAATAGTACCTAGAACCGGATCGCTTGTTAGCAGGTGCCAATGTTTTTGTATCAGTTGTTTAATGTTACGGTGCTGTACTGAAAAAGTAGTAATGAATGGGATTCCATTTGCTGCCACTGTATCTGCAGGTCTACTCTCCCCTAACAGTACTGCCCTGTCTTTTGCTCGAACCATTTGGAGGGCTTTTGACAAGTTCTCATTACTGTATCCCTTTTCCAAAAATCTGTTTGAAAGAAGGATTGCCTGATCCTCAAAAAAGCTCATTTTGGGAACAGTTACGTCTCAGGCGCGTGAACTGTCCCTTAGGTACAGCCCTCAGCCAAGGTTCGTGGTGACAGCTGTCTAAGGGGATATAGGAATTCCGATCAGTTGTTTTGAAGAAGGTTGATGTTATGAAGCGGTCATCCTCTATCTTAATTTTGAGATCCAGAAAACAGATCTCTGTTTGGCTGGCCTCAAAATTAAACCTGATGCCCCTGTTGTTAACATTAAGGTTGGCCATAAAAGATTGTAATTCGATCTCTGTTCCGTCCCACAGGAGGAGGACGTCATCAATGTACCGTGCCCATAGGGCCACTTCCGGTCTCCTAGGGGCATCGATGACGTCCTCCTCCCACTTGGCCATGAACAGATTGGCCAAACTGGGGGCATATTTAGCCCCCATGGCCACTCCCCTATCTTGACGGTAGAATTGGTTATCGAACCATAAATAGTTGTGACTTGCTACATATTCCAAAAGTTCCATGATGAACTCGATCTGTATGGATACAAGACCCGATCCCCTCTCTAGGTATAGTCTGACCGCTTCCAGGCCCAGTTGGTGTGGGATAATGGTGTAAAGTGACGTCACGTCAGCTGTTACCAGCCACAAGCCCCTCTTGGGGGTCAGGCCGGCCAAGGTGTTAATAACTTGTTTCGTGTCCTTAATATAGGACGGCATGGTGTGAACCAGTGGCTGCAAAAAATGATCGATATACTTACCCACCCGGGATGTGACGAGTCGATACCGCTCACTATCGGACGTCCCGGGGGGCAAGTAACACTTTTATGTATTTTAGGGAGATAGTAAATAACGGGCGTACGGGGAGCCCGTGGTACCAAGAACAGCCTCTCCTTCGCGTTAAGAATCCCTTTTCGAAAAACCCTGCGCGACAATATTTTCAAGAGTCTTTTTATACTGCAGGACAGGATTTCTTTTTAAAATAGTATAGGTCTCATTATCCTCTAAGATACGGTGCATTTCCTTTAAGTAATCTTCGCGGTCCAACACCACAATCCCCCCCCCCTTATCTGCTGGTCTAATGACCAAAGATTTGTTGGTACACAATAAATCTAGCCCAGCCTCAAGGTCCCTCTGCATCCTGACCTTCCTCACTTTAAGGGAATCCAGGTCACGCAGTACCACATCCCTAAAGACCCTGATGTTGGGCGGTATGGGGCCTGGGGGATATATATATATAGGGTCGCTATACCCTGTATAACATTTATTCCAATATTACTGCACGAGTAGTTGGTTGTATTTGTTTTTGTATTTGTTTAGCGCGGCTTATGATTTTTCGTTTACCTATTCTGCATGTTTGTGACATAGTGAAGCCGCAGCTGAATATCTTCATTATATAAGAAACTCACATATATTTTATATATTTCACATTTTCATACATTTATTTTTTCACCTTAGCGCAGTTTTTTCCCCCTTTTTTTCTATGCCCATTGATTAGCCCATTCTGGCTGACAATACAGTCTTTCATCCAAGACTTGTTTGAGATTTCGCTCCCACTGGATCCTCTGTACTTCCTATTAGGGTTACCGATTCCTGGACTTTCTAAGCATGCTCAGAAGCTCGCCACCTTCATTTTATTAGAGGCTAAAAGAGCCATCCCTACACGGTGGTTATCTCATATTCCGCCCGATCTCACCCAGGTTTTGCAGAACTTAGAACATATCAGCCGAATGGAAAAGCTTACAGCCATAGTCCACGATACTATGCCCCAGTTCTCTAAGATTTGGGATCTGTGGAACCGCTCCAAACTGAATACTGCTGTGTAATTCAGATTACTACTCTACGCCCTCTTACGATGAGTTTAAATGCTCAAATTGATCGACCAAACCAGGTCATATAATTCTGAAAGGAAGAAATTTCCACGCCCCCGGGTCACTGAGACTTGGCTATTTGTGGCATTTACTGATCTGTACCGCAAATAACTGATAATCTTTTGATGACATACTAAATATGCTGAAGTATTATGACCCCACCCTCCTTCTTCCTGCCTCCCCCCTTTTCTTATTTTTTTTTCTCTTCTCCCTTCCTCCTTTCTCCCCCCCTTCCCTTGTTTTTGATTGGTCTCATATGTCAAACTTACTGTTTCTATGTACACTTATGCAAGTGTAAGATACTGTATTCTTGTTATCTTTCTATTTTCAATAAAAAATACAATAAATAAAAAAAAAAAAGATTGAATATCATTTCTCTTCAAAAGTGCATACCATTCATTCAGCAGGTTATTGCTTCCACGTAGTATATATTTTTCACTATGATGTTGGTATAATCAGCACCACATACACACTGGCAATACATTCACATATAGTGCAAACAGGTGGAATACTATTTCCTCCATAGGCAGGGGTCAGTCATACAGGTTGATATTACAGCTGTAATATATATCAATCCTGTTATCCGTAATGCTATTGAAGCACAAACCTTGACCAGATGCAATCACTGTTCAACATACAAACCTCCCCCTCTGTATATCACTCACTAATGTCCTCATACAATGGATTGTAGACTAATAAATGAAGAAGATCTCAGCAATGTGTTTCCTCAGTGACTCCTTAAATCATGTAAATCAGTAATCTATCCCACCTCTCAATGGCTTTCAAAGAGTCAGTATTGCACTTCAGTGAAGCTCATGTCTATATGATACTCTCCAAAAATCTTACTCATTTGCATGCATAAAGTGATAAAACCCACCCTAAGGAGTTTAGGGAAAAGCATACACCTAACCAGTTTCCCTGAGCTCTTCCGGCTATCTCAAAGTCCTGCTGATCCTGTGCGGCCAACCCTCTTATGAGATGATTGAGGGCAAGATGGCATCCTCATTTCACCACCTGATGTTTGCATCCCTACTCCTCCCGATACATCTCTGAGGCCTTTTAGGCTGCGGTGCCCATTACCATAGTAACTGTAGTGCTTACAGCCAACTGGAGACAAAGGTCAGACCCAGGTAGGCAAATGGCCTACTACTCTCAAACAGCAGTCAACAGTGGAAACCGCAAGCATCCTAATTATATCTCCATCATTATTCACAACAAAATCTGTTTACTCCATCCCATATAGATTACATTTATATACTGTACCTAATTCAATATTATCCAGAAAATCCAACCTACCAATACACATATAATTATAAACCATAGATTAATGTTAAAAAATATAATTTTTTATATACTAGAGTATTATACTCTATCCACTTGCCCTCTGGAAGATTTACCCCCTTTCATGACCAGACCATTTTTTGCGATATGGCCCTTTTTTACTTTAACTGACAATTGCGTGGTCATGCAACGGTCATGCAACGTGAAATTTGTGTCCCTTTTTCCCCACAAATAGAGCTTTCTTTTGGTGCTATAAACCAAAAAAGTCTGTTAATTTAAAAGAAAAATTTTTTTTTTTGCTTTCTGCTATAAAACATATCCAATAAAAAAATGAAAAAATGAAAAAAAAAATCGCAATCCCAGTGTATATTGATTGGTTTACACAAAAGTTATAGCATCTACAAACTATCGGTATCTGCTATTTATAATCACAGCACAGCCGGGTCATCCAGCAGTGTGGGCACGTACTCCCTACCTGGAAGTGCCAGATCATGTGATCTGGTGCAGCAGACCCGACCTTGCTGCCATACACTTCATTGTTCCAGTCAAACTCAAATTCTTCCTGCCTTACAAAAAAAATGAACTGAAGCTTAAACTATCATTTAAACCAAGGCAGTATGTTGCTTCCAACTCCTAAATCTATATACTTTCTCTTTGTAATATTCCTTTCTACTGATCACATTGGTTTTGTCAATGTTTAACATAATAATTATGTTCAGTGGTGAAATGTTTTGCTACAGGAGATCTCAGATGATAAGTACATACTGTATATCCTATACAGTACAACCATTTTCTCACTGTCCTAGTAGAATGCTCCAAAAGCACACACATAGCTCCTTGAGTATTACAGTTAAAAGATCCTTCACACTTGAGGTAGATAATCTTAACTCATGGCCTTCTAGAATATAATTATGAAATTCACAATTGCCACATTTTTAAAACCCCTCCTTCCCTCTGGCCTTTTGTTGATGGTCGCAAAATTACTAACAAATCTTTACTTGACTTTGCTTTTCTGTATACTAAATTGGGCCTCTTAATGACAATGGGGTTGATTTACTAAAACTGGAGAGTGCAAAATCTGGTGCAGCTCTGTGTAGAAACCAATCAGCTTCCAATTGTTTTTGTCAAAGCTTAACCACTTAAGCCCCGGACCAATTGTCAGCCTAAGGACCACAGGTCTTTTTACAATTTTGCACTGCAGTGCTTTAACTGGTAATTGCGCGGTCATGCAATGTTGTACCCAAACGAAATTTGCGTCCTTTTCTTCCCACAAATAGAGCTTTCTTTTGATGTTATTTGATTGCCTCTGCGATATTTATTTTTTACGATATAAAAGGAAAAAGACTGAAAATGTAAAAAAAAAAGATATTTTCTACTTTTTGTTATAAGAAAAATAGAATGAACTAAATTTGAGTCATACATTTAGGCCAAAATGTATTCAGCCACATGTCTTTAGTAAAAAAAATGTCAATAAGCGTATATTTATTGGTTTGCACAAAAGTTATAGCGTCTACAAACTAGAGTAAATTTTCTGGAATTTACACAGCTTTTAATTTATGACTGCCTATCTCATTTCTTGAGGTGCTAAAATGGCAGGGCAGTACAACCCCCCCCCCCAAATGACCCCATTTTGGAAAGTAGACACCTCAAGGAAATTGCTGAGGGGCATGTTGAGCCCATTGAATATTTTTTTTTTTGTCCCAAGTGATTGAATAATGACACAAAAAAAAAAGTTTACAAAAAGTTGTCACTAAAAATCATATATTGCTCACACATGCCCCAAAATATATTCTGCTGCTTCTCCTGAGTATGGGGATACCACATATGTGGGACTTTTTGGGAGTCTAGCTGCGTACGGGACCTCGAAAACCAATCACTGCCTTCAGGATTTCTAATGCCGCGTACACACGGTCGAACTGTTTGATGTACTTAGTCAGTTGAAACACATTTCAGCGGACAATCCGCTCGTGTGTGGGCTTCAGCTGACTTTTTCAGCGTGCAGTCCAGAGTACTAAGATTTTCGGTTTTTCCAAAAATCTGTCCGTCGTGCTTTGGTTTCAGCGGACAATACGGTCGTCAGTATGCTAGTTCGACGGACTAAGAATGGCGCATGCCCAGAAAGGATTTACACGGCGGAAGGGTGCTTTGCTGTGTCTTGGACTTCCTATTTCTAGTCCCGTCGTACGTGCTGTACACGTCATCGCGCAAGCTTTCGACGGACTGTTTGTGTATCCGTGTGTGGTCAAGTCCGTTCAGTGGAAAGTACGACGGATTGCCTGTCGGATTGTATGACGGACTAAGTACGTCAAACAGTTCGACCGTGTGTACGCGGCATAAGGGTGCACATTTTTGATTTCACGCCTCACTACCTATCACAGTTTCGAAGGCCATAAAATGCCAAAATAGCACAAAACCCCCCCAAATGACCCCATTTTGGAAAGTAGACACCCCAAGCTATTTACTGAGAGGCATGTTGAGTCCATGGAATATTTTATATTTTGCCACAAGTTGCATATATATTACAATTTTTTTTTTTTTGCACAAAGTTGTCACTAAATGATATATTGCTCACACATGCTATGGGCATAAGTGAAATTACACCCCAAAATAAATTCTGCTGCTTCTCCCGAGTATGTGGGGGACTTTTTGGGAGCCTAGCCACGTACGGGACCCTGAAAACCAAGCACCGCCTTCAGGATTTAAATATAAAACGCTACCAAAAAAAACTGTTAGCGATTGCAGGGATCAGGCCTGACTCTGCGAACGCTGCAGTTATGTGTTTAGTGTTTTGTAAATGACAGTGATCAATTGATACTGCACTTGGGTGGGCTGGGCGGAGGGGCAAAACGCAGGTGCTAGCAGGTATCTGGGCTGATCCCGCTAACAATGCATTTTTTTGGAACCCTAAACTGCTGGGGACGCTAGTATAGATCTGATCAGATATTGATCTGTTCAGATATTATACCACTACGGGAGGTGTATGCTTTGCGTGTGGGTGTTAGCGGTACTGGCACTAACCTAGCGCTGCCTGGACCCTGACCCTAAAACCTAATTGATATCACCCGCCGCGTGATCTGGGGGTTAAACCTTTATTGGGTAATAAGCCCTGATGCTATAAAAAGCAAACTAACTAACCAGAGTCACCCGTAACACTTATACGGTGATCACTGGTGAAAGGGTTAACTAGGGGCAATCAGGGGGTTAAAATCTTTATCAGGTAGTATATGGGGTCCCTGACGCTATATAAAAACCTGACGGGGAACCTAAATAACTAACTGGCTAACCAGCGTCACCAGTGGCACTTATACGGTGATCGCTGGTTAAATTGTTAACTCTAGGGGCAATCAGAGGGTTAAAATCTTTATTAGGTAGTATATGGGGGCACCTAACGCTATAAAAACCTGGCGGTGAACATAAAAAATACCTAGCTACCTAGCGGCACCAGTGACACTAATGCAGCGATCAGAAAAACGATCGCTTAATGACACTGGCAAAAGGGGGTGAAAGGGTTTACTAGGGGCAGTCAGGGAGTTAAAACCTTTATTGGATAGTATATGGGGGTACCTAGCGCTATAAAAACCTGGTGGTGAACCTAAAAAATAACTAGCTACCTAGCGGCACCAGTGACACTAATGCAGCGATCAGAAAAACGATTGCTTAGTGACACTGGCAAAAGGGGGTGAAAGGGTTAACTCTAGGGGCAATCAGAGGGTTAAACTTTTATGGGGGGGTAGGGGGCTACCCTGGACCTAACACTAACTGCCCTGACAGTTTTTACTGTCACAACTGACACTAAATGCAGTGATCAGTAAATATATGATCACTGCAATCAGTGACACTGTGAATGGGAGGGGGGCGGGGGGTGATCGGGGGGGTGATCAGTGGGTGATTTGTGTGCCTATGTGTACCTACATGTCAGTGTAGTGTTTGGTGCACTTACTATCTGTTCTCCTCGCAGTCCGGTCAAAAGGAGAGGAGAATGACATCACTTCCTCCCTGCTTGTGTTTACACTACACAGGCGGGGGAAGCTTCTCATTCGCCAGGAGCGATCGAGAGGGGATGGCCACAAACCAACGGCCATCCCCTCATCCCGGATCGCTCCTGAAGCAAAACGGACCGCCGCAGCCAGCGGGACGGGGTCCGATCGCACCCCCCACCCACTGGAAGGCAACATGTACGTGCTTGTGCCTGTCGGTGCCATTGTGCCAATGTACATTGCCATGCGGCGGTTCTTAAGTGGTTAATTGAACAAGCTGAAGTTAGAAACTGATTGGCTACCATGCACAGCGGCACCAGATTTTGCACTCTCCAGTTTTAGTAAATCAACCCCAATGTTTCTAACTTTTCATCATTAGTCAACAAATTTAGTTTTCTGTGCTTGCTAGGTTTCTCCTAAGCTCTGGATCTATTATTTTCCCTACTGCTGTTAAGTTGTCTCTAGTAGTTAGTGTTAGGAGTAACAATGTATTGAGCTAGTTCCTGGCATTCAAACATACTTAGAATAAAATGTATCTAAATCTTCAAACAAAAGAAAAAATATATATATATTGCAGCATACCAGTACTTGGATGTGGTGGCTACTTTGGTTTTCTGTTTGTGGGCCTTTTTTTTCCATTTTTCACCTGGTGATTCTGCCAGTAATACACATCCTGTTAGGACCTGGGCTTGAACCTGGGACCTCTGGTGTGTCTGGCAGTGACTCTGCTTGCTGAGCCACCTGGAATGCTGGACAGCTCCTTGGACAGCTCCTTGGACAGCTCCTTGGACAGCTCCTTGGACAGCTCCTTGGACAGCTCCTTGGACAATTCCTTTAGTGATCTTGTCTTGAATCTTGTTTGCCTTGAACCTTGAACCCTTTGCTCCTCCCATGAACTTCCTGATATAAGCCATGTCTCTGCACTTCCTCCTTGCCAGAATATTGTGCCTTTACCAGCCAATATCTTGCTTATATCTCTCCTGCTGCCGACCGTATCCTCGCTACCTTTCGTTACCGACATTTGGCTTGCTCCTGGACTACGCTTCTGCTGAATCCCAACCTGCAACTATTGGTTACCGACTTTTGGCTTGTTTCTCAACTACGCTTCTGCTTGATCTCTACCTGCTATATCTGCTACCAGACCCCCGGCTTGCTCACCTCCTGGTGGGGCTATCCTGAGGACCGCGACCTGGCACTAACACGCAGCCAAGCCCATCTCCACCTTTGGGAGCTCTGGTGAATACCGGTTAGTGCTTAGACCCCGCACCTCAGGTGAACCCGTGCCATCAGCCAGGGTGACCTGTGTGAATATCTGCTCTGCTGCTATAGCTATTGGTCTCTGAGCCTGACTCCAGATCGTGACAGAATATTCTGGCCCAAAAAACATGGAGGCCGTTGTAGCAGCTGCCGTGGCTCCTCTCAGGGTTCAAATCGCTGAGTTACAGGCATTTGGTGTTGACTACCAGGAAAAATTTTCTGAGTTGCAAATTGAAATGAAAGGTCTACAAGAGGAAATCCTTGATCTACACAAACAATTGCGGGATTTTCATGCCCGAGATACTGCTGCCATAGAAACTAATGCACGAATGCCCCTACCACTCAAGTTTAGCGGAGACCGCCGCCATTATAGAGGATTCCTTAATCAATGTCGTATATACTTTCAGATGCAACCTGCTGCATTCACTTTTGACAGGAAAAAGGTGCTGTTTATTATCAACCTCCTGACTGAGGAAGCCTTAGCCTGGGCCTCCCCTTATGTGGAGAAAGATGATGTCATCCTGGATAATTTTGATTCTTTTGTGACTGCGATGAACCAAGTTTTCGATGATCCTAACCGCTGTGCTACTGCTGAGGCAAAATTGCACAATTTACGTCAGGGAAGACGCTCTGTTGCAGAGTACACAACTGAATTCCGACGTTGGATCTCAGATACCAATTGGAATCCAGCAGCACAGAAGAGTCAGTTCCGTCAAGGACTCTCGGAACAAGTAAAAGATGAGCTTGCCAGAGTAGAAAGTCCTGATGACCTTGAAGCTTTTATTAAATTATGTATTCGAATTGATCAGAGACTTACTGAAAGGAGAAAGGAGAGACTGGGAATCCTAGGCAGTAATGGTGGAATGCGTTTTTCTACTACTCAGTATCCTCCTAAGGGTCCAAGAGTTTTTCCTGATTCTGACACTCCTGAACCTATGCAGGTGGATGCTATTAAAAGATCTATTACTACTCAGGAGAAAGAAAGACGACGTTCAGAAAACTTATGTCTTTATTGTGGAGACTCTGGACATTACGCAGTTAATTGTCCCAATAAATTTAAAAGAACAATTGCAGCAATGGATGTTACAGTATCTGAACAAATAAACTCAATTTCTCAGTCCATCTCTCCTTTGATTCAGGAAGCAAATAAAGTTAATTCTTTATCAACTCATTTTGTCATCCCTATAAAGCTTATTGTTGAAAGCAATGAAATACCTTGCTCTGCTATGCTGGACTCAGGGGCTGGGGGAAACTTCATCGACATCGAATTTGCCCAAAGTAATAACATTCAAATAAGAAATAAACTTGCCCCAATTGATATGGAAACTGTGGATGGCTCACCTTTGACTTCAGGCCCTGTTACCCACGAGACAATCCCACTTAAACTCCTAATTGAAACGGACCATCAGGAGACTATCAGCTTTGAGCTGATTACATCACCCAAGTTCCCTATTATCCTGGACATTCCTTGGTTCTCTATCCATAATCCCTCCATCAACTGGGAGACACGTTCTTTAAGCTTTACATCTGACCATTGCAAGAAACATTGCAAAGAATCTTATCAAATAAGCCCTCCACCAACCCATGATTTACAAGCAGTTTTGGCAACTATCCAGTCATATGACAAGCTACCTCCACAATATCTTGAGTTTCGGGACGTTTGTGATAAAAAGAACGCAGATCAGCTGCCTCCTCATCGCTCTTATGATTGTCCCATTGAATTGATTCCAGGGGCAGAAATACCATTTGGTCGCCTTTATTCTTTATCAGAACCTGAACTGAAAGTGCTCAGGGAGTGGATTAATGAGAATCTTGAGAAGGGTTTTATCAGACACTCAACCTCTCCTGCTGGCGCAGCCTTATAATTCGTGACGAAAAAGGACTCCACCCTGCGTCCGTGTATTGACTACAGAGATTTAAATAAGATCACAATTAAGAATCGCTATCCACTCCCACTGATTCCAGAAATGCTTGAGAGACTCCGCTCTGCCAAGCTCTTTACCAAATTAGATTTACGGGGGGCATACAACCTTGTCCGCATTCGTTCCGGTGATGAATGGAAAACTGCTTTCAGAACCAGATATGGACATTTTGAGTCTTTGGTCATGCCCTTTGGGCTTTGCAATGCTCCTGCAACTTTTCAACATTTTATTAATGATGCTTTTCGAGATTTGCTTGATCAGTTTGTAATAGCATATTTGGATGACATTCTCATTTTCTCTGATACTTTGGAAGAACACCGCAAGCATGTCTGTATTGTTTTCGAAAGATTAAGGCGAAATCAACGTTACATAAAATTAGAGAAATGCGAGTTTGAACAAACTCAGATCCAGTTCTTGGGATACATAATCTCTTCTGAAGGGGTAAGCATGGATCCCGATAAGATCAAAGCTGTGGTGGATTGGCCCGCTCCTAAGAATGTTAAAGAGATACAGCGATTTGTTGGATTTGCCAACTTTTACAGAAGATTTATAAGGAATTTCTCTAGGGTAATTGCTCCAATCACACAGTTGACAAAGAAAGGGGTGCCCTTTTTGTGGTCACCTGAGGCACAGGCTGCCTTTAGTAAACTGAAAACTCTCTTCACTTCTGCACCAATACTGGTACATCCAGATCCAGAACTACCTTTCATCGTAGAAGTTGATGCTTCTAATTCTGCTGTGGGAGCTATCCTTTCTCAGCGAAAGGGAGAAAAAATGCAGCTTCATCCTTGTGCTTATTTCTCTCGACTGATGTCTTCAGCCGAGATGAATTATGACATTGGAAACAAGGAGCTGCTGGCAATTAAGGAAGCATTTTCTGAGTGGAGGCATCTGCTGGAAGGAGCTAAGCACCCTGTAACCGTTCTCACCGATCATAAAAATTTAGAATTTATTAGCTCTGCTAAAAGGTTGTCATCTAGACAAGCACGTTGGACCCTTTTCTTTTCCAGGTTTAATTTTGTTATTTCATACCGCCCTGGGTCAAGGAATGGTAAGGCTGATGCCCTATCACGGATGTTGTCTGGGCCTCTCCAGGAAAGCACCCCTGAATGTACAATCCTGCCTCAAAAGAACTTTCTAGGGGCCATGAGTTCAAAGACATTTCTTAATCTTCTCAAGGAGGGGTATGAGAATGACCCACTTCTTAATAATCCTCCTAAGGACATTAACCTCAAGTACAACAATGGTTTTTGGACTCAAGCGCATTGCCTCTATGTACCTGAATCAGTTCGGGTAGAAGCCCTCAGGTTGGTACATGACTCTAAGCTTGCTGGTCATTTTGGGGTTTCTAAAACAGAAGAACTCTTATCACGTTCCTTTTGGTGGCCTGGGTACAAGAAAGATGTTAAGAGTTATGTGGCTTCATGTCTAACCTGTGCTCGCAATAAGACACCTCGATCTTCTCCTCTGGGGTTACTTCTACCACTACCTGTTCCATCAAGACCATGGGGGTCAATTTCTATGGACTTTGTGGTTGACCTTCCTCTTTCAAAAGGGATGACCACCATTCTGGTAGTTGTTGACCGTCTCACTAAGATGGCTAATTTTATTCCAGTTAAAGGGGTACCCTCCGCCGAACATACTGCTGAGGTAATGGTTAGAGAAGTTTTTAAACTTCATGGAATTCCTGATGATGTGGTGTCTGACAGAGGGGTACAGTTTACCTCAAAATTTTGGAGAAGTTTTTGCTCAGCTTTGGGTGTAACAGTTAATCTGTCCTCGGCTTTTCATCCGCAGTCTAATGGTCAGACCGAGAGGACCAATCAAACTCTGGAGCAATACCTTCGATGCTTCGTGAGTTATCTTCAGGATGACTGGGTGGACTACCTTCCTACGGCAGAGTTTGCTTATAATAACTCTAAACATAGTTCCACATCCCAAAGCCCATTTTTCTTAAACACAGGGTATCATCCAGTTTTTATTCCTGATCTCCCCATCTCAACTTCAATTCCTGCTGTTACCAACAGACTAACTTCATTACATGAGATCCAGGAGAAATTGACTGATACATTGAAGGAGGCGCAGGAATATTACAAGAAGGCTGCTGACAGACATCGTAGGTCTATTCCCACTTTTCAAGTAGGTGAGAAAGTTTGGTTATCTACCAAAAATGTAAAAGTTCAAGTTCCATGTGCTAAGTTGGGTCAAAAGTTTATGGGACCTTTTGAGATTTCTGCTCAAATCAACCCGGTCACTTTTCGCCTAAAACTTCCTGACAATATGAAGATTCACCCTGTGTTTCATATATCACTACTCAAACCATTTCATGAAAATACTTTTTCTGAAAGAATTCATCCTCCTCCCCCACCTGTCGAGGTACAGGGTGAAGAAGAATTTGTGGTGGGAAAAATTCTTGACTCCAGGATCTCTAGGAACAAATTGCAATATTTGGTTCAATGGGAAGGATATGGGCCAGAAGAAAATTCTTGGGAGCCTGAGGAGAATGTTCATGCCCCTAGATTAACAAGGGAATTCCACCAGAGGTTAACTTAGAAACCTGGCCCTAAGACATCCAGGGGACGTCCTGGGAGGAGGGGAGTACTGTTAGGACCTGGGCTTGAACCTGGGACCTCTGGTGTGTCTGGCAGTGACTCTGCTTGCTGAGCCACCTTGAATGCTGGCCAGCTCCTTGGACAGCTCCTTGGACAATTCCTTTAGTGATCTTGTCTTGAATCTTGTTTGCCTTGAACCTTGAACCCTTTGCTCCTCCCATGAACTTCCTGATATAAGCCATGTCTCTGCACTTCCTCCTTGCCAGAATATTGTGCCTTTACCAGCCAATATCTTGCTTATATCTCTCCTGCTGCCGACCGTATCCTCGCTACCTTTCGTTACCGACATTTGGCTTGCTCCTGGACTACGCTTCTGCTGAATCCCAACCTGCAACTATTGGTTACCGACTTTTGGCTTGTTTCTCAACTACGCTTCTGCTTGATCTCTACCTGCTATATCTGCTACCAGACCCCCGGCTTGCTCACCTCCTGGTGGGGCTATCCTGAGGACCGCGACCTGGCACTAACACGCAGCCAAGCCCATCTCCACCTTTGGGAGCTCTGGTGAATACCGGTTAGTGCTTAGACCCCGCACCTCAGGTGAACCCGTGCCATCAGCCAGGGTGACCTGTGTGAATATCTGCTCTGCTGCTATAGCTATTGGTCTCTGAGCCTGACTCCAGATCGTGACACATCCTGTGCTAAGCTATATACTGTAGATAGTGTATACTGTATGTGTCACCTCCAGTAGGTTTCTCAGCCACACACGCCTGCTAAGGAGCTTCAGCTTTGATGACTGAAATTAGGATGACATAAGATATAGCCGTTAAATACTGGCTAGAATGTAAAAAAAAAATATATATATATATATATATATTTATATATATATATATATATATATATATATATATATGGAGTAATGAGGACCTGCTTTTGAAATACAGCATATGATGATTTTACTAGAACTTGGTACTTTTATTTTATTTTAGGATATGCATTTGTTTATAAAATGTTATTTTCTTTGATAGAATCCAGGCTATGCAGGACGTCAAGAACTTCCTGAGAATTTGAAAGTTCAGTTCCGCACAGTGGCTATGATGGTACCAGATCGAGCTATCATTATGAGGGTAAAGCTAGCCAGTGCTGGTTTCCGAGACAACCTAATCCTGAGTCGTAAATTTTACACCCTGTACAAACTGTGTGAGGAACAGCTATCAAAACAGGTGGGTGAAACATGCAGAAATCTATTAAACGATGATACCAACCTAAAGGAAACCTATTGAGAAAGAAACATGATTGCCATGTATCTAGTTATTGCAATTGTGTTGCTTGGCTGTCATTCTGAAAGTGCTTTAACACTTTCACCTGGAGCAAGCATGCAAATAGGAACGTCTTATGCCGCGTACACACGACCAGACTTATGTCCGACAGACTTCCGAAGGAGTTCTGCCGGAGTTCTGACAGAGTTCTGATGGACTTTCCGAATGAGCGGACTTGGCCACACACAATCACACCAAACTCCGACGGATTTGAACGTGATGACGTACGACTGGACTCGAATTCGGTTTTAGTCCGTCGGAATAGCATACACACGAGCGAATTTTTCGGTAGGAACTGGGTCCGGCGGAGTTCCGTCGGAAAAATTTGAAGCATGTTCCATTTTCTAAAGTCTGTCAGACTTTTGCGAATCAAAAGTCCGTTGCAGCCCACACACGATTGAATAGTCTGCCGGAATCATTCCGTCAGACTTTGGATGTTGAAAAGTCCGCTCGTGCGTACGGGGCTTAAATGTTCCAGTTCAGCGACTCAGAACGTGTTGATGCCACAATAACAGCCAGTCAAATAGCATTTGTTAGAGGAGATCACCATGGGGGTGCCTATACTTTTCTTGTGATAGGGTTTTTTTCAGAATAATAATTGGTGCTTGACAAGTCACAAAACAGTGTATGAATACAACAGTTCTGTTGTAGTTGTTAATCACATAACCCTGGTCAAAACATGTTTTGCATGGACCTCTCTCTTTTCTTCTTTGGGAAGATTTCCCTTCAGTCTCAGTTCTGGTGACACCACTACACCTTGACATACTGAGTATAGTCCAAATTAGAATTAAGACCCCTTTCACACTGAGGCAGTTTTCAGGCATTTTAGCACTAGAAATAGCGCCTGTAAATCCCCTGAAAACTGCCTCCCATTCTCTGCAATGGGTGCTTTCACACCTGGGTTGTGCGATTGCAGGACATTCGGAAAAGTCCTGCAAGCAGCATCTTTGGGGTGGGTTGGGAGCGCTGTATACATTGCTCCCAAAATGGTGCTTCCCATTTCAATGAATGGGCAGCCCTTCCGAAGCGTCTGAAAAGCAATTCGGAAGCACTGTAACACAGGGGTTTTTAACCCCTTCTTTGGGATTAAAAGTGCCCACTAGTGGCTGAAAAGTGTCGCAAAAGTGTCGCTTAAACAGTGATAAAGTGCCACTAAAATGAGTGGTGCATTACCATGAACGAGGCCCCATTATGAAAGGGGTCTAAGGGTAAACTTCTCCAGTAAAAACAGAGAGAAATAAACACCAGACAGATTCTAACCCTTCCTAGCACTAGAAGTATTTTTAATTTAAGATTGTATCTCCATTGAATGGATCCTAATCCATCCTAATCTGCTGTCAGGAGGCTTGGAAATATCGTTGCAGTTCCCCTATAGAGATGCTTTCACTCATCCCTGTTCTATAAAAAAACAAAAAGGTTTAGGCTGCATATTAGCTACAGTATAAGACATTTGTAAGGAAATTGCAAACTATCATAAATCAAAGCTAACTTGACTTTGGTAATTTGTGGGTTTGCCTAAAATATAATGAACTAAAACTGTTGCTCATTGAAAGTTTTGCATTTAGAATATATTGTACTTTATGTACGTGTTCGTTTTTAATTCTTGCTTGGCTACATTTTGCCAACAACAAAGGTGCATGTGCAATGCTGTGACAAGTATAATTACAAATATTTGTAAATTGTTAGTTTTCAATGTACTCATCAAATACTGCAAATTCTTGTATAAATAAGAAAATAAATTCCTATTATAGTCAGCAAGATCAAGTCTTGTTTGTAACTGAATATAAAAGGTGCACATGTTCAAGGTACATTTTGGGGAAATATAACTTAGTACATATATTATATACATTATTGCTTATTTTTATTTTCAGGTTCATTATGACTTTGGATTGCGGAATATCCTCTCTGTCCTTAGAACTCTGGGAGCAGTGAAAAGATCCAATCCTGAAGAGCCAGAGAAGACAGTAGTAATGAGAGTTCTACGTGACATGAACCTGTCAAAGCTTGTATGTTCCACTGGTTTTCTTATATAAATATTTCTTATATAGATATTTATATGAATGGTGAATCAGCCAAATGACATGGTGGTGGCATAACGGGTGACATAACTATTTTAGATACGATCCTGCATGTTAATATTTTAGATTTTCTCCATTTGACATATGTCAGCTTGCAACTTACATAAGAAAATAACTTTGAGAACATACAGATTCCTGCACTTGAAGCAAAAGACAAAAAAAAAAATGTCACCATTACAATTTATATTGCTAACAGATGTGTAAGATACTGATTATATGATTGTTTATAGTGATATCCTTAGCCTCAATGAAAAAAAAAAAGATCAGCTGTAAACTACTCTAAAAAATACTGTAATGCTAGGTTAATGAATTGATCCTCATTATGACATTTAGAAGTTACTATGTACAACCTTACCATGTGACTATAGACTATACAGTAAAAATATAATTAACTGTCCTGCTGCTGTCACCTATGCCTAAGACAATATTCATCTCTAGGATTTTACATCCATCAGAGTCAACTTAATAACCCAAAACAGTTATCTTACAATGTTTTTGTTCCTATACAATCCGTTTATGCTGAAATCACTTCAGTGTAATTGCTGCTATACAGTCTTTATAATGTTTATTTATCTGGCAATTATTTGGCAATTATCTCACTTAACTCAATGGCCATTGTTGTTATGGCTTTACCATTTTAAAAGAAAATTAAACTACAGTACATACTTGTTGCATGTAACAGAGGGTGGATGTTATGCACGTTTTAACGTTTAAGTAACGGTGCCCACTTTACTGTTCCTTGTTTTGGAAGGGCTTTTAATTTTGCTATTGCCATTTTAAGTTGGATATTTATTTGCATTTTAGCTACATTGTCCATCAATAGCTAGGTCAAAAAAGATCAATTGCATAATCTTTTTTCTGGCCACTGATGGCACATGGGTATTTTACCATCTACAGGTATGATTCATACGTGCCACAGGCTTTAGGGTATAGTCTGGCATGCGTACAGAGATTGCAGCATATAAAGGACAAAAGGTCTACCACCAAGTACACACCAGATCTTAGGCTGGCCATACAGTCAACAATTTTCTTGTACAATCTTCCTTTAGATTTACCATAACCATATAGTATGAGGTCAAACCAAAACACTTTCAATTTGTATGCAATCAGGCAGGCCATTGCAATACATAGTTGAAGGTACATCTAAAAGAAACTGAGTAAGAAAATTGTATAATATATGGTCAGCTTTAGAATGACATTCAAACACTGGGCTTACGCATATATTACTCATATATCACCAGCTATAGCTACAGCTACCATTTACAGAAGTGTCTTAGATTTTTTGAGACCTTACCAATGTCCTTGGCCACATTATTTCCTTTTCTACAAATATTTATACTGTGTATGCTAACATACTGAAAGATCTGTACATTGTGTACTTAGTTTATTTTGCATTGACTGTAAAGACCAAAGCCCATCTGAGATTGGTCTGGTAGAGTGTGTAGTTGCTATTGTTATCCCTACATCATGAATGGGTAGCATATTGGCCAAACCAGTCAAAATAGCTTGCATTGAAAGACTGGTATGCTATGAGTTCCTTTTAAATTTAGTCTTGCTTGGTCTATGCTATGCTATATTCATTAACCCTGTAAATAAGCATTTGTTGAGCAGGCGTTCAGAATGGAAAGACCTCTTAGGCACGATGTGAGTCAATTTGTACCAGTTTGGGTTTTTCTGAACCGTTAAATTATAAAAAATGTGAATCATGACAATGGATGCACATAGATAATGTACAATACTATGCTCCAAAGCTTGTGTAGGGTATAGACCTTTATAGCTACTTTTTTGGTGTAAGTGTTATAAAAGGAAAGGAACCATAGTGAATGCAAATATAGAGAGCTTTGAAAAAATCTCCATACTTTAACCACTTAAGGACTGACTCCTGTAGAAATCCGTCGTCAGAATGGCACAGCTGGGCAAAGTAACGTTCCTATACGTTACTTTGAATTTCCTGCTGTGCGCGCGCCTTCCGCGAGCTCCGTGACCTTGTACGCGGGATCTGTAGACTCTATGTCCGCTGGGTGCCCGCGATCGTCTCACGGAGCTGAAAAATGGGGAGATGCCAACGTAAACACAGCATCTCCTCGTTCTGCCTAGTGACAGGACACTGATTGTCTGCTCCCTGTCACTGGGAGCAGCAACCAGTGTCGTGTCCCTGGTAGCCCCAGACAGTTAAAATCACTCTCCAGGACACACTTAACCCCTCCTCCACCCCCTAGTGGTTAACGCCTTCACTGCCAGTGAATTTTTACAGTAATCAATGCAATTTTATAGCAGTGATCGCTGTATTCATGACAATGGTCCCAAAAATGTGTCAAAATTGTCTGACGTGTCCGCCATAATGATGAT
Source organism: Lithobates pipiens (assembly GCF_037356315.1). NCBI lineage: Eukaryota > Metazoa > Chordata > Amphibia > Anura > Ranidae > Lithobates > Lithobates pipiens. Next base: position 286,036,102 of record NW_027507764.1, read on the forward strand.
AAAAATCGTTGATCACCGCCATTACTAATAAAAAAAAAATAATTAATAAAATTAATAAAAATGCCATAAAACTATCCCCTATTTTGTAGACGCAATAACTTTTCCGCAAACAAACCAAAAGCTTATTGCGATTTTTTTTTTTACCAAAAATATGTAGAAGAATATGTATCGACCTATAACTTTGTGGCATATCATTTTTTAATATGTAATTTAAAATCACTGACACTTATGTTTTGTTCAAATTATCATGTTTATGATAGTGCCATTTCACAGAACATGTTCACATTAAATAATTTTAAAAGATTATGAAAATAGCAGGAAAATTTACATACATTAGAACCATTGCATGCAGTAATACAATAAAATGTTGTTGCGCTCTTAGGTGGATGAAGACGAGCCATTGTTTATGAGTCTGATAAATGATTTGTTCCCTGGAATAACTCTGGATAAAGCTGGTTATCCTGAGCTGGAAGCAGCCATACAGAAACAGACAGAAGAAGCTGGCCTTATCCATCATCCTCCTTGGATTCTGAAACTTATCCAGCTGTATGAGACACAGCTAGTGAGACATGGTAAGCATGCAAATCTGGCACTGAGCAGGATGAACATATTTTCTGAAAACACATGCACGTCTTATCTAAATCACATTTATGTTTTTATTATGGCAATATGATGCAAAATATGTATACCATGTATTTAATCTATGTTAAAGCTGAACTCCAGGAAAACAGCTGAATCCATAGATGAAATACAAATAAAGGAGTTGTTTTACCAGCCAAAAGGGTTGACATTTCTGTCCAGTCAAACCCGAAATATATTCAGATATTATAAATATTATTATAAATTATAATATTATTATAAATTATTATAAATATTCAGAAAAACACATTTAGAAAAGAAAAGTTGTAAATTGATTTTTATTTTAATGAGTGAAATAAATATTTGATCCCCTATCAATCAGCAAGATTTCTGGCTCCCAGGTGTCTTCTATATAGGTAATGATCTGAGATTAGGAGCACCCTCTTAAAGAGAGTGCTCCTAATCTCAGCTTGTTACCTGTCCACAGCAACCTGTCCACAGAAATCAATCAGATGCCAATCTCTCCACTATGGCCAAGACCAAAGAGCTGTCCAAGGATGTCAGGGACAAGATTGTAGACCTACACAAGGCTGGAATGGGCTACAAGACCATCGCCAAGCAACTTGGTGAGAGGGTGACAACAGTAGGTGCAATTAATGCAAATGAAACACAAAATAACTATCAATCTTCCTCGGTCTGGTGCTCCATGCAAGATCTCAGCTTGTGGAGATTCAATGATCATGAGAACGGTGAGGAATCAGCCCAGAACTACACAGGAGAATCTTGTCAATGACCTCAAGGCAGCTGGGACCATAGTCACCAAGAAAATAATTGGTAACTACACCATGAAGGACTGAAATCCTGCAGCACCCGCAAGGGCCTCCTGCTCAAGAAAGCACATGTACACGCCTGTCTGAAGTTTGGTAATAAATATCAGAATGATTCTGAGGAAAACTGGGTGAATACTCGCCGTATTTGGAGGAGGGGAAATTTTGCCTATGACCCCAATAACACCATCCCCATCGTCAAACTTGGAGGTGGAAACATTATGCTTTGGGGGTGTTTTTCTGCTAAGGGGACAGGACAACTTCACCACATCAAAGGGGCGATGGATGGGGAGATGTACTGTCAAATCTTGGGTGAGAACTTCCTTCCCTCAACCAGGGCATTGAAAATGGGTCATGGATTGGTAATCCAGCATGACAATGATCCAAAACACACAGCCAAGGCAACATGGGAGTGGTTCAAGAAGAAGCACATTAATGTCCTGGAGTGGCCTAACCAGTCTCCAGACCTTAATCCCATAGAAAATATGGGGAGAGAGCTGAAGGTTCGAGTTACCAAACAGAAAAAAGGAGAAAAAACTGCGCTAAGGTGAAACATAAAATAAATCATTAATCATATGTGATTCTCTTAAGAATGAAAGGTTTAGCTGCAGCTTAACTGTGTCACATAAATACAGAAAAACAAGATGAAAAATAATAAGCCGCGCTTAACTCACACAAACATCTAATTGTGCAAAAAACAAATCGTAAACTAATAGTAGCTTCTATATATAAATTGATATACACTTATATCATGAATGGTGAAAAACATATATGCATTATCAACTCAAGTCGTGTAAATCACTCATTCCTTGCAATATAAGATCACGTTATATATACCTATAACGATATAAAAAGGAACCACCCAGTGTATAAACAATAAGTCTGTATATGTGAACCACAAGAAACTACTTTCAAAACTGTGAATAAAGTCCTCCACAGATAAACCACAATAATCGTAAAAAAGATCCACTGCTGGGTCCAATTAAATAGTGTTTGATCCACCACCAACACACGATTGAATTTGCCGCTTACCAGAAGAACATGACCCCCCGCTACAGAGGGTCACAAAAGACCTGTAGGTATAGATTCGACTTCCAGCCAAAAAGGGGGTCCTCAGTATTCTCCTAGTTTCACAGCTCCAATAAGAGTTATATAGAAAACACTCCCAGACGTCTTCCTCATGGATCCAGAGGGACTCAGGGCAGGAACATCAGAGCCATAAAGGAAAAATAGAACTCCAAATAGTGTAAAACCCTTTATTACTGAAGATAAAAAAGTAAAATTGCACTTACAGTGTATAGAAGATCAAAAAGCCTTGAGTCCGTTGCGCCGGCCGGACGCATACGGACAGACCCGTTCTCCTGGGACCGTTACAAACACAAGGTGACGTTTAGCGTATCGCCCTGGGCCAATTTTTTTGCATAATGTGAAAGAGGAGGATACGCCAAGTAAATAGATACCCACATACCTCACGTGTGGTTTGAACACCGTTTTCATATGTGGGCGGGACTTACGTATGCGTTTGCTTCTGTGTTCTTTTTTATTGTTAATTTTATTTTTATTTTTTTAGTTTTACACTTAAAAAAAAAAAATGATGTCTTTTTTATTCCTATTACAAGGAATGTAAACATCCCTTGTAATAGGAATATGGCACGATCGGACCTATTTACAGTGAAATATGGGGTCAATAAGACCCCATATCTCACCTCTAAGCTAGGAAGAATAATAAAAAAAAACGATCCTGGCTTCCTAGCCAGATTGGCGCCGTTAATTTGAATACCGAGGCCAGGCGTGACGTCATAACATCGCGCCCGGCCTCCGAACGATCATAGAGACTCCGGGGACAATCTAGTCCGCCGGAAATCTCTATGATCACATGCTGGGGCCAGCGGATCCTGTGACCGACTCACCGATGGAAACGGTGAGTCGGTAGAAGCACTGGAGGGCGGCGGGAGGTGGGGGTGCGTCCCCTCCCGCCGCCCGTAAGAACGATCAAGCGGCGGAACAGCCGCTATGATCATTCTTATGGTGTAGGGAATCGCCGGCTGAAAACGGCAATATCTGAATGATGTCTGTGGACTCAGGCATCATTTAGATATAACCAGCGAAACCCCATGACGTCAATAGACGTATTGCGGGTCTCAAGTGGTTAAGGAATTATTTGGAAATATACTGTATATTTTCATGCTAGATGAAGGGCAGGTCTTCAGAATGCTGGTTAAAAAAACAAAACATAACAGCTGTACTGTCAAGAACTGGTAATATCTTGAGAGTGGTTAGTTTTTATCTTTCATCAATAGCTAAAGAATATTTCTGCTGTTTAGAAAGTTAAATGATTTGTGTTGTAAACAAATACGTATAAGGAAACTGGTAGTGTATTATAGAAATACATTACTTTTTAAAAAAATGTTTGCCCCCATCTGCTTAACAATCAAACTGATTTTGAATGAAAATGTCTTATTTCCACAGTACAATGTAATATATTATGTGTCATCTTTCTGAAATAATACAGATTACTAAATTTATAGTGGGAAGGGTAAAAAAAAAAAAAATTATTTAACGTTTTTTTAATCTATCATTTCAACTTCGTTATGTCTATAATATAATTCTGTTTATCTGAGGTTACCCTGTGATATAAGTACAACCTTGAATTTTGTTTTTAAGGAATGATGACACTTGGACCTAGTGGTGCCGGCAAAACCAAATGTATCAATGTCCTCATGAAAGCAATGACAGATTGTGGAGCTCCTCACAAAGAGATGAGGATGAACCCTAAAGCTATCACTGCCTCCCAAATGTTTGGCACCCTTGATGTGGCCACAAATGACTGGACTGATGGCATATTTTCAACTTTGTGGAGAAAAACCTTAAAAGCAAAAAAGGTAGGTATCCAAAGCTCATTTTGTTGTTTTCTTTTCTAGATCACTGCCTGTATTTTTGTGTTATTACCCACTTGAAGAACTCTACTCTCTGGCTTTTTCATCTAAAGATATGTCTTTTGGAATGTGTTTCAGGGAGAGCACATATGGATAGTCTTAGATGGACCTGTTGATGCAATATGGATCGAAAATTTGAATTCTGTTTTGGATGACAATAAAACGCTCACGTTGGCTAATGGCGATCGTATTCCAATGGCACCTAATTGTAAAATTGTATTTGAACCACACAACATTGACAATGCCTCCCCGGCCACTGTATCCCGCAATGGCATGGTCTTTATGAGCTCTTCTGTGCTAGACTGGAGACCTGTCCTGAAGGCCTGGTTGAAGACCCTACCTTTTACTCAGAATGATGTATTATGGAACTGTTTCGACAGCATCTTTCAGGTAAATAATCCTTCAATGTTTCTGCTCACAGAATATTACTCATGTAAAGGTATCTTTCATAATTTTTTCCACTCTGTCCATTTAGAGAAAAGTGACGGGATCTGAGATTTACACAGTTCAGTAACACTTACAGGTCTCCCCCTGTGTCAAAACATTGAAAGAGAAGCAGCAGACTGATGTGCTCTTCTCTCTGTCATTCTGCTATATTCTGTGATCTGCATGCCTGTTGCACTGCAGTATAAATGAATGGCTCCTTGTGCTATTTCTATCACCCTTAGGCTGAGCTCTGCTGTACAAGGTCTGCAAAAGACTGGTTCCATGCCTAATTCAGGTGCTTATATTGCTTTTATTTAAAAATAAATTTAATGATGTATTATTTAATACAGTGGTCTCCAAACTGTGGCCCAGGGGCTGGATGTGGCTCTTTGCTTGCCTTTATCTGGCCTTCGAGGCACTATTCACCAACTGACATTAAAGTGGTGATGCCACCAAAAAAAAAAAAAATAGCTTAAAATTCATAAAAAAAAAAAATTGGAAAAAAAATAATTTTTACTCACCTCTAAATGCCTGTTGCTAGGGGGTCCCTCGTAGTCTGCCTCCTTCAGTGCCCGGGCTGGTGACATCACTTCCCCTCGGTGCCGCGCAGTCATCTGGGACCTGTCATGTGTCCCAGATGACTGTGCGGCGTATCTCGGCGCGTGGCACTGCTAGCGCATGTGCAGTGGGTGCCCGACTGTGAAGCCACAGCTGGGTGCCCACAGTAAGAATGCCGGCGCCGTGAGCAGAGTGGGAACGAGGGGGGGCTTCGTTCCCCCACATCGCTGGACCCTGGAACAGGTAAGTGTGCGATTATTAAAAGTCAGCAGCTGCAGTATTTTTAGCTACTGACTTTTACTTTTTTTTTTTTTTTTTTTTATAGGGGGCACCCCACTTTAATGATGGCGCACAATTCCCTTTACTGACACCATCAATGGTGCACTATTCTTCTTATTGATATTAACAATGGGGCACTATTCCTCCCATTAAAACCAATGGTGGGGCACTATTCCTCCCACTGACACCAATGATAGGACACTGATGTTGGGGCATTTTCTGCTTAAAGCCTTATGGACAGTGAACTGGCCCTTTGTTTAAAAAATTTGGAGACCCCTGATTTAATACATGGCTACATTAATTTATTTATTTATTTCAAATCTGCCTGAATTTAGGCATTCAGTCTACTTGTTTCTTTCCCTGTATAGGAGTTTGCATGCAGACGCCTTTTCTAGCTTTTTCCTTGGAACTTTTAGTATTTTAAAGTGATTTTGGCAATATATGATACCAATATGATAACTGTATAGCTACTATATTCTACAGGGGAACATCCACTCAAGAAACTGGATATTGTACAAAACATTAAACTCCACAGTTTAAAAAGGAAACTTAACAAAAGCAAAAAACAAACCCTCTAGACCAGTGATGGCGAACCTTGGCACCCCAGATGTTTTGGAACTACATTTCCTATGATGCTCACCTACACTGCAGAGTGCATAAGCATCATGGGAAATGTAGTTCCAAAACATCTGGGGTGCCAAGGTTCGCCATCACTGCTCTAGACCTTCCTTTCAGCTTTCATTCTGTGATATACTTTAATATCAGCAAAACACAATGGGGGTTATTTATGAAAGGCAAATCCACTTTGCACTGAAAGTGCACTTGGATGGGGCAGCACAGGGGTGTAGTGGTTAGCACTCTCACCTAGCAGTAAAAAGGGTCGCTGGTTCGAATCCCAACCACGAAACTACCTGCCTGAAGTTTGCATGTTCTCCCTGTGCCTGCATGCGTTTCCTCCGGGTACTCCGGTTTCCTCCCACACTCCAAAGACATGCAGGTAGGTTAATTGGCTTCTGTCCAAAATTGGCCCTAGTATATGAATGGGGACCTTGGATTGTGGGCTCCTTCAGGGTAGGGACTCATGTGAGTGTGCAATGCACAGGGATAGGGACAATTGTAGAGACTCACCCAGGTTGAACTGGATGGACTGGTGTCTTTATTCAACCTTACCAACTATGTAACTATGTATGTAACTATGAAGTACAGTCGCTCTAAATCTAAGGGGTAGATCTAAAATGAGTGGAAGCTCTGCTGATTTTATCATCTAATCATGTGCAAGCTAAAATGCTGTCTTTTATTTAGTTGTGATAAGCCCAACACTCACCTAGGGACGACCGCCTTAAGAAGGCACATGAGCTGCCATCACCGAGCCCAGTGTGAGCAACGGATCACACAAAGCCACACTCCAGGCTCTCACCGTCCAGCCTCGTCTTCTACTTCTCCTTCTCCTCTCTCCTCACAATTGTCCTCCACTCCACCTTCCATCACGCCAAGCTCACGTTTTTCTGCAAAAAGGCAGGCTTCCGTGGGCCTAATGTTCGAGCGTAAAAAAATGATGATGCCGGATAACCCTCTTGCCCAACGGTTGATGGCTGGCTTGTCAGAACTGATAGCCCACCAACTACTGCCATATAAACTGGTGGACTCGGAGGCCTTTCGAAAATTTGTGGCCATTGGAACACCACAATGGAAGGTCCCAGGAAGGAAGTATTTCTCAGAGAAGGGCATCCCAGAGCTATATGGCCATGTTCAGCGGCAAGTGAATGTATCTCTGGCACACAGTGTCGGTGCCAAGATACATCTGACCACAGACACGTGGTCTAGCAAACATGGGCAGGGAAGGTATATCACTTTTACTGCCCACTGGGTGAACCTTCTGACGGCCGTCAAGCATGTAACCCGTGGCACCCGTGTAGATTTGGTTTTACCGCCACGGATTGCATGCAGGCCTGGCTCTTCTTCTGCTCCTCCTCCTACTCCATCCTCCTCCCTCTCCTCCTCGGCTGACTCCTCCTTTTCCACTGCTAGCGTCTCTTCCGCTGCGCCGCCCAAGCTCCCCAGAACCTATTCGACATGCCAGGTGAGACGTTGCCATGCCGTGCTGCATCTGTTGTGCCTGGAAGCCAAGAGCCACGCTGGCCCGGCACTCCTTTCAGCTTTGCGTTCACAGGCAGATCAGTGGCTAACAAGTGTTCCCTGTGACACTGCGCTATCCCAAAAAACAGAAAAAAGCTGCTCACACAATCACAAGGATAAAACAGTGAATAGTAAACAAATATCAAATCAAAGTGTAGCGCTTAACAGAGTGATGAATGATCTAATTAGTACATCATCATACAATTTAACCCAGACACCTTAAGTGTGAAATTTCTCAATAATATATAAACATAAAAATAAAATTACAAATTCGAAAAAACTATAAATGAATTAAAGTCTCTATATGAAAAATTGATCCAGTCCAAACGTGAAATACGGGTCACCATCCACCTTCTTAGATGAGACTAGCATGCAGACACCCTGTGATATTCCCGTCACCTTTAGAAATAAAGGCTTACCGGATATTATGGATCCAAACGAATATACATTCGAAGGATCATGCAGGCTTATACATTTAGAAACCAAGATCATAGATGTAAATTTTCAGGGAAGTAACAGGTCAGACTCCTCATGTGGTTGTCCCAACTAGTTGTTAAATCCACATCGGTACACTCCAGCTCAAAATGTTGAACTCATACAAAGGAAAATAAGGAGCCACAATAGTGTAAATCCGTTTAAAAGAAAAAAATTTAATAAAAAGTAATGAACTCACATGAAACCAAAGAAATCAAGCGCTTAATCCATAAAAATAGTGCTACAGCTGATCCATAATATGCATATCCATAATATCCGGTAAGCCTTTATTTCTAAAGGTGACGGGAATATCACAGGGTGTCTGCATGCTAGTCTCATCTAAGAAGGTGGATGGTGACCCGTATTTCACGTTTGGACTGGATCAATTTTTCATATAGAGACTTTAATTCATTTATAGTTTTTTCGAATTTGTAATTTTATTTTTATGTTTATATATTATTGAGAAATTTCACACTTAAGGTGTCTGGGTTAAATTGTATGATGATGTACTAATTAGATCATTCATCACTCTGTTAAGCGCTACACTTTGATTTGAGATCAGTGGCTAACACCGCTCAATTTGACAGTTGGTAAAGTGGTGTGTGACAACGGTGCCAATCTGCTTAGCGCATTGAAACAGGGCAAAATTACGCATGTGCCATGCACGGCACACGTCTTAAACTTGGTCGCGCAGCGATTCGTTGTCAAATACCCTGGGGTCCAGGACATCTTGCGGCAGGCAAGGAAAATCTCGGCCTATTTCAGAAGATTTTACACGGCCATGGCTCGCCTTGCTGACATTCAGCGGCGACACAATCTGCCGGACAGACGTCTTATTTGCGATTGCCCGACGCAATGGAACTCAACCTTCTATATGCTTGATAGGCTGCTCCAGCAGAAACGTGCAGTTAACGTCTACCTGTATGAACTCTGCGGCAGAACAGGTTCTGGGGAGCTGTTTTTTTTTTTTCACTGCGCCAGTGGCTGCTCATGCGCAATGCATGCAGACTTCTGCGGCCATTTGAGGAGATCACCAAACTGGTCAGTCGCAGCCATGGCGCCATCAGTGACATGGTACCTTATGCCTTCTTTATGGAAAGTGCATTGCGTCGTGTCATTGATCAAGCTGTGGAGGAGCAGGAGCGGGAAGATGAGGAAGTTGCAATGCTGGATGAATTCCCGGGGGGCTACTCTATCTGAGACAAGTGAACAACAGGAGTCTGAAAAGGAGTCAGAGGATGATGGTGCCAGGGCGGATGAGGAGGAGCAAGAAGTGCATGCTTTAAACCTTTCTGGGATCCCTGTTGTTGTGCGTGGATGGGGAGAGGAGAATGAAGAGGACGACATTATCCTGGATGATGAGCAGGAGCCAGGCCACCACACCGCTTCCAGTTTAGTGCAAATGGGGGCCTTCATGCTCCAGTGTTTTAATAGGGACCCCTGTATAAAAAGCATAAGGGTCAAGGACCAGTACTGGGTGGCAACGTACTTAGACCCCCGGTACAAACACAAAATGGTGGAAATGTTACCGCCGTCACAGAGGGCTGTCAGAATGGAGCACTTCCAGGCCTAGCTTGGAGAAATGCTGCATTCTGCTTTTGCGTGCGCTGGCAGAGGAGCAATTCCCACTCCCAGAGAAGGAGTTGCGGGTACCAATCCAACAGCGCCTGCAAGAAGAGGCTGGTTTGAAGATGTGTTGGTGACTTCTGATATGAGGTCATTCTTTCAGCTGACCCATCGACAGGTGTCACCCGGATCCAGCATCAGGGAACGCCTAGACCGTCAGGTGTCCGACTACATCGGGTTAACGGCCGATGTGGACGCTCTGAGGAGTGATGAACCCCTGGACTACTGGGTGGGCAGGCTTGACCTCTGGCCAGAGCTTGCCCAATTTGCAATCGAACTGTTGGCTTGTCCCTCGTCCAGTGTCCTGTCCGAAAGGACGTTCAGCACAGCAGGGGGATCGTGACCGATAAGCGTACTTGCCTAGCTCACGACACTGTTAACTACCTCACATTTCTAAAAATGAATGAGGCATGGATCTCGGAGGAATTCAACACATGTGACCAGTAGACCATGTATATGTCTATAAACGATTGTTTTAATTGAGCACACAGACCTTTTCTTCATTTGGCTCACTTCCTTGTCCAAAAAAAGCACTCCGTACTATATGCCCGTACCCTCCTGTTTGAAGAGGTTGAGCAGTGTCATATTTTTGGGGCCCAGCAGCAAGTTGCTGGTATCAGTGCTGCTGTTAGTGCTCTCTATCTCGGTGCTGGTGTCAGATCACTCTATCACGGTGCAGGTGTCAGTGCTGTATATCACGGTGCTGGTGCTGGTGATCATCTCCTGCACCCTTTTCTTTGCCTACCCTGACCTTCCCTCGCCTCCATTGTCTCAAGAGTCCTGAATTGTCAGAATTTCACATATAAAAAAAGAATGCTTGTAGTTGTCGATCCCAGATTCACCTCATACATGTGTTATGTCATTGGCCATGTGGTGGGACTATGTGTGCACAGCTAGTAATTATTTTGTGGCTGCAAATATGACCTGTAGGTTTGTAAAGTTCACCATCCCTGTGCTGTGCTGACTTCCTCCTGGGGCTGTACCTCTGCTGTGCATATTATGAGGGGCTCCCACCATCCCTGTGCTATGCTTATTATTAGGGGCTCCCACCATCCCTGTGCTGTGCTGACTTCCTCCTAGGGCTGCTTATTATGAGGGGCTCCCACCATCCCTGTGCTGTGCTGACTTCCTCCTGGGGCTGTACCTCTGCTGTGCATATTATGAGGGGCTCCCACCATCCCTGTGCTATGCTCATTATGAGGGGCTCCCACCATCCCTGTGCTATGCTGACTTCCTCCTGGGGCTGCTTATGGTGCAGGTGTCAGTGCTGTATATCACGGTGCAGGTGTCAGTGCTGTATATCACGGTGCTGGTGTCAGTGCTGTATATCACGGTGCTGGTGTCAGTGCTGTATGTCACGGTGCTGGTGTCAGTGCTTTATGTCACACTGCTGATGTCAGTGCTCTCTATCACGGTGCTGGTGTCAGATCACTCTATCACGGTGCAGGTGTCATTGCTGTATGTCACTCTGCTGATGTCAGTGCTCTCTATCACGGTGCTGGCGTCAGATCACTCTATCATGGTGCAGGTGTCATTGCTGTATGTCACGCTGCTGATGTCAGTGCTCTCTATCACGGTGCTGGCGTCAGATCACTCTATCATGGTGCAGGTGTCATTACTGTATGTCACGCTGCTAATGTCAGTGCTCTCTAGAGGTCGACCGATATGGGTTTTCCTCTGGCCGATGCCGATATTTAGAAATTGTGGCGGCCGGTGGCCGATATATGATGCCGATTTTTTTGGGCCGATATGTTAGGCCGATTTTTTATTTATTTTTTCCTTTTTTTTCCCCCCCCCTTCATCTCATAAAATCTAAGTTGGACACCTTTAACACTGGGGTTTTTTTCAGGTGATTTTGGGCTAAAAATAGCGCCTGTGAATTGCCTTCAAAACGGCTCCCCTGCAGTCTGTGTGAAAGCCCGAGTGCTTTCACAATGAGGAGATGCGCTGGCAGGAAGTAAAAAAAAATAAAAATCCTGCAAGCAGCATCTTTGGAGCGGTGTAAACCGCTCCTCCACCACTCCTGCCCATTGAAATGAATGGTCACCACTGCTGAAGCACATGCAATGCAATTTTGCAGCAGTGCTTCACTGCCCCGCTAGCAGCCGAATAGCGGGGCTAAAATGACGGTAAATCGCTGCTAAAACTAGCAGCGTTTTACCGTCAACGCCTGCCCGACCCAGTGTGAAAGCAGCCTTAATAAGTGATACAGAAAATTTCTTACACATTTATTAAACAAAACAAATCTCCAATCAGTTCACTTGTATGTATAATTTAGATAAAAAAAAAAAAACTATTTATTAAATACACAAAAACAGGTACTCAAAACTTGGGCGAAAAAAAAGGGCTTACTTGCGTTTGAAAGACCTCTGCGCAAATACCGTGTCACATAAAATATTGCAACAACCGCTATTTTATTCCCTAGGGTCTCTGCTAAAAAAAATACATAGAATTTTTGGGGCTTCTGAGTGATTTTCTAGCAGAAAATACTGGATTTTTACTTGTAAGCAACAAGTGTCAGAAAAGATTTGGTCTTTAAATGGTTAAACTGAGAACTTCTACACAGGGAGTTCAGCCCATTGAAGAAGAAACATTTGATCTTTTCTTGGCAGCCTGCCCAGAGAGGAAGAAAGTCCTTCACTGATGTCTTCAGGCAACTTACATTGACTTCTATTACAGAAGTCTTTTGCAAGTCGCGCTGAACATGTAATCGGCTTTTTTATCAGCACAATCGGCCGATGCCGATTAACCACTTTCAGACCGGACCATTTTGCTGGTAAATGACCAGAGGTCTTTTTACACTTTGGCACTGCGCTGCTTTAACTGGTAATTGCGCGGTCATGCAATGTTGTACCCAAACAAAATTTGCGTCCTTTTCTTCCCACAAATAGAGCTTTCTTTTGATGGTATTTGATTGCCTCTGCGATTTTTATTTTTTGCGATATAAACGTAAAAAGACCGCAAATTTTGAAAAAAAATGATATTTTCTACTTTTTGTTATTAGAAAAATCCAATAAACTCAATTTTAGTCATACATTTAGGCCAAAATGTATTCAGCCACATGTCTTTGGTAAAAAAAAAGTCAATAATTGTATATTTATTGGTTTGCGCAAAAGTTGTCACATCTACAAACTAAGGTACGTTTTCTGGAATTTACGCAGCTTTTAGTTTACGACTGCCTATCTCATTTCTTGAGGTGCTAAAATGGCAGGGCAGTACAAAACCCCCCCAAATGACCCCATTTTGGAAAGTAGACCCCCTAAGGAAATTGATAAGAGGCATGTTGAGCCCATTGAATATTTTATTTTTTTGCCTCAAGCGATTGAATAATGACAAAAAAAAAATTTTTTTTTTTTTTTTACACAAAGTTGTCACTAAATGATATATTGCTCACACATGCTATGGGCGTATGTGAAATGACACCCCAAAATAAATTCTGCTGCTTCTCCTGAGTACGGGGATACCACATATGTGGGACTTTTTGGGAGCCTAGCCGCGTACGGGGCCCCGAAAACCAAGCACCGCCTTCAGGCTTTCTAAGGGCGTAAATTTTTGAGTTCACTTCTCACTACCTATTACAGTTTTGAAGGCCATAAAATGCCAAGATGGCACAAAACCCCCACAAATGACCCCATTTTAGAAAGTAGACACCCCAAGCTATTTGCTGAGAGGCATGTTGAGTTCATGGAATATTTTATATTTTGCCACAAGTTGCGGGAAAATTACAAACTTTTTTTTTTTTTTTTTTTTTTACCAAAGTTGTCACTAAATGATATATTGCTCATGCATGCCATGGGCATATGTGAAATGACACCCCAAAATAAATTCTGCTGCTTCTCCTGAGTACGGGGATACCACATATGTGGGACTTTTTGGGAGCCTAGCCGCGTACGGGGCCCCGAAAACCAAGCACCGCCTTCAGGCTTTCTAAGGGCGTAAATTTTTGAGTTCACTTCTCACTACCTATTACAGTTTTGAAGGCCATAAAATGCCAAGATGGCACAAAACCCCCACAAATGACCCCATTTTAGAAAGTAGACACCCCAAGCTATTTGCTGAGAGGCATGTTGAGTCCATGGAATATTTTATATTTTGCCACAAGTTGCGGGAAAATTACAAACTTTTTTTTTTTTTTTTTTTTTTTCACAAAGTTGTCACTAAATGATATATTGCTCACGCATGCCATGGGCATATGTGAAATGACACCCCAAAATAAATTCTGCTGCTTCTCCTGAGTACGGGGATACCACATATGTGGGACTTTTTGGGAGCCTAGCCGCGTACGGGGCCCCGAAACCCAAGCACCGCCTTCAGGCTTTCTAAGGGCGTTACAGTTTTGAAGGCCATAAAATGCCAAGATGGCACAAACCCCCCCAAATGACCCCATTTTGGAAAGTAGACACCCCTAAATTTAGGGGTACACTAGTGAGACTAGGTAATAAATGGCGGGTGCCCTGAAACTATAAAAAAAATAACTAACCAACCAGCGTCACCTGTAACAGTTATATGGTGATCACTGGTGAAAGGGTTAACTAGGGGGCAATTAGGGGGCTTTATGCGGTAGTATATGGGGGTCCCTGGCGCTATAAAAAGCTGCAGCGAACATAAATACCTACCTGCCTAACTAGCGTCACCTGTGACACTAATACAGCGATCAGAAAAACGATCGCTTATTAGGCTGGGTTCACACTGGACCGATGCGGGAACGCCACGAATGCGCGGCGGGTTCCCGCATCGCATGCCTCCCGGCGGCAGTTCACACTGCCCTATGCGAACTGCTGGGAGTGTCAGTGAAATGTTACTGACACCCCCAGATCAGTTCGCATATCGCAGTGCGATCTGCAAACTCGGATCGCATGGTGTGAACACCCATGCGATCCGATTCTGCTGCGGGCCAAAAAAAGGGTCCCGTGCGAATTTGCGGCGGGTGCGGCGGGTGCGGCGAATGGCTGAACTCGAATCGCACAGAGATCGGATGTGATTTGCACTGCAGTGCGGTGCGAATCACATCCGTTCTCATAAACCGCTGCAATGTGAACCCAGCCTTAGTGACACTGGCGACGGGGGGTGATCACGGGGTTAAACCTTTATTGGGGGGGTTAGGGGGGTACCTTAGAACTAAAGGGGGCTAACCCTAACTGCCCTAACAGTTATTAGTCACAAATGACACCCGCCGGGTGATCAGGGGGTTAAACCTTTATTAGGTAATAAATGGCGGGTGCCCTGAAACTATAAAAAAATAACTAACCAACCAGCGTCACCTGTAACAGTTATATGGTGATCACTGGTGAAAGGGTTAACTAGGGGGCAATCAGGGGGCTTTATGCGGTAGTATATGGGGGTCCCTGGCGCTATAAAAAGCTGCGGCGAACCTAAATACCTACCTGCCTAACTAGCGTCACCTGTGACACTAATACGGCGATCAGAAAAATTATCGCTTATTAGGCTGGGTTCACACTGGAGCGATGCGGGAACGCACGAATCCGCGGCGGGTTCCCGCATCGCATGCCTCCCGGCGGCAGTTCACACTGCCCTATGCGAACTGCTGGGAGTGTCAGTGAAATGTTACTGACACCCCCAGATCAGTTCGCATATCGCAGTGCGATCTGCAAACTCGGATCGCATGGTGTGAACACCCATGCGATCCGATTCTGCTGCGGGCCAAAAAAAGGGTCCCGTGCGAATTTGCGGCGGGTGCGGCGGGTGTGGCGGGTGCGGCGGGTGCGGCGAATGGCTGAACTCGAATCGCACAGAGATCGGATGTGATTTGCACTGCAGTGCGGTGCGAATCACATTCGTTCTCATAAACCGCTGCAATGTGAACCCAGCCTTAGTGACACTGGCGACGGGGGGTGATCACGGGGTTAAACCTTTATTGGGGGGGTTAGGGGGGTACATTAGAACTAAAGGGGGCTAACTCTAACTGCCCTAACAGTTATTACAGTCACAAATGACACCAATGCAAAAAAAAAAAAAAAAAAAAAAAAAAATGACATTGGTGTCACTGTGACTGGGGGGCAGGGGTAATTGGGGGGGTGATCGGGGGGTAAAGGGGGGGTGTGAGTGTGCCTGGCATGTTCTACTGTGTGTGTAGAGTGTTGGTGCAACTCACCGATCCGCTCTCCTCCGTGTCGGAACGGAAAATACCGACACGGAGGAGAGAATACATCACTTCCTCTCCTGTGTTTACATTACAGGAGAGGAAGTGATGTCACCGGGGATTTCTATTCGTCGGGAGCGATCGCGAGGGGGTGGCCATGAATGAATGGCCGCCCCCTCGTCCCGGATCGCTCCCGGACGAAAACCGACCGCCGCAGGCACCGGGCGGGGGCCCGATCGGGCCCCCGACCCGCGGGAGGCAAGGGACGTACATGTATGTCCTTATGCCTGCCCGTGCCATTGTACCGACGTACATCGGCGTGCGGCGGTCGGCAACTGGTTAATTAAAAAATGGCAAATATCAGCCGATATATCGGCCGGCCGATATATCGGTCGACCTCTAGTGCTCTCTATCACGGTGCTGGTGTCAGATCACTCTATCACGGTGCAGGTGTCATTGCTGTATGTCACGCTGCTGATGTCAGTGCTCTCTATCACGGTGCGGTTGATCATCTCCTGCACCCTCTTCTTTGCCTACCCTGACCTTCCCTCTCCTCCATTGCCTTCATGCGCTCCACAGTCCTGAATTGTCACAATTTCACATATAAAAAAAAAATGCTTGTAGTTGTCGATCCCAGATTCACCTCATACATGTGTTATGTCATTGGCCATGTGGTGGGACTATGTGTGCACAGCTAGTAATTATTTTGTGGCTGCAAATTTGACCTGTAGGTTTGCAAAGTTCGCCTCCCATTGAAGTCAATGGGGCACGCTGCGAACGTTGCGGTTCGCGAACTATAGGCCGGGTTCGTGAAACGTCCCGTCGGAAGTTCGTTCATCACTATTGGGCAGTGTCTAATAATGCTCCATTCTTTATGAAATAAGTACTTTTTTTTAGCAAATATTCAAATTCATAGTCAAAAAATTGAAAAATTAAAACAAGATGGCAAGATGACGACCTGATTCTGGTGCGGGTTCTATCTAGCAAATATGCTTTTGATTTAGGATTTTCCTATTATGTGTTCTTGCAGGAAGATGACCATTTCTTTAAGACTAGTATACTGATAATTATCAGAGGGCCTAATATATGTGTAGTACAATAGACATGTGATGGTACTAAGAGAGCACAATAAATTGCTGAGTAATCAGTATTGTTATTTAATATTAAAGAAAGGCTGTCACTTTGCCCTGGTGGGATGAGTGGTAGTTTCCGCAGATCGCGTTACTCCCCCAGGCTTTACATTATACTGCTTTCTATCCCAACTGCAACATCTCAGGATGTCTAAGCTCTTGTGCAGCTAACGTATAATCTTAGATGGGGATGATGTCATACCCCCACATGACAGTATTCAGGGCTAATGATTGGCCTTTCTGCTTAAGTACTTTACATTGGGAAGGTCAACTTTTTTTTTTAATTCCCAGATGCTCTGCTGTGTTAGTATGGGGAGGCAATATGGAAGTGTGGTTCTGGAAGTATAACAGCCTGTGGGGGGGGACTATCTGCAGACACTGTCACTATGCCCTGAATGGGCAAATTGATGGTGTCTCTTTAAGTATTTTATATAGATGTTTTCATTTGGGTAGCACAGTATGTATTAAATAATGACTATACAGTAAAGTTGCAATATATTTAAAATTAATAAAGATCATGCAGCTTACGGTGTCCATTGTACGATTTCCATAATGAGGTACTGTATGCATTAATATATTTGCACAACATGTAATTTATACTTGCCAAGGTCTTACTGTGATTTATTAAGCCGCTGTGCCCCAGTGACATTTCCTCTGAAGTCTCTGTTCATAGTATACTATTATTAGAATATAACTTCTGTAGCTTAATTGGGCTCCATTCTCAATGAACTGTGAGTGGTTGTTGTCACTACTTTACGCAGTTACACTGCTGCTATTGTCGATTGGTAAGAGTTTTTCATAGTTTTAAAACTATAAGCTATATGCTGCAATTACATTAAAGTGGTTATAAAGCCTTTTCACCTTAATGCATTCTATACATTAAAGTGAAAAACATTCTGTGCTGAAGCTCCCTCCAGACCCCCCCCCCCCCCCCCCCACACTTTTTCTTACCTGAGCCTGATCCATCGATGTGCATGAGCATAGCGGCTCCAGCTGCTGTCACTCTCTTCATTGGGCAGATTGACAGCGGCTCCAGCTGCTGTCAATCAAATCCAGTGATCCAGTGACACGGGGGGGGGGGGGGGGCAGGCCTGAGCCCCACTCTCTGTGTCAATGGATGCAGCAGCAGGACTCAGGAGCGAGCCTGCACGGGTACCCCCATAGAAAACGGCTTTCCATGAGGGCACCCAATGAAGAAGAGGATTGGGATTGAAATGATTGCACAGAGCAGGTAAGTATGGGCATACATGTTATTTTTATAAACAAACAAAAAAAATCTGGCCAGTAAAACACCTCCTTTATTAGAGTGCTCCCACCCTGGATGAAGGAGCACAGCAGACATCAGCACTGTCAGCCAAGGAGGGGGGGGGGGGGGTGTACTGTTAAATGTACTAGAAAATTTGGATACACTAACTAGATGTGCACTGCCAAAAAATGTGCTAGTTTTAGTTTCATTCTAATTTTTTTTTTTCCAGGTCATTTATTCTTATCACAATTTGTAAATTCGTAAATTTAAAAATCCTTAAGAATAACTAACTATCTAACTAAAAATGACTATTACATTATAGGTATTGGAATTTCATTGCAAATTTGGCTGTTAGTGAATGTAATGAATATGAATTTATTCGAAGTTACGAATAATCCAAAGTAACCAGGGGTCAAGTCCTGGGGAAAAAAGTGTGGGAACTCCCACCCAAGATCCACTCGCACACCAAAAAAAAAAAAAAAAAAAAAATGATACGCTCATATGCACGAACGCTTCAAAAGTGGTATTTTTCATCCAATTTTCGTATTGTGTGTATGAAGCTTAACTGTTAGTACATAAAAAAAATCCTCAATAAACATAAATACGGTAATTCTCTGAATAATCAGCATTCATTCAATTGTGTTTTCATGCAAATGTGAACATCATGTTCTGATCTTTATTGGGGGATGTTATTTTGTATATAGAGTGTTTATGTGGTGAGTTTACACTTTTCATTGAACAGAGTTTGGATAACACAGGGTTAAACGGAAAGGTCATAAATGAACTGCACATTATCTGGACAGAATGCTTGGGGAGATAGTGATTTGTTCCTGTTTAGGAGATGTGTGTTAGCTTGGGGGGGCTGCAAACTCTGCAGGGCTCCAGAACACACTCGCTGCTATTCCAACCCTTCACATATTTCCACATAAACTTCCCTCCTGGCATTAAACTTTGCCAGGTATTGTGCTCAGCTTACCACCCCAAACTGATATTCCTCCCTCAGCTCACCTCTCTCCCTGCATGTCCTGTGAGCAGAATAGCTGTGCTCCTCCTCTGGGTTCTCTCATCATATGGCACTGAAGATAGAGGAGGGGGGATTCAGCGGGACACACAGAAAGTATGCAGGAGACTGGGGGGAGGATGAGGAGACAGAACATCAGGAGGGGCCGGCGGGGAGGAGCATCACGAGAGGTCTGACTAAATACAATCTCTTAGCAGCAGGGACCTGATCTACCCATCAGCTAGCTGTGATTGACAGGTAGATCGAAGCGGAAGCTGTCATGGGGCCCCCTACTGGCAATGCCTGAATGGTCATATTGTGAACTGTGTCGGCAGCTGCTGGTGTAGCACCTGCCACACAGCTCACATACTTCAAAGTCTTGCAGGACACGGCTGCTAACGGGAACTGAGTTCCTGTTGTGGAAAAAGTACAGGAACTCCGTTCCCATGCGTTCCCGCAGGACTTGAGCCCTGAAAATAACGAATGCTGCATCTAAACAAATGGAACAAATTAATAATAATCATAAAAATTTTCATTATTATTTATTATTATTATTCATTTGTTACATTCCAGTCATTTAGATATGGCATTCATTATTTCGGATAATTCATAATTTTGGATAAATTCGTATTTGTTACGTTCACTAACAATTTAAAGCTGAACTCCAGCTCACACTTTAAAACCCAGTTACAGAAAACATTTTTTTCCCCTTTGGGATAATGAGGTTCAAATGTATAAAAATAAATAAGCTGACCATTGTAAGTCCCCTGTCAGTGGCAAATTGTTTGTCTCCCACCTGTAAACTGGTACAATCTGCAAGAGAGTTTTTTAAAAAAAAGAATGTGTTTTTAAAACAGAAAATGCAGCCATCAGATCAAAAAATTGGTAAGCTGCAATAAAATGTTTTCTTTTACATTTATTACTGATTTAACATTTAAAGTTTAAGTTGACCTTTACAGAAAATTTGTAAGGTGAACTTACACTGGAGCCCCTTTCCATTGCACCTGGTCCTGCTAACCTGGAGTCCAGCGATCTCCTGTTCTGACAGATCATATTACCGCTTCACCAGTCTGGGGATTTGAAATTCATCCGGCTTCCTCTCCTCTTTGCCGGTGGTGACAGAACTTGCTACGTGGGTTCTAATTGGTCAGCACCGCCCATTTGACGGCGCTGACCAATTAAAATGCTCCTGCTCCTATATGTACCTCCTGATGAGGCACATTTAGGAGAATGAGCCACAAGGGATTTCTAAGCCCCGGACCAGTGAAGCAGCGACCCGATGTGTCAGTGCGGGGGTACGCCGGACTCCAGGTCAGCGGGAACGGGGGGGGGGGTGGTTGGGGGTGAGGAGAGTGTCGTTTGTAAGTTTACCTTTTCTGTAAAGGTGAACTTACCCTGTAAAAACAATCATACGTTTATTTTATTTTTCTTAGTAGTATTGCCACAAATAGTAAATAGTAGTAATGTTTTTTTTTTTTTTACTAATACAGCTCTACAGTGTTGCTTTGTACTGCTTTTTTGGCACAACATACTATATATTAATGAGATCTAGGTAACATTATGATTGATCATAATCAGTTATTAATCTTATCTCATGATCCCAAATAAATAAAAAAAAAAAACATTTTAAGAATATTCTGTTTGAATGTTGGTAATGTGGTTAATCTTATAATTCCAATCTTTAAATTTGTTTTTCAAATTTGAGATGAAATTTCACATAATCACTGTGTAAGATATTTTGCTTATTTTACATGATATCATATTGTGTCTGTTTTCCTTTTCTTTGCACTAAACAAGTCAGTCCAACCAAAACTGTTGTATGTAATTACATGCTTCCTGAACCACCAACTGGCTTCTTATGTGTTTTGGGAGTTGGCTGGCTGCAAGATCTCTGCATTTGAATTCTCTGATCTACACATCTGTTGTGACTGTTTGAAGGCGGTCTCTATTTTTAGTCCCTTAGCGATGTTAGGAACCTGTGGGTGGTTGTACACCCCGCTGTTTACAATTTACAGAAATAAATGGTTTCGGTACACCAGGTGCACTGACCCTGTAATATTACTAACATTATGCAGTGGCAACATTAATCATGGTAGATCAAATAAATATATTACAGCAAGCTGAAAATCAACAATGCATTGATCTTTGTAGTAGCTCTATAGTGAACACCTAGGTTGCTTGAAGTGTTTATTTTTTCTAAGACTATGAACAGAATTTAAAGCTTCCGTTTAGTTATTTTCAGCACAATGGACAGTACTTGCCTTGAATGAGAAGTGTCCCTTCTGCTAGCGACCGCTATCTTTGTTTAAATCAATCTTCTGCCCCCTGCATATCCCCACAGTGGTAATCTTCTGGTGCTTTAGGATTTAATAGAAGTTGTTCAAACTGTCATAGGCACTCATCAAGAATGCCAACTATGCCCTCCACTTTCAGCCCCCTCCTCCATTCATATAATCTGTACTATAGATTTCAACAATGAAACATCCTCTAATGGCTGAAAGATGGGCAGATGAATGAAAGTTCTGCTATGGACCTTATGACAGGTCAAGGGGCTTGTATTAACCCCTCTTACAAAGTAAAAATCCTATTTGCCTTTAGTAAATCAACACTGTAGTCTTTCTTTTTCCAACTGTCCACCTTAAGCTTAAACTTTTTTTTTGTGTGTTGTATAAAGTGGAGCCGAGTTAAGATCACTTTCAGGATTTTATTGGTGTTTGTGATCCTACTAAGGTGATTTCTTCTAACTTTTTATAACTGTGACCCCACCACAAGAAATCAGGGGAGTGGGAGTCATCTGCACAGGAAGACATAATTCTAAAAAAACCTATATACTCTATAAATTGTACATACTGTACATAGCTTCCTAAAAATGCCTCAAAGGTGCAGCTATTTGATGAATAATGAAGTAGCTAGTAGTATGGTATCCACAAACTGTTCATAGTTTAACACTATAGCACTTGCAATAATTTTGTGAGGATTACTGGATTAGACATCTGTAGAAGTAGGATATGACTTTAGAGAAGGTCCAAGTATTCCACTGATTGATACACACAATCAAAAATTCTACCAGCAAAAGTCAGATGTGAACTTTTGGTCAGAAATTCCGACCGTGTGTATGCTCCATCGGACTTTGGCTGGCAGAATTCCAGCCAGCAAAAGATTGAGAACAGGTTCTCTATTTTTCGGTCAGAAAAAGTTCAGATCGAAAATTCCAAACGTTTCCTACGCATGCTCGAAACAATTCAACGCATGATTGGAAGCATTGAACTTCATTTTCTCGGCTCATCATAGTGTTGATGACCATGTGACCATGTGTATGCAAGCCAAGCTTGAGCAGAATTCTGTCAAAAAAAAATCCAAGTTTTTTCCAACGGAGAATCCACTCATGTGTATGCGGCATAAGTGTCAGGGGATAGTGTATTATATCAGTGATCTTTTATTGTGATCTTTATATTGCTATAGGTTATATTGAAGCATAAAATGTCTACTTCTATGTGAGCTTTACTATTCGGATACATAATCAGAATAGCAGTAGCTTAATTTATAAATAAAATGTGCTTTTAAAATAAGAATGTCTTTCTCTGGGAATTATAAACATATGACTGGAAAGCCTTCCTATAACAATTTTCTGTTGTTTTCTGTTTGCAGGATTTAATTAATTTTGTGTTCACTGCTGTATCTCCAAAGATGCAGATATTGGAGTGTATGTATATAAGGCAGGCAATTGATCTCCTCCAGGTAATTACATAAAGTTTGTTCTTCTCTACACATAAGATTGCAAAATAAATATGGGCATATATCTTAGCAATGCACTTCTGCCACATAAATCAATTTGAATGCTTTCTATATGTTTGACAATATTGCACATCAATAGCTCTGAACAATTTACTGTTATCCCAATTATATTATGAGTTTGCAAAGCACTAGCATAAAAAACTACCTATATAATACCAGCCTTAATTTGACCATAACTATGCACATGCATAATTAGTCTGATATAGGGTTTTTCACCCAGCGAAATCATTTTCATTTTCAATATTATTTTGTGACTTGTTTGCTTTTTCTTTAATTGATCTATTACATTTGACACTTGAAATGCTTGTTAGTCCTTGAGTGTTAAACCATATATAACCATATGCGCTTTGAAGGTGTAAAATGTGTTTACTGAGACACAAACAATAATTAAGAAAAAAAATAAAAATCTTTTGCATGCATAAATATTTGCCTGTAAAAGTTGATGCTTTGTAGAAGCATCATTTGCTGCAATTACAGCTGGAAGTCTTTTGGGGTATGTCTCTATTAACAGAACATCTAGCCACTGGGATTGGATGAAAAACTGCTATAGCTCTTTCATCATTAGGGTTGCGTTGGTGTAAAAGTCATGCCACAGATTGTCAACTGAACTGGCGCCTGGGCTTTGAATACCACTCCAGTGTCCTAAGATACTGTCCTAAAAAGGGTTTGGGGACCTGGCTCCTGCCCCAGGGGACATGGGTCAATGCAAAAAAAGTTTTAAAAACTGCAGCTTTTTCGGGAGCACTTATTTTAATGACGATAAAGTGAAAAAAAAAAAGTGAAATATTCCTTTAAATATCGTGCCTGGGGGGTGTCTATAGTATGCCTGTGAAGTGCCACGTGTTTCCCGTGTTTAGAACAGTCCCTGCACAAAATGACATTTAAAGGAAATAACGTCATTTAAAACTGCTTGCGGTTTTAATGTTACATCTAGTTCCGGCAATATGGATGAAAATCATTGAGAAAAATGGCATGGGTAGCCCCCCTGCCTATTACCAGCCCCTTTGGGTCTTGTACGGATATTAAGGGGAACCCCGTACCCATATTAAAAAAAGGAAATACGTGTGGCCCCCAGGCCCTATATACTCAGAACAGCAGTATACAGGCGGTGCAAACAAGACAGGGGCTGTCAAAAAATCTATTTTTAAGCTTTTTGGAAAATATAGGTAAGGGTTATCACCCCTGTATAATTTGTTTTGCCGTCTGTCTTTTTCATCTCACTTGCTGTTGTCTCCTTCCATTTGCAAGTAGGAGACGTTTGTAAGTTGGATTTTTGAAAGTAGGAGCCTGCCCTATATGCTCTGCAGAAATGGCAGAACAAGGTGTTGGTTTTGCCACAACATTGTAAGCCCTCAAAGTGACTCTTGGTGGGCGCTGGCGCGCCCTGCTGTGAACGATTATATCAAGAATTGTAATTACATGCCATTGTTGAACAGTGGTAGAAAAATTTACCTTTGGTGTCACAACACTATAAGTCCTCACAGTTACGCTGGGTGGGCACAGGAACGGGCCCTCCTGTGAAATATTATATCAAGAATTGTAATTGCATGCCCCTGTTAAACAGGGGCTGAAAAATTGGGCTGCTGGCACTGGTGCTGGTGCCACAACATTGCAACCTCTCCCATATACTCTAGTTGTAGTGCAGGAATGAGCCCTGCTGCAAAGCATTGCATCAAAAATTGTAATTAAACGCCCCTGTTAAACAGGGGCTGAAAAATTGGGCCTTAGGCACTGGTGCTGGTGCCACGACACTGCAACCTCTCCCATATACTCTAGTTGTAGTGCAGGAATGAGCCCTGCTGCAAAGCATTGCATCAAAAATTGTAATTAAATGCCCCTGTTAAACAGGGGCTGAAAAATTGGGCTGGTGGCATCACCCAGAACCAAAATGTTCTTCCAACATATCAGCAGAGGAGGAAGAGGATAGACAATCAACATAACAGGACAGTCACTCAGCATCAGCATAGGCAGTCTTAAGGAATGTGATATTTAAAAAAAAAAAAAATTTCGGTTACATGAGCTTCAGGTGCTTGGTAGCTGTGGGTGATCCAAGACTGATTCATCTTGATGAAGGTCAGTCGATCAACTGAGTCAGTGGACAGGCGCACCCTGTGATCGGTAACAAAGCCACCAGCAGCACTGAAGGTGTGTTCCGAAAGAACGCTGGATGCAGGACAGGCCAGTAGCTCAATTGCATACTGTGCAAGCTCTGGCCAGTGATCCATCCTCAAGACCAAGTAAGCCAGAGAATTTTCGGTGGGAAAGGTGTCCAAGTCTGACCTTGCACCTAGGTATTCCTGCACCATGTAAATTAGACGCTGGCGATGGTTGCTGGAACCGATCATACCTTGGGGCTGCGGACTAAAAAATTGTCTGAACGCATCGGTCAGACGGCCACCTTCTCCACCGTTCCTTCTGACCGATGCCTCAGCAACACGTTGTCCAGGACCAGGAGTTTGTAACCTCCCAGTCTCTGGGAACGCGTTGCACAGACCTTTCTGCAAGGCCTCCCAGAGATGTCTCATCCTCTGCTCCCTCTGCGACGGCAAGATAAGGTCGGCAACCTTACCCTTGTACCGTGGATCAAGGAGAGTGGCCAGCCAGTAATGGTCCCTCTCCTTGATCCGAAGAATGCGAGGATCCTTCCGCAGGCTTTGCAGGATCAGGGAGGCCATGCAGCCTAGGTTAGTAGAGGCATTCGGTCCGGAGTCCTCTGGGTCACTAAGGACAACATGATCCGCAGCTACCTCCTCCCAGCCACGTACAAGTCCACGGGTTTCTTGGGACTGTAAATCATCCCTACAAGACTGCTGCTGCTGCTAATGCTGAGTGCCAGCCTCCACCTCCATGCTGACACAATCATCCTCCTCCTCCTCATCCTCTTCCTGTGTGATGGGTGGCACAGCAGGAACACTGTCTGGATAAAGGGAGCCTTGAGAGGCAAGGAAGTCCTCCTCTTCCTGCCTCTGTTCTGCCTCAAGTGCCCTGTCCATTATTCCCTGCAGCGTATGCTCCAAGAGGTGGACAAGAGGTACAGTGTCACTGATGCATGCACTGTCACTGCTCACCATCCTTGTGGCCTCCTCAAACGGTGACAGGACAGTGCATGCATCCCTGATCATGCCCCACTGGCGTGGTGAGAAAAAACCGAGCTCCCCTGACCCTGTCCTGGTGCTGTAGTCACACAGGTACTCATTGATGGCCCTCTGTTGCGTGTGCAGCCGCTGCAGCATGGCCAACGTTGAGTTCCACCTGGTGGGCATGTCACATATAAGGCGGTTCTTGGGCAGGTTCAACTCCTTTTTGGGCTCAGCCAGCCGAGCACAGGCATTAAATGATCGGTGAAAATGCACACAGACTTTCCTGGCCTGCTTCAGGACATCCTGTAAGCCTGGGTACCTGCCCAAGAACCACTGCACCACCAGGTTAAGGACGTGAGCACCACAGGGCACATGGGTCAGTTGTCCGTGTCGGAGGGCGGAGAGGAGGTTGGTGCCATTGTCGCAAACCACCATTCCTGGCTTAAGCTGGCGTGGCGTCAACCACCTCTCGGCCTGCCCCTGCAGAGCTGACAAAACATCTGCCCCAGTGTGGCTCCTGTCCCCCAAACAAACCAGCGCAAGCACGGCATGGCATCGTTTTGCCTGCGTACTTGCATAGCCCCTGGAACACCTACGGAGCACCGCTGGTTCTGAGGACAGAGCACTGGAAGAGGCCATGGAGGAAGAAGAAGAGGAGGGGGTGGAGGAGAGAGGTGTGTCACAACCAATAGTAGCATTTTGGAGGCGTGGTGGCGGAACAACCTCCAACACTACTGCACCTTGTCCTGCATCCTTCCCAGCTGCCAGAAGAGTGACCCAATGGGCCGTGAAAGACAGGTAACGTCCCTGTCCATGCCTGCTGGACCATGAGTCAGCAGTAATATGCACCTTACCGCTGACCGCCCTGTCCAGCGAGGCAAGGACATTGCCTTCCACATGCCTTTAGAGAGCCGGAATCGCCTTCCGTGAGAAAAAGTGGCGTTTGGGGACCTGCCACTGAGGAACCGCACATTGTACAAACTCACGGAAGGGGGCCGAGTCTACCAACTCAAAAGGCAGCAGTTGAAGTACTAGCAATTTAGCCAAGCTAGCATTCAACTGCTGGGCATGTGGATGGCTGGGAGTGAACTTCTTTTGGCAGTCCAGCAGCTTGGGCAGGGACATTTGCCTGCTATAATCGGACGTGGGTGTACTGCTAACAGAGTGCCCGGAAGCACTTTGCTGTGACACACCTAATTCTACACCTTCATTCCTCTCAGAGCAGGTTTCAGAGAGGACTGAAGGTCTAGTGGGGTTGGAGATCCCAGCTGATGAGGAGCAAGGAGAGGTCCGCTTTGTTCTTTGGTGTGGGTCTTTGAGGTACGCTTGTCAACGAGCTGCATGGCAGGTCAACATATGTCTGGTCAAGCATTTGGTGCCCAAGCGGCTGATGTTTTGGCCACGCGAGATAAGCTTGAGACATATGTTGCAAATAGCAGTGGTGCGATCTGATGCACTCGTCTCAAAAAAGACCCAGACCAAAGAACTTTTAGAATAACGTGCAGAGGCAGTGCCCTGCACAGGCGGAGCTCTGCAGTGTGATTCAGTCGGTGTGCTGCCCCTAAGCTGGCCCCCGGAGGGCATCCTGCCTTGTTGGACATGTGCCTCCTCCTCCTCCTCCTCTCTCCTACCAGGCACCCACGTGGAGTCAGTGCCCTCATCATCCCCTCCCTCTTCATCGCTGGAGCAAACCTGGCAGTATGCTGCAGCTTGTGGAACATGACTGCCAGATTGCTGTCCTTCTTGAGCATCCCCTCTCTCTGCATTCACGCTACTGCCTTCCTCTAGCTGATTATCATCATCAGAGTCTACAAAACACTGGGCATCCTCCTGGAGCATGTACCCAACACTGTGCTCAAAGAGTTTAGGAGACTCCTCAGGAGGACGTGGTGGGTCTAGGGAAGGAGTCGCTGATGATGACATTGAGAGGAGGGAAGACGATGCGTTGGCAGCTGCTTTGCTAGTACCCTGAGCCTGGGTGAGAGAGGATGAGGAGGATGAAGAGGGCTTGGTCATCCACTCTACCAAGTCTTCGGCATGTTGCAGCTCAACATGTCCAGCTGCCGAAAAGAAGGACAAGCGTGTCCCATGGCCACGTGCTGATGAGGACGATGCACCGCGTCCACGACCAGCACGGTTGTCTCTAGACACAGAGCCTGCTTGCCCTATTTTATCGGCTTGCGCCTGTCTGCCTCTCCTTGTTGGCCTTCCAGACATGGTAATGGCCTGAAGGGAGGTGGGAAAACCAGCAATTGGGTAGTGTATATTGTGCTGGAGGCACACACAACACCCACTAACTCCTGCAGGTGGCAGATGGCTCAATTAGAGAAGAGTTATGTAGGTGGATATAACGGTGTATACTGTAGTGAGGGCACGCAGACAGCATGCACAATCTCCTAGAACTGACTGCAAGCTCTATTTAAAAAGAGCAAGATAGCTAGCTATGTAGGTGGATATAACGGTGTATACTGTGGTGAGGGCACGCAGACAGCACGCACAATCTCCTACAACTGACTGCAAGCTCTATTTAAAAAGAGCAAGATAGCTAGCTATGTAGGTGGATATAACGGTGTATACTGTGGTGAGGGCACGCAGACAGCACGCACAATCTCCTAGAACTGACTGCAAGCTTTATTTAAGAAGAGCAACATAGCTAGCTATATAGTTGGATATAGCGGTGTATACTGCGGTCAGGGCACGCAGACAGCACTCACAATCTCCTACAACTGACTGCAAGCTCTATTTAAAAAGAGCAAGATAGCTAGCTATATAGGTGGATATAGCGGTGTATACTGCTGTCAGGGCACGCAGACAATAACCACTACAGAAGAGCAAGAACGCCAAATCAGCCGATAACGAGCGGTGTATACTGTGTTGAAGGTACACAGAACACCCACTAACTCCTACAGACGCCAACACACTACACAAGGCCGCCGTGCTGGCAGCCTTATATAGTGGGGGGCGTGTACTACACAGCCTGAGCTATGATTGGCCACAGGCATCCTGCCTGTGGCCAATCATGGCTCTCCTCGCTGCCGGCGATGTGATTGGCCAAGCATGCGGGGGTCACAGTGCATGCTTGGCCAATCATGGCGCAGTGCATTGTGGTCCGTGAGCGCCACACGAATTTGGCGCGAATGGCCCATAACGTTTGGTATTCGCGAACGGGCGAACAGCCGATCGAGTCGAACGTATGTTCGACTCAAACACGAAGCTCATCCCTACTCACCACCATCACAGTCTCAAATCTCTGTTAGACTGAAACAAGTTTTCTTGAAGATTTGTCCTGTATTTAGTACCATTCATCTTTCCTTCAATTCTGACTAGATTTCCAGTCTTTGTCAGTGAAAACCATCCCCACAGCATGATGCTTCCACCACCATGCTTCCCTGTGGGGATGGTGTTCTCATGGGGGTGGGGAGTGTTTGATTTGTTCCACACATAGTGTTTTCCATTATGGCCAAAAAAGGTTTAGTTGTAGTTCCATCTGATCAGAGAACCTTCTTATCTGTGTTTAGAGAGTCTGCCATGTGGTGTTTGGCATATTCTAAATGCGTACTTACATTTTATTTCTTTAAGCAATTCAATTTTCTGGACACTCTTCCATAATGCCCTGCTCAGTGGATTGTATGGCTTAAAGTGGTCCTATGGACAGATATTCCCACCTCTGCTGTGGAACTTTGCAACTCCTTCAGTGTTATAAAATCTTTGGTGTTTTTTGTTGTATCCCTGATTTTTACTCTGTGCATTTGATGGACAGCATTCTCTTGTTAGTTTTGTAGTGGTGCCATGTTTTTTCTGTTTTTAGTTTTAAATTTAGTGGTTCTCTATGGGATATTCCTTGATCTATACTTCTCTGGGACTTTGTCTCTGGCTTGTTTGGAGAGGGGTGAATACTTATGTATGCTCAATTATTATTTTTTTTGTCTTAATTATTGTTTGTGTCACACCAAGTATATTGCATCTTAACCACTTCAATACCGGGCACTTAAACACCTTCCTGCCCAGACCAATTTTGAGCTTTCAGCGCTGTCGCACTTTAAATGACAATTGCGCGGTCATGCTACACTGTACCCAAATGAAATTTGTATCATTTTTTTCCCACAAATAGAGCTTTCTTTTGGTGGTATTTGATCACCTCTACGGTTTTTATTTTTTGCTAAACAAATAAAAAAATACAGAAAATTTTGAAAAAAAAATGTTTTTTTTGTTTCAGTTTCAAAACTTTGCAAATAAGTAAGTTTTCTCCTTCACTGATGGGCACTGATGGGGTTACACTGATGGGCAATGATGAGGCGGCACTGATGGGCACCGATGAGGTGGCACCAATGAAGTGGCACTGATGAGGTGGCATTGATGGACACCGATATGTGGCACTGATAGGCGGCACTGATGGGCGACAC
The DNA here is from genome assembly GCF_037356315.1 of Lithobates pipiens. NCBI lineage: Eukaryota > Metazoa > Chordata > Amphibia > Anura > Ranidae > Lithobates > Lithobates pipiens. The sequence continues at coordinate 286,066,697 of NW_027507764.1, forward strand.
GGATGGGCACTGATAGGTGGCACAAATTGGCACGGATTGGCATGGATAGGCATGGATAAGTGGCACAGGTGGGCATGGGTTAGGCGGCACAGGTGGGCATGGGTAGGCAGCACAGGTGGGCATGGGTAGGCGGCACAGGTGGGCATGGGTAGGCGGCACAGGTGGGCATGGGTAGGCGGCACAAGTGGGCATGGGTAGGCACTGATAGGCGGCACAGATGGGAACTGATAGGCGGCATTGTATTATAATATATTGCACTAATGGATGCCAATCAGTGCCAATCAGTAATGCATGCCAATCAGTGACGCCCATTGTGGGCACTGATTGGCATCCATTATGGGCACTGATTGGCATCCATTGTGGCACTGACTAGAATCCCTGGTGGTCTAGGGTGGCATACCTTTACCTTGGCATCCCTGGTGGTCTGGTGGCGTCCATGGTGGTCCAGTGTGGGCATCCTCAGGGGGGCTGTGCTGATAATCGATCAGCACAGACCCCCCCTGTCAGAGGAGCAGCCGATCGGCTCTCTTCTACTCGCGTCTGACAGACGCGAGTGAGGAAAAGCCGATCACCGGCTTTTCCTATTTACACTGTGATCAGCCGTGATTGGACACGGCTGATCACGTGGTAAAGAGTCTCCGCCGGAGACTCTTTACCGAGATCGTAGTTGCCGGGTGTCAGACTGACACCCTGCAACAACGATCGCCGCGATGCGTGCCCCCGGGGGCGCGCAGCGGCTCATAATCCTGATCACGTCATATGAAGTCCGGTCAGGATTATGAAACCACTTTGCCGCTGTCCATTTGCTATAGGGCGGGCGGCAAGTGGTTAAATTTAAATTCCAAGTCCAACCCTTTTACTTTACGATCTCGAAGTATCAATACCTGATGGTTCTTTAAAGTTTTAATTTATGACTCGTTCATATTTTATTAATTACATATCTGCTTTTAGGGTCTTCTTTCAGATAAGGAGGAGAAGCAGCCCAGCCAGGAACACCTGGCTCGTTTATTTGTCTTTGCATTGATGTGGTCAATAGGTGCATTGCTGGAACTTGAGGATCGTATGAAGATGGAAATATTCCTCCGCAATCACTCTGCCCCTCTTGAGCTTCCTGCTGTTAAAGGAGATGAAACCATTTTTGAATTTGTCATTAGTGAAAATGGTCAATGGGAGCACTGGTCCAAAAGGGTATGTAAATATCTATGATTCATGTTCAAGTTGTACAGTTTATAGCAGTATGTCTAGCCTGTATATAGCCTGTATGACCATCTATGAAAACAAAGCCTGTATGTTTTGTTTTTTATAATACTGTTCTGGTTCTTGATACTACATATCTTTAAGTTTAAAATGCTGATCTTTCCATAGTTTTTAATAAAATAGATTTAATATATGTTAATTTCTGGCATCAATAAAAGTAGATGCCACTGTACAACACTTAGCTGAAAATAAGTTGTGGCTTTTATTGTTGAATACTTGTATGCTTAATTCATTTTCTGTTTTAGACCAGCATGTTCTTTTCAATTGCACGTAGAAGTAATGGCAAACTGGCAATATTGAAAACAAACACACAATTTTGTACTTTTTGCTCAAAATAAAAAAACTAAAATGCCTTCATCAGTTTAGGCTGATATATATTCTTCTACATATTTTTTTGTAAAAAAAATCGTAATAAGTGTATATTGATTGGTTTGAGCAAAAGTTATAGCGTCTACAAAATAGAGGATAGATTTATGTCATTTTTTTGTCATTTTTTTTATTTTACATTTTTTGGCGGTGATCTGCGTTTTATCAGGCTTGCGACATTGCGGCAGACAGATTGGACACTTTTGACACTATTTTGGAACCATTTACATTTATAGAGCGATCAAAGCTAAAAATAGCCTCTGATTACTGTATAAATGCACTGGCAGGGAAGGGGTTAACACTAGGGGGCGATCAAGGGATTAACTGTGTTCCCTAGGTGTGTGTTAACTGTAGGGGAGATGGGATTGATTAGGGGAGGAAACCAATCGGTGTTCATACTTAGTATGAACACACGATCAGTCTCCTCTCCCCTGGGAGAACCGGGATTTGTGTGTTTACACGCACACATCTCCATTCTCGTTCTTTCACGAGTGATCACAGGTGTCTGGCAGACATCGCTCCCACCAGGCACACGGATCTGCTCCTGGAGACACACGGTGGGCGCACACCTACAATGACGTCTTAAAGGAGCAATGTACAGCTACAGCGATTTGCGCAGCCGTGCCAACCTGTCGCAGTATAACTGCAGCAACTGGTCAACTAGCGGTTAAAGTGAAACATTAGCGATTGTCTTCATTTATAGCAGACACTTATCCTAGGTGAGGGTTTGGAGTAAATGTTTATGGGGGACTCCACGCTAAAAAAAACAGCATGGGATTCCTCCCAAAATCCATGCCAGAACCTTTATCTGAACATGCAGCTTGCTGGAAAGGAAAGATACTGCCCCTAAATGTGAAAAAGTAAGGGGTACATAGTACCCTGGTTACTCATTCACAAAAGAAAAATGAAACTTAAAATAAACTGACACATTTGACTTTTATTATATATATATATATATATATATATATATATATATATATATATATATTAATGTATTTATATTTCTATAGCACTTTTCTCTTTGGGGAATTAAGTCGATTTTATCTGCTGTTATGTCAGGTTGTGAGGCAGCCATCTTGGCCATGCTCAGTAGCATATCATACTAAGAGCAATTTTAGGTAGGAACCATTGTCCTGCAATGTAAATCCAGTGTCATTCATATCATTAATTGATGTAGTTCCATTACCAATCACAATGAACAATAAATGCCAACCCACTAAAGCAAAAATGCTGACACAATCCACTCCCAGCAGAGACTTGCAATGAATGACATTTCCCCAGCAGACAGTTTGATTGTAAACAAAGTGGCAGGGATGCTGGTTGTTGTTATTGAAGAAATATGGCCGTGGCTATATTTGGTCAAGGATGTCAGCTAGCATGCCACCTCTTTGTTTACACTCAGCTGCTGTCTAGGATCTCCCTGCTGACAGAAGAATGGGGCCAGGAATGCATCAATAGTTATTAGGATGCTGACATCCAGGCTTCCTAGCAATCAGGAGTCCTGAGAAGGAAACTATTATATTTATTAGCTGTAGTAATATTGCTGCTAAATGTATTATTTCCTCCAGCAACCAGAGGTTTTGGTTTGGTGGGTGAGCAAACACCCCACTTAGTTTTGCTCAATCATAAGTTCATCACATGAACACACATTGATATAGAAGTTATGTTTTATTCATTGCTACAACATAGTATGTAACAGTTGTGGTTTATATTTCATTTAGTAATAGCTGATGTTTTGTCATGCTGACAGTCCAGTTGATTTGTTGATTTAATACGTGCTCAACAGTGACATTTCATAAATAAGTACAGAAATAACCACATACAAATATACTGTACATTGCTTAAAGTAATTGTAATTTTGATGTTTTTTCAAACAGGTTCCTGAATATATTTATCCAAAAGACTCCATACCAGAATACACCTCAATCCTAGTTCCAAATGTTGACAATGTTCGTACAGATTTCTTGATGCACACCATTATGAAACAAGGAAAAGCAGTTTTACTGATAGGTGAGCAGGGCACAGCAAAGACAGTTATGATCAAGGTGAGTAAATACAATTTATTGTGGTGAATTCTGGCACATTACCATTCTTGTAGTGAACAAGAAGAACTGCTAAAACATAATTATTCAGCTAGAACCTTTACATTCCCTTTGTTTTTTGCTTCATGCCATGTATTACCCTTGTATCTACACAAAAAAAAAAAATAGTATAAATCAAATTAAAATATACACAAAAGAAAAAGAAATCATCTTGGAAAATAAACATAGGTCACACAACTCTTTTCTAGAATTTTATCAGTTCAATTCCTGTAACATTTAGTTAGTTAAAGCAGCATGTATCATACACAGTTGCGTTTTTATTTAATTAAATACTGTTTTTACACTTTTTATCTTTTATTGCATCTCAGTGCTGCTGATATCCATACAACCTCTTTGCATCCACTTTTTCTCTACATGCACTCCAGTGATTGTGAAGTGAGAAATGGTATTTATTGGGGACGGGGACGGGGGGGGGGGGGGTGGTGGTGTTGGTTCCTGAAGGTAGCTACAGTAGTCCATGTATATTGAAATGCCCAATTATAGTCTTCATTACAAACCTGAATTAAAGGGTGTCAACATAAGAGCACAATTGGGAAATGGGGACAAAGCCTTGTTACGCCATAACCCGAAATTCCTGAACAAGGACCTTCACAGCAGGATCACCAGGTATTGTATTGAAAGCTTCAGATTAAAAAATATCAATATCAACTTTTCAGTATATTGACTGTTGGGCTACCTTTCAGATCTGTGCATGCCAAAAGCAGACCTGATTGGAAGCCCAACAACCGAAAATGATTCCACATGGTGATGGTAAACCTGGAACAGGAAGTGCTGTTGCTTTCAGTATCTCAAGTAAAAAAAATACTTGCTTAAAAAATATTTATACAGTGAAGCAGGATGCTAAACATACAGAAAAACTGAAATTTGGGTTCACATATACATTAAACCTGTAATAAGATTTCAGTGATTGGGATTACATCTACTTTAAGACAAGCCATGGATGAATCGATTGTTTTTCCCTTCCAGAAAGTGTTGATGGCAGAATGCCTCAAACAGCACTATTGTATTTTGCCAGTGGGGGGGGTACAGGGAGCCCTCTGGTCGGCAGAATACAATGATAACTGCTAGCGGTTATAGTTGCTGGCAGTAATCGCATGTACAAAAATTTGATAGGCTGGTAGGACCCAAGTCAATCGGTTACAATAGGCCTGCCCATACCTGAAATTTGTCCCTGCTGAACCAGCCAAATTTCGATCCATTTATGGCCAGCTCAACTCTATAGTAAGATGTGGCCTTTGTCTATCCATATTGATGCACATCAAATCATTTAAACAACGCATTGCTGTACAGTATAGTGCACTTACATTTTTTCTGTCTCATTTTAATTATGCTATATTGCGCTTAATTTATAACATGAAACAAATTCCCTTTTCAGCTGCAGACAGAGTAAATATATATCTAACTACACAAAAGAACAACACTGTACATATTGTTTTCCTATTTTACCTTAAGATTAGTTAGTAAGCAGCATGTTTTTTATTATAGTTCCCTATACGATATGTTATTGTGGCTCTGTTAGTTGTTATCTTGGGTAAACTTCCTGTTGGATTTAGTATTTATCATTTATAACCAACTGGCATTACTCCCATTTAGGCATTTATCTTGCAGCATAAATTAAAAGTTTTACTTGAAACAAACTGCTGCTGTTGGAGCCTAGCACAAAAAGTGCTTTTGGAATCAATCCATAGCATTGTGATACTCCAACAATATATCTGAAAAACATCTGGCATAAATTTGTTTCTGGTGGAAAGAGATGTCAGTTAACTATCCCTGATTCACTTTATTAGCCTCCTTCTTTGCTTGAAGATATGGCAAACTTTAACCACTTCCATACCAGGCACTTTCCCCCTTCCGGTACAGGACAATTTTTAGCTTTCAGCTTTGTCACACTTTGAATGACAATTGCAACATGTCATGCAACACTGTACCCAAACTGAATTTTATAATTTTTTCATCCCACAAATCCCACAAATAGAGCAAATAAATCTTTTGGTTGTATTTGATCACCTCTCCGTTTTTTAATTTTTGCGTTATAAACAAAAAAAGACAGACAATTTAAAAAAAACTGATGGGCACCGATAGGCGTCACTGACGGCACTGATGGGCGTCACTGACGGCACTGATGGGCGTCACTGACGGCACTGATGGGCGTCACTGACGGCAATGATGGGCGGAACTGATGGGCACTGATAAGTGACACTGGATAGGCAGCACTGATGAGGAGCTACTGACAGGCATTACTGAGTGGCTCTGATTGGCACTTCGATGGGGCACTGACAGGCATTACTAATGGGGCACTGATTGGCACTTTTTTAGGCACTGATTGGCACCATTGGGACCACTGATCGGCACTTTTATCGCCGTGAACAGTTGTTTATTATGGGCTCCTTTTGATGAGGGCTGTGCTGATAATCAATGTGCTGTTTATAAGCACAGACCCCCTCCCCCCCCCCCCCCCCCCGACAGGGAGAGCTGCCAATCGGCTCTCCCTGTCAATGTGAACCAAGGAAAGCCATTTACCAGCACTTAATGGTTCACGCTCTATCAGAGGCTTCATACCTTGATCGGAGTTGCGGTGTGTCAGACTGACACATAGCACCTCCGATCGCCATGTTGTGCGCCCCCGTTATCATTTCCCGCCGTCATTCTGCTATATGGTGGACGGCAAGTGGTTAAACAGGACTTGATAATAATTCTCGGATGTCTTTGTTTTTAAATGTTATTTTGTATAACCTGTAGAGATTATACCAATGCAATGGGCATTTATGTTCTTTCTTATAACTCTTGACTTCACTGTTTGTGTCTTCTTAAAGGGCTACATGAGTAAATATGACCCAGAATTTCATATTACCAAGTCATTGAACTTCTCTTCTGCAACCCTCCCCAACATGTACCAGAGGAGTATTGAAAGCTATATTGACAAAAGGATGGGAACAACTTATGGCCCTCCAGCAGGAAAGAAAATGACAGTTTTTATTGATGATATCAATATGCCCGTGATTAATGAGTGGGGAGATCAGGTAATAAATACACTATAGATACTAAGTAAGACATCCTTATTTGGTTAAGTGTTTTTACTTTTTGTTATTTGGAAAATGTGTTAATACTAACAGAACAGTAAGCAACCATTTAAGAGAAGCCCTATGGGGTAACACAAAAATTTATATAAAATGTATATAAAAATAACAGTATAGTTACATACAAGGAGTAAGTTAGACCCTTAGCCTCTAAAATCTAAATGGTGGTAACTAGTGATGGACGAACTTCCGACGGGACGTTTCGCGAATGCGGCCGATAGTTCGCAAACCGTAACGTTCGTGGCGGGCCCCATTGACTTCAACGGGAGGCGAACTTTGTAAACCTACAGGTCAAATTTGCAGCCACAAAATAATTACTAGCTGTGCAAACATAGTCCCACCACATGGCCAATGGCATAACACATGTATGAGGTGAATCTGGGATCGACAACTACAAGCATTCTTTTTTTATATGTGAAATTGTGACAATTCAGGACTGTGGAGCGCATGAAGGCAATGGAGGAGACGGAAGGTCAGGGTAGGCAAAAAAGAGGGTGCAGGAGATGATCACCAGCAGCGTGACATACAGCAATGACACCTGCACCGTGATAGAGTGATCTGACACCAGCACCGTGATAGAGAGCACTGACATCAGCAGCGAGACATACAGCAATGAAACCTGCCCCTCATAATAAGCAGCCCCAGGAGGAAGTCAGCATAGCACAGGAATGGAGGGAGCCCCTCATAATGAGCATAGCACAGGGATGGTGGGAGCCCCTCATAATATGCACAGCAGAGGTACAGCCCCAGGAGTAAGTCAGCATAGCACAGGGATGGTGGGAGCCCCTCATAAGCACCCCAGGAGGAAGTCAGTACAGCATAGGGATGGTGGGAGCCCCTCATAATGAGCATAGCACAGAGATGGTGGGAGCCCCTCATAATGAGCATAGCACAGGGATGGTGGGAGCCCCTCATAATATGCACAGCAGAGGTACAGCCCCAGGAGGAAGTCAGCACAGCACAGGGATGGTGGGAGCCCCTCATAATAAGCAGCCCCAGGAGGAAGTCAGGACAGCACAGGGATGGTGGGAGCCCCTCATAATGAGCATAGCACAGGGATGGTGGGAGCCCCTCATAATAAGCAGCCCCAGGAGGAAGTCAGCATAGCACAGGGATGGTGGGAGCCCCTCATAATAAGCAGCCCCAGGAGAAAGTCAGCATAGCACAGGGATGGTGGGAGCCCCTCATAATGAGCATAGCACAGGGATGGTGGGAGCCCCTCATAATGAGCATAGCACAGGGATGGTGGGAGCCCCTCATAATATGCACAACAGAGGTACAGCCCCAGGAGGAAGTCAGGACAGCACAGGGATGGTGGGAGCCCCTCATAATGAGCATAGCACAGGGATGGTGGGAGCCCCTCACAATAAGCAGCCCCAGGAGGAAGTCAGCATAGCACAGGGATGGTGGGAGCCCCTCATAATAAGCAACCCCAGGAGGAAGTCAGCATAGCACAGGGATGGTGGGAGCCCCTCATAATGAGCATAGCACAGGGATGATGGGAGCCCCTCATAATAAGCAGCCACAGGAGGAAGTCAGCATAGCACAGGGATGGTGGGAGCCCCTCATAATAAGCAGCCCCAGGAGGACATAAGCATAGCACAGGGATGGTGGGAGCCCCTCATAATGAGCATAGCACAGGGATGGTGGGAGCCCCTCATAATGAGCATAGCACAGGGATGGTGGGAGCCCCTCATAATATGCACAGCAGAGGTACAGCCCCAGGAGGAAGTCAGCACAGCACAGGGATGGTGGGAGCCCCTCATAATAAGCAGCCCCAGGAGGAAGTCAGGACAGCACAGGGATGGTGGGAGCCCCTCATAATGAGCATAGCACAGGGATGGTGGGAGCCCCTCATAATAAGCAGCCCCAGGAGGAAGTCAGCATAGCACAGGGATGGTGGGAGCCCCTCATAATAAGCAACCCCAGAAGGAAGTCAGCATAGCACAGGGATGGTGGGAGCCCCTCATAATGAGCATAGCACAGGGATGGTGGGATCCCCTCATAATAAGCAGCCCCAGGAGGAAGTCAGCATAGCACAGGGATGGTGGGAGCCCCTCATAATGAGCATAGCACAGGGATGGTGAGAGCCCCTCATAATAAGCAGCCCCAGGATGAGAACTAGTAGGTTGTGATTAGCAGCCTGTACCTCACTCAACCCTATATACTGTAGTACACTATACCTTACCAGTCCTTAGAAGGACCTTTGTGGAACTAGTAGGTTGTGATTAGCAGACTGTACCTCAGTCCCTATACTGATAAAGGACTGCTGCAGAATAGGGCAGCAGTCAGCAGTAGTGCACCTCAACCCTATATATTGTGGACCTATACCAGTCCTTAAAGAGGAAGTAAACCCTGATGGGTTTACTTCCTCTTTCATTCCCTGCAAAGGCAAAGCATAATGGACTACTATGCATCACATAGTAGTCCATTATGTGTCACTTACCTGACACAGGAGCCAGCGAAGTCGCCGCTGTCCCCTGTAGTCCGCCACATCCATCTTCTTGCCGCTGTCATTCGGTGAACCCGCGATGACGTCACTCCCGTGCATGCGCACGGGAGCCGACACGTGCGGCAGCTCCATCGTTGAGAATGCCACACTCAGTGCGCCTGCGTGCCGCTGTCTACGGCGCATGCGCCGTAGACAGCGGTGCCTGTTTTCGGGCAAATATCTCCTAAACCATATAGGTTTAGGAGATATTTCTTGGACCTACAGGTAAGCCTTAATCTAGGCTTACCTGTAGGACAAAGTGGTTTGTAAGGGTTTACCCTATATATTGTGGACCTATACCAGTCCTGAAGGATTAGCAGACTGTACCTCACTCAACCCTATATACTCTAGTACGCTATACCTTACCAGTCCTTAGAAGGACCTTTGTGCAACTAGTAGGTTGTGATTAGCAGACTGTACCTCAGTCCCTATACTCATAAAGGACTACTGCAGCAGAAGGGCAGCAGTCAAGTATAATATTCTTTCTATATTTGGTAGAAAGAATATTATACGTGTACAAGCCTATTACCATACCAGTCCTGAAAAGAACCTTTGTGGACCTAATAGTAACAGCTACTGATTAAACTGACTGTCCCTCACTGCCACACACAGCTTCCTGTCTGTCCCTATTTAAACTGACAAAACACAGGCTGCTGCAACAATAACTTGAATAGCACTCAAAACTATATCCCGTACTACTTTACCATACCAGTCCTAAAAAAGGACTTTTGTGGACCTAATAGTAACAGCTAATGATTAAACTGACTGTCCCTGCTGCACACAGCGTCGTCCTGTCCCTCTCTCAGCACTGACAAAGGACAGGCTGCTGCAACAATGACTTGAATAGCAGTGCCTCAAACCTATATCCTGAACTACACCTATACCATACCAGTCCTTAAAAGAACTTTTGTGGACCTAATAGCTAGCGATTTGGGTCACTGCAGTCTCTCCCTGCTCCACACAGCAACCTCTCCCTATAGTGACATACGAAAGAATGTAAAATGGTCGCCGGATCGGGTCTATTTATAAGTTAGGGGGAATGTCCAAGTGTGTATGCGCTGTAATGTTTCTATTGGCTGTCCTGTACCACATGATGGATGTGTCATCATAGGTCAAAGTTCTTTTACACAGTAAACACTTAAGTCTGCCGGGCGAACAGCGGCAATAGTCCGCTGATCAGGCGGACCGCGAACAGCCGAAATTTGCCGCGAACCGACCGCCGGGCGAACCGTTCGGCCATCCCTAGTGGTAACCAGCATAGACAGAGTCTTAAACACATCATAAGTCTAAGGTTCATACATACATTAAAAAAAAAAGTTCATACATTTTTGGAAAACATAAGTGGAAGTGGGGTCAAATGACGGTAAATATGCAACAATTAGGCAAGTAGGTAGGGGGGATAAAAAGGAGAAGAGAAAGAGAGAGGGCACCAAGGCTGGATATGTCAATGGGGCTCATGAATTTGGCAGTATTCATATAACAATGGCAGGATGCATTACATTTTGTAAATTAATTTCAACCATTTCACTCATGTTGCATCAAATGGTAGAGAAGGTTGTTTCCAGAATAGAGAAAATGCACATAGGGAATGATACGCTAAACTTTTCTGGGATCTCAGGCCCAATGAAGGTATTCCCTAGACACATAAAAATATTCCGAAAAACCTAAGATATCGGTCAGCGTTTAACTTGATGTATGAAATGACAGTAAAAATCTTGGCCTTTGGATGGGCTTAAAATATATGGCTATGACTTCCAAGCTGTCCTAGAACTTAGATGAGATATAGTAAGGTATGTTTTTTGCAGTCGAGAAAGGGTTCACATAACTAAGATTTTATAAGTGTTATTCTTAACCTCCCTGGCAGTATTCCCGAGTGTGGCTCAGGGTGAATTTTTATTACCAAAAGCCAAACTCAGGATTGTATAGCAGGATCCAGGCAAAGTTACTTATCTTGTCCCCAGGATTCTGTGATGTCTCCCCGCTGTGTCCACGGGCTGTGTCCTCTGCTCCATTCATCACAATATCAGGATTTGTTCCCTGCTAGCATCGCGATGCACGGGGAAGGAGCACACAATACATAAGGTACACTGTAATCTTACAGATTGCATTACTGTATCAAATTATTTCACTTCCCTTTTGTCCCTAATGCTTTGTCCAGTGCCCTGCATGTAGTTTTATATTATATATACTGTTCTTTCTGCCTGGCAACTGGAGATTTCCATAGCAACCAAAAAGTTTTCCTTTTACGTCAAAAGTGGTTTTAGACCAGCTAGAAAACAGTGATAATAAATTAGAATCACTTGCAGAATTGAGCGATAGGGATTTGTGGGGAAATTCGTCATGAAACACTTATTGATTTGATTACATTATTGAATTCATTTTATTCATTTTATTATTATTATATTATTATTTGATATAATTATTTATAGTTATTTATTATATTATAATTCATGATTTTGTGTTTCAAACTTTATCCCACCCGTGATGTCTACTAGACTCTTGATTGGACAGATTTAAGTGTTTTATACCCAAGAATTACAGGCCTAAAATGTAAAATGCCAACATTTCCATGCAAAACATTGTACCTGCATGAGCATCAAAAATCTGACATAATCATACAACCAGGGAGGTTAAAAATATTGCAAATTAAAGTCTATTGTGCATTTTACCACACATTAGCCCAGTCTTGCAGAGACATAATTCATGTAGTGTTAGGAAGGAAGCTCAAGGGTTGAAGGTACTGTAGCCCAAAGGCAAAGAGGAAATAGATAAGAGAAAGCAACAGTTAGAATTTGAGTAAATATAATTCTACAACTTAACCAAAGGAATATTGATGGGCAAGTCTAATTCACCAAGGGTTTGATGGATATTGTTTGAAATTCAGCTGATCTGAACTAAGAGGTGAATCCTGTTGAAGTCTAAAATTGGCAAATTTTGTTGAATGTTGGCATTTTTAGAGCTAATAGGCAAACTACTATTACAAAAAATGCACGGTATGCTGAATACTGCCATGCGGGACATGTAACGATACAAAAAAATGAAAATAAATGCTGTACAGTGGGAAGAGGGTAATTTCAAGAAGCTTTTGAGAGCAACATTAAAAATACACGAATCCATTAACATGGTTGGGGATGCCTTAAAGCTGTATGCGGTAGTCCAGAACAGTACAATTTTCATGAACCATCTTAGCGTATATTGCCAAAGCATATTTGACTGTGGAATAGATTTTAGCTAGAAGTAGCTTGGCTTATATACAGCAGCAATACCCCAATCTGATTAATTTCAGTTTAAAAAAGAAGGCTTTTTTTTAGGTTGTTTTTAGCAGTGAAACATGCTTTTTCATCAAACAGTAATAGACCCACTCTGACCAGCAGATATCAATTGACCTGTAGCTCCCTATGCTTGTCCCTGTTCTTGCTGATGCAAAGATGTCCTGCTGCTAGGCAATTTCTATCAAGCTCTCAAAGTTTGGTCAATGATTTTATTTTCTGTTATCACCCACTGTTACTTTGTTTTGTTACCTGGTACAGTAGTTCACTGTAATTGAGAATTTCTCTTAAAACTTTTAACAGCAAACATTTCCTGGATATTATAGTGCCGATATTCCAATAGAAATCGAGGCTTTTCTTTTTCTCTGGGAACCAGAAAAATAAGAAGCATACTTAAAAACTTGGGGGAGAGGGCGGTTGGTGAAGCTTGTTGGGAAGCTGATTTACTGCAGAAGGCTACATTCACGAATGTCTAAATTTCAGAATTTAGCTGTGCTTTTCTAAAAGCAGCTGGACTCACACAATGCAAAGTAATCATGTTATTCATACATAACGATTAGCAACGTTTAGTTGCAGACAGTTTAGCTGTGTCTGGGGTTGACTATCTGCAACTAAACATGCATTGCAGTGCATTTAGCAGCAGAGAATGATGCATGTCCCCTTTTTTTCCTTGTTGGTAGTCTCTCATGTTGTTTCTCATACATCCTCATGTTGATATTCATTCTGTGCAGATGTGGCCTAATGCCGTGTACACGCGGTTGGAATTTCAGCCAGCAAAAGACCGAAAATAACTTTTTGTCTGAAAATGCGACCGTGTTTATGCTCCATCGGAATTTTGCTAGCCGAATTTCCGCCAGCAAAAGATTCAGAGCAGGTTCTACATTTTTCAGACGGAAAAAGTTTCTATCAGAAATTTTGATGCAATTCCGACGCGCAAAAACTCACACATGCTCAGATTCAACTATGAGACGGAAGCTATTGGCTACTGGCTATTGAATTTCCTTTTTCTAGTTCCCTTGTACATTTTGTACATCACCGCGTTCTTGACTGTCAGAATTTGGTGTGACCGTATGTATACAAGACAGCTTGAGCGAAATCCCATCGGAATTTCGTCGGGAAAACCATCAGAGCTTTTTCTGACCAAAATTACGATCGTGTGTACGGGGTATAACAATAGTTCATAAGCTGTCAAAGGTAGACATTGACAATCTACGGGGGTTTGCCAAAATGTTTTTGCATTTTTTTAACTCTAAAATATATATAAATGTGCGGAAACTTTTTCAAGACCCCTTGTAGTAAATTTGTAACCATTATTGGGATAAGTTCTGATTTCCTCATACATCAGGACAAAATATCCCCTAGTTAGATGCTGAGATGTTAGAGGATATACCCATTTTCATTTGCCTCTCCATTCACCTCAGGGCTGGTTCACACCAGAACACGGTGTGGGAAAGGTGGGTTCTGTGTGTGTTTCCCACACCAGCTTACTGCACTGCCCTTGCGATCTGCAAGTGGGTGCCAATTAATTAAGGCACCCTAAACTCAGATTACAATGCAGTGTGTTTGTGGGCACCAAATCGCATTAGAACTGCAGTATCATGCAGTTTGGTGCCGTGCATTTTTAAAAGTACTGCCGTGCATATAAGCCAGCCCTCAAACTTCTCCTCTCTAGCAGACACACAATGGTACGCACCAGCTTTGCTCTGCATTCCATTTCAATTACACAGCTCTATCTTCTTGCTCCAGAAAATGACCAACAAAGTGGAAGAAGAGGTACCTGGGGTATAAAATCCCCTCAAGAATGGGGTAATGAGGAAAAAAAAAAACTGAAAATGCTGATTCACCTAAACACAGCTAATCTCATTTACAAACCGCAGATTAATTGGTGCTTAGCAGATACAAATGTCTGTGTGAAAGTAGTCTAAAGAAATTAGGAACACAGGAATCAAGAGCATAACTATCAAAGCTCCTCTCAGTGTCTCCCTCCCCTATTTGTTCAGTGAGAATATCAGAAACCATGAAACAGACCGAGACAGAAGTACAATTAAATCCCACTTGTTTTATAATAAAAAATAAAAAGGTAAATAGAGTAAGCGTAGTCAAAGCATAGCCAGAGTCCAGTAACCGGATTGAGTAGTCAGCCAATCCAGAGTTCAGTAACCAGATCGGGTAATTAGCCAGGCCAGAATTCAGGGATCCAAGTGGAGCAACAGAAAGCAGGGTAAGGAGCCAGAAGGGATGTCAGCAAGCCATTCTTTAAACAGAACTGCAGGAGATGATTTCTTGTGATGTGACCAAGGCGAAGGCAGAGATGAAGTGAGCTGGAGATCTTTAAGTAGGCAGGTCAGACGAGTTGGATCAGGAACAGCTGGGTGACTGTGGAGAGAAATGAGAGCTGGCAATTAGCCGACAGCTGAGCCGCCAGCCCAGAGAAGGAAGGGCTAAACCAACCCGGACAGAGAACAACTAGTCTGTTAACCTCCCTGGCAGTAATCCCGAGTGTGGCTCGGGGTGAATTTTCATTACCAAAAGCGGTAACCCCATGCCACACTCGGAATTGCATCACAGTATCCTGGGAAAGGTACTTACCTTTTCCCCAGGATCCTGCAATGTCCTCCTACTGTGTCCGCGGGCTGTGTACTCTGCTTGATCTATCAATGTGCCGGGCTCCGTTCCCTGCGAGCGTCACAACGCACGGGGACAGAGCCCAGTGGCCAATTCAAAAAATGAGCCCAGTGCCCTGCCTGCAGTTTTATAGTACATATACTGTTCTTTCTGCCTGGAAACTTGAGAATGTCCATGGCAACCAAAAAGTGTCCCTTTACATCAAAAGTGGTTTTAGATAATAAATAAATACATTTGTTAATACATTAGAATCACTTGCAGAATTGAGCTATAGTGATTTGTGGGGAAATTTGTCATCAAACGACAGCGACAATTCTGCAACTGAGCAAATTTCAGTGTTTTTGATTACATTATTGAATACATTATTGAATACATTATTTATAGTTATTTATTATATTATAATGTATGATTTAGTGTTTCAAACTTTATCATACACGGGATGTCTACTAGACTCTTGGTTGGACAGATTTAAGTGCGTTATTCCTAAGAATTACAGGTCTACAATATAAAATTTCAAATTCCCATGCAAAACAATATACCGCTTTTAGACGCAAAAATTTGACATAAGTATACTGCCAGGGAGGTTAAGGAAGGGATGTCATTGGATAAGATGTAGTTAGTGAATGTTTCAGAAATTTCCCTAGGATCTTACATTAGGTAGTGTAGACTTTCAATCTATGATGTTCTGTAGTTTCTTGGCCAGAAGTCTTTAGGATTTGCTACCCCTCTTGTAGGAAAGGTTGCTTTATGTACTGAATCGAGTTTTCAGTATGATCAGATTGTAGAGTGAAAAACAGAGTAATGCCGCGTACACACGATCAAACAATCGAGTGGAAAAGTCCGGCAAACTCAAGTCCGCCGGACAATCCCCCCGTGTGTAGCCTCCGGCAGACTTTTTTTACCCAAAAGTACGGCGGACTTAGAAAGTAGTTTTGCACTCCAATCTTTCCGTCGGACTCGCATTTCGGCGGACAATCCAGTCGTGTGTGTGCCAGTCTGCCGTACTTTTGAAATGAAAGGACTGTTCCCGCCCAGAGAAAAGTCAGCTAATTTTGAGCATGTCTCCAGGTAGCCGGGGGGCCAGCGAAGAAGGCGTCGCTGGCCCCGTCACCTGGTATGGACTTAAAGGGGAACCCCTACGCCGAAAAAATCGGCGTGGAGGGTCCCCCCAGGTCCACATCAGACGCTTATCCGAGCACACTACCCGGCCGGCCAGGAAAGGAGACGAGCGAGTGCCCCCCCCTCCTGAGCCGTACCAGGCCGTGTGCCCTCAACATGGGGGGTGCCTTGGGGAAGCGGGGGCGCGCGCCCCCCCACCCCAAAGCACCTTGTCCCCATGTTAATGAGGACAAGGGCCTCTTCCTGACAACCCTGGCCAGTGGTTGTCGGGGTCTGCGGGCGGGGGGCTTATTGGAATCCAGGAGCCCACTTTAATAAGGGGGCCCCCGGATACTGGCCCCCCACCCTATGTGAATGAGTATGGGGTACAATGTACCCCTACCCATTCACCTGTAAAAAAAAAAAAGTAAAAAAAAACACAACACACAAGGGTTAAAATAGTTTATTGCACAGCTCCGGGGGTCTTCCGTCTTCGGGGGTCTGTCCGGCGGATAGTCCGGCGGGAAGTCCACCGGATAGTCCGCTACGTGTGTACGCGGCATAAGACTACCAGAATGCTGTGGATCCTCACAGACATGTGTGGATTTGTACTACTCATTCAGTTAGATGAGTTTAGTGAGTGCATCTTGCATTTGTTGAGATTTTGCTCTTTTGTGCACTGCAATGAAGATTAGCTTGCCTCACATTGAACCATCGAGCATCTGCCAGAGGCTAGTGAAATCAGAAACTCATGTTCTTGTTGACAGTAAAGTAGTCTATAAGACCCCTTTCACACAGGGTCCCCTGTACACTGCTTATCTCAAATTACACCCAGAAATGATCATCTGTACAGAAAAAGACAGCACAAATTTCACATAAAATAGGTACGTTTTCTTACCATTTGGTTTCAATGCCATTTCTTAAAATAATTGTTGTTTTATTACAGCTTGCTGATCACGCCAATTTTCCGTGAGCTTTAGATATGAATGCTATGGGTTGCAGCACACCTAAATTGTTAGCTCCACTCCTGAACCCCCAATGGTTGCCTTACCCATACCCCAGTTAATTTTTATTGCTTGAATTATTTTTTCCATTACAGGCATGAGTGGGGCCTCAAGTTTTGCCTAAGGCCTCACAAAGCCTAGAGACGCATCTGAGGGACAGCCTGTCAAAGTAATGGCTGTGCGACTCACACAGTCATTAACCGGCAGGGCTGTATGGAGGGCAGGAGCCACATTCGGTCTACCTGCATTCACACTGCATGTGTTAGCAATATTTATCTGCAACCCTGAGAATGATTATATTGCAGTCTTTCGCCTCCCCCACCCCCCAGCTCTCCTCTCCCTTCCTCCTCTTGTCCCAATGCAGGTAACTGGAGCTGAACCTGATCCCCGGCAGTCAAAGGTTAGCAGGCAGCCAGTGATCGGGGGTAGTCCGACGAGGGGTCCAGCCAGGTCCGGGGAGTTATTGGTGGAATGGGGGGGGGGCTTCTACAATGTGATGGTAGAGCAGCAAGTGCTGAGTAGTCTCCCTCCTGACACAGCACTGATCTCAGTGGAGGACCAGATCATTGACTTGACAAATCCCAGCCACACACTCCGATCACACTGCTGGCTAGCCACTACAAGGGGAAGAACTTCTATCACCTTCACCCCCCC
Source organism: Lithobates pipiens (assembly GCF_037356315.1). NCBI lineage: Eukaryota > Metazoa > Chordata > Amphibia > Anura > Ranidae > Lithobates > Lithobates pipiens. The sequence continues at coordinate 286,084,640 of NW_027507764.1, forward strand.
CCACAATGCATGCAGGAGCCAGCAAGTAGCCAGGGAAAGACTGATGGCATGCACTGCGGTGCAGCAATGCCGGTTTCTGAAATTCCAGGCAATGAGGCTGTAGCAATGTTCCTGCATGACGTTAGCCCTCCCACTTCACTTGTTTACTTGTGCGTGTTTGCAAAATTAAAGTGGGCCGGTCTTGATGAAGTCCAGGGCCAAATTTTTATACCAGTCCAGCCCTGCTTACAGCACACAAGCTGCGCCTGCACCCAGCACTTTCTGAATTTATGTTGTGGTGTTTTCATCACTTTGCTTATACTACATATAACAAATGATGTTTATGTAATCATCTATGTAAATAATGTTAATACTACAATGCAGCTAAATAATTATCTAAATGAATGCATTATTTATGCAATAGACCTCAGGAGAATGTACACTAATTGATATTATATGAATTTATTTGATATATTTGAATGTAGTCTGCTGGGATATACAAAGTGGACAAGCATAAATCCAATTAAACTATATACATGAAAAAATGTTATGACCTTTTACTATAAAAAGAAGTCAACCACAATTGCTAATATAACCTTAAAATTGTTCTGCTGGAGTTGTTGATGACAGAACACTTATTAGAATGCAAGATTCAGTGCATTTAATTAGGCTGTTTTAATTCAGCAGTTAGGCAATTTACATATTGATGGAAGGCTTCGGCTTTTTCTTTATCCATATTATACAACTTTGCATGGTACATTAGAACATATAGGAGATGAAGTATGAAGTGAACAGAAGTTACAATGTAATTGGTGTTTATATTTTTCAGCAGAATCTACGGTATGTAAGACCAGCTTTAGACAACCACTAGGAGTTTATTTTTTGTTTACAAACTTTTTTATTAGGTACAAAACATTATAACATAAGTCCAGTGAAGTACAGTATATAGTAATCATCAAAATATATGGATTATGGATTATGGAAAAGTAAAAGCATAGAAGAATAGGTTTCATAGTTTCATAGTTTCATAGTTTCATAGTTTGTTAGGTTGAATAAAGACACCAGTCCATCCAGTTCAACCTGAGTGAGTGTCTACAATGGTCCCTTTCCCTGTACATTGCTACACCCACATCAGTCCCTATCCTTAAGGAGCCCACAATCCAAGGTCCCCATTCATATACTAGGGCCAATTTTGGACAGAAGCCAATTAACCTACCTGCATGTCTTTGGATTGTGGGAGGAAACCAGAGTACCCAGAGGAAACCCACGCAGGCACAGGGAGAACATGCAAACTCCAGGCAGGTAGTGTCATGGTTGGGATTTGAACCAGTGACCTTCTTACTGCTAGGTGAGAGTGCTAACCACTACACCACTGTGCCGCCCGGTGATAAAGAAATAATCAGCTAGTAATTTAAAATATGGTTTTATTATTTGCTGATTGATATTGGTTGAAGTTGGATAAATAGGATTTAAAAGGTGGTCTGAGTGTGTAAACTAAAGGGTTCAATTTCTTCTCAAGTAAATGAGTGGTATTGTGTAAAGTGTGGATTTTTTTTCCATGAGATAAATATTATTCTAGTTTTCAGTTGGGTTATTGGTAGCTCTGAGTATTTCCAGTGGTAAGCTACAATCCAGTGAATGGAAACAGATTGTGTGAACTAGTCTTAGGTGTTGAGTAGTTAAACCTGTAATTGATGTGAATAAAATGCAGATGGGGAAGAGTAAGATTTATGTTATTTTCTGAAATTCTTGTGGAAAATTGTTCAAGTTGTTTGCATATCAGAGAAACTTTTTCACATTCCCAGTAAATGTGTGAGAAGGAGCCTATGAAATTGCAATCTCTGAAGCATGTTTGGGGAACTGAAGGAAAAATAGAATAGGTTTTTTGCTGGTGTGTAATACCATCTTGTAAATACATTTTGTTGTAGTTTCCCTAATAGTGATTGATCTAGTGCATCTAAGTAGGTTGTTGATCATTTTTCTGGGGGGAGTGAGATATCACATTCTTGTTCCCATTTGAGCATGTATGGTAGTTTAGAGTATTTATGTTAATCAGGTATGAATATATCTCAGATATTAATCTGGTACCTCTTGGTGATCTGGAACATATGTTTTCATAAAATGTGGGGACTTCCATGTCAGAAATTGAAAAGTGTGAGTCGTAGAAGGATCTAATTTGGAGGAATCTTTTGAGTTCAATATTGGGGATGTTATATTTAGTTTTGAATGATGCAAAGGAGGTAAATGAGGTGTTTTCAATTATTTTTTTGAGGGTGGTTAGGTTGTTATTGATACACCATGGGAAGTATTTTATATCTTAATGGTATTCTAAGAATTTCAGGTTTCCTATAAAAGAGGCATGGGCAGAAGTGGTAGAAGTAATTTTGAATTTTTTTGTTATGTAGTTTCCACAACTGATATAAGTGAGCTACTAATTGATTAAGCTTTTCTAAGGTGTGATTGGAAACTTTATTACCCCATAATAGCCCGGATATAGAATACGGTAGTACTGAGTCATTCTCAAATATAACCCATGGGATTTTTGGGTTGTGTATGGGCCATTGGGCTATCTGGGACTATTGTGCTATCGTGCGGCTAAATAATATGACCACAAGTCTGGGAGTCCTAAACTTGCATTTTTTGGAGATTTATATAATGCAGATTTGGCTATACGAGGGTGGGAATCTGACCATATACATTTATTCACATCTGATTGAAATTTGGTAATCATCATTTTATTTAATCTATTTGAGAGGACCCTAAATAAGTATAAGAACTTTGGTAGAATAGACATTTTGATGGCTGCAATTTTACCTAAAAAATATATATTGATGATTTTCATATTTTTAAGGTCAATCTTAATTTTTGCATCATGGGGAAATAATTTTTAGAGAATAAGTTATTGGTGTCTGGGGTGAGGTGAATACCTAGATAAGGTAAAGTGTCTTTAGACCATATGAAGTTGAATGAAGTGCGAATGGTGTCTAATTGAGATGGTAGAATGTTTATTGGCATACCAATAGATTTTGAGACATTTAATGACAGTCCTGACAGTGCAGAGAAGTCTTTAAGTGTTTAGGCTTGGTAATGCTATGTTAGGCTGGGTGAGGAATACTATCATATCGTCAGCATACATACTGAGTTTATATGTTTGTGTGTTAGTGTGTTCTTTATATAATTTATGAAATTCTTTCATTAGGGAGAAGATCTTGTCCCATCTCTCTGTTATTTTGAGATGCTTATTTTATAAGGTGGCCTCGTAAGACCGCCTTATGTGCCATCCAAAGGGTAGTAGGGGATATGTCTGGTATGACATTTGTTATGAAATAGTCTAATAGCAGAGGCTATCTCATGTTGGTGTTTAGGGTCAGTGAGTAAAGCTTCATTAAGCATCCAAGAGGATGGAGTTGAAGAAAGTCCTATGAATTGGGTGTCAAGTGTAATGATATGATGATCTGACCATGTGCATGGGTGTATTGAAGCTTCATATGTGTTGGCCAAGATTATGGGAATGCAAAAATTTTAATTCAGGCGGGAATAAGAATTATGGGGGTGTGAACAGGAGGTGTATTCTTGTGCCCCTATATTAAGAGCTCTCCATGAGTCTATGAGTTGCATTTCATTAATATATCTAGAGGTTGTATTTGAAAATGTTTTTGAGCATTGGTTTTGTTTACTACGGTTTAGATTGGGTACAGAGTTGAAGTCACCTCCTAGTATTATATGAGGTAAATGATAACGTTGTAAAGTGTGAAAAAATTGTGTGAAAAATGTGGTTTGTGCGTGATTCGGTGCATAGACATTGGCAATTGTTAGTTCTATACCTGATAGTAAACCTTTGATAATATATGTACTGTCTGGATCTTTGTAAATCTGTTGTACATTGAGGGGAAATGATTGGTGGATAAAAATATCAACTCCTTTATTTTTTTGGGGAGATAAGGTATAAAAAGATTAGTTAAATGCTTTGTAAAAAAAAGGTTGGGTGGTTGTCCTTTATTAAATGTGTTTCTAGTAATAGTATAATTTTGGAATTTAATTTCTTATACTGTATGAATGCGTTTTTCCTTTTCTTAGGGGAGTTGAATCCTTGCACATTGTGTGATATGAACCTGATGGTCATGGTGGTGTTTTAAATATTTGGGGATACATTTGAAAGTACGGTATATATGGTGACCACATATTAGAAATTGAGGGTTTGGATTGGTGTACAAGGAACCCTAGTAGGGGTTTAAAGCTGGTCATACATACCTGTGGAACCTGCAGTATCTGCAGTTGACTGCATTCTACAGTTATCAAATTTGGGCAGCTCCAGAATATTCACTTCTAAAAGACATGTTAAAAAAGGCAGTATAAACATGATGTGTTATGTACAGTAGTGCTCGGCTACCACACACCATATATCTTTAACTGATTAGCTTTGGCAAACTGAAATATCATTGTATGCTATGAGTTAAAATACTTTATACACCGTAATTGGCTAATTGTTACCTTTTAAAATAAGAGTGATTTTGTTGCCTTTAAAGTTGATTTCCAAGTGTACCTGTGGTCATTTCAAATCTAATACTGTCCTTTAGTTTCCATAACAGACACTTCCAGGTTCCTGCTTGTGTTTTCGATTTATTTCCAGAGCTCTCTGAGAACCCTAAAACCCTTTTAGGCATATTCTGCCCACATCACCACAGCAACATGCTTTATTTCCCATCTCTCCCGCCCTGCATCCATATTGGCCACCAAAAATAATTAGCGGAAGTGACGAGAGGGCATGCCACGAATTCAACCATTCAAACCTATTGTAATAAGCAAATAGCATGTTCTTTGTAACATAACCCTATTTTGGGTTTAGAAAAACTTTAATTAATGTAGTTAGGACATGTGCAGCAGAACCTAATTGGCTCTAGTTATGATTCTTCTCCTAGTAATGCTATGAAGTAAATTTCAGGAAGCTGAAAAAAAAACAATCTGTTATTTATACTAGCTAGATTTAAAAGCATGCTTGATTATTTATTCAATACATAATTGCACTAACTGGTATTTTTTCCTGTATTATTCCTGTACCTCTGCTTTAACCTGCTACTGTTCTTTAGTGGTTGCAGTATTCATACACAGCAGCAGGCTAAAAAAAAAACCTGCACTGATTGGCTCTGTAGTAATTTGCTTGAGCCCCTGACCGAATGCTGGTTTTCCAGCAGGATAATTTGTCAAAATTCGGTCTGATGACCAGCTTCTGATTAACAGAAAAGGCTGCACATGGATTGAAACTCAGTTTCAATGCACGTCTACCCAGCTTTCTCTTTAGCAATTGCAAGAATACTTGTAAATAATAATAATCATTTTATATAATCCTTATTTTCATAACCATATTTGTAGAATGGCTTTTTTAGTCTGATAATTCAGAATGTGCTAGAGAAAATACGTATATACTAATATTTAGGAGGCCTGTTGTATTTACATTTAGCAACCTGTTCCCTCTATTTTCTGCTTTCGAACCAGCGTTACAAATACTGCATGGATCTAACCAACCTATGTTCTCCTGTTAACTGTCCTACATTGGTGGCCAGTAGCCACCCACAGGTTGTAATTTTGATGAAATATAATGGTTTTAGATTTTATTGTAAAATATATTTTAACATTTTATATTGCAATGGCCTAGAACTTTATACTTAATTGTTGTTCTAATATTTTATTACCAGATAACCAATGAAATTGTAAGGCAACTCATGGAGCAAAAGGGCTTCTACAACCTAGAAAAACCTGGTGAATTCACTAGTGTCGTTGACATTCAATTTGTGGCAGCCATGATTCACCCAGGAGGAGGTCGAAATGACATTCCCCAGCGATTAAAGCGCCAGTTTACAGTCTTTAATTGCACTCTACCATCAAACTCCTCTATTGACAAAATATTCAGGACAGTGGCTGAAGGCTATTTCTGTGAACAAAGGGGGTTTGTTCTTGAAGTGTGTAAGCTGGCATCTGCATTGGTCCCTACCACACGCAGAGTGTGGCAGGCAACTAAAATTAAGGTAAGTCATCTTTGTACCAGATGCTGAAATTTTAGAAAAAGACTACAGTGTTTTTCATAGCATGCATAATATGGGCATTTGAACTGTAACTTTCTTAAAAGAAAATAACCAAATAGATAATTTTTTACAGGACAGTCGTTAATGTGCTTTTCTGCTTTTCTGTGCTTTTCTTTTCTTATTTGTTTTATTCTATGAGATAATATGAAATTCTAATATCAGGAACCTGCTTGTGATGGGTTTGCTTGGCAGTCATCTGGAAGTTGCTTCTCTTTCTCTGTGGCGCAATCTGGTATTAGGACTTTTATTGGTATTATAGGCTTTCTTGTTGAGTCTTCTACTGTTTACTGCTGTTTTAGCATCTTTCCTGGGTCTTGATGTCCACTTTCTGCTTTTATTGCAGTTTCTTCTGTCCTTGTTGTGTCCTCCTATCTGCTCATTACTGCTCCTATGACTGCTGTTTCTCCTAGAACTCTCTTCTCAGGCTTCTCCTGCACCCTATTCCTGTGTTGCAGAATTAGCAAACCTGCCCTGTGTATCCATTAACATGAGCTGTGCATATGAAGGGTGTGTATATCTCCTCATTGGTCCATATTTGTATTAGCTTGCAATGACTGCTGTCCATAATGCCTTCATTTGTACATGCTCCAGACTTCTTATACCCTGCTAAATTCCTGCTTATCATTTCCTTGAACCTACTTTGTCATGACCTCTAATCTGCTGGACTCCTTGGATCTGACTGCTTGATCATATGGTTTGTCCTTGACAGCTTCCCACCTGCCGTGACATTACCTGTGCTCCTAACTACATTTCTGATCCATGCTTTAGTTTACATTGCAAGCATTTAGTGACCCCCATACCAATCTTAGGTAACTCTGTTAACTACATATCTGTCTTCTTTTTGCCACCTACCGTATTTGCCGGCGTATAAGGCGACTGGGCGTATAAGACGACCCCCTATTTTTCAAGTGAAAACATAGGTTTTGGGCAATACTCACGGTATAAGACTACCTCCCTTCCGAGGCAACACCATTTAAAAAAAAACATTAGAACCATTAAAAAACACAAAGCAAGAATGCCAACTACTCATCCGCCATGCTGCGATATGTCATAAAGTAAATCAAACAATAATAACACAAACAGAGATCTATTGAATGCCACAACTCTGGAAAGTAGAATTTTTCACTAACCAAACCTGAATACAACGCCTGCTTGGATTGGCAGAGGCTGTAGCATCATATCTCTCTCTATCTCTCTCTCTCTCTCCGAGCAGGCTACTCTATGTAGCCTGCTCGGATTGGCAGAGGTTGTTACTCCAATCCAAGCAGGCTCTGTATTCATTAATAGAATACATCACTCGCCGGGATTGGCTCAATGGCGTATACTGTTTGTAGCTGAAGCCACATACAGTATTAGCAGACATTTGGGGGCTGACATCCATCGGGCAGAATTGTATACCTGTATACCCGGCGTATAAGACAACCCCTGATTTTTGGGCATTTTTTTAAGTGTAAAAGGTAGTCTTATACGCCAGAAAATACAGTACTCTTTTCAGCTAGATACAGTAGATTCTCAGTTTTATAACTACTTGGCATTTCCTAGCTCACTCATGTTGAGGAATGGTTACATTGTATGGCCAGATAAACTGAAGCTTAAGTTCCTATAATGCAGCCAAGTGCCAGTACATAAATATAACGTTATTTGAAAAGGTGGAGGCTTCAGGGGCTACTATACAAGACATTTATGAAATGACTTCTTCAGAATTCTATTGATATTTACAACTGCAACACTGGATAATGGTGTTATGTCAAACCTCAGACTTTGGCTTTAATTTTGAACAAACCTGTTTACACTCTCCCAGATCACATAGACTAATTTATGTTATATACTTTATGCTGAATGGCCATAGAATGAGATCATGCAACCCCTATACACCTTGGTGCAAAGCCTGGACGAATATAACAAACATGACAATTCTAGAATCAGCATACAAGGTCCTCTTCAGGTGGTACTGGGTCCCTGCCCGCATAGCTCATGTGAACCCAAATTATAGTGATAGATGCTTAATGCCGCGTACACACGACCGGACCTTTCGACATCAAAGGTCAGACGGAACGATTCCAGCAGACCATTCGATCGTGTGTGGGCTGCAGCGGACTTTTGATTTGCAAAAATCCGTCAGACTTTACAAATGGAACATGTTTAAAAAACAAAAACCGATGCAAGGGCAGCTATTGGCTACTGGCTATGAACTTCCTTATTCTAGTCTGGTCGTACATCATCACGTTCAAATCTGTCGGACTTTGGTGTGATTGTGTGTGGCCAAGTCCGTTCATTCGGAAAGTCCGTCAGAACTCTGTCAGAACTCCGCCGAAAGTCCGTCGGACCTAGTCCCTCGAAAAGTCCGGTCGTGTGTACGCGGCATAAGAGTTTGTGCACATTGTGGTGATGTTTTTTGGTCTAGAATCTTAGGACTATGTCAAACTCAGTTTCACCTAATAATCCCTAATTATGCCAAGTTTGCTTTACTATACTACTATACTATACTATACTTTAACAGAAAATGGCCAGCTACTTATTTTTGGCAGCCAAACAGGTGACAGCCAAAGCCTGGAAGAAATCCTTGGACCAATTTTAGGAAGTCAAATATGACCACACTGATGATTAATAAACAAATGTCTAGCTTCCATAAGGACTCTAACTCCACATTTCTCAAAAAGCATGGGTGTATTTGCTGTTATTTTCATTTATATGAAAATCAATAAAAATCATGCACAGAAAAGGAGGTTTCTAAAAACTAAGTGTGCCACAACAGTTATTGACTGGTCTTAACAGCAGTCAACCCTTAAAGATAATACAGCTTAAGACTTGACTAGCCTTTTTATATTAAATCTATTTATGTACTTGTTTTAATTGCCTTTGCTGTGGAACGGTTTGCTGTCAGCAGTGTTCCGAGAAGCTGTAAACAAATCTTTCACACTCTTTTACAACTAATTCTTGCTCTTTTCCTATGATTAGAATCAAGCACACACACGAGTACTGTAATCCTTAATCGTGACTTTATCATTGGAAGAATTTTTTACCTTTCCTTACCTTTTCCCTTTACAGCATTTTGTTTACTACTGAATCACCGCCAACATGTACATCAGCTTACCCACTAGGCAAAATATAAAATATTATAAACTAATATACATATGCAGTCTTTGGAAGAAGATTCAAAATACTCTCACCTTGGTAGAATAATGTCTTCTTGCCATATTTTTGCTATGTACGGATAATATGTTTTTTTAGAATTGTATTTAATTCCATTTTACAGATGTTACCAACCCCAGCGAAATTCCATTACATCTTTAACTTGCGGGACTTGAGCCGTATTTGGCAGGGGATCTTGACAGTTACATCAGAGGTCTGTCGCAGCACTGACATTCTTGTGGCACTTTTCCAACATGAATGCACACGTGTGATTGCAGATAGGTTTGTTGACCAGAAAGATAAGGACTGGTTCGAGAATACTCTGCATAAGGTAATGTGTACATTTATACTATTCATATAATATTGCCATAAGCCTCATGTGGTAGTAGACATGTGCATTCGTTTTCGTCCGAATGCATTATCGTCCGAATTTCAGGTATTTTCGTTTTCGTTTTGACAAACGATAACGAAAGCACAGAATCCGAAAAACGAAAGATCCGACATAAATAAATGCTTTATTTTCGTTTTCCTTGTTACAACAGTTCGATATGGAATAGGAGATTCGACGTGACTCTGACAATAACAATCTGTGTCTAAAGAACCTGTAGTCGAATGTGCCTAACCTTACCTCCTATTAGTCCAAGATTATATAGAGAAAATATTCGACAGAGAAAAAAGATTTGACAGAGAGAAAAGATTCTGCAAGTTACTGTTCCAAAAAGTGTTTGGGGACCTAAGTCCAGCCCCAGGGGACATATATCAATGCAAAAAAAAGTTTTAAAAACGACATTTTTTTCGGGAGCAGTGATTTTAATAATGATTAAAGTGAAACAATAAAAGTGTAATATTCCTTTAAATTTCATAGTTGGGGGGTGTCTATAGTATGCCTGTGAAGGGGCGCATGTTTCTGGTGCTTAGAACTGTTCCTGCACAAAGTGTCATTTATGCAGGAAAAAAAGTCCTTTAAAATCACTCGCAGCTATTATGAATTGTCGGCTCTGTAATACAGAGAACACTCATTGAAAGTCATTGATTAAATAAAAAAAAAAGTGCGGGGGTCCCCCAAATTCAATTACCAGGCCCTTCAGGTCTGGTATGGATATTAAGGGGAACCCCGCGTCAAATTTAAAAAAAAATTGACGTGGGGTCCCCCTAAAAATCCATACCAGACCCTTCATCCGAGCACGCAACCTGGCAGGCTGCAGGAAAAGAGGGGGGACGAGAGAGTGGCCCCCCTCCTGAACCATACCAGGCCACATGCCCTCAACATTGGGAGGATGCTTTAGGGGTCTGTGACCCCTCAAAGCACCTTGTCCCCATGTTGATGTGGAGAAGGGCCTCATCCCCACAACCCTGGCCGGTGGTTGTGGGGGTCTGCGGGCAGGGGGCTTATCAGAATCTGGAAGCCCCCTTTAACAAGGGGACCCCCAGATCCCACCCCCCCGTTTGAAATGGTAAGGGGGTACATTAGTACCCCTACCATTTCACAAAGAAAGTGTAAAAAATAGTTAAATAAGACAAACACACTTTTGAAAAATTCCTTTATTAAAAATAAAAAAAATAACAAAAGATTCCAGCGGTGGTAATCCACTCTTGCTATCCAGCGATGGATGATATCTGTATCTGTATCTGATGTAACGGAAACCTGCCTGTGTTACATCAGAGGGGGGCGGGGTCACCCATACGTCACGGGGAAGCCTGGGTTTCCCCTTGCGTCAGAGGGGGAAGGGTCAGGTGACAGGTGGCCCCGCCCTCCGCATATAACAAACGTCAGGCCGCCGGGATCCCTGCAGTGTCTCCTCCGTGGAGACAGAAGATGGATGGATTCACTGCGCTGGATCAGATCAACCATCACTGGAGAGATATCATCCATCGCTGGATAGCAAGAGTGGATTACCACCGCTGGAATCTTTTTTTTTATTTTTAATAAAGGAATTTTTCAAAAGTGTGTTTGTCTTATTTAACAATTTTTTACGCTTTCTTTGTGAAATGGTAGGGGTACTTTTGTACCCCCTTACCATTTCAAACAGGGGGGGGCGGGATCTGGGGGTCCCCTTGTTAAAGGGGGCTTCCAGATTCTGATAAGCCCCCCGCCCACAGACCCCCACAACCCTGGCCGGTGGTTGTGGGGGTCTGCGGGCGGGGGGCTTATCAGAATGATGAGGCCCTTCTCCACATCAACATGGGGACAAGGTGCTTTGAGGGGTCACAGACCCCCAAAGCATCTTCCCAATGTTGAGGGCATGTGGCCTGGTACGGTTCAGGAGGGAGGGGGGCTGCTCTCTCGTCCCCCCCTCTTTTCCTGCGGCCTGCCAGGTTGCGTTCTCGGATAAAGGGTCTGGTATGGATTTTTAGGGGGAACCCCACGTCAATTGTTTTTAAAATTTGACGCGGGGTTCCCCTTAATATCCATACCAGACCTGAAGGGCCTGGTAATTGAATTTGGGGGACCCCCACGCTTTTTTATTTATTTTTTTATCAATGACTTTCAATGAGTGTTCTCTGTATTACGGAGCCGACAATTCATAATAGCTGCAAGTGATTTTAAAGGACTTTTTTTTCCTGCATAAATTACACTTTGTGCAGGGACAGTTCTAAGCACCAGAAACATGCGCCCCTTCACAGGCATACTATAGACACCCCCCAGCTACGAAATTTCAAGGAATATTACACTTTTATTGTCTCACTTTAATCGTTATTAAAATCACTGCTCCCGAAAAAACGGCCATTTTTAAAACTTGTTTTTGTGTTGATACATGTCCCCTGGTGCAGGACCCAGGTCCCCAAACACTTTTTAGGACAGTAACTTGCATATTAGCCTTTAAAATTAGCACTTTAGATTTTGAAAGTTGGAGTCCCATAGACTTTAATAGGGTTCTAAAGTTCACACGAAGTATGCTATATACTAGCTCCGTCAAATCTTCTTTATACATTCAACGGACACCATAAGCCTTCAAAGACAGATTCGACCGTAATTCATGTGGATTTTCGGACGAATGCAATTTTTGAACGAAAAACTAAATAAAAAAAAAAACTAATTTCGGGAGTAACTAAATTAATTAATTTTTCGGACGAAAACGAAATATTTTACTCTGCACATGTCTATGTGGTAGTGGTTGCTCTAAGGAACAGGTTTTAGAACATTCTTTCAGAGCAGACAGAGGGTAAAAGAGTAGTGGTGCGCAGTACTATGGTGAAGAATCTAGTTAGAACAGGTTTAATACATTCAATAAGTGCTCAAAAGATTAGATGATAAATATAATGTCGTCTCCACTAAAAGGTAATAAATAGAACATAGAAAAAGAAAAAGACAATATATGTATAGAGAAAAAAATAAAAAAAAAATAAAAAAAAATATATATATATATATATATATATATATATATATATATATATATATATATATATATAGTGAGGAACCCTCACTACTATGCGTAGTAGTATTTTGAGTGATAAACGAGTGGATAAGAAAAAAATGTTAATAATTAAAACTGGTGATCCCAATGCGATTTTTATAAAAGTAGCAAAGTTGCATAAAGTGACAGTGCTGAATATAAAGAAGGTCCGTGAAAATGACTACTACTGCATTTTGAAGTGACTAAAATACTATACATAAAGTAGTGGACGAAATAAAAAATATAAAGTGATTCACCATGCGATTTGTTAAAAATGACAAAAATTGCATAAAAAGTGCTAGTGCTGAACAATAAATAGATCCAAAAAGATATATCTGCTAAACCAAAGTATATGTGTAACAGTGTACAAAAAAACAATCATTAGCTGGATAAGGCAAAAGATGCAAATAATGCTTGCCTTGTGACTAAAGAAATCGCATATAGTGTCAAAGCCAAGGGAGGGTTAAACAAAGTGACTCTGTGCGGGTGTCTTATACCATAGACTTAGATATCGGTGCAGTGCACTAAATTGAATCATAGAACCAAAAAATTAAATCGAATTGTTGAATCAAAGCAAAAGACGCATAAACAATCCTAGTGTTGGTGGGAGGGAAACAACCCTCTGGGAATAGTCCAAAACAGAAGAAAAAAAAAAAAGGTGCACAATATTTAAAACTATTATATAAAAAAACAACAATTGAGCAATAATCTTAGTTAAAATTGTCCATTCAGCTTGTGCAACAACAGGTGGCGATTAGCCCAAAATCGCATGTAACAAGACAATCGCCTACAGTGCTGGTGCTTTAAATATATGTGCACTATAAGGTAGAAATTTAAACGGTGATAATGGTGATGGTGGATGTCTCCCACGTGGTCCTGTGTGATCAAAATATGGGTGTCCCCTTACCTTACAGCTGTAAGGTAACAGCATATGGTATATGTGTCCTCAGGGTTCCTGGTGGTCCTTATCCCTCGAGGTCCTGTTCATATGTCCCCGGATCCTGGCGTTTCCTGCCTACTGTGCCGTATTGGACTCTTTATGTGGTCCCTCAGCGGTACTTCAGCGTGGGGGGGGGAAGTGGTGGTATACCTCGGCGGTTTTATGTAAGGGGTTAAGCAGATGAGGAGGAAGGGAGCCCCATAGTATAGTAATTTTTTAACAGTATTGAAGTTTATTTATAAAAACAGATTTAGTACTCACAAACAGACAGAGTTTTTGTATGGTGTATAAACGAGCCTCGAGCTCGATTGCGTCACTTCCGGTAGCGTATTTTGATCACACAGGACCACGTGGGAGACATCCACCATCACCATTATCACCGTTTAAATTTCTACCTTATAGTGCACATATATTTAAAGCACCAGCACTGTAGGCTATTGTCTTGTTACATGCGATTTTGGGCTAATCGCCACCTGTTGTTGCACAAGCTGAATGGACAATTTTAACTAAGATTATTGCTCAATTGTTGTTTTTTTATATAATAGTTTTAAATATTGTGCACCTTTTTTTTTTTTTCTTCTGTTTTGGACTATTCCCAGAGGGCTGTTTCCCTCCCACCAACACTAGGATTGTTTATGCGTCTTTTGCTTTGATTCAACAATTCGATTTAATTTTTTGGTTCTATGATTCAATTTAGTGCACTGCACCGATATCTAAGTCTATGGTATAAGACACCCGCACAGAGTCACTTTGTTTAACCCTCCCTTGGCTTTGACACTATATGCGATTTCTTTAGTCACAAGTCAAGCATTATTTGCATCTTTTGCCTTATCCAGCTAATGATTGTTTTTTTGTACACTGTTACACATATACTTTGGTTTAGCAGATATATCTTTTCGGATCTATTTATTGTTCAGCACTAGCACTTTTTATGCGATTTTTGTCATTTTTAACAAATCGCATGGTGAATCACTTTATATTTTTTATTTCGTCCACTACTTTATGTATAGTATTTTAGTCACTTCAAAATGCAGTAGTAGTCATTTTCACGGACCTTCTTTATATTCAGCACTGTCACTTTATGCAACTTTGCTACTTTTATAAAAATCGCATTGGGATCACCAGTTTTAATTATTATCATTTTTTTCTTATCCACTCGTTTATCACTCAAAATACTACTAGGCATAGTAGTGAGGGTTCCTCACTATATATATATATATATATATATATATATATATATATATATATATATATATATATATTTTTTTTTTTTTTTTCTCTATACATATATTGTCTTTTTCTTTTTCTACGTTCTCTTTATTACCTTTTAATGGAGACAACATTATATTTATCATCTAATCTTTTGAGCACTTATTGAATGTATTAAACCTGTTCTAACTAGATTCTTCACCATAGTACTGCGCACCACTACTCTTTTACCCTCTGTCTTCTCTAATTGGGGTTCGAGTACCCCATCTCAGTGTGTGCAGCGGTGCAACAATTAGATTACTTTCTGATTAGGCGCAGGAATATTTTCTCTTATTCTTTCAGAGCAGTATTTGTGATTTTATATATAAACATTTGTCAAGTTCCTTTTAAAAAAAAAAAAAGTCAAGTTCATAATTATGTGGCATTTAACAAAAATGCATGGTTGTATCCATTTCCATTCATCTTCATTTGCACATTTAATGAAAATAATTGCCCACTATCTCCCAAATATAAATAGCTTAAAAAAATAGTCAGGAACAAGACGGGAGATGCATGGCATTTGCAGTGGGCTAGGGTATACGCTTGTTGGATTTTGAGAGCCTAGCCTTCCCATGTGACAGCAGTGAGGCATGGTGACTTCCCCTGTACTTTCCTGGAGTGTTGAAAGCTGGAGCTTAGGCTTTAAAACATTTTTTACTTTTATTTTTGACCCATTTTAAAGCTATTTATATTTAGGAGATAGGGCTTTCAATAAACCAGATCTTTTAATAAACCAGATATTTTTTCTCAAAACTTTTTTTTTTTACTTTTAGATTGCTTCAGAAGATCATGGACAAGAGCTGTTGCAGAGTGTACCAAAAGAGTCCTTCTTTGTAGACTTCTTACGAGATGCCCCAGAAGCTACTGGAGATGAACCAGATGATGCAGATTTGGAAGCACCTAAAATCTATGAGTCTGTCCCTTCATTTGAACAACTATCAAACAGGCTAGACATGTTCATGCAACAATACAATGAAGCAGTTAGGGGAGCAAGAATGGATCTGGTGTTTTTCAAGGTACACAAATTGTATTGTGCAATACGTCATATTTAATATAACTCACAAATGTTTTTTAACCTCTATCGCTGGCTTCTTCCTAACCCTTTAAGAGTTTGTATTGTGGGAGGTGTTAAATTGTCGTCATTGATCATGTGAACACAGTGGTTGGCTGCCACAGTGATAACATGATGAGGAGCCCATTTAACAAGTTTCCACTAATCACTGAGTGACAAGGGAGCTGTCAGTGACAGAACGGTCACAGTACTGGGGACACGAGATTGAAGCTCATGCCTTTATTGAGATTGATGAATTGTTTTTAATATTTCAGAGGCCTCTGTTCTCTCTTTATGTATCTCTTTAATATGTTTTGCTGAAGCATCAGTCCCTACCATGACATGTAAACATTTTCTATATGTTAGTTCTACTAAGCTACAGTTCTTGTTTGTGGAATCCTGTTTCATATTTATGAGCTGAGAAGGAAGGATCATCCAACCTACAACAAAAATAATCACCACAGCTTTGTTCTTTCATTTGTCGAAAAGTCACATAATTCTCACTTCTGCTGCTTCAGTGCTTTGGTTCTCTACTTGAGCTCTTTTAGTAGTCCCACACATTTTTATTCTTTGTTTGAGAGAATACTTTAGTTCTCCGCATAGATATCATCAAAAAGTTACAGGACCTTAACCACCTTAAGACCAGGCCTATTTCTGACATTTGTTTTCAAGTTGAAATCAGTATTTTTTGCTAGAAAATGACTTCGAACCCCAAACATTATATAGAATAAAATGGCAGTTGTTGCAATATTTTTTATTTTTTTTTAGTTGTTGCAATATGTAATGTCACAATGTATTTGCACAGAGGCCTTTCAAACACAATTTTTTGGGAAAAAATACACTTCAATAAATTAAAAAACAAAATAGTAAAGTTAGCCCAATTTTTTTTTTATGTGAAAGATAATGTTACACTGAGTAAATATATACCTAACATGTCACGCTGTATTGCTCTTGCAGCGATACATCCCATGTAATTTGAACACTGTTTACTTTTGCGGGTGCAGCTTACATATGCGTTTTCTTTGACGCGCGATCACAGAAGGATGGGGGCGCTTAAGAAAAAAATGTTTTTTGTTTTAGTTTTTTTTTTAACACTCCCTTAAAAAATTTTTTTATTTTTTTTCAAAGCACTTTTATTGCTGTCGCAAGAAATGTAAACATCATAGGCAGTGACAGGTGCTCTTTATGGAGGGATCTGGGGACCCCTCCTCTGCACTTGAAAGTAAATTTTTTTTGGCTGCTGAGTAAACTGGAAGTGGAGTTGTGACGTTGCTTCTGGGTTTGAACATCAGAGACCAAAGCAAAATGCAAATTTGTTCAGGACTCCGGGTGTAACAACATATTCGGCGACCCATCGCAGTTTGCTATGGAAGTGGCGTTCCGTCGCCACCATCTTTCTACACCCCACACTCGTCCACAGTAAAGATACACTAAGAAGGGAGAAAGCAGACATCTTGTTACACCTACCGAAGTTTTGCATTTTACTCATATTTATAACAGTAAAGTGAGTTTATATAGTGAAATAGAGAGAATTTTTTTCATGGATATATATACATCTATGTACATGTATTATTATGCATGACATCAAATTTTGCATCTTCCCTTCTCCTTTTTTCCTCCAGTCCTTCCAGGTCAGACCACAAAAGCCTGATCTGAGATGACAGAGACCTTGCCAGGCTACAACATCATCACTCACCATCTCGGTCCAGACGTGACTCTCCGTCTAGGACCCAACAGCAAAGGAGATGTTCCCATTCCTCCTCCAAACAAAGCAGCCATTCCCATTTCTCCTCCAGACACCGCACCCACCACCATGACAGATGCTCTGATTGCAGAGCCAACTGGTGATGTGGGAAACGAGCCCCAGAGGGCAAATCACTGTGTGATCCATGTTATGCTTGGGCAGTTGGGGAAAAAGATATGGTAAAACCAACAAATGGAGTCTCTTGTTAAGTGTGTGGTGCAGCAATCCCTAAAGGAGTGGGATACAACCCACATGCGGCGCCAGTCCACCACTCTATCTGACTCCCCGGCTGACAAGGCCCAGGAGGATCCGGGCCCTTTCCAGCCTTACAATGCCTCCCCCGGCTCTTCAGATAGTGAATTGGAGGGAGATGATTTTGTGGGTTCAGAAAAACCTGGGCAATATTTCAGCGGTCTTCATCCCTGGAGTGCAGAATGTCCAAGCGGACTTCCTGTCTCGCACACGGTTAGACAAAGAATGGTCTCTTCAAGTAAAGACATTCGAATGGATCCTGTCCTTGGGAGTCAATCCTGAAGTGGACCTATTTGCATTCCCCTGCAACTTCAAGATCAAGAAGTACTACACGAGGGGCCTTTGCATTCAGGCCTTTGGGGTGGATGCCTTGACAGATCAGTGGAGCTTCAACATGCCTTTCCCCCGCTCCTGATCATCCTCAGGTTTTTACAGAGACTTCAGGCAGAAGTGGTCAAGGTGGTGGTGATTGCACCTTACTGACCGAACAGGCCATAGTTTCCCTTCCTGACCCAGCTCAGCTTCCGGGACCTGGTGCCTCTCCCTCCCAGGCCTGACCTTCTCTCTCAAGGGGCATCCCTGCACCCTTGTCCGGCATTGCTTAGACTGATGTTCTCGTTCTTGAGAGGGAGACGCTGGAATCTCTCAGGTGCGCTTCAAGAGTGATTTCCACCCTCATGAGCTTGAGGAAAATAAGCATGGATAAAGTCTATGGAAGAATATGGGCCAAGTTTGTTGGGTTCTCATCCTCTACGGGCAGGTCGTTCAAGCGTCTAGCAATTTGGGATATCCTCAGCTTCCTTCAGTCTGGACTAGATCTGTCTTTATCCATTAGTTCTCTCAGAGTTCAAGTCTCAGCCCTATCAGCCTTCTCTGGAACATCATGGACGGCTCACCCCCTAATCAGGCAGTTTTTCTGTGTGAGGTGACAAGACTCAGGGACCAAAGAAGACAGAGATTCTCCAAATGAGATCTTCTCCTTTTTCTTGATTCACTAGCTGACCTCAGTACCCGCAGGTTCCTCACCACTTTCTGTCAAAGACCTTTCTGTAAAGGCCGCCATCCTAGTTGCTATCACTTCGGCCAAAAGGGTTCCTGAGATTGGGTCCTTGGGTCATGAAGAACCCTTCCTGACTTTCTTCCTGGACCGAGTGGTCCTTATCCCTATGTTCGGCTCAAACCCGAACGTTACTTCAGTTTTTCATGAGAACAAGGAAATTGTCCTACCTACATTTAGGACTCCAGGGTCCTCTAAATTTCATCTCTGGATGTGGGCTAAATATGAATGAATACCTGTAAGATACTTCCTCCTTTAGACGCTGCAACCTGTTAATCTTGCATTCTGGCAGTGTCAGAGGGAAGCGGGCTTCGTCCAGAACAATTGTGACCTGGATTATCCAGTCCATCCAGCAAGCTTATAGAGCTAAAGGCTTGGCCCCTCCAGAGGCGGTGACAGCACATTCCACCAGGGGTATGGTGGCTTTGTGGGCAACCAGCCTGGCATGTGGCTCCAGACGTCATCTGTAAAGCGGCTTCCATTAATACCTTTATGTCACATTATTGCATAGAGCCTGCGTCTCTATCTTCTGCTAGCTTTGGTTTAAAAGTCCTGTCAGTTGATGGGGTAATTTACATTTCTTTTGATCAGCATACCCACCCTTGTGGACTGGCTAGTTATTTCCCACACGTAGGCTGCCATGGAGTCTGTCAGGAAAACTGAAAATTTATTATCAGATACTTACCGTAATTTTCCTTTCCTGATGGACTCCATGGCAGACGGAGTTCCCACCCATTGGTCAAAGAGTTGGCTAGTTACGAAACGCAGTTTCCAGCGGTGAGTTTACACCTGTGTGCAATCTAAGTGCCACATGATCTGTCATTACATAAACACACCTTTTTGAAAGGCCCCAGAGGCTGCAACACCTAAGCAAGAGGCACCACTACCCAAACACTGCCGTGAAAACCAATGAACTCTCCAAGCACGTAAGGGACAATGTTGTTGAGAAGTACAAGTCAGGGTTAGGTTATAAAAAAATCCAAATCTTTGATGATCCCTAGGAGCACCATCAAATCTATTATAACCAAATGGAAAGAACATAGCACAACAGCAAACCTGTCAAGAGACGGACACCAAAACTCACGGACGGCATTTATCAAAGAGGCAGCACAGAGACCTAAGGTAACCCTGGAGGAGCTGCAGACTTTCACAGCAGAGACTGGAGTATCTGTACATAGGACGACAGTAAGCCATACGCTCCATAGAAATAAGTGGCCAGAAGAAAGCCATTACTTTCAGCAAAAAAAAACAAAATGCCATGTTTTGAGTTTGTGAAAAGGCATGTGGGAGACTCCCAAAATGTATTGAGGAAGGTGCTCTGGTCTGATGAGACTAAAATTTTACTTTTTGGCCATCAAAGAAAACGCCAACACATCACCCAAAGAACACCATCCCCATAGTGAAACATGGTGGAGGCAGCATCATGCTGTGGGGATGTTTTTCAGCAGCCGGGACTGGGACAGAGTTGAGGGAAAGATGGATGATGCTAAATACAGGGATATTCTTGTGCAAAACCTGTATCACACTGTGTGTGATTTAAGGTTAGGATGGAGGTTCACCTTCTAGCAGGACAATGACCCCAAACACACTGCTAAAGCAACACTTGAGTGGTTTAAGGGGAAACATGTAAATGTGTTGGAATGACCTAGTTAAGGCCCAGACCTCGATCCAATAGAAAATCTGTGGTCAGACTTAAAGATTGCTATTCACAAGCACAAACCATCCGAATTAAAGGAGCTGGAGCAGTTTTGCTAGGAGGAATGAGCAAAAATCCCAGTGGTAAGATGTGGCAAGCTCATAGAGACTTATCCAAAGCAACTTGGAGCTGTGATAGCCGCAAAAGGTGGCTCTACAAAGTATTGGCTTTAGAGGGTGAATAGTTCCGCACATTGACTTTTTTCTGTTGTTTTGTCCTATTTGTTGTTTGCTTCACAATAAAAAAAAACAAAACTTATGGGCATGTTCTTTAACTTAAATGATGCAAAACCTCAAACAATCCATGTTATTTCCAGGTTGTGAGTCAACAAAACATGAAAAATGCCGGGGGGGGGGGGGTGAATACTTTTGCAAGCCACTGTACATAGATCTCCGAATGGGGATTTTTTTTTTTTTCAACAAAAGTGGAGTTACGCTTTAAAGAGCTGGATGTAAAGAATGTAACCACGGAAAAGCAAATTTAGGGGCAATATATTTCTGCTTGTTTTATTCACAGATCACTTGCACTAGCTTTGTTTCTTTCCTGACTCCACATCAAAAATATAATTATTTTGTATTTTGCTATATAATATTAAGGCGTACAGTCATGACGTATGTTTAGATTTGAGTTAAAAGGCAGAAGAATAAATACTACATTAAGATAATTATATGCATGAAAGGAAACTGTATTGTGGATCCAAATTATTAAAGCGGTAGTAAACCGCACCATTATTTTTTATTTTTTTTAACCCTTCAAGGTAAAGGCATAATGTGCTAATATGCATCGCATACTAGCACATTATGAAATACTTACCTTAGAACGAAGCCCTCCAGCACCACGCTGTCATTGCTGACAGGCGCTTCCATTGTCACCCGGTCTTCCTTCCAGATTCATGTCCTCTGACTGTCTGATTGGCCACACCCCGATGATGTCACTCACAGACCGCGGTATGGAGCTCTGAAGGGACGGCATGGATATACTGTCCCTTCAGAGTGCATGTGCCAGTGATGCCAACCGCTGCATGCAGTGTGCATATCTCCTAAATTGTGCAAGTTTAGGAGATATTTACTGTACCTACAGGTAAGCCTTATTATAGGCTTACCTGTTGGTACAAATTTAACCAAAGGGTTTGCTTCCACACCCTCTACCTACATATGTTCACATTGCTGCGTGGTGCAAGA
Organism: Lithobates pipiens; assembly: GCF_037356315.1. Classification (NCBI taxonomy): domain Eukaryota; kingdom Metazoa; phylum Chordata; class Amphibia; order Anura; family Ranidae; genus Lithobates; species Lithobates pipiens. The sequence goes on from NW_027507764.1 coordinate 286,106,395, forward strand.
TTGCATGTGATTCGCACTGCACTGCAGTGCGAATCACATGCGATATCGGTGCAATGCAATTTCAGCCATACAGATAGTATGGCTGAAATCGCATCACATTCGGACTAAACTCACAAAGGACCCTTTGGTTGGTCCACACCAGAATTGGATCACATGGATGTTCACACTTATGAGATCTGATTTATGTCTGAACTGTCAGTTCGCAGTGCGATACGTGAGCTGAAATAGGGGTGTCATTAACAATCTCTGCTGAGTATTTGAAGTGGCACATGGTCCGCAGATGAGGTTGATGAGGCAGATGAGGTTGATAGTACTAGGGGGACTAAGAAGATGATCCTGATCAGGGTTTTAACCTGATGTCGAGCTAGTTATCAAACTTGCCGCCGTGCTATGGCTATTAGTAAGCGCGCAAGTTGATCTTGGGTCACCTATGTGGAAGGAGTTTTTATGTTTGGGTCGTGAGTTACTGGCTGTTCCAGCTACCTTTGCTTCAGGCGAAGATCCCCACCCAGAAGAGACCCTGCTGGTGAAGCTGAATGGTTGTGCTAAAGAGGGTGTGAAATATTCTCAGAGGGGGTGGTGGTGGTGGGGGGAGGGCCTGCTAAACCCACTGCCCTCCTGTTGATCCAGAGGAAGGCGAAAAAACCCCTAGCTGAGCCAGCCAATCGCACCAGTGGTGGAAAAAAATCCTTCCTGACAACCTGAGGCAGTCGGACTGCAGTCCCTGGATCAAACCACTGGGGGGGGGGGGGTCTGTGAGCTTACCTGATTGCGGTGGCCCTGGTAGACTGTGAGGTGGTCTGGTTGTGGTGGTCCTGTCTTGCTGTATCACCTGGCGCCTCTGGGGACCTGTCCAGTTGCTACATGCAGCAGAGTTCTTGACCTGGAGGGGCCCTTCGGCCTGCTGGGAGGATGGGGTATTTAGAGCTGCAATATTAGGCTGATTTGTTGCGAACTTTAGTATCTCATAATTGGCTATCGAATATCACTGTTCCATATTTGAAATCTCAGGATAATGACCACTCCAATCACACATGCATCTACTGCTCTTTTTTTTTGGCTTTGCACCATTACTGTGTATATCAACCTATATTCAGTCTCATTTATTGTTATAAATAATGCTATTTATTTAATACATATCAGAATAGAACAGTATAAAATAAACATTCTTGTATCGTAGCATGCATTCTCAAAAGTACTTTTCTTGGCTTAGAGGCAGCCAAATCTGAGTAAATCTCTATCCTTTAAATAGCTGAGATTGACTTTCTTATGCTTTACAAAAACACTGCTTGCAGCGGCTTTTAAATAATGCATGACACTGAGCATAGCAGACACAGGGAAGTCAGATGTATGTAACCAGTTCCTTAAAACTGCATTGCTTTCTTTTGTTCTGGTAACACAGAAAGAAAATGGTGTGTAAATCAGAATGCTATTTTATCTTCTGTGCAGCAGCAGCTGTCATGCCATATTTGAAGGTTAAGCACACTCTATATATATATATATATATATATATATATATATATATATATATATATAATTTTTTTTTTTTTTAAAACAGTCTGCAGAATATTGATCCAGGAAACCATAACTTTTCAGGGTATTCACAGTTTACCATCGCTGCCTGATAACATAATCAACTGGGAGACCATAAGGGTTACAACTCAAAAAGCATTTCTTTCTCTTATATTTTAATTTTTGACTGGAGTTTGAATTTTAAAAATTGCTTAGGGTATTGTGTGGAAAGTTTACTGCCCTCTGTGCCCCATTAAGAATATTTTTCTTTTCATTCTGTTTCAGATATATGACAGGGAGTAAACAAAAATCTTAGACAAATGAGGAGAATAATCATTTTTGATAGTTGTAACTGGAGCAGGTATACCCCTACTTTTTGCCCCAGTGACAATCGTGACCATGACTATGAGGGGAATCTGCCCACCAGAGACAAAAAACATGAAGCTGCCTATTAGTGATATGTACACACATTTTCCACACTGTAAATCTAGAAAACACATATAGTTCCCAATTAAACTATTTATTTTCCTGGTTCAGCAAATACGGTAGCATCAGATGCTATAAGATGAAAGCTGGTTCAAGAACCAATCATGCTAAACCACAAAGTATCAATGTGATTTTAATGACTAGCAGAGGTGTGTTTATCATAAGATTGGTTGGTCAAAAGTCCAAATTCTTTGGCAACCAGATCTGTAAACCTATATGCATTTCAATCATGTATTTAGGTCTTTACTTAGAGATCCACTTTACTCTTTCTTTACATTATCTTTGCTTATCTGTAGTTGTCAATAAAATCTGGGGGAGACATGAGTTGTGAAATGCCTAATTTGCAATGATTACAAAAAAGAATAGAACACCATCTCAGTGTTATACTTTACACAGCACACTCATAAATTCAATTTATACCATCCATTTAATTAATTTGTTCCACTGTTTAGGATGCAATGATCCACTTGGTAAAAATCTCCCGCATTATCCGGACTCCACAAGGAAATGCTTTGCTGGTTGGTGTTGGAGGCTCAGGGAAACAGAGCTTGACTAGGCTGGCTTCCTACATAGCTGGATATCAGAGCTTTCAGATTACTCTGTCAAGGTAAATATTTGCTATCATGAATTTTAAAACTTGGGAACTGGTTCCATGTTCTCTGGAGCATGTAAATAAAGCTTCATATTGAATTAAGCTATCAAAAACATAATTGTTTATATACACATTTTTCAGTTTCATACCATAGATCATTGTGGCCACACCATTCTATATAATAATTATACTTTGCATGTGCTGAAAACATTGATTTGCATTTTTCCCTGCCTTGTGAATTTAAAAAAATGTATTATGGAAATTAAACATTGCTACTCCCCTTAGATTTTGTAAAACTTTAATCTGGTGGCCTGTACAGACTTCAAGTTCTGAGTGGTACAGAATTTACATAATAAAGCTCAACTGGAGCTCAACTGGAATAGGAAAATGTTTTTTAAGTCTTCAGTGACCTCATAATAAAAATAAGTTTTATGTATTGCATTAGTAATTGGAATACTTAAGTGTCCTGGTAATATTATAACTTGTTCTTTGCTGTCACTGCTCCGCTCACCCGACCATTCATGGAGCGATATAATCACAGTCCTGTACTATCTTTCTCCGGTCTAGGGGGCTGTATGGCTGTAGGTGCCATCCTGTATGCTCCATTTGTTGAGCGGGGTCCGTGGGGCTCCAGTGATCAGTTTACTATCAGCACTGTATAAGTGTCAGCGGCGACTATCTCGGCTGAGACAAGCGGACAGTGGCCCAGAGGACCTGACACTTACACAGTGCTGATAGTAAACTGCTCACTGGAGTCCCACGGACCCCGCTCAACAAATGGAGCATACAGGACGGCACATACAGCCCCCTAGACTGGAGAAAGATAGTACAGGACTGTGATTATATCGCTCCATGAATGGTCGGGTGAGTGGACGATAGGTCCTTTAATTGCCTCCTTTTACTTTGCCTCCTGCTGTTTGTTACCTCTCAGCCAGTATTAGCCAGCTTCACAACAGCGTCATTGAGCTATTGTTTTTCTAACAGTTAAAGCCTGTGAATACATGCAATTCCACTCTAGAAAATTGTATTTCTGTGCCTTTGGACTGAACATTACCTGTGGATTATAATTATTTCTCCACACTGACAGCTATGTTTTGCTACTATCCTAATTAAAGCTGTCTCTGTGGGACTAGCAACTTGACTCAATCAACCACCCTTCAACAGGGGTTCTTTTTGTTAAAAGGGTTTCTAATCAAACCTAGTGACAGGATGGACTTTGTTACACATTGTGCATGTCACTAAGATCAATAGTCTGATCCACAAATATTACCCACTCTAATTAACAATAGCCATGTTATAGGTGTGTGCATGCATGGTTGAAGCATGATGCAGCTGCTTTTAAACAGAAAACGTTGTCTATTTTTATTATGATCTTGGTGTTGGTGGTGGGTACCTGGTCTTGGCCTTTTTTTAAATATACTTTTCTAATAAAATGTATCGCTTATTAAGCAGGATGGTCCGCCTGTGTCTCTTCTCAGTGGGAATCCTTCCCCTGTAAATCTTCTCTCTCTATAGTATTTAGGCACAGAGACCGCACCTATTATTGGTGTGGCTGCAAATTTTGGGACACCACACAGGTATATTGAACACCCAGTGTTGTAGTAACTAATAGTGAGTATTGATCTTCAACCAATTTTTCTATATACGTGGTTTTGGTAAATCTGAAGGAAAAACAGTTAGCAGGAACATTATGTTTTCTCAAAAGTATCAAAACACTATACCCTATCTATCTTGCAAATCCTTCAGCCATTTAAAACTTTTATTAGTAAAATCCTTTACTGAAGGCAGGCACCAAAAGGTGCTAGCTATTACCTTAATTACCTAGACAATCACACTGAAAATTGTTTCACTTTTTCTAAGGACTTAACATTTACAATGTCAGGGCAAAGCCCTTCACCCCTTCCATTCCTGTGCCTGAGATTGCCCTTACTGGTTACTGAGGCACTTAGGTTGGGCATTTAAAAGGCAGGCGGATGAGGCTTAGTGCTAAAATTAAGTACGTTTATACCTTTGTAACAAAATGAAATCAGGATCAGTGGCATGCACAGCAATGGCTAATAGCAGGCCAACTCTCAAGGTCTTTCATGTCTTTAATGATTAATAATGCTTTTGTTACATTGGAAAAAATGTAATGGCTCTGCTAACTTTGTTCTGACTCCTTTTATTGATGTGATTAGCATTTATCTGATAGCTTCTTGGTAAGTGTGTACTGTATTCAGTCTTTTTTTTTTTACAAAAACCTCTTCACTTTTGTGCACGAAGTCAACAACTTTTAATAAGACCGACAAAATCTATTTGTCAGATGGCCTTGGAGAGAAGTAGGGCTTGTATAGAGTTGTATGCCTGTGCTGAGCCTTCAGCTGTTTAATGAGCATGCTGGCCCTTCAGCAGAATACAGGATAATTGCAGGTTTCTATATATGTCTTGTTGTGATGACAGATTTTATGTAAAGGGAGAAAGAAAAATTCTTGACCGATAGCAGCTCACTATGCAATGTAATCATTTAGCAGCTAATGAGTCTAACTCCTTTAAGATATTCATTAATGCAGACTGGAAATGGAACAGTTTTATATCTTGCTATGAGGACACTTGAGTGTTATACCGTATGATGAGACCGCATGAGTTAGCAAAACAGATGTTTTATATTGACCTTCTAGTGGCATCCACTTCCTTCTCTGTGTTCCTGTAGCTGGTATGATTGCTCATATAGAGAAATGTAATTTTGGATTTTAGATATCTCCCTAAAGTAATCAAGAGGATGCAAAACAGTTCTTACAAATGTATTGCTCCTTTAGTGCACATTTTATTTTTGTTGGTACTGTGAAGAAACAATGGAAGCTGAAAAGCTTTTACTTAGCAAGCTGGGAGACTGATTGGAGCCACATCCATGTATACACAGGAAAGATTATGCATGATATCTTATGCTAAGATTCCAGTAGTCCCACTGTGTGTCCATGCTTTTCCTGGGTTCATGTCCATCCAATCCATGGTGCGTTGAGAGTGGAGAGGCACCTATATATCCCAGATGATTTTAACATTGGCTGGTTGTTTCTTTTTATACAAACTTGCATATATGTCACACTCTGTTATCCCTGAAGAAGAGTAGTCCAAATGCATCAGGTTTTATCCATGTTCATGATTGGTGCAGACAAGCTAAGCACCATGAGAAATCGCTCCAGTTCCTGGAGTAGGGATTTATGTTTGGTGCCATAGGCATACCGCAGCATGTATAGATGTCTATGGGACAGAAATAACATTTCTGGTAATTAACCACTTCCCGCCTGGCCTATAGCAGAATGACACCCAGCAAGATAACATGCCAGTGTGCGGCCGCTGGAGGCACTCAGCGCAGCTATTGCGAGTGTGGCGTGTCAGTCTGACACACCACGTCTCTGATCATGATAAGCCTCTGACAGAGGCTTCTTACCATGTGATCAGCTGTGACCAATCGCAGCTGATCAACGCAAGAACCAGGAAGTGCCGGTAAACAGCATTCCTCGGTTCATGCTGACAAGGAGAGCCAATCAGTGGCTCTCCCTGTCAGGGGGGGTCTATGCTGATAATCAGCACATTGATTATCAGCACAGACCCATCAGATGTGCCAATCAGTGCCCAGCAGTGACCCAATAATAAAGTCTGCCAGTGCCCACCCCAGTGCCAATCAGAGCCCATCACAGTGCCAATCAGCGTTCAGCATTAATACCGGTCAGTACCTGCCCAATCAGTGCTGCCCTTCAGTGCCATCTATTAGTGTCCATCAATGCCACCTGTCAGTGCCCATCAGTGCTGCCTGTCAGTGCCCATCAATGCCACGTGTCAGTGCCCATCAGTGCTGCGTATCAGTGCCACCTATCGGTGCCCATCAGTGCTGCATATCAGTGCCGCCTATCAATGCCCATCAATTCTACATATCAGTGCATCCTCATCAGCGCCACCTTATCAGTGCCAACTCATCAGTGCCCATCGCTGCCGCATCATCAGTGGCACTCAGTGCTGACTCATCAGTGCCCCTCAGTAAAGGAGAAAACAACATTATATAACAGAAACAAAAAAAACTTTTTTTTTCAAAAATATATAGTCTTTTTTAGTTTGTTTAGCAAAAAATGAAAAACGCAGAAGTGATCAAATACCACTAAAAGAAAGCTCTATTTGTGGTAAGAAAATGATAAAAATTTAGTTTGGGTACAGTGTTATATGACTGCGCAATTGTAATTCAAAGTACGAAAGCACTGAAAGCTCCAAATTGTCCTGGACAGGAAGGGGCGAAAGTGCCGGATATTGAAGTGGTCAAATAATTATTTTTTACAAGGATACGAAAATAAATGTTCGCAACAAATAGGTGCAGGAACTCAACCATGTCTCCCGCTGAACTGCATGGAACAATGGATGTGGTCAAATTGAACTAACAATTAAAGTATCTTAAATGGGCAGTAAATGCCATGCCTATGTTATACAGGAAGTTCAGGGATTCACTATATACATAGTGCAGTGTTCAGGGGTGTGCTACACATCAAGTGCAACTTCAGGGATGCCCTATGCGCAAAGTGCAAAGCTCAGGGATGTGCTATGTACAGATTGCAGAGTTCAGTGGTGCGTTATGTACAGAATGCAGGGTTTAGGCATGTGCCATGTACAGAGTTCAGGGGTGTGCCGTATACAAAATGCAGGGTTGTACCGTATACAAAGTGCAGGGTTGAAGAGTGTGCTACATACTGAGTACAAGCCTCAGCTCTCCTCCACAGGCTGTCTACATCACATTTCCACCCTTCTTCGGCTCTGATCTCTGCACCACTTTCCCCCATCCCCCACCTCTGCACACATCTCCCTCCACAGACCCCCCCCCCCAAAAAAAAGCTTCCTTGCACCTGGTGAGCAAGGAGCAGAGGGCGAGCTAGAGGTTCTTGGCTGAAAAAAAAACCTGGGTGTGAGGGCCACATGAAATGGCCTGGCGGTTTGAAACATGCCATAAAGGGTGAAAAACTTCCTGAAATGTGCTTTTGATCACTGACTTACTGACTTCTGCATTTGGCACGTCTAGTACCCTAGTACTGTTTTTGTATGCTGTGGAGCATTCTCCAGGCCTATGACTAGGGCAAGTCTTTTGGACTTGGTCTTATCTGAGCATGACAAACTAAAAAAAATTCTTCTGATATTGTTTTTCCTTTTTGATGCCAAAAGGTTTAATGCTCTGAGGAAATGAGTGCGTGCACACTTTACAGTGTCTCTTTCAAACTTTTTAGCATGAAGTAGTCTTCTCCCTATTTCTATGATCTCAAGTAAAATCTCTTTCTTGGAGTCTATTAATGGACACCCTTCTCTGTTTGTGTTCTATTCCTGTTACTGATTTTTCTTAAAATGTAATCTTAGTGGGAGGGGTTATACCTGGCTGATTAATGGCTTTTTATACCTGGCTGGCCAATGGATTTTTTGTTTGCCAGTGTCTAATTCCTCCTGTAGGCAGCATTATAACCCAACTGTCTCATGTGTCCCTTAAATAACTCCAAGAAACTGATTTTATTACAAAAATCATGTTTTTTTTTTCATTTAAAGTAATACTAGTTGTTTTCTCTCCTCTTCCTGCCTTTTAATTATATGTAAAAAAAAAAAAAAACATTGCTGAATAAATAGGCCCATGGCTACAATCTAAAAATTGCTCTTGTCCATAGGGGATATATAGGTGCTCAAGCAATTAAACATTGATTTAATACATTTTTTAATGAATGCATAACTGAATTGACTATTGACTATCAAAATCTACCTGGAGACCAGCTTTAATTTGTAGAGAAGAAGATATCCTAAGGGACTAAAGTGTATCGCTGTATTTTACTAATATCATAGAACGCTATAGGTCCCGGCAAAAGGAATTTACACCTATATATTGTGGTATAGGGCAGTTAAATAGACAATGGTTACACAGGGAATGGTTGGCTAAAGCATAAACCCTATTTAACAAGATAATGCCATCCTCATATATTTTAATAAATATAAAAGTCAAAACAACCACCATTTTGACAGATATATTTGAGATATTTTTTATCATCCAGCAAAAACCTTTGGGCTTTAGAGCAGAATGTATTAAATTCTTTATTTGCATTTCAAGTAAATATTAAATGCGAACATTCGCTCTTTACCCTAGAGATAACGCTTGATTAATTTTAGAAAGAAGTGTACATTCTGTGCATTAGACTTGCAATTCAAAGGTGCTTTCATGCCTTGATATTTAGTAGAGTTGAGAGGAAAATGGGGGATACAGAGGAATACTCTGAATATAAGAGGAATTTAAATAATGCTGATGCAGAGGACTGTAACCTTGGTAGAACTAGATTATGCTTTCATGTTCCGTATTTTCAGTATACCTTCATCATGTATTAATATGTCAGTGAGACAGTTGCAAGAATTTATGAAAGTGTCAAACCAGTTTTGCTCTTGGACAAATAATCTCACCTGCTTTCTTAATAAAATTATTTGAAAGTGAAAACTATGCTTTACTTTTTAAAGGGTCGTTTAAAGGACAACTAAACCCTAGTCAACTGTTCATGTATGAAACATCAGATTAATATTCAACACTGAAGGAAAATGCAATATTTAAACCTAATTTGACTTACTGCTTTCTCTTTGTTTAAATGTACTTTTTTTTTGGAGTAACTGCTCAGCTAGTTTAAGTGAAATGCAAACTTCATATGACTAAAACGTAAGGAATATACAGTATCATGGTTCCTTTATACAAAATATGTAACAATGCAGGCAAAAAAATACTATGTTACTATATACTGTATACATGTGGCATAACATGCCTAAGAAATCTTAAAACTGTATAAACTAAAAATGTGCAACCTATGAATAATGGTAATGGGTAATGGCAACTAACGGTTTCTCCAAGAATTTATTTTTTAGGATGCACCCTTGCTTTTCATAGTCACTCTTTCTTGTGCATGTTCTCATTAACCTACAGAATTGGCCATATGGATCCATCTTGGATGATGGTGACTTTTGGTGTGGAGGTAGGAGTTACCTGCACTAGGTTTAAAATTTGTTTTGGAGAAGATGTTCCCCTCTTCGTCTACATGTAATTCAAGATCTAAAAATACGAGTGACACTTGATCCACAACATGGGTGAAGGAAATGTCAGATGAGTTGGAGTTGCAATATTCTAGGAAGCTGTTCAGTTCTGTCTCCAATCCATTCCAGATGATTTACCACTTCAGCCCCGAAAGATTTAACCCCCCTTCCTGACCAGAGCACTTTTTGCAATCCGGCACTGCATCGCTTTAACTGACAATTGCGTGGTGGTGTGACATTGCAACCAAACTAAATTTATGTCCTTTTTTTCCCCACAAATAGAGCTTTCTTTTTGTGGCATTTGATCACCTCTGCGGTTTTTATATTTTGCGCTATAAACAAAAAAAGTTTTGAAAAGCAATATTTTTTACTTTTTGCTATAATAAATAGCCCCCAAAAATATATAAAAGAAAATTTGTTTCCTCATGTTAAGGCCGATTATGTATTCTTCTACGTAGTTTTGGTAAAAAAAATCGCAATAAGCCTATATTGATTGGTTTGCAGAAAAGTTATAGCATCTAAAAAATAGGGGATAGTTTTATGGCATTTTTTATTATTACTTTTTTTATTAGTAATGGCGGCGATCTGTGATTTTTATCATGACTGCGACATTATGGCGGACACAATCAACATTTTTGACACTTTTTTGTAACCATTGTCATTTATACAGCGATCAATGCTGTAATTGTGCACTGATTACTGTGTAAATGACACTGCAGGGAAGTGGTTAAACACTAGGGGGCAATCAAGGGGTTAAGTGTGTCCTAGGGAGTGATTCTAACTGTGGGGGGCTGAGCTTCCACTCACATGACAGCGATCACTGCTCAAGATGACAGGGAGCAGTGATCTCTGTCATGTCACCAGGCAGAATAGGGAAATACCTTGTTTACATAGGCATCTCCATGTTCTGCGACTCCGTGACACGATCACCGGGACACCGGCGGACATCGAGTCCGCTGGTCCAGCGGGCACGGTCACACTGCATGCAGTGGGCGCGTGCCCGCTAGCCCTGCCAATTAAAGGGGACGTACAGGTACGCCCATTTGTCCACAGCTGCCATTCTGCTGATGTAGATCAGCGTGCAGTGATCAGCAAGTGGTTAAAATGCGATCTATATATCTTGTGTACAAGGCAAGCTTGACCTTGATAGGGTTGTTTGCCCAAATTGATAAGTCCTCCCAAAAACCCATAAACAAATTTTCATAGCTGGGAGCGAATCTTGCCCCCCATGGCTGTGCCTCTGACCTGTCGATAGAAGTCTCCCAAATAGGAGATATAGTTGTGGGTCAGGGTGAATTCTATGGAATCGATGAGGAACCTAGTTTGTACGGGATGCAAATTACTCGTAGTGTTTGACAGCTTTGATGCCATACTGATTATTTGATGGACGTGTATAGTGATGACACTAAGTCTCAAGGCCTCATCCAAATAAGCTTCTCTGTCCTGGATAACCAGACCTCCTCCTTTATCTGCCTGTCTAAAAATGATGTCCTCCCTGTCCTTGAATCTCTTCGGTGCTTCACAGTTGCTGTCCAGAGTGTACTCTGGATTTACTATTATGGAGGCATTTCTGACATAACTTTATCTTGCCCATCAATACTTTGTAAAATGTGGGGATATGTTTGCCCTTAGCCCAATGGTGATGAAATGATTACTTTGGCTTGAAGTCCGTGTGTATAATCTGCTTGTCCATAAGATCCATTAGTTCTGTTTCCATAGTGATGTCCTCACAGGCCCCTTCTAGATATAGGCTTTCTAAGTCTAGAAGAGCAGTATCATTATCTTGAGGAATCCTGTCAAACGAGTCACTCGTGGATAGGGGTGATGTTTTTGGTTGTAATTTTTTGATTTTTAATTGTAATTTTTTTAATGTAAATTCCTTGCATATTTGTTGAGGTCTACAATTATCTCAAAGAGATTCGGAGGATTTTTGGGGGCGAAGTTTAAACTTTTAAAAAAGACATTAACTCTGTATCATCAAAAACTGAACTGGATATATTATATATAATCAGTTATCGGCATTTCTTTCCATATGTGCTGCCACAGCGCGAGGAGAGGAGAGCCGGTAACCGGCAAGTGTGACAGGAGATATGTAGATAATCAGGACACAGATAATCAGTGCCCTAAGGATCAATGCAGCCCCATCAGTGCCAATCGTCAGTACAGCCTATCTGTGCCCATCAGAGCAGCCTCATCAGCGCACATCAGTGAAGGAGAAAAACTACTTATTTGCTAAATTTTATACCAGAAACAAAAGGCACGTGTTTTGGACCCCTTGCCAATTCTAAGTATATAATACTGTGTAGTGCAGCAGAGTATATAATACAGTGTAGTGCAGAGTATATGATACAGTGCAGTGCAGAGAATATAATACAGTGTATTGAAGTGGTTAAGGGGAACCCTATGACAGAATTAAGAAAAAAAAATGGCAATGGGTCCCCCCCCAAAATCCATACCAGGCCCTTTGGGTCTGGTATAGGTTTTAAAGGGAACCCCATGCCAAAATTAAAAAAAAATGTCATGGGACCCCCAAAAAACCATACCAGACACTTATCTGAGCATGCAGCCTAGCAGGCCAGGAATGGGGGGGGCAAGCGAGCCCCCCCCTTGAACCATACCAGGCCGCTTGCCCTCAGTATGGGGAGGATGACCTCGCCCCCTTCTTCATGTGATGTCACATGACGTCAGAAGGGGGCTGGGTCACCCAGTTACATCACTGAGTGGCCCAGCCCTTGCCTATATAAGAGCTGTCAAAACGAAGAGAGAACAGTCGGCAGGAGGCCTCCCATGGAGGCGGAGCATTTTAAATTTTTGATATTTCCGGGTCTGTGGGGCGGCGTGATTGACAGTGGATTTACATTGCGGGACACTTTTGTTTTCTTTTTTAATAAAGGATTTGTCAAAAACTATCACTATTTTGGTTTTTACTTTTTGACACTCTTTTTTGGTGAATAGGTTGGGGTACGATGTAAAAAGGGGGCTTTAAGATTCCAATAAGCCCCCCCGGCAGACACGACAACCACAGCCCAGGGTTGTCGGGAAGAGGCCCTTGTCCCCATCAACAAGGTGCTTTGGTATGGTTTGGGGGGGGCTCACTCGTCTCCCCCTTTTACTGACCTGACAGGGCTGTACCTGCTCAGATAAGGGTCTGGTATGGATTTTGAGGAGGACTCCAAGCCATTAAAAAAAATCCCAAAAGGTATGATATGGACGGGGGGGGGGGGCCTCACCCCTTTTTATAATTTTTTTTTTAAATCTGTATTGCTGGTAGTCGGCAATACAGTACAGCCATGAACCAATTTAAATTAAATTTTTTCCTTTAGAAATGTAATTATTGCTGTGGCATGTTCTATACATCGCACAGATGCCTCACTTTACAGGCAGACTAAGGGGGCCCCCCAGGCATGATATTTAACAGCTTAAGGACCGCCTAATGCCGATATACATCAGCAGAATGGCACGGCTGGGCACAATCATGTACCTGTACGTGGCTCTTTAAGTGCCCAGCTGTGGGTCGGTTCTGAGCTCCGTGACCGTGGCTGTGGGACCAACGGACCTGATCACCGCTGGTGTCCCGAGATCGGGTCACAGAGCTGAAGAACGAGGAGAGGCCTGTGTAAACAAACCTCTCCCCGTGCTTCCTAGTGTGGCTGTCACCGATCGTCTGTTCCCTTTTATAGGGAAAGATGATCAGTGACGTCACATGCCAGGCCATGCCCCCCTACAATAAAAAAAACACATAACGTCACACATAACCCCTACACTGCCCCCTAGTGGTTAACCCCTTCACTGCCAGTGTCATTTACACAGGAATCAGTGCATTTAAATAGCACTGATTGCTGTATACATGACAATGGTCCCAAAAATGTGTCAAAAATGTCAGATGTGTCCGCCATAATGTCGCAGTCACAATAAAAATCGCTGCCATTACTAGTAAAAAAAAAAAAAATTTATAAAAATGCTATAAAACTATCCCCTAATTTGTAAATGCTATAACTTTTGGGCAAACCAATCAATAATCGCTAATTGCTATTTTTGTTACCAAAAATATGTAGAAGAATACGTATCGGCCTAAACTGAGGAAAAAAAACGTTTTTTATATATTTTTTGGGGATATTTATTAGAGCAAAAAGTAAAAAATATTGCATTTTTTTCAAAATCGTCGCTCTATTTTTGTTTATAGCGCAAAAAATAAAAACCGCAGAGGTGATACAATACCACCAAAAGAAAGCTCTATTTGTGGGAAAAAAAGGACGCCAATTTTGTTTGGGGGCCACATCGCACGACCGCGCAATTATCAGTTAAAGCAACGCAGTGCCGAATCGCAAAAAGGGACCTAGTCCTTTTGGCTGCAAATTGGTCCGGGGCTTAAGTAGTTAATGGAATATTTAATTTTTGTTTCACTTCAAGAATAATTAAAATAACTGCTGTTTTAAAAAAAACATTTTTCCCCCAGATACATGCCCCCCAGGGCAGTGCCCATGTCCCCATACAATTTTTATGACAATAACTTGCATATAAACCTTTAAAATTCGGAATTTTGATTCTTCATGTTCATGTCCCATAGACTTTAATAGAGTACACATGTTCTGTAGAACTTTTTGCCTGTTCAAGATGTTCTGGTATGAACCAAACTGGGGGTATTTGACCCATCCCTATTCGGCGGCCATCAGGAGGGGTTGCAGCAGGAGAAAAAAGTAAAATTGTAAATTTTACCTGTTGATTATTGTGTCCCTTAATACTTTAATATGTGGTTTTATTGCTGGTAAATTTTCATGATAGATAATAAAGCGGAGTTCCACCCAAAAGTGAAACTTCTGCTCATTTGTCTCCCCCCCCCCCTCCGGTGCCACATTTGGCACCTTTCGAGGGGGAGGGGGGACAGGATACCTGTATACTACTGGTACATCGAGCCACATCAGAAAAGCAGAGGGAGATTAGGGAAGATAACAAGTGGCTGAAGAGCTGGTGTAGTAAGGAGGGGTTTGGGTTCCTGGAGTCAATCACCAGTACTATAGAAGGCACCAACTGCACCTAAATGAGGAGGGTGCAGATCAGCTGGGATTAAAGATGGCCAAAAAGTTAGAGGGGTTTTTAAACTAGGTGACGGGGGGAGAGCCCAGAGGTAGAGATAGTGAGTGCGGAACATATTCCAGAGGGTAGTATTGGGGGCATTAGTGGTAGGTTGAATAAACTAAATAAACCCTAGGTAAGTATAGTAGCAAGTCCTAGTTGCAATCTTGGAACACCAAATAAGAGGATAGGATGCGACCAGTCTAAACTATGTGGCATGTTCACCTATGCCAGGAGCCTGGCAGATAAGATGGGTGAACTAAAGATATTGTTGTACAAGGAGGATTTGGATTTTGTGGGAATTTCAGAGACCTGGTTCAACGGCTCTCCTGAATGACTGACTACCAAGGGTATTCAAGGGTATTCAAGGGTATTCCCTCTATTGCAAGGATAGAGAGGGTAAAAAAGGGGGAGGGGTATGCCTATATATCAAGAACAATGTACAAGTGAATGTGAGATATGACATCACTAAGGGAGGTAGGGAGGAGGTGGAATCCTTATGGTTAGAGCTCCAAGGGGATGACGTTAAGGGGAAAATATTACTGGGAGTATGCAATAGGCCTCCTAACCTAAGGGAGGAGGGGGAGACGGATCTCTTATCACAAGTTGGATTAGCAGCAAGGATAGGAAGTGTTATCATAATGGGGGATTTTAATTATCCAGACATAGACTGGGCAGAGGGAACCACACTTTCATCTAAGGCTTGCCAGTTCCTAAATGTCTTGCAGGACAATTTCATGGTTCAGATGGTAGACGCACCAACTATAAAATAAGGCGTTACTGGCTCTACTGATTACCAAGAATACAGACCTGATCACAGAGGTGGAAATATGGGGCAATTTAGTAAACAGCGATCACAGGTCAATTGGCTTCAGTATAAATCACACAATGACATACAAAGACACTGAATTTCAAAAGAGCCAACTTCCCTAAACTAAAAACCTTGTTTGAAGGCATGAATTGGGATAAAATCTTAGGAACAAAGAATGCGGAGCAATGATGGGTTTACATATTAAATAGGGGGCATTAGCCAATACATCCCATTGGGTAATAAATTAAAGAAAAAAAAAAGAGCAAACAAAACTCTTGGATGACTTAACTCCAATGTAAAAATGCATGTAAAAGCAAAGGAGAAGGCCTTCAAAAAATGCAAGGTTGAGGGATCATCGTCAGCATTCAGACTTTATAAAGAATGCAACAAGAAATGTAAGGGTGCAATTAGGGCGGCTAAGATAGAACATGAAAGACACATAGCGGAGGAAAGCAAAAAAAAATCCCACAAAATTCTTTAAGTATGTAAACAGTAAAAAAGGGAGGACAGACCATATTGACCCCATAAAGAATGAGGAAGGACAACTGGTTACAAAGGATGGGGAGATGGCAAAGGGATTGAATTTATTCGAGGGGGCTTCCGTAACCAAAACTGCAATGTTTATCCTTATGACACATGACAAGAAGCACCTCTATGGTTAACAGAGGACAGAATTAAAATTAGACTTGGGAAACTTAACATTAATAAATCACTGGGACCAGTTGGCTTGCATCTGAGGGTACTTGGGGAACTCAGTCAAGTAATTACCAGACCATTGTTCATAATTTTTACTGACAGTCTACTGACTGGAATGGTACCAGGTGATTGGAGAAAAGCAAATGTAGCACCAATATTTAAAAAGGGCCCAAAATACATCCCTGGGAATTACAGACCTGTTAGCCTAACATCAATAGTATGCAAGCTCTTGGAGGGGATGATAAGGGACTATATGCAAGATTTTAGTAAGGAGAATGGTATCATTAGCAGTAATCAGCATGGATTCATGAAGAATCTTTCTTGCCAAACCAATCTATTAATCTTCTATGAGGAGGTGAGTTGCCATCTAAATAAAGGAAGGCCCGTAGACATACTGTATCTGGATTTTGCAAAAGCATTTGACACTGTTCCCCATAAACGTTTACTGTACAAAATAAGGTCCTTTGGCATGGATGATAGGGTAAGTACATGGACTGAAAACTGGCTACAAGGGCAAGTTCAGAGGTTGGTGATAAATGGAGAGTACTCAGAATGGTCAGAGGTGGGTAGTGGGGGAGGAGTGGCCAGATGTGAGTGGCGTACCTGAGTGAGCACGAGCGAAGGGATGTGAGCAGACCGCTGTCAGGCTCTCTCCCTGTGTTTCCTTCCACTATGACGCATGTTCGCTGGGGGAACTGAGTGGTGACTGGAGGGACGCTGAAAAGCCCGTGGAATGACGGAAGCGGCCGGAAAGTCCCGAAAACTACCGAGGGCGGCCGATGTTTGTTGAAGGGAGCTGAACCCAGCCGGAGCCCGCCGAGCATATACGGAAGTGAAAGTGAAAGTAAAGCGTGGCTGGGTGACTACAGCTGGCCGCGGTGTGGTTGCATGGCGAGCTGTGCATAGCTCTAAACGGCGTCCCCGGAGGAGGAGTGAAGTTGGGAGAAAGACATTCCCTTTTCAGAAAGTGTACCTGAACAAGAACACAATCGCCCTTGAGGTATGAGATGGGACTGTGGGGGGTCTGGATTGAGATGAGATGGTGGAGTGCTGTGTAGACTGCATAATTGAGGACCACCTATCACTCCCATCTCAGTCAGGCATGACTGTATGACTGTACTAGACAAGAAGGTACATGTGAGTAACATTGGCCTGATATTGGTCTGTGTAACAAGGAAAAATCTTAAAAAGATTTTGTAAAATAGCCCCACCTTGATAATTCCAGCAGAGGGGAACCAGGATTGAGGTCTGAAAGTTTACTCTACCGCATAAGGGAACCAGAGCACCAGTTGTTCAAAAATTTGTGAACCCAGCATAGAAGCCTTTCCCCCACTCCCCTTGCCCCCCCCCCATCTTTTTCCTCCATTTTTTTTTCTGTTTTGGCCCATATTACTGCCTCATTGCCACTGACTCTTAACATTTGTACTGCTCCGGAGGTATAAACTTGCTCTCTGAGTTGTGATTCTGTGGGAAGATGTCAAGGCGGCGAGGAGAGGAGCAGGTAGCACATGAGAATGGAGGGGTGCAACAGCTCCGGTCTGCCAAAGAAAAGAATGCCCTGGTAGCACAAGCAGCTGCAGCTTCAGCAAAGTTAGAACGTTATGTCCGCACCCCAGGTCAGTCCCCGGCAAAAGGAGAGCAGTTGACACAGTTGATACAACAGCCTCAATCTTCGCAAGTAAAAGTACAGCGGGGGGGGGGGTAGCGGACAGAAAAAGTCAAGGCCACACAGGATCAAATGCAGTCGCTGCATCAGGTCAAAGAAATGCAGGTAAGCGCCAGGGGGCAACTCAGAGTGAGAGTGGGGGTGCTGCTGGAGGTAGCCCCCCGTGGAGGAAGATCCAACATTAAGAGAGGTCCTCCAAGCTGTAAACGCTTGTAAATCCTCACTGGGAGAATTGTGCGGACAATTTAAAACAATGAAGGAAGAGTTATTGCTGATCAGACAGGATATGCAGAGGGCAGTGGAAAGAACAGCAGCATTGGAGACAAGGATAAGCCAAATAGAATAGAATAGAATAGAATCAATAAAGATTTGAGGTTTGAAATACTGATACACAGGGGGAGAGGTGAGGGAGGTTTAAATGAAGCATGCAATTAGGTTTGATAGAGTGATGGGGGTGGAGGATATTTGTTTCTTTATTTTATTTATTTTATCTTTTTTTATCTTTATCCACCCACTGTTGGATGTAAGGCGATATGTGAGTAGGAAGATGGAGGAGGTGTGGGATGGAAGGGATGAGTGTGGAAAGGTCACTTGTAATCCCCCAGGGGGACACCTAGGAAGGTGGGGTGGTGGGGAAGGGGGAGGGGGGTAGAGGGAGGGGGGCAAAAGGGATCAAGCAACAGTGTGCACAGATAACCACAAGAGGGGTAATGTTAAAATTTACTTAGTTTGTACACAAATATTAATGTATTTGGAATGTATTTTTATAAAGGTCACACACTTGCTAAGAATTTGTAATTTAAGAGGAAGTGGATTGAGCACGTGTAGAACGACACCTCACCAGGTATTCATGTTTAAAATTCAGGGGTCTTTTTTTTTTTTTTTCTCTCTCTTCTTTTTGGTCATTTTGCTTCGGATGAATAATGCAGGATAAAACATTTAATATCGCCTCTTGGAATGTCAGAGGTTTGGGATGCCCAGTTAAAAGAGCGGCAGTGTTCTCTGTGCTGGAGCGATACGGGATTGGACTGGCCTGCCTGCAGGAGACACACATAACTAAAGCAACCATACCCCTTTTTAAAAATAGGAGGCACCAAAATCAGTATCACTCTATCCATACATCTTACTCGAGAGGAGTGAGTGTGATAATTGGAACAGGGGTGAGGTTCTCCTGCAGGCAGGCCAGCATTGATGATCTGGGTCGTTATGTCTTTTTGTACGGTACTTTGGAGGATAGATTATATGTTTTGGTGAGTGTATATATACCGCCTCCATTTAAAATGGAGGTGGTGTGTAGACTCATGGACTTTATGGTTGATAAGGAGGATGTACCAGTTATGATACTGGGAGATTTTAATGAAGTGTTGGATAGTCGGATTGATAGATTCCCCAGTAAAACTCAAATCGGGGAAACGGGGACAACGAAACTAAGCCACTTCTTGAAGGAGGTCGGTTTTTTGGACATGTGGAGGGTGAGGAATGCGGGTGTGAAGCAGTATTCCTGTTTCTCGGGCTCGCATTCAACACTCTCCAGAATAGATTTGGCTCTAGGTAATGAAGAAGCATTGCAAAGCAAGAGAAAAATAGAGTATATGCCCAGAGGGGTATCGGACCACTCGCCTCTGGTAATGTCAGTGAGTATAGGGGGGGGAAAGAAAACACCGGGGAGTTGGAGAATTAGCCCATTCTGGCTTGAGTTAATAAAGGATGTCGACGACATCTCAAAGAACTTAAAAGAGTTTATAGTGTTTAATAAAGATACTGTCCCTATTAATACAATTTGGGATACACTAAAAGCATTTATCAGAGGCATCTTGATTCAACACGTGGCTAAAATTAAACAAAAATCTAGGAGTTGGGAGGAAAAAATTAGGAAAGAAGTCATTGAGGCAGAGGTTACTTATATTAAGGATCCGACGCATGAGAAGCAAGTAATATGGTTAAATAAACAACAGGGGTATAAATCGGTAATTATCAAAAGAGAAGAAAACAAACGATTATTTCAGAAACAATGTTGCTTTGGGGAAGGAGAGGGAGTGGGAAGGATGCTGGCCCGATTAGTGAAAGCTAATTCCCCCCCTTCTACTATCCCAATGAATAAATGTATGAATGGGACAGTTATTACCAACGGGAAGGAGATAGTCAAGACATTCAGGGCCTACTATAGGGAATTATATAAAACACGAGACCAGGGGAAGGAAGAAGACATGGAGTCATTCTTGGAGAAAGTGAAAATTCCAACTATCACTCAAGATGAGAGAGAGGACTTAGAGGCCCCTATAACCCTAAGTGAATTACATCAGGCGGTGGCCGGAATGGCCTCCCAAAAATCTCCAGGCCCAGATGGACTCCCGATGGAGATATATAAGAAATACGGCGAGATTCTACTCCCGGAGCTGCTTAGGACCCTGGAAAGGGCAAGATTAGAAGGAAAATTACCAGCATCCATGATGGAAGCGACCATTATTGTGATACCCAAAGAAGGAAAGGATCCCCAAGATGTGGCCTCGTATAGGCCTATATCACTTTTATGCTCTGATATTAAAATATTGGCTAAGGTACTCTCAAATAGGTTAAATAAAATTATCATTAAGCTCATACATCCAGATCAGACAGGATTCATAACGGGACGATCAACTAGCATGAACATAAGAAGGGCATTCCTGAATATACAAACGCCAGCGGTGGAGGGGGGCTCAAGAGCGATTTTATCTTTGGATATGACCAAGGCTTTTGATAGGCTAGAGTGGAAGTATCTATGGTATGTTCTAGAGCTGTGCGGATTTGGTTCCACGTTTATTGGATGGATTAAAATGATGTATAGTGCCCCCAGCGCAAAATTAAGAATTAATGGGGAACAATCTGAAGAAATAGAAATGAGCAGGGGGACAAGGCAGGGGTGCCCACTCTCTCCACTGCTTTTTGCAATTGCAATGGAGCCATTGGCAATCGCCGTTAGGTCACATGCCGAGATAGCTGGATTCCAAAGGAAGGGAGGGAGGGAGGAGAGAATTGCTTTATATGCGGATGATGTCCTCCTCTTCCTAGGAGATACCGGCCAATCTCTTGAGAAGGTAATCAAATTAGTAGAAGACTTTGGAGACTTTACGGGTTTGATAATAAATTGGGGGAAGTCAGAGTTGCTCCGAGTGGACAACCTGAGCACTGTGACAGCACGGGGGATCCCGCATATGGAAGTGGTAAGCGCACTGAAATATCTCGGCATATACCTAACAACAGATGTCGGCCAATATGTGGATAAAAATATAGTTCCGTTACTGGGGAAACTCAAGCGGAGCTGTGATGCATGAAGCCGGCTCCCTTTATCGGTAGCAGGGCGATGTAGCCTGATCAAGATGATATGGTTACCACAATTACTATATGTATTACATAACGCCCCGGTTTGGTTACATATGAAGTGGTTTAGGAAATTTGAAACCCTTTTTCATGAGTTGATCTGGAAAAAGGGGCAAGCAAGGATCCGGCTCCGGGCATTACAGCTACCAACAGACAGAGGGGGAGTGGCAGTACCATGCCCTAGGAATTACTATTTAGCAGCGCAGCTGCAGCATATGGTAAGCAGTGATCAGGAGGGGAAAAACAACTTGAATACTGGAGCTATGCTGATCCGCCCCGTGTAAAAGGACCCTTAATCTCATTTGGATGTGCTTTTTTTGTGGTGTGGGAACACATAACAGTGCTTAGCAGCAAACCTTTTACTGACACTTTTTTATTTTACCTCCAGTAGTGTATTGTGAATAGTAGTTTGGTGATTACCTAGTATACTAAAGATTGGCATGTGGAATTAATAAACATCTACAGATTTCAGTTGTGCCCCACTAGGACAATGTGCCTGGCTGCTGAGTTCATCTCCCCATACCTGCACTCAGTGCACTGATGGGAACTGATTGGTAGCACTGATGGGAATTGATTGTCAACACTGATAGGCAGCACTCATGGGCATTGATAGGCAGCACTGATAGGCACTAATTGGCACTGATAGGCGACATTGGTAGCACTGATGGGCACTGATAGGAAGCACTGATTGGCGGCACTGATTGGCAGCACTGATAGGCGACACTTATTGGCAGCACTGATGGGCACTTATAGTTACTATTGATTGACATTAATAGGCACCACTGTTTGGCAGCACCGATGGCCACTGATTGGCAGCACAGATGGTCACTGATGTGTTTCACTGGTTGGCAGCACTGATAAGCACTGATTGGCAGCACTGATTGGCACTGCTTGGTGGCACTTATTGGCACTAATTGGCAGCACTGATAATCAGCACTGATGGGCAGCACTGATAGGCAGCACTAATAGGCTCTGATTGGCACTGACATGTGGCACTGATTGGCAGCACTAATGGCACTGATAGAATGCACTGATAGCATTTAGTGGCACTGATTGGCAGCACTAATGGGCACTAATTGGCAGTGCTGATATGTACTGATGGGCATTTATAGGCAGCGCTGATGGGCACTGATTGGCAGCGCTGATGGGCAGCACTGATAAGCACTGATTGGCACTGATAGATGACACTGATAGGCAACACTGGCACCACTGATGAGCACGGATAGGCAGCATTTATGGGCACTGATTGGCACTGATAGGTGGCATTGATTGGAAGCACTGATTTGAAGCACTGATAGGCAGCATTGATTGGCACTGATAGGTGGCACTGGCACCACTGATGAGCATGGATAGGCAGCATTTATGGGCACTGATTGGCACCGATAGGTGGCATTGATTGGAAGCACTGATTTGAAGCACTGATAGGCAGCATTGATTGGCACTGATAGGTGGCACTTGTCACTGATAGGCAGCACTGATAGGCAGCACATATGGGCCCTGAAAAGTGGCACTGGTGGGCACTGATAGGCAGCACAGATGGGCACTGGATGGGCAGCACTGATAGGCAGCACTCATGGGCACTGATAGACACTGACAGGCAACACTGGAAGCACTGATAAGCAAGGATAGGCAGCACTCATGGGCACTGATAGGTGGCATTGATTGAAAGCACTGATAGGCAGCACTGATTGGCACTTATTTGACACTGATAGGCAGCACTGATTGACACTGATAGGTGGCATTTGTTGTCACTGATAGGCAGCACTGATTGGAACTGATAGGCGGCACTGATAGGCAGCACAAATGGGCACTGAAAATTGGAACTGATGGGCACTGATAGATGGCACTGATGGGCACTGATAGGTGGCACTGATAGGTGACACTGATGGGCGCTGATTGGAAGCACCGATTGGAACTGAGAGGTGCCATTGGTTTGCACTCATAGGCAGCATTGATTGGCACTGACAGGTGGCACTGATAGAATAGTGGGGGAGTTTCACATTGAACAGATAGCAAGGCTTGTAAGAGCCTCTCAGTATGTGAAACTGTCAGGTGATATAACTGCTTGCAGAGACCAGCTGTCAAAACTCGGTGGTGGTGTCGGGGGGGGGGGGGGGGGTGGTACCAAATAGCTATCAAACACCAGCCAATGATTGGGCTGCTTATGAAAGGGGGTGGAGCTACATATACGGAATGGTCCGCCCAGCCCCAATCCCATTGACTGGTGTTTGATAGCTGCTCGGTCCCGCCCACCCCTGCCATCACTGCTGAGGTTTGACAGCTGCTCTCTGCAAACAGGTACATAACTTGACAGTTTCACACACTGAGTGTGGGCTACACTCCCTTGCAGCATTTCAGAGCAGATCGCAGTAGACAGCCAGCATGCGGCCACACTAACATGCACCTGGCACACCCCGTGCGCATGCCTATGAGTACACATACAGCATTAGTAATGCTTCTAGGTTTCACTCTGCATCAAAACCCTAACTTGTCAAGTAATAACTTACACGTTTATTATTGCTTTTCTGTTTGTTTTGTAGTGTATCAGAACTAGGGATGAGCTGAACACCTCCTGGTTCGGTTCGCAGCAGAACATGTGAACAGGAAAAAAAATTTTTGAACACACAAACATCGTTAAAGTCTATGGGACACGAACATGAAAAATCAAAATTCTAATGCTAATTTTAAAGGCTTATATGCATGGTATTGTCATAAAAAAGTGTTTGGGGACCTGGGCCCTGCCCCAGGGAACATGTATCAATGCAAAAAAAAAGTTTTAAAAACTGCAGTTTTTTCAGGAGCAGTGATTTTAATAATGCTTAAAGTATATGCTTAAACAATAAAAATTAAATATTCTTTAAATTTCGTACCTGGGGGGTGTCTATAGTATGCCTGTAAAGTAGCACAGTTTTCCCATGTTTAGAACAGGCCAAGAGCAAACTGACATTTCTAAAGGAAAAAAAGTCATTTAAAAGTAATCGCGGCTCTAATGAATTGTTGGTCCCAGCAATACACATAAAAGTGATTGAAGAAAACGCCATGGGATTACCCCACAGTCAATTGAGAGAAGAAGCTGATGAATGGACTTCATACGACACTTTTATTTTTTTATTTTTTAATAAAGGACTTGTCCCAAGCCGTGTCTTGTGTTTTTTTTTTTACCATTTTCTCACTTTTTTGTGAAATGGGAGGGGTACATTTGCACCCCGTTACCATTTCACACAGGGGGAAGGTCGGGATCTGGGGGTCCCCTTGTTAAAGGGGGCTTCCAGATTCTGATAAGCCCCCCGCCCACAGACCCCCACAACCCCCGGGCAAGAGTTGTGGGGATGAGGCTCTTGTCCCCATCAACATGGAGACAAGGTGTTTTGGGGGTACCCCAAAGCACCCTCCCCATGTTGAGGGCATGTGGCCTTGTACGGTTCAGGAGGGGGGCTGGTATGGATATTTGAGGGGACCCCCATGCAATTTTTTTTTTACATTTTGGTACGGGGTTCCCCTTAATATTCATACCAGACCCAAAGGGTCTGGTAATTTACTGTGGGGGAATCCCATGCCATTTTTTTCAATTACTTTTATGTTTATTGCCGGCCCTTACAATTGATTATAGCCGCGAGTACTTTGAAATTAAGTTTTTCCTGTAGAAATGTCATTTTGCTTTTGGATTGTTCTAAACACGGGAAATATGCGCCACTTTACAGGCACTCTATAGAACACCCCACTCCCCCCCCCCCCCCGTTCGAAATGTAAAGGAATATTTCCTTTTTATTGTTTGACTGTAAGCATTATTGAAATCACTGCTCCCGGAAAAACAGCAGTTTTTAAAACTTTTTTTTTTGCATTGATACATGTCCCCTGGGGCAGGACCCAGGTCCCCAAACACTTTTTATGACAATACCATGCATAAAAGCTTTTAAAATTAGCACTTTTGATTTCTCCCATAGACTTTTAAAGGGTGTTCCACGGCTTTTGAATTTGCCGCGAACAACCTCAAATTGTTCGCTATTTGGCAAACAGGCAAACACCCATGTTCAAGTCGAACTTACGTTTGACTCATACACTGGGCTCATCCCTAATCAGAACTAAAATCCACAATATGCTCTTCTTCAACTTCCAAACGGACTATTCCAGCTATGTTCCTAGTAATATCATGGCAGGAAAAAAGTGGATAAGGATAAGAGAATTGATAAATTTACTGGTCATATTGTTTGAAGTATAACTAAAGCCAAAATGTATGTTTTTAGCGTTTGGATAGAGAAGGAAATGATTATAACTTCTGTTTTTTTTCTTCCCATCTGTGGCATACTGCAGTGGCACCAACACATGGAGGGGTTGATTTACTAAAGGTAAAAAGACTGTGAACTTTGCAAAGTGCAGTTGCACTCTGCAAGAGCAGTTGCTCCAGAACTTTGTAATAAGCAGAAACTCTGCTGACTTTCATCATCCAATTATGTGCAAGCAAAAATAAATGTATTTTTTTATTTTCCTTGTCTGTTCCTTGGGTATTCTTTGCAAAGTGGAGCTTTACCTCATTTACTAAGCACTGAAGCAACTGCATTTGCAGAGTGCAATTGCACTTTGCAAAGTGCACAGTCTATTGTCCTTTAGTAAATCAACCCCCCAAAGTCTATTCACACCAGTGGGTGCATAACTAGCCTACTGGTGTGCATTATGCATATGCCCTGCAGTGCATTTTTACAACACATCACAGTGCTTGATTTTTTTACTTTCATTCAACTCTATACACAGCAGACAGTTGGAACATTTGCTGTTCATTGTAATGTGCTGTGATAAAATGTCATCTAATGCAATTCAAGCTTAAAGTGGATGTAAATCTGATTCATGAAATTTGAGCTGTGTACATATATCTGCAGTGTTTTGTTATCTCTCTTCGAAGCATTATGTCCCATAGCTTTTTCCTGCTCCATTCTTCTGTTATTAGCATGACAACTCCTGACAAGTTCTCCATCACATATGATAAAAGCATTCGGAGTGTTGTGTTGGGGAGGATGCTCTAAATAGATTAGCACAGAGTTGAACGATTCAACAAACATAGCTAAAAGTCTCTACCTGTGAGGAGAGTGGGTGTGTGCCCTTCCCTCAATCAGCTGCCTTGGCTGTATGTCCAGACTTCACTGCAGTGCTAACCAGGAAGAGATAATCTCCTAACAAGATGTGCACTTTCTAAACAGTATATAAAGGTGAAGACAGCAGATATATATGTAAAACTTATGTAGGGAGATTTGTTTCATCCCTGCGTATCATCTGAAGCTGTTCACTTCACTGTGTATATGTGAGGGCTTACATTCACTTTAATCTATACAGCATTCATGTAATCTTTACTTTTAGTGTGTATGCCTCTACCTTCCTTCTGACCTTCTCTAGGTAATTGCATGAATGTACTGGCTTACTCTCCAGGCATTAACCAACACCTGGAATTAGTGAAACACTACTGAACTCTGTATCTTACTTATGTACCGAACTTTTGAATGCCATGTTATACCTTAGCTTTACATTTGGTACCTCTTACATATACTACCTTTGTACTTATGTCTAGCGTGCTGTATGACTTCTGTTTTCTGTTCTCTTCTTTTTGCTAAAATTTAGACTTAAAGTGATTCTAACGGTTGTAATTTTTTTCTAAACATCATATTGGCGTTTAATTTCTGCATGATATGTTAAGATGTACTAGTAACTCTGAAGCATAAATTACATTAAACAAGCAGGATACATTAATCAATAGTAAGTCAATATTACTTGGAGAAATGTGTGTCTTGACCTTGCCTATGTGCCCATTTACCACAAAAAAAAAGGTTTAAATGTATGCATTCATAACAGATTGATTTTTATAACAGTATGTCATCTTTTATAGAACTTACGGAACAAATAATCTTCTGGATGACCTAAAGCTGTTGTATCGTACAGCTGGGCAAAAAGGAAAAGGAATAACTTTCATATTTACAGACAACGAGATTAAGGACGAATCATTTCTAGAGTACATGAATAATGTGCTGGCCTCAGGAGAAGTGTCCAACCTGTTTGCAAGGGATGAGATTGATGAAATCACACAAGATTTAATTCCCGTTATGAAGAAAGAATACCCACGGCGGGCACCCACTGCTGAGAACCTGTATGATTACTTCCTCTCTCGTGTTCGCAGTAACTTACATGTGGTGCTTTGCTTCTCCCCAGTTGGGGAAAAATTCAGAACCAGAGCTCTGAAATTCCCTGGTCTTATTTCTGGGTGTACTATGGACTGGTTCCAAAGGTGGCCACGAGATGCGTTGGTTGCTGTTGCCCATCACTTTTTGGCCTCTTACAAAATAGAATGTACAGAAGAAGTGAAGCAGAGTGTTGTGAACACAATGGGTACATTTCAGGACATTGTGGCAGAAAAATGTGTGGAATATTTTGAAAGGTACAGACGGCAGACATATGTCACCCCAAAATCTTATCTGTCTTTCATCAGTGGCTATAAAGCAATATATGGGGAAAAATACGAAAATGTCGGAAATCTGTCCAACCGCATGAAGACAGGTATGTTTGATGCATGTCATGTTAATAGGATTGAAATCAATGCAGCTTGTATTTTTTTCACTTAATATAGTCAGTTATAATATATCAAACATATGATTTTCTCCTCTCTAAAATATTACCAAAAGCTAAAGTTATTTATTGGACTGTTACATTCAGAAATTTGTTTTTTTTTTTAAATACTATATCAGATGTTTCATGTTTTATGTAGAGGCCACATGCCAGAGCCACGTGGGCCTTGTGTAAAATATCTGGAATAAAGATGTCTCTGTGTTGTTTATGTATTGCTGGTTAGAAAATAAAAGCAACATTTGAGAAGTTGCTATGTTTATCATAGACACTCCCCTTTTAGGATTTTTATTCATGAGTCCTTGTTTGACCTGTGTAACAAGGAAAAGGTGCAGAGACATGGTATTTCATTGGAATTTGCATTTTTCATGACCTGTTTATTTCATTCTTTCTGCCTGAATTGATGTTTGGTCTCCCTAATCTCATTTGATGCTCTCTTTTCTAAAATTATGGTGGCAAGTAACATAGAACTAGGAAAGATCTATCATTGGTGGAGAAATATAAAAAATGGTGCCTCTAAAATGCTGGATTGATTATGCTCAGTGGCATTTCTTGATCCAGGCCCCTGTGAGGAACATGCTCCAGGTTTTTGATATGGATACAGAAAATCATGGGCCATCAGCTTCCAGGCTACATTGGATATGTACTGTTCTGCTCCCCAGCATGGTTAATTGTCACAGTGGAATGTGGTGTTCCACATTCGTCCAGAGTGGTATTCTAGATTATTTTGTTATGCACTGAATACACTGTACACATTTACTACAGTCCTTGTACCTACAAAATATTATTTTTTATTGTGACTTTCACAGACATAAATCTTAGATCTTTGATCACTAGATGGAGCAGGCAGTCATAGTATTAGAGAAAATGTAGGGAAACTTTGTGCAGCCTGGATGAATGCTTGTAACATTAAATTGATGTCTTATAAATAGACCCCAACTTAATTAATGTAGTTGGGGAATAATTAGAAGCGAGCAACTCTTGATGCCTCCTACACTGCTGCTGGTTGGAGTAGAGTTTTCCTTAGATTGATGTCGGAGGGAGGGGGCATTGAGGCTAGAAATGTTTTGTGGTAGTGGAGGGTAGGAATGTCGCACCATTAGTTTTAGCGGAAGCAGGAATACCTCTTAGATTGGTATAATTGGCAATAAGAATGCCATTTACATTTTTGTCAGTGGTGTGGTGGTGGATTTTGAGGTGGGGGGGTAAAATGTTGGCAACCACTAAATTGTGGTTGCCTGCAGCCATTTTTTACCACGCCCAAAGGTCTTCCATAATAAGGTATGGATTGTATTAAAAGTAGATTAGAGGTGCAGGGGCCTCTCTGGCCTTTTCTAAGGCACATTTCTAGTGATGGCCGAACGGTTCACCCGGCGGTCGTTTCGCGGCGAATTTCGGCCGGTGGACTTCCGTGTTTACTGTGTAAAAGAACTTTGACCTATGCTGACACATCCATCATGGGGTACAGGACAGCCAATTGAGACATTACAGCACATGGACACTTGGACATTCCCCCTAACTTATAAATAGACCCGATCCGGTGGCCATTTTACATTCTTTCTTCTGTCACTATAGGGAGAGGTTGCTGTGTGGAGCAGGAAGAGATTGCAGTGACCCAAATCGCTAGTTATTTGGTACACAAAAGTTCTTTTCAGGACTGGTATAGGTGTTAGGTGTAGTTCAGGATATAGGTTTGAGGCACTGCTGTGCTACTGATTGTTGCAGCAGCCTGAGTGTCTTTTATCAGTTTAGAGAAAGGGACAGGACGGTGTGTGCTGCAGGGACAGTCAGTTTAGTCATTAGCTGTTACTATCAGGTCCACAAAAGTGCTATTCAAGTTATTGTTCCAGCAGCCTCTGTTTTGTCAGTTTATCTAGGGACAGGCAGGAAGCTGTGTGTGAGGCAGTGAGGGTCAGTTTAATCGGTAGCTGTTACTATATTAGGTCCACAAAGGTTCTTTTCAGGACTGGTATCAGTGGTATGGTAATAGGCTTGTCCACGTATAATATTCTTTCTTCCAAATATAGAAAGAATATTATACTTGACTGCTGCCCTTCTGCTGCAGTCTGCTAATCATTCACAACCTACTTGTTCCACAATGGTCCTTATAAGGACTGGTAAGGTCTAGGGTGCTACAGTACATAGGGTTGAGTGAGGTACAGTCTGCTATTCTATAAGGACTGGTATAGGTCCACAATACATAGGGTTGAGGTGCACTACTGCTGACCGCTGCCCTATACTGCAGCAATCCTTTATCAGTATAGGGACTGACGTACAGTCTGCTAATCAGTCACACACAACCTACTTGTTCCACAAAGGTCCTTATAAGGACTGGTAACTTGGTCTAGGGTGCTACAGTACATAGGGTTGAGTGAGGTACAGTCTGCTATTCCATAAGGACTGGTATAGGTCCACAATACATAGGGTTGAGATGCACTACTGCTGACTGCTGCCCTATACTGCAGCAGTCCTTCATCAGTATAGGGACTGAGAGTTTTGTCACAGGGTCATTTAAAAAATGACAGGCAGAGGAAGAGGCAGGCCCTTCCGCAGGGGTGGTAGGGGTAGGGCAGGAGCAACAGGCTTGAGCCAAAGTGGGAAGTTGCAGAAGGTGCGTTCAATTACTTTAAAGGACGCACCAGACTTGGTTGAGTGGCTCACTCAGCCTTACACTTCTGCACCCTCCTCATCCTCTCGATCTGCACCCTCTTCTTCACTCTCTGCTATGTGCACCCCCAAAGACACTACCAACAACACCACCACATACATAGTTACATAGTTACATAGTTACATAGTTAGTCAGGTTGAAAAAAGACACAAGTCCATCCAGTTCAACCTTAAAAAACAAATAAATAAAATAAAAAATAATCGTACAATCCAAATACCCAATTTTATGCCCACAATTGATCCAGAGGAAGGCGAAAAAAAAAAAACCAGCAGAGCATGCTCCAATTTGCTACAGCAGGGGAAAAAAATTCCTTCCTGATCCCCCAAGAGGCAATCGGATTTTCCCTGGATCAACTTTACCTATGTTAGTACCCAGTTATATTATGTGCATTCAGGAAAGTATCCAGGCCTTTCTTAAAGCAATCTACTGAGCTGGCCGGAACCAGCCGGGAGTCTATTCCACATTTTCACAGCTCTAACTGTGAAGAAACCTTTCCGTACTTGAAGATGAAATCTCTTTTCCTCTAGACATAAAGAGTGCCCCCTTGTCCTCTGGGTTGACCGTACAGAGAACAACTCAACACCAAGTTCACTATATGGACCCCTAATATATTTGTTTCAAATCTTTCTTTATTATTTCTTTATAATTATAAAACATACAAAACATCCATCAACATACCTAACATCCATCAACTACTACATATTTCTCAAAAAAAAAAAAAAAAAAATATATATATATATATATATATATATATATATATATATATATATATATATATAAATCAGCCCTCATCCCTCCCCCCTACCCCATCGCTCCTCACTTCCTCACTTACAAATATTCCTTAAGGATCCCTGAGGTACAAAACTCCTCCCACTTTTTCCAATGCTTTGAAATCGGATTCTCCACATATCCTTCTTCTCTTATTTGCTTCTCCATATAGTGTGTTTCACTCATTTCACATTTCCACTCTATTATTAAAGCGGAGGTCCACCCTAAAATGGACCTTCCGCTCATCGGATTCCTCCCCCCCTCCGGCGCCACAATTGGCACCTTTCAGGGGGGAGGGGGGTGCAGTTACCTGGATAATCCAGGTAACTGCACCCACTTCCGGGCTAGCTCTCTGCGGAAAGGGGCGTACATTACGCCCCTTTCCGCAAGTGCCCGCCCCCTTCCGCAAGTGCCCCGCTGCCTGCTGGGAAACACACAGATCCCAGAGGCAGCGGGGACCGTCCTCATTGTGCAGCGCGGCTCGCGCATGCGCAGTAGGGAACCGGGAAATGAAGCCGAAAGGCTCCATTTCCTGATTCCCATACCCAAGATGGCGGCGGCAGCACTCGAGTGTCGATCTAGAGATCGGCTTCGGGTGCCGACATCGCGGGCGCGCTGGACAGGTAAGTGTCACTATTTTAAAAGTCAGCAGCTGCAGTATTTGTAGCTGCTGACTTTAAAAAAAAAAAAAAAAACGCGGAGTCCCGGCGGACTCCCGCTTTAATGGAGCATTTTCCTTTTTCCATTTTCGCGCTATTACAACTTTTGCAGCTGTAGTCATACAGTGCAAAAACTCTATCTCTTTCTGTGTTAATGATTTAGCTGTGAGAGAGAATAGTACTATCATTATATCTATGTTTATCCTAGTACCTGTCACTCGCTGATATATTTCTGTTATCTTACCCCAAAAATCTCTTAACTTGTAACAGCTATACCATATGTGTTCTAAAGTACCCTTTTCTATTTTGCATCTCCAACAGGTTTCAGGGTTCCTTTTATTTATTCTATTCATTACTACTGGGCTTCTATACCATCTTATTGCAACTTTATAGTTTTTTTCTTGGTCCTTGATTGCTACCGATAGTTTATGTATTCTTCCATATATCCCTTCCCATTCCTTCTCTGTCAACACATTCCCTATTTCCTCCTCCCATTTTTTCACTGCTGCTATTTTTTTAATATCACCATAGGGGAGTAATAGATTGTATATCTTAGAAAGTTTTTTATTCGCTTTATCCTTATTTAATACTATTTGCTCGAATACAGTTATTTGTCTATTAATACTTATCATTAATGGATCTATATATGCTTTCAACTGAGAGTATTGCAGCCATTTATTATTATATTCATGTCCCATTTCCTGAAACGTTGGCATTCTCCCATCTATCAGGATTTGTATTATTCGCTCATGCTCCTCCATATTCCATTTAAGAAATGTTTTGCTTTTTAGTGCTGGTCTAAATTCGGGGTTGGTAAATAATGGGGTCATAGGGCCACTCATTGAGGAGAGATTTCCTTTTTTTATTATATCATCCCAAATTTTTAATGTTGTTTTTACAAAAATGGGTAACTCCTTTTCTTCTGGTCTTAAATTAGATTTTATCCATGGTTGATGTTTTATTCTAACCCCTATTATATCTTCTTCTAGCTTTACCCATTGTTTATTTTTTGCATTATGCTGCCAATCTATAATTCTCATTATTGACGCTGCTTGGAGGTATTTGGAGAAGTCAGGCATTG
Source organism: Lithobates pipiens (assembly GCF_037356315.1). Taxonomy (NCBI): domain Eukaryota; kingdom Metazoa; phylum Chordata; class Amphibia; order Anura; family Ranidae; genus Lithobates; species Lithobates pipiens. The sequence continues at coordinate 286,139,426 of NW_027507764.1, forward strand.
CCAGTCCTCCATTTTTTTTTGTTCTTATTAATACTTCTCTTCCTATTCTAGGAACCTTATGCGACCATATAAAACTTTCTTCAGCTTCTCTTAAATCCTTCATAATCTTTCCTGATGGTATAATAGGGACCGTTTGAAAAATATATAGCATAATTGGTAGTATCACCATCTTTAGAATATTTATTTTCCCTAACCAGGAATAAGTTATTTTATCATATTTTCCTAAAAGTTTTTTTACCTTATAAATTGCTTTATTATAGTTCATGTCCTGTAGAAGTTTTAAGTCACTTGGAATATATATTCCAAGATACTTAATCGCGTCTTGTTTCCATTTAAATGGGAAATTATTTAGTATTATCTTTTGCATTTCTTCTTCCAATGAGATGTTCATTACTTCAGATTTATCATAATTAACTTTAAAGTTGCTCAATTGCCCAAATCATTCCAGTTCTTTTATTACATTTGGTATTGTAATTATAGGGTTAGTTATATATAATAAAAGATCATCTGCATATGCAGCCGTCTTATATTCTTTACCTTTAACCTCTATCCCTTTGATATCCGTATTTCCCCTTATAGCTTCCATAAGATGTTCCATTATCATAACGTACAGAAGTGGGGATAGGGGACACCCCTGTCTAGTCCCATTTGATATCTTTATATAATCTGACAACATCCCATTTGTCCTAACTTTTGCTCTTGAGTTTTTATATAATGCAGTGATCCTATCTAGCATTTTAGGTCCCATTCCTATTTGCCTCAATACTTCCTTCAAGAATTGCCATCCCACCCTATCAAAAGCCTTCTCGGCATCTATAGCCAGAAGGCAGGCAGGGATGGCATTTCTCTGAGCGTATTCCATCAGTGTACATGTCTTGATAATGTTATCCCTTGTTTCTCTACCCTTCATAAAACCCGTTTGGTCCAAATTTATATGATCTGATATAATTTCTGTTATTCGTCTCGCTATTATCTTAGAGTATATTCTTATATCTATGTTTGTCAAAGATATAGGTCTATAGTTTTTACAAATTGATTGATCCTTTTCAGGCTTTAATATTAATACGATATGGGCATCCGTGCTCTGTACTGCCAATGGCTGCGTTTGAGAGATAGAGTTATATGTTTTCTTAAGAATAGGTGTGATTAATCTCTTAAATGTCTTATAGAATCTAGCGGTATACCCATCCGGGCCTGGACTCTTTCCCAGTGCAAGTTCTGCGATTGCATGCTCTATTTCTTCTATTGAGATTTCACGCTCCAGATCCTCAATTTTTTCTATTGAGAACATGGGTACCGCTGTTTCCCGTATATAGTTTCGTATCGCCTCACCCTTATTCCCTTTCTCCTTATATTCCTGATTTTCTTTTATATTATATAACTTGGAGTAGTAAGTATGAAAAGTTTCAGATATTTCCACTGGGTCATATGTCATTTCCCCATTTGGTTTTACAATTTTTTCTATGTAACTTAAGGGTTGCTGCTTTTTTAATGTTCGGGCCAACACTTTCCCTGATTTATTTCCGAACTTATACCACTGTGTTTTATTTTTGTCTCTTATCTGTAGGGACTCTTCATCAAGCATTGATTGCATTTCCATTTGTTTTTCCTTTAATCTTATTCTATCAAATGGTTTCATACTCCTCTTATGTAACTCCTCTAATTCTCTAATCTCTGTTTCCAATTGAGATTGTTTCAATATTTTTTCTTTTTTTCTTCTTGCTCCATGCTTGATGAATATTCCCCTCAATACACATTTTAATGTTTCCCATTGAATTGGGAATTATGTTTCATCTCCTTCATGAGTTATTAAAAATTATTTTATAGTTTGTTGTATCTCTACCTCACATTTATTATCTTTGATTAGATTATCATTCAATCTCCATATCCCACTCCTTTTCTTTGTTGCAATTACTGCAAACTCTAGATATATTGGGTCGTGATCTGACCATAGAAATCCCCCTATCTCTGAAATTGGCTTCATTATTAACCACTTGCCGACCGCCGCACGCCGATGTACGTCGGCAGAATGGCACGGGCAGGCATAAGCACGTACATGTACGTGATTTGCCTCCCGCGGGTCGGGGGCCCGATCGGGCCCCCGCCCGGTGCCTGCGGCGGTCGGTTTTCGTTCGGGAGCGATCCCGGACGAGGGGACGGCCATTCATTCATGGCCACCCCCTCGCGATCGCTCCCGACGAATGGAAATCCCCGGTGACATCACTTCCTCTCCTGTAATGTAAACACAGGAGAGGAAGTGATGTATTCTCTCCTCCGTGTCGGTATTTTTCGTTCCGACACGGAGGAGAGCGGATCAGTGAGTTGCACCAACACATCCCACACACAGTAGAACATGCCAGGCACACTCACACCCCCCCTTTACCCCCCGATCACCCCCCCAATTACCCCTGCCCCCCAGTCACAGTGACACCAATGTCATTTTTTTTTTTTTTTTTTTTTTTTTTGCATTGGTGTCATTTGTGACTGTAATAACTGTTAGGGCAGTTAGGGTTAGCCCCCTTTAGTTCTAATGTACCCCCCTAACCCCCCCAATAAAGGTTTAACCCCCGTGATCACCCCCCGTCGCCAGTGTCACTAAGGCTGGGTTCACATTGCAGCGGTTTATGAGAACGAATGTGATTCGCACCGCACTGCAGTGCAAATCACATCCGATCTCTGTGCGATTCGAGTTCAGCCATTCGCCGCACCCGCCGCACCCGCCACACCCGCCGCACCCGCCGCAAATTCGCACGGGACCCTTTTTTTGGCCCGCAGCAGAATCGGATCGCATGGGTGTTCACACCATGCGATCCGAGTTTGCAGATCGCACTGCGATATGCGAACTGATCTGGGGGTGTCAGTAACATTTCACTGACACTCCCAGCAGTTCGCATAGGGCAGTGTGAACTGCCGCCGGGAGGCATGCGATGCGGGAACCCGCCGCGGATTCGCGGCGTTTCCGCATCGCTCCAGTGTGAACCCAGCCTAATAAGCGATCATTTTTCTGATCGCCGTATTAGTGTCACAGGTGACGCTAGTTAGGCAGGTAGGTATTTAGGTTCGCCGCAGCTTTTTATAGCGCTAGGGACCCCCATATACTACCGCATAAAGCCCCCTGATTGCCCCCTAGTTAACCCTTTCACCAGTGATCACCATATAACTGTTACAGGTGACGCTGGTTGGTTAGTTATTTTTTTATAGTTTCAGGGCACCCGCCATTTATTACCTAATAAAGGTTTAACCCCCTGATCACCCGGCAGGTGTCATTTGTGACTAATAACTGTTAGGGCAGTTAGGGTTAGCCCCCTTTAGTTCTAAGGTACCCCCCTAACCCCCCCAATAAAGGTTTAACCCCGTGATCACCCCCCGTCGCCAGTGTCACTAAGGCTGGGTTCACATTGCAGCGGTTTATGAGAACGGATGTGATTCGCACCGCACTGCAGTGCAAATCACATCCGATCTCTGTGCGATTCGAGTTCAGCTATACAGATAGTATGGCTGAATTCGTGTCGCACCCGCCGCACCCGCCGCAAACTCGCACGGGACCCTTTTTTTGGTCCGCAGCAGAATCGGATCGCATGGGTGTTCACACCATGCGATCCAAGTTTGCAGATCGCACTGCGATATGCGAACTGATCTGGGGGTGTCATTAACATTTCACTGACACTCCCAGCAGTTCGCATAGGGCAGTGTGAACTGCCGCCGGGAGGCATGCGATGCGGGAACCCGCCGCGCATTCGTGGCGTTCCCGCATCGCTCCAGTGTGAACCCAGCCTAATAAGCGATCGTTTTTCTGATCGCTGTATTAGTGTCACAGGTGACGCTAGTTAGGCAGGTAGGTATTTAGGTTCGCCGCAGCTTTTTATAGCGCCAGGGACCCCCATATACTACCGCATAAAGCCCCCTGATTGCCCCCTAGTTAACCCTTTCACCAGTGATCACCATATAACTGTTACAGGTGACGCTGGTTGGTTAGTTATTTTTTTATAGTTTCAGGGCACCCGCCATTTATTACCTAGTCTCACTAGTGTACCCCTAAATTTAGGGGTGTCTACTTTCTAAAATGGGGTCATTTGGGGGGGGGGGTTTGTGCCATCTTGGCATTTTATGGCCTTCAAAACTGTAACGCCCTTAGAAAGCCTGAAGGCGGTGCTTGGTTTTTGGGGCCCCGTACGCGGCTAGGCTCCCAAAAAGTCCCACATATGTGGTATCCCCGTACTCAGGAGAAGCAGCAGAATTTATTTTGGGGTGTCATTTCACATATGCCCATGGCATGCGTGAGCAATATATCATTTAGTGACAACTTTGTGAAAAAAAAAAAAAGTTTGTAATTTTCCCGCAACTTGTGGCAAAATATAAAATATTCCATGGACTCAACATGCCTCTCAGCAAATATCTTGGGGTGTCTACTTTCTAAAATGGGGTCATTTGTGGGGGTTTTGTGCCATCTTGGCATTTTATGGCCTTCAAAACTGTAATAGGTAGTGAGAAGTGAACTCAAAAAATTACGCCCTTAGAAAGCCTGAAGGCGGTGCTTGGTTTTCGGGGCCCCGTACGCGGCTAGGCTCCCAAAAAGTCCCACATATGTGGTATCCCCGTACTCAGGAGAAGCAGCAGAATTTATTTTGGGGTGTCATTTCACATATGCCCATGGCATGCATGAGCAATATATCATTTAGTGACAACTTTGTGAAAAAAAAAAAAAAAAAAAAAAAGTTTGTAATTTTCCCGCAACTTGTGGCAAAATATAAAATATTCCATGGACTCAACATGCCTCTCAGCAAATAGCTTGGGGTGTCTACTTTCTAAAATGGGGTCATTTGTGGGGGTTTTGTGCCATCTTGGCATTTTATGGCCTTCAAAACTGTAATAGGTAGTGAGGCGTGAAATCAAAAATTTACGCCCTTAGAAAGCCTGAAGGCGGTGCTTGGTTTTCGGGGCCCTGTACGCGGCTAGGCTCCCAAAAAGTCCCACATATGTGGTATCCCCGTACTCAGGAGAAGCAGCAGAATTTATTTTGGGGTGTCATTTCACATACGCCCATAGCATGTGTGAGCAATATATCATTTAGTGACAACTTTGTGTAAAAAAAAAAAAAAAATTTTTTTTTTGTCATTATTCAATCGCTTGAGGCAAAAAAATAAAATATTCAATGGGCTCAACATGCCTCTTATCAATTTCCTTAGGGGGTCTACTTTCCAAAATGGGGTCATTTGGGGGGGTTTTGTACTGCCCTGTCATTTTAGCACCTCAAGAAATGAGATAGGCAGTCGTAAACTAAAAGCTGCGTAAATTCCAGAAAACGTACCTTAGTTTGTAGATGTGACAACTTTTGCGCAAACCAATAAATATACAATTATTGACTTTTTTTTTACCAAAGACATGTGGCTGAATACATTTTGTCCTAAATGTATGACTAAAATTGAGTTTATTGGATTTTTCTAATAACAAAAAGTAGAAAATATCATTTTTTTTCAAAATTTGCGGTCTTTTTACGTTTATATCGCAAAAAATAAAAATCGCAGAGGCAATCAAATACCATCAAAAGAAAGCTCTATTTGTGGGAAGAAAAGGACGCAAATTTTGTTTGGGTACAACATTGCATGACCGCGCAATTACCAGTTAAAGCAGCGCAGTGCCAAAGTGTAAAAAGACCTCTGGTCATTTACCAGCAAAATGGTCCGGTCTGAAAGTGGTTAAACCTTCCCTATTTACAAAAAAATAATCTAATCTGTGGTATGAGTTGTGAATATTTGAATAGTATGTATAATTTTTCTCCATTTAATGTTGGGCCCTCCATATATCATTTAGCTGGTATTTTCTCAAGACATTTTTAAATTCCTTTATTTTAATGTTATTCTTTTTTTTTTGCATATTAATATTTGTAGTGTCCCTTTTTATATCCATCAGGAAATTAAAGTCGCCTCCCACAATTACTATTCCCTCAGCTTTCTCCATTGCGTCTGATAGGGCTTTTATTCCAGTCTCTATTTGCCCATAATTTGGAAGGTACAAATTTATTATTGTAAATATTTTTCCATACAGCTTAAGTTTTATTATTAATAACCTCCCATCCTTACCTTCATATTTTTGTATTATTTGGACTGGTATATCCCTATGAAACGCAATCGATACACCTTTTGATTTAGAGTAAGGAAATGTATCATGTATCCACACACTATAATTTCTATTATTTGTTTTAGGTATGTGATCTGATCGAAAGTGTGTTTCTTGAAATAGCACTATATCAATTTTCTGTTTATTCATAAAATTCAATATTTGATTTATTTTAGAGGGGAAGTTTAGACCTCTGACATTAAAGGAGCAAAACCTTACATTTCCCATAAAGAAAAAAAAATAATAATAAAAATAATAAGAAGAACACGCAAACACTTACTATACTAACACAAATATCACTTAATACCTTCCAATCTACTTCCTTATCCTACCCAATCCATTACCACTCATTCGCCCTAAAATTTACACCCACATATACTCCAACCCACCCCTTTGACACCTCTTATCCCCTAATTATTGACTATACTAGTCTATCTTACCCTAGGTAAGGTCCCTATTGAGGGGGTATCTGATACTGCTGATCTAACTTTACTACCATTCGGCCGTTACATGCTATTTTTCCATTCCTATTCAAATTATTCTCCTTTTCTATATACATCTATTTGCCTTATCATTTATTTATACATCTTCCATCTTACCATCAGGCTTTGAGCTATTTTTTCCCCTTCCAACTATAATGAGGAGACCATAGGAAAATAAACCAGGGGAGAGAGAGGGATATGGTGGAGAGTAGTGAAGAGGGGGAGAGAAAAAAAAAAAAATATTCAAAAAAAAAAAAAAAAAAAAAAGGGGAGGGGGGGGGGGGTAATATTACACACCCATTACTAAGTGTTTAATTAAGGTTAGATATACCACTACATATCTAACATATCCAAACTATATATTAACCTCCCATATCAATAGTGTTTTATTAACCCTAAATTAACATAACCAACCCCAATGTGTATATTTAATAATCTTGTTAACAAATTCATTATTACTATTAAGGCCTGTGACATACCAAATATAATACATCCATACAATTTAGTGACTCTTTCTTGCCTTTTCGACTTACTTCCTTTTACCCATTACCATTATACCCCCCTACATCCCCTCCCTCCCAACACCTATCCTCACCACCCCTTCCCACCTATATCCAACCTCCCCCCCAATCCACTCCCCCTCCCCTCCACCTCAGCCCCCATTTTCCTCCTATCTCCTTCTAATAAAATCCTTAGGCCAGTCTAGTATTTTCACTTCTGGAAGCTGCAATTTCTTCTGAAAGTCCTCTAAATCAGCCATTTCTCTAAATATTACAGTCTGTCCTTCATGCTGAACCTGTAGCTGAAAGGGAAATTTCCATCTATATTGCTTATTTTTAATCCTTAACTGCTCCAATAATGGTTTCAGAGCCCTTCTTTTATCCAATGTTAATTTAGATAAGTCCTGAAAAAAAAGCAAATTTGATCCTTCATACTGTATATGATTATTTTTCCGTACTGCCGCCATGATCTTCTCCTTAGTTTGAGGATAGTGAAGTTTACATATCACATCTCTAGGCATATTGACATCCCCTTTCCTTGGTGCCATAGCCCGGTGCACTCTATCAATTAATATTTCTGCTTTTGATAAGTCCTGCAATATATTACTAAAGATCTTTTGAATTTCTTCCAGGAGCATTTCTGAAGTCACGCTTTCCTTTAAGCCTCTTATTCTTATATTATTCCTTCTACTTCTGTTTTCTTGCTCATCCATAGTACTTACTGCTTGCTTTAAATCCTTTTCTTGCTCTTGCATTTTTTCCTTCACCTGCTTTAGCTCCTTCTCCAAACTTTCCATTCTTATATTCATACCTTCTATTTTACCATGCGTTTCCAACGCAATTGTTTTTATCTCTTGGATTTCTGTTTTATACGCTTTCTCCATCCTCTGAACATAGTGATCCATATCCACCCTTGTGGGTAAGGAGGTTATATAAGCTTTAATATCCCATTCTTCCTTCTCTTTCTCCTTTTTGTCATCTATTTCCATTTCCAGGATATCTATGGGGGAACTATTTCTAGGATGATCTACCATTTCTTCTCCTGATATACCAGATACTAAAGATGATTCCACAGAGTTTATTACCTCCTGAGATAACTGTGATGAATGTGTTATATGTGATGTTTGCATCGATATTTGAGGCTGTAATTGTTGGAAAAATTCCTTAATATGAGTGGTTTGTGTGGCTTGAGCCTCTGTATTGCTTTTACCTTTACTGTCCTTTTTATTCCCTCCAGAGCAAAGTGGTTTATTACCCTTTTTAGGTGCCATTATATATATATATATATATATATATATATATATATATATATATATATATATTCCTTTCTTTTTTCTTTTCTTCTCCTCCTCCCCTTTACTCTATTCCCATTTATCACTGTTTATGCTCCAAATCAAAGCCTCTCATATAACCTCTCATATACTATTCAAAAGCATCTACTTAAGATGGCTGAGGAAAAAAAAAAAAAAAAACACACCATAGAAAAGATGCTATTAAGTTGCCAGTAATCGCAGATATAAAGGTTGCTTACAGATTATTGGTAGCGATTTTCAAGCTTCATGGGGATATGCAAAAAATGCCAGAAAAATGCAATTAAGTTGCCAGTAATCGCAGATATAAAGGTTGCTTACAGATTATTGGTAGCGATTTTCAAGCTTCATGGGGATATGCAAAAAATGCCAGAAAAATGCAATTAAGTTGCCAGTAATCGCAGATATAAAGGTTGCTTACAGATTATTGGTAGCGATTTTCAAGCTTCATGGGGATATGCAAAAAATGCCAGAAAAATGCAATTAAGTTGCCAGTAATCGCAGATATAAAGGTTGCTTACAGATTATTGGTAGCGATTTTCAAGCTTCATGGGGATATGCAAAAAATGCCAGAAAAATGCAATTAAGTTGCCAGTAATCGCAGATATAAAGGTTGCTTACAGATTATTGGTAGCGATTTTCAAGCTTCATGGGGATATGCAAAAAATGCCAGAAAAATGCAATTAAGTTGCCAGTAATCGCAGATATAAAAGTTGCTTACAGATTATTGGTAGCGATTTTCAAGCTGCATGGGGATATGCAAAAAATGCCAGAATCATGCAGTCACTCAGCTCCCCCTGAGCCTTCAGTGATATCACTTTATGCAAAATTGCATCACAGTTTGTGCTCCACCTCCCATATACTAGTCAGCAGCGACCAGCGATAGCAGATGAAAAATAGAGTGCAGTTTAGTCCCCAATATTCACAAGTATATAGGATGCTCACAAGCTGTTAGCTGTGCTTTTTAGGCTTCAAAGAGAAAAGCGCCCCCCCCCCCCCCCCCCCTGAGCTTTCAGCGGTATCGCCTTGTTCAAGATTGCTTCTCCTTTTACTTTTTTACTTTATTTACTTCTTTTTACTTTATTTCCTTACTAACCTTGAACAGTGTCCATAGAGTGGTGGTCAGCATCATATTTTGCTTGTTCAGCTTTACTTTCTCCTGTCACCTTTCACCATCCTTTCACCATCCAGCTCCGTTCTTTTTCGTACCCCCCCGGAGGTTCACGAGCTCTCCCGAGGTTCCCCGAAATCTTTCCGGGATCTCCCGATCTCTGCTGTCCTCTGCCCGACTCCTCTGTGACACTTCCGAGGCTTCCAAAGGGAGGATCACATCTGTCGGCTCCGTCTCTCAAGCCTTAGACACGGACCGGCGCTCGGATCCACTCCCTCGCCCAGCCTCTCTCAGCTTCAGATCTGGCGGCGCAGGGACCAGCACTCCACGGGGTCCTCCAATCCACCGGACGTACGGCTCCAAAGAACGGCGTTCCACGGGCTCTCCACCTCCTCACAGTGATCACGCCAGGCACTCCATCCACTTAGCCACAGGTGAGGGGGTGAAAGGGATATCCCTTATGCAGCTCGGAAATTTGCTGTGTTAGCAATCCCTGAGTGAGTCCTTCCAGGGAGATTTCATATGCAGCTCAGAGTCTCCATAACATAGCTTAGCTTCTGTGCAGATATTAATATATAGGCTCCATAATCTCTTTATGCCACAGCACAGGCACCAGCAGCAGCTTCCTACACCAGCGTGTCAGCATGCCGACCTCATGGAGCTCACCTAGTCAGCAGCTCCTCCCCCCTCCATCAGGTGTCCCTGCTCAAGTGAATTTCCCCCTAATATATTTGAACATGTTGATCATATCCCCCCTTATTCTCCTCTTCTCAAGAGTGAATAAATTCAGTTCCTCTAATCTTTCCTCATAGCTGAGTTCCTTCATGCCTCTCATCAGTTTGGTTGCCCTTCTCTGCACTTTCTCCAGTTCCCCGATATCCTTTTTGAGAACTGGTGCCCAAAACTGAACTGCATATTCCAGGTGAGGTCTTACTAATGATTTGAACAGGGGCAAAATTATATCTCTCTCTCTGGAGTCCATACCTCTCTTAATACAAGGACTTTGCTTGCTTTGGAAACAGCAGCTTATCATTGCATGCTATTATTGAGCTTATGATCTACCAAAACCCCCAGATCCTTCTCCACTATGGATCCCCCCAGTTGTACTCCCCCTAGCATGTATGATGCATGCATATTCTTAGCCCCCAAGTGCATAACTTTACATTTATCAACATTAAACGTCATCTGCCACATAGTCGCCCAATTAGACAGTGTATTGAGGTCGGCTTGTAAATTGGAGACATCCTGTAAGGACGTTATTCCACTGCATACCTTGGTGTCATCTGCAAAGGCAGAAATGTTACTTTTGATCCCAGACCCAATATCATTTATAAAGATGTTAAAAAGTAAGGGTCCCAGCACTGAACCTTGGGGTACACCACTGATAACCTTAGACCATTCAGAGTAAGAATCATTAACCACGACTCTCTGAATTCTGTCTTTTAGCCAATTTTCTATCCATTTACAAACTGATATTTCCAAACCTGTAGACTTTACCTTACACATGAGCCGTGTGTGGGGAACTGTATCGAACACTTTTGCAAAATCCAAGTATACCACGTCCACCGCCACCCCTCTGTCCAAGGTTTTACTTACCTCCTCATAAAAAGAAATCAGATTTGTCTGACAACTTCTGTCTTTCATGAATCCATGTTGTCTGTTGCTTAAAGTGTTTTTGTTCAGCAAGAACTCGTCGATGTGGTCTTTTACTTTCAATGATTTTTATTAAATTTTACAAAATAAAAACAAAACAAGTAAAAGATAGCACCTCCCCTTTTTAAAGTCAGGGGGTGCATAATGAAGTACCAGTGTTTAACAGGCGTTACATAAAGTTGAAAACAGTCACATTTACATTGAAATAGGAGTAACAATCCAGAAAGGTAACTATGAGGATTATGCACTAAAGAAGCCTCAGGCTATAACCTATACCTGATAGGAAGATGGAATGCTGGGGGGAAGCCGTACCCCATCCCAAGGGGAGCACACTGTGGAGACGGCCTCTCACTCCAACCCCATCTCCGAATGGCCCGCAAGAGACAGTGCAGTAGTGGGCTGCCTATCTCCTATATCTAGCACATAGATAAACCAAAGGTCAATCGACTAATCAATCGCTGTGTGTAGGGGTCAGAGAGGAACCTACACCTGTAACAGGAGTGCTGAACTGAAAGTCCAGAGCAAACTCAGTGTGAGCGTGAGGATACCTAGCTGTGCCAGGGGGCTTCTGCCTGCTGTCGTATCTGGATACAAGAGATCAAAACACTGGAGCACGATGTGGTCTTTTATTAAAGACTTTGATCCTTTTTAAATATAGGCAACACGTTCGCCCTGCGCCAATCCAGTGGGACTATTCCCGTCATTAATGAGTCCCTAAAAATTAGATACAATGGCTCTGAAATTACAGAGCTCAATTCTTTTAGGATCCGTGGGTGGATGCCATCAGAGCCAGGTGCTTTATCCACCTTTATTCTGTCCAAATATTTCTGGACCATATCACTTTTGAGCCATTGTGGATCATTTGGGGCTGTCACTATCACCCCCATTATGGACATGCGCTCCCCCATGCTCTTTTGTGTACACAGAGCTGAAGAAAGTATTTAATAAATTAGCCTTCTCTTTGTCCCCAGTCACCCACTCTAGATTATTTTGTAAAGGGCCTACATGCTCAGACTTGACCTTTTTTACTATTAATATATTTGAAGAATTTGTCCTACTATCTTTTGCAATCTGTCGTTCGTTTTGAATTTTTGCATCCTTGATTTCCTTTTTACATAGAATAATTTTAATGGTTCAGCGTCACACAACACCTAACAAATATGGCACCCCATCCCTGAAAGTTTGAAACATGAATCAAAAGACAGAAAGGGAAATTAGCGGTGCTAATTAACCAATATAATCAATTAAAGTACAGAATTTGTAATACAAATATTTATTAAATTTCAAGTTAAAATCAGTAGCAAATTCTACTTAAAAAATACAAGATAATACAATACAGTGGTCGCTCTTGTCAGACACACATAATCCCAACATGTTTCGCATTAGGTTGCTTCTTCAGGGGATGTGTGAATGTTTGAACAGTATCTAAACCAAAAATACAAAATAATATAATAATGAAATATATCATAAAAGTCATAAGTGCAAACATAAGAGAGAAAAAAAAAAAACAACAACACACACATACCAAACCCACCTTAAACCACTACGTAGATGGTAAAGTAGGGAATTGTCCACCTCAAAGGTTAGCCGCAGCAGCGCTGAATCGCAGGGGGCTAAAAAACCAGCCCAGGATAACTAACAATAGGAAAGTGTACAATGAAGGTAGAGTTTTGGGATTTTAGGGTAATTGAAAGTTCTTTGATAAATGACTCAGTATAAAGATTGTTAAATTAGATCAACCTAAAGGGGTAAAAACCCTCTGAAGTACAGAAATGACGAAAAAATAATACAAAAGTATTTTAATTTCAGATATATTACTTACATGAGTTAGATGGTTGTAAAAGTAAGGGCGCGCGTATGCATGCACCTCTATGTAGATAAATCTGTATCCTATCCTACCCATTTATTCTAACGTTAATTTTTGTTTTCTTTCTAATTGACCGCCCAGTTGGTACCTTCGTGAAGGTGTGTCTCTTTAAGTGCTCAATTTTCAATACGCGCGCCCTTACTTTTACAACCATCTAACTCATGTAAGTAATATATCTGAAATTAAAATACTTTTGTATTATTTTTTCGTCATTTCTGTACTTCAGAGGGTTTTTACCCCTTTAGGTTGATCTAATTTAGCAACCTTTGTACTGAGTCATTTATCAAAGAACTTTCAATTACCCTAAAATCCAAAAACTCTACCTTCATTGTACACTTTCCTATTGTTAGTTATCCTGGGCTGGTTTTTTAGCCCCCTGCGATTCAGCGCTGCTGCGGCTAACCTTTGAGGTGGACAATTCCCTACTTTACCATCTACGTAGTGGTTTAAGGTGGGTTTGGTATGTGTGTGGTGTTGTTTTTTTTTTTTTCTCTTATGTTTGCACTTATGATATATTTCATTATTATATTATTTTGTATTTTTGGTTTAGATACTGTTCAAACATTCACACATCCCCTGAAGAAGCAACCTAATGCGAAACATGTTGGGATTATGTGTGTCTGACAAGAGCGACCACTGTATTGTATTATCTTGTATTTTTTAAGTAGAATTTGCTACTGATTTTAACTTGAAATTTAATAAATATTTGTATTACAAATTCTGTACTTTAATTGATTACATTTGTTAATTAGCACCGCTAAAATCCCTAATTTCCCTTTCTGTCTTTTGATTCATGTTCCTTTTTACATATTCTGTTAAATTCTTTGTAACATTTAAATGACACTAGTGATCCTTCATTTTTTATATTTTTTAAAAGCTCTTCTCTTACAGTTTATAGCTTTTTTAACTTTGGCTGTGAGCCACATAGGTTTTGTTTTTAGCCTTTTAAACTTATTGCCCATGGGAATATACTTTGCAGTGAGGTCCCAAACAGTCTTTTTGAAGAATTCCCATTTCTGTTCTGTGCCCATTGAAGCAAATATTCTCTCCCAGTCTAAGTCCTGGAGAGCAACCCTCATCCTTGGAAAATTTGCTCTCTTGAAGTCACAGGAATTATTTTCCGATCCATATCAAGACATTTCTGATGCGCAGCCACTCTTGGTATTGGATCAGCAAGAGGAGGTAGCAACAACCGCTACTCAGCAGTCTGACGACAGTACCCAGATCAGCCCAAGGAGGAGGTTGGTACCCGGTGTTGCTGCCTACTCCGAGATCTCTACTTATAGTGGTGGGGAAGGTGACGTCGATGATGACGTGTCTAGTGATGTCACGTGGGTGCCCACAAGAGAGGAAGAGGACGGGAGTTCAGAGGGAGATATGGACCAGCAGATAGGGAGGAGAAGCAGGAATAACTTACATTGCACAGGAGGGACAAAGCAGACTGCAAATGTATCAGGAGCGAGTCATCGACCATGTACGGTCACATCTGGCGCTCCCAGGACACCGGCACATGGCTCCGCAGTGTGGGCTTTTTTTAACGTGTCCGCTGCTGACAATAGCCTTGCCATCTGCAATCTTTGCAGTCAACGCATTAGTCGCGGTAAGCCCAACACTCACCTAGGGACGACCGCCTTAAGAAGGCACATGAGCAGCCATCATCGAGCCCAGTGGGAGCAACGGAACACACAAAGCCACACTCCAGGCTCTCACCGTCCAGCCTCGTCTTCTACTTCTCCTTCTCCTCTCTCCTCACAATTGTCCTCCACTCCACCTTCCATCACGCCAAGCTCACGGTTTTCTGCAAAAAGGCAGGCTTCCGTGGGCCTAATGTTCGAGCGTAAAAAAAATGATGACGCCGGATAACCCTCTTGCCCAACGGTTGACGGCTGGCTTGTCAAAACTCATAGCCCGCCAACTACTGCCATATAAACTGGTGGACTCAGAGGCAAATTCTTTCGCAAATTTGTGGCCATTGGAACACCACAATGGAAGGTCCCAGGAAGGAAGTATTTCTCAGAGAAGGGAATCCCAGAGCTATATGGCCATGTTCAGCGGCAAGTGAATGTATCTCTGGCACACAGTGTCGGAGCCAAGATACATCTGACCACAGACATGTGGTCTAGCAAACACGGGCAGGGAAGGTATATCACTTTTACTGCCCACTGGGTGAACCTTCTGATGGCCGTCAAGCATGTAACCCGTGGCACCCGTGTAGATTTGGTTTTACCGCCACGGATTGCATTCAGGTCTGGCTCTTCTTCTCCTCCTCCTCCTACTCCATCCTCCTCCCTCTCCTCCTCGGCTGACTCCTCTTTTTCCGCTGCTAGTGTCTCTTGTGCTGCGCTGCCCAAGCTCCCCAGAACTTATTCGACATGCCAGGTGAGACGTTGCCATGCCATGCTGCGTCTGTTGTGCCTGAAAGCCAAGAGCCACACTGGCCCGGCACTCCTTTCAGCTTTGCGTTCACAGGCAGATCAGTGGCTAACACCGCTCAATTTTACAGTTGGTAAAGTGGTGTGTGACAACGGTGCCAATCTGCTTAGCGCATTGAAACAGGGCAAAATGACGCACGTGCCATGCATGGCACACGTCTTACACTTGGTCGTGCAGCGATTCGTGTTCAAATACCCTGGGGTCCAGGACATCTTGCGGCAGGCAAGGAAAATCTCGGCCCATTTCAGAAGATCTTACAGGGCCATGGCTCGCCTTGCTGACATTCAGCGGCGACACAATCTGCCGGTCAGACGTCTTATTTGCGATTGCCCGACGCGATGGAACTCAACCATCTATATGCTTGATAGGCTGCTCCAGCAGAAATGTGCAGTTAACATCTACCTGTATGAACTCTGCGGCAGAACAGGTTCCGGGGAGCTGTTTTTTTTTCACCGCGCCAGTGGCTGCTAATGCGCGACACATGCAGACTTCTGCGGCCATTTGAGGAGATCACCAAACTGGTCAGTCGCAGCCATGGCGCCATCAGTGACATGGTACCTTTTGCCTTCTTTATGGAGCGTGCATTGCGTCGTGTCATTGATCAAGCTGTGGAGGAGCAGGAGCAGGAAGATGAGGAAGTCGCAATGATGGATGAATTTCCAGGGGGGCTACTCTATCTGAGACAAGTCAACAACAGGAGTCTGAAGAGGAGTCAGAGGAGGATGGTGCCGGGGCGGATGAGGAGGAGCAAGAAGAGCATGCTTTAAACCTTTCTGGGACCCCTGTTGTTGTGCGTGGATGGGGAGAGGAGAATGAAGAGGACGACATTATCCTGGATGATGAGCAGGAGCCAGGCCACCACACCGCTTCCAGTTTAGTGCAAATGGGGGCCTTCATGCTCCAGTGTTTTAATAGGGACCCCCGTATAAAAAGCATAAGGGTCAAGGACCAGTACTGGGTGGCAACGTACTTAGAACCCCAGTACAAACACAAAATGGCAGAAATGCTACCGCCGTCACAGAGGGCTGTCAGAATGCAGCACTTCCAGGCCTTGCTTAGAGAAATGCTGCATTCTGCTTTTGCGTGCGCTGGCAGAGGAGCAATTCCCACTCCCAGAGAAGGAGTTGCGGGTACCAATCCAACAGCGCCTGCAAGAAGAGGTCGGTTTGAAGATGTGTTGGTGACTTCGGATATGAGGTCATTCTTTCAGCTGACCCATCGGCAGGTGTCATCCGGATCCAGCATCAGGGAACGCCTAGACCGTCAGGTGTCCGACTACATCGGGTTAACGACCGATGTGGATGCTCTGAGGAGTGATGAACCCCTGGACTACTGGGTGGGCAGGCTTGACCTCTGGCCAGAGCTTGCCCAATTTGCAATCGAACTGTTGGCTTGCCCCTCATCCAGTGTCCTGTCCGAAAGGACGTTCAGCGCAGCAGGGGGGATCGTGACCGATAAGAGTACTCGCCTAGCTCACGACAGTGTTAACTACCTCACATTTCTAAAAATGAATGAGGCATAGATCTCGGAGGAATTCAACACATGTGACCAATAGACCATGTATATGTCTATAAACAATTTTTTAAATCGAGCACACAGACCTTCTTTCTTCATTTGGCTCACTTCCTTGTCCAAAAAAAGCACACCATACTATATGCCCGTACCCTCCTCTTTGAAGAGGTTGAGCGGTGTCATATTTCTACTGGGGCTGCTTATTATGAGGGGCTCCCATCATCCCTGTGCTTTGCTGACTTCCTCCTGGGGCTGATTATTATGAGGGGCTCCCACCATCCCTGTGCTGTGCTGACTTCCTCCTGGGGCTGTACCTCTGCTGTGCATATTATGAGGGGCTCCCACCATCCCTGTGCTATGCTTATTATGAGGGGCTCCCACCATCCCTGTGCTGTGCTGACTTCCTCCTGGGACTGCTTATTATGAGGGGCTCCCACCATCCCTGTGCTGTGCTGACTTCCCCCTGGGGCTGTACCTCTGCTGTGCATATTATGAGGGGCTCCCACCATCCCTGTGCTATGCTTATTATGAGGGGCTCCCACCATCCCTGTGCTGTGCTGACTTCCTCCTGGGGCTGCTTATTGTGAGGGGCTCCCACCATCCCTGTGCTATGCTGACATCCTCCTGGGGCTGCTTATTATGAAGGGCTCCCACCATCCCTGTGCTGTGCTGACTTCCTCCTGGGGCTGTACCTCTGCTGTGCATATTATGAGGGGCTCCCACCATCCCTGTGCTATGCTTATTATGAGGGGCTCCCACCATCCCTGTGCTGTGCTGACTTCCTCCTGGGGCTGCTTATTATGAGGGGCTCCCACCATCCCTGTGCTGTGCTGACTTCCTCCTGGGGCTGCTTATTATGAGAGGCTCCCACCATCCCTGTGCTATGCTGACATCCTCCTGGGGCTGCTTATTATGAGGGGCTCCCACCATCCCTGTGCTGTGCTGACTTCCTCCTGGGGCTGTACCTCTGCTGTGCATATTATGAGGGGCTCCCACCATCCCTGTGCTATGCTTATTATGAGGGGCTCCCACCATCCCTTTGCTGTGCTGACTTCCTCCTGGGGCTGCTTATTATGAGGGGCTCCCACCATCCCTGTGCTATGCTGACATTCTCCTGGGGTTGCTTATTATGAGGGGCTCCCACCATCCCTGTGCTGTGCTGACTTCCTCCTGGGGCTGTACCTCTGCTGTGCATATTATGAGGGGCTCCCACCATCCCTGTGCTATGCTCATTATGAGGGGCTCCCACCATCCCTGTGCTATGCTCATTATGAGGGGCTCCCACCATCCCTGTGCTAAGCTCATTATGAGGGGCTCCCACCATCCCTGTGCTATGCTGACTTCCTCCTGGGGCTGCTTATGGTGCAGGTGTCAGTGCTGTATATCACGGTGCTGAAGTCAGTACACTCTATCACGGTGCTGCTGTCAGTGCTGTATATCACGGTGCTGGTGTTAGTGCTTTATGTCACGCTGCTGATGTCAGTGCTCTCTATCACGGTGCTGGTGTCAGATCACTCTATCACGGTGCAGGTGTCATTGCTGTATGTCACGCTGCTGATGTCAGTGCTCTCTATCACGGTGCAGGTGTCATTGCTGTATGTCACGCTGCTGGTGATCATCTCCTGCACCCTCTTCTTTGCCTACCCTGACCTTCTCTCTCCTCCATTGCCTTCATGCGCTCCACAGTCCTGAATTGTCACAACAATTTCCCATATAAAAAAGAATGTTTGTAGTTGTCGATCCCAGATTCACCTCATACATACATGTTATGTCATTGGCCATGTGGTGGGACTGTTGCACAGCTATTAATTATTTTGTGGCTGCAAATTTGACCTGTAGGTTTGCAAAGTTTGCCTCCCATTGAAGTCAATGAGGCCCGCCGCCAACGTTACGGTTCGCAAACTATCGGCCGCGTTCGCGGTTCGCGAAACGACCCGTCGGAAGTTCGTCCATCACTAGTCACAAATGAATGCAGCTCTTTCTTCTTAATATATAATTCTATTGTTTTATATAGTTTTATGCCAGTTGTGTGCATATCTCAATTCAGTCAATCAGCTATGCTACATTGTTCATGTGCTAACAAGGATCATGCTGATAGGAGGAGACAGCAGAGTGACAGAGAGATGAGCTCATTAGTCTGTTGCTACTTCTTTCACTTTTCAGTCACAGCATGGGGCTAGATCAAGGGTAGGAAACCTCGCGTTCGCAAAACGTCTCGTCGGAAGTTCGTCCATCACTACACATTTCTACATTACTGAACAATCTTTAAATGAATGTCAATATGGGCACTATGTGGTTTTAGGCATTTTAAACCCTCTGGAAACTGGGCAGAGCACTCCAATAGTGTCTCTTTCTGACTACCAACCTACCATATGCTTTGTTTTTTAGTGTGCTAAATTTGGACCAGATATGCTTTTGAAAAAAAGAATATTTAGTGTCAGCTACATATAGATACAATTGAACTATACATTCTTGAATGCCAAACCCATCCTTTGATGCAGGACAGTATGTTGGCAGATTGATGGTATGTTCTTTAATTTTCTCATTTTTTGTTTTTGTTTTAAAGGTCTGGCAAAATTAATGGAAGCTGAAGTTTCTGTTAATCAGTTGTCAAAAGAACTAGCAGTTAAGGAAAAAGATTTGGCTGTTGCCTCTAAGAAAGCAGATGAAGTCTTGCAGGAAGTGACTCTCAAAGCTCAAGCTGCTGAAAAAGTAAAGATGCAGGTTCAAAAAGTGAAAGACAAAGCACAAGCCATTGTGGATGAAATCGCCATTGCTAAAGCATCCGCTGAAGAGAAACTGGAAGTGGCCAGGCCAGCCCTCGAAGAGGCCGAAGCAGCTTTGCAGGTAACAATTACCCGAAGAGCATATCATTGCCCAGTTCTTTGCCAACCTATACTGTATTTTCTGTGTTCACATTCCAGGTGAACTCTTGCTGTATGTCACATTCACTGCTTTAGAAACATACCCATAAGGGTGGCTTCGCACTGCCCTGCTGCATTTTGACTAAAGCACAGGTAACCCATGGTTTTAGTGCGAGTTAGCTGTGCTTTCCCATAGACTTCAATTACATCCCGTGGTTTTGGTCTACTTTCTGTACACGCAACAAAACTGCAGGACATAATTGAAGTCTATGTGAAAGCACAGCTAAATTGCATGAAAATCATATGTTAGCTGTGCTTTAGCCAAAGCACAGCTAGGCAGTGTGAAGCAATCCTAATATTTTTTATATTTTATATTAGACTTCTGATTGCATACAATTTACTTGCTTGCTACATGCCTTTACAAATATATATTTCATTTTATTGCAAAGATCAATTAAAAATATTTTTTAGTAATAAAGGCAATGCTTTTCATTAAAGTAACAATTTACATGTTTATATAACTGTCCCTTCTAGATGATGCTTGTGTTTTTAGTAGACATGCATTCTTTAAGGCAAAATATCCTATATTTTTCAGACTATTAAGCCTGGTGACATATCAACAGTTCGAAAACTGGGTAGACCTCCTCATTTAATTATGAGAATTATGGACTGTGTTTTGCTGTTGTTCCAAAGAAAGATTGATACAGTGACACCTGATCCAGAGCGAAATTGTGTGAAACCATCCTGGGCAGAAGCCTTGAAACTAATGAACAATTCAGGTTTTCTCAACTCTTTGCTGGAGTTCCGCAAGGTAAATACCTAACAGTTTCAGACGTATAAGCTTTGTTGTTATACATGGTGTCAGAATTAAACCTTCAGAGGTGCAAAATGTGTTCCATAAAATGGACTAGAATTTAATTTTCTGTGGCTGCTTTTTCGAAGTGAAATAAAGTGTGCATAAAGAGAACAAAACTGAGAGACATTTGCCTTTTATAAATATATTATGTGCATACCATCGCTAGTATACAAACTTGTTATTGAGAAAATAACTAATATGAAGGGAATGGCAACAGGTTTTGTTTTCTTTTTGTGCACCACACCTCTATCCAGTCCAAAATACATGAAACGGAAAAATATTAAGACTTGCCTAGATACAAACATCTTTCACGTGTTTGGACAAGCCACCAAAACCCTATTGATATAGATTGTATTATATGTGTCGTGATGCATTGGCAACAAGTATTTACAAGCCTTTGTCAATGGCTGTTAACTATATCTTCTCCAAATCTAAAACTCAAAAAAAGTATTGAAACTAATGCTTACCCTAATGATACAAAAACAAACAAAAAACAAACCACAGTTTGTCCTGCAGGTCCACTTGACGTTCACAAATACATTGTTTCATAAATTCCCCGCTCAAAAAGAAAAAAGCTTTAACTATAAATCTCTAATCCCAAAGGAGAAGTCATTGTATTTAAATTAAATTTACAGTGATGGCAAATATATATAATATCTAGTTTAAAATTGTGCATACTCTCACTTCTGTGTGGTTCCATAGAGTGCCCTCTAATTGTAGGAATTAAACCTTAGAGATGGAAGAATTGTGTTTAGAGTCTTGTGTAAGTGTTAAAACTACATTTTCTAGAAAAGTAAGTAACTGTTCTAGTTAGAGCAGCTTTAATAACACATTATAATCAGAATAGTCATTGGTGGAAATGCAGGTAATAACCAATTCAGCTACCAATGATCATTTGAGAGTGGGTGATGTGATTACTGGTTGTACCACACTACTGATTTTAGAATATTTTGAGCAGTAAAAAATCTTGTAAAAATTTAATGGACTAGAAATATGAAATAAATAATAAGCCCAATAAAATACAGTGATCATTACCTTAAAAACCATTCACTAAAGGTACAGTATATAAATACAGTATTTAGCAAGTACATACTAATAATAGATTATTTATTCAATGAAAATAGACTAACATATTCACATTGTAGGACGATTTTATTAATCCATAAATCAAAAGGGGGTTCACACATTGATTTTGTAAGGTGCAGATATATTTACAGTATAGAAGTTGCAGTACAATTATTACATTGATAAGAAGCAAATTATAGCTTCAGGGTATACAATATAGTGGTAAGCTTTACATGAAAAACTCAAAACCCCCTTTGGACATATGTTGAGTCTAATAAGCATCTATCTCTTACTAAACCAAGGTACTGCCTACTAGAAATAACTCTTCGGTACTAGGCACACACGATTGTGCTGAAACTGGCCTGTTTCTGCTTACAAAGCTGTGCCAACAGAAATTTGTCCTTCATCTGCTTAAAATAATTTTTTTTTTATCTTTATGTGATATGTATAATTAAATATAGACTGTCAAATTAACTCATACTGTACATAATGCTTACGTGTACTATTGAAGCCTCTACAGTTATAGATACACAGACCAATCATGTCAACTGCTAGATTTATCAAAGCAGAAGTGCATGGATCAAACTGATGCCGAAGGCTGCTATTTCAGAAACAGTGATTAGATAATCAGGTCATTGGAAATATTGAATTTCGTAACAGTATGTAATTAGGAAGAAAGTGTGTTCATAGATTGTCATAGAGGAAATAGCTCTTCAGTTACTGAAGGTCAACTGTACTGTACTGTTTGCCATAATGACATCCTCTTCTATTCTATATACATGGTATTTCTGTGTCATACAATAGAAAATAATGAGTTCTCTACATCATGTCTTATAGAGCCTAGCTTATAATACCTTCATGTTATAGTTGTTCAGACCTTCTGTGTTTTTCTTAGTACCACCAGAGATGCAAAATCAGTTAAACCCTGTCCACAGAAAGTAGTATATTTAATTCTGGGGATGTAACATATAAGGGTGTTTCAACACATAAACTCTGTAACATATTTTTTATAGGCTCTACTACTTTACCCTTATGCAGTGCCATAGTGT
Source organism: Lithobates pipiens (assembly GCF_037356315.1). Taxonomy (NCBI): domain Eukaryota; kingdom Metazoa; phylum Chordata; class Amphibia; order Anura; family Ranidae; genus Lithobates; species Lithobates pipiens. Next base: position 286,162,245 of record NW_027507764.1, read on the forward strand.
GGCCTGTGGGCATTCTGCCAGCAATATAACACAGTATATAGACAAATCTAGCCAATTGTCCTTTGCCAATATGTGCAAGTTATGAACACCCACTCAACCTTAAACATACCCACAGTGAATGGGTAAATCTGCCCTCTTTGTAATATGGTAAGTATATAATATATGGTAATTTTAGCATCCCAACTGCTGTATCGATATCCCTAAGGATATACAATATCTCACAAAAGTGAATACACCCCTTACATTTTTGTAAATATTTTATTATATCTTTTCATGTGACCACACTGAAGAAATTAGTAGTGAGTGTACAGTTTGTATAACAGTGTAAATTTGCTGTCACCTCAAAATAACTCAACACAAAGCCATTAATGTCTAAACCACTGGCAACAAAAGCGAGTACACCCCTGCATGATAATGTCCAAATTTAGCCCAATTAGCCATTTTCCCTCCTGATGTCATGTGATTGGTTGGTGTTATAAGGTCTCAGATGTGAATGAGAAACAGGTGTGTTAAATTTGGGGTTATCGCTCTCACGCTCTCATACTGGTCATTGGAAGTTGAACATGGCACCTCATGGCAAAGGACTCTCTGAGGGTCTGAAAAAAAGAATTGTTGCTCTACATAAAGATGACTTAGGCTATAAGAAGGTTGCCAAGACCCTGAAACTGAGCTGCAGCATGGTGGCCAAGACCATACAGTGATTTAACAGGACTGGTTCCACTGAGAACAGGTCAACCAAAGAAGTTGAGTGCACATGCTCAGCATCATATGCAGAGGTTGTCTTTGGGAAATAGACATATAAGTGCTGTCAGCATTGCTGCAGAGTTTGGAGGGGTGGGGGTCAGCCTGTCAGTGCTCAGACCATATGCCACACACTGTATCAAATTGGTCTGCATGGCTGTCATCCCAGAAGGAAGCCTCTTCTAAAGATGATGCACAAGAAAGCCTGCAACAGTTTGCTGATGACAATCAGACTAAGGACATGGATTGCTGAAACCATTTCCTGTGGTCTGATGAGACCAAGGTAAACTTATTTGGTTTAGATGATGCCAAGCGTGTGTGGAGTACAAAGACAAGTGTGTCTTGCCTACAGTCAAGCATGGTGGTGGGAATGTCATGTCATGGTCTGGGGCTGCATGAGTCCTGCCGGCACTGGGGAGCTGCAGTTCATTGAGGTAACCATGAATGCCAATACTGTGACATACTGAAGAAGAGCATGATCCCCTCCCTTCAGAGTCTGGGCCACAGGTCAATATTTCAACATGATAATGACCCCAAACACTCCTCCAAGATGACCACTGCCTTGCTAAAGAAGCTGAAGATAAAGGTGATAGACTGGCCAAGCATGTCTCCAGACCTAAACCCTATTGAGCATCTGTGAGGATTCCTCAAATGGAAGGTAGAGGAGGGCAAGGTCTCAAACATCCACCAGCTTTGTGATGTCATCATGGAGGAGTGGAAGAGGACTCCAGTGGCAACCTGTGAAGCTCTGGTGAACTCCATGCCCAAGAGGGTTAAGGCAGTGCTGGAAAATAATGGTAGACACGCAAAATATTGAAACTTTGGGCCTAATTTTGATAATTTCACTTAGGGGTGTACTCACTTTTGTTGCCAGCGTTATAGAGTTATTTTGAGGGGACAGCAAATATACACTGTTATACAAGCTGTACACTCACTACTTTACATTGTAGCAAAGTGTCATTTCTTCAGAGTTGTCAAATGAAAAGATATAATAAAATATTTACAAAATGTGAGGGGTGTACTCACTTTTGTCAGATACTGTAAGTATGAAAAGATAAATATTGTATATGACAATGCTAAAACACTAACAAAACTTTAGTGCAAAATACAGTAGATAAGTGATAATTATATCTGTGTGCTTAAACTTCCCAAATATAAAGTGCATAGATATTAAAGCTAAAGTAAAGTAAAGCTCTCTTTGTGGAAAATGCACTTCATTAGCTTTGATGAAGTGCAGGTAAAACATTAGGGGTCTAATAGACCCTTAATGTGTCTCAATAACAAGAACCTGTCACAACAAAATGATAGTACATAGAGGACTTTGTCCTATGTGATATAAAAATAAAAGATTTAGTGAAGAAAAATAGTGTAAAAAGAGTTACGCAGTAGAACTTAGAACCTCATCAAAAAAAAATGTTGAGCCCACCCACCCCCAGAAAAGACATAGATACACTTGGATGTAACTGTGTATTAAAACGTGTTACATATCACTGCCAGCCCATTATTTTCTGTTTACTCAGAGCAAGCTCATCTTTTATATTTTACAAAAAACTTTGGTAATGTGTTGTATTTGTGTGCCCTAAAATTAACGCTGGTATACTTTTTATCTGAAAATTTGCACTTGATCAACTATTGCTCAAATTTGGTATTATAAAAAAATGGATCTACCATTTTTTAGTTCACCAGGGTCTCTACTTTCAAAAATATATACCGTTTGTGAGTTTTAACCGATTTTTAGCCCAAAAATAGGTGTTTAAACAAGCACAAAACAAAACAAAATGCAAAAACGGTTCTGGCAACAAAAGTGTTAAATAAATAAGAAGGTCATTATATGAAACTTGTAGATATAGCGTGGTCAGGATAGGAACTACTACTCCAAAGGTCGCAGGCTAACACTTAATTGAATAGATAAGAAAAGGATAAAGAAGACCATCGTGGCACCAAACAAAAAATATTAAAATCCCTCAAATGGCATAAGGGCTCGCCCAGCAGTAAAGTATGTCAGCCTAATCTCCCTTAGGCTGTAAAAGAGAACATTACTAACTCTGTGTGTGTGGGCAACCACCCATAATGATGTTGCATTGGGAGGGGCTACAGCACCCAATCTTAGGGAGAGATTGAGCTGACATACCTTAGTGCTGGGCGGGTGCATATGCTGTGTGTGTGTGATTTTAATGGCTTCTGTTTTAACTATTAAAAGTTGGTTGCACTGTCATGGTCTCCTCCTTCCTGTCCTGTCCATTTCTCACCTAATGTTTATGCACTTTATATGTTAGACAATTTATGGACACTTTATGAATTGTCTACACTGAGAGGGAGAGTTGTACCCCTTTTGGGAGTTTTATTTGGACTTTTTTTCACTTTTTATCTATGCACCTATGTTTGGGGATCTTTAGCACAGAATTATTTATCTACTTTGCACTGAGGCTTTATTGTTAGTTTTTAACACTGTATTATATTTATCTATTCATAAAATAATGTATAATGAGTCTTCAACAATTTTTACAAAAAAGCAATTGAAGGTAGTGGGAGAAAGTGTGATACATCCACACAATAAAATAACCATACATAATCTGTAACCAGAAACCAATTGCAGGTAAAACCTTTAGCAATCAATAAAATCAAAGACCTGAGGTATAAACTCTATTTCCTAGAATAACATAACTCTAATGAGTGAACAGTGTGGGGCTTCTGGTCTTCAGTTGGCTTTTGGTATGAATAATGACTAGAGGTGAGAAATTGTTGACAGGTGGCTTATGCTACATTTACACTAGTGCGATTTTCCTGCATCTGTCATCACACTGCAATGCATGACAATGGAAATCACATTATTCCCTATGGTGGACGTTCACTTCAATGCAACGTGGTGCAGTGAAAACTTTTGAAAGGTACAGGTGCAGCTTTTGGTGCAGCATAATGTGATTTGGCCCCACATAATTCAAAGGGAGCACATGAAAAATGCATGTACTTTTGTTTTTGATGCATTTCAGTAGGGTTTTGTATTTTAGGCTTTGTCACATTTGTGTGTTGCATAATGCACCAAAAAATGCACCTTTTGCAGGTACACGGCAGGGCCATTAATTGGTAATCGCACCCCAATACACTTTGCTAAGCCATGTGTTTTGTGCGCATGCCAGAACACGTGGTAAAAAATACCATGTGCTTTGGTGCAGCACAATTTAAAAAAAATGTACTTATTTTTTGTTGTTTTGCATAGGGCAGCCCATTAAAATGAATGGGCTTCCCTAAATGTTACGTGGGAAAATGCACAAAAATGTGCATGCGCCATCGCACCTACATACATGGGAACAGAGCCTAAGAACAAGTCTCCTCCTTCTACAAAAATGCATGAAAACACATCAAAAACACACAGAAAAAGATACAAAAACACACAAAATGCATGACTGAAGCAATACTAGTGTGAACCTAGGCTTATATGGATTGTATATCTAGACCTTCGTGTCTCTACAACATATGACCAGGCCTTGTTCTAATACACAGAGATGGTAATGTCCATGGAACGTCATGCCTGTATTTTCCCATCAGTCAAATGGTCTCTTTTGCAAAGTAATGATGCTGCTTCATACTTATACTTAAAGTGGTTGTAAACCCTTACAGACCACTTTGTGCTACAGGTAAGCCTATAATAAGGCTTACCTGTAGCTACCCAGGATATCTCTTAAACCTGCACGGTTTAGGAGATATCCCCTGTATTTGCATGTGCTGACGTCATCTGCACATGCGCACTGACAACTGAAGCAATGGCATGTATGTGCCATTGCTTCAGTCAGTGTGCCATTACCGTGCGCATGTGCGGGAGCGACGTCATTGTGGCTCTGGCCAATCACAGTGCCGGAGACGCGATACACGGAAGTAACCCCCAGGAGTGATGTCAGCTGCCGGAGCGGTGTATGGGCACCGCAGCGAGGGCTTCGATTGGTGAGTATTACATAATGAGCTAGTCTGCTATGCATACTAGCTCATTATGCCATTGTCTTGCAGGTGTTAGTTTTTTTTTTTTTTTTTGTAAAGTGAGTTTACAACCTCTTCAAAGTAGAACTTTAGTCAGTAAATTATGTTCTGATGGATCACTTTAAGCTGGCCCCTTTTGCAGGTATAGCTATGTAAAACAATAAAAAAAATGAGTGCCTATACTGTTTAAAATCCAGTATTACTCTGTCTCACTCTGCTCTGCACATGCTCAGTTGCTCTCTATTTTTAGGCACAGTGCAAAAATATTGCTATTATTTCATTTCTGTGCTTTTTCTTATAAATGTGCCTTTTTAGATGTTGCTCACCAGTGATGGTCCCTATTGTAAACCTTCCCTGTACTCTTGTTCTTAATCATATATATTTTGTTGTGAATGGAATATTGGCCTTGGTCTGTTTTCTGAATTATTCATATTTTAACTGTAATCTAATGCTGTACCTGTTATATTTAGGACTCTATCACCGAGGAAATGGTTGAACTACTGCAGCCATACCTGGACATGGAAGACTACAACCTTGAATCAGCCAAAAAAGTGTGTGGCAATGTAGCAGGGCTCTGTTCCTGGACACAAGCCATGGCATATTTCTATGGAATTAACAAGGAAGTTCTCCCCTTAAAGGTATGGAGTCTGTGTTTACTATAGTAATAAAGTTTCTGAACAGAACACATTATACACTCACTGACCACTTTATTAGGTACTAATGATCAATTGCTCGGTAACGCAAATTGCTAATCAGCCAATCACATGGCAGCAACTCAACACAATTAGGCATCTAAACGTGGTGAAGACGACTTGCTGAAGTTCAAACCAAGCATCGGAATGGAGAAGAAAGGGGATTTAAGTGACTCGTGGAATGGTTGTTGGTGCCAGATGGGCTGGTCTGAGTATTTAAAAAAACGCTGATCTACTGTGATTTTTACACACAACCATCTCTAAGGTTTACAGAGAATGGTCCAAAAAAGAGAAAATATCCAAAGAGCGGAAGTTATGGGGGTGAAAATGCCTTGTTGATGTCCAAGGAGAATGGGCAGACTGGTTTGAGATGATAGAAAGGCAACAGTAACTAAAATAATAACCCCTCTTTACAACCAAGGTATGCAGAATACCATCTACGAACGCACAACACACCGAACCTCAAAGAAAATGAGCTACAGGAGAAGAAGACCACACTGGGTGCCACTCCTGTCAGCTAAGAACAGGAACCTGAAGCTACAATTCACACAGGCTTACCAAAATTGGACAATAGAAGATTGGAAAAACGTTGCCTGGTCTCATGAGTCTCGATTTCAGCTGTGACCTACAGATGGTAGGGTCAGAATTTGGCATAAACAACATGATCCATCATACCTTGTATCAATGGTTCAGACTGATGGTGGTGGTGTTATGGTGTGGGGGTATATATTCTTAGCACACTTTGAGCCCCTTAGTACCAATTGAGCATCATTTAAATGTCACAGTCTACCTGAGTATTGTTGCTGACCATGTCCATTTCCTTATGACTACAGTGAACTCATCTTCTGATAGCTACTTCCAGCAGGATAATGCACCATGTCACAAAGCTCAAATCTCAAACTGATTTCTTGAACATGGCAATGAGTTCACTGTACTCCAATGGCCTCCACAGTCACCAGATTCCATCCATATGTGGGAAATTATTCCTGTCTATTAGGCTTACAAGAAGTCACTCTGTGAAGACAGTAGGGTTGATTTACTAAGCAAGTTCACTTTTCAATATGAATTTTCACTTTGCAGACAGATTTTCACTTAGCTTAGTGAATGTGATGAAAATACATTTTGCAGAGAATGCCCAATAACAAAAAAAAGAAAATTGGTATATTTTCTTATATATGATTCGATGATTGAAGTCAGCAACGCTTCACCTCATTTATTAAAGTGGAATTCCAGGCTATACCTAAAAAAATCTAAAAATGCTTCCAGCCCCTATTTTCAGGCCACTCCAATCACTTGATCCAAGTCCCCTGTATCAGCCAGCGGTGGTTACAGGGGAGGAGGGGGAATGCTAACAATGGATGGGCCATAAGAGCCTATGGGTGATATCACACTTCCAGGCATTACCAGCTGATGCCGAGTGCTCTCTCTCTCTGCCACTGGCTGACACTGGAAAGCTCAAGTGACTGGCCTGGAGTGGGCTAAAAATAGGTAAGTATATACAATATTTTTACACAGGTTAGTCAGCATAGTTGTTAGAAGGGGCATTTTTAAGATTAGCTAAGTATATTCTGAAATTCCACTTTAAGCTTTGTGAAAATACCCTTGCAAGGTGAATATTTGCTTAGTAAACAGACTATTTTTCATTTAGTAAAACATTTAGTAAAACAAGTAAGGTTTAACTGCTGTAATGCCGCGTACACACGTATCAGACTATCCGGCGGACTTAGTCTGGCGGACAAACCGCCGGACTGTCCGCCGGACTTTCCGAACGAGCTACCTGCCCACACATGGCACTTTTTCGGCGGCCTAGGTCCGGCGGACTAAGTCCGCCGGACTATCCGCTGTATTGCTGGACTATCCGCCGTACTTTTGAAATGAACGGACTCGCCCACATACATGGAGAAGTCCGTTCATTTTGAGCGTGGCTCCAGGTAGCCAGGACCAGCGAAGGAGGCGTACCATACCATACCTGGTATGGACTTAAAGGGGAATCCCTACGCCGAAAAAACAGCATAGGTGCCCCCCCAGGTCCATATAAAACCATTATCCGAGCACGCTACCCGGCCGGCCAGGAAAGGGGGTGGGGACGAGCGAGCGGCCCCCACCTTCTGAGCCCCACCCCAAAGCACCTTGTCCTCATGTTGATAAGGACAAGGGCCTCTTCCCGACAACCCTGGCCGTTGGTTGTCGGCGTCTGCGGGCAGGGGGCTTATCGGAATCCGTGAGCCCCCTTTAATAAGGGGGCCCCCGGATCCCGGCCCCCCAACCTATGTGAATGAGTATGGGGTACAATGTACCCCTACCCATTCACCTGTGAAAAAATGTTAAAAAAACACAACACACAAGGGTTAAAATAGTTTATTGCACAGCTCGGGGGGTCTTTTTCCTTCTTCGGGGTCTTCTCGCCGGACTCCTCCGCCATCTTCTGCTGGCTCTTTTACTAGCGGAGGAGCCCGGCTTTCTTCTTCGCCACCGCCCTCTTCTTCCGACTTCGGGGGTCTCGTCTCCCTCTTCTAGGGTCTTGTCCCCCTCTTTGGTTCTTCTTGCCGGGCCACCGCGCCTTCTAGCTCTTTTACAAGCGGTGGCCCAGTCTTCTGTCGCCGCTGTCTTCTGGCCTTCTGTTCTTCTCTTCTCTTCTCTTCTGTTCTCTCCTTCTCTTCTTGAGCTGTTGCCTCGTCCCTGTCTCTGGTCACAATGACAGGGACGCGGAGTGCCGCGACTTATATAGGGACATCACCAGATGATGTCCCCTCCCATTATAATGTCACAGTCCCAGCATCCTCTTTTCCACCGGATTGTTTGATCATGTGTACGGGGCTTTATAGGTGCTTTTTTGAACTTGGTATCATGAGCTGGCCATTGCTTTCATTGAGTAGGATGGTGGCTAAAGAGATAGCAATGTCTGCCTGAGAGTATGTCTGTATTGCCATATCTGTTGTTTAGATATTAGATTGCAAAGCTTACACTATCTGTAATTACATTCTGCAAATGCTTATGTGGACATTAATGTGATAATTTAAAATGCAAAGTAAACTTTAAAATAGTACTTCATTTGAGTTAGGCCGCGTACACACGCGGGGACTGTTCGCTCAACTTTGTTCGTCAAACAGTTTCAGCGGACAGTCCGCTCAAAATTAGCATGGACGGACTTGCCCACACACGACGAACGAACAGTCCGCTGAAACTGTGCGCGATGACGTGAACGGCACGTACGACGGGACTAGAAAACGACGTCCTATACACTGCAATGCAACCTTCGGCGTGTAAATTCTTTCTGAGCATGCGCGAGACTTAGTTTGACGAACAAGCCTACACACGGGCGGACTGTCCGCTCAAACCAAGTTTCAGCGGACAGTTTTTCGGAATTTCCGAAAAACTTTGTTCGTCAGACTGTCCGCTGAAACTGTCCGCTGAAGCCCACACACGAGCGGACTGTCCGCCGAAACACTGTTCAGCGGACAAAGTTGAGCGAACAGTCCCCGCGTGTGTACGCGGCCTTACAGTTCTCAGGTTTCTTAGCTATTTAGTATGCTGTATTTTTATTCTTGAGTTATATATTTGGCTAAAAATGTGCAACATTGTGTTATGTTCAGTTTCATTATATATTTATATTGTTCCATCTCCCTCCTGCTAGTTTCCAGGCATATTCTCCTGATTAGCTGGAGTTAGCTGTGCACAATGAGAATAATTAGCTCTTCATGGAGTTGAAATGGGAAATTGTAAAATACGTACAGCAAAATTCCTAGAATCTAATTTTAGGTTTACTTTCCAGACCTCTAGATGCTTAGTCCCAAATTTTTCCAGCATCACACAGGGCGTTCTATTCTATTGACTTCCATTTACTAAGAGTCCCGGGAAGTACTGGGCGCTTTACATGTAATGGCTCCCATTTCAGGCAATTAAGAGTTCAACTAGGTGAACAAGTGAAAGAAAAATTGTGTTATTAGTGGCAAACAAACCTTAGTAAATTCAAAATCGCTAATCAGTGGTTCCGTGGATCTGCAAGTGCCAATTGCTACCAAGTTATTATGTAGCATTTCACTGAAACCATGATCCATTAATGTGAATAAAACATTTTTATGTGAGATGTGATTTACCTCGTGTGCATCTATTTATATATATCCCAATTAGTATTCCTAGTTTGTTTTCTTCTTTTGCTAACGACTGCATTTATGAATGAGTATTGCAGAGTAATGTCTGCTATTCTTTAAAGTTACATGCATTGAACATTTAAGTTACATATCTGTTATTCATTTTTTTATTTTTTTATTTAGTTGACTATAAAGCAGTAATTATTTATGTTCATTCTTTGATCATACTACACTGTTATGCAGGTCACGGCATACTTAGCACGATGGCTTGGTGGTCTTCTCAGATGTCTACAAATCACTCAAGTTATCCCAGCCAATATACCACCCACTAGGGATGGCTGAATGGTTCGCCCGGCGGTCGGTTCGCGGCGAATTTCGCCTGTTCGCGATTCACCCGATCGGCGGACTGTTGACGCTGTTCGGCCGGCGGACTTATGTGTTTACAGTGTGAAAGAACTTTGACCCATGATGACACATCCATCATGGGGTACAGGACAGCCAATTGAGACATTTCAGCACATGGACAATTGGACATTCCCCCTAACTTATAAATATACCCGATCTGGCGGCCATTTTACATTCTTTCTTCTGTCACTATAGGGAGAGGTTGCTGTGTGGAGCAGGGAGAGACTGCAGTGACACAAATCGCTAGCTATTAAGTCCACAAAAGTCCTTTTAAGGACTGGTATGGTATAGAGTAGTACAGTATATAGGGTTGAGTGAACTGCTGTGCTTGTAAATCCAGCAGCCTGTCTTTAGTGAGTGCAGGGAGTGACAGGACGCTGTGTGTAGCAGGGAGGGACAGTCAGTTTAATCATTAGCTGTTACTATTAGGTCCACAAAGGTACTTTTAAGGACTGGTATGGTATAGAGTAGTACAGTATATAGGGTTGAGTGAACTGCTGTGCTTGTGATTCCAGCAGCCTGCCTTTAGCAGGGAGGGACAGGACGCTGTGTGTAGCAGGGAGGGACAGTCAGTTTAATCATTAGCTGTTACTATTAGGTCCACAAAGGTCCTTTTAAGGACTGGTATGGTATAGAGTAGTACAGTATATAGGGTTGAGTGAACTGCTGTGCTTGTGATTCCAGCAGCCTGTCTTTAGCAGTGAGGGACAGGACGCTGTGTGTAGCAGGGACAGTCCGTTTAATCATTAGCTGTTACTATTAGGTCCACAAAGGTCCTTTTAAGGACTGGTATGGTATAGGAGTAGTACAGTATATAGGGTTGTACACGTATAATATTCTTTCTTCCAAATATAGAAAGAATATTATATTTGACTGCTGCCCTATTCCGTAGCAGTCCTTTATCAGTATAGGTACTGAGGTACAGTCTGCTAATCCCTAGCTACTAGTTCCACAAAGGTCCTTAAGGACTGGTATAGGTCCACAATATATAGGGTTGTGGTGCACTGCTGCAGATTGCTGCCCTATTCTGCAGCAGTCCTTTATCAGTGTAGGGACTGAGGTACAGTCTGCTAATCACTAGCTACTAGTTCCACAAAGGTCCTTAAGGACTGATATAGGTCCACAATATATAGGGTTGTGGTGCACTACTGCTGACTGCTGCCCTATTCTGCAGCAGTCCTTTATCAGTATAGGGACTGAGGTACAGTCTGCTAATCACTAGTAGGGATGAGCCGAACACCCCCTGGTTCGGTTCGCACCAGAACTTTCGAACGGACCCCAAATTCGTACGAACTTTAGAACCCCATTGAAGTCCATTGGGACTGGAGCGTTTGAAATTAAAAGTGCTAATTTTAATGGCTAATATGTAAGATGCTTTCCTAAAAAGGTTTTGGGGACCTGGCTCCTGCCCCAGGGGACATGGGTCAATGCCTAAAATGTTTTTAAAAATGTCCGTTTTGGCGGGAGCACTGATTTTAATGACGATTAACCACTTCCCACCCAGCCAATGCACATATACGGCCGGGTGGGAGCCGTCTACTTCTGATAGGACGTTCAGGAACGTCCTTCAGAAGGAGCGGGATCGTGCACGCGCGTGCCCGTGCATCGGCGCGATCCCGATGTGCTCGTGTCACCCGGACACGGCGCATCTCAGATCGGCAGGAGGGCTCAGTGATTGGCCCTCCTGATCACATGACGGCCGTGTCCAATGGGGTCGAAAGTGCCCTGTATTGAAGTGGTTAATGTGAAAAAAGTTAAATATTCCTTTAAATATTGTGCCTGGGGGGTGTCTGTAGTATGCCTGTGAAGTGACATGTATTTCCCGTGTTTAGAACAGTCCCTGCACAAAATGACATTTAACGGAAATAACATCATTTAAAACTGCTTGCGGTTTTAATGTTATATCTGGTTCCTGCAATATGGTTGAAAATCATTGAGAAAAATGGCATGGGTAGCCATCCCTGCCCATTACCAGCCCCTTTGGGTCTTGTACGCATATTAGGGGAACCCCGTACCCATATTAAAAAAAGGAAATGCGTGTGGCCCCCAGGCCCTATATACTCAGAACAGCAGTATACAGGCGGTGCAAACAAGACAGGGACTGTGTAGGTTTGTTGTGTTAAGTTGAATCTGTTTGTAATTTTCAACTGGTACATTTTAAAAATGTGTAGCTCCAGTCAAAAAAACTATTTTTAAGCTTTTTGGAAAACATAGGGAAGGGTTATCACCCCTGTATAATTTGTTTTGTCGTCCATCTTTTTTCATCTCACTTGCTGTTGTCTCCTTCAGTTTGCAAGTAGGAGATGTTTGCAAGTTGGATGTTTGAAAGTAGGGGCCTGCCCTATATGCTCTGCAGAAATGGCGGAACAAGGTGTTGGTTTTGCCACAACATTGTAAGCCCTCAAAGTGACTCTTGGTGGGTGCTGGAGCGCCCTGCTGTGAAAAATTATATCAAGAATTGTAATTACATGCCATTGTTGAACAGTGGTAGAAAAATTGACCTTTGGTGGTTGTGGTGCTGGTGCCACAACGCTATAAGTCCTCACAGTTACTCTGGGTGGGCACAGGAACGGGCCCTCCTGTGAAATATTATATCAAGAATTGTAATTACATGTCCCAGTTAAACAGGGGCAGAAAAATTGGCCTTAGGTGATGGTGCCACGACACTGCAACCTCTCCCATATACTCTAGTTTTATTGCAGGAATTAGCCCTGCTGCAAAGCATTGCATCAAAAATTGTAATTAAATGCCCCTGTTAAACAGGGGCAGAAAAATTGGGCTGATGGCATCACCCAGAACCAGAAATGTTCTTCCAACATATCAGCGGAGGAGGAAGAGGATAGACAATCAACATAACAGGACAGTCACTCAGTATCAGCATAGGCAGTCTTGAAGGGATGTGATATTTAAAAAAAAAAAAAATATTCGGTTACATCAGCTTCAGGTGCTTGGTAGCTGTGGGTGATCCAATACTGATTCATCTTGATGAAGGTCAGTCGATCAACTGATTCGGTGGACAGGCGCACCCTGTGATCGGTAACAAAGCCACCAGCAGCACTGAAGGTGCGTTCCGAAAGAACGCTGGATGCAGGACAGGCCAGTAGCTCAATTGCATACTGTGCAAGCTCTGGCCAGTGATCCATCCTCAAGACCCAGTAAGCCAGAGGATTTCCGGTGGGAAAGGTGTCCAAGTCTGACCTTGCCCCTAGGTATTCCTGCACCATGTAAATCAGACGCTGGCGATGGTTGCTGGAACCGATCATACCTTGGGTCTGCGGACTAAAAAATTGTCTGAAAGCATTGGTCAGACGGCCACCTTCTCCACCGCTCCTTCTGACCGATGCCTCAGCAACACGTTGTCCAGGACCAGGAGTTTGTAACCTCCCAGTCTCTGGGAACGCATTGCACATACCTTTCTGCAAGGCCTCCCGGAGATGTCTCATCCTCTGCTCCCTCTGCGACGGCAAGATAAGGCCAGCAACCTTACCCTTGTACCGTGGATCAAGGAGAGTGGCCAGCCAGTAATGGTCCCTCTCCTTGATCTGAAGAATACGAGGATCCTTCCGCAGGCTTTGCAAGATCAGGGAGGCCATGCAGCCTAGGTTAGCTGAGGCATTCGGTCCGGAGTCCTCTGGGTCACTAAGGACAACATGATCCGTAGCTACCTCCTCCCAGCCAAGTACAAGTCCACGGGTTTCTTGGGACTGTAAATCATCCCTACAAGACTGCTGCTGCTGCTGATGCTGAGTGCCAGCCTCCACCTCCATGCTGACACAATCCTCGTCCTCCTCCTCATCCTCTTCCTGTGTGATGGGTGGCACAGCAGGAACACTGTCTGGATAAAGGGGGCCTTGAGAGGCAAGGAAGTCCTCCTCTTCCTGCCTCTGTTCTGCCTCAAGTGCCCTGTCCATTATTCCACGCAGCGTATGTCCAAGAGGTGGACAAGAGGTACAGTGTCACTGATGCATGCACTGTCACTGCTCACCATGCTTGTGGCCTCCTCAAATGGTGACAGGACAGTGCATGCATCCCTGATCATGCCCCACTGGCGTGGTCAGAAAAAACCCAGCTTCCCTGACCCTGTCCTGGTGCCGTAGTCGCACAGGTACTCATTGATGGCCCTCTGCTGCGTGTGCAGCCGCTGCAGCATGGCCAACGTTGAGTTCCACCTGGTGGGCATGTCACATATAAGGCGGTTCTTGGGCAGGTTCAACTCCTTTTGGAGCTCAGCCAGCCGAGCACAGGCATTAAATGATTGGCGGAAATGCACACAGACTTTCCTGGCCTGCTTCAGGACATCCTGTAAGCCCGGGTACCTGCCCAAGAACCGCTGCACCACCAGGTTAAGGACGTGAGCTACACAGGGCACATGGGTCAGTTGTCCCTGTCAGAGGGCGGAGAGGAGGTTGGTGCCATTGTCGCAAACCACCATTCCTGGCTTAAGCTGGCGTGGCGTCAACCACCTCTCGGCCTGCCCCTGCAGAGCTGACAAAACATCCGCCCCTGGAACGCCTACGGAGCACCGCTGGTTCTGAGGACGGAGCACTGGAAGATGCCATTGAGGAAGAAGAAGAGGAGGGGGTGGAGGAGAGGGTGTGTCACAACCAATAGTAGCATTTTGGAGGCATGGTGGCGGAACAACCTCCAACACTACTGCACCTTGTCCTGCATCCTTCCCAGCTGCCAGAAGAGTGACCCAATGGGCCGTGAAAGACAGGTAACGTCCCTGTCCATGTCTGCTGGACCATGAGTCAGCGGTAATATGCACCTTACCGCTGACTGCCCTGTCCAGCGAGGCAAGGACATTGCCTTCCACATGCCGCTAGAGAGCCGGAATCGCCTTCCATGAGAAAAAGTGGCGTTTGGGGACCTGCCACTGAGGAACCGCACATTGTACAAACTCATGCAAGGGGGCCGAGTCTACCAACTGAAAAGGCAGCAGTTGAAGTGCTAGCAATTTAGCCAAGCTAGCATTCAACCGCTGGGCATGTGGATGGCTGGGAGTGAACTTCTTTCGCCGGTCCAGCAGCTGGGGCAGGGACATTTGCCTGCTATAATCGGACGTGGGTGTACTGCTAGCAGAGTGCCCGGAAGCACTTGGCTGTGACACACCTAATTCTACACCTTCATTCCTCTCAGAGCAGGTTTCAGAGAGGACTGAAGGTCTAGTAGGGTTGGAGATCCCAGCTGATGAGGAGCAAGGAGAGGTCCGCTTTGTTCTTTGGTGTGGGTCTTTGAGGTACGCTTGCCAACGAGCTGCATGGCAGGTCAACATATGTCTGGTCAAGCATGTGGTGCCCAAGCGGCTGATGTTTTGGCCACGCGAGATACGCTTGAGACATATGTTGCAAATAGCAGCGGTGCGATCTGATGCACTCGTCTCAAAAAAGGCCCACACCAAAGAACTTTTAGAATAACACGCAGAGGCAGCGCCCTGCACAGGTGGAGCTCTGCGGTGTGATTCAGTCGGTGTGCTGCCCCTAAGCTGGCCCCCGGAGGGCATCCTGCCCCCGGAGGACATGTGCCTCCTCCTCCTCCTCCTCTCTCCTACCAGGCACCCACGTGGAGTCAGTGCTCTCATCATCCCCTCCCTCTTTATCGCTGGAGCAAACCTGGCAGTATGCTGCAGCTTGTGGAACATGACTGCCAGATTGCTGTCCTTCTTGAGCATCCCCTCTCTCTGCATTCACGCTACTGCCTTCCTCTAGCTGAGTATCATCATCAGAGCCTACAAAACACTGGGCATCCTCCTGGAGCATGTACCCAACACTGTGTTCAAAGAGTTCAGGAGACTCCTAGGGAGGATTTGGTGGGTCTAGAGAAGGAGTCACTGATGATGACATTGAGAGGAGGGAAGACGATGCACTGGCAGCTGCTTTGCTAGTACCCTGAGACTGGGTGAGAGAGGATGAGGAGGATGAAGAGGGGTTGGTCATCCACTCTACCAAGTCGTTGGCATGTTGCAGCTCAACATGTCCAGCTGCCGAAAAGGACGACAAGCGTGTCCCATGGCCACGTGCTGATGATGACGATGCACCGCGTCCACGACCAGCACTGTTGTCTCTAGACACAGAGCCTGCTTGCCCTCTTTTATCGGCTCGCGCCTGTCTGCCTCTCCTTGCTGGCCTTCCAGACATGGTAATGGCCTGAAGGGAGTTGGGAAAACCAGCAATTGGGTAGTGTATATTGTGCTGGAGGCACACCCAACTTCCACTAACTCCTGCAGATGGCAGATGGCTCAAATAGAGAAGAGCTATGTAGGTGGATATAGCAGTGTATACTATGTTCAGAGCATGCAGACAGCACGCACAAGCTCCTACCGCTGACTGCAAGCTCTATTTAAAACGAGCAAGATAATTTGCTATATAGGTGGATATAGCGGTGTATACTGGGTTCAGAGCATGCAGACAGCATGCACAAGCTCCTACCGCTGACTGCAAGCTCTATTTAAAACGAGCAAGATAGTTTGCTATATAGGTGGATATAGTGGTGTATACTGGGTTCAGAGCACGAAGACAGCACGCACAAGCTCCTACCGCTGACTGCAAGCTCTATTTAAAACGAGCAAGATAGTTTGCTATATAGGTGGATATATCGGTGTATACTGGGTTCAGAGCACGCAGACAGCATGCACAAGCTCCTACCGCTGACTGCAAGCTCTATTTAAAACGAGCAAGATAGTTTGCTATATAGGTGGATATAGTGGTGTATACTGGGTTCAGAGCACGCAGACAGCATGCACAAGCTCCTACCGCTGACTGCAAGCTCTATTTAAAACGAACAAGATAGTTTGCTATATAGGTGGATATAGCGGTGTATACTGGGTTCAGAGCACGCAGACAGCACGCACAAGCTCCTACCGCTGACTGCAAGCTCTATTTAAAACGAGCAAGATAGTTTGCTATATAGGTGCATATAGCGGTGTATACTGGGTTCAGAGCACGCAGACAGCATGCACAAGCTCCTAACACTGACTGCAAGCTCTATTATAAAAGATAGATATATCGCTAGCTATATAGGTGAATATTTATATAAGAAAGGCCGCGCTTATGGAATAGGCCACAATCAAACAGTGATATATATGAATATTTATGTACCCCAAGACCCTTTTTCTCTTAGTAGTCTGATATTAATTTTAATACCTTTATTTCTAGGTCGCTTCAATTTTGCAAAATATAGAAATTTAATTAACTTTATGAGGTTGCTGCCTACCTGAAAAACACAGGCTGCATTAAAAAAACCTGTGTTTGGAAATTGAATAATTGTTATGGGCTGCTGGCGCTACCTCAGGCTGGTGTTAAGTTCGAACCCGCATTAACCATTTATTATCCCTAAAGACTATATATGTGTTGAGACCGTGTTTAATATTATATCCCAATTACTGTGATAGTGCAAAAAAAGTTTTTTTCCCCCTTATATCCTTAATCCAACCAAATGTGACTACACAACACTTATATTAATCACCATAAGTAAACTCACTGAGTTCATCATTTCTTTCAACAAAGAGCTAAAAAACCACAGACAAAAAACAAAAAATCTAAAATAACCAAGTAATACTATTCTGTGATACTGAAAAAAATCCCCATATATGGGAGGTATAACACCTAAACCTCCACTGCACGTGCACAATCCTTGTGTTAGTTGTTATTTATACTGAAAAACCCCCCGCGGTTTGATAAATAATAAGTTCGTGTGAAACACCAAAAATTATGAAAAATGCAACCTCATTCAAAAAGAAAAAAATAATAAAAAAACACAAAAAAAATTGTGTAAAAATAAATGTGAATAAAAACATATAATTATATGTCAAAAGATTATATATATATGTATATATAGTCCACAGAAAAGATCTTCTATCAGGTATTCCCAGATATACAATTATTCTGCTTCAGGTAACAGGAAGGTGACTTTTGTGATTATGCCTGCTTATTGGTGACTTCCGTGCTCATTCCCCCTCAAGGGTCCCCACTCACCGAATCCACGTACCCCCTAGGGGGTTATACGCCTGTAATCTGTATTCCACTTTATTGAGGATTCCACTGCTTGGCTCTGTCTTCAACAGGTCCTCCCCAGGTTTTTTAGAGGAGATGAAAAAGGGCTCTTTTGTCCATCAGTAGTTCCTCAAAATGAAAAAAATCCGCTCATGGTGTAGTATTTTGATATACTGAACACTTTTAGTTGGGGGAAGGGGAGCAAGCTGCAAAAACCTCTTATGGTTTAAAAAAGGTTTTCTTTATATATATGTATATATAGTGGGAGACTGATAGCCACTTAAAACATGCTTTATTACAAAAAATATTAAATATTAAAAAACGTTTCCATATGTCAAAAAAAGGATTCTGCACGACACTTTGTACAAGAAAGATTTTCCAAAATAAATTACAATCTATAACAGTTGTACTGCAGATCTGCAAAGTTGTATATATATAGCAGTCATACAGCTCGAAAAATAAGAAAAAATAAAAATCAGAAAAAACAATAAAAATAAAAATATAAAAAATATATAAAAAAACAACAATACAGTCCTTTTTTATATATAGACAAAGCAGCGCTGTACTCAGTCATATAAAGCCTATTTCCCCAAATTTACACCCTCCTTCTATGGTGGGGAGCTCTAATCTCAGGCTCTATAAGGCTACTTATATGCTGAATGAAAAATTATTATTTAGCTTCATAAAAGTTTGGCATCCTTGCACACATGGAAGCTAAGATACAAGAACAACACACCGGTTCGCCAGCATACGAGAGTGATCCCCTGAGCGAGCGGCGTGCGCTCCAGCTGCGCTCCAATGGGTCAGGCGCACCGGAAGTGACGTGGTGTGCGTAATGACGCTGTATGCGTTTCGTCATAGACGTCCTCAGCAGCGATACTGCACACACTCACACCCACGTCTTTGAAGATGCCTGTACCTCCCATTACCAGACTCCAACCAATAGCTGGTCTGGGTGGGGCTACAGGTTTGTTTACATTTTTCGTTCCTCATTATACCTAACAGGCCAATCCCTATATATATAATGTTTGTACTCATAAACCCTAAAAATAGTAAAGGAACACAACGGGTGGTGGTAAATACTATCTTACTATTCCTTACCATATCTACAATAATATAAAAGGGGGAAAGGAGAAACGGACACACGCAACGAAGAGTATCTTATTTTAGCCTTTAGCATGTTAGCTCAATGATATTCGTTTATAATAATCCTATTACGCCAAAGCGAGGGGCATTCCCCTTATTCTGTTTAGAGTTCTTTCATTTACAGTTAGGCTCAAATAATCCCTCAAAGCTATTTACAAACCAGCTAGGAATTATTTCTATTTTAATTTTTTATTTCTCTACATCGGATACCTTTCACAAGAATTCCAGTTGTTCATCCCAGATGTTGTCTTGTAAGGCCGCGTACACACGGGCGGACTGTTCGCCCAACTAAGTTCGTCAAACAATCCGACAAACAGTCCGTTCAAAATTAGCATGAACGGACTTGACCACACACGATGAACGAACAGTCCGCTGAAAACGTGCGTGATGACGTGTACAGCACGTACGACGGGACTAGAAAAACGACGTCCTATACACTGCAATGCAACCTTCGGCCGTGTAAATCCTTTCTGAGCATGCGCGATACTTAGTCCGTCCAACTTGCCTACACACGAGCGCACTGTCCGCTGAAACCAAGTTTGGACGGACAAAACCAAGTTTGAACGGACTGTCTTACGGAAATTCCGTAAGACTTTGTTCGTCAGACTGTCCACTGAAACAGTCCGCTGAAGCCCACACACGAGCGGACTGTCCGCTGAAACACTGTTCAGCGGACTAAGTTGGGCGAACAGTCCGCCCGTGTGTACGCGGTCTAAGACTCATGGTGAACAAGGGATATTTTCATTTCAAATATAGACTCCACATGGTCACTTGGAATCTTTTGCCAGCTTATTTATCCACATCCAATACCTCTCACACGAATTCCAGTTGTTCATCCCAGATATTACCTTGTAAAACTCATGGCGAACAAGGGATATGTTAATTTTAAGTATACACCTCACATGGTCACTTAGAGTCTTTTGCCTACTTCAGGGCTATATCTACTTTTTCATCCCCAGATATTACCCTGTAAAACTCAGATGGGGAAATAAAATTCCCTGTTATAACCATAATCAATCACATTTGTTTTATTGTACTATAATTGCCTAAATGGCTTGCTGACATACCATTGTCATTAGGCCTCGCCCCTTACACATATTCTATGTTTTCAATGTTATGTTATAAAGTTTCCAAAGGACGATTTTAATCACTCTCTCTTGATGTTTATCATTATTGAATTTAAATGGCAAACCATTAAAAAATCCTTTGGAAATTCTTTCAACCAGAAAGATAAAAGGAATCTATACACGCGTGTAAGCACATACTAACAAATCGCGTCCACATCTATGCACACATGTAACTACATGTGTATATGTAGGGGGACAAACCCAGATACTATCTAGTGAATCATCCTTTGTTACGGAATGGTTTTTCTCCCCCCCTCACAGAAAGGAAGGGTACATGCATGCATAAATATGCCTTCCTTATATCACTTATAGTCTGAGAAAAACCCAAGCATGAATATATCCCACCTCACTACCTATGGATTTGCTATAAAGCAATTAAGATCTATATCAATATTTAGCCCTTTAGGGGCCAAGGTGTTCAATCTATATATCCAACTAGTCTCATTCTGAGATGTAAGGGTGGTCATATTACCTCCTCTCCAATTTTGCTTTATACAGTCAATTACGTAAAATACCATTTTGGAGGGATCCCTTTGATGAAAAGGGTCAAAATGTCTGGATACATTATGGTTAGGGAACTCCTTCCTGATGTTATTTACATGTTCCCTAACCCTAATGTATAGTGGTCTGGTGGTTCTGCCCACATATTGCAGATTACAGGGGCATTCCAGCACATATGTGACGTGTGTGCTACGACATGTAATAAGTTCTCTGATTTTATATTCTATATGATCTGTTTTAGATCTAAATGTCTTCTTCCTTCGAGGTTGGGGTTTACTAACCCTACAGACCAGACATTTATTGCACTTATAGAACCCTTTCAGTTCTTCCAAAAAGGTACTGTTTTTAGGACCATCAATCACATTGTGTGCTAGCATATTTCGTAGTGTCGGCGCTCTCCTATAGATACATTTTGGTTTCTTTGGGAGGATTTTTGACAAAATTTTGTCTTCCTGGAGGATGGGCCAGTATTTTTTCACTATTTTCTCTATTTCATAATACTGTGCATTGTATCCAGTAATGAATGCTAAGTCAAATTTCTGTTTTTCTTTTATCGATTTATTTATCAGGGTATTTCTATCTATATTCCCAACTTCATTTTTTATTTTAACCAGCGATTCATATTTATATCCCTTTTCAGTAAATTGTGCAACCAGTTTGTCTGCTTGGGAAGAAAAATCCTCCTTCGAGTTGCAGTTCCTCCTAATTCTTAGAAGCTGTCCTTTTGGGATATTTGCTTTCCATTTCGGATGATGGCAACTTGAAGTGGGGATATAGCTGTTTCTATCCGTTTCTTTAAAGAAGGTTTTTGTATGAAGGACGTCATTTTTCTTAAAGATTTCTAAATCTAGGAATTCTATCTTTTGTTTGTCGCATTTTCCGCTGAAAGTTAGTCCATACTTGTTGTTGTTCAGGTTTAGTAGAAATCTTTCGAATTCTTCTGGGGTCCCATCCCATAGGATCACCAAGTCATCAATATACCGCCGAAAGAATTTTAACTGGGGTATATTCTTTGAGTATATATACTCCTCCTCCCACATGTTCATGAGAAGGTTGGCGACGCTTGGTGCATACCGTGCACCCATAGCTACTCCCGTGGTCTGTACATAATACTGGTGTCCATACCAAAAATAGTTACAGGCCATGGCCATCTTTAGGCCCTCTATGATGTACTGCACTTGTTCTTGTTTCATATTCGTATGTTCATGTAGTGCTCTTTCTACCCCTATTAAACCGTCCTCCTGCACAATACTTGTATATAACGAATTTACGTCTATGGTTGCTAGTGGATATATTAATCTGTACCTTGGATGTTACTCAGAAGCTCTATAAGTTGGGCACTATCCCTTAGATAGGATTTCCCCTCCAATACCAACGGTTTCAGGAAGGTATCTAAATATTCTCCCAACCTCGAAAAGACGGAATTGATACCGCTGATGATTGGCCTCCCTGGTGGTTTGTTTAATCTCTTATGTATTTTAGGATTATAATACATAACAGGTGTTTTCATAGAATTTGACACCAGATATTCGGCCTCTTTTTCATTAAGGATACCCATTGTTTGCCCTTTTCTCACATAGGCTTTCAACTGATCTTCATATCTTAATTTGGGATTACCATTCAGTTTTTTATATGTATTCTCAATTTGTAACAGATTTCTCATTTCCTCTTGATAGTCCTTCTTGTCCAGGATAACTAGGCCTCCTCCTTTGTCCGCCGGCCTTATCACTACTTCTTTATTGTCCCCCAGCTGTTTAATCGTTTTCCATATGCTATTTGATCTCTTTTTCTTGCAATCCTTAAGTTTTCTCAAATCATTTTCTACCATTTTGCTAAAGGCTGTCAGGCATTGATTCCCTGCTGTATTAGGATTGAACACCGATTTATTTTTCAATTGTGTTTGGGTATATACTGGTACTGGTCTTACTTTACTTTCCGTACTCGTCGCAAAGTGTTTTTTTAAATTTAACTTTCTAATAAATTTTTTAAGATCTATGTATGTTTCAAATTTATTCAAATGTTTTTCCGGGGCATATTTTGAACCCAAATCTAAAATTCTCATTTCATCTTTACTAAATTCCACTTGACTTAGATTATATATCCCTTTTCCTATTAAGTTCTTCTTCTCTTTCTTGTTCTTTCCTCCTCGGCATCCCCTATATTTTCTTCTCTTTCTCCATATCTTTGCATGTCTTCCGTTCTCCTCCTGTATTGGTTGTTCTAATTCCCTCTCGGCATCCAGAGAAAAATCAGAGAACTTATTACATGTCGTAGCACACACGTCACATATGTGCTGGAATTCCCCTGTAATCTGCAATATGTGGGCAGAACCACCAGACCACTATACATTAGGGTTAGGGAACATGTAAATAACATCAGGAAGGGGTTCCCTAACCATAATGTATCCAGACATTTTGACCTTTTTCATCAAAGGGATCCCTCCAAAATTGTATTTTACGGAATTGACTGTATAAAGCAAAATTGGAGAGGAGGTAATATGACCACCCTTACATCTCAGAATGAGACTAGTTGGATATATAGATTGAACACCTTGGCCCCTAAAGGGCTAAATATTGATATAGATCTTAATTGCTTTATAGCAAATCCATAGGTAGTGAGGTGGGATATATTCATGCTTGGGTTTTTCTCAGACTATAAGTGATATAAGGAAGGCATATTTATGCATGCATGTACCCTTCCTTTCTGTGAGGGGGGAGAAAAACCATTCCGTAACAAAGGATGATTCACTAGATAGTATCTGGGTTTGTTCCCCTACATATACACATGTGGTTACATGTGTGCATAGATGTGGACGCGATTTGTTAGTATGTGCTTACACGCGTGTATAGATTCCTTTTATCTTTCTGGTTGAAAGAATTTCCAAAGGATTTTTTAATGGTTTGCCATTTAAATTCAATAATGATAAACATCAAGAGAGAGTGATTAAAATCGTCCTTTGGAAACTTTATAACATAACATTGAAAACATAGAATATGTGTAAGGGGCGAGGCCTAATGACAATGGTATGTCAGCAAGCCATTTAGGCAATTATAGTATAATAAAACAAATGTGATTGATTATGGTTATAACAGGGAATTTTATTTCCCCATCTGAGTTTTACAGGGTAATATCTGGGGATGAAAAAGTAGATATAGCCCTGAAGTAGGCAAAAAACTCTAAGTGACCATGTGAGGTGTATACTTAAAATTAACATATCCCTTGTTCGCCATGAGTTTTACAAGGTAATATCTGGGATGAACAACTGGAATTCGTGTGAGAGGTATTGGATGTGGATAAATAAGCTGGCAAAAGATTCCAAGTGACCATGTGGAGTCTATATTTGAAATTAAAATATCCCTTGTTCACCATGAGTCTTACAAGACAACATCTGGGGTGAACAACTGGAATTCTTGTGAAAGGTATCCGATGTAGAGAAATAAAAAATAAAAATATAAATAATTCCTAGCTGGTTTGTAAATAGCTTTGAGGGATTATTTGAGCCTAACTGTAAATGAAAGAACTCTAAACAGAATAAGGGGAATGCCCCTCGCTTTGGCGTAATAGGATTAATATAAACGAATATCATTGAGCTAACATGCTAAAGGCTAAAATAAGATACTCTTCGTTGCGTGTGTCCGTTTCTCCTTTCCCCCTTTTATATTATTGTGGATATGGTAAGGAATAGTAAGATAGTATTTACCACCACCCGTTGTGTTCCTTTACTATTTTTAGGGTTTATGAGTACAAACATTATATATATATATATAGGGATTGGCCTGTTAGGTATAATGAGGAACGAAAAATGTAAACAAACCTGTAGCCCCACCCAGACCAGCTATTGGTTGGAGTCTTGTAATGGGAGGTACAGGCATCTTCAAAGACGTGGGTGTGAGTGTGTGCAGTATCGCTGCTGAGGACGTCTATGACGAAACGCGTACAGCGTCATTACGCACACCACGTCACTTCCGGTGCGCCTGACCCGTTGGAGCGCAGCTGGAGCGCACGCCGCTCGCTCAGGGGGATCACTCTCGTATGCTGGCGAACCGGTGTGTTGTTCTTGTATCTTAGTTTCCATGTGTGCAAGGATGCCAAACTTTTATGAAGCTAAATAATAATTTTTCATTCAGCATATAAGTAGCCTTATAGAGCCTGAGATTAGAGCTCCCCACCATAGAAGGAGGGTGTAAATTTGGGGAAATAGGCTTTATATGACTGAGTACAGCGCTGCTTTGTCTATATATAAAAAAGGACTGTATTGTTGTTTTTTTATATATTTTTTATATTTTTATTTTTATTGTTTTTTCTGATTTTTATTTTTTCTTATTTTTCGAGCTGTATGACTGCTATATATATATATACAACTTTGCAGATCTGCAGTACAACTGTTATAGATTGTAATTTTTTTTGGAAAATCTTTCTTGTACAAAGTGTCGTGCAGAATCCTTTTTTTGACATATGGAAAAGTTTTTTAATATTTAATATTTTTTGTAATAAAGCATGTTTTAAGTGGCTATCAGTCTCCCACTATATATA
This sequence comes from Lithobates pipiens, assembly GCF_037356315.1. Lineage (NCBI taxonomy): Eukaryota > Metazoa > Chordata > Amphibia > Anura > Ranidae > Lithobates > Lithobates pipiens. The sequence goes on from NW_027507764.1 coordinate 286,187,444, forward strand.
CATATATATAAAGAAAACCTTTTTTAAACCATAAGAGGTTTTTGCAGCTTGCTCCCCTTCCCCCAACTAAAAGTGTTCAGTATATCAAAATACTACACCATGAGCGGATTTTTTTCATTTTGAGGAACTACTGATGGACAAAAGAGCCCTTTTTTATCTCCTCTAAAAAACCTGGGGAGGACCTGTTGAAGACAGAGCCAAGCAGTGGAATCCTCAATAAAGTGGAATACAGATTACAGGCGTATAACCCCCTAGGGGGTACGTGGATTCGGTGAGTGGGGACCCTTGAGGGGGAATGAGCACAGAAGTCACCAATAAGCAGGCATAATCACAAAAGTCACCTTCCTGTTACCTGAAGCAGAATAATTGTATATCTGGGAATACCTGATAGAAGATCTTTTCTGTGGACTATATATACATATATATATATAATCTTTTGACATATAATTATATGTTTTTATTCACATTTTTATTTTTACACAATTTTTTTTGTGTTTTTTTATTATTTTTTTCTTTTTGAATGAGGTTGCATTTTTCATAATTTTTGGTGTTTCACACGAACTTATTATTTATCAAACCTCTGGGGGTTTTTCAGTATAAATAACAACTAACACAAGGATTGTGCACGTGCAGTGGAGGTTTAGGTGTTATACCTCCCATATATGGGGATTTTTTTCAGTATCACAGAATAGTTTAAGTATTACTTGGTTATTTTAGATTTTTTGTTTTTTGTCTGTGGTTTTTTAGCTCTTTGTTGAAAGAAGTGATGAACTCAGTGAGTTTACTTATGGTGATTAATATAAGTGTTGTGTAGTCACATTTGGTTGGATTAAGGATATAAGGGGGAAAAAAAACTTTTTTTGCACTATCACAGTAATTGGGATATAATATTAAACACGGTCTCAACACATATATAGTCTTTAGGGATAATAAATGGTTAATGCGGGTTCGAACTTAACATCAGCCTGAGGTAGCGCCAGCAGCCCATAACAATTATTCAATATAGGTGAATATAGCGGTATACACTGCGGTTAGGGCACGCAGACAACAACCACTACAGAAGAGCAAGAGCGAAAAATCGGCCGATAACGATCGGTGTATACTGTGTTGAAGGTACACAGAACACCCACTAACTGCTACAGACGCCAACACACTACACAAGGCCGCCGCGCTGGCGCCTTATATAGTGTGGGGCATGTACTACACAGCCTGAGCTATGATTGGCCACAGGCATCCTGCCTGTGGCCAATCATGGCTCTCCTCGCTGCCGGCGCTGTGATTGGCCAAGCATGCGGGGTCACAGTGCATGCTTGGTCAATCATGAGCCAGCATTGCACTGCGCCATCGCAGTGCATTGTGGGCCGTTCGCGCCGAATTCGTGCCCATAACGTTCGGAATTCGCCAAACGGGCAAACAGCCGATGTTCGAGTCGAACATATGTTCGACTCGAACATGAAGCTCATTCCTAATCACTAGCTACTAGTTCCACAAAGGTCCTTATAAGGACTGGTATAGGTCCACAATATATAGGATTGTGGTGCACTACTGCTGACTGCTGCCCTATTCTGCAGCAGTCCTTTATCAGTGTAGGGACTGAGGTACAGTCTGATAATCACTAGCTACTAGTTCCACAAAGGTCCTTAAGGACTGGTATAGGTCCACAATATATAGGGTTGTGGTGCACTACTGCTAACTGCTGCCATATTCTGCAGCAGTCCTTTATCAGTGTAGGGACTGAGGTACAGTCTGCTAATCACTAGCTACTAGTTCCACAAAGGTTCTTAAGGACTAGTATAGGTGTACTATTTGGTGTGCAGTATATAGTTGTGTAATACACGTATAAAATACGTGCACATATAGAAAGCTTAGTATAGTGCGTTTACACTGTGCAGCATTGTGACAGCTGAGCGGTTCTGCAGCGATACTACAAAGAGTGACAAACGCAATCCAAAAAAAAAAGTATTGTAACTGGTGTGATAGACCAGTGGCCCCCAAAAACAACAGATTGAAGCGGGGTGTTATATACCTTCTTCCACATACATACTGCACTTCTCTAGAGACTTTTGTCACAGGGTCATTTAAAAAATGACAGGCAGAGGAAGAGGCAGGCCCTTCCGCAGGGGTGGTAGGGGTAGGGCAGGAGCAACAGGCTTGAGCCAAAGTGGGAAATTGCAGAAGGTGCGTGTGATTACATCAAAGGAAGCACCAGACTTGGTTGAGTGGCTCACTCAGCCTTACTCTTCTGCACCCTCCTCATCCTCTCGATCTGCACCCTCTTCTTCACTCTCTGCTATGTGCACCCCCAAAGACCCTACCACCAACACCACAACCACCATATACCTTCCGCTTGAGTCACAGGAATTATTTTCCGATCCATATCAAGACATTTCTGATGCGCAGCCACTCTTGGCATTGGATCAGGAAGAGGAGGTAGCAACAACCACCACTCAGCAGTCTGACAACAGTACCCAGATCAGCCCAAGGAGGAGGTTGGTCCCCGGTGTTGCTGCCTACTCTGAGATCTCTAATTATAGCGGTGGGAAAGGTGACGTAGATGACGTGTCTAGTGATGTTACGTGGGTGCCCACAAGAGAGGAAGAGGAGGGGAGTTCAGAGGGAGATATGGACCAGCAGATAGGGAGGACAAGCAGGAAGAACTTACATTGCACAGGAGGGACAAAGCAGACTGCTAATGTATCAGGAGCGAGGCATCAACCATGTACGGTCACATCTAGCGCTCCCAGGGCGCCGGCACATGGCTCCGCAGTGTGGGCTTTTTTTAACGTGTCCGCTGCTGACAATGCCATCTGCAATCTTTGCAGTCAACATATAAGTCGCAGTAAGCCCAACACTCACCTAGGGACGACCGCCTTAGGAAGGCACATGAGCTGCTATCACCGAGCCCAGTGAGAGCAACGGAATACACAAAGCCACACTCCAGGCTCTCACCGTCCAGCCTCGTCTTCTACTTCTTCTCCTCTCTCCTCACAATTGTCCTCCACTCCACCTTCCATCACGCCAAGCTCACGGTTTTCTGCAAAAAGTCAGGCTTCCGTGGGCCAAATGTTCGAGCGTAAAAAAATGATGACGCCGAATAACCCTCTTGCCCAACGGTTGACGGCTGGCTTGTCAGAACTGATAGCCCGCCAACTACTGCCAAATAAACTGGTGGACTCGGAGGCCTTTTGAAAATTTGTGGCCATTGGAACACCACAATGGAAGGTCCCAGGAAGGAAGTATTTCTCACAGAAGGGCATCCCAGAGCTATATGGCCATGTTCAGCGGCAAGTGAATGTATCTCTGGCACACAGTGTTGGTGCCAAGATGCATCTGACCACAGACACGTGGTCTAGCAAACACGGGCAGGGGAGGTTTTACTGCCCACTGGGTGAACCTTCTGACGGCCATCAAGAATGTAACCCGTAACACCTGTGTAGATTTGGTTTTACCGCCACGGATTGCATGCAGGCCTGGCTCTTCTTCTGCTCCTCCTCCTACTCCATCCTCCTCCCTCTCCTCCTCGGCTGACTCCTCCTTTTCCGCTGCTAGCGTCTCTTCCGCTGTGCCGCCCAAACTCCCCAGAACCTATTCGACATGCCAGGTGAGATGTTGCCATGCTGTGCTGTGTCTGTTGTGCCTGGAAGCCAAGAGCCACACTGGCCCGGCACTCCTTTCAGCTTTGCGTTTACAGGCAGATCAGTGGCTAACACCACTCAATTTGACAGTTGGTAAGGTGGTGTGTGGTGTGTAGTGTGTTGGCGTCTGTAGCAGTTAGTGGGTGTTCTGTGTACCTTCAACACAGTATACACCGATCGTTATTGGCCGATTTTTCGTTCTTGCTCTTCTGTAGTGGTTGTTGTCTGCGTGCCCTGACCGCAGTATACACCGCTATATTCACCTATATAGCTAGTGATATATCTATCTTTTAGAATAGAGCTTGCAGTCAGTGTTAGGAGCTTGTGCGTGCTGTCTGCGTGCTCTGAACCCAGTATACACCGCTATATGGGTAGCACAGTGGTGTAGTGGTTAGCACTCTCACCTAGCAGTAAGAAGGGTCGCTGGTTCGAATCCCAACCATGACACTACCTGCCTGGAGTTTGCATGTTCTCCCTGTGCCTGCGTATGTTTCCTCCGGGTACTCCGGTTTCCTCCCACAATCCAAAGACATGCAGGTAGGTTAATTGGCTTCGGTCAAAAAAATTGGCCATAGTATCTGAATTGGGACCTTGGATTGTGGGCTCCTTAAGGGTAGGGACCGATGTGAGTGGCAATGTACAGGGATAGGGACAATTGTAGACACTCAGGTTGAACTTGATGGACTGGTGTCTTTATTCAACCTAACTATGAAACGGTGCCACTCTGCTTAGCGCATTGAAACAGGGCAAAATTACGCACGTGGCATGCATGGCACACGTCCTAAACTTGGTCGTGCAGCGATTCGTTGTCAAATACCCTGGGGTCCAGGACATCTTGTGGCAGGCAAAGAAAATCTCGGCCCATTTCAGAAGATCTTGCAGGGCCTTGGCTCGCCTTGCTGACATTCAGCGGCGACACAATCTGCCGGTCAGACGTCTTATTTGCGATTGCCCGGCGCGATGGAACTCAACCTTCTATATGCTTGATAGGCTGCTCCAGCAGAAACGTGCAGTTAACGTCTACCTGTATGAACTCTGCGGCAGAACAGGTTCTGGGGAGCTGTTTTTTTTTCACCGCGCCAGTGGCTGCTCATGCGTGACGCATGCAGACTTCTGCGGCCATTTGAGGAAATCACCAAACTGGTCAGTCGCAGCCATCAGTGACATAGTACCTTATGCCTTCTTTATGGCGCGTGCATTGCGTCGTGTCATTGATCAAGCTGTGGAGGAGCAGGAGCGGGAAGATGAGGAAGTCCCAATGCTGGATGAATTCCCAGGTGGGTTACTCTATCTGAGACAAGTGAACAACAGGAGTCTGAAGAGGAGTCAGAGGAGGATGGTGCCGGGGCGGGTGAGGAGGAGCAAGAAGAGCATGCTTTAAACCTTTCTGGGATCCCTGTTGTTGTGCGTGGATGGGGAGAGGAGAATGAAAAGGAATACATTATCCTGGATGATGAGCAGGAGCCAGGCCACCACACCGCTTCCAGTTTAGTGCAAATGGGGGCCTTCATGCTCCAGTGTTTTAACAGGGACCCCGTATAAAAAGCATAAGGGTCAAGGACCAGTACTGGGTGGCAACGTACTTAGACCCCCGGTACAAACACAAAATGGCGGAAATGTTACCGCCGTCACAGAGGGCTGTCAGAATGGAGCGCTTCCAGGCCTTGCTTCGAGAAATGCTGCATTCTGCTTTTGCGTGCGCTGGCAGAGGAGCCATTCCCACTCCCAGAGAAGGAGTTGCGGGTACCAATCCAACAGTGCCTGCACTGCAAGAATAGGCCGGTTTGAAGATACGTTGGTGACTTCTGATATGAGGTCATTCTTTCAGCTAACCCATCGACAGGTGTCATCCGGATCCAGCATCAGGGGACGCCTAGACCGACTGGTGTCCGACTACATCGGGTTAACGGTCAATGTGGACGCTCTGAGGAGTGATGAACCCCTGGACTACTGGGTGGGCAGGCTTGACCTCTGGCCAGAGCTTGCCCAATTTGCAATCGAACTGTTGGCTTGCCCTTCATCCAGTGTCCTGTCCGAAAGGACGTTCAGCGCAGCAGGGGGGATCGTGACCGATAAGCGTACTCGCCTAGCTCACGCAAGTGTTAACTACCTCACATTTCTAAAAATGAATGAGGCATGGATCTCGGAGGAATTCAACACATGTGACCAGCAGACCATGTATATCTCTTTAAAAGATTTTTTTAATCGAGCACACAGACCTTCTTTCTACATTAACTCACTTCCTTGTCCAAAAAAGCACACCATACTATATGCCCGTACCCTCCTGTTTGAAGAGGTTGAGCGGTGTCATATTTTTGGGGCCCAGCAGCAAGTTGCTGGTATCAGTGCTGCTGTTAGTGCTCTCTGTCTCGGTGCTGGTGTCAGTGCTTTAAATCACGGTGCTGATGTCAGTGCTCTCTATCACGGTGGTGGTGTCAGTGCACTCTATCACGGTGCTGGTGTCAGTGCACTCTATCACGGTGCTGGTGTCAGTGCACTCTATCACGGTGCTGATGTCAGTGCTCTCTATCACGGTGCTGGTGTCAGTGCTTTATGTCACGGTGCTGATGTCAGTGCTCTCTATCACGGTGCTGGTGTCAGTGCACTCTATCACGGTGCTGGTGTCAGATCACTATATCATGGTGCTGGTGTCAGTGCTCTATATCACGGTGCTGGTGATCATCTCCTGCACCCTCTTCTTAGCCTACCCTGACCTTCCCTGTCTTCCATTGCCTTCATGCGCTCCTGAGTCCTGAATTGTCAGAATTTCACATATAAAAAAACAATGCTTGTAGTTGTCGATCCCAGATTCACTTCATACATGTGTAATGTCAGTGGCCATGTGGTGGGACTATGTGTGCACAGCTAGTAATTATTTTGTGGCTGGAAATATGACCTGTAGGTTTTTAAAGTTTGCCTGCCATTGAAGTCAATGGGGCCCGCTGCGAACTTTGCGGTTCGTGAACTTTCGGCCGCGTTCGCGGTTCGCAATTGCGAAATGTCCCGTCAGAAGTTTGTCCATCACTACCACCCACCTAAGGCAGCTGTGTTTATTTTTCCAGTCACAAGCAAATTAAAATAAACAAACCAAAAAACGTAAACTGCCCGTTAACTAGTGTGAGATTTTTTGAATTCCACACCATAATATTATTGAATACTTGCATACTATTGCATGCATTTGAAGAGTTAATATAATAGAATAAACCAAACTAAAGTGCATTGGCTAATTGCCCTTCACCTATTTTTAGCATATGCTGCAATCCAGTGCAATCTTTTAGTAGGTGATACACTCTGTGGGATTTTGAAGTCTCTATGATCGCTCGGATGCGGGGCGCGATGTTATGACGTCACGTCCGACCTCTGCATTCAAAATAACGGCGCCGATTTGGCTAGGAAGCCAGGATCGTTTTTTATTTTTTTATTTTTTTAGGCTTCCCAGCCTAGAGGTGAGATGTGGGGTCTTTTTGACCCCATATCTCACTGTAAATAGGTCCGATCGTGCCATATTTCTATTACAAGGGATGTTTACATTCCTTGTAATAGGGATAAAAGTAATCAGATTTTTTTTTTTGTAAGTGTCAAACTAAAAAAATAAAAGTAAAATTAACAATAAAAAAATAAATAAAAAATAAAGAAACCGCCCCTGTCCCCGTGAGCTCGTACGCAGAAGCGAACGCATACGTAAGTCCCGCCCACATATGAAAACGGTGTGCAAACCACACATGTGAGGTATCGCTGCGAACGTTAGAGCAAGAGCAATAATTCTAGCACTAGACCTCCTCTGTAACGCAAAACATGTAACCACTAAAAAAAATTTAAGCGTCGCCTATGGGGATTTTTAAATACCAAAGTTTGGTGCCATTCCACGAGCGCGTGCAATTTTGAAGCGTGACATGTTGGGTATCTATTTACTCAGCATATCTTCATCTATCAATTTATGCAAAAAAATTGGGCTAACTTTACTGTTTTTTTTTTTGTTTTTTTTAAGCATGAAACTTTTTTTTCTGAAAAAAATGCGTTTGAAAGATTACTGCGCAAATACCAATGCGAAACAACCGCCATTGTATTCTCTAGGATCTTTGCTAAAAAAAATATATATAATGTTTGGGGGTTCTATGTAATTTTCTAGCAAAAAAATATGAATTTTACATGTAGGAGAGACATGTCAGAATTGGCCTGGATGGGAAGTGGTTAAATTTCGTACCTGGGGGGTGTCTATAGTATGCCTGTGAAGGGGCACATGTTTCCTGTGCTTAGAACTGTCCCTGCACAAAGTGTCATTTCTGCAGGGAAAAAAGTCATTTAAAATCACTCGTGGCTATAATGAATTATCAGCTCCCGTAACACAGAGAACACTCATTGAAAGTCATGCACAAAAAAAAAAGCGTGGGGTTCCCCCAAATTCAATTACCAGGCCCTTCAGGTCTGGTATGGATATTAAGGGGAACAATGCGTCAAATTTAAAAAAAAATTGACGTGGTGTTCCTCCTAAATATCCCTACCAGACCCTTTATCCATGCACGCAACCTGGCAGGCCGCAGGAAATGAGGGGGGACAAGAGAGCGCCCCCCCTCCTGAACCGTACCAGGCCACATGCCCTCAACATTGGGAGGATGCTTTGGGGTTGCCCCCAAAGCACCATGTCCCCATGTTGATGGGGACAAGGGCCTCATCCCCATAACCCTGGCCGGTGGTTGTGTGGGTCTGCTGTTGGGGGGGCGTATCAGAATCTGGAAGCCCCCTTTAACAAGGGGACCCCCAGATCCCGGCCCCCCTATTTTAAATGGTAAGGGGATACAAAAGTACCCCTACCATTTCACAAAGAAAGTGTAAAAAATAGTTAAATAAGACAAACACACTTTTGAAAAAGTCCTTTATTAAAAAAAAAAAAAAAAAAAAAAAGATTCCAGCGGTGTTAATCCACTCTTGCTATCCAGCGATGAATGATCATCTCTCCGGGGTCCAGCGATGGCTGATCTGATCCAGCGCAGTGAATCCATCCATCTTCTGTCTCCACGGAGGAGACACTGCGGGATCCCGGCAGCCTGACGTTTCTTATATGCGGAGGCTACCCGTCACCTGGCCCCGCCCCCCTCTGACGCAAATGGGGAAGCCGGGCTTCCCCAATGACATGTGGGTGACCGCCGCCCTCTGATGTAATGGAAGATACTGTATTTCTTTGGACATATAGGTGATGGAATTATATTAGTCAGGAATTCTTCTTCTTGATTTATTCTGTGATATTTGGTGGTTCTTGGTGTGTGAGTATAGAATAGTGATGTTACCCTCTACATTTTTGGGAATTACATTTTTATTTCTGGAGTTGTTACACATATAACATTTTTTGGACTCAAATTATGATCATTTTGGAAATACTAAATATCACAAAATTGTGGCTTATTTTAAATTTGCATCAGCAATGGTATTGTTTGTAGTTTGTAAAGACATCTGTGTGAGTTTGGGTAAAGATTTTTGTGAGATGGACAGCAACAACTGAGAGAGACAGACAAAAAAAATATTTTACCAAAACATGAAAACTTTCCACATTCTAGCATTCTTAAAAACAAAATAGACGAAGAAGAAGCATTGTTGCAAGGACAATTTATCTGAGAGAAAGACACCGTTCATTTCAACATTAAAAGTATTTATTTGGGGACGTTACAATTGTACCATTATAGTCAATGGCTGAAACTTGCATTGGGCTACATAACTCTAATTTTTACTTTCAAAAATGCTTTTTAGCCCAGCTCTAATTTTGGTATTTACTATGACTCTTGGTAAAAAAAAAAGGCATGGGAGTTAAAATGAGAATAGTTTGCTTGTCTGAGCATGCCCAGTTGTGCTGGCACATCATTGTAAAGAGAGGGGGAATTTATCTCTTCTCAGACTAAAGATATTTCAGTGTATTATCACTTTTTAAAGCTGTTTAAAAGCAGATTATCTTTAACCACTTGCTTACTGGGCACTTAAACCCCCCTCAGTCCCAGACCAATTTTCAGCTTTCAGCGCTGATGCACTTTGAGTGACAATTACGCGGTCATACAACACTGTACCCAAATGAAATTTTTATCATTTTTTTCCCACAAATAGAGCTTTCTTTTGGTGGTATTTAGTTACAGCTCGGAGTTTTATTTTTTGCTAAACAAACAAAAAAAGATGCAAAAAAAAAAAAAAAAAAATCATGTTTTAATAGTTTGTTATAAAATTTTGCAAACGGGTCATTTTTCTCCTTCATTGAAGTGCGCTGATTAGGCGGCACTGATAGGCTGCATTGGTGGGCACTGATGGGCTGCATTGGTGGGCACTGATGGGCTGCATTGGTGGGCACTGATAGGCTGCACTGGTGGGCACTGATAGGCATAGTTAAGGCGGCACTAATAGGCACAGATAAGGCGGCACTGATGGGCAAAGATGGGCACAGATAAGATGGCACGGATGGGTGGCACGGATAAGTGGCACGGATGGGTGGCACGGATGGGCACTGATAGGTACCACAGATAGATGGGACTGATGGGCACTGATAGGTGGCACTGATAGGTGGCTCTGATAGGTGGCACTGCTGGGCACTGATGGGCGGCACTGCTGGGCACTGATGGGCGGCACTGGGGTGCAGCACCTTTGAGGCAGATTTTGGGTGGCACTGTGGGTGGCACTGCTGGGTGGCACTGTGGGTGGCACTGTGGGCACTGCTGGGTGGCACTGTGGGCACTATGGGCACTGCTGGGTGGCACTGACAGGGGGGCACTTACTTTATTTCAGGATGGCACTGCGGGTGGCAGGTGGGCACTGGCAGGGGGCAGGTGTCCGTTTAAATTGCTGGCCGTGATCGGGACTGATGTCCCGAACACGGCCGCCGGCGATCGGCTTTTTTTTTTTCTCCTCGCGCTGTCAGCGCGAGGAGGAATACTAGCCGATTACCGGCTCCGTTTTATCACATGATCAGCTGTCATTGGCTGACAGCTGATCACGTGATAAGGGGTCGGGATCGACCCCTTACACGGATCGGTGATCAGGCGAGTCTCGCGGACTCGCCGATCACAGAGCGCGCCGCGCGCGCCCCTCAGGGGGCGCGCAGGCCGCTCGTAACCGGGACTACGTCAATAGACGTAGTCCCGGAAATGTGGGTCCGCGCTATTGCCGTCATTTTGCAATAGCGCGGATCCCAAGTGGTTAAACAATATACCTCATATTTAGGCGATCATATTATGCTCTAAACATTATTCCCATGTGCCGGACTCCAGGTTCTATCAGAGTAATGCCCCGTACACACAAGCTTTACCGTCGGAAAAAAAAAAAAAATTATTAAGCTACTGCTATTCTGATTCTGTATCTGAATAGTAAAGCTCACATAGAAGTGGACATTTATGCTTCATTATTATTATTATTCAGGATTTATATAGCGCCAACAGTTTGCGCAGCGCTTTGCAATATGAGGGCAGACAGTACACTTACAATACAAATCAATACAGGAGGGATCAGAGGGCCCTGCTCGTTAGAGCTTAAAATCTAGAAGGGAGGGTCAAGTTGAAACAAAAGGTATTAACTGTGGGGGGGATGAGCTGATGGAGAAAATGAAAATACGGTTAGGTGTGGGTGGGGTAGGCTTCTCTGAAGAGAAGTGTTTTCAGGGATCGTCTAAAAGCTAATAAAGTAGGAGATAAGCGGACAGATTGGGGTAGGGCATTCCATAGGATTGGAGAGGCTTTGGAAAAGTCCTGGAGGCGAGTATGGGAGGAGGTGATGAGGGCGCTAGAGAGCAGGAGGTCTTGAGAGGAACGAAGAGGACGAGTAGGTTGGTTATATATAGGTTATATAACCTATAGCAATATAATGATTACAATAAAAGATCACTGATATAATACCACTATCCCCTGATGCTTATGCAGCATACACATGAGCGGATTCTCCGTTGGAAAAAACTTTTAAGGTTTTTCCGCCAAAATTCTGCTCAAGCTTGGCTTACATACACACGGTCACACAAAAGTTCTCTGAACTTTCGACCGTCAAGAGCGCAGTGACATACAACACTATGACGAGCCGAGAAAATTAAGTTCAATGCTTCAGAGCATGCGTCGAATTGTTTTCGAGCATGCGTAGGAATTTTGCGCATCGGAATTTGTACAGACGATTGGAAATTTCTGATCGGAACTTTTTCCGACTGAAAAATAGAGAACCTGCTCTCAATCTTTTACTGGCTGGAATTCTGCCAGCAAAAGTCAGATGGAGCATACATATGGTCGGAATTTCTGGCCAAAAGCTCACATCCGAATATTGCTGGCAGAATTTCTGATCGTGTGTATAGGGCTTAAGGGTTTGGGCACTATCTGTTATCTGGGAGCTATAGTAAATTCGATGTTGGAAGTATTTTTTCACCAGCACTAAAGTGAATTACTTTTGGGCACTAATTAGCATGATATCGCTATTTTGAGAGTATTTAGCATTTAGCGGCGCTATTGCATATTAACTCTATAGTAAACGACTCCTATTATTGTCAAAATATTCTGATTAAATGGAGAGGGAGAAATCTAATTTGGATTTTGCAAAACATAGTACATACTTGAAAATAATAGGTACAATAAAAGCATAGTGCTATAGTGCTCACAAGAATCCACCATGATTTTTTTTTCAGGCTTAACTTGATGTTTATGTGTCTTTTTTCAGACTCACTCAGTTCTATATTGTCAGCACCTGTTAATTGATACAGGTTAGTTTAATTACAAATTACAGGAGCATCATAAACTTGAAATGCAGTTATTTCTTACAATTTTTAGAAGGTGCCAATCCTTTTGTCCAGTCCATTTTTGAAGTTTTGTGTGGAATGTGTCAGTATTGGCTTATTGTTTCTCCGCTTTTTTGTGTTTTACCAATACGGACAAAAGAAATAAACAGGAAAGTGATTGTAAAGTCTCGTTTTCTTTCTTTAAAAATGGCAAACAAGTTATACTCACCTGCTCTGTGCAGCGGATTTGTACAGAGCAGCCCAGATCCTCCTCTTCTCAGGTCCCTTTTCGGTGCTCCTGGCCCCTCAATCCTAATAAGTGCCCCCACAGCAAGCAGCTTGCTATGGGGGCACCTGACCCGAGTCACAGCTCCCTGTGTCCATTCAGACATAGTGCCATGGCCCAGCCCCTTTCTTTTCTCATTGGCTGAATGACTTTGACAGCAGCGGGAGCCAATGGCGCCATGCTGCTGTCTCAGCCAATGAGTGAAGGAGTCCTGGGCAGATGAGACATGCCTTCAAAATCACTGGATCTAGATAGACTCAAGTAAGCATTAGGATGCATTAAAGTTGATGTAAACCTGAAAAACACAAATTAATCTAATCATACAGTTGAATAGTAATTATTTATACTAAGCCTTTGAGCTTAGTTTGGTACCTTGAAGTAATTCCCCTCTCCAGAAATCATCCCACTCTTCTTAACAACATAAACCCAACACAAGAAGAAAATTTGTGTTGCCACCTCCCCCTCTCCTATGAGTGACAGGCTGTGCTGAAGACGAGACCAGCATTAGCCTCCGTATAATACATTGCAAAAGGGAGAGGGGTTTTCTCTCCCTGCTGCTCGCTGCCTTCACCAGATCAACTCCTGCCAAGCTCTGTCAGTGCAGTCAGCTACCAATGCACCAGTGATTTATGACAGACAGATTGCCATAATTTCAGTAACCCTGTAGTTACCATCTAAATAAGTCTGCTGGCAACTTATTTTCCCAGCACCTAACTTCTGATTTGCTGTTTACAGAGGTTTAAATGAGAATGTTTTCCAGTCCACATTGTCACTTTAGGCTGCCGTATTCCTTGGATGTTTTACTATTAGCCCCTTCCTATCATCTTTCTCCTGATTAGCACGGATCTTGTGCTGTAAGCAGAGCTGACATAGTCACGCCCCCCTGTGTATTCCCCTGGATATACTCAGGAGGCATGCCCACAGGCATAAAGATATCAGATAGCTGTGCTGTACTCGTTCTTGAGCCAAAGCTGGAGGGTGTGTATAACTGGGAGATTGTGTGACATCACATCTCTGCCTACTATTATTGGGTCCTAAGCCACTCCTACAGACCAGCAGTTTTAGGAGGGCTGAGACAAGCTTAGGGAGCATTTTTATGAGGTACACTCACAGCTTTATGTATGTTTTCATTAAAATGCATTCATTTAAGGCAACACATATTTTTGGGGGGGTTTACATCCACTTTAAGATAAAAAACCTTCTGACTTTACAACCACTTTAGGCATACTAAACATATATTACCAATATAATAAGCTAATAAAATGAGCTAAAACATGATAACTTGCCAGTTGTCTATGTAATACATTTATTTTGTGAAAAGTATATTGCAGAGACTTTATCTTGTTTTTACCTTTGGCTTAATATGTACAAGGTAGGTACATGTTTATGAGCATTGATGTTCTTAGTTTATGCCATTTTCAACACTAACAAAAACATGGAATTTGGATGAGCTAAAACGTTGTTAAAATGTTAGTGAAGTTTCCTAAAGAAAAAAAAAAAAAAAAAAAAAAATATATATATATATATATATATATATATATATATATATATATATATATATATATATATATATATACATATGCATACACAGTGTTGTGAAAAAGTATTTGCCCCCCTTCCTGATTTTTTCACTTTTTTTGCATATTTCTCACACTTAAATGATTCAGATTATCAATCAAATTTTAATATTACACAAAGATAATCCGCCCAAATCCAAGATGCAGTTTTTAACTTATTATCTCATTTATTAAGGGGAAAAAAAAGCTGTTCAAACCTGCCTGGTCTTATGTGAAAAAAGTAATTGCCCCCCCCCCCCAATGCTGAATCATGAATGAACTGTGATTAACCACAATTTTTTGGAAAGCTGAGTTAAAATTCACTTTCCACACCCAGGCCTGATTACTGCCAGACCTGTTGAATCAAGAAACAACATAAAGTGAAGCACACTAGCAGATCACAAATCATGCCGCAATCTAAAAAAATCAAGAACAGATTAGAAACAAAGTAATGTACATGTACCAGTCTAGGAAGGGTTTCAAAGCCATTTCTAAGGCTTTGGAACTTCAATCAACCACAGGAGAGCCATTATCTACAAATAGAAATAACTTGGAACAGTGGTGAACCTTCCCAGGAGTGTCCGGCCTACAAAAATTACCCCAAGAGCATGACGGCAACTCATCCAGGAGGTCATAAAAGAACCTAGAACAACATCTAAATAACTGCAGGCCTCAGGAAAGATCAGTGTTCTTTATTCAACAATAAGTAAGATACTGGGCAAATATCGCATCCATGGGAGACTTCCAAGGCCAAACCCCTGCTGACCAAAAATAACACAAACGGTCATCTCACATTTACCAAAAAACATCTTGATTATCCTCAAGACTTTTAGGCAAAAATTCTGTGGACTGATGAGACAAAAATTTAACTTTTTGGAAGGTGTGAGTCCCGATACATCTGGCATAAAACTAATACAGCAATTCATAACAAGAATATCATACCAACATTCAAACATGGTGGTGGTAGTGTGATGGTTTGGGGCTGCTTTGCAGCTTCAGGGCCTGGACAACTTACCCTAATTGATGGAACCATGAATTCTGAGCTCTACCAGAAAATGCTAAAGGAGAATTGTCCAGCCATTAGCTTGTGACCTTGGGTTATGCAGCAGGACAATGATCCGAAAAACACAACAGTAAGTCCAGCTCCAAATGATTCAAACAAAGCAAAATTTAGGTTTTGGAGTGGCCTAGTCAAAGCCTGAACTTAAATCCAATTGAGATGCTGTATCATGACCTTACACAGACCATTGATGCCGGAACACTCTCTATTGTGGCTAAATTAAAACAATTCTGAAAAGAAGAGTGGGCCAAAATTGCTCCACAGCAATGTGAAAGACCCATTGCCTGTTATCGCAAATGCTTGATTGCAGTTGTTGTCGCCAAGGATGGCACAACCAGTTATTAGGTTTAGGGGGCAATTACTTTTTCACATAAAGCCAGGTAGGTTTGACAGCTTTTTTGCTTAATACATGAAACCATCATTTAAAAACTGTATTTTGTATTTGCATGGGTAATCTTTCTGTAATAATAAAATTTTTTGATGAGCTGAGTAATCTGTGACAAATATGCAAACAAAAAACAAAAAAAACAAAACAGAAAAGGGGCAAATACTTTTTCACACAACTGTATATATTACATTTGAGATGTATTTACAATGCTAGCACATTGCATCCCACTGTGTAAGGAAATAAAAGCAGTTGCACTGCAAGTGAAAAGGATATGCAAAGGCAAAAATGTTGTGCAAAACACCGCATGATACATACAAGAATAACTGCAAGGAAACACGACATCATACAATCTCGTTCAAAATTCAAATACAGCATTCCAGATTCTTCACAAATGCTACACAGATGTATGTCAGACAGTAAAAAACAAATGACTCTTTGGGGTTGATTTAATAAAAAGACTGTTCACTTTGCAAAAGAAGATGAACTTTGCAAGGAAATTATCCCCAGGACTTGGGGAATCAGGTTAATTTTTGTTGACTAAAGCATGGAACACACAGACAGTTTTTTTTTTTTTAATTAGTTCAACCAGTGGGTTAAATGAAAAAAAAAGAAAGAAAGATCCCTGCATCCACACAAGTGATTTGGATGCAGGGATCTCCCTTGCTACACTATTGTATTTTGACAGTAGGGACTTCTGCATTGCCAGAATAAACTGATCAGCGCTGCAGTCACTGGCTGTATACGTTTATCTAATGTTGGTTTTCCATCAAGACCACTCAACAAAAGCTGGTCTAATGACTGACTTCTGTTGAACACACGGGTACACACAGAGTGAAATTCATCTGGTTCCCATAGAACTGGACAATTTTCAGTCTGTGTATACCTAACTTTGTATCATCCAATCATGTGAAACCAAAACTGCTGTTTTTTTTTTTCTTGCTTCTGATTGGGTATTCTTTGCAAAGGAAAATTTTACCACTTCACCAATTTCATTCTAGTTTAAAAACCCTTATCTGCTAATTGTTTGGATGGATCACAGCCATGTCTGGAAGATATATTGCAGTCTTTTACTAAGACACAATTAATGGCACCTAACTTTTACCTAACTTTTCATTGATCTTTTTCCAACTGAAAAAAGCATTATAGCAGATTATTCTCAATCAATTATGCCATTCTAAAGCCCCGTACACACGATCGGACATTCCAACAACAAAACCGTGGAATTTTGTCTGAAAGGCATTAGCTCAAACTTGTCTTGCATACACATGGTCACGCAAATATTGGCCAACAATTATGAACATAGTGACGTACTATGTGTTTTTTCAGCTCTTTAGTGCCACCCTTTGGGCTCCATCTGCTAATTTTGGGTTAGTAGAAGTTTGGTGAGTGTTGATAAGTGCTTTTCTTTTCACGTTTTTCATTTATTGCTTTTCAGTTTGTGCTTTTCATTTCATGCTTTTCAGTTTGTTTCTGAACGGTTGTTTGTTAACCAGATATGTTGTGGAATTGGAGGAGATAACGTGTTATTTATTATTGGCCTTGGAGTTATTGCTTTGACATTATTTCTTTGGTTGAATAATGATTTGATTTGGTATATTTTCTATGTTTTTGGATGCATGGAATGTACTTTTTGGTTACATTCTATTGGCAGATAGCATGTCTATTTTTTTTTTCTTTTTTTTTTTAATGCACATAAAAAAAAATGTGGAGAATAATACTTGGCTATGTGTTTTACTTCAAATGACAGTTTGGAAGTTGGCAGTTACATTTAAAAAAAATACACTGTAAAATTGACAAGGGACACCAACATAGTTGTATCTTTGATCTTATAAACTAGGGGATAATGGTGTTGTGGTAACTTGCACACATAAAACAAAAAACAAAATCATATTAATATTATTCTTGATATCACTAGAAAAAAAAAGCCTTTGAAAATTTGTTTGCAATAACTCCATCAGTATTACTAGCAAAGCAGCTTCATTATTATCCCATTAAAGAAGAAGAGAATTGTGCTCTGCATTTTGAGATTTCATAATTTGCCATGTCACGAATATTAATTCTCCACTACAAACGCTAGCTTACAAGGCCGACCACTTCTGCTTCCGAGCATGCATGTTTGTACTTTTGTCCGACGGACTTGTGTACACACGATCATAAAATCCAACAACTACATTTGTTGGTGGAAAATTTTAAGACATGCTAGCCAACATTTGTTGGTGGGAAGGCGGACATCAATTGTCTGATGGAGCATACACAGTCGGATTTTCCGCCAACAGCCAACATTTCCCATCAGAAAATCCGATGTGTACAGGGCTTAACAATAAACAAATTGAAGTGGTATTGTTTTCCATAAGTCTGATATTATAACTTTTGTAAAATGAAAAGCAAAACAAAAAAGTATCTGGAAAACAGTATACTTCCAGTATATAGTTTTCTTCTATTTAAAGTGGTTTAAAGCCTTAAGCCTTAAGGTATAAAACCTTCTGTACCAGAGGATCCCCTCCAGCTCCCTTATACTTACCTGAGCCTGATCTTAATCCAGCATTGGGAACAAGAGCCGTGGCTCTCTTGACTGATCCCATCTCACTGGACAGACTGATAGCAAAGGGAGCCATTGGTTCCTGCTGCTGTCTATCAAATCCTGTGATAAGGGAGCAGGGGGGTGAAGCTGAGCCACGCTGATTGTGTCTATAGACAGAGAGTGAGCCAGAATGAGTGCCGCCATAGAGAATGGCTTTCTATGGTCTGCACTCACTGAAGAGGAGGAGCCTAGAGCGCCGGTGGGGGACCCTAGAAGAAGAGGATCAGGCTGCTCTGTGCAATGCACAGAGCAGGTAAGTATGACATTTGTATTATTTTAATTAAAAAAATAAAGCTTTAGTATTACTTTAAGTTAGCAAGCAATTATATAAGATATTAGGTTTAACATTTTCTGTTTTTGTGCTCAGAACTAAAAACTATATTGACCAAAAGTTATTACTGTCACTCATGTCAATCAACTACAAAGACAAACCAAAAATATAGATAGTTTCACTGCAGTCACCTGTTTGCATGGCATGGAATTTTTATATTGTATATTTTACAACGTTACAAATAAAAGAAGAGATTGTGTGGAGTACAATGTAACGCAGTAAAATCAATATTTACACACACTATCATGAACAGCATCAGCCCCAAATTATTGCAAGATGCAGGGAGCATTATATCAAAATATTCTAGGGACTAAACAATGTCGCCCCGCAAGGCGCTTATTTTTGATACTGTAAATGAGTATGATCATTCTCAAAGCTCCTATTTCTGTAGTTTTAGACAGCCCTGTGTATATATAAATGAGCTTATGCAAGTTTTTAGGGATTTGTCATGCAAGACCGAAGAGAGACAATAACATGACATGATCCTGAAATATTGGACATTTACTTTTTACATTTAATATACTGAAATGAATTGCTTTGTTGTGTTAAATGGTTTTTATAATTGATTGCGTCTGTTTAGAGGTCCTGGAAAAAAAAATATGCATTTTTGCAGCATCTTCCAACAGCTTTTTCTGTCTCCTTTGTAGGCTAACTTGGCACTGCAGGGAGCCAAGCTTGCAGTTGCCCAAGCAGAACTGAACAATGCACAGAGCCAACTTGATGCCAAGCAGAGAGAGCTAGATGATGTGCAGGCCATGTATGATGCTGCTATGAGAGAGAAACAAACGCTACTTGATGATGCAGAAGCCTGCAGGCGGAAGATGAACAATGCTACAGCACTGATTGAAGGACTTGGAGGAGAAAAAGTAAGAGCATACTTATATTGTTACAGCCCCTGCCTTTGAAAAGATCAATGGCACAGATGAATTGTCATTACATTGCATTTTAATATATTAAATGTACCGTATTTTTTTCAGGAATGTAGGGTATAAAAATTGTATGTTTTCCTTTTGGAAGCAAAGAGTGTTTTCTTTTTATCACTTCCTCTATTAGAAATAGCTGTTCAAATTCAAATTTGGTATCCATATGGTGCTAAGATTTAAACAAGAGGTTGTGGCTGCAGGGCATATCATTTGGCTTAATTTGGGATAAAAGTCAGTATTTTAATACTGGAAGTATGTTGCTGAACTTTATTGACAATACAATATACCGTGTTGGTGCTAGTTTGTAACTTTCTAGACCTAATGTTATTTTTTTGAATACACATGATTTGATTTGAGTTCTTACATTTCAGAAGTGTCATATATTAAAAATAATACTTGCTTTTCTCTAGATACGATGGACAGAAAGCAGCAAAAATTTTCAGAATCAGATTATTAGGCTGGTTGGGGATGTTCTTTTAGCCACTGGTTTCCTATCCTACAGTGGACCATTTAACCAAGAGTATAGGACTCTACTGCTGCAACTTTGGAAGAAGGAAATGAACCATAATAGGATACCATACAGTGATGTAAGTATTTTAAATACAAATGAATTACTTATTTCTATTACGTTGTGTTCACCTTTGTTTTCATTTTTAGCACATCTGGACCAACATTTCCAGTTGTTTCTTTATATGTCTCTGGTTTTATGCTAAAAAAAATCTGATTATTAGCTAGGATGGACAATCTAATTGACTGATGACATCAAAGAATAGTTGTCATTGGATTGGCCCAAACATTTTAATCAGACCATCAAAAATGATGTTTAAATTTTGGCTGCCCACAAATGGTTGACTTTTGTGTCAAAATCTGTAAGGCTAGCTTAATAAAAAATATTCATTTTTTTTCAATTAAAGTGAATGAATCAGGTCCTACATAGTGGAAACACAATTATTGATGAGCCTAGTGCAAGGAAGGTGGGGGGCAGGGTTAAAAGCTAAATTCAGCAGATATAAAATGCTCTAGGGGATACATTTATTTTGAAATCCGTAAAAAGTTGCCAGTTTCTTTTTATTGTACTTTTTTATCTGATTATATGATTTAGATCTGGAAGACTTGAAAGTAATTTAGGCCATTTTTTTCCTCTTCTGTAGAGAATCTGAAATATTTCCTAATATAATTTATTATTAAAAAAAAAAGACCTTACATGTTATGTTATATACATCCTAAGGAATTTTAAGAAATCCCTCAAAAAATCTAAAAATCAAGTTATAGGTACCCCCAAAAATGCTGCACGTTGCACATAACTAAACAAAGTTATGTGTATAAAACAGATACTTGATGTTATTAAACCCATACTAACCAGTAAGTTTGAAAGATAGAGTAAGTTAGCCTTTTAAAAATGAATTTCTGATTGCTTGATTTGATTAGGTACTGTACATTATTACAATTCCTCTCATAATAGAAGTCGTTTATAGACCCAATAAGTAAAAAAATGTAAATTCAATAACGATAGAGACTATATACAACATGCAGTGAATTACAGTGAACACTTATGCCGCGTACACACGACCGGACTTTCCGGCAGACTAGGTCCGACGGATGGACTTTCGGCGGAGTTGCGACTGACTTTTCGAATGAACGGACTTGGCCCCACACGAATAGACTAAGTCGGTTCGAAAGTTTGTTCATTTTAAATGTGATGACGTAAGACAGGACTAAAAAAGGAAGTTCAATAGCCAGTAGCCAATAGCTTCCCTTGCATCCTATTTGGTCCAGCATACAGATGAATGGTTTTCCCGATAGAAATTGAGTCCGTCAGATTTAAAACATGTTCTATTTCTAGATCCATCTGATTTTTTAAATGAAAAATTATCAGATTAGCCACACACGGTCAGATTGTACGACGGACTGATTCCGTCGTACTTATACTGCTGGAAAGTCCGGTCGTGTGTACGCGTCATAAAAGTTGTGGTGAGTCTGGTCATTCTTTTACAACATTGCAGTTACAAATATATTTAATTGCTAAATACTTAAAGCACATATGAAATAAAAAAAAATGTGTAAGGTTACTACTATATGCAGTACAAGCAAATGCCTAGATTCCCTATCCTGCATCTGGGAATTCTTTTTTACATGGTGTCATGGTACAATAATTTTCTAAAAAATCTCTGCACATAGTTCTGTTTCAATGTGGTTGTATCAGGAAAACAGCTGGGCCAGTGACTCATCTTCCATGCCTCCAACTACTATCAGCAATTTTTAGTAACAACACAAACAGTGACACTTGCTCGGGACAAATAGAGGTTGTTATAAAACCTCAGCATGACTCATATCATGGACAAAGTCACACTAGGTAACATCACAAACTACTGGATTAATTAAATTTTTATCTCGTAAGGCAAGAAGTTTAGTTCTGCACAGTATTTGTAAAGCATATTTGACATTGTCTAATTAAATTAGTATCTCATGTCTCGAATCACAATGTTTCCAGTGTCTTAGAGAGCTAAGTTATATTAAGAATTTGGGATTTTCTTTTAAAAGAAAAACAACACTTGGGGGTCTATTTATTAATTATTTCACAATAAATTGTTTGAATATTCACTTAAGTAAAGAAATCATGTGAAAATCACATGATTGGAAAACTGAAGTGAATATTCACACAATGTCATGCGTGAAGATTCTCAAATCCTTTTGTAAATCACCTATTGAATTAGCAGATATTTTGTTGGTAAAGGCTGGATATCATACAGAGCCCTGTGTTCAGGATAATAATAGTACACTTCACACAGGGCTCTGTATGGTTAACATTTAATTATATGCTATGAGTAAGATAATGTCATGCTAGAGTCTGTACCTACTGTAAGGATACCATCTATACTGTACATGGATATATATGGGATTCATTGGAATTAACTGAGGCAAACCTGTCTCAGTCCCTGTGCATGATTTCTTGCCTTTTTTCTAAAAAGATCATTTTTGTGAGGTTCTGTTTTTTATTCTTGCTGAAATGTGTTTTAAAGGGTAAGATGTTGTTGACCATAGAAAGCAACAAAAACGTTATAATGTTATAACAATCCTCAATCCATTTGTTATCCAAATGCTATAGTTAAACCTACATACTGTATAAGCATAAAAAAATAAAATAATAATACGAAGACAGAAAGGGGGACATAAGGAACATTTATTATCCTATCTTTTAACAGTTTACCTAACATGCTATCATTATTATAAATAAACAAATATCCTCACAAAGCTAATGGCTCTTTCACACGGGTGGTTTTCCATCCATCTGGTGGATCATCCAATCTCCCCATAGAGGAATGCGGGACTCAAACAAAGCCTGTGTGAAAGGGGCCTTAATGTGAAATAGAAAAATACAAAGATTAAGGTTCAATAAATCAATTAAAGTGGAATTACAGTCAAAAATTTGCCCTTGCTTAGGATGTGTAACAGCTTAAACTTTTATATTATGCATAATATTATTGCTAATTGTCTAGATTGGAAACAGCAGTCTAAGCTAGACAGTCAGCAATCTAATAAGCGTTACTAACAACGGTGTGCCTGTGCAGTAAAATGTGGCTGCTGACAGGCACTTTATGAAGCCATTGTCGGTGCCTGTGTAATAATTTCAGCACAGCTCTGAGTAGCCCTGCCCTCATCCTACCCCCATACCCCCTCATTCAACCTCCATACCACCCTGCCCCATTCCACAAAAATGGGAAGAGATAGGCCCCATTCCACAAAAATGGGAAGAGATAGCCCGGCCGCCACACACCTTACCCGGCCCAAGTGGTTAGCAGGTAAAATCAGCCTCAACTTCATTCATTGAGACCACAACTCCAACATGTTTCACCCAGCCCTCGGGGCTCAATCATGGAGAGCCCCACCCATCCCCATCCCATTTCGCCCGGCCATCGTCACCATTAACAGCAATGTGCTACAACTTTTCCTATTCTACTAGCCTCACCTTTGGCTATGTATGTCACTTATGAAAATAATGATCCTAGGAGGCAGTGGACATGCTGCCCTTCATAACTAAAGCCAAGGGATTTTTGGTCACATGATAGCAGGACTTTTTTTTAAAGAAGGTATAAAAAAAACATATTTTTAGCATTCGAACAATAAAGATGTAATATTACTGTGGTATCTGTCTTGTCTTAAATTATTAGCAAGGAGTCCATATATTAGATTGTAATGTCTAATGGTTGCTCTGTGTTAATTTCCCCAGTACATTATCTATCTGAGGTGGACTTGTTCACAACTTACAATGTGAAGACATATTAGTCTTTGCAGAATTTAATAAATGGGAAATTGGACTGTTCTGCACATTGTCTTTATATGAAATAGTAGAATCATGGAATAAATAGACCCATATATCCAACCAGTAATCAACCAGTAACCAGTTATTACACTTGCTACTCTTGAAAACATCTGTAAATTACAGGAGCTGATCACCACATATGTCCAATAGTGTCTTCTGCATTATGGCCTTAACAACACTTGATGAGTAAGCCATATAAATTGATGCCAAAAACAAAGGGAATAGACACCATCCTGCAGACAGTTTAAAAATTCGGCTCCTCAGATTTTGCACAGACGATTAAATAGGACATAACCATAAGACTTTAAATTTCATTTTTTTTTCAGATTTCATAGTACCAAGATCTTTTCCCCATTTACCAAAATAATTTTGGAAAGTGGGGCCTCTAATTTCAAAGAGGTTAGATTTATATACTAGAAAGTACGTGATCAGGATGATCAGGGCCTAATAGAAAAACTTCAATCAGGTTAAGATCTGCTGAATCCCTGGCATGCTCTGAAAGAGAATGTATAAAGTGTATTACCTAAGTGTACCTCCACACAGGAAGAAGCCTGACATTTTTCTTAGGTTTGTTAAAGAAAGTAGTAATGAGCCATTAAAGAAATGAGACTTAATGGTGAGTGCTGAGTCCGTCTTAAAAAGCAACTTTCACAGGAGCCTTGGAAAAATATTGTATGCCCAGAATGATTGGCAGTAAAAGATGTTTTTTTCTCTCAAATTCTTCAATAAATAAGAATGAAAGTTTGAACAAACTCTTAATGTATTTACCATCTATTGACTGTTCTTTTTACCTGCTGATTGATAACCATTGTACAAATGCAGAAATTAAAACCATAGGCTTGTTACCTTCATCAATTAATAGGAAGTTTGCATTTTTAAAGCGTTACTAAACGCTAATTATCTGCCCCCTCGTATAGGCAGGGCACCACAACAGGCAGAAATGTGATTGTATATTGCTTAAAAGTAAAGTTGTTGCTACTTTTTTTTTTTTTTTTTTTTTTATTTAGAATCATTTATATCTATTTTTATAAGCAAAGATAACATTAGAAAAAAATGAACAATCAGCTTTTGCGGAAGACACATTTGCAATTCTGCGCA
Source organism: Lithobates pipiens (assembly GCF_037356315.1). Taxonomy (NCBI): domain Eukaryota; kingdom Metazoa; phylum Chordata; class Amphibia; order Anura; family Ranidae; genus Lithobates; species Lithobates pipiens. The sequence goes on from NW_027507764.1 coordinate 286,212,342, forward strand.
CACGTTACCATTTGTGTTACTTAATTTTTTACATTTTTTTACATTCTTTTTATTAATTTCATAGTTAAGGGATACAAAAATTGTACAAATAGTACAAAAGTAAATACAACATGTGTACAAAAAGTACAAAAAGAGAGTACAAAGAAGGTTAGGTCCAGAAACGGGATCATTACATTTATTTAGCTCACTAAGAATCTATCATCTAAGAACAGTACAACACTTTAATTTGTTGTAAAATAGCATAGCTCCGTATTTGTAGTGCAGGCAGACAATCTAAATGGCCTCCGAGAGGTTTGGGGCTTTGTCTGATTTCCACCCCTTTGCTATAAGTAATCTAGCAGCCAAGAGCACATTTGTAACTATAGAGCGGCAGGAGGGTGGAAATCTGTCAATACCTAATTTGAGTATCGCCAAACTGGGTTCTGGTGATGTAAGGATACCAGTGATATCAGAAATGAAATGGAAGAAATTTTTCCAGAAGCTGGTGAGATTTTTGCAGGTCCAGAATATATGCAGGAGGTGTCCAACATCTCCACATCTCCTCCAACAAAGAGGCGAGGATGATGGTATAAACATGGATGTATGCAGGGGAGTGAGATACTATCTCAGTGCAAATTTTTGGGATAGTTCCAAATGATTCACGCAGTGTGAGGCTTTATATATGGACTTCAAAGCAGATTGCCATTGTTTCAAAGTATAGGATGTTCTCCGGGTCTGTTTCCCATTTTAAATATGGTGCAGATTTAGTGTAAGTGAGTGTCAGAAACCATGAATCAGACCGAGACAGGAGTACAATTAAATCACACTTGCTTATTAAATAAAAATAAAAAGGTAAATAGAAAAAGCGTAGTCAAAGCATAGCCAGAGTCCAGTAACCGGATCGAGTAGTCAGCCAGACCAGAGTTCAATAACCAGATCGGGTAATCAGCCAGGCCAGAAGTCAGGGATCCAAGTAGAGCAACAGAAAGCAGGGTAAGGAGCCAGAAGGGATGTCAGCAAGCCAGTCTTTAAACAGAACTGCAGGAGATGGTTTCTTGTTATGTGACCAAGGTGAAGGCAGAGGTGAAGTGAGCTGGACAGCTTTAAGTAGGCAGGTCAGACGAGCATGATCAGGAACAGCTGGTAAATGTGGAGAGAGATGAGAGCTGGCAATTAGCCGACAGCTGAGCAGCCAGCCCAGAGAAGGAAGGGCTAAGCCAGCCCTAACAGTGAGTTTGTCTTGGAATAAGTTATAAAATATAGAGATTCCCTTAGAGATAGGTGGAAAAGCACTGAGGAACCTCCAAGCCACAGTAGGTAGATAGAATTCATGGGATTGCTGAGATCTCAAGAGGTGGGAGATTTGAAGATATACATAGTGATCTAGGGGTGAGAGATCAAACTCTGAAGAGAGTTCCTCAAAGGTTTTAATTCTCTTGGCTGAGAGGAGATCTGTTATTGAAATAATACCTTTCTTGATCATACATCACAGGACACAGGAGCTTCATTACATAGTGGGTTATATAGGCACCTCTGGTGATTGGCAACTGGTTGACCCCAATTAAGGAGAATTCCTCCCCTATATAACCCCTCCCATATGGGAGGCACCTCAGTTTTTTCGCCAGTGTCTATGGTGGTTGGTCACGTAAAACTTTTGCTCTGTGCAGGTACCTGCGGGGGCCTAAGGGCTACAACAAACCAGATCCATACCTCGGGCTGATATTTGACTCCCAAGATGGTATGGTACCCGGGCCTCGTCAGCCGAAGAAACAAGGTTTGGCCTGTAAGTCCTCTCCTATTGGAAGACTAGGCTCTGGGAAAACCAGACTTGGTGTACTGTTTATACAGAGCGCATGAAAGTTTCTGGCAGAGTTTTTTACATGGTCCAGGTAGGAGGCTCTTCTGAGAAAGAGCCCCAGATAAACCTGAAGGTTGGCTAACACTGCCCGCCGTGATGGGTGAAGGCTGGAATTTGTCTGTTTCAGCAATTCCTGCGGCGAGGCCAGGTAAGGGAAGTTAATCCTATATATAATTGTATGATGGATTTCTTCATTGTGAGTAGTTGTATGTCTTACCTGGTTTCCACCACTAGAGGGAGTAAGCATCCGTGGGGATTGGATCCAGGCAAACCTTAGACACCTACTCAGCATCAGGTTGTGCAGTTTAAGCATATATATTTATTGTGAGACTTTAAGCACAACAGTGATTGCACTTGTACTAGTACCTCTGCTTTGTAGCTTAGGACTATGTCTCCTCGTAAGAGGGTCTCAGGGCGAGGTAGCAAAAGCACTGGTAAATCACCGCCTAGGTCCAGGGGTTCTAAAAGTGCCTGTAAGTTACCATCCCCCCCCTGCAAGACTGGAGCCAGCCTCTCAAGACGAGGCAGTGCCCCTGTCAGGTTTTGCAGCCTCTCCGAATGTCCAAGCCCCAGTTTATGTCACTGAGGACTCTCTTAGGGCTACATTGGAGGGTTTTGAAGGGAGAAAAATGAATTTTATTTCTGCTCCCCTGAAAGATAGCAGGAAAAGGGGTAGATCCCCTCCCTCTGCTGAAATTCCTCTCTCAGATGATTCTTCTGAAAATGAGGAGAGATCCCTGTCTCGGGACAGGGATCCTGAGCAGTCGGATGAATCAGAGGAAGAGGAGAGAGTCCCCTCCTCCCAGGCGCTCAGAAAGCAGGTGCAGTATTATACTGAATTGGTGTGTACCACATTCAGAATGCCTGCTGCTGAAGTCGCTACGTCCTCTGTTTCTTCCCTGGGAGTCAGAAAAGCCCCACAGACTGCCTATTCCTTTCCAATTGATCCCTTAATGGATGAATTGTTGTATGAGGATTGGGGACATCCCAATAAACTGTTTTCTCCTCCTAAAAGGTTTTCTATGCATTATCCTCTGGAGGAAAGTTTCACCAAGAAGTGGGGGGTCCCATCTGTTGATGCGGCTGTCTCTTGCGTGAATAAAAACCTGACTTGTCCCTTGGATAATGCGCAGGTATTTAAAGATCCAACTGATAAGAAGCTGGAAACCTTATTAAAAGCCTCCTTTTTCATGACTAGCGCTGTAGTGCAACCTACAGTCGCAGCCGTGGGGTTATGCCAGTTCCTCAAGGAACAGGTTAAGCAGATGCTTGGGCTCCTTCCAAGCGAGGAAGAAGAGAAGTATGCAGAAATGCCTCATATTCTGTGTTTCATGATTGATGCGATTTTGGATTCTGTCCAACAAGCATCACGTTTGTCCCTCATGTTGGTACACATGCGAAGGGCACTATGGCTAAAGAATTGGGCAGCCTAGTTGTCATGCAAGAAGCATTTGATTGGGTTCCCGTTTAAAGGAGAACGTTTGTTTGGAGAAGAATTAGACAAATTCGTCCAAAAAATTTCAGGGGGTAAATCTACTCTCCTTCCAGTCAAAAAGAGCAAGCGTCCTTCATTCAGGCGTGCTCTCTCTCCCGGAGCATCAAGCTCTAAGCAGTGGTGACGGCCTTCTCAACCCTCCTCTACAGGAAAGGCTCAAGGCCGAGCCCAGGGACAGAAAAAGACTTGGGGGCGAAAGCCTGCCAAGCAGAGCCCAAAAGCTTCCTTGTGAAGGGGCGCCCCCGCTCGGCTGAGTGGGGGGAAGGCTCCTGCGATTTGCAGGAGCCTGGCGGGAAGAGATCCGGGACAAGTGGGTGATCTCTTCGGTATCTCTGGGCTACAGGCTAGAGTTTCAGGAGATTCCACCTTCTCACTTTCTAAGGTCAAGGATCCCCAGGGATCCAGTAAAGCAAAAACCGCTATTTCTGGCCTTAGATCACTTACTATGCCAGGGGGTGATAGTAGAAGTGGACCCAAAAGAACAGGGTTCAGGGTTTTACTCAAATCTCTTCACCGTTCCAAAGCCAAATGGAAGTGTCAGACCTATCCTAGATCTGAAGGATCTGAACCGGTTTTTACGCATCCGGTCCTTCCGAATGCAGTCAATCCGCACTGTGGTCTCCTCCCTGCAAGGGGGAGAATTTATGGCATCAATAGATATCAAAGATGCATATCTCCATGTGCCAATTTTTCCTGCACACCAAAAATTTCTAAGGTTCGCGGTAGAGCGGCGCCATTTTCAATTTGTGGCCTTGCCGTTCGGGCTTGCTACGGCCTCTCGAGTCTTCACAAAGACTCTGGACCCTCTCTTGGCAAACCTAAGAGCTCAGGGTATAGCTGTCATGGCTTATCTAGATGATTTGCTTCTCATGGAGGAAACAGCAGCGTTCCTGAACCACAGCGTCACCAGAACGCTAGAACACCTGGAACACCTAGGTTGGATCATAAACCTAGAAAAGTCGTCCCTACAGCCTGCCACCAGGTTGAAATACCTGGGCATGATCATCGACACCGCTCAGGGCAAGGTGTTTCTTCCAAGGCCAAAGGCCTTGGCCATTGGGGATCTGGTGCGCCTAATTCTGGGCAGGAGATCTTCCCCCATTCGATTGTGCATGAGACTGTTAGGGAAAATAGTCGCCTCCTTCGAGGCGTCCCATTCGTCCAGTTCCACTCAAGGCCTCTGCAAAGATGCATCCTTCGGCTTGGAACAGGAAGCCCCAAGCCTTGGATCTTCCTATGCATCTATCCCCAGGGACACGCAAGAGCCTCGTCTGGTGGTTTCAAATTCCTCTTGCATGGAAGATTATCACGACAGATGCCAGCCTGACAGGCTGGGGAGCAGTGTTGGAGGAGACGTGCTCGCAGGGGAAATGGTCTGCGAACGAGAAGCTATTGCCCATAAATATCTTGGAGATCCGGGCAGTTTATATGGCTCTCATAAAGTGGTCTTACAGACTACGAGGTCTCCCGGTTCAGTCCGACAATGCCACAGCAGTGGCTTATATCAATCACCAGGGCGGTACCAGGAGTCTGGTGGCCCAAAAAGAGGTGAATCGCATACTTGTCTGGGCAGAAAAGCATGTTCCGTGTCTTTCTGCAGTCTTCATTCCAGGAGTGGAAAATTGGTAGGTGGATTTTCTGAGCCGCCAGCAGTTGTGCCCAGGAGAATGGGCTCTGCACCCCGACGTGTTTCGGAACATATGTCTCAGGTGGGGTACTCCAGACGTAGATCTGTTTGCATCCAGGTTCAACAGGAAACTGGACAATTTTGTGTCAAGGACAAGAGATACACTTGCTCAGGGGTCAGATGCTCTGACAGTTCCCTGGGATCAGTACAATCTGATCTATGCCTTCCCCCCGAGCCCGCTTCTGTCGCGGTTCCTGGGAAGAGTCAAGAGGGGACAAAGTCTGTCTTTTTGGTGGCCCTGGCTTGGCCCAGGCGACCGTGGTACGCAGAGATCATGAAGTTGGCAGTAGGCAGGCCATGGATCCTCCCTCTCCGGCCAGATCTGCTCTCACAGGGTCCAATCTACCATCCTGCTTTATGCAGTCTGAATTTGACGGTTTGGCTGCTGAGACCCACATTCTGAGAGACCATGGCCTTTCGGGGCCAGTTCTTTCTACTCTGGTCAATGCCAGAAAGCCGGCCTCCAGGCTTATTTATTACAAAATCTGTAGGGCATATGTTTCCTGGTGTGAACTCAGGAAATGGCATCCTAGAAAGTATGTCATTAGCAGGATCTTGGCCTTTCTCCAGTCAGGCCTAGAAATGAATTTGGCCATAAGCACTATCAAGGTGCAGATTTCGGCCCTGTCAGTGTTTTTTTAGAAGCCACTTGCATCACATTCCCTGGTACGGGCTTTCATCCAGGGGGCTATGCGGATAAGGCCGCCAGTCAAACCTCCGGTATGCCCATGGGATCTGAATTTTGTTCTCTCGGCTTTGCAGGGGCAACCATTTGAACCTTTGCATCTGGCTTCATTAGTTCTCCTGACTAAAAAATTGGTCTTCTTGGTAGCCATAACTACGGCTAGAAGAGTATCAGAGCTAGCAGCTCTTTCCAGCAAGGAGCCATATCTAATTATTCATAAGGACCGGGTGGTCATGCGTCCCAACAGGTCCTTTCTACCTAAGGTGGTTTCGGGATTCCATTTGAATCAAGACGTAATCCTACCATCCTTTTTTCCGGACCCACAGTCCGCAGAAGAAGAATCTTTGCACACTTTGGATGTGGTTAGAGCAATCAGTATATATCTTCAAGCAACTGCTCAGATAAGGAAAACTGCTTGTTTATTTTGCCGGAAGGCCCTAGGAAGGGCCAGGCGGCGTCAAAATCCACTCTCTCAAGGTGGATTAGACAGGTTATTTCTCAGGCCTATAATGTAAAGGGGAAGATTCCTCCTTTTCTAGTGAAAGCGCACTCAACGAGGGCTGTAAGTGCTTCTTGGGCAGTGCATCACCAGGCCTCCCTGGCTCAGATCTGTAAGGCTGCAACTTGGTCATCAGTCCACACATTCACCAGATTCTATCAGGTGGATGTCAGAGGGCAAGAGGATATCGCCTTCGGGCGCAGTGTACTGCAGGCTGCAGTTTAGGTCCTCCGGTCCCTGGCGGTCTATAATTATGATCTGTGTCTCCCTCCCCTCAATCTGAGCATTGCTTTGGGACATCCCACTATGTAATGAAGCTCCTGTGTGCCGTGATGTATGATCAAGAAAATTGGATTTTTATATACAGCTTACCTGTAAAATCCTTTTCTTGAGAGTACATCACGGGACACAGGGCTCCCGCCCCTCTTGGCTTTTACGTGGTTTCTTATTGCTTTGCTACAAAACTGAGGTGCCTCCCATATGGGAGGGCTTATATAGAGGAGGAATTCTCCTTAATTGGGGTCAACCAGTGTCCAATCACCAGAGGTGCCTATATAACCCACTATGTAATGAAGCTCCTGTGTCCTGTGATGTACTCTCAAGAAAAGGATTTTACAGGTAAGCTGCATATAAAAATCCCATTTTCCGTTGCCAGTGAGTGAGGTTTAAGTTTGGAATTAGGTTTTATAAGATTGTGAGAGGCAGGTATAAAGTAGTTTGTAGAGTTGGAGAAGGTTGGATGTTCCTCAACGCCCTCCAGGCCATCAGTTTGGATCGTGGGTGGAAATTGTTGCAAGGGATGTGGTTTCTAGTGATGGCCGAACGGTTCGCCCGGCGGTCGTTTCGCGGCGAATTTCCGACTTTCGCCGTCCGCGGGTTCGAACGCCTTTTTCCGTCGTTCGCCCCGGCGGACTTACGTGTTTAATGTATACAAGAACTTTAACCTTTCGTGACACGTTTATCATGTGTTACAGGACAACCAATTGAGACATGACAGCTCATGGACACTTGGACATTCCCCCTAACCTATAAATACACCCGATCCGGTGGCCATTTTACATTCTTTCTTCTGTCACTGTAGGGAAAGGATCCTGTGTGGAGTAGGGACAGAGAAAACGCTAGCTATTTGGTACACAAAAGTTCTTTTCAGGACTGGTATAGGTGTTAGGTCAGCAGCCTGAGTTTCTTTTGTCAGTTTAGATAAAGGGACAGAGCGCTGTATGCTGCTATTTTAGGGACAGCTCAGCCAGATTAGTCTTTCTTCATCATCATCATCATCATCATCATTAGCTGTTACTATCAGGTCCACAAAAGAGCTGTTCCAGCTAATCGTTCCAGCCTACTCTTTTTTGCCAATTTGTATAGGGACAGGCAGGAAGCAGTGTGTCAGGCAGTGAGGATAATTTTAAAGACTTGCTGTTACTATTAGTTCCACAAAGGTTCTTTTCAGGACTGGTATCAGTGGTACGGTAATAGGCTTGTACACGTATAATATTCTTTCTTCCAAATATAGAAAGAATATTATACTTGACTGCTGCCCTTCTGCTGCAGTCTGCTAATCATTCACAACTCACTTGTTCCACAAAGCTCTTTATCAGGACTGGTAACTTGGTCTGTCTAGGGTGCTACGGTACATAGGCTTGGGTGCGGTACAGTCTGCTGTTCTGTAAGGACCGCTATCGGTCCACAATACATAGGGTTGCCGTGCACTACTGCTGACCGCTGCCCTATACTGCAGCAGTCCTTCAGCGGTATAGGGACTGACGCACAGTCTGCTAAACACTAATACACAACCTGCTTGGTCCACAAAAGTTCTTATAAGGACTGGTAACTTGGTATAGGGTGCTACGGTACATAGGCCTGAGTGCAGTACAGTCTGCTGTTCTGTAAGGACCGCTATCGGTCCACAATACATAGGGTTGCCGTGCACTACTGCTGACCGCTGCCCTATACTGCAGCAGTCCTTCATTGGTATAGGGACTGACGTACAGTCTGCTAATCACTAACACACAACCTGCTTGGTCCACAAAAGTTCTTATAAGGACTGGTAACTTGGTATAGGGTGCTACGGTACATAGGCCTGAGTGCAGTACAGTCTGCTGTTCTGTAAGGACCGCTATCGGTCCACAATACATAGGGTTGCCGTGCACTACTGCTGACCGCTGCCCTATACTGCAGCAGTCCTTCATTGGTATAGGGACTGACGTACAGTCTGCTAATCACTAACACACAACCTGCTTGGTCCACAAAAGTTCTTATAAGGACTGGTAACTTGGTATAGGGTGCTACGGTACATAGGCCTGAGTGCGTTACAGTCTGCTGTTCTGTAAGGACCGCTATCGGTCCACAATACATAGGGTTGCCGTGCACTACTGCTGACCGCTGCCCTATACTGCAGCAGTCCTTCAGCGGTATAGGGACTGACGTACAGTCTGCTAAACACTAATACACAACCTGCTTGGTCCACAAAAGTTCTTATAAGGACTGGTAACTTGGTATAGGGTGCTACGGTACATAGGCTTGAGTGCGGTACAGTCTGCTGTTCTGTAAGGACCGCTATCGGTCCACAATAGATAGGGTTGACGTGCACCACTGCTGACCGCTCACCTATACTGCAGCAGTCCTTCAGCGGTATAGGGACTGACGTACAGTCTGCTAATCACTAACACACAACCTGCTTGTTCCACAAAAGTTCTTATAAGGACTGGTAACTTGGTATAGGGTGCTACGGTACATAGGCCTGAGTGCGTTACAGTCTGCTGTTCTGTAAGGACCGCTATCGGTCCACAATACATAGGGTTGCCGTGCACTACTGCTGACCGCTGCCCTATACTGCAGCAGTCCTTCATTGGTATAGGGACTGACGTACAGTCTGCTAATCACTAACACACAACCTGCTTGGTCCACAAAAGTTCTTATAAGGACTGGTAACTTGGTATAGGGTGCTACGGTACATAGGCCTGAGTGCGTTACAGTCTGCTGTTCTGTAAGGACCGCTATCGGTCCACAATACATAGGGTTGCCGTGCACTACTGCTGACCGCTGCCCTATACTGCAGCAGTCCTTCATTGGTATAGGGACTGACGTACAGTCTGCTAATCACTAACACACAACCTGCTTGGTCCACAAAAGTTCTTATAAGGACTGGTAACTTGGTATAGGGTGCTACGGTACATAGGCCTGAGTGCGTTACAGTCTGCTGTTCTGTAAGGACCGCTATCGGTCCACAATACATAGGGTTGCCGTGCACTACTGCTGACCGCTGCCCTATACTGCAGCAGTCCTTCAGCGGTATAGGGACTGACGCACAGTCTGCTAAACACTAACACACAACCTGCTTGGTCCACAAAAGTTTTTATAAGGACTGGTAACTTGGTATAGGGTGCTACGGTACATAGGCCTGAGTGCAGTACAGTCTGCTGTTCTGTAAGGACCGCTATCGGTCCACAATACATAGGGTTGCCGTGCACTACTGCTGACCGCTGCCCTATACTGCAGCAGTCCTTCATTGGTATAGGGACTGACGTACAGTCTGCTAATCACTAACACACAACCTGCTTGGTCCACAAAAGTTCTTATAAGGACTGGTAACTTGGTATAGGGTGCTACGGTACATAGGCCTGAGTGCGTTACAGTCTGCTGTTCTGTAAGGACCGCTATCGGTCCACAATACATAGGGTTGCCGTGCACTACTGCTGACCGCTGCCCTATACTGCAGCAGTCCTTCAGCGGTATAGGGACTGACGCACAGTCTGCTAAACACTAACACACAACCTGCTTGGTCCACAAAAGTTTTTATAAGGACTGGTAACTTGGTATAGGGTGCTACGGTACATAGGCCTGAGTGCAGTACAGTCTGCTGTTCTGTAAGGACCGCTATCGGTCCACAATACATAGGGTTGCCGTGCACTACTGCTGACCGCTGCCCTATACTGCAGCAGTCCTTCAGCGGTATAGGGACTGACGTACAGTCTGCTAAACACTAATACACAACCTGCTTGGTCCACAAAAGTTCTTATAAGGACTGGTAACTTGGTATAGGGTGCTACGGTACATAGGCTTGAGTGCGGTACAGTCTGCTGTTCTGTAAGGACCGCTATCGGTCCACAATAGATAGGGTTGACGTGCACCACTGCTGACCGCTCACCTATACTGCAGCAGTCCTTCAGCGGTATAGGGACTGACGTACAGTCTGCTAATCACTAACACACAACCTGCTTGTTCCACAAAAGTTCTTATAAGGACTGGTAACTTGGTATAGGGTGCTACGGTACATAGGCCTGAGTGCGTTACAGTCTGCTGTTCTGTAAGGACCGCTATCGGTCCACAATACATAGGGTTGCCGTGCACTACTGCTGACCGCTGCCCTATACTGCAGCAGTCCTTCAGCGGTATAGGGACTGACGTACAGTCTGCTAAACACTAATACACAACCTGCTTGGTCCACAAAAGTTCTTATAAGGACTGGTAACTTGGTATAGGGTGCTACGGTACATAGGCTTGAGTGCGGTACAGTCTGCTGTTCTGTAAGGACCGCTATCGGTCCACAATAGATAGGGTTGACGTGCACCACTGCTGACCGCTGCCCTATACTGCAGCAGTCCTTCAGCGGTATAGGGACTGACGTACAGTCTGCTAAACACTAATACACAACCTGCTTGGTCCACAAAAGTTCTTATAAGGACTGGTAACTTGGTATAGGGTGCTACGGTACATAGGCCTGAGTGCGTTACAGTCTGCTGTTCTGTAAGGACCGCTATCGGTCCACAATACATAGGGTTGCCGTGCACTACTGCTGACCGCTGCCCTATACTGCAGCAGTCCTTCATTGGTATAGGGACTGACGTACAGTCTGCTAATCACTAACACACAACCTGCTTGGTCCACAAAAGTTCTTATAAGGACTGGTAACTTGGTATAGGGTGCTACGGTACATAGGCCTGAGTGCAGTACAGTCTGCTGTTCTGTAAGGACCGCTATCGGTCCACAATACATAGGGTTGCCGTGCACTACTGCTGACCGCTGCCCTATACTGCAGCAGTCCTTCAGCGGTATAGGGACTGACGTACAGTCTGCTAAACACTAATACACAACCTGCTTGGTCCACAAAAGTTCTTATAAGGACTGGTAACTTGGTATAGGGTGCTACGGTACATAGGCTTGAGTGCGGTACAGTCTGCTGTTCTGTAAGGACCGCTATCGGTCCACAATAGATAGGGTTGACGTGCACCACTGCTGACCGCTCACCTATACTGCAGCAGTCCTTCAGCGGTATAGGGACTGACGTACAGTCTGCTAATCACTAACACACAACCTGCTTGTTCCACAAAAGTTCTTATAAGGACTGGTAACTTGGTATAGGGTGCTACGGTACATAGGCCTGAGTGCGTTACAGTCTGCTGTTCTGTAAGGACCGCTATCGGTCCACAATACATAGGGTTGCCGTGCACTACTGCTGACCGCTGCCCTATACTGCAGCAGTCCTTCAGCGGTATAGGGACTGACGTACAGTCTGCTAAACACTAATACACAACCTGCTTGGTCCACAAAAGTTCTTATAAGGACTGGTAACTTGGTATAGGGTGCTACGGTACATAGGCTTGAGTGCGGTACAGTCTGCTGTTCTGTAAGGACCGCTATCGGTCCACAATAGATAGGGTTGACGTGCACCACTGCTGACCGCTCACCTATACTGCAGCAGTCCTTCAGCGGTATAGGGACTGACGTACAGTCTGCTAATCACTAACACACAACCTGCTTGTTCCACAAAAGTTCTTATAAGGACTGGTAACTTGGTATAGGGTGCTACGGTACATAGGCCTGAGTGCGTTACAGTCTGCTGTTCTGTAAGGACCGCTATCGGTCCACAATACATAGGGTTGCCGTGCACTACTGCTGACCGCTGCCCTATACTGCAGCAGTCCTTCAGCGGTATAGGGACTGACGTACAGTCTGCTAAACACTAATACACAACCTGCTTGGTCCACAAAAGTTCTTATAAGGACTGGTAACTTGGTATAGGGTGCTACGGTACATAGGCTTGAGTGCGGTACAGTCTGCTGTTCTGTAAGGACCGCTATCGGTCCACAATAGATAGGGTTGACGTGCACCACTGCTGACCGCTGCCCTATACTGCAGCAGTCCTTCAGCGGTATAGGGACTGACGTACAGTCTGCTAAACACTAATACACAACCTGCTTGGTCCACAAAAGTTCTTATAAGGACTGGTAACTTGGTATAGGGTGCTACGGTACATAGGCTTGAGTGCGGTACAGTCTGCTGTTCTGTAAGGACCGCTATAGGTCCACAATAGATAGGGTTGACGTGCACCACTGCTGACCGCTCACCTATACTGCAGCAGTCCTTCAGCGGTATAGGGACTAAGAGTTTTGTCACAGGGTCATTTAAAAAATGACATGCAGAGGAAGAGGCAGGCCCTTCCGCAGGGGTGGTAGGGGTAGGGCAGGAGCAACAGGCTTGAGCCAAAGTGGGAAGTTGCAGAAGGTGCGTTCAATTACTTTAAAGGATGCACCAGACTTGGTTGAGTGGCTCGCTCAGCCTTACTCTTCTGCACCCTCCTCATCCTCTCGATCTGCACCCTCTTCTTCACTCTCTGCTATGTGCACCCCCAAAGACACTACCACCAACAACACGACCACCACCACCACCACCACATACCTTCCGCTTGAGTCACTGGAATTATTTTCCGATCCATATCAAGAGGACATTTCTGATGCGCAGCCACTCTTGGTATTGGATCAGGAAGAGGAGGTAGCAACAAGCGCTACTCAGCAGTCTGACGCCAGTACCCAGATCAGCCCAAGGAGGAGGTTGGTCCCCGGTGTTGCTGCCTACTCTACTTATAGCGGTGGGGAAGGTGACGTTGATGATGACGTGTCTAGTGATGTCACGTGGGTGCCCACAAGAGAGGAAGAGGAGGGGAGTTCAGAGGGAGATATGGACCAGCAGATAGGGAGGAGAAGCAGCAATGACTTACATTGCACAGCAGGGACAAAGCAGACTGCAAATGTATCAGGAGCGAGTCATCGACCATGTACGGTCACATCTGGCGCTCCCAGGACACCGGCACATGGCTCCGCAGTGTGGGCTTTTTTTAACGTGTCCGCTGCTGACAATAGCGTTGCCATCTGCAATCTTTGCAGTCAACGCGTTAGTCGCGGTAAGCCCAATACTCACCTAGGGACGACCGCCTTAAGAAGGCACATGAGCAGCCATCACCGAGCCCAGTGGGAGCAACGGAACACACAAAGCCACACTGCAGGCTCTCACCGTCCAGCCTCGTCTTCTACTTCTCCTTCTCCTCTCTCCTCACAATTGTCCTCCACTCCACCTTCCATCACGCCAAGCTCACATTTTTCTGCAAAAAGGCAGGCTTCCGTGGGCCTAATGTTTGAGCGTAAAAAAATGATGACGCCGGATAACCCTCTTGCCCAACGGTTGGCGGCTGGCTTGTCAGAACTCATAGCCCGCCAACTACTGCCATATAAACTGGTGGACTCGGAGGCCTTTCGCAAATTTGTGGCCATTGGAACACCACAATGGAAGGTCCCAGGAAGGAAGTATTTCTCAGAGAAGGGCATCCCAGAGCTATATGGCCATGTTCAGCGGCAAGTGAATGTATCTCTGGCACACAGTGTCGGTGCCAAGATACATCTGACCACAGACACGTGGTCTAGCAAACACGGGCAGGGAAGGTATATCAGTTTTACTGCCCACTGGGTGAACCTTCTGACGGCCGTCAAGCATGTAACCCGTGGCACCCGTGTAGATTTGGTTTTACCGCCACGGATTGCATGCAGGCCTGACTCTTCTTCTCCTCCTCCTACTCCATCCTCCTCCCTCTCCTCCTCAGCTGCCTCCTCCTTTTCCGCTGCTAGCGTCTCTTCCACTGCACCGCCCAAGCTCCCCAGAACCTATTCCACATGCCAGGTGAGACGTTGCCATGCCGTGCTGCGTCTGTTGTGCCTGGAAGCAAAGAGCCACACTGGCCCGGCACTCCTTTCAGCTTTGCGTTCACAGGCAGATGAGTGGCTAACACCGCTCAATTTGACAGTTGGTAAAGTGGTGTGTGACAACGGTGCCAATCTGCTTAGCGCATTGAAACAGGGCAAAATCACGCACGTGCCGTGCATGGCACACGTCTTAAACTTGGTCGTGCAGCGATTCCTTGTCAAATACCCTGGGGTCCAGGACATCTTGCGGCAGGCAAGGAAAATCTCGGCCCATTTCAGAAGATCTTACACGGCCATGGCTCGCCTTGCTGACATTCAGCGGCGACACCATCTGCCGGTCAGACGTCTTATTTGCGATTGCCCGACGCGATGGAACTCAACCTTCTATATGCTTGATAGGCTGCTCCAGCAGAAACGTGCAGTTAACGTCTACCTGTATGAACTCTGCGAAAGAAACGGTTCTGGGGAGCTGGGTTTTTTTTCACCGCGCCAGTGGCTGCTCATGCGCGACACATGCAGACTTCTGCGGCCATTTGAGGAGATCACCAAACTGGTCAGTCGCAGCCATGGCGCCATCAGTGACATGGTACCTTATGCCTTCTTTCTGGAGCGTGCATTGCGTCGTGTCATTGATCAGGCTGTGGAGGAGCAGGAGCGGGAAGATGAGGAAGTCGCAATGCTGGATGAATTCCCAGGGGGGGCTACTCTATCTGAGACAAGTCAACAACAGGAGTCTGATGAGGAGTCAGAGGAGGATGGTGCCGGGGCGGATGAGCAGGAGCAAGAAGAGCATGCTTTAAACCTTTCTGGGATCCCTGTTGTGCGAGGATGGGGAGAGGAGAATGAAGAGGACGACATTATCCTGGATGATGAGCAGGAGCCAGGCCACCACACCGCTTCCACTTTAGTGCAAATGGGGGCCTTCATGCTCCAGTGTTTTAATAGGGACCCCCGTATAAAAAGCATGAGGGTCAAGGACCAGTACTGGGTGGCAACGTACTTAGACCCCCGGTACAAACACAAAATGGCGGAAATGTTACCGCCGTCGCAGAGGGCTGTCAGAATGCAGCACTTCCAGGCCTTGCTTCGAGAAATGCTGCATTCTGCTTTTGCGTGCGCTGGCAGAGGAGCAATTCCCACTCCCAGAGAAGGATTTGCGGGTACCAATCCAACAGCGCCTGCAAGAAGAGGCCGGTTTGAAGATGTGTTGGTGACTTCGGATATGAGGTCATTCTTTCAGCCGACCCATCGACAGGTGTCATCCGGATCCAGCATCAGGGAACGCCTAGACCGTCAGGTGTCCGACTACATTGGGTTAACGGCCGATGTGGACGCTCTGAGGAGTGATGAACCCCTAGACTACTGGGTGGGCAGGCTTGACCTCTGGCCAGAGCTTGCCCAATTTGCAATCGAACTGTTGGCTTGCCCCTCATCCAGTGTCCTGTCCGAAAGGACGTTCAGCGCAGCAGGGGGGATTGTGACCGATAAGCGTACTCGCCTAGCTCACCACAGTGTTAACTACCTCACATTTCTAAAAATGAATGAGGCATGGATCTCGGAGGAATTCAACACATGTGATCAGTAGACCATGTATATGTCTATAAACAATTTTTGGAATCAAGCACACAGACCTTCTTAATTCATTTGGCTCACTTCCCTGACCCAAAAAAGCACACCGTACTATATGCCCCTACCCTCCTCTTTGAAGAGGTTGAGCGGTGTCATATTTCTACTGGGGCTGCTTATTATGAGGGGTTCCCACCATCCCTGTGCTGTGCTGACTTCCTCCTGGGTGTTCTTATTATGAGGGGCTCCCACCATCCCTGTGCTGTGCTGACTTCCTCCTGGGGGTTCTTATTATGAGGGGATCACACCATCCCTGTGCTGTGCTGACTTCCTCCTGGGGCTGCTTACGGTGCTGCTGTCAGCGCTGTATGTCACGGAGCTGCTGTCAGCGCTGTATGTCACGGAGCTGCTGTCAGCGCTGTATGTCACGGAGCTGCTGTCAGCGCTGTATGTCACGGAGCTGCTGTCAGCGCTGTATGTCACGGAGCTGCTGTCAGCGCTGTATGTCACGGAGCTGCTGTCAGCGCTGTATGTCACGGAGCTGCTGTCAGCGCTGTATGTCACGGAGCTGCTGTCAGCGCTGTATGTCACGGAGCTGCTGTCAGCGCTGTATGTCACGGAGCTGCTGTCAGCGCTGTATGTCACGGAGCTGCTGTCAGCGCTGTATGTCACGGTGCTGCTGTCAGCGCTGTATGTCACGGAGCTGCTGTCAGCGCTGTATGTCACGGAGCTGCTGTCAGTGCTGTATGTCACGGAGCTGCTGTCAGCGCTGTATGTCACGGAGCTGCTGTCAGCGCTGTATGTCACGGAGCTGCTGTCAGCGCTGTATGTCACGGTGCTGCTGTCAGCGCTGTATGTCACGGAGCTGCTGTCAGCGCTGTATGTCACGGAGCTGCTGTCAGCGCTGTATGTCACGGAGCTGCTGTCAGCGCTGTATGTCACGGAGCTGCTGTCAGCGCTGTATGTCACGGAGCTGCTGTCAGCGCTGTATGTCACGGTGCTGATGTCAGTGCTCTGTATTACGGTGCTGCTGTCAGTGCTCTGTATCTCCTGCACCCTCTTGTTTGCCTACCCTGGTCCCTGACCTTCCCTCTCCTCCATTGCCTTCATTAGCTCCATAGTCCTGAATTGTCAGAACAATTTCCCAAATAAAAAAAAAATGCTTGTAGTTATCGATCCCAAATTCACCTCATACATGTATTATGCTATTGTCCAGGTGGTGGGACTACGTGCTACCCCCTAATAATTACCCCGTGGCCGCAAATTCGACCTAAAGGTTTGCGAAATTCGCCTCCCATTGAAGTCAATGGAGCCCGCGGCGAACGGTCGTTTTCGCGAACGTTTGTGCCCGTTCGCGTTTCGCGTTCGCGAAACGTCCCGTCGGAAGTTCGTCCATCACTAGTGGTTTCCACATACAGGATCTCACAAAAGTGAGTACACCCCTCACATTTTTGTAAATATTTTATTATATATTTTCATGTGACAACACTGAAGAAATTACACTTTTAACACACTTCTCTCTGTACTCCTCACCTAGTTGCCACCGCACACACTTGACACCATCTAAACTAAATAAGTTTATGTTGGTCTCATCAGACCACAGGACATGGTTCCAGTAATCCATGTTGTCAGGTCACCTTGAGGCGAGGTGACAGGTGCACACCGTAGGGATCTGGAGTGCACCTCAAGGTTGTGGACCCTACGGCTGACTGCTGCAGACGGGGGACAGATCCCACTGGGGTTAGAGCGTAAGATTCCCTGGGGCACGGAGTCTAAGAGCCAGCAGGTGTTCACCAGCGCCTCTGGTGGTGAGGATGGACTTGGCTGCAACTGGCTCCAGGTCACGACCCCCAGGTTCCCCCAGCTCACACCCACAGTAGGCAACAGGAGGATAGGGATGGTGAGGGACAAAGCCAAGGTCAGGGCCACAAGCAGACAAGAATAGTGGGGTACAAGCCAAAAGGTCAGAATCACAGGCAAACAGGGATAGTCAAGACACGCCAATGTCGGTAACGGAAAACAGTAGCAGAGCACACGGCAGGAAACAGGAAGCTAACACACAAAGGAATACACAATGGTTGATCAGCACTGATGGCCTGCAGTGCACAGGTTAATATAGGGCTCCCTGATAGGGCCTGGGGTGGAGCCATGCTTAGAGGAGAGGTTATAAATCCACCAGGTGGAAGTGGCTGGCCTCTTAGTCTGAAGACATGAGGGGAGGTAAGCAAACACAGGAAGATCACTGCATAACCATGACAGTACCCTCCCTCTTATGAGGCCTCCCCCTCCCCCGCCTGGGTCCAGGCTTAAAGGGAAACTCCAGATGGACAGGGAGCAAAGACCTCAGATGCAGTGATCCAAGACCTCTCCTCAGGACCCCACCCTTTCCAAAGTACGAGGTACTGAAGAATGCCTTTACGGAGCCGGGAATCCAAAACTTGACTAACCTCGTATTAGATTATCCTCAGAGACCGAAACAGGGGTAGGGAGAGGACAAGAGGACTTGAGGACTAAAGGCTTTTTAGGAATGGGTAAGGGCATGAGAAGATCAGGAGTCTGAGCAGGAACCCCCACACCCTTAAAGATGAGCTGGGCATCCATAACAGGACCACCAGACTGGGCAGAGGTCAGTGGATCCCTGAGGTCATGTTTTTTTTTTCTTTTTTTTCTTTTTGCCACCTCAGTGAGTTTATCCAGGAGACTTAATTCACCTTGCAGCTCATATCTCCTCCCACTTTCCACATCATCGTGGCACATTTCTTTACTTAAATTTTATTTTAAACAAAGTTAAAATCCAAACAAAGACGGGTGGGCAGGAAGCATAACACGCCCCTCCCCCCGTTAAACTTTTTAAGATAAGCTCAACAATTGTTCTCATAGGTCTACTCCTGGCTGCATATATTCTATTTTCGATCCGCTTCACCCCGCCACCCCCCCTCCCAATCCCCCCTACCCCCCCTCGCCAAGGGAGGCACAAAAATACACCCACCCCAGCCGGCTAGGGAAAAAACTGTAGACTGTGAGAACACACGTATCTCATTTATCTATGGGGGAATCCCCAATTTCACCAGCCCGGGGCACCATATTCTCTCAAACTTCTTACTATTGCCTTGTTTAACAAAAAAAAACCCTTTCATTGTTAATTGTTTTTATTATATTAACTAGCCAAGTTTCAGCTAGCGGGCTAAGGTGAGACTGCCAGTTTTGAGCAATTAACTTTCTTGCCTGAAAGAGGCATCTATTAACTGGTATAAACTTATTTTTTGGAATTGTATGTCCCTCTGGTATAGCCAATAGACAGGTCCTTACCGTTGCTTCCAATGTTAAGCCGAAAACTCTATTCACATGATCTACAACCTGTATCCAATACCTAAACAGTTTCATACACCTCCAGAACATATGGATAAAATCTCCGACTTGGCCGCATCTGGGACACTGATCATTATCTCTCCAACCCAATTTAAACATTTTCCTAGGTGTAAGGTAAACTCGATGGAAAAAAAAAGAGGTGGGAGACTTTCTGTGAAGGAGAGATAGAGACCTTACTTCCCTGTTCCATAATCCGATCCCAATCAGATATGGACAATGGGCCCACGTCTCTCTCCCATCTCCTCTTATTTTTAACTACACTGTTTCGATCTAGACTTTTATCCCCAAGTCTGACATATAAAAAAAGAAATTAGTCCTTTAAGCGTATCCATGGACATAATATGTGAAAGCACCGGGATCTGGATCAACTGCACCTCTTGAGACCTAAATTGTGCCTGGATTGCATGTCTGACCTGGAGATATTTATAGAACGAACGGGTCGACAAGAGAAACTCTGACTTTAGGTCCGCAAAAGATTTAATATCAGAACCCTGGAACATCTGTGCTAATTGATCTAACCCTTGGTCTACCCACTCCCTACATCTTTCTACTTTAAATAACTCGATTAAGTTTCTGTTGTCCCACAAAGGGGCTATTACGGATACCTTCTGGTACCCCAGTAAGGTCTTGACTGTTTTCCAAAGTTTGGCGATCTGGGTAACTGTTGGGCAAAGCATATCGAATGAGTTTGCCTCGAGCGCTTCCATAAGCGTATTGTGTGGGCATCCTAACATCATTAATCTATGACAAAGTCTAACTTCATTTATAGCTGTTGCTCCTGCTAGGTGCTGTAGCTGAGCCGCTAAATAATAAAGTCTAGGATGCGGGATCGCCAACCCCCCCTCTTCCGGCGACAGCTGCATCGTCCGTAAGCTAATCCTAGGCGGCCCCTTTCTCCATATAAGAAGTCTAAATAAGGATTCTATTTTCTTAAACCACCTCGCACCAATCCATATCGGTGCGTTGTGTAGAAAGTACAAAATTTGAGGAAGCCATACCATCTTGACCAAGTTGCAGCGCCCCGCCATCCAAAGGGGGAGGCGGTCCCAAATATCCGCCTTTTGTTTTAACTTTACTAGAAGTGGGGATAAGTTATCTTCCAAATAGGAATTTACATCCTTTGTAATCCACACCCCCAAGTATTTAAACCTCTCCACCATCTTCAAATTCGCCATATCCTGTGGAGTATAAGTAAGCTCCTTATCCAGCGGGAGTAGTGCGGATTTGTCCCAGTTAATAGTTAATCCAGACATCTGTCCAAATTCTCTTATCAATCTCATCACTTCTTTCAATGAGGTTTGAACATCCCCTAGAAAAAGCAAGACATCGTCGGCAAACAATGCGATTTTCTCCTCCAGCTGTCCTCTCTTAAATCCCTGTATAACAGGGTTAGCCCTAATGGCAATGCCCAACGGTTCCATTGCCAAGACGAACAGTAAGGGGGAGAGGGGGCAACCCTGCCTCGTACCTCGTTTCAACATGAACGTCTCAGAAAACTCATTGTTCATTTTTATTTTCGCTCTTGGGTTTGTATATAGCAATTTTATCCTTTTAATAAAATTTGGTCCAAACCCAAATCTATCAAGAACCATGAACAGGTATTCCCACTCGAGACTATCGAATGCCTTGGCTGCATCCAGGGCCAATAATGCCCTGGAGCCTCCATTGACCACCGGAATTTGAATATTCAGATAAAGTCTGCGAATATTGATACTGGTGGACCTATTCGGTATAAATCCCGACTGGTCAGGATGCATGAGCTTATGGATACTTCTTTTCAGGCGTGTTGCAAGAATTTTTGCTAGTATCTTTACGTCCGAGCCCAGGAGCGAGATCGGACGGTACGAGGCAGGGTCTGTAGGATCCTTACCCTCCTTGGGGATAACCACTATGTTGGCTTCCGTCATTGAGGAAGGCAAAGTCCCAGTCACCAGTGCCTGTCCCAACGTCTCCAACAATTGTGACAGTAAAACCTCCCCATATCTTTTGTAGACCTCAATTGGCAGTCCGTCAGGTCCCGGTGCTTTCAAACTAGGCATCTCTGCCACCGCTTTTTGAAGTTCCTCAATAGTAATTGGGGCCTCAAGTGCCGCCAAGTCTTCTAGTGTTATAGTTGGTATGTTTAGAATCTCCAGAAAGGTTGCCGTTACTCCCCCTTCACCCTCCCCTTTAGTTTTATATAAAGAGCTATAGTAGCGGTGGAATATTCTATTGATGGTGGACGGTTCAGAGGTAATCTCTCCCTCTGGAGTCCTAACTAATGGTATCACTGACTTTGCTTTAACCAGCAAAGACAGTATTCGTCCCACTTTTTCTCCTTCCCCAAAATTTATTTGTCTCTGAAATATACGCCTATTATCAAACTTGAGCCTAACAATCGTCTTGTACTCTTGCTGTTTATCTAACCAAGCCTTCTGTGTAGAAGGATTTGGATCTATAATATACTGCCGTTCTGCTTCTAACGCCGCCTTAGAGGCTTCCTCTTCCCGTTTTTTCATTCCGACCTTATTTCTAGCAATTTGCTGGATAAAAAATCCTCTTAAAAAAGCTTTTAAAGAGTCCCAGACCGCTCCCGCCGATGTGTGCCCATATTAACATGAATACAATTTTTTAACTCGGTTGTCACCCAGTCGGTATCCTTCATTAGCTCCAGCCATGAGGGATCAATTTTCCATTGCCCAGCATATTGCTTTTTACCTACACGGATTGTCAGTGTTAAGGGAGAGTGGTCTGAGACCACTCTCGGGCCATATTCCACCTCATCCACCCGAGCCAACGCATTGCTGTTCACCAAGACCATGTCAATTCTCGATAAAGTGGAGAAGGACGCTGAGCAGCAGGAATATTGTCGTTCCATCGGATACCGGGTGCGCCACTCATCGCATAGGCCCACTTCCTGTAGAAAGCGAGACAATCTCGTTACGCCCCTCGCCATTGATATATTTATAGTTGGAAATCTATCTAAAGACTTGTTCAAAACTTCGTTAAAGTCCCCCACTGCTATAACAGGAATATCCGGTTTATCTATTACGAAGAATAGTAGCTCGTGTATAATCTCCAATTTAAATGGGGGAGGGACGTACATATTGGCTATCACATAGGGGTGATTTTCAATTTGACAGTATAGAAAGATGTACCTGCCCTTTTCATCTATACAACTACTATAGCAGGAAAACCGGACCGCCTTGTCAATAAGGATGCTCACCCCTCTTGCATATGTTGAGAATACAGAATGAAATTGGGTTTGGAATTTCCGACCTTGGAGAGACGGAATTGTCTCACCCGTTAGATGAGTCTCTTGTAAGCATAGCAATCCGGGACCCTTGCCCTCTAATGCTGATAGGACCACATCTCTTTTGGTCGGATCACCCAAACCCCGCACGTTCCATGATATTATCCTAATTCTTTTCGCCTGCATCGCTTCTTGGTTCCCTACATATCTGGCAGATTAGAAAAAAAGTAAAAATAAAACGTATAAGAAAAAAAAAAGAAAAAGAAACAACCTTCACGTTTCCCTTAAATTTACACACGTGCCTTGTGTATACTTCATAGTTGTTTAAATTTTTTCCCATCCTAACTTGATATTTTCTCCCATCTTCCAATGAATAGTGCATTTTTAAAATTGTGTATACTTGTGTTATTATTATTGTTGCCCCCTTAACCTGCCTACCCACTCCATCTCTCCCACCCCCCATCTTGCCAACCTCCCCACCCCAATCCCTCCCCCCTTGCCCAACAGGGCTACCCCCTAGGGGTACTCTCGTGACCTTCTTACATCCCTCCCACCATACCTCAACTACTAATTACTTCCACCCAAAACCAACACCAGCACAGGGGGCCCTCCTGTCCCCCTCTACCCATACTTTCTTACACTCCACACTCCCCTGCTGCTCACCCTCTACCCCACTCCTGGTTTGTGCACAGAACATATACAAATTTTCAAATAGTGTAACCTATCTCCCTCCCCAACCCCCCCCATCCCACCAAATCCCGACCCCCTAGCTATTTAAATCATCGTGACTGCCCGATACTGTATGTTTAAAGATCTTTTTTGTTTTCTTCTAGCCATTGGGCTGCCTCCTTTGGTGTATTAAAAAAGGAGGTCCTTCCAAATGCCATCACTCTTAAGCGAGCCGGGTAAAGGAGCGCGTACTCTATATTTAAGCATTTCTCGCTTAACTGGTATAAATTCAGCTCTTCGTTTCTGAAGATTGGGCGAAAAGTCAGGATATAGAGAGACCCTAGCCCCCTTAAACCTAATATCTCCTCTCAATCTGGCCTCTCGCAATAGGGACACTTTATCCTGATAGTTAAGGATTTTAATCATTATAGGCCTAGGGCGCTCACCCACATGACTGATCTTTACCGGGGCACGGTGTGCCCGCTCTATTGTAAATAGAGAGGTGAGTACCGTGTCCCCAAAAAGTTCGCGAAACCACCCCTCCAGAAAACCAATCAAATTAGTTCCCTCGCAGTACTCCGGGAGACCTATCACTCTAATATTGTTTCTTCGGTTCCTGTTCTCCATCTCGTCAAGTTTGTCCGCTTGTATCGTGATTATTTTTTTAAGTGATTCTACTTCAAGCTTCACAGGTCTCAGCTCGTCCTCGATCGTACCCACTCGTTCCTCAAGCTCCGACGTCCTTAATAAGGTCCTATTCAATTCTTGTCTCATAGATAATAGTTCCTCCTTTATAGATCTTAACTGGGCATCGAAGTTGGATATCGAGTCCTTGCATTCTTTAATTGCATTTAATATATCTCTTAATGTGGGCTCCTCCTCCAAAGTACCCGATGTAGATGTGTGGATACTGGTTACCATTGCCTCCATATTTGCCATTGCTAGTTTACCACCTCCTTGTCCCTTGCTACCTCCAGGTTTAACTACCGACAAAGTGGGGGGGTTGGCCGAGGTGTAGCCTTGGCTCTTTCTATCGGCGGAGGAATTTTTAAGGTCTTTAGGTTCTTTATTGTGCAAGTTTGTTTGCAGGATATTTGCATTACCGGGTGAGGTTTGGCCAGGATGGGCATATCGCTCCAATTTTGCCGCCGCCGCTGAAGCCAATTGATTTGTTTTATCCTTAGCGGAGCGAGTAATTTGTAAACCCTCTAGGGGTGGTTGCTCATCGGGAGATCTTTTCCTAGACATAGTTGCTAAATACCTGCTTGGAACTCGTGAATTTCACCCTATGTAAAAATCAGTAGACCTCACTTTCCCCCCAGCAATGATGTCGGGGTACCACAAGAATACCCCAAGCTCTTTAAACTTGCCCAGCCTTTAATAGCCCTGATCCTACGATCCGCACAAGCTGAGAAGATGGGGAGATCAAAGAAGGGTGGACCCCCTACTCCACCCCCACCCCTGTCCCAGAACCCTGTAATAATGCAGTAGAGGACCCAATCAGCCCAATTTGAGCACAGATCGTACATATAAGGGAAGAAATGTGTATTGCACTCTATTAAGTTTAAATTTAAATCGCACCATAAAGGGGGGGTTGCGACATCGAGGCGCCCCCCCCCCCCAGAATCACCAAAACCTGCCCACGTAATAGCAGAGTGGCAGAATGGCAATGGTCACTGGTTAATGCTTGATGAGTAAGCTCCAATCTCTTCCCCTGTCACAGAGAATGTCCCATCAGCAAAAAGACACGTTACAACAGTTGTGTATATATATATATATATATATATATATATATATATATATATATATATATGGGCCTAGGTGTACCGGGGATCAGGCAGAGTAGTCCAAAAATATCAATATAGCAATAGTATCGCAGTAACCTGGAAGAGTTTATTTCCATATAGCAGTACTATTGTGCTACAATTGCAATAAAAAAAAAAAAAAAAGGAGGAACACTTATCTCAGTCCTTAAGCCAAGAGTGCGTACTGCTTCATGAGGGAGTGAATATAGCCAGCATTCCGAACTACCAGATCCGCCAGGTCTTCCCCTCACTACTGCATAGTATACAGCCTCGTGTTTCCCACAGACAGCACAACCTGGCGTCTCTCCACCTCGATCCACAGTGGCAAATGGAGGGATAAAGCTGGAAAGCAACAGGAGAGAGAGAGAGAGGGGGGGGGGGTGGGCTCCCTCGGGCTGCGGTGCGGTACGGTGCCTACTACGGGAGTCGTCTCCCTCCTATGCAGGCTTGAACGGACATAGTAGCAGTAGGGTGAGGCCAGGTCACCGAAGGTGCTGAACAAGAAGCAGGAAGCTCATTGGGCATGGGCTGGACTGGCATAACTGGTGCAGAGGTCGACTGAATAGTATTGTCAGGTGTAGCGACCATCTCAATCGCATCAGAAGGCATAGCAACTGTGGAACTTGCAGACAAGTTAGTCTGGCTTTGCGTCCAAGGGAAATTGGGGACAAGCAAAGGTAAATGGTTATGCCAACTGGAGTGAATGATCGACTCAGGTTCATAGGTGGGCCCCTCATCAAGAGTACCACATGACCTAGAGAGTGCAACAGTACGACTATTGCAGGATGCATCCCAGAAATCGCTATATACAGTGGGAAGAGCAGAAGATACTGGGATGTTAGTAACAGGAAGTCTCTCCTTTGGGGTACCCTTGAGTAGGCAGGAAGAGGAACAGGAGGAACCCCAAGCCATGATCTGACCAGCTGACCAGTCAACGTGTGGAGAATGGAGCCGTAACCAAGGAAGACCTAATATGATAGGAGATGAAGCCTTAGGTAAGACAAGGAAGGATATCAACTCCTGGTGGAGTGTCCCTACTGACATCTTAACAGGAAGAGTCTGAAAGCGGATAGGGCCCCCTGGGAGAACCGTGCCATCAATCGCCAAGACCACCAATGGTGTTGTAAGGGGCAAAAGGGTAAGTCTCATGGAGGATGCAGTTTCCCAATCCATGAAATTGGCAGCGGCTCCGAAATCCAGATGAGCTGAGACCGAACGAGAGGAAGCACCGACATGAAGCAACACAGAAAGGAGAAGACGAGAAGGTGAAAGTGATATTTCAGAGTCTAATACTCCACCTTCCAGATGTACTAGCCCTGAGCGTTTTTCCGGACGAAGAGAACAAGTGTCACGGAAATTACCTTTGGCCCCACAATAGAGGCATAGGCCCAGAGTTCTGCGCCTAGCATGTTCTTCGGGAGATAACTTAGTCCAGCCCACCTGCATAGGTTCCTCAGTAGGCAAGGGGTGTTCCTCGGATCGCAGAGAAGGGACTCAGGCTGCCTAAATAACGGGGAGTGCTGGCGTCTTTTTTCCAGGGCCCTCTCCTGAAAGTGAATATCGATCTGGTTACACAAGGTGATAACACTGTCCAGATCAGCAGGAAGGGATCTTCCTGCTAATTCATCCTTCGCTCTATCAGAGAGGCCATGTAAAAAGGTTGCAACTAGGGCCTCATTATTCCAGCTCATTTCAGCTGTGAGGATACGGAACTGAAGAGCATACTGTCCCACAGAAGCGGACTCTTGACGGAGACGTAAAAGAACGCTAGCCACTGAGGAGACACGACCCGGTTCCTCGAAGATATTCCGAAAAAGTTTCAATAAATCAGACAGGCTAGAAACCACTGGATCATTCAGTTCCCACAGAGGGGCGGCCCAAGCTAACGCCTCGCCGGACAGAAGGGATATGATATATGCGACTTTTGCCCGATCGGACAGGAAGTTTTGGGGCTGAAGTTTGCAAGCCTTGGAGTCCCCAGAGAAACGGACCGGAGCTGGTAGTAGTAATGAATGTGTGGCTGCCACTGATGCGATAGGTGCAGCAGCAGATAGCGGTTGCGGTTGTTTAACTGGGGGTCCTAATGAGGCCTGAACCTGTTCAAAACGGGATGCCAAATCCTGAAGGAATCACATCACCTGGGTCTGATGCGATTCTTGGGTCTCAAGTCGCCGAACTAAGCTCTGCAATGGATCATCTGCAGGAAGCGGCACGTCAGCTGGGTCCATGGCTGATCAAACTGTCAGGTCACCTTGAGGCGAGGTGACAGGTGCACACCGTAGGAATCTGGAGTGCACCGCAAGGTTGTGGACCCTACGGCTGACTGCTGCAGAAGGGGGACAGATCCCACTGGGGTTAGAGCGTATGATTCCCTGGGGCGCGGAGTCTAAGAGCCAGCAGGTGTTCACCAGCGCCTCTGGCCGTGAGGATGGACTTGGCTGCAACTGGCTCCAGGTCGCGACCCCTGGGGTCTCCCAGCTCACACCCACAGTAGGCAACAGGAGGATAGGGATGGTGAGGGACAAAGCCAAGGTTGGGGCCACAAGCAGACAAGAATAGTCGGGTACACGCCAAAAGGTCAGGATCACAGGCAAACAGGTATAGTCAAGACACGCCAAAGTCGGTAACGGAAAACAGTAGCAGAGCACACGGCAGGAAACAGGAAGCTAACACACAAAGGAATACACAATGGTTGATCAGCACTGATGGCCTGCAGTGCACAGGTTAATATAGGGCTCCCTGATAGGGCCTGGGGTGGAGCCATGCTTAGAGGAGAGGTTATAAAAACCACCAGGTGGAAGTGGCTGGCCTCTTAGTCTGAAGACATGAGGGGAGGTAAGCAAACACAGGAAGATCACTGCATAACCATGACACATGTCCTTAGTCTGCTTGTCTTCAGCAAACTGTTTGCAGACTTTCTTGTGCATTATCCTTAGAAGAGGCTTGCTTCTGGAACAACAGCGATGCAGACCAATTTGCTGAAGTGTGAGGCATATGATCTGAGCATTGACATGCTGACCCTCCCACCCCTTCAGCATCTGCAGCAATGCTGGCAGCACTCATACCTCTATTTCCCAAAGACAACTTCTGGGTATGACACTGAGTATGTGCACTCAACTTCTTTGTTTGACTATGGCGAGGCCTGTTCTGAGTGGAACCTGTCCTGTTAAACCACTGTATGGTCTTGGCCACCCTGCTGCAGCTCAGTTTCAAGGTCTTGGCAATCTTCTTATAGCCTAGGCAAGTGATGGTGAACCTTGGCACCCCAGATGTTTTGGAACTACATTCCCCATGATGTTCATCTACAGAGTGCATGAGAATCATGGGAAATGTAGTTCCAAAACATTTGGGGTGCCAAGGTTTGCCATCTCTGGCCTAGGCCATCTTTATGTAGAGAAACTATTTTTTTTCAGATCCTCAGAGAGTTATTTGCCATGAGGTGCCAAGCTGAATTTCCAGTGACCAGTATGAGAGAGCGAGAGCGATAACATCAAATTTAACACCCCTCCTCCCCATACACATCTGAGACTTTGTAACACTAAGGAGTCACTTTGGGGAGGGAAAATGTCTAATTGGGCCCAATTTGGACATTTTTACTTAGGGGTGTACTCACTTTTCTTGCCAGCAGTTTAGACATTAATGGCTATGAGTTGAGTTATTTTGAGGGGACAGCAAATTTACACTATTATACAAGTACTGTACACTCACTAATTTACATTGTAGCAAAGTGTAATTTCTTCAGTGTTGTCACATGAAAAGTTATAATAAAATATTTACAAAAATGTCAGAGGAAGGGGAAAACCAGTGTCTGAGTTGGGTAAGAAGAGCTGAATGGTCAGACCCCTTTCACACCACACCGCCCATAGCGTGGGCGGTAAAACGCAGCTATTTTTAGTGGCATTTTGCCGCCGGATTTGCGGCGCATTTCGGCTTTTACCCCCCACTAGTGGCTGAGAAAGGGTTAAAGCCGTAAATACACCGCAATAGGGCGTTTTGCCGGCGGTATTACAGCACTGCCCCATTGATTTCAATGGGGAGCAGCGGTGGAGGAGCGGTTAACACACCACTCCTTCACTGCTCCAAAGAAGCTGTGGCAGGACTTTTCCCTGACGTCCTGCCAGCGCACCGCTGTGGTGTGAAAGCCCTCGTGCTTTCACACTACAGACAATGGTGCAGCTTTTTTTGGGCGGATTGCAGGCGCTATTTCTAAAGCTATAGCGCCTGCAAAATGCCCTGGTGTGAAAGGGGTCTAATAGTCCTTGAAATCTATGTCACCCATCCCTCCCACTGTTCTATGTTTTGTATGGTGAGTTTGGAAGCACGGGGCATAATGATTTCCATAGGTATTGCTTTAGTATGTTCTGTAGGGCTTTTAAAAGGTTGTTTTTCAGAGGGAGCGGTAAATTATGAAACAAGTATAAAATGCAAGGAAGACATAACATTTTTTATAGAAGCCAGGTGTCCTGACCAAGTTAGTTCCACCTCGGCTAGGTGTTTGGTCTCCTGAGATATCGGCTAGTTTGGAGGGGTCTGCCGTCAGCAAGAATCCTAAATATAATATAGCGGAGTCAGTCCAGGAGTAGGGAAATTAGATTTGAAGTCTAGACTTAAGAGGGGATATTCAGAATTATTGATTTGCTATAGTTAGCTTTATAGTATGAAATCTCACTAAACTGTGAGCATTAGTTAAGGAGGAAATAGGGTTGGTTAAGCATAAAATAACATCGTCCACATACAGACTTATAGTATGGGATCTGTCTTGAAATGTAAAACCATAAATGTTTGTATGGGATCTCATAAAGGCCGCTAGAGGTTCTGTAAGCAGATTGAATATAGTGGGGGATAGTGGGCATCCCTGTCTTGTTCCATTGGTTATAACAAAGGGCCTTGATAGGCTATTTCAGGTGTAGACCTGTGCAGGTGGGAATGAATATAAGGCTAGGATGGCAGAGAGGACAGGAACAGAGAAGCCAAACTTTTTAAGAGTCTGTGTTATGTAGCCCCAATGGACCCTATCAAATGCCCTATCGAATGCCTTCTCTGCATCCAAAGATAGGAGCAAAGAAGGCATGCAATGAGCCCTAGAATGGTGGATTACATTTATAATTCTTCAAGTTGCATCTGATGCTTGTCTACCTTAGGTTAATCCAGTCTGGTTGGGGTTTATCAGGTGGGGGAGAATAGGGAGTAATCTAAGGGCAAGTATCTTTGCATAACTTTTGATGTCTGTGTTCTATAATGAAATGGGCCTAAAATTAGATGGGGTTGTAGGGTCTTTCACAGGTTTTGGGATGGTGACAATATATGCTTGTAACATCTCAGGTGGGAACGATGCAGAAGTTATTGCAGTAGAATACACAGAAGCAAGGGTGTGGCTAAGGTTAGCTAGGAATACCTTGTAGTAATCATTCATCAGACCAGGGGTGCCCAACCTTTTGAAGAGCGAGGGCCACTTAAGTAAGACTTGGTAACCAGTCGTGGGCCACAATGAACGGAGTGGGTGGATGGCATGTCCGTGTCCATTCTGCATTTGCAGAGCGAACGCAGACGCAGCCCACGCTACTTTTTGGCAGATCGTATTGGACGTAGAACACAAGTTGGTTTATGTTTGCCACTACTTAGAGGTGAATGGAGGGTCCAATTGGTTGGCCTGTCGGACTGACCGTGTGAAAGGGGTCCAAGGCTGCTTTCACACTGATGTGCTGCGGTTTGCCCGCACCACGTGTGCAATGCAGTGTACCTTTGGCTTTCCTGCAGTTTGTAATAGACTTCTATTATATTCTGCAGGTTTGGTGCACTTTCAGAAAGCTCACCAAACTGGCAGGTAATAATAGAAGTCTGGCTCAGTGCAGGTAACCTGCAGGTAAACTGCTCTGCACCTGCGGATCAGTTTGAAAGCAGCCCAGTAACCACTGCAGAAAAGATATGCCCATATATACACTGTGATTTTAGTAATAAACTGACCTTTAATAACAGTATTCTTTCTATTCTATCCCAGAGCAGGAGGTCGTGGGCCACATCAGAGGGCCCGGGCCACTGGTTGGGCACCCCGGCATTAGACCATCTGGTCCAGGAGATTTAGCATTGGGTAGAGTCTTAACAACCTTAGCAATCTCGGACACTGTGATAAGCGTATTTAATAAGATTGTTCTAGAAGCAGTAGCTCTCGACAGCAGTTGGTTAATTTGTGCATCGCTTCTGTGTCCAGGTTTGCTTTATTGAGTGACTCTTTTGCCACATACACTCAATAGGACTATCCGGCAGACCATAATCTGCCGGACAATTCGATCGTGTGTGGGCTCCAGCTCAATTTTTCTTCCCAAAAGACTTAGAAATAAGACTTGCTTCAAAATTGTCCGCCAGACTCGGCTTTTAGCGACAATCTGTTCGTCTCTGTGCTAGTCCGGCGGAATAAAACCGACACTATGGCAGCTATTGGCTACTGGTTATGAACTTCCTTATTCTACATCATCATGTTTGAATCTGCCAGACAGTGATCGTGTGTGGCCAAGTCCGTTCGCTTGAAAGTCCGGCGGACCTCAGCTGCAGTCCGCCAGATAGTCCGAACATGTGTACGCAGCATATCTGTTTGACTTCAGAGAGAAGATTCTCTAGTTTCCGTGTTCTCTGTTTCTTAACTAGAGAGCTGATTTGTAACAGTATTCCTGTGATAAAGGACTTGTGGGCTCACCACAGAGTGGAGGGATTGGAGATAGAGGGAATATTAATTGCAAAAAATTCAGTAAGCTGTTTTGCTATAAAAACAGCATGTGTAGGTGTATGGATGACCTGTGAGTTAGCCCGCCCACCCACCATATAAAGGTTGGATTAGCAGTGTTTTCCTCCTACCACGATATTGTGTGAATGGAGGAGGAAGACAGACTATAGTAACATTCTGTAAACAAGAAAAAAGGGGAGCAAACTGCGCTACGGAATAAAACAAAATACCCAATGACCCAAAACACAGGGTCTCTTCGAAGCTGCAACTCTAATGTACACCAAATATGCACAAAATCGAATAAGAAAAAAGGAATTGCGCTAATTAGCGCAATTCCTTTTTTCTTATAGTAACATTCTGTCAACCAAAATCACATCAATACGAAAGTAAGTGTTATGCCTTAAGGAATGAAAAGAGTAATCACCACGTTCCTTTACATACTGACATCTCCAGACATTATATAAATCATTGATATATAAGAGAGGCTCAGCTTTAGTAGTTCTTTAGTAGTTCTGTCCAGAGTAGGGTCAGCTGTTATGTTGAGGTCCCCACAGATAAGCAGAGCTCCTTTCTGAAGAAGAGTAATCTTGCGAAGCATCTTTCTGATAGATCGGAGTTGGCTGGAATTAGGGGTACAGATATTGGCTAGTGTGTAGTTTGTTATTAAGTTTGCATATTAGTATTAGATATCTACCCTCTAGGTCAGCATGAAGTTTTAGTAGTTGAAGGCAAATTCATTTTTAATAGCTATGCCAACTCCTCATTGTTTCATAGGTGCTGAGGCAAGCAAAAGGTGAGGGAATAGTCTATGCTTGAGGGTTGGGGTGTTGGATGCATGGGATTCCTGAAAGCATAGAATGTCAGCTCCGGCTTCCTTCCTTAGCGCCGATCATTTAACGGGGTGGTTTAGCCCATTGACATTAAAAGAAACAACTGTAATTATCATTTGTATTAAAGAGAGGGAAACAGTACCTCAGATGATGCATATTAAATTTGGAATGGTTAAAATCTATGCCAGGGGGAGCAAGAGAAGGTATCCAGTGTGGGTAGACTAGCAGCAAGATGATCGTGAAGAGGAAGTACTTTGCAGCCTTTAGGTTGGACCTTAAACAGTTAGAACAAGAATAAAAGAAAAAGTCAACATGTAGAAACAATAAATAAACAATACGGTAGTAGGATAAAAAGGGGGTCCCAACAGGAATCCGTTATCCATTATAACTGGCAGAAAAGTTGTCGGCTTTAAGCTCCCATGCGTCATTTGGGTTTGTTGCGTTTGTTACAGGGTCTGAGAAGGTTATGTGTTGCATTTTTTGCTGCAGCATTTATGAAACACCAACTTTCAGTGCTCCTGGGTGTCCTGATCAGTTAGAATGTTCCAAGAACATAGCAGTTTTAGGCCATCATCTAAGGAAGAGATCACGGTAGACGAACCATTCCAGGATTGTCAGTTTAGTGGAGTAGCCCTAACGATAGATATGCTGTGGTTGCGTAGAGCCTTATTGATAGGCAGTAGATTTTTGTGTTTTTGTTTAGTATATTGGGACAGGTCTGCAAACATTTGGATTGCTGCATATTTGTTAGGTGGTTGGGAGCACTTGCGGAATGCCATTATAAATTGTCCCTTAATGTGATAAAAATGTACCCACATCAGCACATCCCTGGGCACGTTGTCAGCTAAGAAAGCCACATTGGGAAGGGAGTGGATCCTGTCAATCACTATCTCAGAATCTGATGCATCTGGAAGAAATTCCTTAATGATATCAGTGGCATATTGGTGGAGTTGAGTTGGCTGTGTGGCTTCAGGAAAGCCACGGATTTTCACATTATTTCTTTGTGAGTGATCTTCTAAATCAGTGATTTTTGCTTTGAGACAGTCAACTTCATAAGATTGCTCATTATGGGAGTCAGCCAGGGAGTTATAAGAGAAAGCCAACTCTCCCATCTTTCTCTCCACATCGACCCAGCCTCCCAGCTCTGCTTTCTCATTTTTAAAACTTTACATGCAGGTAATTATGCCTGAGTGTAGAGAGCTGCGGATGGAGACCAGCATGTCTTTCAATGTTGTGTCCAAAATAGGTTGATTGGCAGTAGGGAATGAGTTAAGAGGGTCTATCAGTTTCCTTGTGTCATCTAGAGTGATGTGCCCTTTAAGCATCTCTGCAGTGGGGGAGTCAGCATCCTGCCTGGGCTTAGATTTATCTGGGCTACTAGAAGGGGGAGGGTGAGCTTCTCCAGGAACTTGCCTGTGAGCCTGCCTGTGAGTGAGAGCTCTGTGAGGTCTGGGAAGAGCCACTGGATGTAGCCAGTGAGTGGCAGCCAGCGCCATCTTGGGTCTTCTCCTGCTCCGGGAAGAAATGCAGGAGTTTTTTAGGTTGGTGGGTCTCCTTCCTCTTTTGGATCATGGCTGCAGAGGATGAGGACCCTTTAGAGAGGCTCTGGTGGAAGTTTGAGTAGTCTGGCTCCCCTCCGTGGTTGCTCTTCCCCAGCTTCTATTCTAGTCAGCCATCTAGTTGCATGCTAGCCCTTTTGCACATTAATTTCCCATGGGCCCCAATATTCCTAAAAAACTAACTTTTCATATGTCCAACATGAATAATATTTACAGTGAAATAAAGGGTCAGGCTATCTTTTCAGTAAGACTATTATAAATATTGCATAGGGGAATACAGAAGTGCTATACTTAAAGGCTGGGTGCCTAAGAGTGGATTTACTGTGGATGATTTCCAAGAATGCCCCTAGTACTTACATATCTTGGTTCCAGTAGTAATGGGCACCCATACAGCATGGCAGCCCATTCGTAAGAATGGCTACTTATTTTTTGAATTTCCACAAAATATGAAAAGTGAAATATTTAGAATATGTGTTTCAAAGTAAAAGATTACACCTCACACATATTGTGTCCTTTCCTATTACTTTAGGTTTTTTTAGTGTACATTTATCACATTTCAAATGACATGGCATAACTTTATTATATATAGTACTGCATGTTGTGGTAGGTGTACTGTATGATATTCTAAGCACAGACTCACTATAGACTGAATTCAAATGCTGGCAGCCACAGTACATGATTAGTTTAAGAACTGCTTGATTTTCTTTGATCTAGGAATTCAATATTTGGATCTGTGACTTGGTAAAGCTGTCTTTTCAAAGCAGCCCTTTGTGGTCAGACAGCATAATACATAAATCATAAAACTCTGTTGTGTATGAGCTGGTTTATTTTGAATTCTACAAGCAGTGTAAACACTCCCTAGCCTTCAATCCATGTCATTTTTTATTGGAGAAAGGTGATTGAGAGTGCCCAGGCTTCATTGTCACTTTTGGTTTCCTCCAAAGAGCCAGACATTTTAATTAATTCTCTCTGTCAGTTCTATATTTCTTGGTTCCAAAAGCATAGAGTACCTGTCATGGTCCAAAGACTCAAATAAATGACATTTGTCGTTTATGGACCAAAAAAAATGACAATGTAATGGAAAAGTTCTGACTTGTAAGATTGAGTTCTTGTTGAAGTATTGCAGCCCACTACTTCTCAAAGTACAATAAAACTGTCAGGCCTTTTGTGACATTTAAAAAATATAGCAGAACTAAGTTTATTATTTTGTGCCTTTTACCCCATATTTAACTTTTTTTCTGGGTGCACTATGTTATTGGATCTGTCTTTGTAAAAACTATGGCATAGTAGCTTATTTGAACTTTTTTCTAAAAATATTTGTAAATACGCTGAGCTGTTTTTGTGGCTTGAACTCTCTTACTAGCAATCTTCTTAAGTCAACTACTTGCTCGAATACGAGAAATCACCCCCAAATACCTGGGGTCGTCTCTGCCCTCCCCTTCCTCCTGTTAGCTGCCTAAAGGCCTATTCTTTCATTTTACCCAAAATCATGAAACAGAGGCAGCATTGTGCAATACAATACAGCATGTCTTACAATGCACATTGACTGCTAGGTTAGTGCACACATAGTTTGTGTTTTCCTGCATTATGAAGACTGCTATATTTGAACTTTGGATTGTATGGGATAGTATTAGGTTGCCATGCCTTGCGTTGTGTTGCATTTATGTAAACATGGCATGTCCTGTTCTGATGTCAATTTGAGCTGCTTTTACAGTATTTACCTATACAAGTTGATTAGAGTACAATATAAATGCATAGTAAGCACATTTGAGAATCAGATTATTCCTGAAACAAAGCATATTCTCTATAGTCTTTGCCAGCCTCAATCCAAATAACCTAGTGTGGTTCTTATCTGCTTTTGTCTCTCTCTGCAATCTGCTGGAGTAACTTCTGACACCACAGAATCCCAGGGAAATCCCTCTCCCCCCAGCACACAGACGATGATAGACAGTCTCAGCTGTACAGTATCCCACAAAAGTGAGTACACCCCTCACATTTTTGTAAATATTTTATTATATCTTTTCATGTGACAACACTGAAGAAATGACACTTTGCTACAATGTACAGTAGTGAGCGTACAGCTTGTATAACAGTGTACATTTTCTGTCCCCTCAAAATAACTCAACACGCAGCCATTAATGTTTAAACCGCTGAAAACAAAAGTGAGTGCACCCCTAAGTGAAAACGTACAAATTGGGCCCAATTAGCCATTTTCCCTCCCGGTGTCCTGTGATTCGTTAGTGTTACAAGGTCTCAGGTGTGAATGGGGAGCAGGTGTGTTTGGTGTTATTGCTCTCACTCTCTCATACTGGTCACTGGAAGTTCAACATGGCACCTCATGGCAAAGAACTCTCTGAGGATCTGAAAAAAAGAATTGTTGCTCTACATTAAGGTGGTCTAGGCTATACAAAGATTGCCAAGACCCTGAAACTGAGCTGCAGCACGTGGCCAAGACCATACAGCGGTTTAACAGGACAGGTTCCACTCTGAACAGGCCTTGCCACGGTCGACCAAAAAAGTTGAGTGCACATGCTCAGCGCCATATCCAGAGGTTGTCTTTGGGAAATAGATCTATGAGTGCTGCCAGCATTGCTTCAGTGGTCGAAGGGGTGGGAGGTAAGCCTGTCAGTGCTCAGACCATAAGTAAGGATGAGCTCCAGCGTATTCGCACACCCCACGTACAGAGCCTGCCATAAAAGTCGGCCCTGTGCTAATCACAGGCAGTGAGACATTTTCCGATCTCTGCAGCTATGCATCGGGACAATGTCTCACTGCCTGTGATTAGCGCAGCAGAGTGCCAACTTCCTGGCGGGCTCTGCACATGGTGTGTGCGAATACGCCGGAGCTCATCCTTAACCATAAGCTGCACACTGCATCAAATTGTCATCCCAAAAGGAAGCCTCTTCTAAAGATGATGCACAAGAAAGCCTGCAAACAGCTTGCTGGAGACAAGCAGACTAAGGACATGGATTATTGGAACCATGTCATGTGGTCTCATGAGACCAAGATAAACTTATCTGGTTCAGATGGTGTCAAGCATGTGTGGCGGCTACCAGGTGAGGAGTGTAAAGACAAGTGTGTCTTGCCTACAGTCAAACATGGTGGTGGGAGTATCATGGTCTGGGGTTGCAGGAGTGCTGCCGGGACTGGGGAGCTACAGTTCATTGATGGAACCATGAATGCCAACAATGTACTGTGACATACTGAAGCAGAGCATGATCCCCTCCCTTCGGAGAATAGGCTGCAGGGCAATATTCCTACATGATAATGACCCCAAACACACCTCCAAGATTACCGCTGCCTTGCTAAAATAGCTGTGGGTAAAGGTGATGGACTGGCCAAGCATGTCTGTAGACCTAAACCCTATTGAGCATCTGCGGGGCATCCTGAATTGGAAGGTGGAGGAGTGCAAAGTCTCTAACATCCACCAGCCCTGCAATGTCATCATGGAGGAATGGAAGAGTGCTCCAGTGACAACCTGTGAAGCTCTGGTGAACTCCATGCCCAACAGGGCTAAGGCAGTGCGGGAAAATAACAGTGGACACACAAAATATTGACACTTTGGGCCCAATTTGGACATTTTCCCTTAGGGGTGTACTCACTTTTGTTGCCAGCAGTTTATACATTAATGGCTGTGTGTTGAGTTATTTTGAGGGGACAGCAAATTTACACTGTTATACAAGCTGTACACTCACTACCTTATATTGTAGCAAAGTGTTGTCAAATGAAAAGATATAATACAATATTTACAAAAATGTGAGGGGTGTACTTTTGTGAGATACTGTATATGTTTCCGTCTGAGACTGGTTAGAAAGGAGTGTGTTCCTTTCCTCCACTCAGGTCTCATGCTGCACTTAGCTCCTTGCTCTTTTCTGTGCAGTGTGTGACATTGGATCCCCTCCTCCTGCCATCTGAATCTCAGAAATGCAGTGTAAAATATATGCTTTAGGAAGCTGTACAATAGAGAGGACTTCAGATAAATGATTACAACTTATGTAGGAGGTTTTGTTTAATGTTGATGTATCTCACCTGACAATAGTCACTTTAGTAAGTATATATATCTTCCCGACAACCCTGACCGTTGCTTGTCGGGGTCTGTGGGTGGGGGACTTATGGGAACAGGAGCCCCTTTAATAAGGGGGCCCCCAGATACCAGCCCCCCACCCTATGTGAATGAGTATGGGGTACGATGTACCCCTACCCATTCACCTGGTGAAAAAAGTGTTTTTAAAATAATTTATTAGACAGCTCCGGGGGTCTTCTTCCATCTTGGGGGGTCTTCTCGCCGGACTCCTCCGCTATCTTCTGCTCTTTTGCTAGCTCTTTTACTAGCGGAGGAGCCCGGCTTTCTTCTTCGTTGCCCTCCGGGGGTCTTCTTCCGACTTCGGGGGCTTGTCCTGCTCTTTGGTTCTTCTTGCCAGGCCTTCGCTATCTTCTTATAGCTCTTCTACATAGCGTTGGCCTGGTCTTCTTCTGCCGCAGCCGCTGCCGCTGCCACCTTCTTCCCATCTTCTCTTCTTCTTCTTTCTTCCGATGTTGACACGATGCTCTCTCTGGTGGGACTGTGACATAAGGGGCGGGGTCATCATGTGACATCACCCGGTGACCACGTCCCTTGTCCCTATATAAGTCGCCGCACATCGGAAGGAAGAAGAAGAAGAGAAGAAGGCAGCGGCAGAAGAAGACTGGGCCAACGCTAGTAAAAGAGCTATTAGAAGATAGCGGAGGAGTCCTGCGAGAAGACCCCCCCAAGAAGGAAGAAGACCCCCGGAGCTGTCTAATAAATTATTTTAAAAACTTATGTTGTGTTTTTTTATTTACACTTTTTTCACCAGGTGAATGGGTAGGGGTACATTGTACCCCATACTCATTCACATAGGGTGGGGGATAGGTATCTGGGGGCCCCCTTATTAAAGAGGGCTCCCGAATTCCGATAAGCCCCCGCCCGCAGACCCCAACAAACAACGGCCAGGGTTGTCGGGAAGAGGCCCTTGTCCCCATCAACATGGGGACAAGGTGCTTTGGGGTGGGGAGGCCGCAGGGCCCCCCTTCCCCAAAGCACCCCCCATGTTGAGAGCACACGGCCTGGTACGGCTCAGGAGGGGGGCGCTCGCTTGTCCCCACCCCCTTTCCTGATCAGCCGTGCTGCGTGCTCGGATAAGGGTCTGCTATGGACTTTGGGGGACCCCATGCCATTTTTTTTGGCGTAGGGGTTCCCCTTTAAATCCATACCAGGTGACGGGGGCAGCGAGTTATCAATCTCGCTGATGGAGGCGGCGACATTGACTTCCTTCGCTAGCCCTGTCTACCTGGAGCCATGTTAAAAATGAACTGACTTTTCTCTGTGTGTGGGCAAGTCCATTCATTTCAAAAGTCTGTCAGACTAACAGACGGGCGGATTGTCCGCCGAACTGCCCGAGTCTGGGGGAAAATTTTGAGTCAAAACTTCTTTCTAAGTCCGCCGGAAGAAAAAGTCCGCCAGAGCCCACACACGTATAGTCCGGATAGTCTGATCGTGTGTACGCGGCATCAGATTTACCCAATAAAAGGAGAAACTTATAGGAGTGTTATTTCAGCCAAATCCTGGAAGAACTGCCAAGACTCTCAGAGCAGTTAGACAAAAATGGCAAAAATGAGTAGGGTTGCACCGATACCACTTTTTTAAGACTGAGTACAAGCACTGGTACTTTTTTTCAAGTACTCGCCATGATTATTTTCTTACAATTTAGATTTTTTTTAATTCACAATGCTTTTTTTGGGGGGGGGGGGGGTGTACAATGTCAGTTTTTTTATTTTTTATTTTCTTACTTTTACAATTTAACTTTTAAATTAAATTTTTCCTTTTTTGTTATCAACCCTGTTGGGCGGGTGGCATTTGGGGGGCTTTGGTGAGACCGAGAAAGGGACTAAGGGCACAGATTCTCCCCTTTGAGGCAGAGGAAGGGACTAAAGACACAGATTTCCCAGTCCCTTTCTCTGCAGCCTCAGCTGCACTAAAGATGAATGGGTAGGAGGAAACGGCAGCTCCTGTTCACTCATAAACTGAAGCATCGTAAATATAGTTTATGATGCTCAGTTATGAATGGACAGAATCAGTGATCACTGACTCTGTGCATTCAGAAAAGGAAGGAAGCGATAAATTACAGATTTAATTTTAATGTTAGCCCAGATCCCTTGGTTGACACATCCCATAGCTGTCCCACACATTCATACGCTTTTCTTAAACATTTTCGAAAAAACCCCCAAGAACATATCTTGTTCGATAGCTAGTGGGTATTATTTCCCTCGGACGGGGACTACAGCTATTATTCTAAGGTACATGATGTGTACACCTGCATCAATATCCTCTATGTGGACCAGTTTACCCTTGAACTACTGCAGGCGGCATCCATAGAGAATATTACTATCTCAGACCGCATGCCAGTGTCTGCCACCTTTATCTTGCCGCAAGGCACCCATCGTACTTGGTCTTGGCGACTGAATGAGAATCTCTTGGATGATGCTGTAGTGGGGGCGGGGGTCCCGGAAACTCTCAATCATTACTTAAGGGAAAACTCCACTGGCGATGTGGGTGAGGGGAAGATTTGGGAGGGACACAAGGCTGTGGTGCATGGTGAGCTAATTTCGCAGGGGGTCAGATGCAAGAGGGCACGGTAGGCTGACTTTCAGAAGGTTCTGGATGCCCTCCAGCAGGCAGAACTCTGTCATAAGCATCACGGGCATCCTGAGACACTAAAGAGGTTGCTGGAACTGAGAGATCTTTTCTCACACTTAGTGGACCGCAAAGCCTGCAGGCAGCTTCATTACATCTCTCATAAATATTATGAGCATGGTAACAAGTATAGTAGGATGCTTGCCAGAGCTCTCCGGAAGCATCGGGCTCAGACATATCTCCACAAACTCCAGTCTACCCCTGGATGGGGCGGTCCCACACTCCTCTAAGCCTGCCTCTATGTTCCGTGATTATAATGCTAAATTTTACTCATTGGATGCTAGACTGTCACCTGAGGCCCAGGTCTCCAGACGGTCTGACATTCTAGATTATCTGGCAGCCTCCGGGCTCCCCCCCTTGTTGGAAAAGCAACGAACAGCTTTGGAGTCCCCTATCCCACCCTCTGAAATTGAAGCAATGATAAAATCCTTGCCCAATAGGAAGAGCCCCGATCCTGATGGGTACACAAAGGCATACTTACAGCTCTTTCCTTTATTAATTGGCCCTATGTCTTGATACTTTCATTTGATAGCCAAAAGTAATCCGATCATCCCTGAAGCCTTGTTGGCTCACATCACGGTTCTTCCAAAAGAGGGCAAAGACCCTACTTTAGTTCAGAACTACCGCCTGATCTCGCTACTGGACGTGGACATTAAAATCTTGGCAAAAATATTGGCGAACCGTCTGAAACACCTTGTACCCCTCATTGTGCACCCAGACCAAACAGGATTTATTGTGGGTCGTGAAGCATGAGATAATTCCCTTAGGGCTATAAACCTTGTCCATTGGGCATGCCACAGCTCAGCACCCAGTCCTTACCTCATCCTATCCACAGATGCAGAGAAGCCCTTTGACCGGGTGGACTGATCCTTGAGGGCAGTCATGCAGACCCTGGGACTGGGCCTGTACATGCTGACATGGATCATGGCTTTCTATTCCACCCCCTGTGCCCAGGTCAAGGTAAATAGCCTCTTTTCCAGTTAGGATGGCATGAGACAGGGATGCACCCTTTTGCTCCTCCTGTTTGCATTTACTCTGGAACCGTTGCTGCGAAAGATACAGGCTAACCCGGACATTAACCCCCCTGGCGGTAATAGTGAGTCTGACCTGGGGTGAAAATTCTGTACCATTAGCGGTAACCCCGAGCCAGACTCGGGATCGCATCACTGGATCTAAGATGAGTTTATTTACCTTATCCCCTGGATCCAGTGATGTCCCCTGCTGTGTGAGCGGCTCATCCTCCGCTCGATCTATCACAGAGCCGAGTTCCGTACCCTGCAAGCGTTGCGACACACGGGGATGGAGAACGGCGCCAAATTCAAAAAGTAAAACACACATTACATACAGTATAATGTAATCTTATAGATTACATTGCTGTATGTAATTATTTCACATCCCCTTTGTTCTTAGTGGTCTGCCCAGTGCCCTGCATACAGTTTTATATTAGAAATACTTTTCTTTCTGCTTGGAAACTGGAGATTGTCCATTGCAACCAAAACTGTCCCTTTACAGCAAAAGTGGTTTTAGACCAGCTAGAAAACACTGATAATAAATTAGAATCACTCGCAGAATTGAGCGATAGTGATTTGTGGGAAGATCCGTCATCAAACACTGAAAAGTAATGACAGTGACAATTCTGCAACTGAGCAAATTTCTGTGTTTTTAATTTGATTACATTATTGAATAATTTGTATTATTATATTATTATTTGGTATAATTATTTATAGTTATTTATTATATTATAATTTATAATTTCATTTTTCAAACTTTATCATACCCGGGATGTCTACTAGGTTTGGACAGATTTTAAGTGACTTATTCCTAAGCCCTTGTACACACGGTTGGACATTCCGACAACAAAATCCTTTCGGATTTTGTCTGAAACTGGTGTTGCACACACTAGGTCGGACAAAGTTGTCGGAAAATCCGATCGTTCATAAAGTGATGACGTTTTTTAGTTACGACGGGACTACGTTCAGGCTAGTAGCCAATAGCTTTGGTCTAGGAATTAGATCTGAGCATCGTGGTACTTTGTCCGATCGGAATTCTCTACAAACGATCGGATCATGTTGTCGGAAAATTTTTATATCCAGCGCTCAAACTTTGTTGGTCGGACATTCCGACGGAAAAAGTCAGATGAAGCCAACACATGGTCGGATTATCCGACAACACGGTCCGATCGGACATTTTACGTCGGAATGTGTGTACAAGGGCTTAGAATTACAGGACTACAATATAAAACGCCAAATTTCCATGCAAAATAATTGTACCGCTTTCAGCACCTAAAATCTGAAATTATCATACCGCCAGTTATACCACAAGTTATCAGCCTATGCAGACGATGTGTTGTTCCACTTAACGAAATCCCTGATCTCTTTGCCGAACCTCATGAAGGAACGCCATCAATTTAGGGCACTATCTAATTTTAAAATTAATTATTCAAAATCAGAGATTTTGCCAATTGTGGTCTCCCTTCCGCTATCGCAAAGTTTTGTAGGCAGCGTTCCCCTTTATGTGGACTAAGTCCTCCATAAAATACTTAGGTATTCAACGCATGAGCACATTGAGACCCTTTACCATAGTAATTTTCCCACCCTACTGGCAGCGGTTAGAAAGGACCTTAAACAGTGGACCAAAGACCTGGGAAGGGCGAAAATCAAGATGAATATCCTCCTACGAGTGCTCTTCTATTTGCAGATAGTGCCAGTGCCTTTGTCAAACTCCTTTTTCTTAACAATCAACAGTATGCTTTCTGAATTTGTGTGGAATGCAAAGCTATACGAGTGCTGAGGCTCTCAAAAAAGGCTGGAGGCTTAGGTATACCGGATATCAAGAGGTATTATAGGGCCATCGTTATCCAGCGGATATTGAACTGGCGTTTCCATACCAGATCTCGGGCTCTGGGTGTCACTGGAAAAATACCTGCCAGGTAGAAACCTAGCTCATGTTCCATGGCTGCCTAGGGAACAGGGGGTTTTCAGACGCTACTTCCCCCTTAACATCCCAGACTCTTAAAGTTTGGGATTGGGTCAACAGTTTATACCTATTGGTCCCCCCTGTGTCCCCGCTGGCCCCACTCGGGGGCTTTCTCTGGTTTCCCCCAGGAGAACAGATGGCATTTTTTAAGACGTTGGCAGATGACCCTACCGCTAGCTGTGGTAAATTCCTGGAGAACGGTAGACTTCTTATCCATGAGGCCCTTAGGGCCCGCCATGGTAGCTACCCCATGGACTTTTGGCGACATATACAATTTAGTCATTTCTTTGTTACACAGGGTCACTCCATCAGAGCCACCTCTGCGCATACACCCTTTGAGCTTCTCTTTGCTGCTGATGAACCTATCCCTCATATGATCTCCAAGTTCTACCAACTACTGGGTTCAGCCGTGTCAAAGACTAAGCCTGTGTATATCAGGGAATGTTAAAGAGACCTGCAGATGGAGTTTTCCAGGGCACAGCTGGCTCATTTGTATCAGCTCTATTGAGTGTAGAACTCAAGAAAATAATTATAAGCTATTGACACGCCGGTACAGGGTGCCAGCTGTCCTGTCATGGATTTACCCCTCCATATCTGATCGCTGCTGGAGAGGCTGTGGACTATGTGGTATGTTATTACACCTGTGGTGGGAGTGCCCGGTGGTCTGACCTTTCTGTGAGGATGTGAAAATACAGATAAAGGAAATATTGGGCTTTAACATTCCCTTCTCTCCTTTGCACTTCCTCTG
Source organism: Lithobates pipiens (assembly GCF_037356315.1). Lineage (NCBI taxonomy): Eukaryota > Metazoa > Chordata > Amphibia > Anura > Ranidae > Lithobates > Lithobates pipiens. The sequence continues at coordinate 286,256,702 of NW_027507764.1, forward strand.
CCATGTTCCTTAAATACCAGTTAGCAAATATAAGAATATAGCCAATATAAAAAGAGTGCCTTGTCGCACCTCCTGAACCTCATAATCTTGCTCTGTGGACATTTAAAGTGATAACCTACAATAGAAACATGTATTTTATAACAGAAATGTAAAACGTTTGTTATATTTTGGGTATACAGTATATGTAGCTAATATTAATGTGGAAAAATTGCTTGACTGTTGCAGACTGCATTATGTGTATTGAAAAGTTGGTGTCATGCCCAACACTTTATATAAAAAGTATTTTTTCTTTTATACTGTATATTCCATGTTTATGACGTTTATTATGTCTAATGGATGGCTCTCATTTAAAGTGGTGTTAAAAAAAAAAGCGATTGAGTACTGTCATGCAGATGAAATGTAGTGGTTGCTTTTTACTAAATTCAAGTCTTTGTTTAACACAATCTTGATTTACTGTTTAGGATCTGAACCTTATCTCAATGCTTGTGGACAATGCTACAATTGGTGAATGGAACCTTCAAGGACTTCCCAGTGATGACCTGTCCATCCAGAATGGAATTATTGTTACCAAAGCTTCTCGTTTTCCACTTCTTATTGACCCACAGGGTCAAGGCAAAATATGGATTAAAAATAAAGAGAAAAATAATGAACTACAGGTAAAATAATCTGAGGGAAATGTTTGCTGTTTCTGCTTTATTTTTCTTACATATAACTTTGTGTACTAAATTGTTCTGTATATTTTATTAGTCTCCTAAGGTTATTTAATGTGACTAATGCTTTCATGAAACCCCACCTCTCTCATAACTTATCTTACTTTTAATCTATTTAATCCATTTTAGTGCACCAAAACACATATTGGGAAAATATATATTTAAGAGGTTCATAGAAAAGTTGTATGTAGTGGAAATGAGGGAATTCAGTGGTCCTCTAGCTGCTTAACTGTATAGGCATGTGTTTTTTTTATTTATTCTTTATGTTCTATTTATTATTTTTTCGTATAAGACCCCTGTCACACCAGGGCGTTTTGCAAGCGTTAGAAATAGCGCCTGCAATCCGCCCTAAAAAAGCTGCACCATTGTCTGTAGTCTGAAAGCCTGAGGGCTTTCACACTACAGCGGTGCGCTGGCAGGATGTCAGGGAAAAGTCCTGCCAGCAGCTTCTTTGGAGCGGTGAAGGAGCCGTGTGTTTACCGCTCCTCCACCACTGCTCCCCATTGAAATCAGTGGGGCAGTGCTGTAATACCACTGGCAAAATGCCGCTATTGCGGCGTATTGCTGGCGGTTTTAACCCTTTCTCGGCCGCTAGCGGGGGGTAAAAGCACCCCACTAGCAGCTGAAATGCGGCGCAAATCCGATGGTAAAACGCCACTAAAAATAGCTGCGTTTTACCGCCGACGCTATGGGAGGCGAGGTGTGAAAGGGGTCTAAAACGGCTGCACCATTGTCTGTAGTATGAAAGCCCGGGGGCTTTCACACTGCAGCGGTGCGCTGGCAGGACGTCAGGAAAAGTCCTGCCAGCAGCTTCTTTGGAGCAGTGAAGGAGCGTTGTGTTTACCGCTCCTCCACCGCTGCTCCCCATTGAAATCAATGGGGCAGCACTGTATTACCGCTGGCAAAACACCGCTATTGCAACGTATTGCTGGCGGTTTTAACCCATTCTCGGCCGCTAGCGGGGGTAAAAGCGCCTCGCTAGCGGCCAAAATGCGCCGCAAATCCGACGGTAAAACACCGCTAAAAATAGCAGCCTTTTACCGCTGACGCTATGGATGGCGTGGTGTGAAAGGGGTCTTAAGGAGGTTGTCCATGGCACAGGTTTATACATCCAGAGCTCATGTCTGTTCTCTATATACACCTATTCCCTTAAGTTCTCCTTCAAACCTGTCAGCTCGTTTATTAGCAATACTAGGCTGTTTTCAAAAGACAAGGCAAAGAAAACAAGTGCAAACCTGAAAGTTACCAAAAACATCTAGTTGTTTTATCTGAAAGATGGAAATTAATGTAGAGTTAATATAGACAAATAATAATAATACTGTATATACTCGAGTATAGGTCGACTCGAATATAAGCCGAGGCCCCTAATTTACCACAAAAAAACTGGGAAAACGTATTGACTCGTGTATAAGCCGAGGGTGAGACATGCAGCAGCTACTGTTACAGCTTAAAAGAGTGGAAAAGAGGGTCAACAATGCCCATCTACAGCTGTATACCTCCCTGTGTCCATCACTGTGTCCATCACTGTGTCCATCCCTGTGTCCATCCCTGTGTCCATCCCTGTGTCCATCCCTGTGTCCATCACTGTGTCCATCCCTGTGACCATCATTGTGTCCATCCCTGTGTCCATCCCTGTGACCATCCCTGTGTCCATCCCTGTGACCATCCCTGTGTCCATTGCAGCCTACCTGTGTCCTGTGCATGCCTCCGTGTGCCATTCTGCAGCCTCTTTGTCCTTCTGCAGCCTCTGTGTCCTTCTGCAGCCTCTGTGTGCCATTTTGTACCGATCTGCATGTATAAAAAACATACGGCGGCCATGCCAGGATTCAAAAGCCGCACCTCTCCTCCTCGTCTGTGACAGACGGCGGCCATTCCACTGTTCAAAAGCCGCGCCTCCGTCTGTGATAGGCGGAACACTCAATTTCCCAGCAGTCAGTGTTCCGCCTATCACGGACATCCTCTAATCCTCGTCCGTAGTATGAGGATGAGCGGATGTCCGTGATAGGCGGACCACTGACTGCTGGGAAATTGAGTGTTCCGCCTATCACAGACAGGGAGGCGCGGCTTTTGAATAGTGGAATGGCCGCCGTCTGTCTGCACGACACGCTGATCGGGTAGGCAGACGGCGGTGACTCGAGTATAAGCCGAGGGGGGCACTTTCAGCCTAAAAAAAGGGCTGAAAATCTCGGCTTATACTCGAGTATATACGGTAATATGTTTTACTTGAGTTTCTGTAAAATGTCCCAATTTTTGATGCACATGCATAGTTAACAACAAACAATTTCTGGATCAGGAAAAAAGTTTTTGGGGATTGGATCAAACTTCTGTGTGATGCAGAATTTGCCTGGGTGAAGACCTTCTGAGATTCACTTGATGTCAAAGCATATAGACCTATACGAGAAAGCACCACAGGTTAGAGACAAGGAAGGAACGATTTTAAGTAACATGGATGATGCGCTCCTTGTTACATTATTTTATAAAACCTATTTCTTAAATACATTTTTAAAAACATAAGAATTATATTTTTGTCTATTATTCATACACTTGCTGATATTATACAAAGTTTCAGCACCTTTCTTAGATGCTTCAGGTTAATAGGAACTGAATTTGGAACTCAAAGTCCACTCCTAACCCACCAATTTCCTACCCCACCCCTTTCCTTCATTGCCCTTCCCTAGGTAATGTAGCAGAGTCTCTACACATTACTACTTTTTCACAATGTCTGCTGCTTTATGAAATTAATTGACTATGCAATTTGTGGTAAAGCAGTATTTAAATGTCTAGTGGAGGTAGAACACTTCAGAAGACCAACTTTATACTTCCATGGGTGTCATCTACATCCTTGGCAATACTGTGGCCCTGGTAATGGATCACATGCCACATGAGCCAGAACAGATGGTTTAGACTACTTCCCAGTATTGGCTGCTGATCTGACTGCCTGTAAGCAGAGTGTCCTCTTAATTCTTTTTAATTTCTCTTTAAATTGGGATAGGTGGCTAGGGAAAGCAAGGTTTTTTGGCAAATGGCAATAGGAAGTCCAGCGATTTTGATTGAAGCGACACAAGGGAGTGCCAACTAAGTACTACACTGTAATATTATCCTATATCACTGCACCATATAATCTTTTTTATGTACAGCGATTTTTGATTTTAGCTGTAAAGACCTGTGGGAATAGGGGGCAATATAGTATAGTGATATGGTATATTGGGGGGGGGGGGGGGTGCGACAGGTAACTGTATCCCAATTGCCTTGAGAAAAAGCAACTCCTACATGATTACTACTGCGCCAAAAGGTTTTTAATAGTGGTGATGGTAAGAATATGTTTTTCGAGTACGGAGAGGTAGCACAGTAGGTTTCTAGCCTACGGGTTGGAAACTGACCTACTTGCCTGAGCCAATAAGTCTTAAGAGCCGGTTTAACACTGGAACTCCTAATGATTGGTCTTTGTAAAGGTTAAAATTATATGAAACAGAGGGCTTGAAATGCGAACATAACTCCAGTGACCATAATTTATCACTACATTTTAAAATGCTTTGTTAGCTTAGATGGCACACATCTTTTTAATTTTTCAATTGGTAATCTTATAATGATAATAACCCTTTCTTCCTGTATGTCTGAGAAACTACTTTTGTTACACTTAACAATGATGCGCCTGCAGCTTGGTAATTAACGCTGAATAGTGATGGCCCATATGTTGGTAATAAATCTACTGGGATGCAATAAACATGAAATCCCAATTATCATTTTATTTATATTAGTCTTTGTTACAGAACAGTAAAACTGAGACACATGCAGTAAAAGAATAGGTATAGTTCTGAATATTAGATTAGACTTACAACTGTTCTTATATGTTTTAAATTTCTTTTTATATTGTTTTTGCTAAAATGATTTTATAGGTATTGGAGACATGCCTTCTTACTTCAATTATTTTATGAACCTATTTGCAAATCTTTTTACAGTGTTTGTGTGTTCATGGGGAACACAGAATAGATGTACAGTATTTGAATAAGTGGCAAATGTATTCATGCCTATTTTTTTACTAAAAAAATGTTATCTGTAAATAATACCTTGTACTCAGTCCTATGCCTCTAGATACTTTTTGCTATTTTATTATTTTCTGATCTCCCTGTACTTGATTGGTACTTGTATTTTTCACTGTAGAGAATTTGCACCTAATAAGTTAATAAGATAATTTATGCACATTTAAAAAAATGCATTAAACATTTATATATATTCTTTAGATATTTTTCTGCATAAAAAGAATGACATTTTGAACCCAAATCGTCTGCACTGTTTCTGCATGTTTGCTTTGTAAATAACCTCGTGCCATTTGTGTCTGCTTAGGTAACATCTCTCAATCACAAGTATTTTAGAACTCACTTGGAGGATAGTTTGTCTTTGGGAAGACCCCTTATGATTGAAGATGTCGGGGAGGAGCTCGATCCAGCACTTGACAATGTTCTTGAGAAAAACTTCATAAAATCTGGATCAACATTTAAAGTAAGATAACTTTATTTCATAATATTGTGTAGAATGTGCTTCAGTGAGATGCAGAAATGAGAGAATCTTTTAACCACTTAAGCCCTAGACCATTTGGCTGGCCAAAGATCAGAGCACTTTTTGCGATTCTGCACTGCGTCGCTTTAACTAACAATTACGACATGGCTCCCAAACAACATTTACGTCCTTTTTTTCCCCACAAATAGAGCTTTCTTTTGGTGGTATTTGATCGCCTCTGCGGTTTTTATTTTTTGCTCTATTAACAAATAAATAGCGTAAATTTTGAAAAAAGTGTTTTTTTTTTACTTTTTGCTATAATAAATATCCCCAAAAAATATATAACTTTTTTTTGTTCCTCGTTTAGGCTGATGCGTATTCTTCTACATATTTTTGGTAAAGAAAATCGCAATAAGCGTTTATTGATTGGTTTGCGCAAAAGTTATCGCATCTCCAAAATAGGGGATAGTTTTATGGCATTTTTATTAATCATTTTTTAATTAGTAATTACGGTGATCAGTGATTTTTATCCTGACTGTGACATTATGGCAGACAGATTGGACACTTTTGGTGCGATTTTGGGACCATTCACATTTATACAGTAATCAGTGCAATTAAAGATGCATTGATTACTGTGTAAATGTGACTGGCAGTGAAGGAGTTAACCACTAGGTGGCGCTGTAGGGGTTAAGTGTGTCCTAGGGAGTGATTCTAACTATGGTGGAGGGGTTGTTTGTGACACAACACTGATCACTGCTCCCGATTACAGGGAGCAGTGATCAATGACAGTGTCACTAGGCAGAATAGGGAAATGCTTGTTTACATTAGCACTTCCCTGTTCATCCTCTCCGTGAGACAATCTCAGGTATCCCTGCAGACATCGAGTCCCGGGACCCGTGATCATGCTCATGAAACTCCTGGCGGGCACACATCTACAAGCTGCCTCTTAAAAGGCAATGTAAAGGTACCTGATTCTGCCTGTACGTGCCCTTCTGCCACAGTATATCTGCATGAGGCAGTCGGGAAGCGGTTAAGCAAATTTCAGTAGGATCTGAAAAGCAGTGACAAAAGTAGACCCAAGCAAATGGATAGATACACCTAGTTAAAGCCGGCCATACATGGATCACATTGCGGACAGTTCAGCAGGAACTCGCTGAATTACAATCTATGTATGGGCAGGCTGGTTGTACACAAGTTCATTTACTGGTTGACGTCTGTATAACCAGCCTTTTGGATGATTTCAGCATGATAAGCAGCACCAGCTATAGCTGGCAGCATTGATCAATGTATTTTGATCAATGTAGTTAACAAGTCTCCTTGCCGTCAGAACACAATAATTCAGCAGTAGTAATTCCCCCATCCACATTGAATGAGTGGATGTGAGAATAAGGTCCTTTGTTTTCATTCAACCTGCGGTTTGAACAAAAAAAGTGACTAATGTATGGGCTGCCTAAGTTTACACCTTAATCAAGGCAATTCATAGTACTTAAATTGGAGTTCTGCTTGCCCTTTTAAAAATGAAAAGCCAGCAGCTGCACATACTGTAGATGCTGACTTTTAACATTAGGACATTTACCTGTCCTAGAGTCCAGCGATGTCGGCACCACAGCCGATGTTTAAATCGGCTGGTCAGGTGCTGCTGCCACCATTGCGGGTAAGGGAACCCGGCAGTGTAGCCTTTAGGCTTCACGGCCAGGTCCCACTGCTCATGTGCGAAGCGCTGCTCTCTCTCACTGGCCCGGCAGCAGGGGAGGAGGACGGGGGCCGAGCTGCTAGCATAATTCAGAAGTGGGGACAGGGTTCCTGTAAAAAACAGGTATCCCCACCACCCCCCCCCCCGAAAGGTGCCAAATGTGGGGGGATCAGATAAGCGGAAGTTACACTTATGGGTGGAAATCTGCTTTAAGACTTGTGGTTTGCTTGAGGATACATATGTGCTTTAAAGTGCGATATCTATCTAACAAAGGCACCACAATTATTATTTGCCTGCCAATCAGAATAAAAAAGCAAAGCTCCAGACAATGTTTTTTTTCAGAGTGGGAAAGACTCAGCTTTTTTCTTTTGTCTGTATTCCACTATATTAGTAGACATTTAAACACCAAACTTCTTGGGCATATATACTGATGACTGCTATATGATGTATGTGTCATTATAGGTAAAGGTTGGTGATAAGGAAGTAGATGTTATGAAAGGATTTACGCTATATATTACAACTAAGTTGGCAAACCCAGCATATACACCTGAAATTAGTGCAAAGACTGCGGTAATTGACTTTACCGTGACAATGAAAGGGTTGGAAGATCAGCTCCTTGGTCGCGTCATTCTCACAGAAAAACAGGTAAGGACTATCTCCTTATGTGTATGTATTATAAGGGGTGTACTGGCTGGTGCCTCAATAATATCCTATCATAGCATCTGGTGGCTCAGAGCAGAAACAGTCTTTGTTTCCCCATATTAAACTTCTATCAGAATTTGACAGGGAGGTAGTACCATCTGTTGATTGCAGACAACTCTTGGATTGGATCTGTGATGAGTTGGTCAAAATCAGCAACAGTTACTGCCTCCACGTCCCACTCTGACTTGGGGCCAATGTGTAATGACTGTAGGTCTAAAAAAAAGTCTGGCAGAGATATGACATGTAAGAGCTTATGAGATTATTGATAAATTTAGATTGCATGAACAAATTGTACGTTTTACATGTATATATAGTCTTTAGAATTCTAACATTGTGTTAAAATGATTACTTCCTCTCTCAACAGTAGGAGTGTAGTCCTGGCATACACTGTGTGAGAGTTGATTGGAGGAAGGTTTACATGCCCCCTCCACATAGGCAGAGGAAGGAAGGAATGTGCAGAGCTGTGCTGTGACAAGACAAGCTCTGTGATAATCTATTTATAGCACCCACCCCAACACAAATTTCAGGCTGGTTTTATCTTGATTGTTGGAGAACTTGTCAGAAGTTATTGTGCTGATAACAGAAGAATGAAACAGCAGAAAGACACGGAACTTAGGGCTTTGGAGAGAGATCAGTAAACACTACAGATTATGTGCCTAGGTCAAATTTCATGAATCAGGTTTACATCCACTTTAACACATTGCAAACAACAAAAGCAGCTAACAGCAATGTTTAAGAGTAGTAGTCAGTGAGCAACAGCCACCATATACAGTGACTACACTCATTCTAAATGGGAAGGGCCCCACCAACGAGACCTGCTTCTTGTATGCTAAAGTAAAGACAGTGTGAGTGGGGAGGTCATTGATCTGAATGTCACTCATGTAGAGTAAAAAAGAGGGAAGAAGGGAGAAGAAAGAAATGGATGGAGAAGAGGAAGGGTGGGGGGGATTTCGCAGGTTCCAGGCAGAGGCAAGAAAAGTAGAGACTCCAAAGGTCTCATTAAACTGAAATTAAACTGAACTTAGATCTGCATTGTAAGCTATCCACTGGTCCCAGACTCTCAAGAACTTGGTGTGAGTGTCTTTAGGAATGGAAGTAAGCTTCCCATGTACCGTAGTCCCCATTAAACGTTGTTTAACTTCCCCAAAGGGAAAAAATTGCTGGCACCAGACCCTAGCTAACATTTAGCAGGCAGCCAGGAAAAAAAAACCTACCTATTTCCTCTGGCCCCTGGAAAGAGATGAGTTAGGTTTAGTATAATGCCGCGTACACACGACCGGACTTTTCAACATCAAAAGTCCGACGGAATGATTCCGGCAGACCATTCGATCATGTGTGGGCTGCAGCGGAATTTTGATTTGCAAAAGTCTGACAGACTTTAGAAATGGAACATGTTTCAAATTTTTCCGCCAGAACTCCGCCGGACCCAGTTCCTACCGAGAAATCCGCTTGTGTGTATGTTAGTCCGATGAACAAAAATCGAAGCGAGGGCAGCTATTGGCTACTGGCTATGAACTTCCTCATTCTAGTCCAGTCGTACGTCATCACGTTCGAATCCGTCGGACTTTGGTGTGATTGTGTGTGGCCAAGTCCGTTCATTCAGAAAGTCCGTCAGAACTCTGTCAGAACTCTGTCGAAAGTCTGTCAGACCTAGTTCCTCAAAAAGTCCAGTTGTGTGTACGTGGCATAAGAGTTTTTTTATGGCCGTGTGGATGAGGTCTAAAATGATTTTTACAATTTGGTATGCATATTGCTAAGCTTGAAGCCTCATTTAATGTTCACCCCTATTATGCTGCTTTGCCAAATCGACTACATATTTTGCAAGGATTTTAGCATTCTTACCCAGAATTATCATACCTACTTCTGATCAAAGGCATTGTAAACCTCTTTTTATGGCCATTGTTTCAGATTGAGAATTCTGCTTGAAGGATGGGGTGCAGTGCTTAACAGTGCAGCTATTTAGAAATCAGTAACCACTTACAGATCTTTATTGTAGTATTATCGCTATAAACCCAAGTTTTTTACTTGGCTTTGCATTTTGTATGCAAAAATTTCAATGCTTCCATATGACGATTGAGAACTGCATGTACCTTGATTTACCCCAAAAAATGAGAGGATAATGGGATTATAACGGTGCCAGTGCAACAGGATTGACAAAGTTTTATAAAATATTTTAATGAATTCAAGGTAAAAACATAATATTTAAAAAGCACATAATCAAGTTGTGGTCAATTTATATAGTATTCAGAATAACATTTGTACTAAAGTGTCTTTTCCCGACATGTTTCGCCAGTGATAGCTTCTTCAGGAGACTGTGTAAATCATTAGTAGTTACAGAACTATAAAGAGAGAGAAAATACATAATAGTCACCAGGAAATAACATCATAACATCATATAATATTGATATGAAACTATTCAACAAGTTTTTAATATAATAACATTCATCCTGTGAAAACCATCATTGGTTTTGACAGTGCTGCCTCTGAACGCACAGCCAGCACTGTGGATATCTAACAGTCCAGATTTATGTGCCAAAGGCACCCTCCAACAGTACCATTCCACACTCATTTCTACTAGAAGCCCTGATCTAGTCCCCGAAATGCGTTGGCTTTTTTTGCTGACACTTAAATACCTTCAAATAAAACCCAAATATACTTACATTATTGGATACCAGGCTCTTTTTTTCCTTCTACTAAATATGTGGAGTCGACCTTAGGGACGCACAACAAGGTAGCAGCCCAAACCCAAACAGGGCTCACCACAACCTATTTTCCAAACTGGGCACGGACCTCTGGAAACAAATCCTTTCCATCTCCCCACACCCTATAAATCTACAACATTGACTGATCGAGTCAGTCCAGTGCGATCTATACCCATTCTATTCAAACGTATTGTGTGGGGGGAAATAGAGAGTCGCTCTAAAGGCTAGTCACATGATTTGGTAATGTGACAGGGCTTGCCTCCTGTTCTTTTTGTGCTTGCATTCAGAGGGGTCAGGCAACCCCAAGCCAGCAGAAAGCTAGGGGCAGCTTATAGGTGTTTTTTATACAGTAAAAAGCATTTGTTTATATTTATTCATATTAATTTTTTAATGGTAAGGTGTAATGGTAACACTAATGTGTTTTTTGATGCATTTTGCATTTTGCAGAAATGCAGGGGAATTTTTTAACATGGGACAGTTTTTGACAAATCTTTTATTAAAAATATCTTCTTCTATCTGTGATCTTCCTGCATCTTCTCCTGCATCTTCTCCTTCTCCCGCTTCTTCTTTTGCTCTTCTTCTTTCTCCTGTCCTCTTTGTCCGGTGTGCTTCTTCCTCTGCCTCCGTTCCTGCCGACAACCCTGATGCTGCTCCCCGCTGATCTGTCCTCGCCGACGTCAAGCATTTCTTAGATAACGATGGGGGCATGGCCATTGGATGATGTCATCTGGAGGCCCCATCCCCTTGTGATGCCCCAGACCCATCATGCCATGAGCGGTGATGTCACAATGGGCTGGGCCTCTGGATGACCTCATCATATGGCCACGTTCCCATCGTTATCTAAGAAATGCTTGACATCGGCGCAGACAGATCAGCAGGACGCAGCATCAGGGTCGTTGGCAGGAGCGGCGGCAGAGGAAGAAGCACACCAGACAAAGAGGACAGGAGAAAAAAGAAGAGCAAAAGAAGAAGCTGGAGAAGGAGAAGATGCAGGAGAAGATGCAGGAAGATCGCAGATAGAAGAAGATAGTTTTAATAAAAGACTTGTCAAAAACTGTCTACTGTATTTTTTCACACTACACTACTTTTTTTGGGTGAATGGGTAGAGGTATAGTATACCCCATACACATTGGGGGGAGGCTGAGATCTGGGGCCCCCTTTTTAAAGGGAGCTTCCAGATTCTGATAAGTCCCTTACCCACAGACCCCGAAAACCACCAGGCAAGGGTTGTCGTAAAGAGGCCCTTGTCCCCATCGACATGGGGGCAAGGTGCTTTGCAAGGCTTTGCACCCACACCCCCCATGTTGAGGGCATGTGGCCTGGTAAGGTTCAGGATAGTGGAGGCACTCGCTTGTCCCATCCCTTTCCTGACCTGCTGGGCTGCATGCTCGGATAAGGGTCTGGTATGGATTTTGGGAGGATCCCATGCTGTTTTTTTCTTGTATTTTTTCACAATTTTTTTTTAACCCACAAATTCTTTTTTGTTTTGTTTTTTACATTCAACTGTAGGCGGGGGAGCCCGCTGACAGCTCATTGGTTGTTAAGGATGCGGTGGCTGGCTTCCCAGCGCCCTTTAGCAACAAGCTATATACAGTGTAAAAAAAAAAAAATAGCAAAATCACGGTAAAATCGTGGTAAAAATGCATGTCCAAAACGTGGCAAGCACCGCAAAAAGCACTGTAGAAACGCTCAAAAGCAACATGCATAGATGTGAATTGAGCCTTACACTGCTTTATAAATGTCCCCCCCCCCCCCCCCCCCAGATATCCTAAACTGACCAATTAGAAATGTTTCATCCAAGTCATCCTTTTTCTCTGAATATGAGTGCTGTGATGGAAAACGGTTTGATGCTACATTTCCAGTTTGCTACAAATTGTTTTTTTTTTATTTCATAATCTTTATTCATTTTCAACATTCTTTTACATAATAAAAGCAAGAGAAACATTCTCTATAACACGTATAACACTTGTTTCACCCTTACAGATACAGTAATACTATAGAGCAGAATAAAACCTTTAGGCCTCTTTCACACTGACGTCCCGTTCAGGCCCGCCTGTCAGTTTTTCAGGCGGACCTGAACGGGTGCTCCATAGAGGTCTATGGAGCGTCGGATGTCAGCGGTGACATGTCTGCTGACATCCGACCCGCTCCGATCCGAAAAAGTGTAACGGAGGAAAAAGCTATTTTTCCATCCGTCTGCGGATCGGATCGGGTGACGACGGGCACTGCGGTCCGTCGTCATCCGATCTCCCATAGGGGAGAGCGGCGCTGTGACAGGTCCGTCCCTGCGCAGTGTGCAGAGACAGACCTGTCATCTCCCTGCTCAGCTGGGATCGGCGGAGTGATCCCCGCTGAGCAAACGGACATCCACGGAGCGGATCAGAACTGATCCGCCCCGTGTGAAAGGACCCTTAGAAAACGTTCCTATCCGTGATGTGTCAATAATTCTTCTATCTAACCCCTCTTTTCACTCATTGCTCAGATATTCCTCCTTCCCCTCCTACTTCCTCTCTCTCTACCCGTCCTCCTCCTCTCCCATGCCTCATTCTGGATATCTCATTCTATCCAACCAGGGTTTCCACATCTTTTTAAATTCTTTAAAATTTCTTCTCCTTAAATATATCACCCTCTCTTTCCATATTGTTTCCATGATTACTAGCTGCCAGTCCGCTGCTGAAGGGGCATTTTTTGCTTGCCACCTTTGAGCTAACAATTTTCTTGCCTGAAATAGACATCTCAGTATTGCTTTATTTATGTGTCGCGATCTTCCTATTTCTTCTCCCAGGCCCAGCACACATATCCTGGGATCCCCCTTGATCGCCACACCAAATGTTTCATTCAAGGTGATAACAATCTCTGACCAGTAGCGAAACAATTTTGGGCATCGCCAGAACATGTGTGCCAGGTCTCCAGACTCTTGGCATCTAGGGCATTTGTCATCTGCTCTGCGTCCAAAGCTAAACAGTCTTTTTGGTGTATAATAGGCTCTATGTAGCAGCATTAAGTGTGACATCTTCTGGGCAGGCGAGACTGAGATTGAGTAACCATCCTCCAGTATTTTCATCCACTGTTCGTCCGTAAATATTCCCAATTCCTCTTCCCATTTCCTTCTGCATTTAAACCTTTCTGGGCTTCCTATACTTCCTTCACATATGACTGGATATACATCCGCTATAAATCCTTTTGTCCTTACTGGGGCATTTAATCTGCTAAAAATAGGGGAGTTATTCCACACAGGACCTTGCCTATTAAATTGTTTCCCTAGAGCGTGTCTAATTTGAAGGTATTTATAAAATGATTGTTTTGATATATCAAACTCTGATCTTAAAGCGCTAAATGTTTTTAATATTTTCCCTGTGTATAACTGGGCCAACTTATCTATCCCTTTAACTTCCCATTCTTTATATCCCCCTATTTCTTCCATTTCCTGCAGGTTCCGGTTATCCCACAGTGGGGTATACTGAGTTAAGCCTCCCAGGCCTTTAATCGCCTTAACTGCCTTCCACACTTTTACTACTAATTTTATTGTAGGTATTTTTTTTTTGGGAAATGAATTTGCCTCCAGAGCTTCTACCATATTCTTATGGGGTGTCTCCATTAGTATTAGGGCCCTGTTAGTTCCCCCACCCATCTCCTCACTCATTCCCAAGTGTTGTAATTGAGCAGCTAAAAAGTAGCTCCTTGGGTGTGGAACTGCCATTCCTCCTTTTCTTGTAGGTGATTGCAAAGTTTGTAGAGCAATCCTAGATACTCCCCCTCTCCATATAAGTTCTCGAAATAATACCTCCATTTTCCTAAACCACATTATATCTACCCAAATCGGGGAATTGTGTAACGCATACAATAACTGAGGCATCCATACCATTTTAATCAAATTACATCTCCCTGCATTCGATAATGGGAGTCTTTTCCAGATTTCGATTTTATTTTTAAATTTAGCTATTAATGGAACCACATTATCACTTATATATTTATTAGGATCTCTTTGTATGTGTATCCCCAGGTATTTCATGCACTCCACTACTTCCAGCTGCACACCTATCCATGGGCTTTGGGCCCTACTTTTATCCAATGGCATAAGAGCTGATTTTTCCCAGTTTATCTCCAGGCCTGAGAACCTCCCGAAATCTATAATAAGTTTCATCCCTTGTCTGAGGGACTACTCTGTGTCCCCCAGGAAGAGAAGAATATCATCCGCATATAGCGCTATCCTCTCTTCCCTCGTCCTCCTTTGAAAACCGACCATATTCATATTAGATCTAATTGCAATAGCTAATGGTTCTATTGCCAGGGCAAAGATCAGGGGTGACAGGGGGCACCCCTGTCTTGTCCCCCTCTCTAGGAAAATCCTATCTGAGTATTCATTATTAACCCTAATTCTAGCACTAGGGCCGTTATACAGGGTTTTTACCCATGCAATAAGATTAGGGCCAAACCCAAATTCCCCCAGTACCCGCCAGATATAGGGCCATTCTAAACTATCGAAGGCTTTGATTACATCCAAAGCCATTATTGCCTTATTACCTTCGTTCTCTGTAGGTACCTGCATATTAAGATATAATCTTCTTATGTTCGTGCTTGTAGATCTGCCCAAGATAAAACCTGTTTGATCGGGATGTATCAGCCTGGAAATAATTTTGTTCAATCTGATGGCTAATACTTTGGCTAATATTTTAGCGTCCGCACAAAGAAGGGAAATGGGTCGGTAGGACTGTGTTTCCAATGGATCTTTCCCCTCCTTGTGCCAGACTATTATTGTTGCTTCAGTCATTGAAGTCGGCAATCTCCTCTCCTTTTTTGCCCAATTAAATACTTTAAGGAGCTCTGGAAGCAATATTTTACCGTAATATTTATAAGTTTCCACAGGAAGACCATCTGGTCCTGGGGATTTCTTATTGGCCATTTCTGCTACTGCGCACTGGATTTCCTCAATTGTTAATGGGGCTTCCATTATCTCACTCTCCTCCTTTGTTAGGGACGGCATTTTGATATTCGCAAAGAACCTATCCATATCCTTGCCAACCTCTGTCCCCCGAGAGGAATACAGTTTGGCATAAAATACCCTGAAGGTGTCAGTAATCACTGAGCTCTGTGTTGAGATTTCTCCCTTCTCAGTCCTTATCACTGGGACAGTGGATGGCGAGGAGTTACTTCTTACAATCTGTGCCAACATCTTTCCTACTTTTTCCCCTTCCCCATATTCCACTTGTTTCTGGAACAATCTTTTATTCTCTATTTTCCTGGTGATCACTACCTTGTGTTCCTGTTGTTTCTCTAACCATATTTTTTTTTTCTCTGGGGTGGGGTTTTCTATATATGCTCTCTCTGCTATTACTAGATCCCTTTTAACCCTATTCTCCCATTCATTAGATGTTTTCTTAACATTCGCTACCTGTTGAATAAGAATACCCCTAAGATAGGCCTTCAATGCGTCCCATATTACTCCTACTTCTGCAGACCCACTGTTAAACTCCATAAACTCTGCCACTTTAAATAGCACCATATCGGGGTCTCCAATTAACTCAAACCATACTGGATTCATATTCCATACTCTTGGGGGTTTTATCCCCCCTAAGTTTACCGATACTGTCACTAGCGAGTGATCTGACACCCCTCTAGGTTGATAAACTATTTCCCTTACTACACGGCTTGCCTCCTCATTCCCAAGGACTAAATCTATCCTTGAGAGAGAGAGGAGTATGAGCTTGAGAAACATGAGTATTGCAACTGGTCCGGGTTACGCATTCTCCATATGTCAAACAAGCCCCCCTCCAGCAAAAATCGAGACAGCCGGGTCTCAGCTTCCGTTTGCATATATATTCCTGGCGGGAACCTATCCTGGCTTTTATTTATAACCTCATTAAAGTCTCCCATTACTATAACTGGAATCCTCGATTTATCCGCTATAAATTCCATCAAACAATATAGAACTTCCATTTTAAATGGAGGAGGAATATAAATATTTGCAAAAACATACTCCTGATTTTCAATTACACAGTGTAAAAAGATAAACCGCCCTTCTTTATCTATATTGATCTGCCGACGGGAGAACGCCACCTCTCTCCTTACCAGCATGGCCACTCCCCTCGAATAGGAGGTGTGGACTGAATGGTACTGGACTTGAAATTTCCTACTCTGACTTTTTAATATGGTTTCTTCAGTTAGGTGTGTCTCCTGTAGGCAGATCAATCCTACCTTACACCTTTCCAGGGTGTCAAACACTACTGCTCTTTTTACAGAGGCTCCTAGCCCTCGGACATTCCAAGAGCCATTATTCAAGACTCTAGACTGCATGACTCTAGGAAGTGCGGAAAAAGAGAAAAGAAGAGCGAAAAAAGAATAAAACCTGGAGGCTCAAAATTAACATTTAAATTCCCTGAATTCCCTGACGTTGAGCAGAAATAATCCCTGCATCTCCCCCTATAGTTCATGACGAGGAAGAGAATGCAAGAGGGGGATATAAAAAGGAAAGTGCAATCCCACTCAGTGAATACTCTAATAGAGTTATACAATCGTTTATACTTCATAGTGTCATCCCTTCTCCGTCTCCCCTTGTGAGCGCGAGATCTAAACTTTCTACCTATACATACTATTACCCCGTGTTTACTCATTACTTTTAATTTATCATCTATAACTGTGCAAGTATTACCCTTTTCCTGAATTTTATGTACTTCCAATTTCCCTGTTCCCTCCCCCCTACCCTCTCCATACCTATCTAGGTTACCCCTAGGGGCTTTTTCCGTGACCGCTACACTCCCACACACACCCTCGTGCTCCTTCCACCCCCCTCCTTCTCTCATACTTCCGTCCCCACCCCCCTCCCACTCCCCCCTAGTACTCAACAACCTCCCCATTTGACCCTCCCCTATCTCATACATAAATTCCTACTATACTGTGTGTCACTCTCTACACCCTGACTTAAGTATATCATCTTCCCTTTCTTCATTTACAGTGCACCCGTTACACCCCCCCTTTGCTAATATTCCCCTCTCCCGATAAGAGAAGGAGGGGAAAGGAAAAAAAAAAAGGAGGGATGAATGAAAAGGGGATCATACACATACATATATATAAAAAAGAAAAACACATCACTTCTTCAATAACTGATCTCCCTTCTCCTGCATCCATGCTTCTACCCTTGCCGGGGTGTCAAAAAATAAGGTCTCTCCTGCTGCTACTACCCGTAACCTTGACGGATAGAGCAGAGCATATGTAACGTCCAATTTCTGGAGTCTGCGCTTGACCTCTATAAACTCTGCTCTGCGCTTCTGCAGATCAGGGGAAAAGTCAGAATAAAATGAGATTTTGGCGCCCTTATAGATGATACTCCCCATCTCCCTGGCCCTCCGAAGCAAAACAACTTTATCTTGAAAATTCAAAAATTTCATTAGTACAGATCTGGGCTGACCCCCCCCCGATGCATGATTCTAAGCGGAACTCTGTGTGCCCTTTCTATAGAAAATTGTTGGGAGAAGGTCTCTCTACCAAACACTTCAAAAGCCATTTTTCCAGAAACTCAGCTGTGTCAGAGCCTTCACACTTCTCGGGGAGGCCTACCAGTCTTATATTGTCCCTTCGGAGTCTGTTTTCCATTTCATCCAGTTTCCCTTCATATTTGCCCATCTGTCTTTTTAGATCTTTGACCTCTTGGTTTAATGGATACACCTCATCTTCAATCTGAGAAATTCTACCTTCTGCTGCTGTTAATCTGTCAACCGTTAACTGAAGTTCCTGTCGTATAAAGGCCAGCTCTTCTTTAATACTTCTTGTTTGATCACATAGCTCTAATAATGACTGTTTACAAACGTTAACAGCCCCAAGGACCTCCTTCAGCGTCGGTTCTTCTTCACCATCTATTGGGGGTACCAGCATGGGATTTATCTCAGATCTTCCAGTTGCTCCTGCATTTTTGTTATTTATATGTTTTACGCCTACTTGTGTCAACTGCCCTTGACTCTTTCTATCCGTTGGAAGTTTCACTTGACTCCCCTGTCCCCCCTTAGTTGGCGTATTATCGGGAGTATGAGCATGGGCATATTTTTCCAACTTGGCCGCTGCGGCTATCCCAGCTGTTGTTGCAGTAAACTGGGGGTCTTTTTCTTTATCTTTGTCCTTGGCAGATCTCAGAGATTGCGTCCCCACATTTTCCTGCCTGGCATGCTCCTCCCCTCTCCTCCTTGCAGACATCATTCAAATCCGCAAGTGTCCCCAAAAAAAAAAAAAAAAATTCTCTTTTGAAGGGGGGTAAATTTCCCTGGGCCAAGGCAAAAAAAAGTTTTTTCTTTCTTTTCTTTTTATTTCCTTCTCTTCCCCAGTCAGTTTCAGCTACTCCACAGTTAGTCCAGAACTTAGGAATGAACCAATTCCTTAAAAGGCAGGCAGCAGCTAGTTTTCCAGTATATATATATATATATATATATTTCTTTTCTTTTTTACTGCAACACTTTTCCCAAGGGTGATACAGCATTCACAACAACTCCCCTCTTACTTCTCCTTTAATTCAGCTCAAAAGGGGCAATGATGGGGGGATCTGGCATAAAATAAAACGTCTCTCCACAGTCCCTGCATAATAATGTATCTATGCCTTTAAATTTCTTCGCTGGCTTTAGCTGTCTTTACCTGGTAGTGGCTGTGACTCTTCCCCAGTCTCAGTGCTGTTGCTCCTCTCTCGAGCGGGTCTCACGGGGTTTCACCTCCAGGGGCTGAGAGTCCTCTCCTCCGTTCTCCATCCTCCACACGCCGCCATCGGAGTACTCGAGGGACCCCACCGCTCCGCCACAATCCGCCTCTCCCGCCAGGCAACAAACCCCGCTGGGCTCCACAGATCCCCCAGGCACACCAAGCCTGAGCTTCTCCGCTAGGGAAATCAAGTGGGGGTGTCACGAGCGCCGCTGATACCGGCTCCCATCAGCGTGCAGTGAGAGCGCACATCTCTCTCACACTCACTCCTCACTCCGCACTACCGCCGCCATCACCATCCGGTCACGCCCCAGTTTGCTACAAATTGTACTAGATTATCTTTGTAATAGAGTACAGACTTTTCTGTGGGGAAACATCAACATAATTGTGTCAAATGTTCTCTTGAATTCAAATTGTTCTTCTTTACGTCATACTGTCTAGCTCACCTATTAAGGCCTGGTTCACACCTATGCATTTTTAGTGTGTTTTCAGTTTTGCAGAAACACACTACAATCCATTTAACATGGTTTCCTATGGATGTAGTTCACATCTGTGCATTTTATGGAAAGGGCCAGGGACTTTTTTCTGGATTTTGGTTCCATAGAGGTCAATGGATGAAAAATATGTATTGGAAAATGCAAAATGCACCTGCAATATGTAAACTTCAACCTGCACAGGTGTGAATCAGGCTTTAAGGGGTGCAGAGTAGGTATTATTGCATGTCGGGTCCAAAATGTAAAAGTCTGCTGGTAAAACATTATTCATTAATACAGAGAGATACTGAGGTGTTAAGATTTCATCTTTTAAATAACGTAGATAATCTATAAAAAAAGTAAATGTCCTGTAAAAAAAATGTTTTGTTTGTTTTGTTTTAAATCATCAGTTTTACAGTATCCTTGGATGCAGCCACCCACCCCTCCAAGCAGCACATGATTTCTTTTAGAAATCCATGCCACTTTAACCCCTCTCTTCTCTATTCTGCTACTGACCACCTCTATGACAAATCTCTCCCCTGTCCTGTCCTGACCTGGCCACCTCTGTCTCCAACAATTCACTCTCATCCTCAGTGGATGCACTTACTCTAACTACATGCAGAATCAGGCCTTGACCATGACAACCCTGGCGACACCAGAAATCTTAAGACACATTGCTGTGCTCTAGAATGATTGTAGCAAAATCTCTGCAGGACTTCACCCTGTATTAATCTGCCTTTCTAAAATACAATTCCATGCCTCCATGCTGCCAAACAAACCTACTTTGTGTCTCTTAATAAAACCTTGTCATCCAGGCCCCATCCGCTCTTCTCTACCTTTAACTCTCTGCTTTGTCCCCTGCACTCTCTACCCAACAACTCACTCACCGCTCAAGAGATTGCCAATCATTTCAAAGACAAGATTGATGCAATATGTGAGGACACCTCCGCTGTACAGACATCCTACCCACTTAAAATACCTTGTCTAACAGCACAGTCAACACTTTCCTCTTTTGACCCAGCTACTACTGAAGAGGCTACAACTTTTCTCAGATGCCCACCATTCATATTGACCCCTGGATCCTGTTCCCTCACAACTACTACGGGCACCTTCTTATTTAATCCTAGGCACCTCCCCCTCCCCTCTAAAGCATGCACAGATCACTCCCATATTCAAAAAGCCCTCATTGGATCCCACCAATCTTAACAACTTAAGACCCATCTCATTACTCTCATTCACCTCTGAACTTTTAGAACGCTTAGTCTACAATCGCCTGAGCTCCTACCTCAATGAAAACAACATTCTTGACCCCTTACAGTCTGGCTTTTGCATGCAGCACTTCATAGAGACTGCCCTACTAAAACTCATTAACGATTTACTAGCTGCTGAAACCAGTGGCCACTACTACATACTCCTACTACTTGACTTCTCTGTGGCCTTCGATACTGTTGACCACCCGCTCCTTCTCAATAAACTCAGTAACCTTGGCCTCCAAGATTCAGCTCTATCCTGGTTCTCCTTTTACCTATCACAGCACTCCTTCAGTGTTACCTACAACTCTGTCTTTTCCTCTTCACTTCCTCTTTCTGTAGGGGTCCTCCAAGGCTCTATTCTTGGACTCCTTCTATTCTCTATCTACACCTCCTCCCTTGGTCACTTCATAACCTCCCACGGCTTTCAATACCATCTCTATACTGATGACGCCGAAATCTACCTGTCTACTCCTAACTGCACTCCTTTAGTCTCCTGTCGCATTACTAACTTACTAGCTGACATATCAGCAGGGATGTTGCACAACTTCCTTAAACTAAATCTCTCTAAAACTGAGCTAATAATATTCCCCCTGCCCGTACCTCCCTCCATTACTTTTTCATCAAGGTCAATAGTGCAACCATCAATCCCTCATCTTGCATCAGGATACTAGGTGTAATCCTAGACTCTGACCTGTCCTTTCAGCCTCAAATCCAATTATTGTCAAAAGCATGTAGACTTCACCTCTGTAATATCTCTAAAATTTGCCCCTGTTTAACTAATAAAACCACCAAACTATTCATTCACTTCCTTGTTATCTCTTGCCTTGACTATTGCAACTCCCTTCTCATAGGCCTACCTCTCCATAGGCTATCCCCTCTTCAGTCTATTATGAATGCTGCTGCCATGCTCCTCAACATTACTAACTGCTTAGTGTCTGCCCCCTGTCTCCACTAATCCTTACACTGGCTTCCGATTGTCCATCAAATTAAAGTCACAATACTAACAACAACAAACAAAGCTATTCACAACTCTGCCCCAAGCTACATCACCAGTCTTCAAATATCACCCTGGCTAGCTTTAATAAACGCATGTCTTCAGGGAAGCCTATCATGCCTCCAACTAATCTTTTATCACATCAGCTCATTCCCCACAGTTACATCCTTTTGTAAAAAAGTGCCCCACCCTATTACATTGTAAACTCTTATCAGCAGGGCCCTCTTAGCCCCCTTGTATTTTATTGTATGTGTCCCTTTTATATTGTAAAGCGCTGCAAAACCTGTTGGCACTATATAAATCCTGTATAATAATAATATTAGAGCAGGAAGTGAGGACAAAGTGCAACAGGGACACTGACAAAAATAAAAGGTTAGCTGGGGTTCTAACCTTCTCCTTCCTTGAAAAGTATTTATTCGGTCTGTTTTGCTATTGTCTCTCTGACAGTAAGAGGGAATCACTCTAACAGAGGATATTAAAAACCTGACAGAGGTCTAATCCTTGAAATACACCAAGGGAATGTTTTGCCATTAAGTGTACCTGGCAGATGTTATGTTTATATCCTAATACACATGAAATTAGTAGTATGTAGAATCTTTTTAAATTAGGTATTTCTGTAAAAGGATAAGAATTAACTGAAAAAAAACAAGATTAGTTTTAAACATTTAAATAACTGGATTACCCTCCCACAGATCACAGTAAAATCTAACTTGACAGATTCCTATGTGTTTTCCAGAATTTGATACATAAAAATAATTCTAAAAGCAAAATGTCATCTGCAAGTGTTTCTGATAGATGTTTCCTCTTGACAGTACTCTGTAATCGAAGATCTGAGAAATCTGCCTCTTGAATACTTGATCGCTCTTTACATTTTAGCAAAACATTGCTTAGTGTTTTCTTTGAGTATTTATTCCCTTCCCTCATTTTATGTAGCCTCTGCAGTGTAATAAAGGTCTGTCTCCGTAACGGAACAATTGGAAAGGATCAAAGTGTACCATGGTGCTCCATCTGCCCACTTATTTCTTCATAGTGATGTTCAGTGCTTCTGGCAATATAATCCTTATCCCTTTGCTTTAATAATAAATATTGTCAATGCTACAGCTCAGTTCAGTAAATGCATACTTGTGTATTTTTATAGCTTTTGGAGTTGGAAAGGAAATTTATGTTTAGTTTAAAGTAACCAAATGAAGTTATGTATTACTTTATGCATTAAGGTATTTGGGGAAGGAAGTATTCTGTAATAGTCATGTCTGATTTAGAAAATGTTTTAAAATGCACTCTCCAGTTTCTATTATTGAAAAGAATCTCTCTTTTTTTTTTTTTTTTTTTTAAATGTCACCTTTATTTTGTGGATGGGCCATACATTGCTGGGTGGCTGGTTGCTGCCATTAGTGCAGACCATTCACAGCCATGAGTAAAGCTGTGACTTACAGTATGTGTATACTAAACACAGGACCCGGTCGGGGTGTTTTTCTTTCAAAGGCTATGCATCACTGGGCAGGCCAGCGCATTGAAGAACTCTAGAGTGGGAATGAAGTATTTTGTATGCAGGCTACGCTAGAAGGGGGGCTGGGGTATATCTAAATGACATAATCACTCAAAGTGACGTTGTCCTTTAAGACTTATTAGCTCTTGCAGTATTAGTTTACTAATGTCACTAATGTGACAGTTACTTTAAAGCGGAGGTCCACCCTAAAATGGACCTCCGCTCATCGGAATCCCCCCCCTCCGGTGCCACGATCGGCACCTTTCAGGGGGGAGGGGGGTGCAGTTACCTGGATAATCCAGGTAACTGCACCCACTTCCGGGCTAGCTCTCTGCGGAAAGGGGCGTACGTTACGCCCCTTTCCGCAAGCGCCCGCCCCCTTCAGCAAGTGCCCCACTGCCTGCTGGGAAACACACAGCTCCCAGAGGCAGCGGGGACCGTCCGGATTGCGCCGCGCGGCTCGCGCATGCGCAGTAGGGAACCGGGAAATGAAGCCGAAAGGCTCCATTTCCTGATTCCCATACCCAAGATGGCGGCAGGACCCGTCAGACGAGCGAGCGATCGGCTTCGGGTGCCGACATCGCGGGCGCGCTGGACAGGTAAGTGTCACTATTTAAAAGTCAGCAGCTGCAGTATTTGTAGCTGCTGGCTTTTAAAAAAAAATTAAAAAACGCGGAGTCCCGGTGGACTCCCGCTTTAAGCACTATTTTCACCTTTTAGAGTACCTTCTGCAAGATCAGTGCAACCAGTGCACAGTTAATGTCCAACTGCTCCCTGTTCTTCAGTGATAGCTCATGTCTGATTGTTTTACAGATGCTGCACAACTTAAAACTCCCATGATCAGCATGGTGCCTGGAACATTAAGAGAAGGAAATACCCTTGTTGGCACATGACTTTATGCAGAGAGCTACAAAGGCAAATGTGCTAAGTGCCATGTTGATCAACAAAGG
The DNA here is from genome assembly GCF_037356315.1 of Lithobates pipiens. Classification (NCBI taxonomy): domain Eukaryota; kingdom Metazoa; phylum Chordata; class Amphibia; order Anura; family Ranidae; genus Lithobates; species Lithobates pipiens. Next base: position 286,280,838 of record NW_027507764.1, read on the forward strand.
CCAGATAATAGGAAGAAGCTTTATAATAGTCAAACATGAGCTGAGAATGCAGAATTGAAGGGCATCTACATATTAGTCAGTCATTTGCAGAGACTTGTTTTTTTTCAGAGTTCTCTAGGGAAATTGTATGCTAGGGGAATTCATACAGGGGCTGTAGTAATAAACTTTCCCCTAGTGTCACCCTGTATACATCTCTTGAACAATACAGATATTATGCTATGCACTGGAAACTATATCATTGTTGATACTAGATGGTGTTGGAGTCTATATTCAGTCAGTACTTAGACGTTAATGCTTTTCTTGGACACACATTCAAACTCTCCCAGTTAGAAACCTTTAATGTTAGATAATCACATGCTGACATAAATATAGGGGTTACTGATGCTTACTTTTCCTTTTTAGAAATACGAGTTTCTTGACTTTCATTCAGATCTAATTGCTTCAATAATTTTACCATCACTGACCCAAGACAAGTATGCAGATCCAAAGTTCTGAACTGCTGCATGCATGTTCCAGATCAAGATCCTTAGACTGTGCTGTCAGAAGCTTAGCAGAATTTCTAAACAGTTTCAGAAGGAGGTCAGCATTAGCAGCCTCCGTAATTCTCTCAGCATGGGTTTCTAATAATTATATGAGATCATTTTGAAAAAGGGCACACAAGTCAATAGAGGAAGTTTTAGTTTGGTAATATATACAATATGTTTAGAGATTTTTGTGTTTAGCCTGCTGTCTGAATATAATTGTTTAGTCACATCTGATATCTACATTGGTGACAATATTGTTGGGATTATGTCTTAGAAGTTTTTGTAGTTTATTTGAACCCCCATTTTCTTTCAATGATTTTGGTAGGAGTTGGAAGCAGAGCGCGTCAAGTTAATGGAAGAAGTAACTTCAAACAAGAGGAAAATGCAGGAACTAGAAGATAATCTCTTGTTCCGTCTGACCAGTACCCAGGGTTCTCTTGTAGAAGATGAATCTCTGATTGAAGTCCTTAGAATAACAAAGACCACAGCAGAGGAGGTATAGCCTATACTCTTTATGTGCTAGCATTCTAATAAAAATTTATTTTGCAATGTGCTCCAAATATTAAAAAATAAACATAGCTTCGTAAGGTCTGTCCTGTAGGGCAGATCATAAATACACTAATAATAACTACAGTTATGTATTACTAAATTCTGATGAATAAACCATTTGTTTTTTAGGGCAGGCTCTCCGTACAGCTATATAAAAACCCTCTTAGCTTTTGGTACCCTCTCTTAAATTACTCAGTGACAAATTATTAGGGAAAGGTGTTCGTGAATGTGCATGTTTTTTGGTGCCATGGTTCAGTTCTGGTACTAAAAGTATGTAAGTTATTTGTGAGCACAATACCAGAGTAAAAGTGGCTGGATTTGTGTTTTTATTCATTGTTTTAATTATATGTGGCAAGAAAGCAGTACATAGTTGTTAGCACTTATTTTTTTAAACTAATTATATTGTAACTTTAAATAGGGACTTTTTACTAGTAGTGTTAGGATATAGAAAGACTTACCTCTGTACAGTTTCTGTAAAATTTTGGAGCAAAAAATCATTGGGCTTTAAACAGAGTAAACACTAAATGTTTCATTGTGATTCGTTGCTATGAATAACATGTACGCTACATGTCTTGTTAAATTGCAGGTCAGTGAAAAGCTGACAATTGCAGCAGAAACTGAACTGAAGATTAATACAGCTCGTGAGGAATATCGTCCTGTAGCTACGCGTGGCAGCATCCTGTACTTCCTCATTGTGGAAATGAGTCTGGTGAATGTCATGTATCAGACATCCCTCCGTCAATTCTTGGGCATTTTTGACTTGTCAATGGAGAGATCTGTGAAATCCCAGCTGACAGCCAAGAGAATTGCAAACATTATTGAGTATCTTACCTTTGAGGTGTTTAAGTATACAGCTCGAGGCCTGTATGAAAACCACAAATTTCTCTTTACATTACTAATGGCCTTAAAGATAGACCTACAAGCTAAGAAAATCTCCCATAATGAATTTCAGACTCTCATCAAAGGTACAAACAAAACATTTTAATTTTTCTTTTTTGAAATCTGTTTAATTGATTTTAACAAGTAAAGATACAAAAAACAGTGCAATTGTTGCTCACACAGGGGCAGGGCCTGTTTGACCCAATGTACAAAAAACAAAAAGAGAAGAAAACAATTATAATCATATACTAGAACCCAAAGAGGAAGGGGGGTGGAGCCTTTAAAGTGCAAGACTCAAGCAATCTTCATACTGATAAAAAAGGAAATGGGGCCTTTTGGAACCAGTAAGGCTACTTTCACACTGAGGCACTTTACAGGCCCTACAGCTAAAAATAGCGCCTGTATAGCGCCTGTAAAGCACCTCTCCTGTGTCTCCAGTGTGAAAGCCTGAGGGCTTTCACACTGGACTGGTGCACTTGCAGGACGGTCAGAAAATTCCTGCAAGCCACATCTTTGCGGTGCTATAGGAGCAGTGTATTCACCGCTCCTAAAGCGCCCCTTCCCATTGAAAGCAATAGGGCAGCGCTGCAAACCCACTGGCAAAGCGCCATGGTTTTCACCCTTTTTTGGCTGCTAGCAGGGGTTAAAACCGCGTGCTAGCGGCGGGATAGCACCAATATAAAATGAAGGTAAAGCGGCGCTAAATATAGCGCCGCTTTACCGCTGATGCGCACAACACCCCAGTATAAAAGTAGTCTAAATGACAGTGTTAATATGAACATAGACCTCTAAATGCCACGTACACACGATCAGACTATCCAGGGGACTTAGTCTGGTGGACAAACTGCCGTAAAGTCCGCCGGACTGTCCAAACGAGCGGACCTGCCCACACACGGGACTTTTCCAGGGGACTAGGTCCGGCAGACCTAGTCCGCCAGACTGTCTGCTGTACTTTTGAAATGAACGGACTTACCTACACACACGGAGGAAAGTGCGTTCATTTTGAGCGCGGCTCCAGGTAGCCGGGATTAGACTTAAAGGGGAAACCCTACGTCGAAAAAATGGCTTGGGGGTCCCCCCCAGGTCCATATCAGACCCTTATCCGAGCACACAACCTGGCCGGTCAGGAAAGGGGGTGGGGACAAGCGAGCGCCCCCCTCCTAAGCTGTACCAACACATAAGGGTTAAAAATAGTTTATTGCACAGCTCCGGGGGTCTTCTTCCGTCTTGGGGGGTCTTCTTGCCGGACTCCTCCGCTATCTTCTGCTAGCTCTTTTACTAGCGGCGGAGCCCGGCTTTCTTCTTCACCGCCGCCCGGGGGTCTTCTCCTGACTTCGGGGGTCTTGTCCCCCTCTTCGGTTCTTCTTGCCAGGCCTCCGCTCCTTTTTTTCCTCTTTTACTGGCGGTGGCCCGGTCTTCTGTCGATACTGTCGCTGCTGTCTTTGCCGCCTTCTGTTCTTCTATTCTTCTGTTCTTCTCTTCTTGAGATGTTGCCTTGTCGCTGTCTCTGGTCGCAATGACAGGGACGCGGCGTGCGCTGACTTATATAGGGTGATGTCCCCGCCCATTATGATGTCACAGTCCCAGCATCCTCTAGGATCCTCTGGCCACCCGGATCTCCCCCAGTAAGATTGGATCTCACTCTTCTTCTCCGACTATCTCTGTAGAGGAGAGAATATAAAGGTCCGCCAGACTTTTCCGCCAGATTGTATGATCGTGTGTACGCTGCATTAGTAGCATTATCATCGACCATTGCAGTGGTAGAAGGGCTGTCTAACCAGCAAGACCATTTTTTGTATATGGTTCAGTACAATTTTGATAAACATTCATATACAAGAGCTTTAGCCAGGTGAGTTGGTTGAGAAGCCCAAATTATATTCAATGGAAAATTGTAGAGATTAAGCTGATGTATTGCTTCAAATGGTGTGTGTGTGTGTGTGTGTGTGGGGGGGGCAGCCATTGCCCCAGGGGCAACATTTAGAGGGGTGCTGGATGACAGGCAGTGGGGTCACACTGGATTGAGAGAGTGGGCTAAGCACAGGAGAACTGCAAAGGGGTGTGTGTTGTAGGCAGCAGCAGCCACCTTTGTGCTCTCTCCAGTAGCGTGGAAGGCAGGGGCGGCTCTGGTACCACTGTGGGTGGGGGGCCCAGGAGGCCAGACTGTGGCTCCCCAGTGGCTGCAAGGCTTTGAGATGAGAGGGTATCTCACAGCCTAGAGCTAGCACTGACAGTTTCCCCCTTCCCACATGTAGAGGAGAGAAAAAGCTAGTTCTGCTCCTCCTCCCACCCTCTCCTCCTGTGTCTGCCTTGCCCACACTCCCCAGCAGTGTTGTGCCTCAGAGAACGGGAAGTGTGGGTGGGAAGTTTGAAGCCCAGCCAGAAGAGGAAAGGTGCAGCCTGTGGGAGTTCCACTGCGCCCAGGTTTGCAGGCCTGACCAGAAACTAGTGACAGTGGCCACCCGGATCTCCCCCAGTAAGATTGGATCTCACTCTTCTTCTCCGACTCGCTCTGTGTCTCTCTCTTTTCACCCTCTTCTCCCTTTCTCCTCCCATCTTAAGTACTTTCTGACTAAATATGGCCCTTTTGCCAGGTCTGAACCAGGAACGATAGTCAGATATATAGCCTTCCCCGCCGAGCAAAATGGCACTTTGCCAACAGTTCACTACCGCCCATGACGTCACTAGTCGTATTTGGGATTGGGGGGGGGGGGAATCCTCCAGGCACAGATAGTTCCCAATAGGGGTGCCGGAGGCCTTCTCCCTACTATCCTGTACAAACGCCTGAGTTGCGGGTCGGGTTCTTTAGATTGACAGTGCCGGCTCTTGGTCCACTATCTTGTTCCATAACACCCCTGCTTGTTTGTTGCCATATAGAATTGTGACTACAACTATGAAAAGATGGTACTTGCTGTTTATTTTCCTGTTCAAAATTTAAAAAAAACTTTCATAGTTTCATAGTTACTAAGGTTGAATAAAGACACCAGTTTATCCAGTTCAACCTGAGTGAGTGTCTACAATTGTCCCTATCCCTGTACATTGCACACTCACAATGGTCCCTACCCTCAAGGAGCCCACCAGCCAAGGTCCCCATACATATACTAGGGTCAATTTTGGACAGAAGCCAATTAACCTACCTGCATGTCTTTGGATTGTGGGAGGAAACCGGAGTACCCAGAGGAAACCCACGCAGGCACAGGGAGAACATGCAAACTCCAGGCAGGTAGTGTCATGGTTGGGACTTTGAAAGATAAAGAAAGGTGCAGCCTGCTGATCCATCCATCCCAGTGAGTGAAGTGTCCCCTCTGCCTCTCTTCTTTCTCCAGCCTCCCAGTGAGTACTCTATTTTAAGAGAGACTCTGATGTAAGGGGGTTCTACGGATTTCTTTCTTTCTTGCTCTCTCTCTTGCTCTTTCTTTCTTCCTCTCTCTCTTTCTCTCTTTCTTTCTTGCTCTCTCTCTTTCTCTCTCTCTTTCTTTCTCTCTTTTTTTTCCCCATTTCCCTTTCCTCTCCATTCACAGTCCCTGGCTTACGGGCACAAATTACTTGCCTTGCCCTGGGCGCTGCCCACCCACGCTATGCCACTGATTGTTTCACCTGATATGGGGAACTAGGAATCCTTGCTAAATAATTTTTGTGATGAAATCCAGAAGAGGATATATTAATTTCTCACACCAGCTTCCATCCCACATTAAAATCCAAGTGTTCCCAGCTCAGGATATGGCCATCATATCCATTGACGCCGAAAAGGCCTTTGATAACATCAGTTTTGCCTGGCTATTTAAGGTGTTACAAGCCTTTGGCATTTCAGGCCCAGTTACGCATTTCCTATGCCAGATGTACAGTGCCCCGACTGCCAGACTGGTTACTCCAGACTCTGTTTCACCCACTATCCCTCTCACCAAAGGGACAAGACAAGGCTGTCCCTTGTCTCCCTTACTATTCAATTTAGCGATTGAACCCTTATCTTATAAATTCCCCCGACGGTGTCAACGGAATCACAATTGGTGACCAGACCTTGCAGTCTGCTCTTTTCGCAGACGACATTTTACTCTTTTCGTCCAACCCACCAGCTGATTTTGACACGCTACGTGACCTATTTGCGACGTATCGCCTTTGCTCTGGGTTCCGAATTAACTTTGATAAAAGTGAGGTTCTATCCCTGAATCCACGAAAGGCTATTGCCTGGCATTCATCCTCACCCTTCGCAATGGCACAACATCATATTACTTACCTGGGAGTGCGCATAGGTCGGGAGCCCTCTTCTCTTTATACCCTTAACTACCCACCTTTGATTACTAAGATTACGCAAGAATTGGAAGCTTGGGCAGGCCTGCCGCTCTCACTTTTTGGAAGATGCCATCTCTTCAAGATGGTCTCCTTTGCGAGACTACTGTACCCGATGCAAACCATCCCGCTTTTGCTTAAGCACTCGGATGTACAGAAGATACACAAGGCCTTGTCCACTTTTCTCTGGGCCAACAAGAAACCTCGCATTGCCCTTCAGAAATGATGCCTTCCAAAGCCTGACGGGGGCGCCGGCCTGCCCTATATAAGTTTCTATAATCTCTCATGCCTGTTGAGACAAGGCTTCGACTGGATAGTGGGTAAATCTAAATATTCGAATCACAACTTTGAGAAAGCATTGGTACACCCCTACACGCTTCCTGCGGTTCTCCATTCACGTTCTACCTGAACATCTTAAGTCGAATGTGCTCATCCGAGACACAGTGGTAGCTTGGAGGGAGGTTCGGAGGCTCTTAGGACTACCTGCTAACATTTCCATCCATCTGCACATTCAAGGCAACCCTATGTTTCCACCCTCCACCATTCATCCGTCCTTTGATCTTTGGGGGAAGCGTGGTTTGCTCAAAGTGGCCTCCCTATACGAACCTAGCCGCGGAATACTTACCCTACCAAACCCTGTCTCAGGAATATTCACTCCCTTCTTCCCATGTGTTTCACTACTACCAACTGTCGAGCTATCTGAAAACAATTGGAGGGTTGCGCCCGGACTGCCTACGTAAATCGCACCTGGATGCTGTGCTTCAACAGGGTGACTACTCCATCTCTACCCTCTATTCTCACCTAATCATCCACCATGCGGACAAACACCATATTGCCCCTTTTAAACAGTGGGCCTCTATCTTCAATGATGTGAACTTGCCGGAAAGAATCCTGAAAGGATACAAGCTCGTCCATAAACTTGTCATTTCGGAGAGATGGCGGGAAACTCAATTTAAAATCACTCATAGGGCCTACTACCCCTTACGCACAAACAAATTGGATCCCTTACAAGCCAAATGTCCATGGTGCTCCCTGGATCGTCCCACTCTACTTCGTCTATGGGACTGCACTTCAATATCTGCATTCTGGGACTCAGTATTGGACTATATTCTAATCATCAACAAAACACATGTGCCTAAGGACCCACTTACCTGCTTATTTAGTTGCGATCCTCCACCTTTGTCACAGACGTCCTCCCGACCGGTCACCCTTACCCACTGGTCCCATATATGCCTTTTGGCAGCTCGCAGAACTATTATGAACTGCTGGATTTCCTCGACTCCACCGAGTCTACAAGGGGTGAAACAAACCCTGCTCTCCCTGTTCTATATAGAAAGACTTGATGTTATTTCCTCCCATTTCAACTCTACTCCCCGCTTCTTCACTAGATGGAGGGACTTTATCGAACAGTCGTTCAACCCGTGGATATTACGTCTCTTGTTTATCCCTTCCGATATACTAGTTGGTACCTACGCCACAATCTCAGTAACACGCTGGGGAGACTCAAGATACCGACCTCACAAGTCAGTTCCTCTCCTTCAAAGGACTCTGCCCACTTGCTGAACCAACCTCCATCATGCTTACTCGACCTTAACACCAATGAACCTTGTGCCAAGCAATCCTCTGCCTGTACCTTTATATCTCCCTAGTTTTTTTCTGAAACGTGGATATACCTATGCTAGATCTGTACACATGTTATACCTGAGGGGTGCACGTGTTTTTGTTCTTGTTTTTATTCTTATGTAAGGGTTTCACACTTGCCAATGATTATCTCTTTCACTGGATCTCATTACCCTAGCCGTGGGAGGGTATACACCTCCCTGGGCACCATTCCCCCCCCCCCCTTTTTTTTTTTTTCTTTTCTTTTTTTCTTTTTTTCCTCTCCCCCTTGTTAACAACTAAACTGTATGTTATCTTGACCTGTTAGGTCACCAGGATGTTATCTTCTTTTTTCTGCCATGAATACTGTCAATCAACCTACTGAACTGTATTGTTTAAACTCTCAATAAAAATATGTTTCAAAAAAAAAAAATCCAAGTGTTGGATGGGTTGTGCATGAATGACATTTGGATTTTTAAATATTGCAGACTAATATTCACTCTATTCTTTCCAAATAGGGGGTGCCACATTAGATCTAAATTCTGTGGAGCCAAAGCCAAAAAAATGGATACTAGACATGACATGGCTCAATCTGGTACAGCTATCGAACTTGCCACCCTTTAATAACCTCTTGGGGCAAGTGGCAAGAAATGAGAAGGCATGGAAAATCTGGTTCGATAAGGAAGCCCCTGAAGAATCATCATTACCTGATGGATATGATAGTTTGTTGGACACTTTCAGAAAATTGCTACTTATTCGTAGCTGGTGCCCTGATCGAACCATTGCTCAGGTAATAAAATCTCTTAAATATTTGCCATGATACAACACAATGGTTACATTCTAAATAGCACCATATGCTATAAGAAGTTTACAGGATAAAGGAGTTTTGTCATTGTTAAAAGGTGTTGCAGATCTATATGCAAAATTTAAAAATGCACAAATGTAAATGCCTATGGAATTCCTAAATGTAAATAAATAAATTGAGCCATGTCATATATGATTTCTAAAAACAATACTGCACAGTCATAACTACATATTTCTTTTATAGGCCCGTCATTATATAGCTGAATCTCTAGGTGTAAAATATGCTGAGGGTTTTGTCCTTGACATGGAGGCCATGTGGGCTGAAAGTGATTGCAGAACTCCCCTGACCTGTTTCCTGTCCATGGGATCAGATCCTACAGAGAACATTGAGCGCCTAGCCAAGTCTAAGGTATGGTGTATTATACAGTATGTTTTTAACCCAGTGCATTGGGGTTTCTTGTATACTCTTAGTCAAGCACACTTGTAGTGATAAAGTATTTGAAACAAATTTTTTACATTTGAACAGTTAAAAAAAAAAATACCTTTAACAAAGTGTGCCCTATCTCTTACTCATGCAGCATTTGTTAAATATTTTACCTTATTCAGCTTGTTTCCTGTAAGCACTGACCATTAAGTGCTGAGATTTGTAGTGCAGATATCACATGAGGTCACTCGCTTGTCCTTTCAGCAAAAACTTTGTACTCTTTTTGCAAAGTACATGGTATTTTATGAATCGAGGAGGTGCAGATGATCATCACATTTACCAAAATAGGTTTTGATCATACTTTAGCTTTAACCTCTAGCTGACCAGCCACCGCAGTTACACTATGGCAAGTTGACTCAGCTGCGCAAATCGCCCTAGGTGTAAGTTGGTTCATGCACGAGGTTCTGTGGGCGTGCGTGTGCCGATTGGCTAGCAGGGAAGCCAATCAGAGACAGAACATGGATCTGCCGAAGTAAACTTGGAAGTTCTCAATTCTTATAGGGGATGACAGAGGATCTGGTCTTCCTGCTATGCAGGAAGATAGATCTGTGTGTTGTCCCAGACAGCCCAACCCCCCACATAGTTAGAAACACACTGAGGGAACACATTTAACCCGTTGATCGCCCCTGATGTTAACCCCTTCACTGCCAGTGTCATTAGTACAACGTCTGCATATTTTTAGCACTGATCACTGTAATAATGACACTGGTTCCCAAAAAAGTGTCAAAAATGTCAACTAGGTTTCCGATCTGTCATGCCATAAATCATTCCCCTATTTTGTAGATGCTAGGGGTTTACCAAAAATATGTATCAGAATACATATTTTATTGCGTATGTTTTATAGTAGAAAGTAAAAAATATTGTTTTTTTGTTTATAGCCAAAACAATAAAAACCTGTGGAGGTAATCAAATACCACCAAATTAAAACTCTATTTGTGGAAAAAAAGGACATCAATTTTGTTTGGGTACAGCATCGCATTGTCAGTTAAAATAACGCAGTGCCGTATCAAAAAAAATGGCCTGTTCAGGAAGGGGGTAAATCCTTCCAGGGCTGTGTATGTATACCCCAGAAATTGTTTTGCATAAAATAAGAAATGGGTTTGGGCGCAGAGCCCCCCTGCCCCCAAAGCACCCACCCCCCATTTTTAGGGCGTGTGGCCTGGTATGGTCCAGGAGGGGGGAACTCGCACGCCCCCCCCCATTTCCTGACCCATTTCCTGAATGCTCAGATAAATGTCTGGTATTAATTTTTTTTGGCATAGTGTCTCCCCTCAAAATCCATAGCAGACCGAAGGGTCTGGTATGGTATTGGTGGGGGCCCTGCGCGTTTTTTTTTTTTTTTTCATTTTGGCGTGTGGTTTTCTTTCAAGATCCATACCAGACTCAAAGGGTCTGGTATGGATCGGGGGGGACCCCACGTCTTTTTTGTTTTACTTTTTGGCATGGGATTCCCCTTCAAGATCCTCAGAGCACAGGTCGCACCACAAGTCGAATCACAATGATCCAACTTGGATGCGTCTTCCATTCAAATCAATGGGCTGAAAGTCATATCAGTTGACATGGCTCTCATAGGGAGCCATGGATTTTGACATGCAAGAAATTAAAATCTGTGGCCTATGTAAATCTGTTTAATGTAAACATTTTGTGGATTTTTGAAGCAAAGTGGGTGGTAGGTAGTTAATGTGCAGTAAACTCTCAATGGGAGAATTATGTTATTGTTGACATCCTTCTTAAAATATTAGTTTCCTGACTATAATGCTGCTTTTCTAGCTTCAGTTTCAGTTCCCAGACCTTTAAAAATACAGAAAGCAGTCTATGCTCCATGATTGTTCTAGGCCTGAGGGGACTAAAAGAAAACACAACTAAAGTATTGAATCAATTGGATTATTGACAGCTAGGCAATCAGCATTTTTAGAAGGTGGTCAGCAATGGCAGCCTATGGATTTTATTTCATGATCGGTTTTCTTGAAATGATAGCGGGACGGTATCTGTGCAGGGTATGTTGAGATGCGTAAAAACAAAGGTATCACATTGCAGTCCTAGAGTTATTTTTTATTGAATAGTGACAGCAGCACCAGACGGTTTCCTGTAGTATGGAAAGACCTTTAAACCAGAAAGCAAAAATGCACGCTCTGCACAGAAACACATGGTAGGAGTTGTAAAAATATATAAATATATAGCTGCAAAGGGCATGATTAAATTGCTCTTGAGCTTCTAAGACTATATACAACAACTATTGTACCTGTATGAGGAACTTGCACCACATTCCAAAATTTCGGGGGGGCTTCTTTTTTAAAAGGGGTTTCAACATTAACTCTGTGTTGATCCTAATCTACAAGCACCAATTCTTCCACAGAATACAATTGAGTTTGCTTTCTAGTGATGGAGACTAGGGACTTTCTATGAGTATTAAAACTAAAATTCTCTGTACTGGAGTCTTTCCCAGTTTACATAGAAAACTGATTTAAAACAGGGAATTTATGATTCTAAGATCTTACTCCTGTATAGTATTAACTGTACAGCATTGGATGGTGGTTCTGTAGACAGATAAAAAGCTAGTCTATCCAAGAGTTTGTGTCATACTGCCAAAGAGTAATGGCAAGAATATGCATTTCTTTAAATATGTATGTATTTACTTAAATATGGCTCAAGGTAGGTTAAGGGTTGATTGTTGTTCCTATTGAGTACAAATGCATTATTTCATATGTTTATTGTTATTATATTTTCTGTCTGTATTTTGACCTGTACATTTTAAGAGTCGGGGATTAAATGCTTTATACATAGCTATTATTGTAGAAAAATGTAAAGGCCACATAATTTAGGTGCATCATAACATAAGTAAAATCACAGCCTTATTACCACAGTTAATTGGTTCTTACTAGAAGAATAAATGATTGCCATGTCTTAAAGGTGGCATGCTACCACAACAGAATAAAGCTAAGTTATAAAAGGTAGAATAATAACATCCCATTCGAGGTGCTATTTTGCAGAGGACAGAATAAGGGCAGTTGTGCCATGTCACTAGGTGTACCAGATGCCCCTTGTTAGAAAAACAGAATAGCCTAATATTACTGAAGACAAAACGGGACACACTGTACTAGGGACAATACAGAGATACACATGGGACAAGGCCAGGTATAAGTGTTAACAGGAGGGCTAGCAAGGAAACTGTACTTGTTTTTAAATGCATTGTGGGCTATTGTAGGCTGAGTAGCTGGGGGAGCCAAAAAGACCAGGGGTAGGCTTCCATCCTGTACTGCTGTCAGTCCACTCCTGCCTTTCTCAACCGGGGTTCCTCCAAAGATTAATAGGGGTTTCATGTGCTATGGCTGTGTGACCTCACATCATGGTACCTGCATAGTTCTGTGTCCAGTGCCACATAGCCGAGCCAGTGACAAGATATCAATGATCTTTTTAGCTCTCAGGGGTACATTCTTCTCGCTGACCACCAATGTAAGAGCCATTCTTCCCATTGTCCTCCCGATAAATTAATTTTAGAAGGGGTTCCCTGATGACCTGAGGTAAAGAGGTTGAAAAAGGCTGGTCAGCTATAAAATGAATGTGTGATGTCCACATGGATCTCCTTAAAGGTGTGCACCTGTTATGGGCACAGCTATTAGCAATATTGGTGCACTACAGTCATTTAAGTTCATTATACTGTATGTCTTTTGATTGAACAGGTCAGACTGTTCTCTATGTTACTAATTTAGTAATAACCTCAGAATATTATAATGTAGCCTTCAGCTGATATAATTTGGTCTTAAGTTTGGTCATTCAAAATGATTTATCAGTAAACTCAATAAGTTTTATTTTCTGGCAACTTTGATTGAAAGAAATCTTTTTTGTTGTCCAACTTTCCACAGAATGCACCTTGTCGTGCAATCTCCATGGGCCAGGGTCAAGAAGTTCATGCCAGGCGCTTGCTAAGTCAGTCCATGCAAGACGGTGGATGGTTACTTCTTCAGAACTGCCATTTGGGTCTTGATTTTATGGATGAATTACTGGATACAATCACTGTTACAGAAACTGTTCATGATGGCTTTAGGACATGGCTTACCACAGAAGTTCATCCCAAGTTTCCTATAAATCTGCTACAATCTTCAATAAAATTTACTAATGAACCACCCCAAGGTATATTTAAACATATTTTTGTGGAAATTAATACACTTGACCTTTAAATACTAAGGTCTTATTGGGGGTTATTTACGATAGGAAAATCCACATTGCACTAGAAGTGCCAAGTGCACTTGCAATTGCACTGAAAGTGCACTTGGAAGCGCAGTCGCTGTAAATCTGAGGGGTAGATCGGAAATGAGGGGAAGCTCTGCTAATTTTATCATTCAATCATGTGTAAGCTAAACTGCTGTTTTTTATTTTCAATGCATGTCCCCCTCGGATCTACAGCGAATGCATATCCAAGTGCACTTTCAATGCAATTTCAAGTACACTTTGCACTTGTGGATTTGCCTTTCGTAAATAACCCCCATTTGTGTTGTGTAGTTGCTAGTCTGTTTGAATTTCTTAATATTTGTTATTTGTAAAAACCTAGATTTCTGCGTGCAATTACCTCTTCCTATAGCTTTATTTATGCATATTATAGCTCACAGTTGACATTAAGGGTTACTGTTTAAGTAGTATTTATCTTTGCTAAAGGGCAAACGCTGCAGATTTCTACTTTTCACAAGGTTCACAAATTTATTCCATTTGAGGGGAGCTTCAGCTTCTAACTAAATCACAGGGATCGGTAGTTAATTGTTATTTTTTTTACAGAGTAAGGGAGAGTTATGACCCCTGACAGTTTTTTTTAGTTCTCCCTTTAGTTCTCTCATTTAGTCCTCTCATTGGGGAGATTTTCCCTCACATCCGGCCCCATAGCAGCAACAAAAAGTTAGAGGAAATCCCTCAAGTTAAAGAATTCCTGGTTGTCACCAGGATCACCAGAACTAGTGTCCCTTAGGGGATTTGTGTTTACTATCACTTTCAGTGTCAACAGGAAGTGTGCCAAATAAAGAGATTAAATCTCCCTAACGAGAACAAAGACAACCATAAAAACAGGTGTTATAATCCCTCTCCACTCTATACAATTTTCTTTTTAATTTGTCTTTAGGTGTCTTTAGGTATATTTTAAGTGCTTATCTTGTGTCAGTGGAATCATCTGAATAACAGACTTTTATCCCCCTTCATCTTCCTGTTCCACTGCAGTGCTGCAGGTCCATTAATGCATGGTAATTTGCACGCTAACTGGCCTTGCATTAGGAAAGCCCATTCATTTAGAATGGGTAATCAGTGCACAGCAACAGAGCAAAAAATGAAGGTCTATTGACATCTAATGTACTGTGCATTGAGGTCCTATTCTTTAATCTGAGGCATTACTGCATTTTTGTGGTGAATGTTAAGGGGCCCTTAATGCTGAAAACAATATACAAGAGGGAGAAAAGCAGCTTTAGCCTAGGTCCACACTGCTCAGCTGAACTCACACGATTTCAAACCCGCATGTTAATCCAACTTCAGGAGAGATTTCAGAGACATCTCTGCACAGATTTCTATTGAAATCGCCCCCGAATTTGCCAAAAGTAGTGCAGGAGCTACTTTTGGATGGTACCATTGCTGTTAATAGCCAGCGATTTGACATGTCAACTCGCATGTCCAAATGGCCTAATGTGAACGTGAGTCAACTTATCGGATTTTTTTTTTGCTGTGTGTTTCCCATTGGAGAAATCCCCCTCACTTTCTGCCCCAACAGAACGTTAGATAAAAATGCCTCCAAAGTGAGAGAATCCCAGCTGTCATCAGAGTCACCAGAACTAGTGCCCCCAATAGAAGATTTGGCCGGTTCTGATGACAACCCAAAATTTGGGAATTTATTTCAGGTTCACCCTCAGTGATGACATTAAACTAGTCAAATAGAGTAGATCAGTGGTCCTCAACCCTGTCCTGAGGGCCCACTAACAGGCCAGGTTTGCAAGATAACTAAAATGATAACTGAAATACATCACAGGTGATATAATTTTCTGCTCAGTGATTGCAGTATTGTAGTCTGCATCTCCCCAAGGTAATACATAAAACCTGACCTGTTAGTGGGCCCTGAGGACAGGATTGATGACCACTGGAGTAGATGAATCTCCCTAATGGGGCACAGACAACATTAGGAACCTGAGAGATGTTCTAATCCCTCTCCACTCTATCCAAAACTGAAAAAACATTTTGCCTTTAGGTATATTTTAACCAACTTATTTTTTTGAGTTCTGCTTTAAGGCCACAGGGCTGCTTTCTGAATCATACAGTGTCATCAGAAACATTTCTGCAGAGAGTAAAAGCCTGGGCTATGGGAGGCTTTCCCAACATTTACAGTTCAGCTCAAGCTAGTTGTGTTACAATTGACATCACAGCACAATTATTTCTGAATAATAAGACCATTTTAGGTACATAATAACCATTGCATTATTAAGCCAGACTTTCACATTATGCTGTGTCCATTTAGAGGCATTATATACCACAAAGGCAGACTAACAATTTTCATATATAGAAAACAGTTTGCCTGGAAAGCTGGCTCAGATTTTTAATTTCTATTATTAAATTTGTATTTGAAAGACACAGACTCGCAGATTGTCATAATGGGGTTTGTACAGGCTGATTAAGCGTTGTTCTTTCTGAACACTTTTGTTTATTACTTTTTCTATCACATAATACACACTGTATAAACATATTGGGGATTATTTATGAAAGGCAAGTGCGCTTGGGAAGTGCAGTCGCTCTAAATCTAAGGGGTAGATCTGAAATGAGTGGAAGCTCTGCTGATTATATCATCCAATCATGTGCAAGCTAAAATGCTGTTTTTCATTTTCGTTGCATGTACCCCTCGGATCTACAGCGACTTTACTTCCAAGCGCACTTGCATTGCACAGTGGAATTTCCTTTAGTAAATAACCCCCATTGTTTTCAATATATACTGCATAGAATAGTACCTTAAGAAAGTTTGACTAATGACTTGGATGTCTATGGGCAACTTTATAACTCAAAAAGAAGCAAATTGTTATTCGGGAAACTCTTTTAACTAGGCATAATTTCCTAATTGATGATAACAAACAATGTAGCGCTATAATGTCAGAAAATGTAACCAAACCCTAGATAAAAATCACCAAATAATCTGGTAGTGAAAACTTAAAATGCCAGCACACATATCGCATGTCGTGCAGTCCCGTGAGGAATACAAAAAAATGTGCTAAAGTAAATAAACATAGAAAAGTCCAGCTATGACAAAATAATGTGAAACATGAGTCCAGATATTCCGTTGGTATGAACTATGTATAGCCTTCTGTTCACAGCCAGAAATTATTATAGAAAA
The DNA here is from genome assembly GCF_037356315.1 of Lithobates pipiens. NCBI lineage: Eukaryota > Metazoa > Chordata > Amphibia > Anura > Ranidae > Lithobates > Lithobates pipiens. The sequence goes on from NW_027507764.1 coordinate 286,297,306, forward strand.
CAGTGGATACCCTTACCGGAAGTGATGGACACAAACTACTGTATAGTAAATGTGTCAAGCAGGCTTATGTGCGTCACGCACGATTCGTATACATCAGGTCATGGATCACCATCCGAATAGTCGCTGCCCACTTCAAGATCAATACACCTCAGATCTCCAGGGGTTCTCAACTCTCTCTCAAAAGTTCCGTTCAGCTAGGAGCTCGGAGCGGGTTCACCATAAACAAAAAGTAAGGACACAATGCCTCTCATAGTGAAATTCCACCATTGAAGGTTTTATTTGAAAAAATTCCAAATGACATAAACAATATAAAAAATATCCAAAAAATCACATGATCCAATAAAAGTAAACGATAAAAAAGCAATATAGGGAGCAGGAAACGCTAGCCCGATGCGTTTCGACTAATAAGCCTTCTACTGGGGCATTACCTGCCCCCCCCCCCATATTGCTACCATATATATAAGTCTTAACAAATTAATCAATGTCTCCCACCTGTCAGAAAGCACCTCCTCCAACACCTCCTCCATTAACCCTTGATGTGTGTGCACACAACGCCGCACGCATTGACAGAACCAGCACCCAACCAACTTCGTCTTACCCTACAGTGAATGGTTAAACACTCCATGCCAAAGTAATAATTGGGGAAAGGTAACCATCGGATCCAAAATGGCGGCCGCGCGTGCGTTCCACCGGGGTTAATACAAAAAAACGTGCGGCCAAAGTATTGTTTATTACATGGACATGTGATTAAATATATGACATACTTAGTCGCACACGTTGTGAAGTGTGTCATTTTATATATCCGTGTTGTTACGCTGGATGCAAAAGTGTCAGTCTTGCGTCTCGTAACGTTATGTGCACACACATTGCACTTCTTACAAGGAAAAAACCTTTACAGTTAAAGAAAAATGTTGGTTTAGTTGGAGGATCCACTGTGTTAGGAGCGATATCGCCCCTCACTGAACGGGCGCCCCTAAAAATAATACCAGCCCTATCGGGCAACACAGGTCCTAACACTCTGTCCTCGCTTAACACCTTCCAATGTCTATTCAGAATCTTTCCGACTTCCCTATGTTGAATAGAAAAGGTTGTGAAAGGCCCTGGCATGATGACATTCTTTCATATCTAGAAGTCGTTTGCACAGGATGTTTTTGTCTATTATTGTCAGTGTAGGATCATATTCGCTGGTAATATTAGCTACATTTATCGATCATTTTCAATATGAATTGGACTCTGGAATACTGATAGTTTATCCTATTACAAAAATTTTTGTCCATTATTAATGTATGCATTATTCTGTTAGTTGGAGTTCCGCCTTAGGATGGATCCCCACTCCGGAATTCTTGTATTAAATGTAGATAGGTGAGATAAGTACGGCTGGGTTCGACAGAGGATAGCCTTCTCTTCTAGGTACATATATTTATTTTTATTTTTATCCTTATTTGTTTGCATTCGAGTGTATCAGATTATGGATTGCATTATTAAATCAATTCAGGCATTTTGTTCCACACATTGAGGTGTGGAATGCAAACAATAGGTTTGCTTCCTCCTCATTGAAATGCATGTAGAGAACGCATGAACCGGAAGCAGTGCGTGACTGCTTCCATTTTCACAACGAGGTTTGGAACGCAAACACAGGTTCCGTTCCCCTCTGTATGTTATGTATGCTATCTCCCGGAACCGGAAGTGACGTACGATCACTTCCATTTTCGGATAGAGGTTTGGAATACAGACAGAGGTTTGCTTCCTCCCCTGTGTCCTGCACGAAAAAAAATGGATAGTATTGTGAAAATATTGAATGTCAGTTTTGCTGCCCTTATATATAGACGGCAAGATTTGGTTTTAACTGATTATTTACACATTGGAATTGATTACCATTTCCGTTTTTTTGTATTAACCCCGGTGGAACGCACACGCAGCCGCCATTTTGGATCGGATGGTTTCATAGTTTTCATAGTTTTCATAGTTAGTAAGGTTGAATAAAGACACCAGTCCATCCAGTTCAACCTGAGCATCTACAATTGTCCCTATCCCTGTACATTACACACTCACATCAGTCCCTACCCTCAAGGAGTCCACAATCCAAGGTCCCCATTCATATACTAGGGCCAATTTTGGACAGAAGCCAATTAACCTACCTGCATGTCTTTGGTTTGTGGGAGGAAACCGGAGTACCCGGAGGAAACCCACGCAGGCACAGGGAGAACATGCAAACTCCAGGCAGGTAGAGTCATGGTTGGGATTCGAACCAGCGACCCTTCTTACTGCTAGGTGAGAGTGCTAACCACTACACCACTGTGCCGCCCACTGTTACCTTTCCCCAATTATTACTTTGGCATGGAGTGTTTAACCATTCACTGTAGGGTAAGACGAAGTTGGTTGGATGCTGGTTCTGTCAATGCGTGCGGCGTTGTGTGCACACACATCAAAGGTTAATGGAGGAGGTGTTGGAGGAGGTGCTTTCTGACAGATGGGAGACATTGATTCATTTGTTAAGACTTAAGCCGCGTACACACGGGCGGACTGTCTGGCCAACTTAGTCCGTCGAAACACATTTCAGCGGACAGTCCGCTCGTGTGTGGGCTTCAGCGGACTTTTTCAGCGTGCAGTCTGGCGGACTAAGTATTTCGGAATTTCCGTAATATTGTCCGTCAGACTTTGGTTTCAGCGGACAATCCGCTCGTGAGTAGGCTAGTTCGACGGACTAAGTATGGCGCATGCTCAGAAAGGATTTACACGGCGAAAGGTTGCATTGCTGTGTATTAGACTTCCTATTTCTAGTCCCGTCGTACGTGCTGTACACGTCATCGCGCAAACTTTCGACGGACTGTTTTGCATCCGTGTGTGGTCAAGTCCGTTCATTCGAAAGTAGGACGGACTGTCCGTTGGATTGTCTGATGGACTAAGTTGGCCATACAGTCCGCCCGTGTGTACGCGGCTTTATATATATGTTAGCAATATATGTATTGCCCCAGTAGAAGGCTTATTAGTCGAAACGCATTGGGCTAGCGTTTCCTGCTCCCCATATTGCTTTTTTATTGTTTACTTTTATTGGATCACGTGATTTTTTGGATATTTTTTATATTGTTTATGTCATTTGGAATTTTTTCAAATAAAACCTTCAATGGTGGAATTTCACTATGAGAGGCATTATGTCCTTACTTTTTTGTTTATGGTGAACTCTCTCCGAGCTCCTAGCTGACCGGAACTTTTGAGAGAGAGTTGAGAACCCCTGGAGATCTGAGGTGTATCGATCTTGAAGTGGGCAGCGACTATTCGGATGGTGATCTATGACCTGATGTATACGAATCGTGTGTGACACACATAAGCCTGCATGACACATTTACTATACAGTAGTTTGTGTCCATCACTTCCGGTAAGGGTATCCACTGTTTTCTATAATAATTTCTGGCTGTGAACGGAAGGCTATACATAGTTCATACCAACAGAATATCTGGACTCACGTTTCACATTATTTTGTCATAGCTGGACTTTTCTATGTTTATTTACTTTAGCACATTTTTTTGTATTCCTCACGGGACTGCACGACATGCGATATGTGTGCTGGCTTTTTAAATTTTCACTACCAGATTATTTGGTGATTTTTATCTAGGGTTTGGTTACATTTTCTGACATTATAGCGCTACATTGTTTGTTATCATCTGTTATTTTGACTTAGTTTGTTTGTATGTTAGCTGCTGTTTTGTGTTATATCATTCCCTTCTAGATTGTAAGCTCTAACGAGCAGGGCCCTCTGATCCCTCCTGTATTGCTTTGTATTGTAAGTGTACTGTCTGCCCTCATATTGTAAAGTGCTGCGCAAACTGTTGGTGCTATATAAATCCTGAATAATAATAATAATAATATATCACAATTTTTTGTCACTTATATAGGGAGCGCAATGTTTTCCCCCTCTTTTGATTTGTACATAATTTCCTAATTAATTGATGTTTTCATTTCGGCAATTTTATGACCTTTCTATAAATGGACATGGGTTAGGTCACACCAGTTTACATGCCACTGGCAAAATACGTGATGGTGCTGAGGATATAATAGCTTGGGTAGAAGTTAAATTAGATTATATTGATTTTTTTCAAGAAGCTTGAGTTCCATGTGGCCCTCTTTGCCCTATTGAAGCTCTGCCTTTTGTATGCTATGCTATTTTTTATTTTTTTGCATACATTTTTTGAAGTATCAAATATACAAACAAGAGAATGAGTGGAAAGCCATAACAAGCAGATGAAACAACCTTATGTTGTTAGCTTTCTCCTAGTATAATATCACAAAAGACATCAACCTGCATCGTCACAACCATTTCCCCTATGGAAAGGTATGGTGGCAAGCAAATCTTGCAATGCTATGCTTTTCAATATACTTTTTCCTGTTGTCTACTAATATGCATCAATAGGCAATGAATGCAAGATGACTTGGTGATGCTTTCTCAGGTGATGGGCTTATGATGACACCTTGCATATACAGAAATATTCTCGGTTTTCTGGATTGAGTAATACTTAATGTAATTTAACCCTGAAGACTAAGGACATCTTGTAGGCAATGAGTGCAAGATGACTTGGTGATGCTTTCTCAGGTGATGGGCCTATGACACCTTGCATATACAGAAATATTGTCGGAAATCTTGTAGCAAAAAAACAAAAAAGTACTGCATGGGGCAGTTTTGGATTAAAGGTGAATATTACTGCTAAAGCTGCTATTTTATATTTAGCTATAGCTGGGGATTTTTTTTATTTTATTTTTTGCCTAAGCTGAGCTTTAAATTAGACCTGTCCAGGTCTGAAGACCATTGTCTAATGTACTTTTTTTTTACAACATTCATTAGTGATCTATGAACCTAGTTTTATGCTAGATTCTATGATTTGTCAAAACATGTAAACCCAGTGCTTGAGTGCAGAGAAACAGAATAGCTTCAGTAAGCATTAAACAATAGATGATGGACATTTTTTGATATTTGCAGAAAATAAAACAGTATACTTTCCTGACTTATACTTTGTTGAATACATTATTTTTTGTTGCATTTGCATAGTTTTCTAATGCAGTGGTTCTGTATCATCTTTGTTTTTAACAGAAGCAAATATCTACAGGGCCATCTATTATTTAAAAGGCTTTCTTTAAAAATGGATTGCACATTTTTATGAATAATTTCCTTGCTCTCAAGAACATACCAGGAGATATAGGAAAATAAAAGATTTATCTGTGCTTTGTCTGTAGGTGTGAAAGCAGGATTAAAGAGGACATATTCTGGAGTGTCTCAGGAATTACTGGATGTAACCAATGTACCACAGTGGAAGCCTCTGCTTTATGCTGTTGCATTTCTGCACACAACAGTGCAAGTAAGACCTCTGTTTACTACATTTTATAATGTTATCTCCTTCATTAATTTCCTTTTCTCTGTTTGTGACAGGTACATGAACTGGGCGCAAGCACCAACACTTTCGGTGCTGTGCCCTTACGGAATTTGAAAAGGTGTCTACAGCACCCTTTATGAATTCTTCCGAATATGCTTACAGTATATCTTTTTGGCATGTATATTGTGTGTCTGAGCTTATGCGTGCATTTTAGGAAAAATTTGTGCATTTTGATCCTTACATGCTCTTTGTCATTTTTTTGGTATATACAGCTTTGTGTAGTGAACATACGCAATATATCCTGTTGGCCACAGTTGATGTTTGAGAATATACAGATGCAATTTCTCATGTTTTTTGTTAGTTTGCTTTGTCTACGTGAGGTCTACAAAGTCTTCATTGGTTAATTGTTTCTGTTAACTTGATTAATGTTGTAGAAAAAATGCTTTGTTCATCATCCTGTCAATATGTGTTTATCTATATATATGGGAAACTTTGTCTTCTGCTCGCTGTGCTCAAGGACACTTGTTAAAGCATATGGCTGTGTGTGTCTTGAAGTTCATTTTGGACCATGTGTTTAATTAAAAACAAAAAACAAAAAACGATTTCAATCCTTTAAATATTTAAAGAAGAACTTCGGAAACAACTAAATACACAATTTAAATTGGACATGAACAGCTTAGGCTGACTCTACTGGGGCACAGGGATTGATTCAAAGAATAACTCAGCCACTTTATGACCTTAGAAATGGGGTAGGTTAGCTAAAGTGGAAGATCTTTATTGCCACCTAAAGCCCCGTACACACGAGCGGACTTTTCAACATCCAAAGTCCGACGGAATGATTCCGTCAGACTTTTCGATCATGTGTGGGCTGCAACGGACTTTTGATTCGCAAAAGTCTGACAGACTTTAGAAAATGGAACATGCTTCAAATTTTTCCGACGGAACTCCGCCGGACCCAGTTCCTACCGAAAAATTTGCTCGTGTGTATGCTATTCCGACGGACTAAAACCGACGCTAGGGCAGCTATTGGCTACTGGCTATGAACTTCCTTATTCGAGTCCAGTCGTACGTCATCACGTTTGAATCCGTCGGAGTTTGGTGTGATTGTGTGTGGCCAAGTCCGCTCATTCGAAAAGTCTGTCAGAACTCTGTCGGAACTCCGGCAGAACTCCGGCAGAACTCCTTCGGAAGTCTGTCGGACATAAGTCTGGTCGTGTGTACGCGGCATTACATGCTCGAGGTTAGAATAGCTTGTGTAGTATTTAAGTAGGTTATCAAGAAAAAGAAGTAGCTTGCAATCCATAACATCAAACGTATTAATTATAAAGCCTGTGAACAAGGCTGATCGCCGAAACGCGTCTGCTGCTGACTGTACTCATGGTGAAGGCTTTACAATAAATACGCTTGATGTTATGGAGTTGCCAGCTGCTTCTTTTTCTTGATGACCATTTGTCTATTGGTGTGTGGGAGGACACCTCGGCTTGGACACCCTGACTGCAAACTTCCAAAGTAAGACTTTGTTTTGCACTGTTCTGAGCCATACAACCTTTGATCGAATCATTTAAGTAGGTTATATTGATTTTTTTATACACCAAACAGAAGTATGTTTTGAAATTAGACCTGTGCAACCTGAAGACTATTGTCTAGTGTAGATTTAGGAGACTCATTGTGATATATCAGCCAGCTTTTACATTTGATATGTCACGTCGCTTTAACAATAAGAGATCTTCCTGTCCTTATTTAGAATAATCAACAATAAATTAATGTGATGGGCTAGCTGACCTAAATTGTATATCCAGCCAAACCATGTTTTTAGGATTAGAACCCCTGTCAGGTTTTTACTGCTATCCTGTACTTCCCCTTACCAAGGTTAGCTATACACATATATGATATAACAGATTCCTCAGTCCACACTAAACAGCATGGATGGATGAATCAATCACCACATGCAGGTATTGTATATTTTTTAAACCAGTCCCACCGGCTGTCAAAATACCCAACCAGTGGGTGCCTCTAATTGGATGCAGCCACTGTTATTTTAACAATTTTCTGCCCGGCTACTTCAATTTTTTAATCAATGGATGTCAGGCAGGACAGAGCCAAAGTTCATCAGGAGCCAGACAAAACTTGCACAGTATATGGCCAGCTGTTACTTTTACAGTGGCAATGGTTTCACTATACAGGAAGTGAGGGAAAATCTGCAACAGGGACTCCGACAGCAATAAAATGCTGACTCAAGTTTTTTCCTTCCCCTACTCTGTGTTGCTGTTGGAGATTTTATTTAATTTCCTGTCTGATGAAAACGTGAGGGAAAATATCACTAATAGAGCACTGTTTAGCAGCAAAGCCCAACAAAGGTTCTAACCCTTCACCACTCAATCCACAACTGAAAAAATTGCTCTGAGCACACACCTTCAATGAAATGGATTGTACAGGAACACCCTAATACTATACAGTTAATTTGTTAGTAAATGTATTTAGGATTTTACTTAGATTGTGCAATCAGTTTGTAACATGTTAAAGCTTAAAACCTGGTATACACTAGTATTTTTTTTCCACCCATCAGGGCTGAATGAAAAAACTTCACAGCTCAGGAGGAGCCACTGTACTAAAAATATGACGTTAGTACAGAGATCTCATCTGCTGTTCTGTTGTGTTCTGAAGTGGGTGCGGCCTCCAACCAGAACACTCCTGGTCAGTACTCTCAGCCAATGGCTGAGAATGCTGATCGGGAGCAGATCAGCAGACTTTTTTCAGTCATGCCCCTTCGACAGAAGCCATTTGGCCGTACTAGGCTTTAGTTTAGAATTTTTTTTTAAATCAGCACAAGAGACATTACTTACAATTAAACCCAAAATATCCCTTGTGCTGGTGCTGTTTGTCCTAGTGGAAGTCCTAAGTACTCTGTCCACTTCCTATTTCTCTGTAGCTGTAATCTTACGGTGCTGTGGGGTTAATACCAGTGCTGGACCTGTGATAAGGACATATCAAAAGTGCTACCTATGCCCATCCTTTCCTGTGGACTTTTCCTTCATCTGCCCGTCCTCTATTCATAGAGTGGTTTTCATTCATAGAAGCTATACTACAGCTTCTATAAATGGAGGAGGTGGGCAGAAAGGGCAGGCATAGTCTGCATTCCTGATGAGTTCTTGTCCCAGGTCTATCACTGGTATTAACCCCCACAGCACTGGGGGATTTCAGCTGTGGGAGTATGAGAGAGGGACAGAGGACTTTGGATTTTCACTATGATAGCTGGCACCAGCACAAAATACACTTTGAATTAAATGTAGGTAATGTCCCTTGTGTTGATTTTTTAAAAAAATTTTTTTCCTAAACTAAACTTAGTGGTTCTAAAGTCAAAACGTTTTTATGCTTAGCTTAATGCATTTCCTGCACAAAACCTTCCTCTTACACCGAAACCTTCCCCCCTGAGTTCTCTCTCAATCCAGCGCTGTGCCTGTCTGTAGCAGAGGAGACTAAGAGCTAGTGGGACATGCTGCTGTCAGTCAAATCCAGTGAGAAGAGAGCGAGGGGGCAGACCAAGCCAGGCTGTGGGTGTCTGTACACACACATGACCTGGCTTGGGAGAGTGCCCGCACATGTGCCTCCCAAGTGACTTGCTAAGGGGGCACAGTCAGAAGAGGGGGAATGGACAGGGCTGTGGGGAACCCCAGAAGAAGGGGTAAGGGACAGCTCTGTGTGAAATCCTTGTACAGAGCAGGAAAGAATAAATCTTTTTTATTTTAGGGAAAAAAGGGTTCTTTTAGTATCTCTTTAACCACTTGCTGACCAACTCACGCCGATATACATCGGCAAAGTGGCACGGGTGAGCACAATTATGTACCCGTATGTTACTGCGTTATACACGGCCAGCAGGCGTGCACCCGCTGCTTGCCACGGGAGTGTGCCTGCAGGTCCCATGGACTCGATGTCCGCCAGTGGCCCACGATTGTGGCACAGAAAGGCATAACGAGGAGTTTCCTATGTAAACAAGCCCTTTTCCTGTTCTGCCTAGCAACATGCCAGGGATCTACTGCTCCCAGTGATCTCTGTTATGTTCTAGTGAACCCATCCCCCTACAGTTAGAACATACTGAGGGAACACAGTTAACCCCTTGATTGCCCCCTAGTGTTTAACCCCCTCCCTGCCAGTGACATTTACAGAGTAATCAGTACATTTTTGTAGCACTGATCGCTGTATAAATGCCAATGGTCCCAAAATAGTGTCAAAATATCCGATCTGTCCGCCGCAATGTTGCTGTCATGATAAAAATCGCAGATCACCGCCATTTCCAATAATAAAAAAAATTATAAAAATGCCATAAATCTATCCCCTATTTTGTAGACGTGATAACTTTTGCGTAAACCAATCAATATACGCTTATTGCAAAAAAAAATTTAACAAAAATATGTAGAGGAATACATATTGGTCTAAACTGTGAAAGAAATTTGTTTTTTTATATATTTTTTGTGGATATTTATTATATAGCAAAAAGTTAAAAAATAGCCTTTTTTTTTTTTTTTTAATTGTCGCTCTTTTTTTGTTTATAGTGCAAAAAATAAAAACTGCAGAGGTGATCAAATATCACCAAAAGAAACTCTATTTGTGGGAACAAAAAGGACATCAATTTTGTTTGGGTACAATGTTGCACGACCAAGCAATTGTCAGTTAAAGCGATGCAGTGCTGTATCGCAAAAAAGGGCTTAAATCCTTCTGTGGTTGAAGTGGTTAAGACTGAAACTGTTATAGGTTTATGTATTGTTTAAGCAGTTATTTTTTTTATTATAAAGGAAGCTATTGAAATTAGTAAAATGCTTAAATATTTGCTTTTATAGTGATATGCTTCTGTCTTGAGTCTTAAAAATATCAACTATGTCTGTTGTAACAAACACACATTGCTACACATGTTAATTTACTGTATTTTCTTCTATAGGAGAGAAGAAAGTTTGGTCCTTTAGGTTGGAACATCCCATATGAATTTAACCAAGCAGATTTTGCTGCCAGTATTCAGTTTGTCCAAAACCATTTAGATGACGTGGGCACTAAACGTCCCGTGAACTGGAACTGCTTGCGTTACATGTTGGGAGAAGTTCAGTACGGTGGTCGTGTGACTGATGATTTGGATAAGACATTGTTGAACACATTTGCTAGGGTCTGGTTTGGAGAGCACATGTTTTCTGACAAGTTTTGCTTCTATAAAGGCTACGGAATCCCTAAAGGCAAAGCAATTGATGAATACCTTCAGTATATAGAGCTATTGCCATTGGTGGACACACCTGAGGTAAAAACATTTGATTTTCCTTTTTATATATAACTATTAACTATATAGAAAACTCCTGCTCCAGTCTTGTGTTATTATGTTGTTTACCTGTAAGGCTGCATACACATATTTGTTCTGAAAATTGAGGGCTGAAAAAATCCAAAGGCAGCTTTAGGAGTGTGGTGATATGGTGTTCTAGGATGGTGCCTAAATTAACACTCAGATATCTGGGCTGTACCTTGGCTTACAATAATACAGAACCATACTTTACTTTTACATGTAGTATACAGTACACCACATTAATACAATAATGAACAAGCAGGGACACCAAAGCTAGAAGCGAGACCATTCTCCAGTGTGCATGTTTAGAGTTATTTCCATTGTGTGCCACACATTTTATAATATTTCATGTCGTAAAAAAGCATGGGTGCCAGGCAGGATTTGTGATGTCTATTTTTCTGAAAAATAACCATCATGTTATGGCTATTGCTTTATATGGTAATTTTGCACATATATGTGGATAATGTATGCACTACTTACTGTAGAAGAAGGAGAAAGATGCCCAGGGTGGGCTCATGCACCAAGCCCAGGATAGTTGTTTCAAAGTGCAGGTTCTGTCTTCAGTGACAATCTTCGTAATTGCTACTAATGCACCTGCATAGGAGATTAGTTTAAAATTTGAAATGGCACAGGGGACTTACAATTCAAAAAGCATGTCTTCTTCTTTATTCCATCAAAGTTGATCACATACAGAGCGGTGTACAAATTACTCTGTACACAGTACAAAATCTTTTTCTAAAAAGGAGTAATGTCTGCAATTTTTGATGGAATAAAGAAGATATGCCTTTTACTTTGCAAGTCCCATTTCGGATTTTATATTGTAAATTTACACAAACAGTGTTGGGCAGGGTGTTGTTGAAGGAGGTTTGCACTCCTTTGAATGAAACTCTACATACATATACAATTAATGCTGAATATGAATTGTGGTTTTATCTGTAAACCTTTTCTCTGAAAGTTTTTCTTATTTAAAACAGATACCCGGTAAAGACAGACATTAACTAATTTGCACTTTAGGTTTTTGTCATCTCTCGCCCAAATAGGTGTTCAGCTTTACAATAAGCATTCTGGATGTTGTTCTCTCTAATATTTACATTTGTATTGCTTTTTTATAGGTCTTTGGATTGCATCCTAATGCAGATATAACCTACCAGACAAACATGGCAAATGAGACACTAAGTACAATAGTCAATATTCAGCCCAAGGACAGTGGAGGAGGTGCAGGAGAGACAAGAGAGACTATTGTGCAACGACTAGCAGATGAGATGCTGGAGAAATTACCAGAGGACTACATCCCTCATGAGGTATGATCTATGAAGCTCATAACATGCTAGCCTGTGTCATTCCGCTATATTTAGCTTCCCATTTAACAATTTACCCTAAGTGTAAGTGCCACACTGTAAAATATGAGCTGTGCATGCCTGTCCATGTGTTCATCGAACAAGATGATTTTATTACCTCCAGTAAATATCTTCACACATCTGCTGCTGACATCAGTCTGCTTATTGATCTTTTATTTTAGCAACATTACTGTATATTACCATGGTGCTCCAGACCTAGAATGCTTGATGTAAAAACATCTTCGCTAAGGCTAGAATTCCATGTGCGACCTTGAGCCATCCAATCATAGTGCTTCATTGATTTATACAACTCGAAAAGGTTTCAGAAATTATTGTTCATGCATGTTTTTCTTATTGATCATGTCCCTGGTCTTTAAAGTAAGCAAAAACTCATGCTTTGCATTAACATACATATTGTTAAGCGGCTAAAATAGGAGAATATTACATATCACAGTAGGGTCAGGTAAAATAGATTCTGTTCGAAACCCTAAATAAAAAAAACAATTATTAAAAACCCAATAAAAATGTAAAAATATATAATTATGAGCAACTATTCACTGCTTTGAGAACATCATTAACATTAGAAGCTATAAGCAGAAGAATCAGTTCAACCTAAAACCCAATTTCAGTTAAATTCAAAACCAAAAGGTTCAATTTCTTACAGTGTATTTTCATTCAAGCAGCTACAGCATACGTAGAGAAGCCTGTCTCTTTCAGCAGTTGCAGAGTGGGACGCTTGTTCCCTGGAAACTATGGTCTATTTACAGAGGTCCGACACCTCCTACTACTATAAGTCAAATCTGCAGTTAGCAAAGCTCATGATCCTTGCTATGGATCTGACCCAGCGGGGGGTGTGTTGGACATCTGCAAAGAAATCACTGCAAAATGAGTGTCCCGCTCTGCAGCTGTGTGAAGGCCATGTTTGCCGGGTGACACATAGGGTATAATAGTACAGCGAGCAATGTATGTCACTGAAGATCAGTTGTGGGTGAATGATGCATATGTCATGAATGTATTTTGGAAACAATACTAATGATTCCTAGGTGAATGTGCAGCACTTGGGTCACATTAATTTTAAAATATATTTTTTGTGCGAATGACAGTAGTTTTTTTTTTTTTTTTTTAAGTACTATAAGCATTTCCCAAAATGTTTGTACAAATAATAACATTTTAATGTTTAAGAAAAAAATTGTGTTTTCTGTCTCTTTTTATATAGTGTACAAGCAAAGCTTAAAATACTTTCCTGTCGCATCATGGCAGCATACACTCTGGGTTGTGACTCTGCCCCCCCACAACCTGATAGGACCACATAGCTATAAGATGAAGATACCCCCCCACCCCAGTATTCTCTTATTTTTCCTCACCTGTTGGGACCGCCCGGATCATCACCCTCTTACCGCTTCGACCCCAGCCAGGTTCTAGCCTCTCCTGGGTGGAAGCCCTTACCGGTACAGCCTCTAAAGAAAGCTAAATGGAAGGAACCCCACTCTGGTGATCTCAGGGGTATGAATACTTTTTCTCTGCAAACAGAGCATTGCCTCTATAGCCGTTGGAAGTAAGCCTTAAACAGGCTGAAGGCATATAACAAAAAGATTGGTCTTTAAGCCTTAAATAGGCTTAGTACTTGCGGTGGTCTCCGGTTTCCTCTTCCTCCCTGGTGTCACTCTTTCTGCAACTTGACAGCATACTCTCTGCCTTCAGTATCTCTTGTCACCTTAGGTTGTCTGGTGCCTTTACCCCAGTGTTGCCTTTCTGCCATATTTTACTTCCTTTTCCTGAGCTCTGTAGTCCCACAGCAGCATCAGCACTCTTCCTGGTCACTCTGCCGCTTTGCACATGCTCACTGTGCACTTTGGGCAGCCTGTGTATGTCTATCTATGTCTTTTCCCTTTTCCAAGATGGCGCCGGCGGCCGCACGGCGCTACTGAGCAAGTGCGGGTGGGACGTGACCCCGGCTCCAATTTTAAAAGGGGAAGATGCCTTTTTTTAATGCAGATGCCTTTTTTGCCTGTTTTTTTTGCTCAGCTGAATTTCCTGTCTGCTGCATTTTTGTTTTTTGTTTTTTTCTGCCCAGTGTTGACTCTCTGTTTGGTAAGTATCTCCCCTGTATTTTTTCTACTCTGTTCCCCTCTTGTTTCTGTTGGGGCTTTATCTTCCTTACCCTTTTTGTGTTACTTGTGTCTTCAGGCTTCCTCGGTTCCCTATCCATGGAGACCACTGCTCCAGCAGATCACCACCAGCATAATAGGTAAGAGGGGAGGAGTTTGGTAAGTAGAGAAGATCGAAAAAGAGAGCAGGACGCACTAACGCTACCTAAAGCCCCATCAGGTCCACAAGATCATCTCACAGAGATTCCTCGCATAGAAGAAGCCGCTTTGGCCATAGGCGGAGCCATTCGGGTGGAGGAAGTCGCTCAGGGAAAGGGAGTCGCAGGAGGAGTCGCTCCAGGTCTCGTTCAAGGTGCAGCCATTCCTGCCAAAGAAGATCCCCTGACCAGAGGCGCCATTCACCAGCACGCCACTCCCTTCCTTCTGAAAATTCCTGCTGGGGGTGCGGGGCCATAGCCCTTCCAGACAGGTTGGCATGCCGCAGGTGCTTTGAAGAAGCCACCAGAGAAAAAGGGCAAGAACACAGAGAGCTCATGGAGTCTTCTGCCCCACGTGTCGCTCCGGACACGGAGTTATCTCCACGGGGTGCTTCGCCGGCTCCCCCAAGTACTACCAGAGAGCATGATTCTCCTTCAGATGAGGAAGAACTAGAGGCTTCAGCGGACTTTGACTTCTCCCTAATAGAGCCTTTTGTGAGGTCAGTGAAGGAGGCCATTAGCTGGGAGGAACCCCAGGAGGCCCAACCCAAAAGGAGAAAATATTTCCAGAACTTGAAGAGAGAACACAAAGCCTTCCCCTTCATTGATGAGTTGGAGGAACTTATCAGAGATGAGTGATAGAGACCCGAGAAGAAAGCAAGTCTCAACAATCAGCTTGCCAAACGATATCCTCTAAAGGAGGCTAAAATTAAATCTCTTGTGTCCCCGCCAGTGGTGGATGCATCCCTCATGCGCCTGACCAGGCACCTTACACTCCCTATCGAGGACACCGTGTTATTCAAGGACGTCCTGGATAGGAAGATCGACACTGATCTCAAAAGAGCTTACCTAGCAGCAGGAGGCGTATGCAGGCCAGCAGTGGTTCTTGCAGCTGTGGGTAAGGCTATTGCAAGTTGGTCAGCAAGCACAGAAAATCTTGTATCCGAGGGCGCTGATCAGGACCAGATAGGGCCCTGCAAGAACTCTGGCTCAAACCCTGGGCGACAGATCCTGCTTCCAAGTCCAATTGGTGCCGCATCCCGTATGATGGCAAGGCCCTTTTCGGCGCCAAATTGGACTCTGCTATTTCTAGGGTCACTGGCGGAAAATCAGGGCTTATCCCCTCTGATAGAAAGCCAAAGCTTCAGAGGCCTCTCTCCTTTAAGTGTAACCTCCCGGACAGGTACAGGGATGCCAAGTCCTACCGGCCTGGTAGGGAGTACAGAAGGAACTGGAAGGCCCCTCAAACGTCCTTCCTGAAGTTCCAGAAGCCCAGGACCCCGGCATCTACTGACCAGAAGTCCTTTTGAAAATGCGTCCACCCAGCCAGCAGTGGTGGGGGCCAGACTCTCAAAATTCACGCTGGTCTGGGCGGAAACGATAAGCGACCCCTGGACATTAACCACCGTTCGCGTCGGGCACAGATGGTCATTCAGGGGACTTCCCCCGGGGGACCATTTTTGCCCAACAAACCTCCCGTCATCCCGGCAAAAGAGGTTAGCCTTGACTCGATACGTTCAGGATCTGCTCCAATAGGAAGCAATTACGGAGGTGCCCCCATCCCAAAGAGGTCAGGGGTTATATTCCTCTCTATTTCTAGTAAAAAAGAAATCAAGGGACCTTCTTCTGGTCCTGGATCTAAAAAAATTCAACCGCTCTATCCGGGTAGAAGCATTCAAAATGGAGAGCCTCCAGTCTATCCACCAGGCCATAAATCTGGGGGACTGGATGCTCTCCATAGATCTACAGGACTCCTACCTCCATATCCCTATCCATTCAGAACTCCAAAAGCTCCTCATTTCTTCGCTAAACCACAGACACTTTCAGTTCCGAAGTCTTCCGTTTGGAATTTCTACGGCTCCCAGGACCTTTACAAAGGTTCTTCTTCCCGTTATCGCGCATCTGATGGAGAGGGGGCTGCGAGTCCACCATTATCTGGACGTTATTTTCTCCTCCTCTCAGACAGCCGGGAGTCGCTGTTAAAACATCGGAAGATCCTCGTCTCCACTCTGCAGAATCTGGGATGGCTGATAAACTGGGGGAGGAGCCAGCCTCGACCCACCCAGAGAATGATCTTCTTAGGAGCCCAACTAGATACCCAGTTGAATACAGTGCAGCTGCCTCTGGAGAAGTCTTTCCTGTTGGTCTGGAAGGGTGAAGAAGGCCATTTTAGCAAGATCCCTGTTGGCCAGAGTATGCCTCAGCCTTCTAGGCTCCCTATCAGCGACCATTCCTATGGTCCGTTGGGCTCAGTGGCACACCAGACCTCTGCAGAACTCCTTCCTACATCAGTGGGACGGTTCATCCATGACCCAGATGATCCGGATCTCGGAGACAGTCAGGCGCTCATTGCGTTGGTGGACTTGTCCCCACAACTTAAACAATTGCAAACACATAGTCATCCCTCCTCAGGAGGTAGTGACCACGGATGACAGTCTAGAAGGTTGGGGAGCCCACTACCAGTCCCATGCAGCGCAGGGCCATTGGCCTTTCGAAGTACTGGACTCGGTATCGAACGTGCTGGAGATGAGGGCGGCCCTCCAGGCTCTCCTGGCCTTCAGCTCCCTTTTAAGGGGGAAGCAGGTCCTCCTAAGGATGGACAACAAGGTTGCTGTCGCCTACATAAACAGACGGGGGGACCAGGAGTCCCTCCATGATGCAGGAAGTTCTCCCTGTGATGGAATGGGCACAGTTGAACCTGTCAGACCTGAGGGCGACTTACATCCCGGGGGTCGAGAACATCTTAGCCGACATGCTCAGCAGGGAGTTTGCCTCCAACGAGTGGTCCCTGAGCCCTCAGGCCTTCTCCCTCATCTGCCAGACCTGGGATCAACCAGACATAGCCCTTGCTGCAACTCCGGGAAACTCCAAGGGCCGAAGGTTCCTGTCGAGGTTTCCCTTTCACTCAGCGGAGGGCACAGATTGCCTCCAGCATCCCTGGAATTTCCATCTCGGGTATATCTTCCCTCCGACTCCCCTGATAGCAAGATTTCGCTTAAGGCTCAAGAGATCAACAGCATTGGTGATAGCAGTGATTCCTTTTTGGCCCAGGAGGCCATGGTTCACCACCCTCCTACAACTGAGCACGGCAGACCCTCTTGCTCTTCCCCGGTCAGGGCCAGCTACTACATCCAGATCTGGGGAAGCTGCACTTGATGGCTTGGAGGCTGAGAGGGCTAGGTATCTAGGTCAGGGCTGCTCCCAGAAGGTAGTTGATACCCTGCTCCAGGCCAGAAAACCTACCACCAACTGCACCTACCGCAGGGTCTGGGAGAAGTTTGTTACCTTCTCTCAGGACCTTGGCTGGGATCTGTCCTCCCTTTTGGCTCCTCTGATCCTAGAGTTCCTGCAATCAGGCTTAGACAAATGTCTTAGCTCTAGTACTCTGAAGGTTCATGTGTCAGCTCTATCCGCCCTCACAGGGGTTAAATGGGCTCACGATCCCCTTGTTATGCAATTTCAGAAGGCCTGACTTAAGCTAAGACCACCTAGGAAGCCCTCCTTTCCAACATGGGACCTATCGGTCGTCTTAGAGGTACTATCCAAAGAACCCCTTTTTCTGCTGGAAAACATCTCCCTCTGGCACCTGACACTAAAAGTCGCCTTCCTGGTCGCAATCACATCAGCGAAGAGAGTTTCAGAGATGCCAGCATTACTGATTAAGGAGCCGTATCTGATCATCCATCCGGACAGGGTAGTTCTAAGACCGCGCTTTATCCCAAAGGTGGCATCCTCTTTTCACTTCAACCAGGAAATCAACTTGCCAGCTCTTAACAAAAAACAAGGGCGACCCTCATCCTCTGGATGTAAGGGGCAACATCATAAAATATCTTTCCGTGTCCGAATCCTTTAGAAGATCGGAGAACCTCTTCATCATTCCCTACGGCCTTAGGAGAGGTCAAGCAGCATCGGCCCGAACCATTGTCTCCTGGTTGGTGAAGACCATTAAAAAGGCCTACTTGCTGAGTGAGCTGCAAATCCCTGAAGACCTGAGGGCTCATTCCACCAGAGCAGTGGCCACCTCCTGGGCAGTGTATTGTAGGGTCTCAGCGGAAACCATCGGCAGAGCGGCCACTTGGTCCTCCAGGAACACCTTTATCTCTCACTCAGCTCGGCTATCAACAGTAGAATTTGGAAAGTCCATTATTCAAGCCAACTCTTCTATTCCTTGCTAATAAACGTTTACCTTTGCATCTCCCACCCAGTCTGCGAGTTAATCCCCAGAGTGTATGCTGCCATGATGCGACAGGAAACCGGAAAATTGTATACTTACCTTCCGTAATTTTCCTTTCCTGTCGCAGCTTCATGGCAGCATACAATATCCCACCCACAAAGGTGATTCATATATACAGAGAATACCGGGGCGGGGGACGTATCTTCATCTTATAGCTATGTGGTCCTATCAGGTTGTGGGGGCGGAGTCACAACCCAGAGTGTATGCTGCCATGAAGCTGCGACAGGAAAGGAAAATTACGGAAGGTAAGTATACAATTTTCCGTTTTTTGAATGGCCAGAATATGTGATTTTTACAATTGCTTTGCTTAAGAATTACGTTTAATTTCAGTATTTCTTATAAACGGTATGTTACATTTTATTCTTGTAATCTTATATACCAAATACATTATTCATGCAAAAAGGACAGAAAAATTGTCTGTCTTTATCTCTTTTTGGTGGCCTTTCAGCGCAATTTAACAGTGTGAATGTATTAGTTAGAGGGAAAGTCTGTTGCCTGTCATATTTAAATACAGAGCACAATTAGGTGTTGAAAATTTAGATGAGCAAATTGTATGAAGGTAGGATGAAAAGAATATATTAAAATCAAGTTTCATTATGACTCTTGAAACTAAACGTTTCATCGCTGACAGACATAGTTAAGGTCTTTTAAAAAAAAAAAAAAGCAGGCTCACATTTGGAATTTCAGAGCAATAAACATAACATGTACCAAAACCTGTTTTATGAACATGTAGGTATTATGATACAGGTTAATGTAATGTATGTTATAAAAATGGACATTGGTAGCTAACATATACAGTGCCTTGCAAAAGTATTCACCCCCCTTGGCTATTTACCTATTTTGTTACATTACAGCCTTTAGTTCAATGTTCTTTTAATCTGAATTATATGTGATAGATCAGAACACAATAGTCTAAGTTGGTGAAGTAAAATTAGAAACATTTATACCTAAAACTATTTTTCAGAAATAAAAAAATGATTGGCATGTGCGTATGTATTCACCCCCTTTGTTATGAAGCCCATAAAAAGCTCTGGTGCAGCCAATTACCTTCAGAATTCACATAATTAGTGAAATGATGTCCACCTGAGTGCAATCTAAGTGTCACATGATCTGTCATTACATATACACACCTTTTTGAAAGGCCCCAGAGGCTGTAACACCTAAGCAATAGGCACCACTAACCAAACACTGCCATTAAGACCAAGGAACTCTTCAAACAAGTAAGGGACAATGTTGTTGAGAAGTACAAGTCAGGGTTAGGTTATAAAAAAAAATCCAAATCTTTGATGATCCCTAGGAGCACCATCAAATCTATCATAACCAAATGGAAAGAACATGGCACAACAACAAATCCATCAAGAGACAGCCACACACCAAAACTCACGAACTGGGCAAGGAGGGCAATATTCAGAGAGGCAGCACAGAGAACTAAGGTAACCCTGGAGGAGCTGCAGAGTTCCACAGCAGAGACTGGAGTATCTGTACATGGGACGACAATAAGCTCTACACTCCATAGAGTTGGGCTTTATGGCAGAGTGGCCAGAAGAAAGCCATTACTTTCAGCAAAAAACAAAATGGCACATTTTGAGTTTGCGAAAAGGCATGGGGGAGACTTCCAAAATGTATGATGGAAGGTGCTCTGGTCTGATGAGACTGAAATTGAACTTTTTGACCATCAAAGAAAACGATATGTCTGGTACAAACCCAACACATGACATCACCCAAAGAACACCATAGTGGTGGTGGCATCATGCTGCGGGGATGTTTTTCAGCATTCGGGACTGGGAAACTGGTCAGAGTTGAGGGAAAGATGGATGGTGCTAAATACAGGATATTCTTTAGCAAAACCTGTACCACTCTATGTGTGATTTGAAGCTAGGATGGAGGTTCACCTTCCAGCAGAACAATGACCCCAAACACACTGCTAAAGCAACACTTGAGTGGTTTAAGGGGAAACGTAAATGTGTTGGAATGACCTAGTCAAAGCCCAGACCTCAATCCAATAGGAAATCTTTGGTCAGACTTAAAGATTGCTATTCACAAGCGCAAACTATCCAACTTGAAGGAGCTGGAGCAGTTTTGTAAGGAAAAATGGGTAAAAATCCCAGTGGTAAGATGTGGCAAGCTCATAGAAACTCATCCAAGGCGACTTGGAGCTGTGATAGCTGCAAAAGGTGGCTCTACAAAGTATTGACTTTAAGGGGGTGAATAGTTATGCACATTGACTTTTTCTGTTATTTGGTCCTATTTGTTGTTTGCTTCACAATAAAAAATAAAAATCTTGTGGGCATGTTCTGTAAATTAACGTTGGCATTTAATTTGCTGCTTATTAGAAAGTCAGTTGATTTTTACCTTACATTGCTTTAGTATTATACGAGGGATATATGTTTCAATATAAAATTAGGATACAGAGGTTATTCAAGGGCCCCCAACCAAGGTGGACCACAGTTTTTTTTACTAGACCACACAATGCAGCTGTTTGTATTTCAGACTCCTTTGGTCTCTGAAACACAAAAGATATGTTGTTGTCATGTTATGGAACCAGTATTCTGGATATATTGTTAAGACAATGTCAAATGTCAAATTAAGGCTGAACTCCAGACAAAATCTAAAAATTGCTATGTTGTTGCACCCCTTCCCCAATGAACAGTACGTCTAGGGTGTAGAGAGTAAATTAAAACATGTACCTGAGTCCTTGCCTCTGCAGGCTTTCTTCCCACCAAACGACCATTCCTACAAAACCGTTTCACATAAAGGAAGCAACACATAGAGAACAGGATACTTTCTTATAGGCACATATCAGGATTATGAAGGGTTGGGGTAACAAATGCGTTAAATGTCAAATCAAAAATGTTTTTTTTCTCTAGTTTTGGAGAGAGTGGTAAAGGATTAGAAACCCTGTTTATTTTTGCTTATATCCAGGGCTCCGTTAGAGAGATTTCACATCACTGCCTGTCCTGCTGATACCTGTTTCAGTAGCCAGGAAGTGTGGAAAAGTCTGCATATGTGACCCAGAAATAAAAATTTGACAGGGGTTCTAGCCTTCCCATACTCTGCTAAAGAAAAGCATTATTATTTCTGTCTGTGTTACTATTGGAGAGTTCCCCTCACCTTTTGCTAAAACATATTGAGCAGAACAGTAAGTAAGAGGAAATCTCACTAAGTAACATCTATGTTACAGTAAAAACTGACAGGGGCTCTAATCCACCCCCCAGTTTGATTATCAAACAATATTACTAGTATCATTATACATGGTGGAGGAAGAATTCCTTGGACTGGGTACATGTAGAAAATTTGAATAAGATGCTACTGAGAAACCCATCCACTTGCTGGTAGTGACCTAATTTTCAGCACACTGAAATTATTGTTCTACTAAAAGACAGTTGTTAAAAATGCTTTAATCTCTGTAGCAAGAGTCTAAACTCACCAATGTATTCCTAGATGTTATATTCTACTTAATTATACCAATTTAACATAAAACTATTTTGTTCCAGGTTAAAGCTCGGCTGCAAAAAATGGGTGCAATCCAGCCAATGAATATATTCTTACGCCAGGAAATCGATCGCATGCAGCGGGTGATCAGTCGAGTCAGAAGTACTCTTACTGATCTTAAACTGGCAATAGATGGTAAGAAAGGCTTTTCTTTCATATGCTTTACGTGATATAATTTTTTTCTTTTTTTTACCTCTTGCACTGTAGTGAAGTAAATGTATGGATGAAGACCCTTGTTGGTTGTCTTAGGATGTTTTAGGTACCATTATTCAGCTTATTTGGCAATACGTGTTTATCTGGTATGGGCTGGGACTGATGCACATCCATCACGTGACTTGAAACAACACATTTGGCATTCATTATTTACTTTTACTAGAAAAACTTGGGCTATTGAAACCAGATGGGGCCCAGCTGCTGCTCTCAAAAATAAGTGCTCCGCCTATTAGTACACTTAATGCAATGTATGTGAAAAAAAAAAAAAAAAATGTTTTATATATATATATATACAGGGAAGCAGAAGGAGTTTCAGGATGCAGTTCACTCCACTGCTACTTTTCCAAAGGGACTGGGAGTTTCTAGCCTGTAATGGGAGGTTGCTAAGCTTACAAAAAGACTGTTTGGCACAGTGGTGTAGTGGTTAGCACTCTCACCTAGCAGTAAGAAGCGTCGCTGGTTCAAATCCCAACCACAACACTACCTGCCTGGAGTTTGCATGTTCTCCCTGTGCCTGCGTGGGTTTCCTCCGGGTACTCTGGTTTCCTCCCACAATCCAAAGACATGCAGGTAGGTTAATTGGCTTCTGTCCAAAATTGGCCCTAGTATATGAATGGGGACCTTGGATTGTGGGCTCCTTGAGGGTAGGGACTCAGGTTGAACTGGATGGACTGGTGTCTTTATTCAACCTTACCAACTATGTAACTATGTAACTATGTTAGCTGCTAAGGAGTGAACCCAACAGAGCTGTGCAAAGAAAGATTTGTGCAGGAGGAAGAAGTGGATGCTGTAAATAGGGATGACGTTGTCCCTAGATTTGTTGTTGCTGTTAAATTGGGCACCCCATAATCCCTAACCCCATCCAAGTTATTATCCCCTAATAAAACAACAAAAACAAACTAAAGACTGAATCTGGATGCAAGAAGGAAATGCTGTGTGACTGGCTGTGAAGCAGTAGGGAATCCTATGGCGGTAGTGCTACATTTAAAGTGGTTGTAAACTCAAAAAAAATAAAAAACCTGCAAGACAAAGGCACAATGAGCTAGTATGCATCACATACTAGCTCATTATGAAATACTTACCTTAGATCGAAGCTGTTGCAGCAGTCACCACCCACCACTGTAACCGGCGACATGTCTCCCGGAGCTTTGATTGTCAGGAGCCACGATGATGTCACTCCTACGCGGGAGCCACCAGTCATGGCATAGCTACTGAAGAAACAGCACAAGCGGGCTGTTTCTTCAGTGCACATGTGCCGGTGATGTTGGCACATACAGAAACAGTGAATATCTCCTAAACTGTGCAAGTTTAGGAGATATTCAAGATACCTAATTAAGCCTTATTATAGGCCCACCTGTAGTTAAAAATGGTGTTCCAGGGTTTACAACTACTTTAATAAATTACTATATTGTATGTGTAAATATTAAGGAGCCCAATTTCCTCAAGACGGTCAGAGCTCTAATGCCGCGTACACACGGTCGAACTGTTTGACGTACTTAGTCCGTCATACAATCCGACGGACAATCCGTCATACTTTCCACTGAACGGACTTGACCACACACGGATGCACAAACAGTCTGTCGAAAGCTTGCGCGATGACGTGTACAGCACGTACGACGGGACTAGAAATAGGAAGTCCAAGACACAGCAAAGCACCCTTCCGCCGTGTAAATCCTTTCTGGGCATGCGCCATTCTTAGTCTGTCGAACTAGCATACTGACGACCGTATTGTCCGCTGAAACCAAAGTACGACAGACAGATTTTTGGAAAATCCGAAAATCTTAGTACTCCGGACTGCACGCTGAAAAAGTCCGCTGAAGCCCACACACGAGCGGATTGTCTGCTGAAATGTGTTTCAACGGACTAAGTACATCAAACAGTTCGACCGTGTGTACGCGGCATTAGAATAATAGGCAACTCAGGCAACTTCAGTGGTGGCCATAGTAGTGCGTAAGAGCCAGGTGTAAAAAAAAAACAATTTAGCTATTGTTAAAACCTTTAGCTATTCGATAAATATTGCTCTGATTTATAAAGCAGAAAACTGTGTTTTCAGTTATTAGCTTACCAAATGCCATCACGTTGTTAAATATACAGCTCATGAGTTTACATACCCTGGCAGCATTTATGATTTCTTGGCCATTTTTCAGAGAATATGAATGATAACACAAAAAACATTTTTCACTGATGGTTAGTGTTTGTCTGAAGCCATTTATTATCAATCAACTGTGTTTACTCTTTTTAAATCATAATGACAACAGAAACTACCTAAATTACCCTGATCAAAAGTTTACATGCCCTGGTGATTTTGGCCTGATAACATGCACACAAGTTGACACAAAAGGGTTTCAATGCCTATTAAAGGTAACCATCCTCACCTGTGATCTGTTTGCTTGTAATTAGTGAGTGTGTATAAAAGGTCAATGAGTTTCTGGACTCCTGACAGACCCTTGCATCTTTCATCCAGTGCTGCACTGACATTTCTGGATTCTGAGTCATGGGGAAAGCAAAAGAATTGTCAAAGGATCTGCGGGAAAAGGTAGTTGAACTGCATAAAACAGGAAAGGGATATTGTGAATCAGCAGTGTTAAAACTCTAATCAAGAAGTAGAAAATGAGGGAATCTGTTGAAACCAAACCACAGTCAGGTAGACCAACTAAAATTTCAGCCACAACTGCCAGGAAAATAGTTTTTGATGCAAAAAAAATCCACTAACTTCAGGTGAAATACAGAACTCTCTGAAAACATGTGATGTGGCTTTTTCAAGATGCACAATAAGGAGGCACTTGAAGAAAGATGGGCTGCATGGTTGAGTCGCCAGTAGAAAGCCATTACTACGCAAATGCTACAAAGTATCCCGATTTCATTACACCAATGCCAAATTACACCAGCACAGAGACAAATCTCAAACCTTCTGGCACAAAGTAATTTGGAGTGATGAGACCAAAATTTAGCTTTTTGGCCACAACCATAAATGCTTAATTTGAAGAGGAGTTAACCAGGCCTGTGATGAAAGATACACCATTCCTACTGTAAAACATGGAGGTGGATCACTGATGTTTTTGGGGATGTGTTGATGGCAAGATAAATGCAGTATGTTATCAAAAAATATTGGAGGGACATTTGCTTATATCAACCAGGAAGCTGAGCATGGGACATTCCAACATGACAATGATCCAAAACACAAGGCCAAGTCGATCTGTTATTGACTACCTCAGTCTCCTGAACTCAATATCATTGAGCCACTCTGGGGAAATCTCAAACTTTCAGTTCATGCAAGACAGCCCAAGAATTTACAGGAATTTGAGGCTTTTTGTCAAGAGAAATGGACAGCTTTACCATCTGAGAAGATAAAGAGCCTCATCCACAAATACCACAAAAGACTTCAAGCTGTCATTGATGTTAAAGGGGGCAATGCACGGTATTAACCACTTTCCTACCCGCCCATTGTCATATGATTTCTACAGATGGTATCTCCCATCCTGGGCAGGTGTCATGTGATGTCCTCGGCTTCCCTGCGCGCCTACCACATAAACACACAGATCCACCTCCTGTCAGGGGTGAGGAGGCAGATCGTGTGTTCCTAGTGTATAGGAACACCGATTGGTCTCCTGATCCAGGCAGTCCCCTCCCCCTACAGTTAGAATCACTCCCTAGGTGACAAATTTAACCCCTTGATCACCCCCTAGTGTTAATTCCTTCCCTGCCAGTGACATTTATACAGTAATCAGTGCATATTTATAGCACTGATCTCTGTATAACTGTCAGTGGTCCCAAAATAGTGTCAAGAGTGTCCGATATATCCACCACAATGTCACAGTCATGATAAAAATCGCAGATAGCCACCATTACTAGTAAAAAATACTAACATAATAAATAATAATAAAAATGCCATAAGTCTATCCCCTATTTTGTAGGGGCTATAACTTTTGTGCAAACCAATCAGTATACGCTTATTGCGTTTTTTTTTTTTTTTTTACTAAAAATATGTAGAATGCCTATCAGCCTAAACTGAGGAAACAAATTGTTTATTTTTTAAATTGGGTATTTATTATAGCAAAAAGTAAAAAACATTGTGTTATTTTTCCAACTTGTCGCTCTTCTTTTGTTTATAGCGCAAAAAATAAAAACTGCAGAGGTGATCTAATACCACCAAAAGAAATCTCTATTTGTGGGGAATAAAATATTTATTTGGGTACAGGGTTGCATAACTGCGCAATTGTCATTCAAAATGTTACAGCGCTAAAAACTGAAAATTGGCCTGGGCAGGAATGGGGTGAAAATGCCCTGTGAAAAAAAGAGGTGGAAGGTGCTTGATCTAACGCATGAATCAAAATGATAACTTTTATTCTAAAACAAAGTAAATGAGTACAAAGAAGTTACTACGTATTCATAAAAACTAGGTTACAAAATATTCATTTAGAATTAATCATGCCCACGAAAGGGAAATGCCCAATGGTAGACTAACGTATTTTGAGGGGTTCCCTCTTCATCATAGCCTTGGAAAGCAAAAGAAAGGCTGTAAAATGTGATAGATATACATAAAGAGGAGTGGCTGATTGGGAGATGTATCACATGGTGGGTGATGTATTCTCCTTTACTTTAGAAGTATCCACATCACAGCGCTCTACATACCGTAGAGTAAATGGTATGTTTATTATTTGTTGTTTGTCTGTCATCTGTACCTGCATTTCAGCTTATTGAAGAGCTGCAGCCTCTGCACGTCAGTTGCAGGCAGGAGGCAGTCTTTTTTTTGGGGGGGGGGGGGGGTTCTATGATCCTCCTAGCAGAGTGCTGTCCTTTGCTGCAAGAAAGGTTGAAAATGCCCTGTATTGAAGTGGTTAAGAACTGGGGTATGTAAACTTTTGATCAGGGTTATTTGGGTCGTTTCTGTTGTCATTACAATTTAAAAAGAGTAAACACAGTTGATTGATAATACATGGCTTCAGCCAAACACTAACCATGAGTGAAAGAAAAGTTTTTGCGTTATCATTCATATTCTCTGAAAAATGGCCAAGAAATCATAAATGCTGCCAGGGTATGTAACCTCATGAGCTGTATGTTTAACAACCGAAGGGCGACCGCATGCCCATGCTGTCAGGCTCAAAGCCTTAAGCCCTCCTAGCTCATGGGAATGCAGGCCGCACCTACCCCCCCCCCCCCCCCCCGAATACCAAAACTTATATAGCCTATTTAAATAATAGCTCAACACACTTATTGGCAAAGAATTGGCCGCTGCACTTTTATTGGTATATTCAAATCAATAAATAAATAATAACCATATTCTGATCATTTTATTGCATCATAAAATTCTTATATTTCAAACGATCAACTTCAAAACAGCTCAGTCTTAAAGGACTCGAGCATGCATAAATCTTTACCCAAAGTCCCCACATGCCGGGTTTGAGAATTTCAAGCCCGGCCTACCCCACAACCACAGCCAATTCAATGCAATTTTGCAATCCTACATTAAATATATCTAAATCTATATTGGACAGGTGAACTCCATCTGCTCTATATAATCCAGGGAAACCACCCTCTATATCAATGTGTCTATATGAGGAAACCTCCAATGCGCTTAAAAAATAACCATATTCAGATAATTTTATTGCATCATAAAATTCTTATATTGCAAACGATCAACTTCAAAACAGCTCAGTCTTAAAGGACTCGAGCATACCGAAATCTTTTAACCAAATGCGCAGCATACATTCTTCCATAAACCTGTTCAATCTCTTCCTAATTTTCTCCAATTTTTTTTTAAATGAGCTTCTTGGAGCCATACTAGCTGAGGGATTATCTCCGAAAAGATAATTCTGGTATTCGGAAAAGATAACTTAACCTTAATTAGGTCACGGCTAAACGACATGAGGTCCAGAGTTCTTACTTTCCCCACATCATTTCCACCTAGGTGTACTGTTAATGCATCCGGAACTGGCCATGACTCAATCAATCTAGAGACATAAAAACAAATAAATAAATAAATAAATAAATTAGCCTATTGAAGACCTCTAATTACTTTCCAGAAAATTCTGGAAATTCATGAAATTTCTCCAGGATCCATAGACAAATTGGACATATAGCAGCGTTTCTTGGCTCTTTTATTAGCCCAGTATACAAAAGAGTGACTCAGGATCCAAACATAAAAAACCCACCATAACTTTTTTGTTTTTTGGCAGCAACTAAGATATTCTGAGAGCCCCAAAAAGGCTAGTACAAACACAGTATTAAATAATATAGCCGTAATTTTTTTAATTTGAAGAAAAAAGATAAACTCGCCATGATTTTGGAAATGTGACTCAAATTGTATATCCATTTCCATAGCAAAATTACACCACCTATTCCATGCGGTTGAGTACTCAACTCATGTATTTTCTGCCACAGAGTGTCTTATCGCATTTGTAAGAACCTCTAAATTAGGCTCCACAGATTTTCTAGACACACATTACCTTCCTTGTCCGCATTCTGCAGGAGTTGGCGAAATCGATATACCTGAAATCGAGATAGTGCATCTGCAATTTGATTCTTCTTCCCTGGGACGTGCCTGGCCTTTAACCAAATATTAAATTTAAGACAAAGAAACACTAGGTATCTTAGTAATTTGACCACTTGTATAGATTTGGCTAATAAACAATTCACAGCATATATGACCCCTTTATTATACAAATGAATCAGGATTCTTTTATTTGCAAATTGCTCACCCCATATTTCCATCGCAACCACTAAAGGGAAAAGCTCCCCCACTACTATGCTTTTGGTGACTTTATTCGTCTCCCAACTCACAGGCCACTTACCACAGCACCAGTGAGTCTTCCAAATAGCTGCAAATCCATATGAGCTTGCAGCATCTGTATATAGCTCAAGCTCAGATGAGGACACAAATTGTTCCTGAAAAAATTATCTGCCATTGTATATATCAAAGGATGTAAACCAAACTGACAGCTCCTCCTTGAGGTCAACGGTCAATCTGATGTGGGAAAATGGTGATTTCATTCCAGACATGGCCAAGTACAAGCGCCGCAAGAAGATTCTGCCAACTGCCATAATCCTTGTCGCGAATGCCAGAAGGCCTAATAAAGATTGGAGTTCTTTTAATAACACTTTTTTACGCCTAATCAACACTGAAATTAAAGCTTTAATCTTAAAGATTTTAGATTCAGGTAACTGGAATATCAGATTAACAGTGTCAATCTTGACACCTAGGAATGCTATAATTGAGGAAGGAAAAACTGTTTTCTCGCTAGCTAGTGGGATACTGAAATGATGCGCTACCGCCCTAAACAGATGTAACATAAAATAACAGACAGGAAATTGCACTGGACCAATGAATAAAAAGTCATCCAGGTAATGTAATATACCTTGGTAGCCAGATTGAAAAGCCACAACCCATTGGAGAAAGGTTGCACATTTTTCAAAATATGCACAAGATATGGCACATCCCATAGGGAGGCACATATCAAAGTAGTATTTGCCCTCAAAATACAGACCCAAGGAGTTGAAAGCTACTGCCAATCGGTAGCAGCCTGAAGGCCGCCTTTATGTCTGCTTTCGCAAGCAACGCACCTTTCCCAAACTTCCTAATTTGCTGAATAGCCTCTTGAAACGTGCAATATGATACTGATGACATGCCGGCATCTATTTAATCATTTAACAAGCTACTTTTTTGGAATGATAAATGGTGGATTAGGCGAAAGGTATTTGGCTCTTTTTTTTTTCTTTTGGGTATGATGCCTAACGGCGATATACTAAACGGTGAGAAAGGAGGGGAATCAAATGGACCTGCTATCCTACCATCCTTAATTAACTTCTCTTTAACAATGTGTGCGTAAGTATCCACTGACTTAAAATTTTTAACTGGCTCACACCCTTCACCCTGAAATACTGGCAAAGGGAAACTTTTGGAGAAACCTTCAATTAGGAACTTGGCTGTCTCCTGGTCTGGGTATATGCCCAACCATTGCTGCATACTTGCTAGTTTCACTGGGGTGTGAGCTTTTTGCATAAATATCCCTCTGGGGCTTTGAATATTGGAATTCCTTTTTGAAACACCTGATCAAAGGGTGGGGTCCAGAACAATTCGAGCCCTCATGCTTGTACTTGCACAAACCCCCCCATTTACACTGGTTCTCATTGTAAGCAAAGCACTATACCCTTTTATAAGGGGACACTGTAGATTGTGGCTGCTGCCTAATGAAACCCAATTTCTGTGGCACCATCAAGTTAAGTCACAACCCGACATACTTATTGCCCCACTTCAATGATGGGTAGATTGATAATTTTTTCTAAATGCCTCATCATATTGAAACCATCCTGGACCTACAAAACTTTTATACACTTCTAGCACATGCTCCATGTGTTGAAACAGCCCGCTGCAATACTGCGGGTGCTTCTCACCTAGCACACTGGAGTATATTGCAAATGACTGCCACCAATTATTAAAAGACCTTGCCACAGGTCTTCTCCTATCACCCTCATCTTTCTCATCTGATTTTTTTGTCATTTCTGTTGACAAATTCCTTTTTTTTTTTCTTTTTTTTTTTTTTTTTTATGGAATAAGCGACAGAATATCTACAAATTGACCTTTACATATTTTTTCCTTAGTCTGAGGAGAAAGGTGGTAAGCTAACAGCGAGATCTCACATGGTAATGTCTCTTTAAAGCACACTTCTGGTACCGATGTATATATTAATCTCAGCTGGTAATAGCTATTGCAAATTAACATTAGCTGACTGATTGTTATTAACATTACCTATGTTGCCTAAGCTGACAGAATGTCTATTTTGATTAGACCATACATTACCATAATTACTATTTTAAAATGCAGGTGTATTCATAGTGTCAGCTAATCTGTTAATGGATTCCATAATGCTATTAAGTGTGTGTGCTAACTCACCTATACTGCCAGGGGGCGCTGGAGCATTTGTTATATCTGAAGCAGCATAATGCTGCTCTCTGTTGCCTCCAGTGGCCATCTGCAGGATGTCTGTGATACTCGCACTGCTTGCAGCCTCATGCTGTGATGATGGTACACTGGGCAGGGTTTGTCTCTCCTCACAACCGCAGACACTGCCTCTGTCCTCTGTAAAGCCGACGCTCCTCTAGCCCGCCCAGTGCTGCCTCTGGGCGGTGACGGGGACCGGACCCTCCTCTATTTCTTTTCTCTCAAGCCGACCTGACGCTGCATAGTGGCTGCTGGTTCTTCCAGCCATGCTGTGCTGCTGTCTTCTCTGTCCTGTGACACCGGCGGCTGCGGGGACGGTTCATGGCAGTGGGTCTGGCGGTTTTGAATCATTAACAGCTGTTCCACCTCTGACTACAGGTGAATACCACCGGATACTGTACTGAATTTACTTCAGCCAAAACACTTTGCTCATTATCATTCTCTGCCAAAGCCAGGCATTTTCTAAGTCCTTCTTCTCCACCTTTATCCCCAGCTTTCTCCAACACTTGCCTCATTAAGGTTTGCATAACCATAACTGAAGTACTTCAGGAGCCTGTTTTCACCTTCACTGAGCTTGTTGCAAAGCTTATTGCACCTTCACTGCCTGGCTGGAAACAGGTGTGAGTGCACCTGTGAGAGAGTCCTATATATAATAAGCCCTTTTCCAGAACATTCCCCATGAGTCACATGACCATTTGGGATATCACCAATAGCCTTGTGAGCCTTAACCCCGCCCCCAGCCCAATTTGCCATTCTCTTAAAGTGACATTAACCCAAATACAGTAACCTGTATATAGCCCTAAATATTTACACTATTGCTTCTATTCTCTTATTAATAAAGGGAGGGGCGACCGCATTCCCATGCTGTCGGGCTCAAAGCCTTAAGCCCTCCTAGCTCAAAATTGCATTAAAAACACATTAGACAAAATACTTCAAAGGACCATAAACAGCATATCAAGTCCATAAATACTATCACATGATACAAATCCTTGACTAATTAATCAGTCATATTATAGGTTGGAATATAGTGTACATCCAAATCTGTGGAATGCTGTTATGGATCCTATGCCCGACATGTTTCGCGTCAGACAAACGCTTCTTCAGGGGCTTAATGAAATGATTTCTTAAAAAAGAATACACATAATTATACAAAACATATAAGACAGTTGCAAATGTTATATATAAAAAAACAGAACACATCAGCCTGGATATTGCTAAGTGAAAAATAGACCATAGGGATGGTCATATAAAACACTGTGGGGATACATAGCCATATAGTAAAAGAAAAGAAAAAAAAAACTCGTAATATATAGAAAATAATAGTAGAATTACCCTTTTACGAGCGCCGTCAGATTACATACATTGAGAATTCCCTGTTTACTTGGTGGTCTCTGTAATAGGAAGTCCCATCTCCTGGGCTGCCATTGGACCACTGTTCTGTCTATCATAGGAGATTTTCACTGAATGTAATGGCAATGATGTCAATGGTGCGGCTGCTGCATTGATGGCATTGATGGCAATGGCGAGGCTGCTGCATTGATGGCACTTGTGAGGCTGCTGCATTGATGGCGCTTGTGAGACTGCAAATGGGTATTGATCAGGCTGCATTGATGGCACTTGTGAGGCCGCTGCATTGATGGCACCTGTGAGGCTGCAAATGGGTATTGATCACGGTGCATTGATGGCAATGATGAGGCTGCAGATGGGCACTGACTCTTATTTTGCTTCAAAATTCCTTATTTAAAATGTACGTTTTTTCCTGAAACTTCCTTCTTAATATGAATGTGCGTGTTATACGCTGATAAATACGGTGTATATATATATATATATATATATATATATATATATATATATATATATATATATATATATATACTGTATATATATATATATATATATACACACACATGTATGTAATGTATGATATATATATATATAAAATATGATATGCGTGTGTGTGTGCGTGTATGTATTAATGTGTTTATATCCATCCAAAAGATGAAAAAGCGGAAAAACAAACTATATTGTCGGTGCCTGGAGAAGGGAATTTATAGAACAAAACCCATTAAACTTGTACAGACCTGCTTTAGAGAAATTTTAGCAGGCAGCTTGACTTGCAATTACACACTGTTATGGAGAAAACAGAACAGTTTCTATTTGTGCTTAATTACTTTAGTGGCATGTAAATTATGTAAGAGCAATTCAATTGTAGCCAAATATACCCTAAATTATAGAAACCATTATCTACTGATCAAGTGTTTTATTCTTTCTTTATTACATTTCAAAGTATTTTGTAAGCTCTTTGATATTTTGACACAGTAAGACATGTTTCAGTGCTAACAATAGGATTTAGTATTAATTATATAAATGCCAGGGGATAATGTCTTTTGGACTGGACATATAATGATCTTGTTCATCCTGGAATTCTAGACTGAATTGTACAGTATTTTCCCCATTACACACTTGTTATATATAATCTATAACAAAAGAAGTCTCTGTTCAGTTGGAAATCATTTATAGGCATTGATATAATGTAATAGTATTAGCTGTGTAAAATTATTAGTAATCAGAGCTCCGTAACACCAACCAGGCCTAGTGTATCCTGTCTCACTGGTGAGGATTGGGTTGTCATTACGAGAGCTTTTCTTAAATTGTGATTATGTTGCACTTTAGTATGTAAACGCCAGGTGAGGGTACTGGGAAATTTTGGAGGAAGAATTTTTTGGGCTAAAACTTTAATGATTGGCACCCACATTTGTCAAGCACCGATAATTAAAAAAATAAATGATAAAGCATTGCAATAGACTTAAGTGACTTCCTAAAGAGACAGGCCGGAAGACCTTATACACAGGGAGTTGAGATTATTTGTATAAACAAGTCAGTTTTCGGGATACATAGTATAGGAATCTCTGGCTATTCATGGTAACAGATCCAGTCTACTTACCCTACACCTGTGCATAAAAATTTTATTACTCTTTATATATATATATATATATATATATATATATATATATATATATATATATATATACACACAGTATCTCACAAAAGTGAGTACACCCCTCACATTTCTGTAAGTATCTTTTCATGTGACAACACTGAAGAAATTAAGAAATTACACTTTACTACAATGTAAAGTAGTGTATGTACAGCTTGTATAACAGTGTAAATTTGCTGTCCCCTCAAAATAACTCAACACACAGCCATTTATGTCTAAACCGCTGGCAACAAAAGTGAGTACACCCCTAAGTGAAAATGTCCAAATTGGGCCCAATTAGCCATTTCTCTCCCCGGTGCAATGCGACTTGTTAGTATTACAAGGTCTTAGGTGTGAATGGGGAACAGGTGTGTTAAATTTGGTGTTATCGCTCTCACGCTCTCATATTTGTCACTGGAAGTTCAACATTGCAACTCATGGCAAAGAACCTCTCTGAGGCTCTGAAAAAAAGAATTGCTGCTCTACATAAAGATGGCCTAGGCTAGAAGAAGATTGCCAAGACCCTGAAACTGAGCTGCAGCATGGTGGCCAAGACCATACAGTGGTTTAACAGGACAGATTTCACTCAGAACAGGCCTCGTCATGGTCGACCAAAGAAGTTGAGCGCACGTGCTCAGCATCATATCCAGAGATTGTTTTTGGGAAATAGATATATGGGTGTTGCCAGCATTGCTTTAGAGGTTGAAGGGGGGGCAGCCTGTCAGTGCTCATACCTTACGCCACACACTGCATCAAATTGGTCTACATGGCTGTCGTCCCAGAAGGAAGCCTCTTCTAAAGATGATGCATAAGAAAACCCGCAAACTAAGGACATGGATTACTGGACCCATGTCCTGTGGTCTGATGAGACCAAGATAAACTTATTTGGTTCAGATGGTGTCAAGCATGTGTGACGTCAACCAGGTGAGGAGTACAAAGACAAGTGTGTCTTGCGTACAGTCAAGCATGGTGGTGGGAATGTTGTGGTCTAGGGCTGCATGAGTGCTGCCGGCACTGGGGAACTACAGTTCATTGAGGGAACCATGAATGCCAACAAGTACTGTGACATACTGAAGCAGAGCCTGATTTCCTCTCTTTGGAGACTGGGTTACAGGGCAGTATTCCAACATGATAACGACCCCAAACACACCTCCAAAATGACCACTGCCTTGCTGAAGAAGCTGAGGGTAAAGCTGATGCACTGGCCAAGCATGTCTCCAGACCTAAACCCTATTGAGAATCTGTGGGGCATCCTCAAATGGAAGGTGGAGGAGCTCAAGGTCTCTAACATCCATAAACTCCATGATGTCATCATGGAGGAGTGGAAGAGGACTTCAGTGGCAACCTGTGAAGCTCTGGTGAACTCCATGCCCAAGAGGGTTAAGGCAGTGCTGGAAAATAATGGTGGCCACACAAAATATTAACACTTTGGGCCCAACTTTTATATTTTCACTTAGGGGTGTTCTCACTTTTGTTGCCAGCGGTTTAGACATTAATGGCTGTGTGTTGAGTTATTTTGAGGGGTCAGCAAATTTACACTGCTATATAAGCTGTACACTTACTACTTTACATTGTAGCAAAGTGTAATTTCTTCAGCGCTGTCACATGAAAAGATATAATAAAATATTTACAAAAAATGTGAGGGGTGTACTCACTTTTGTGAGATGCTGTATATAGTAATATATATATATATATATATATATATATATATATATATATATATATATATATATATATATATATATAAAGAATAAAAAAAAAGTGATGACATTCCAATTTACAGATTGGAATTAGGCAAATTGAAGGCAAAGCAAAATTTGTCAAGTTTGCTTATCTCTGCCTAGTAGTTTGTAGTTTCTGAATTCATTAAAATTCAATGGATTTATGAAAAAAGCTATTGCGCAGTTCTTTGCATTTAACCTTTAACATATATGCTTTACCTTTGTGTGCTATGCTTAAACACTATTGTGGTATGCTTTACACCTATTTTTGACTGTGAGTACTACATTTGTTGTTACTGCACAAGAAAGCATGAGCTCAAAAGTCACAAGAAGTTTGGTACAGTAGAGCATCATTAAACAATGTTGTTTTTTTTGTTTTGTTTTTACAACGCACATAAAAAGCATTGCCAAATATTATTTCCATCTGTCATTTAGAAGTGAGCATTTATATTTAATTTTGTTTAGTTACAAAAAGAGCCACAACTTATAAGTAATACCCCTTAAGGTTTGAAAAAATGAGAGACACAAGGAATTTTGGTAGCAATATATCAGGAGAGGAAGATGTACAGGTTTATAAATTTAAAAAGTATTACTCCCATTTTCCCTATTTTTTTATTTTTTTACTTGAGATCTTGTATAATAGTTTATCCATTTTGGAAACAGACATCTAACATAAATGATTAGTATCCTATGTACAGAGGTTACCTAATGCCGCGTACACATGATCACACTATCTGACGGGCTTAGTCCGGTGGACAACCCGCCGGACTTTGCAGCAGAGGTCCGCCGGACTTTCCAAAGCGGACCTGCCCACACATGACCGGACTTTTCCGGCAGACTAGGTCCGGCGGACAATCCGCCGGACTATGGCGGGAGTCCGCCGGATTTTTGAAATGAACGGACTTGCCCACACACGGAGTAAAGTTCGTTAATTTTGAACGTGGCTCCAGGTAGACGGAAATAGCGAAGGAAGTGAATGTCGCCACCTCCATCGGTGAGATTAACACCTCGCTAGCCCCATCACCTGGTATGGATTTAAAGGGGAACCCCTACGCCAAAAAAATGGCGTGGGGGTCCCCCCAAAGTCCATAGCAGACCCTTATTCGAGCACGCAGCCCGGCCGGTCAGGAAAAGGACTGGGGACAAGCGAGCGCCCCCCTCCTGAGCCGTACGAGGCCCCATGCCCTCAACATGGGGGGTGCTTTGGGGAAGGGGGGCCCTGTGGCCCCCCACCCCAAAGCACCTTGTCCCCAATGGTAATTAGGACAATGGCCTCTTCCCGACAACCCTGGCCATTGGTTGTCGGGGTCTGCAGGCGGGGGGCTTATCAGAATCTGGGAGCCCCGTTTAATAAGGGGGCCCACAGATTCCGGCCCCCCACCATATGTGAATGAGTATAGGGTACCATATACCCCTACCCATTCACCTGGAGAAAAAAGTGTACATAAAAAAGCCACATTGCTGGGTTCTTGGAGGCGCTGCAGGTTTATCGCTTTGTTTATTTCAAGACCACTCACATGGGAGCTTGCTCTGGTGTTGAGGACTGAATTTGACCTATATGTATTCTTGGATGGTTTGATGGTCTAACGCTTGCTCCCTTTGGAATCTCTTATCGTCTGACGTTATTGGGGTTTGATTTCTGACGTTCCTTATTGATGCTAATTGACCTCCATTATTCAGTGCGATTTCTCCAGCGCCTCCTTCGTTGTTTTTTTCTTTGTTTCTTTAAAATGTTTTTATGCTAGCCCTTATTGCCCCCTGCAGCTACACTAAGGTGGTTACAAGGCGGTCGCCGCCTGCATGATTGCGTCCCAGCGGTCTTTCATGCGAGGCCATTGAGGAAATTGTTGTTACTTCTTTTGGGACTATATTCTATTTACCCCTGAGGAAGCCATTGGTATGGCGAAACACGTAGGGAAGGACTGACCAGACAGCATCTAAAGGCCAATACCATTCTGGCCTAACACGCTCTATACTTTTGGCTGTCTGATAACTGGATAGAATATATGTATTTTATGCTTTAGTATGTAATTATACTAATGTTTATGTTTGAGTTTTTGTGTCTTTTGTATTGTTATTTATTTTTTTACTTTCTGTATTTTCATTATTGTGTGATACTTATTAAAATTTGATAATATAATTTTGTTTTTTCTATTTTTCTTTGCCCATTTATATTTTGGCACCGCGATAATCCCATTGTCTCCCTTGTTGTGCTCCTTTTTTTGTTATACAATTGGGGATGAGGTGCAGTATCTGTTAATTGACTCCTTGCCACGCATTACCACACAAATGATCCAAGGTTTCTAAAATACTTTATTAGACAGCTCCAGGGGTCTTCTCTTCTTCCGTCTTCGGGGATCTTCTCACCGGACTCCTCCGCTATCTTCTGCTAGCTCTTTTACTAGCGGAGGAGCCCGGCTTTCTCCTCCGTCACCATCGCCATCCTGGGGTCTTCTTCCTACTTCGGGGGTCTTGTCCCACTCTTCGGTTCTTCTTGCCGGGCCTCCTCTTTCTTCTTACGGCTCCTTTACTAGCGTTGACCCGATCTTCTGTTGCTGTTGCCATTGTCGCCGCTGCCACATTCTGTTTCTGCTTCTTCTCTTCTTCTGCTTTTTCCTTCTTCCGATGTTGACACGCTGCTCCCTCTGGCCATAATGCTGGGGATGCATTGTGTGGCGACTTATATAGGGACAAGGGGCGGGTCACTGGGTGATGTCACATGGTGACCCCGCCCTTATGATGTCACAGTCCTAGCAACAACGGCGGCGATAGAAGACCGGGTCAACGTTAGTAAAGGAGCTGGAAGAAGAAAGCGGAGGTCCAGCAAGAAGAACTGAAGAACGGGACAAGACCCCCCAAGAGTGGGACAAGACCCCCGAATTCGGAAGATGACCCCCGGACAGTGGCGGGCTATGAAGGAGAAAGCCGGGCTCCTCAGCTAGTAAAAGAGCTAGCAAAAGATAGCAGAGGAGTCCGGCGAGAAGACCCTCGAAGACAGAAGAAGAGAAGACCCCCGGAGCTGTCTAATAAAGTATTTTAAAAACCTGTGTTTGTGTTTTTTTATGTACACTTTTTTTCCCCTGGTGAATGGTTAGGGGTACGATGTACCCGATACTCATTCACATAGGTTAGGGGACCGAAATCTGAGGGCCCCCTTATTAAAGGGGGCTCCCGGATTCTGATAAGCCCCCTGCCCGCAGACCCCGACAACCAACGGCCAGGTTTGTCGGGAAGAGGCCCTTGTCCTCATCAACATGGGGACAAGGTGCTTTGGGGTGGGGGGCTGCATGGCCCCCCTTCCCCAAAGCATCCCCCCATGTTGAGGGCACGCGGCTCAGGAGGGGGGGCGCTCACTCATCCCCACCCCCTTTCCTGACCGGCCGGGCTGCGTGCTCGGATAAGGGTCTGCTATTGACTTTGGGGGGAACCCCCGCACCATTTTATTGGCGTAGGGCTTCTCCTTTAGATCCAAACCAGGTGACGGGGCTAGCGAGGTGTCAATCTCGCCGATGGAGGCGGCAACATTCACTTCCTGCGCTAGTCCTGTCTACCTGGAGCCATGTTCAAAATTAACGGACTTTACTCCGTGTGTGGGCAAGTCCAATCATTTCAAAAGTCTGGCGGATTAGCACACAGAGGGGCAGATTTTGAGTCAAAACTTCTTTCTAAAGCCCCGTACACACTATCAGATTGTCTGCTGAGTTTTTCCTTCAGATTTACCAAAACCATGTAGTAGAAGGGCCTGCCTGATTGCATACACATTAAAACTCCTAAGGTTTGACCTCATATTATATGGTTTTGGTAAATCTGAAGGAAAAACTCAGCAGACAATCTGATAGTGTGTACGGGGCTTAAGTCTGCTGGACTTTTGAGGAGGAAAAAGTCAGCTGGAGCCCACACATGGGCGGATTGTCTGGCGGACTCTGGTCTGCCGGATGATCCGATCGTGTGTATGCGGCATAAGAGAATGGCTTTATAAAGTAATGCATCTTTTAGCTACATAGAAAGTCCCTGCTGGTCTTATGATGGAATAGATATCAAGGAAAGGCCTGCACTTTCTAAGTACTACTTTTAGCATAGGTCACCTTAGTTGTTGGTACCAAGAACCCGTCGCTGGTGAAATTGGCCATGGAGAGTAGTGTTTCTTCTCTGGTAACTTCCTATGAACACTCCATTTTGTTAAATTTTGGATTGATAGAGCCGAAAGTCTTTAAAAATCCCTTTGTAACACTTTTCAGTCTTATGGACTTATGAATAACTTATCCTTTAACCACCTCCTGCCCGCCCTATAGCCGAATGACGGCCTTAGAGAAGGCGGGTTCCTTCGCCTGGCCGTCCCTGGGCGGCCTTGTGTTTACTTCCGCAATGCACGCCACCGGGGGGCGCGCATCGCGGAAGTTTTGTATTCGCCGTGTTTCCCGGAGACAGGCAAATACAGATCGCCGTGAACGGCCAATCAAAGCGGCCGTTCACAGCGCGATCGCAGCTGCCAATGGGAGATGATCTCATATGTAAACATATGAGATCATCTCCCATTGCCGTGTCTCTCCCTCCTCACACAGAGACAGCGTGTGAGGAGGGAGAGTGATCTGTAAGTCAGCCCCAGTGCCATCTGTCAGCCCCAGTGCCAGTGCCATCTGTCAGCCCCAGTGCCATCTGTCAGCCCCAGTGCCATCTGTCAGCCCCAGTGCCAGTGCCATCTGTCAGCCCAGTGCCATCTGTCAGCCCAGTGCCATCTGCCAGTGCCACCTGCCAGCGCCAGTGCCAGCGCCTGCCGTCAGCCCCAGTGCCGCCAGTGCCGCCAGCGCCAGTGCCACCTGCCAGCGCCAGTGCCATCCGTCAGCCCCAGTGCCGTCCGTCAGCCCCAGTGCCATCCGTCAGCCCCAGTGCCGTCAGCCCCAGTGCCGCCAGTGCCGTCAGCCCCAGTGCCGCCAGTGCCGTCAGCCCCAGTGCCAGTGCCACCTGCCAGCACCAGTGCCACCTGCCAGTGCCATCCGTCAGCCCCAGTGCCGTCAGCCCCAGTGCCGTGAGTGCCGCCAGTGCCACCTGCCAGCGCTAGTGCCACCTGCCAGCGCCAGTGCCATCCGTCAGCCCCAGTGCCGCCAGTGCCAGTGCCGCCAGTGCCATCTGCCAGTGCCACCTGCCACCACCAGTGCCAGTGCCGCCAGTGCCACCTGCCAGTGCCACCTGTCACCTGCCAGTGCCACCTGCCAGCACCAGTGCCATCCGTCAGCCCCAGTGCCGTCAGCCCCAGTGCCGCCAGTGCCACGTGCCAGTGCCACCTGCCAGTGCCACCTGCCAGCGCCAGTGCCACCTGCCAGCGCCAGTGCCATCCGTCAGCCCCAGTGCCGTCAGCCCCAGTGCCGTCAGCCCCAGTGCCGCCAGTGCCACCTGCCAGTGCCACCTGCCAGCGCCAGTGCCACCTGCCAGCGCCACCTGCCAGCACCAGTGCCATCTGCCAGCCGCAGTGCCATCTGCCAGCCCCACTTGCCAGAGCAATTAGCCAGAGCAAATAGCCAGCACCATCTGCCAGTGCCATCTGCCAGTGCCAGCCCCAGTGCCATCTGCCAGCAACATCTGCCAGCCCCCTCTGGCAGCCCCATCTGCCAGCCCCATCTGTCAGCCCCATCTGCCTCCAGTGCCATCTGCCTCCAGTGCCATCTGTCAGTGCCACGTGTCGTCAGTGCCACGTGTTGTCAGTGCCACGTGGAGTCACTTTGTGGGCATTTCCATTGTCCTGGTGCTCCAGGGCCTTCAAAACTGTAATAGGTGGTTGAGAAATAAGATGTGTAATTTATGCTCCTAGAACGCCTGATGGTGCTATTTCAATATTGGGCCTCTGTATGTGGCCAGGCTGTGTAAAAGTCTCACACATTTGGTATCGTTATACTCAGGAGGAGTAGTAGAACGTATTTTGGGGTGTCATTTTTGCTATGTACATGCTATGTGTTGGAAATATCTTATAAATGGACAACTTTGCGTAAAAAAAATGCGTTTTCATTTTTTTTCCACATTTTCCCAAAACTTCTGGAAAAAAAATGAACCATTCAAACGACTCATTATGCCTCATAGATTATACGTTGGGGTGTTAGCTTTCCAAAGTGGTTGAGAAATGAAATGTGTAATTTATGCTCCTAGAACGCCTGATGGTGCTATTTCAATATTGGGCCTCTGTATGTGGCCAGGCTGTGTAAAAGTCTCACACATTTGGTATCGTAATACTCAGAAGGAGTAGCAGAACGTATTTTGGGGTGTCATTTGTGGTATACACATGCCATGTGAGAGAAATAACCTATTACATTGAAAATTTTGTGAGAGAATTTTGCAAAGAATTGTGGGAAAAAGATGACAACATCAAAAACCTCACCATGCATCTTAGTGAATACCTTGGAATGTCTACTTTCGAAAAAGGGGTCATTTGGGGGGTATTTGTACTTTCCTGACTTGTTCGGGTCGCAAGAAATGAGATAGGCCACCAGTACATCAGGTGTGATCAATTTTGTGCGATTCGCACCACAGCTTGTAGACTCTCTAACTTTCACAAAGACCAAATAATATCCACTAATT
This sequence comes from Lithobates pipiens, assembly GCF_037356315.1. Taxonomy (NCBI): domain Eukaryota; kingdom Metazoa; phylum Chordata; class Amphibia; order Anura; family Ranidae; genus Lithobates; species Lithobates pipiens. Next base: position 286,339,773 of record NW_027507764.1, read on the forward strand.
TGGGTTATTTTTACCAAAGATATGTAGCAGTATAAATTGTGGCCAAAATTTATGAAAAAAAAATTATAATTTGCAAAATTTTATCACAGAAACAAAGAAATATGCGTTTTTTTTCAAAATTTTCGGTCTTTTTTCATTTATAGCGCAAAAAATAAAAACCCCAGAGGTGATCAAATACCACCAAAAGAAAGCTCTATTTGTGGGAAAAAAAGGACACAAAATTAATTTGGGTACAGTGTTGCATGACTGAGTAATTGTCATTCAAAGTGTGAGAGCACCAAAAGCTGAAAATTGGTCTGGTCAGGAAGGGTGTTTAAGTGCCCAGTAAGCAAGTGGTTAAGGTCCTTCTTAAAGCAGAACTACACTGCATCTGAGCACCAAACATAATTCATATATAATATTCAAATCAAACTCATCTATGCATATCTCCATGCGTTATTTTGCTGAGGAAACATTGCTAAAAACACTCCTGTGCATTGTGGCCATCTTAAGTATGGGCAGATGATTCTTGTAGCATTTACTTCCTGGAATCCATCTGCCCTTATATCCGGCATGCATGCCGAAGGGTGTGCTTAGCTAAGAAAATCCCTCCTCCCTTCCTGAAGACCCATGGAATGTATGACATCATTTGCCTAGACCTGGAAACCAAAAAGTAACTGAAAAAATACAAACAAGTTAATATGATATAGTATATTATCTTATTTATTTACTAATGCTAGCAGCATAACAATTAAAAATAGCCAGTTTTGAAGGCTGGGTTCACACTGGTACAACACAACTGTTGTATGACTGTCATCCCACTTTGCCCTGAGACATTGGTGCTACATCGGTTCTACTTTGATCCAACTTCAATGATATTCAATGGGTTGAAGTGGGACCAAAGTCAGACCAAAGTAGTGTAGGAACCTTTTTCAAAGTCAGACCGACTTTTGTCAGACCAGTTAAGATGGCTCTCATAAGGAATCATTGATTTGCACACATCATGCAACATGTGCTCCCAAAGTTGGAGCATATGTTGTACCAGTGTGAACCCGGCCTGAGAGAGTAAAGTTCAGCTTTAAATTCTTTTAATGGGACTAACATTCAACAGGCCAAGCCCACATTGACCAGAATTATGAAAAAAACTAACAAGTTAGTTAAAGTCCAAAATATAAGTGTTAATGTGTCCAAATAAAATATTGTTCAAGCTTGACAGTCAAAATCTGAATAATTTCTGGATAAGGTCTTCCTAATTTACAATGATCATCACAAGGGTTAATCTTCCACCACCAACACTGGTCACACAGTCTACTCACCAGAAAGTAGTGACTCTCATTACAAGAGTCAATCCCCTTTATGGAAAATGCCAATTACCAATTGGACTTTCACGGCTGCAGTTTGATCCAAATGTTGTGGAAATAGAAAATGCTGTGACCTGCCTGGATACTGGGTGGACTTGTTTAAACCCTTGATGCAGGATTGATCATTAGACCATAAATGCCATAGATTGGAAAAGGAAAAGGAATGTTCCCATAGTGAAGTATGTCAAAAATATCAAAAATGTATTAAAAAATCGTAATACAAGCGATCGTAATAAACCGATCATAATGAAAACAAAGTGAAGAAATCGCATATGTTCGTGCAGACAGTCTTTAACAAACACGAATGCCGCTGAAGTTCAGCCACGCAGCTAAGACAGAAGTAACTTAACATCACATTACTTCTGCCTTAGCCACGTGGCTGAACTTGATATTTTTGGAATACTTCACTACATTCCTTTTTTCTCCCAATCTATGGCATTGATGGTCTAATGATCAATCCCGCATTGAGGGTTTAAACAAGTCAATCCAGTGTCCAGACAGGTCTCAGCATTTTCTATCTCCCCAACATTTGGATCAAGCTGCAGCAGTGAGAGTCCAATCAGCATTTTCCATATAAGCCTACTTGACTCTTGTAATGAGCGTTACTACTTTCTGGTGAGTAGACTGTGTGACTGGTGTTGGTGGTGGAAAATTAACCCTTGTCATGATCGTTGTAAATTAGGAAGACCTTATCCAGAAATGATTCAGATTTTGTCTGTCAAGCTTGAACAATATTTTATTTGGACACATCCACATTTATATTTTGGACTTTCATTTATTAAGCACTTATGGTGTTTGGAATTTTTTATTAGTTCTGTTATGTTAACCATTTTGTTGTTTGTACACTTGCACTTTCGCAAGAGAGAGAGCGGTTTAACTAACTTGTTAGTTTTTGCTTTGTTTTTTTCATTTAATTCATATAATGTGCTGCTCTCATATTCTTACCATTTTTTACAGTATATTAATTTATTCCAATTGCACGAATTGGTGGTATTTCCATTTATTTTATATTGACCAGAATTATATTGTTGTGAGCGACAAGTAGTGAAATCATGTGAAACCTTGTCAGGAACCATGAAACCGACAGAGACAGATTTACAATCAAATCACACTTGTTTATTAATAAAAATAAAAAGGTAAATAGGAAAAAGCGTAGTCAAGCATAGCCAGAGTCCAGTAGCCAGATTGGGTAGTCAACCAGTCCGAAGTTCATAAACCAGATCGGGTAATCAGCCACTCCAGACATCAGGGATCCAAGGAGAGCAACTGCAAGCAGGATAGAAGCAAGGAGGGATGTCAGCAAGCCAGTCTTGAAACAAACAGCAGGAGATGGTTCCTAGTGATGAGACCAACGCGAAGGCAAAGGAAAGAGTGAGCTAGAAGGCTTTAGGCAGGTCAGACGAGCATCATCGGAAACAGCTGGTAACTGTGGAAAGAGAAGAGAGTTGGCAATTAGCCGACAGCTGAGCGGCCAGCCCAGAGGAGGAAGGGCTAAGCCAGCCCTGACAAACCTACAACTAACTTGAATGTTTGACCCATTGATCTGAATAACTAACCCTGGTTGCCCTCTTTTTCCATTATTGAATTTAACTGTTTAAACTATATGTTTAGTTTAGAATGTGAGTTTTTTTTTTTTTTTTTTTTTTTAAGTAAGACTGTCTATTTTAATACCTATGATTTATATAAAGATTAGATTATATTTTAGGAGTTATTCATGCAGAAGATCAGTTACTTCCTGTGAGTTGACAAACTTTTTAGCCTAAATGTGTGTACCGGTAGTTGTACTGTGCATTAAACTCTTTGCCTGGCATTTAAGCCACTATTAGCCCAGGGTAGCTGGAATATTATTTCTAAGGTTTATGCTTTTATGGGGCAATATTTTGTGTATTATATGTTTTTTTCACAATACTGTTGAAACAAAATGTTTCAAGTAAATTGCAATTTAAGTGTAGGGCATTAAATTAATTGTCCAATTTTTGAAAGCGTTTTGTAAAAAGAGATGTCAGTAGGTAGTAATATCATCCCTTATTTCTGGAAATCTGTAGAAAGTATACTGTATTGACTTGACAATTTTATCTACTTAACTGTATGTCATGATTGTATAGAAACTGTACACAGTGAAATGTAAACTGGAATCTAAGGTATTAGGCTTATGTTTTCTAAATGGATTTTCCTTGTAAATGAAACAGAAAAATGCCTGCCTTGTAATGAAATGTAGAAAGGATGTCTTGATCGATGTTCTTTGCAATAAGAAATCTAATTGTGGCAATTATAATAGAAGTAAATGATAGCAATAACAGCTTGACAAATGTGTGTGCTTGGGTGATTGCTATACTGCAGATTAATCTGTCAGGCTCAGTAACGTCAATATCCTTTTGTTCCCATGGAAGTAAACTAATCGTTATGTATACAGTATGAATGAGTACAGTCTTGCACATTTTTATTGCTGTCCATAGAAAGTTTACATGTCCTCCTTTTTCTTTACAAATTAGCATTTGCAAGTCTTCTTGGCCTTCATGTGCTTTACAGAAGGCACAGCCCAGCACACAAATACAACTAAACCACTGCATAACACTATTATATTTCCTACAGGAAAATGTGCGGCTCTTTTTGTAAGGGTATTTTCTCTTAGCTTAGTGAATGTAGTGAATATTCACTTTGCAAAGAATACCCAATCACATGTAAGGAAAAATGGAGGTCAAAGTGAAAATTCCCTTAACCACTTGCTTACTGGGCACTTAAACCCCCCTCCTGCCAAGACCAATTTTCAGCTTTCAGCACTGATGCACTTTGAATGATAATTGCGCGGGCATACAACACTGTACCCAAATGAAATTTTTATCATTTTTTTCCCACAAATTTCCCACGGAATCGACCCCTTGCTCGGATCCGTGATCAGGCGAGTCTCATAGACTCGCCGATCACAGAGCGCGCCGCGCACGCCCCTCAGGGGGCGCGCAGGCCGCTCGCGCACGGGACGACGTCAATAGACGTCGTCCTGGCAAAGGAGGTCCGCGCTATAGCCAAATGACGGCTACAGCGCGGACCTCCTTTGCCAGGACGACGTGGATCTCAACTATTTAAAGAGTGAAACACCTAAAAAAGACCTTGCTGCCAATATTAAAATCAGGTGGAATCACAGAACAGTTAAATATATTAAATGTTTACCTGTAATAACTTTCCTATCCATAAATTATTTTTTCATTCAATTTCCAGCAATGTGCCTTAATAGAAAATGTGACTACTCTAGGAAAGGCAATTCCTTAGCACAACCCCCTCCCTCCTTGCTTGTAACCTAGGCAGTCCTGGTCTTATGATGGACTGGATACTAAGTAATATTCTGTTGTAACTTTACTCATTTCCCTTTCTGGGAGTTTCTAATCACTGGCACAGCATCTCTGCTCCTCCTATATGTAACATTTTATGGAGCTGTCGGGGAAGAATTGAAGGGAAATACTATAGAGTAGGGATACGCAAACTGTTGCCCTCCAGCTGTTGCAGAACAACATGTCCCATGAGGCATATCATTACTCTGACAGCCAGAAGCATGACACTCAGAGGCAGAGGCACGAATTACCAATCTGGGTCTTCTGACTTCACATTCGAGATGACGGTGCCCAGCACCAGGCTCAGGGATCTTTTGAATATGTACACAAGGGAAGCTTATACAGGTAAATAACATGCATTATAAATGTTAAATGCACATACACTATTATGGGAAGGCTTATGTTGCAATGCATGGTCTGGAGAAGGAGACTCTTTAACATCTCAGTTCCTTTTATTCTTAGATAGTAATGATTGCACAAGTTTGCAGACCCCTATTTACTGAAAAAAAAACTGGTCTAAAATGTAAAGCTAATAAAGTGTTTATATACAGATTGCTGATATTTTCACTTTCTTTCAATTTGCAGTTATCTTTTTTCGTGCATTTATTTCCTTGATAATACTTTTCTAAGTATAACAATTAAAATGTGTAAGCTGTTTTAAAATTAAACATATTCGTTTCCTCTGTAATGTTATTCTTCTAGATTATGTGCAGACAAAGGGGTTATAGGTGTTTTTGTGTCAATGCATACTTCTGCTTGCTACTTTTCAGAATACACTTGAATTGAACTGCTGAATTTTATATTAACAAGTGAGGAGGAAGAGCCGGTGTAGAGGTAAATCTGTATACCAGGGGTTGGCAACCCCCGGCATGGGTGCAGAGCAAGTGGCATGCAAAGCCTCTTTTGCCGGCACTCGACTCCCTCCCCATCAGCAGAGCAGTGCAGGAAAGTGTTAGCAAGACACTAATGCATTCCAATTTCAGAATTTCCCACCCCGCACCTGCACTGTGCACCCCACACATTGTACAGGATGGGAGGGCGGTACCTGTTTCCAGGAGGAGGAGGACTGTCTTGGCCATTGCTAAAGCCAATCACAGTCCTGCTAGCCCCGTCCACCATCTGGAGGAAGATGACTAGCGTGTTTGCCACTACCAATCTCAGAGAAAAAAAACAAAATCAGGTGACAGTTTGTGGAATTACTGTTGAGCTTCTGGGAACTTTGTTGAAATTATTCCTGAACCTTTCACTCACTAATGAACCCCGGCACTCTGTGTCCCTTTAAGCCACAGCCAGTTTTCAGCACAATGAAAATTACACCCAACCACTTTTTCTCAGCTGCGGTGGCTGAACTTATGATCCTGCACACAGGCACACTGCTTTCAGAAAATGCCCCTGACCTGAGTTCATAATTGCGCATCAATCCTTTATGCTTGTATGTGACATCACATACATCACATAAAAGCACGTGGGCTGGATGCGAGAGGTGGATCAGCAGGATGAGTGTGCCAGGACAGGTAGATGTGTCTCATCTCTGGTTCCTTTTACCACTCTGCATATCACACATATCATAGGTGAAAAGACAGCACAGTGGTGGAGCAGATGAGCAAGGGGAACAGCGGTGGGGAAAATAAGCAGGAGGGGTTCAGAGTTGGAACAGAAGAGCAGGAGGGTACAGCAAGGGGGCAAATTTGCAGGGAGGTACAGTGGTGGCAGAGATGAGAAGGGGTGCAGCAGTGGGACAGAAGAGCAGGGGGTACAGTGTTGGGGCAGAAAAGCAGGGTGGTAGAGCAGTGGGGCAGATGTGAAAGGAGGTTTATTGGTGGGACAGATGAGCAGGGGGTTACAGTGGTTGGGCGGGAGAGCATGTGGGAACAGAGGTGGGGCAGAAGAGTAGGGGGGAACAGAGGTGAGACAAATGTGCAGGAGGTACATTGGTGGGGCAGATGAGAAAGGGGGTTACAGTGGTACGGCAGATGACAGATGAGAAGGTGATTCAGTAGTGAGACAGAAGAGCATGGGGATACGGCGGTGGAGCAAATGTGCAAGAGGTACAGTACAGTCGTGGGGCAGATGAGCAAATAAGTTCAGTGTTAGGACAGATGAGAAGATGGTTCAGTGGTGGAGCAGATGTGCATGGAGGTGCAGTGGTGGGGCAGATGAGAAAGGGGGGACATTGGTGGGGCAGATGAGCAGGAGGTTACAGTGGTGGGACAGAATAGCAGTGGGGTACAGTGGTGTGGCAGATGTACAGGGGGTTAGCGTGGTGGGGCAGATGTGCAGGGGGGACAGTGATCCGAGATGTGATGGTGCATGAATTAGGGCTGATCTAAGCATGTTAATTTTGCATTACTAAAGTAGTTTACAGCATTTACTTTATAAAAAATCTTTTTCGTGATTGAGGGTGTGAAGTTGACATTTTTTTGTTATAAAATCGGTACACTCAATTTATTTGAAAACATTTTTCGGCACACTGTGCTCAAAAGGTAGGCACTTAGTTCTCTGCACTTGTAATGCTGAATGTTTGTTGTTTTTTTTCAGATTGTTGTTGCTTAACAATGGTTAATTTTGTTTGGCTTGATGTAGTTGTGGTACATTTTAATACAGTATTACTTTTTAATAGCACTTTGACTGTTTTTGTTTGACAAGTCCAGAAGTTTTAGAAAACTTCACTAAGGATTATCTGTTATAATTCAGTCTGCTGTACTACTACTTTAACCCAATTGCTTGTTTCTTTGTGTACAGTCTTGCTTTTCTTACTTTGCTAGAGCTCCATAGGCTCTTGCTTGGTGTACTTGCTAAGGTCAATGATTAACCCTTTCATGCCTAAGCCTATTTCTGACATTTGTTGCTTACAAGTTAACCACTTTCAGACCGGACCATTTTGCTGGCTTAAGACCAGACTACTTTTTGCTATTCGGCACTGCGTCGCTTTAACTGACAATTGGGCGGTCGTGCGACGTGGCTCCCAAACAAAATTGACGTCCTTTTTTTCCCACAAATAGAGCTTTCTTTTGATGATTATTGATCACCCCTGCGGTTTTTATTTTTTGCGCTATAAACAAAAATAGAGCGACAATTTTGAAAAAAATGCATTTTTTACTCTTTGTTATAATAAATATCCCCCAAAAATATATAAAAAAAATGTTTTCCCTCAGTTTAGGCCTATACGTATTCTTCTACATATTTTTGTTTAAAAAAATCGCAAAATCGCAATTTGCGCAAAAGTTATAGCGTTTACAAAATAGGGGATAGTTTTATGGCATTTTTATGAATAATTTTTTTTTACTAGTAATGGCGGCGATCAGCGATTTTTATTGTGACTGCAACATTATGGCGGACTCATCAGACATTTTTGGCACATTTTGGGACCATTGTCATTTATACAGCAATCAGTGCTATACAAATGCATTGATTCCTGTGTAAATGACACTGGCAGTGAAGGGGTTAATCGGGGGGTGGCAGTGTAGAGGTTAAGTGTTCCTAGGGGCGTGTTACTAACTGTGGGGGACTGGGCTTTGTGTTAGTGAACACTGATCTCTGCTCCAATCACATGGAGCAGAGATCAGCGTCACTTGTTGCTAGGCAGAAAGGGGAGATGCTGTTTACAATGGCATCTCCCCGTTCAGCCACCCCGTGAGACAATCACGGGTATCCCCATGGCGATCAAGTCCGCGGGACCCGCGACCGGACTCATGGGGGCCCGACCGGCACGCGAGCACGCCACCGGTGGCACGCACGTGATGGCAGGGCGGCATATAAAAATGGACGTACCTGTACGCCAATATGCCTGCCCGTGCCATTCTGCCGACGTACATCGGCGTGCGCCAGTCGGGAACTGGTTAAAGTTCATTTTTTTTGCTATAAAGTTACTCCGGCGGCCAGAAGACTCCGAGACCTGTGTATAATGCGGATGATTTCCTGGAAATCACAGCAGCTGGAACGCTCGTCCTGAGGCGCAATCGTCACTTCCGGTAGGCCACGTCCCTGACGTTTCGTCATACACTGACTTCTTCTGAGAGCCTGACAGCGGAGGTCTCCGAGTCTTCCAGCCGCCGGAACCTACTAAAAGGCACAGTGCACTTTATTCTATATATGCTCTTAAAAAGATATGTTTATGCTACGCATAATGTGATGGATAGGGGGGTTGTTTTAGTGAATAAAGCAAACAGGATTACACTATGCAGATGTCCCTTTGTTTTTATATATTTCCGATACCCATCCCATTCTGAGCTGACACCTGGGGGTGAAAATGGAGAATAGCAGGGAAAAAGGTGGAGAAAGAAAAAATCCATAAACTCAAAGCCCTTCTACACACGGTCGGATATTCAGATGGACAATGTCCGATAGGACCTTGTTGTCGGATAATCCAACAGTGTGTGGGCTCCATCGGACTGTTTCCATCAGAGTATCCGACGGACCAAGTTTTCCAGCTTGTCTATAAAATTTTCTGACAACATGCTCGATCATGTGTAGAGAATTCTGATCAGACAAAGTGCAACGCATGCTCAGATCAAATTCCTAGACCAAAGCTATTGGGTACTAGCCTAAATGTAGTCCCGTCGTAACGAAATAACGTCATCACGTTAAGTACGATCGGATATTCTGACAACTTTGTCCGACTGTGTGTATGCAACAGTTTCGGACAAAATTCGTCGGAGAAAATCCGACGGATTTGGTTGTCGAAATGTCCGACCATGTGTACAAGGGCAAAGACCTATATTTGATCTTTATCCGGTGAGTGTATTCCCATTAGGGGATCTCTGGTGATTCACGTGGTGGATTCTGATGCAAGATGCAGTTAAAGGGGAAGCAAGGACTCTCTCTTTTTTACACCCAAGCCACTTGTTTACCTCTCCTTTGCTTTTTAGAACTCTGCAGGACTATTTTTGAATATTTTTGAATATATTTTTTAATATATTTAATATATATTCTTCATATTTTATTTTTATTTGGGGGTCTACTTAAATGGACGGACTCAACTAAGCTCTGCTGCAATATTTGCTGAGTGATTTTTATTCATCTCTTATTTTATTGCCTTTTCTACATATTGAGTTGACCCACCCTTTGCAGCTATAACAGCTTCAACTCTTCTGGGAAGGCTGTCCACAAGGTTTAGGAATGTGTTCATGGTTGGCCATCTTTCCAGAAGCGCATTTGTGAGGTCAACCATTTGTGGACAGGAAGGCCTGGCTTGCAGTCTCCACTCTAATTCATCCCAAAGGTGTTCTGTCAGGTTGAGGTCAGGACTCTGTGCAGGCCAATCAAGTTCCTCCACCTCAAACTCGCTCATCCATGTCTTTATGGACCTTGCTTTGTGCACTGGTCCAAGTCATTTCGCGGAGGGGGGGTTATGGTGTGGGGGTTGCCTTTCAGGGGTTTTGCTTGGCCCCTTAGTTCCACTGAAGGGAACACTTAAGGCTTCAGCATACCAAGACATTTTGAACAATTTCATGCTCCCAAGTTTGTGTACTGGGAGCCAGGCCTTCTCGTCCAATATCAGTGCCTAACCCTACAAATGCGCTTCTGGAAGAATGGTCAAACATTCCCATAGACACACTCCTAAACCTTGTGGACCTCCTTCCCAGAAGAGCTGAAGCTGTTATAGCTGCAAAAGGTGGGCCAACTCAATATTGAACCATATGGACTAAGACTGGGATGCCATTCAAGTTCATGTGCGTGTAAAACATGGATATGCAATTAGCAGACCTCCGGCTGTTGCAGTCCCATGAAGCATAGCAGGACACCCAGAGGCAGAGCATGATGGGACTTGTAGTTTTGCAACAGCTGGAGGTCCGCTAGTTGCATATCCCTGGGGTAAAGGCAGGTGTCCCAATACTTTTAACAATATAGTGTATATATGTATTTTAGGGTCTGCAAGTAATCAATATTAATTCTAAATGCTTTGAACAAATGCACACTGGTACACAACAATATCACTTGAGACCAAAAAATGTATAGGAACAGTTCAAACACAGAATCTCGTCTTGCCCAATTTTGGTCCTAAAAATGTGCTTTGGAATAGTAGAGGAAAAATATTATCATACTGTTTCTTATATTTTTTTTTTTTATCATTACATGGTTGTATTCTTCAAAGTTTGAATCGCATGGAGATGCAAAGTTTTACTTATTTTCAGAAATGTATTGCTAGTTTGAATCAAACTGTTGGCCTTGAATTGAATGAAGGCAGCATGCCTGGGACCTGACACTGACTAATGCAGAAAGTAAAGAGCTCAACAGGAGAGGATCTGTTCATTCCTTCACCTCCTACGCTGAAAGCTTAGAAGGATTAGATGAAGCCGGGCAGGGAAATGTTGACTACAGGACAGCTCGAGCATATGGTAATCTGTAGATTTTCTTAGTAATCTAAAAGATGCCAAGATACCAGACAACTGGCCTGCTAGGTGGCAGATGGCATCTCTTTTTCTTTTAATTCTTATAAACTTTAGAGTAAACCAAAGCAAATTATATTTGTTTGCAAACTATTGGGATGCTGTGACATACTTTTCCTCTATGTTACAGTGTAAAAAAGAAAAAGTTTTCAAAAAAGATATTTTACTTGTTTGATCTAACATTGGTGAATTCAGGATGCAATCGGCTCTACGTTTACTAAGCTCTGGGGAAAATTAGTGCAGCTGCACTTGCAAAGTGCACAGCCTTTAGTAAATCTGCCCCATTGAATGGGGCAGTCTTCCCAAAAATGGTATTGTACCCCCCAATCTTATAATATTTTACTGTATATTATAGCAGAATTACAAAAACACAATATAATTCAAAAATGATTACATTTATTCTTTCAATGGACTAAAGGATTAAACTTCACTTGGGTTGTAAAGGATTAAAAGTCAGTTTCTACAATTAGTTTGACTTTTAAGAAACATATATGTACTGGTCCATGGAGTCCAGCGCTGTCCTTTCTGCAGCATCTTAAGCCTGATACACAGCAGGAACCAGTTGACTTTTGGTATACATCTCACAAAAGTGAGTACACCCCTCACATTTTTGTAAATATTTTATTATATCTTTTCACGTGACAACACTGAAGAAATTACACTTTGCTACAATGTAAAGTAGTGAGCGTACAGCTTGTATAACAGTGTAAATTTACTGTCCCCTCAAAATAACTCATCACATAGCCATTAATGTCTAAACCGCTGGCAACAAAAGTGAGTACACCCCTAAGTGAAATGTGGCTCAAAGTGTCAATATTTTGCATGGTCACCATTATTTTCCAGCACTGCCTTAACCCTTTTGGGCATTAAGTTCACCAGAGCTTCACAGGTTGCCACTGGTGTCCTCTTCCACTCCTCCATGATGACATTACGGAACTGGTGGATGGTGCTCAATAGGGTTCAGGTTTGGAGACCATCAAGAACGCAGTGACGTACAACACTACGATGAGCCGAGAAAAATAAGTTCAATGCTCCCGAGCATGCGTCTAATTGTTTTACGAGCATGCGTAGGAATTTTGCACGTTGGAATTTGTACAGACGATCTGAATTTCCGCTTGGAACTTTTTCCAACCGAAAAATTGAGAACATGCTCTCAATCTTTTGCTGGCCGAAATTCCGCCAGCAAAAGTCTGATGGAGCATACACACGATCGCATTTTCCGACCAAAAGCTCTCATCGGACTTTTGCTGGCGGAATTTCCGATGTGTGTACTGATCATTCTTTTTATTTTGAATACTTCTTGGAAGCATCCATGAATAATTACTGTAATTCTTATCTGAATGTGCTTGTCTGAATGCCTTTATTTCTAACTTTGAAAATACATGACTGGATTTTGGAGACCAGTGTCTATGGGTATTTCTGTGTCCAAAAATAATAATAATATAATATAATAACAAATAATTAAATGAGAGGGCTTTATTCGTCACACAGGCTTCTAAGAACATATTGGATGAACTCTGGCCAGGGTTGAAGGTTCCTTGCCTTCGTCTTTAGTCATTTTCAATTGCATTGAGCTGTTCCATTCCATAGCACTGACTCAGGCTGCAGGCATTGACAGATAGCTGTAGTGACAGAATTCTCAGTTGCTCCAAATGTAGCTCAGCAGCTAACAGATGTATCTATGTAGAAAGCTATAATTCTGTGCATGGCTATGAAGGTCAAACGATAAAAGTAGGTTTAAAATGAATCTGTATAAATGTATTTCATTCACACTTACTTTTAGCTTTGGTACAGTTGGTGCCTCTGGATGCTACTGTGCAATGCAAATATACATATCCAAATTCTTACCAGAATCTTCACAGTGTTCCCTCTAACTCCTGTAAAGACTGAGCAGTAAAACAATAAGCAGAGTATACATTTTCTGCATAATGACTATTGTCTAATAAAATAAACTTTTTGGTTTATTATGTGGTTTTATTTTATTATACCATATTATAAGGTAAAGATGATATTCTTTTTGCAGACTGTATAAATCATGTATGGTATGGTCATGGCCAACAATTATGATTTGAAGCACTAATGAAGGTTTGTAATGTGGTTTGAAAATATATGGATTTTACTAGTGGCTCACCACTGCACATTTGTAATAGATAGCAGTGTATTCATTGAGGTGTGTCTAGATGGACAGGTTATCATGCATTTAGGAGCATTCAGCTTGTATTCAGGGTCAGTCTGAGATGTTTCAAATATCCTTCAAAAGTGATTTTGACTTGCATTTGACTTCATTCTAAGCTGCTTTTACATTTCAGTTGACTTTTAAGGGGAGCAAAGTTGTTCTGTTGTAAATAAGTGCCCTTAAACACAAACCTTTACACTGCTTTATCACATGATTGCCAGAGGTTATAATTGGGTTCGGGCATGATCTCAGGCTGTTAGACCTGGCTGCACACACGAGTGAACATTATTTGGGAAATGCGGCAGTAGACCCTAAACCTTGTGCAAGAATGCCCTTCAAGTTAGGTTGTAGATACTATAGCCTGCCATGGCCTTGACTGCTGCATACAGCAAGTTCATTGAACAGAAAATGCAGATTTATCATAAGAGCAAATATGTTTGCTAATTCACATTATATTGCTTTCTGCATAACAACAGGGGTGGGATAAATAAAGTTTATATTCAACTAAAAATGTCCACCCAGTAGAATATTTTAGTTTTAATGTAGTTTGCTCACATATTGGCATCTATGTCCTAGGGATTCCATTTGGAAAAACCTATCACTAGGGCCGTGGATACAGATATGCCACTAAATACACACAATCAGAAATTCTGTCAGCAAAAGTCGGATGTGAGCTTTTGGACAGAAATTACGACCGTGTGTATGCTCCATTGGACTTTTGCTGGCAGAATTCCAGCCAGAAAAAGATTGGGAGCAGGTTGTCTATTTTTCGGTCTGAAAAAGTTCTGATCGGAAATTCCGATCGTCTATACAAATTCTGATGTGCAAAATTCCTACGCGTGCTCGGAAACAATTTGACGCATGTCAACTTCATTCTCTTGGCTTGTCGTAGTGTTGTACGTCACTGTGTTCTTGAGGGTTGAAAGTTCAGGGTACTTTCGTGTGACCGTGTGTATGCAATTCAAGCTTGAGTGGAATTCCATCAGAAAAACCATCCAAGTTTTTTCGACAGAAAATCCGCTCATGTGTACAGGGCATTACAGTAAATAGAACTATCTTGCACCAGAGTCTACACAAAGACCTGTGAAACTGTATTTAAAAATGTGCCCCTGGAAGACGTTATCTTTGACGAAACGGCGTAGGGAGGAGTGGCGTATTGACGTCACCGCGTTCCACGCTGAACCCGGAAGCGACGGGCAGCGTTTATGAAGCCGGCCGGCAAATTTTTTTGTAATACAGCGAATTGTTATTCCTATTGGATGTAAGTGCAATCTTTTTATACATATATTAAACGTAAGAATTTATTACACTATGGCGACCTTTCTTGTCTCTGTATGTGACGGGCAATGAGTGGTGTGGCCGTAGGACCTTTCCAAACAACTGAGATTCATCCTCCCGGTGGTTTGTGTGCAGAAGGAGTAGTCTTTTGTGGTCGCCATATCTGGTCTCTGTGATGGGACCAGTCTAGCTGGTAAGCGGCATTAATATCGGTGGTGGAATTCTGTCTCTGTATCTTGGAGGACACCTTTTCTTTACTGGTGTAGTGTGTTGCACGGGGAGACTACAATCAAAAAAGAATATATATACTTTTTTTCATACGATATGGATTTTTTTTGTGTGTAGATGGTGATACGGACTAAGTTTTGCATATACACATTTTTTGAATTATATATTGTTATAATATGGTATAATTTTTATGTTTCACAAATATCAATTTTAGCGCAGCTTTTTGTTAAATAATTAGTATTTAAAAATGTATTTGGTTATGGAATTTTTTTTTTATTGTTTTTTCTGGTTCAAATATTTTATTGAGGTTTACCAATGTGTAAATTGTTGTACATTTGTCAAGCTAGTCAAAAAAAGCACACCAGAGAGGTTCATATTATATACTATTAGCCAATGATGCATTGTAAAGAACAGTTGAAAAAAAAATGTTACAATAGTAGGGTCCCATGCCTTGCCATGTGGATTTAGGCAGTACAGTTTAATAGGGCAGGCCTCTGAGGACAGGCAGGGGAGATAACAAAGCAGGCATAGTGCAAAGAAGGAAAAAAAAGGAGTCCCCTACAAAGGGACTCTATCTGGGCAGTAAGTTAAGACATCAGCAGTAAGATATCAAAATCGGGGGGTAGAAAATGGGGGTTATGGTTTAACTAACACATAACTTAATATTTTGATCTACACAAAGTCCAGTTTAAGAGTAATATTCCCTATTTTTAAAGAATAACTTCACTTTTTTTTTAATGAAAAAAACAAAACTTTTTAGCAGATTCTTACCTTTTGCTGCCTTGAGGAAATAGGTGTTTATTTCACCATATCCTTTGGATACTGATTCTGAATGGTAGGGACTGATTTATTATAATCAAAACCTGCAGTGCCTTAATCCCTTTAGAAGTGAATTTACTCTTGGAGAGTATCTCTTCAAAAATGAAATTCCCATAGCAAAGGGTGCCTAAAATTTGAATTCTGGGTAATCAGTGAGCCAATCACAAAGTAAGAAGTTACATTTATAGGGATGTTTTGTACTGAAGCAACTGACATTTTACTCCCTAGGTTCTCTGCTAAAATATATATAGTGTTTGGGGGTTCCAAGTAATTTTCTAGCAAAAACTATTGATTTTAACTTAAGAAACAAGTGTCAGAAAAAGATTTAGACTTTAAGTGATTAAACTTCCTGCATTTACAGGTTGTTAAAAACTTGGAAGACTGCAAGGATTTTTTCTTTACACAAAAGTTTATCCCTTTGATCTAGGAAGGAAGAGTTACTTACAATGTTTCATGTTAAAAACTTGACAGACTGCCCAGATGTTTTCTTTTGACAGCTGAGTGAGCAGATAAGTCTCTCCACTTGTTATATGAAAGAATCAGTAAACTCTGCAATAGAGATCGTCAGGGGGGTGAATCAAGATCACAATTTTTTAACGATTAATTGTGAAGCTCTACAATGTAATACTATTAGCAGAAGTGTCCTTGTATAGCATTCTTTGGGCAAGTCTCTTTATCATTCTTGCTTATAATGACTTTTGTGGTAAAATGTCACATTGTATTGCCTTTCTACATCCCGGAATGTCTTCAATGGCTATATGTGCGATAATGCTTTTCTAAACATGTACATTTCACAACCTTATCGCCTGTGCTTGTTTAGTAAAGAATACTTATGTATTTGGTAATACTGTATTCTTGTGTTTACATATGAAAACTATCTTGGATTCTTTGCAATCCTTACAATTAGGAGTTCTGGGTTGTGCAGTCTGCCATATAAAGCAGATACTTCTCATAGTAGGCAGGGTTCGCTGGAATCTAGGACATATCCCCTGTACTAGAAGACTGTTATTTTCAGAAGAGTGCAAGTCTATTGATCTGCTGCAATACTTAGCTGTAACTTACTGGAGTCACGCTAGGATTTTTATGCTTGGAAGACAGCCCATATAGTCATAAATCCTCCATTTATTTTTATCAAAGTATTTCTGCTTGTAAGTCACATGTCAACACCCACGGATGATATGTGATCTTTTGTAAGGTGAATGTCTGTTATGGAGTTGTACCAGTGCAAATGTCTATGCCATAAACACCGTATAATTGATGTTTTTTTTGGTTGTATAATAACAATATGAAGGTTTTATTTTTATTTTATTTTTTTATACACTGTTTAGAGGATTTGTGTGCTTCTTATTCCCATCCATCATCAGTGCATGTTTTATAAATATCTTCACCAGGGACGTGCGGTGAGGTCAGTGGCTGGTGAGTCACTGGCTAGTATCAGAGCCAGATACACACAGGTTACATAGAGTGAGAGCAATAATTCTGGCTTTAGACCTCCTCTGTAACTCTAAACATGTAACCTGTAAAAAAATTTCAAGCGTCGCCTATGGACATTTTTAAGTACTGAAGTTTGGTGCCATTCCATGAGTGTGCTCAATTTTAAAGAATGACATGTTATGTATATATTTACTTGGAGTAACATCATCTTTCGCATTATACAAAAAAATCGGGTTATCTTTAGTGTTTTTTATACTCACGAAACAGAACAAACAGAAAAATTGCTGCACAAATACTGTTTACCATAAAAAGTTGCAACAACCACCATTTTATTCCCTAGGGTTTCTGCTAAAGCAATATTATATATATATATATATATATATATATATATATATATATATATATATATATATATATAATGTATATATAATGTTTGAGGGTTCTGAGTAATTTTCTAGCAACAAAATGATGATTATTACATGAAGGAGAGAAGTGTCAGAATTTGCCTGGGTGGCAAGGGGTTAATTACCATAAGTAATATACAAATAATTATTACATATTGTTTTTATAGTAATTTACTATATTTTCAAAAACTGTACACAGGCAGGTGGATTAATGAACAAAGTACTGAAGTTTAGAGGTTATAACTTTAAAACAGTAATTTTACAGTAAATAGATAAGTAATAAATTATTATCTTGTAACATATAGCATAATAATATATGATTTAACTTGATTATAACTACTTTTTTTCAACAGTAGCAGATTCTCATTCTTCCTCTTAACTGTGTGAGATTGCTTTTCATGTTTAAGATCCAATTCACTAAATCTGTTGTATTTTGTTTACAGTGAATTTCTCCCTTTTCTTGTTTTTAAAATACCTCTTGTCAATTATTGGCTTCCCTGAAGAAGCCTCTGTGTAGGCGAAACATGTCGGGATTCCATCAGAACAGCCAAGAATTCTTTTATTTGAATTAATTGACGGACTGTGGTCATTTGTAATGTATTTGAATGTATTAGTATTGTTATTTGCGATTTCAAAATTTAGATTTCATTATCTCCTCCTTCTTTTTATTATTACAATTAATAAAATATTTTTCTATTTTTATATCAAATAATTTCTTTATTCTAAAAGCACCGCAATAATCCCACCCATTTCTTTCTCTTTCCATGTTTTTTCCTTGTTGTTAAGAGGACTGGGCTGGAAGGCAGCATTTGTCTTTTAGACACATGCCCCCTCTATGACACTGCAGTGAGAGGCGTGCCTCCACTGCAGAATTTTTATTAGACAGCTGGGGCTAATGGTACTTTACCATAGGTCCAAGACTCCAAGCTGTCCGTTGAGCTCAGTGCCTCTGACAAGAAGTGAGGAGAGGCACTGTGCTCTCAACATCTGCCTGCTGCAAACAGAGTGTGACAGCCTGTATTTAAATTGCCTGCTCTGTATGTAGCTTCTGACAGGCTTCACAAGAAGCCCCAGATCTCTGGAACTATAGGCCGTAGGAGCCCCAATTTTTTCCAGTGGTGGGGTAGGACTTGGGCTACCTACCCTCAAATTTGGGGTCTCTGTGACCTCAGTCTACGACCCTCGAAGCTTGTTTTTCTTTTTTTTTAATGTTCATGGCAGTTGAGGCTCTGCCTCCCCTGACTGATTGTCCCCGATCTTCACATATGTTCAGGTAGATTGTCTCAGCAATGTGATATAAAGCAGCCTATTCTAAAAACAGAATATCCAAAAATGTCTAAATGAAATACAGTATTCTGTTCCTCAGCACCTAAAGCCTGGAAAGCTCTAATAATAAACGCTCTATTTTTTTGTGAAGGTTCAGGGCTTGCCTACACTAGTCCCACTCTGTTTGACCCACCACTGGTTTGTCAGCAGCATCTAAAAATCAATGTAGCAATGTAGAAAAGGAGCAAGTCAGCCTAAAACTTTTTTCAAGAAAGTCAACATTTGGGTCGGCACTCTGTTGGGTTTTTGAGGTTCCAGAGTGCCTGATGAAAGGCATATACACATATGATGGGGCCTACACATGATTTGTGCTGTATTTGGATACTGTTTTTTCCAGATGATGTTTGAGTGGCTGCAATTGGTTACAGCACATCTCTTCTGTTCTGTTTATGTAGACTTTGGCCTATAGTTGGAGGGTGATAATAACAGAGGTGTGCTATAACCAATTGCAACCACTCAAACATCACTTACTTCAACACTTGTAGAACTGGATTGCCATGAATTACATGTTTTCTATGCTTCAAAATAAAACCTTTCTGTTCAGTTTTCTGGCATTTTGATAGATCAGAGCAAGGATTTACTAGAATATGAAACATTATCACTTTGGCTACAGTGTGAATTTTTTTTAGTTTCTAGTTTTTAGTAGTGTTGCTCTGGATATAGCATTTCTTTTATGCCTATTTAATTTGTAAATCTGTCTCTGCCCAGGATTTTCAAATCTTTGTTCTAATGAATGATAGGCACTGGCAGTGTGTTACTAATAATTGTTTTTGGCAGTGTATTACTAATAATTGTTTTTTTTCCCTGCTGTTTCATGTGCATTTTATTTATTGTCTATGGCTTATGTTAAAGTTGTATTATTCTTTTTTCCTCAGGTACCATTATTATGTCAGAAGATTTGCGAGATGCCTTAGATAACATGTATGATGCCAGAATCCCAAAGCTCTGGTATAAGATTTCCTGGGATTCTGCCACCTTAGGTTTTTGGTTTACAGAACTGCTGGAAAGAAATATGCAGTTCAGGAGCTGGCTGTTGGATGGGCGCCCCAATCAGTTCTGGATGACTGGATTCTTTAATCCACAGGTACTGTATTTACTGCTTTTAAATTATAGCATTTAAATAAGCCATAATGAGGGTTATTTACTAAAGGCAAATCCACTTTGCACTGCAAGTGCATTTGAAAGTGCACTGAAAGTGCATTTGGAATTAAAGTTGCTGCAGATCCGAGGGGGGCATGCAAGGAAAATAAAAAAACAGCATTTTAGCTTGCACATAATTGGATGATAACATCAGCAGAGCTTCCACTCATTTCAGATCTACCCCTAAGCCCTTGTACACACGATTGGACATTCCGACCACAAAATCCGTCTGATTTTTTCCGACAGATTTTGTACGAAACTGGTGTTGCATACACACTGTCGGACAAAGTTGTCGGAAAATCCGATCGTTCGGGAACGTGATGACGTTCGTTCATTACAACAGGACTACGTTCAGGCTAGTAGCCAATAGCTTTGGTCTCGTAATTTGATCTGAGCACGCGTGGCACTTTGTCCGATCGGAATTCTCTACAAACGGTCGGACAAAGTCTGATCGGTTCATGTTGTCGGAAAATTTTATATCCAGCTCTCAAACCTTGTTGGTTGGACATTCCGACGGAAAAAGTCCGATGGAGCCCACACACAGTCGGATTATCCGACAACATGGTCCTATCGGACATTTTCCTTCGGAATGTCCGACCGTGTGTACAAGGGCTTAGATTTAGAGCGACTGCACTTCCAGTGCAAATTGGATTTGCCTTTCGTAAATAACCCCGAAAATGTCTGAAACTTTTGGACATTTTTTTCTGTGAGTATTTTTACTCTGTAACAAACGATTGACATGATTATATCAAATAATGAGTGTTCTTTATAGTGCCACAGTGTTTCTATGACAATTTATAAAACACCTCCAAAAAAAATTTTATACTGTGGAATTCATTTTATGTCTTAACCATTTCCCATACATCTCAGTCTGCTTTTTGATCAGTATGTTAAAATGCAATTGTTTCATCATATTCTTTTTCCCCTAAACAGGGATTTCTGACAGCCATGAGACAAGAAACAACACGCATGAATTTATCAAAAGGCTGGGCCTTAGACAGTGTCATTTTACATAATGATGTCACCAGAATGATGAAAGAAGATGTCAATGCCCCTCCTCCAGCTGATATTGGTGGAGTCTACATATACGGATTGTTTCTTGATGGTGCTGGCTGGGATCGTAGAAACACAAAGCTTATGGAAGCTCAGCCAAAGGTACGGCAATGCAGTGTGTATGTATGGTGGAGGGAGGAAGATATGGTTAAAATATTGCAGTTACAGAGGTACAGGAGATGAGGTAGGCTCATATCTGGGCATCAAGGCAGAAGCATATTGAAAAAGGTAAAGTTAAAGTAGGACTATTGGCAAAACTTTTTTTTCACTTTGGATAGAGCAAGAAATGGTAGTAACCCCTGTCAGATTTTTTATTTTTTTTGCCATCTGTGTCGATTTGCTGAGATTTTCCTTCACTTCCTGTCCCATAGCCAAACAGGAAGTGAAAGGAAATCCCTGCAAATTAAGGGTATTTCTTGGGGACCCCCCAGTTCACCAGAACTAATGTCCCCATTGGAAGATTTCCCCTCTTACTTTTCTGGGGACAACTCAATATTTAGGATTTTCATTTACTTTCATTTTCAATGTTAATGGTAAACAAGACAAATAGAAAGAGTAAATCTCCCTAACAGGGACACGGGCAGCAATTAAAACGGACAGGTGTTCCAATCCCTCTCTACTCTATCCAAAACTATCTCTATCCAAAAGTGGCTTTTAGTTATACTTTAATAGAGCAAATATAAAATTGGGAATATAGAAACACTTTAAATGGGTATATATATTGATGAAATTTGTGTAAAATGTTTTTGTCTTATTCCTCCTAAGACAAGGGAAGTTTACCACATTCTGTATGGACTTCCTAGCACATAAACTGTTTTCCATTTTTTTTATAGTTTGATACACTTAGCAAAATGCCTGTTTATTGATTGTGTAACTATGGAAACAGAGTTAAAGTTATTGTAAACTCACTTATCAGATGCTGGGGTAACCAACACTTTAATGCCCTGTACACGCGGTCAGACATTCCGACCACAAAATCTGTCTGATTTTTTTCTGACGGATTTTGGCCGAAACTTGTCTTGCATACACACAGTCGCACAAAGTTGTCGGAAAATCCAATAGTTCCAAAATCCAATTGAACAAGGAAACGTACAAAACGTACGACGGGACTACGTAGAGGCCAGTAGCCAATAGTTTTCGTCTCTAATTTTTTTCTGAGCATGCATGGCACTTTGTGCGTTGAAATTCTCTACACACGATTGGAAAAAGTCAGATCGGATTTTGTTGTCGGAAAATTTTAGAACCAGCTCTCAAACTTTTGAGACAAAACAGAAACAGAAAAAGTCTGACAAAAAAAGCCCACACGTGGTCAGATTTTCCAACAACATGATCCGATCGCACATTTTCCGTCAGAAAATCCGACAGCGTGTATGGGGCATAAGGCAAATTATGGTTTGGTAACTGCAGATATTGACTTCAGTAGCCTATGTAAAATCAGACAGTTAAAACTGGTCATTTCTACTCACCCAATAAAGCAATGGAAAGAATAGTAAGCATGGGCAAAATGCAGCAACTCATAACAACCAGTCAGGAATCCAATATTAATTGATTTGGCTGAAACCTAATTTGTAGTTTCATTTTACAATTCTGTTTGCACTGCTTTATTGTTTAAAATAAATGATTTAATTTGCACCATCTTCTATCCTTGTACTCATACAGGTGTAATTCTGTGCCATGGTTAGAATTACTATGACAGATTTTCTTTTACTCAATAGAGTCTTGCAGTTTGAAATATTTTACATCCCTTTCTCAGATGCGCCTTACGCTCAGGAGCCTGACCCCCTCTGTTTTCATGCAGGAATACGTTGACAACATGTCTCTGGGGAGTCATTTCAAGGGATTTTTATTCAGCCAGTACCCAGCAATGTGCTGGTCCCTGCAGACCTTGATGGCTATATAAAGGTCTCCAGAGACCAAGGCAGGCTTGTGCTGGGTGAATAAAATCTTCTGGACGCCACTCTGGAGTCTTGCCGTCTCCTGACTCCTTTTTATGTATCTTTCTTACTGCCCTCTAGTCAATCTTACTGTGGAGCTTGTAAATGTAAACCCGTCATGTTGTGGGGTTTAGAAAGTCCCTGGTATGCCACAGTCATTATTATATCAAGATATAGCTTCTACATAATGCCATTCATTTTAAAGTGAAAAAGTAATAAAGACTGCACATAGAGCAAAATTAACTTTTCTGGTAGCATGTGTATTATTAAGAACATTTCCTGGGGCAAATCAAAATTTTCTGTTTACATAAATATAAAGCGTCAAAGCCCATATTAGAAGAAAAAGTAATGAAGACTACAAATAGAGCAAAAGGAACTTTTTCATGCGGCATGGGACATTTCCTGAGGCCAATCTTTAAGGCTTTGAGCTGCTTCTGGAATGAAGACTTTTGGCACTGCCACAGATTTCATTCCTGGGAATGTAAAAACGTTATCATGTGGTAACAGCAGTGTACTTTTTTTTTAAATAACACATACATCCAGGTCGACATGCTTGTGTGGTATGTGAATTTACATAAAACCATAAACTTTTCAGGGAGGCACATTATAAAAACAAATGTTGGCTTGGAACAACTGATGTGAATACACAATCACCTAGATCAGTGATTCTCAACCAGGGTTTGTCCAGAGGTGTCTAGGGGTTCCTTCAGCATTGGGCAATTTCTGCCTCTCGGATAAGTTCCCACCAACACCATTGATCTTTTTAGCTATCTGTAAGGAGGTACTGTATTTATTGGCGTATAACACTCACCTTTTCACCATGAAAATTGGGTGCAAATAGCGTGTGCGTGTTATACGCCAATACTTCAATTTTAGCTGCCTTATTTAAAATTTACGTTTTTTCCTGAAACTTCCCTCTTAAAATGAATGTGCGTGTTATACACCTGTGCGTGTTATATGCCAATAAATAAAGTAATTCTTCCCAATGACCACAAGTGTAAGGACCAATCTTCTCACTGACCATCACACTAATGCAGTGGTCATCAACCCTGTCCTCAGGGCCCACTAACAGGCCAGGTTTTATGTATTACCTTGGGGAGATGCAGACTAGAATACTGCAATCACTGAACAGCAAATTATATCACCTGTGATGTATTTCAGTTATCTTGCAAACCTGGCCTGTTATTGGGCCCAGAGGACAGGGTTGATGACCACTGCACTAATGTATCATGAGTTGTAGATTTCTAATTTTTAGCAGGGGTTCCCCGAGACCAGAGAACTATTTTAAGGGTTCCTCCATGTTGAAAAGGTTGAGAAAGGCTGACCTAGATGATTTATCACTTCAGTTCTTAGCCCTTGTACACACGGTCGGACATTCTGACAACTAAATCCGTTGGATTTTGTCTGACGGATTTTGTCCGATGGATTTTGTCCGAAACTGTTGCATACACATGGTCGGACAAAGTTGTCGGAAAATCCGATCGTTCAGAACGTGGTGATGTTATTTCGTTACGATGGGACTATGTTCAGGCTAGTAGCCAATAGCTTTAGTCTAGGAATTTGATGTGAGCATGCGTGGCACCGATCGGAATTCTCTACACACAATCGGACAAAGTCCGATCAGATCATGTTGTCGGAAAGTTTTATAGCCCTGCTCTAAAACTTTGGTTGGATATTTCGACGGAAACAGCCCGATGGAGCCCACACACGGTCGGATTATCCGACAACGCGGTCCCATCGTGCATTTTCCGTCGGAATGTCCGACCGTGTGTACAAGGGCTAACACCTGTAAAAACCCTCTGTGGACCAGAGCAATGTTTATATTTCTGCTAATACATAATAGATTTTTAGGACAAACAAGGCTTTCTTTTTAATGCAATCCATAGATAAAAAAATTTTTTTACAAAACAAAGCTAAAAAAAACTCTTTTTCTACTTTGATCTGTGTTTGTTATAAAACTACTTACTTAGATACAAAACTTTACAGTTTGTTCTGTAACTTGTCTAATTTAAAATTATGCTAAAATCATTATTCTGGTAAAAAAAAGAATTTCAACATTATTTCCAAATTAAATAACGTTTTTTTTTTTGTTTGTTTTTTTAACTGTTGTGCTTTTTTTTTAATGCAGCACAAAAAATTTATAAATGAAACAAAGAAATAAAAACAAGTTGAATTATAATGGTTAGAAAATAAAAATCAACAAAAAGAATAATCAGAAAAGTTTTAGCTTGGGAAAAGTGTTAGGGGTGGAATAAATTGGAACAAATGTAATATAAAACGTTTTACTTCACTATTTGTCAGGTTGCGTTCAGTTCAGATTGAATCTTTTTCGTTACCCTCAGACAAATGAAACAAATGAGAGTAAATATAAATATAACAATTTTATTTTGTATCTCTCTATCTCATGCCTGAACAGTGTTTATAAACATTGATAGCAGCAGCTGTAATAGCTACTGTATTTACACAGTAACTCCTGGCTGTCGTTTTGACATCTGGGAATTTTTGGCAGATGCAGTGGAGGGTAGTGGCATGGGGGTAGAAGAACAGGGCTTGAGTAGTTTGTTCACACTCTGCGTACTTCAATTGGGTTTTATTGGAATTTTGTAGTACACCCAATGTTCATGTCCTATTTCAATTAAGTTTTTTTGACATGTGTAGGAAGCTCAATGTCCACAACTGGTTAAATATAACAACATTTGTAAATCACAACCTCCAATTAAAATAACATTCCTTTTAATATTATGAGAAGAAACATTAAAATATTTCTTGTTGGTTTACTCATGCAAGGTCATCGATCAAACTAAAGCAGACAATAGTAGGACTTTGTATCATAGAGTTAACCACTTCAGCCCCAGAAGAATTTACCCCCTTCCTGACCAGAGCACTTTTTTACGATACGGCACTGTGTCGCTTTAACTGACAATTGCACGGTCATGCGACGTGACTTCCAAACAAAATTGATGTCCTTTTTTTTTACCACAAATAGAGCTTTCTTTTGGTGGTATTTGATCACCTCTGTGGTTTTTATTTTTTGCGCTATGAACAAAATAGCGAAAATTTTGAAATAAATTCATTATTTTCTACTTTTTGCTATAATAAATATCCCCCAAAAATATTTTTATTTTTTTCCTCAGTTTAGGTGTATACGTATTCTTCTACATATTTTTGGTAAAAATAAATAGCAATAAGCATTTATTGATCGGTTTATGCAAAATCTATAACATCTACAAAATAGGGGATAGTTTTATGGCATTTTTATTGAAAAAAAGTAATGTTTACTAGTAACTAGCTGATCACCGCCATTTACTAGTAATGGTGGCGATCAGCGATTTTTATCGTGACTGCAACATTATGGCGGACATATTTTTGGGACCATTGGCATTAATACAGCGATCAATACTAAAAAAATTGCATTGATTACTGTAAAAATGTGACTGGCAATGAAGGGGTTAACCACTAGGTGGTGCTATAGGGGTTAAGTGTGTCCTAGGGAGTGATTCCAACTGTGGGCGGGAGTGGCTGTGCGTGACACGTCACCGATCAGCATTCCCGATTACAGGGAGAACTGATCAGTGACAGTGTCAATAGGCAGAACGGGGATATGCTTGTTTACATTAGCTTCCTCACTGTGAGATGATCACGGGTATCCCAGCGGACATCGGGTCTGAGGGATCCGCGATCGTGGTCATGGAGCTCCCGGCGGGAGCATGCCCACAAGCCGTCTCTTAAAGGGCAACATACAGGTACGTTAATCTGCATGTACGTGCCCTTCTGCCACAGTATATCTGCGTGAGGCGGTCGGGAAGCGGTTAAAGCGGGAGTCCGCCATTTTTTTTTTTAAAGTCAGCAGCTACAAATACTGCAGCTGCTGACTTTTAAAATAATGACACTTACCCGCCCAGCGTGCCCGCGATGTCGGCACCCGAAGCCGATCTCTCGTTCGTCTCTTGGGTGCTGCCGCCGCCATCTTAGGTATGGGAATCAGGAAGTGGAGCCTTGCGGCTTCATTTCCCGGTTCCCTACTGCACATGCGCGAGTCGCGCTGCGCAATAAGGATGGTCCCTGCTGTCTCTGGGATCTGTGTGTTTCCCAGCAGACAGCGGGGGACCTTCGGAAAGGGGTGTACCTTCTGCAGATATCTATGCCGGAAGTGGGTGCAGATAGCTGTACTGTACAGGTATCTGCACCCCCCTCCCCCCTGAAAGGTGCCAATTGTGGCGCCGGAGGGGGGGAGGGTTCCAATGAGCGGAAGCTCCACTTTAGGGTGGACCTCCATTTAATTCTGTAAAAGAAGGGTAATTTGAAAGCACTATTCAAGCTGCATCAGTGTCCATATCTACAGTAGAGACTCATTTTATATTCTTCTTGCTTACAATTAGGCTACCATCAACATTCTTTACCGGGATAAAAGATTCAGACACTTAAAGCGGAGTTCCACCCATTTAAAAGTCAGCAGCTACAAAAAGTGTAGCTGCTGACATTTAATAATCAGACACTTACCTTTTCCATGGTCCAGCAATGAGGGCGTATGAAGCCCCGCTCCTCTCCCCCTCCTCTCCGCAGTGTCGGCATTCTAACTGTGGGCACCCATTGGTCACGTGTGAGCCACGCTGTGTGCTGTGAATGGCTATGTGCTGTGTGCTTCTGGGACCTGTGACGTGTCCCAGAAGATTGCAGGGAGGGAGGGGGGAGGTGATCTTCCGCCAGGGGAGGAAGTGGGAGCTGGGTGCCTCTAAAAACGGGGTACCTGCTCCCCCCCAAAAAAAGGACATGACATATATGGCATGTCAGGGGGTCACCAAGGCTTTAAGTGTAAGTTCCATTTTTGGGTAGAACTCAACATTAATCCTCTCTAGAGTTGCATGTGTGGCTAAGAACAATTTTCCCTGTACAATGGCCAAATCTGTTAGCCCTTGTACACACGGTCGGAGATTCCGACGGAATGTGTCCTATCGGACCGTTTTGTCGGATAATCCGACTGTGTGTGGTCTCCATCGGACTGTTTCCGTCGGAGTATACGACGGACCAAGTTTTCCGACAAAATGCTCCGATCGGACATACTCCGATCATGTGTAGCCTACTCCGACGGACAAAGTGCCACGCATGCTCAGTTCAAATTCCTAGACCAAAGCTATTGGCTACTAGCCTGAACATAGTCCCGTCGTAACGAAATAACGTCATCACGTTATGTACAATCGGATTTTCCGACAACTTTGTCCGACCGTGTGTATGCAACTGTTTCGGACAAAATCCGTCTGACAAAATCCAACGTATTTGGTTGTCAGAATGTCCGACCGTGTGTACAAGGGCTTACAGATTGGGTTACTTGCTGCTGAGAAGATAAAGCCTGACACAATCTTCAGATGTATGGACAGCGTAATAGTTCCTTAAAAGTAGTGGATCTGACAGTATTACCAGTCATTATATGTTGCAAAAATAATTTTGCCTTATTGGTCTCAGTCATTGACATTTTGAAAATGCTTGTTGCCTTTCCCAATAATTTGCCATATAACTGTTCTAGGTCAGTGAATCAAAATGCATTAAATTCAGAGGATCAAAATTAGAGACACACAATTGACATTCACCACAATGGCAGCCTCTAAAGCCGACCATAGACTGTTTGAATTTCCGCCGGTTCAGCAGGGACCAACGAAGATTCTAACCATGTATTGGCAGGCTGAATGTACCCAAGTTGATTGATCGATCAACTTGAGTACAACCAGTCTGTCAGAATTTAACATGCAATTATTGCTATTTTAGCCTCTAGCAGTAATCAATAAATTCTCCCGGCAAAGCCAGGAGAACACAATGTCCCAGTGAGAGAGATTCCCCAATTAACACTGCGCTAATGGGGGGAATCATTAGTTGCAGGAAAGAAAACCGCTCCATCTACGCCCTACTTAACTTCTCATGGGTTTCTTTTAAAGCTTTTTATGGCCCTGTGCTGCCAGGATTCTCTTCCACAGTTACAACAGCTGTGTATGACATTGAAGTGGATGTTTGTGGGGAAGGAGGTATACTAGCTAGGTATACTAGGTTTTCAAGTTTGCTGGTGTTGTGTGATATATTGTCCAGTCAGGCTGAAGTCTAATTTGTCCATGCCAGTTCAGAATACAGGGGCTATTTTAATGGATGTGAATTTTTTGTGGAGTATAAATGTTCTGAAGGTAGAGTATGCAGATGGTGGCAATATAGTATTTACATGTTCATCATTAGTATATAATTTAAGCAACAGTTCTTTTTAGTCATTTGACTTTTGTTTTAAATTTTTATTTGACAAGCCAAAAGTAGTTTTACTGGTTTATACATTTTAACTTGGACACAAGACTTCAAAGCTAGGTTTGTCACCTGCAAAATTCAGAACATCTCTAATACCTGAAAATCAGTTAACAGAGTATTAGCAAAATGTCATACTGCAGAGCTTACCGTATATACTCGAGTATAGGCCGACCCGAATATAAGCCGAGGCCCCCAATTTACCCCCAAAAAAACTGGCAAACTTATTGACTCGTGTATAAGCCGAGGGTAAGACATGCCTGTCCATCCCTGTGTGTGTGTCCGTCCATCCCTGTGTGTCCGTCCATCCCTGTGTGTCCGTCCATCCCTGTGTGTCCGTCCATCCATCCCTGTGTGTGTGTGTGTGTCCATCCATCCATCCATCCATCCCTGTGTGTGTGTGTCTCCATCCCTGTGTGTGTGTGTCTCCATCCATCCATCCATCCCTGTGTGTGTGTGTCTCCATCCATCCATCCATCCCTGTGTGTGTGTGTATCCATCTGTGTGTGTGTGTGTGTGTGTGTGTGTGTGTGTGTGTGTGTGTCCAGCCTACCTGTGTCCTGAGCCTTTGTCCCGAGCCTCCGTCCCGTGCCGAGCCTCCTTGCCTCCGTGCCTCGCCGCCGTGCCTCGCCGCCATGCCATGCCTTGCCTCCGGTCCCGTCCCGTCCCGTCCCGTGCCGTGCCGTCCTGTGCCTTGCCTCCGTCCCGTGCCCTCTTCGTTCGTCGGCGCCTCGGCGGCCATTGTCAAATTCAAAAGCTGCGCCGCCGCCTTCGCCTGTGATAGGCGGAACACTGAATTTCCCAGCAGCCTGTGTTCCGCCTATCACAGACGTCGTATCATCCTCGTCCGTAGTACGAGGATGATACGAAGTCCGTGATAGGCGGAACACAGGCTGCTGGGAAATTCAGTGTTCCGCCTATCACAGGCGAAGGGGGAGCCGGAGGCGCGGCTTTTGAATCAGAATGGCCGCTGTCTGTCTGCTCGACACGCTGATCGAGCGGGCAGACAGCGATGACTCGAGTATAAGCCGAGGGGGGCACTTTCAGCCTCAAAAAAGAGGCTGAAAATCTCGGCTTATACTCGAGTATATACGGTAAGCCTGCTTATGATTCACTACATTTGGCAAGCGTGTGTTAAACTTAGAAGCGGTTGTAACAGCTGTTCATGAATTGATATTTAAACTCCAATCTTATTTCAGAGAACTATGTTTGATATTGTGCCCAAGCACACTGGAGTTTTTTGTATTGAAAAAACCTGCAGAATAGTAGTTACCATCTATTTTTGTGTAATATCTATACATAATATAGTACAACAATTTCAAATTGGTGTCAAATCATATTTGTGTTCAGCACTTCATTTTGTATGCCTAAGCCCTTGTACACATGGTCGTAGAATCCATCAGAATGTGTCCTATCAGACCGTTTTGTCGGATAATCCGACTGTGTGTGGTATGCATCGGACTGTTTCCGTCGGACCAAATTTTCCAACTTGCTGGAAATATTTTCCGACAAACTGGTCCGATCGGACATACTCCCATCATGTGTAGAGAATTCCGATTGGACCAAGTGCCATGCATGCTCAGATCAAATTCCTACCTCAAAGCTATTGGTTTCTAGCCTGAACGTAGTCCCATCGTAACGAAATTACGTCATCACGTTCTGAACGATCGGATTTTTCAACAACTTTGTCCGACCGTGTGTATGCAACAGTTTCGGACAAGATCTGTCGGACAAAATCCGATGGCCAAAATCCGACGGGTTTGGTTGTCGGAATCTCCGACCGTGTGTACAAGGGCTTAGATGTTCACGATTAACAAGGAAAAATTCTTAGTACGGTACAGTGCCTTGCAAAATTATTCATCCTCTTGCCATCTTTTTGTGTTTTGTTGCCTCACAAACTGGAATTAACATGGATTGTTTGAGGATTTGCATCATTTAATTTACAGAACATGCCCACAACTTTGAAGATTTTTTTTTATTATTATTGTGAAGCAAACAACAAATAGGACAAAATAAAAGTTAATGTGCATAACTATTCATAATAATTTTTGCCCATTCCTCCTTGCAAAACTGTTCCAACTCCTTCAAGTTGGATGGTTTGCGCTTGTGAACAGCAATCTTAAGTCTGACCACAGATTTTCTATTGGATTGAGGTCTGGGCCTTGACTAGACCATTCCAACATATTTACATGTTTCCCCTTAAACCACTCAAGTGTTGCTTTAGCAGTTTGTTTGGGGTCATTGTCCTACTGGAAGGTGAACCTCCGTCCTAGCCTCAAATCACACACACAGTGGTACAGGTTTTGCTCAAGAATATCCCTGTATTTAGCACCATCCATCTTTCCCTCAACTCTGACCAGTTTCCCAGTCCCGAATGCTGAAAAACACCCCCACAGCATGATGCTGCCACCACTATGTTTCACTGTGGGGATGGTGTTCTTTGGGTGATGTGTTGGGTTTGCACCAGACATAGCATTTTCTTTGATGGCCAAAAAGTCAAATTTTAGTCTCATCAAACCAGAGCACCTTCCTCCATACATTGTGGGAGTCTCCCACATGCCTTTTCGCAAACGCAAAATGTGCTATTTTGTGTTTTGATGAAAGTAATGGCTTTCCTCTGGCCACTCTGCCATAAAGCACAAATCTGTGGAGCATACAGCTTATTGTCGTCCTTTGTACATATACTACAGTCTCTGCTGTGGAACTCTGCAGCTCCTCCAGGGTCACCCTAGGGCTCTGTGCTGCCTCTCTGATTATTGCCCTCCTTGCCTGGTCCATGAGGTTTGATGTGTGTCTGTCTCGTGGCGGGTTTGCTGTTGTGCCATGTTCTTTCTATTTGGTTATGATAGATTTAATGGTGCTCCTAGGGATCCTTAAAGATTTTGATATTTTTTTATAACCTAACCCTGACTTGTACTTCTCAACAACATTGTCCCTTACTTGTTTGGAGAGTTACTTGGTCTTCATGGCAGTGTTTGGTTAGTGGTGCCTCTTACTTAGGTGTTGCAGCCTCTTACTTAGGTGTGTATATGTAATGACAGATCATGTGACACTTAGATTGCACACAGGTGGACATCATTTCACTAATTATGTGAATTGTGAAGGTAATTGTTTGCACCAGAGCTTTTTAAGGGCTTCATAGCAAAGGGGCGAATACATACGCACATGCCAATTATCAGTTTTTTATTTCTGAAAAATATTTTTATGTATATATTTTTCTAATTTTTCTTCACCAACTTAGACTATTGTGTTCTGATCCATCACATATAATTCAGATTAAAAAAACATTGAACTAAAGGCTGTAATGTAACAGAATAGGTAAAAAGCTAAGGGGGGAGGGGGGTGAATACTTTTGCAAGGCACTGTATGTTAAATGGGTTTATCGGTGCCCATTGATCAGAGGGCCTTGTTTGTGAAATTTTACAATCTAAAAGGGAGGGTCAAGTAATACAAAAGGTAAAAGCTGTGAGGGATGAGCTGACAGGGGAAGTAAAAGCACAGGTTATTAGGTGAAGTTGGGGTAGGCCTCCCTGAAGAGAAGATTTTTTTAGGGATCACCTTAAGGTGGACACAGTAGGAAGTAGCCAGATACAGTTAGGGCCATAAATATTTGGACAGTGACACAAGTTTTGTTATTTTAGCTGTTTACAAAAACCTGTTCAGAAATACAATTATATATATAATATGGGCTGAAAGTGCACACTCCCAGCTGCAATATGAGAGTTTCCACATCCAAATCGGAGAAAGGGTTTAGGAATCATAGCTCTGTAATGCATAGCCTCCTCTTTTTCAAGGGACCAAAAGTAATTGGACAATGGACTCTAAGGGCTGCAATTAACTCTGAAGGCGTCTCCCTCGTTAACCTGTAATCAATGAAGTAGTTAAAAGGTCTGGGGTTGATTCCAGGTGTGTGGTTTTGCATTTGGAAGCTGTTGCTGTGACCAGACAACATGCGGTCAAAGGAACTCTCAATTGAGGTGAAGCAGAACATCCTGAGGCTGAAAAAAAAGAAAAAATCCATCAGAGAGATAGCAGACATGCTTGGAGTAGCAAAATCAACAGTCGGGTACATTCTGAGAAAAAAGGAATTGACTGGTGAGCTTGGGAACTCAAAAAGGGCTGGGCGTCCACGGAAGACAACAGTGGTGGATGATCGCCGCATACTTTCTTTGGTGAAGAAGAACCCGTTCACAACATCAACTGAAGTCCAGAACACTCTCAGGGAAGTAGGTGTATCTGTCTCTAAGTCAACAGTAAAGAGAAGACTCCATGAAAGTAAATACAAAGGGTTCACATGTAGATGCAAACCATTCATCAATTCCAAAAATAGACAGGCCAGAGTTAAATTTGCCCAAAAACACCTCAAGAAGCCAGCTCAGTTCTGGAAAAGTATTCTATGGACAGATGAGACAAAGATCAACCTGTACCAGAATGATGGGAAGAAAAAAGTTTGGAGAAGAAAGGGAACGGCACATGATCCAAGGCACACCACATCCTCTGTAAAACATGGTGGAGGCAACGTGATGGCATGGGCATGCATGGCTTTCAATGGCACTGGGTCACTTGTGTTTATTGATGACATAACAGCAGACAAGAGTAGCCGGATGAATTCTGAAGTGTACCGGGATATACTTTCAGCCCAGATTCAGCCAAATGGTGCAAAGTTGATCGGATGGCGCTTCATAGTACAGATGGACAATGACCCCAAGCATACAGCCAAAGCTACCCAGGAGTTCATGAGTGCAAAAAAGTGGAACATTCTGCAATGGCCAAGTCAATCACCAGATCTTAACCCAATTGAGCATGCATTTCACTTGCTCAAATCCAGACTTAAGACGGAAAGACCCACAAACAAGCAAGACCTGAAGGCTGCGGCTGGAAAGGCCTGGCAAAGCATTAAGAAGGAGGAAACCCAGCGTTTGGTGATGTCCATGGGTTCCAGACTTAAGGCAGTGATTGCCTCCAAAGGATTTGCAACAAAATATTGAATAAATAAATATTTTGTTTGGGTTATGTTTATTTGTCCAATTACTTTTGAGCTCCTAAAATGTGGAGTGTTTGTAAAGAAATGTGTACAATTCCTAAATTTTCTATCAGGTATTTTTGTTCAACCCTTCAAATTAAACGTTACAATCTGCACTTGAATTCTGTTGTAGAGGTTTCATTTCAAATCCAATGCGGTGGCATGCAGAGCCCAACTTGTGAAAATTGTGTCACTGTCCAAATATTTATGGCCCTAACTGTATATTAGGGTAAGGAGATTCTGGAAAAAATCCTGAAGTCAAGCATGGGAGGAGGTGACCAGGGAGCTAGTGAGCAGGATGACTTGGGAGGAGCGAAGAAGACAGTTTGGTTAATATTTTGAGACAAAGAATGGTAATGTACTTTAGGGCAGAGTTGTGGATTTATTGTATGTTGCTAGTATTTCAAATTTTATTTATTGGAATTTGAAGTGTGGAAGCAAGTAGAGGGATTGGCAAAGAGGGGTGGCAGACACTGAACGGTTGGTAAGGTGGATGATTCTGGAAGCAACATTAATGATGGACTGAAATATGATAGCCTATGTAATAGTAGGCCAGTGAGGAGGGGGTTGCAACAGTTGAGGCAAGAGATAACCAGTAGACATGTGCATTCATTTTCGTCCAAATGCACTTTCGTCCGAATTTCGGGTATTGCAGAATCCGAAAACCAAAAGATCCCACAGTTTGATATAGATAGAAAATTCGACATGACGCTGACAATAGCGATCTGTGTCTATCGAACCTGTGGTTGAATGTGCCTAGCCTTAGCTCTATTAGTCCAAGATTATTCTACATAGAGAGAAAAGACTCAATTATACTCACATTATAGAGACAATAGCAAAAAAGATGGAATGTGCCTAACCTAACTCTGTTAGTCCAAGATTATTCAACATGAAGATTCCATTAAGCAGTCGCCGGGAGCGGACATTTATGGTCAAATGCTCCGCCCACAGGGTATAGAAGAATTCGAATGTTGGTTGACTAATAATTAATAAATATTATTACTAGTGTCATACAACAATAGAATTATACTCTACTCTATTATTATAGCTTATAGGTGGTACATTCAACCGGAAATGTACAATTGCGGCGTCGTACAGTTTAGCTGCTCCAACGAATCTTCTTAAAACATTCAACAGACATCATAAGCCTTCAATGACAGATTCGACCTTAATTATTTCGGATTTTCGGACAAATGCATTTTTTAACGAAACAAAATAAATAAAAACGAATTTTGCGAATTTGTGAATATTTCAGTGTGCACATGTCTAATAACCAGGGAATGAATTAGTAGCTTTGTGGTGTTGTTAGTTAAGAGGGGGCATATTTGAAGATGTTTCAGAGGTTAAGGTGGCGAGATTTGGATGTGGGGCTGAAATAAGAGGTCAGAGTCCAGGATTACACCCAGAACCCTGGCATGGGGGTGACTGATAGCTGTGTCATTGAGCTTGATGAAGAAGTCAGGGGAAGGGGCACAGTGAGAGCAAATATGGGTTGTATGTCATTTTATGTATTTCTAAAATTATATATAAAATAGCTTGTTTTATACGTCTTTACATTGAGCTGACCTCCTATCCTAATCTGTCTTTACTGATAGTAAGGCCGCGTACACACGCGCGGACTGTTCGCCCAACCTTGTCCGCTGAACAGTGTTTGGGCGGACAGTCCGCTCGTGTGTGGGGCTTCAGCGGACAGTTTCAGCGGACAGTTGGCCGAACAAGGTCTTACGGAAATTCCGAAAAACTGTCCGCTGAAACAAGGTTTCAGCGGACTGTTCGCTCGTGTGTAGGCTTGTTCGGCCAACTAAGTCTCGCGCATGCTCAGAAAGGATTTCCACGTCGGAAGGTTGCATTGCAGTGTATAGGACGTCGTATTTTTCGTCCCGTCGTACGTGCCGTTCACGTCATCGCGCACGGTTTCAGCAAACTGTTCGTCCGTCGTGTGTGGCCATGTCCGTCCATGCTAAGTTTGAGCGGACTGTTTGCCGAAACTGTTGGACGGACAAAGTTGGGCGAACAGTCCGCGCGTGTGTACGCGGCCTTAGTTGGTAAAAGTTTAATACTTTTGCAACTTTACAGTGAAGAATGTTTAGTTACCTACCTATCTTGATAATAGAATGCATGAACCTAAGCCTACCCCAGGCCAATACTAAACGACATTATAAATACATATGTTGGATGTTACATATACTGTATTCCTGCTATTGTTCTGTAGCAGTAATACATAAACTTTGAGATAGCCCTTGGCTCTGCAGCTGAAAATAGAATTACTACTTTGAGATCATGCTGTGTAAATGTACAGGTTTGGAATCACAATGTTCCTACTTTAAATCTAGAAAAATGTAAATCAGCTAAATGCATTCATCTATTTGTGAATATCATTTATGTCTGTTGTATATAAAACAGTTAGTCTAGTAAGTTTTACTTGCAATCTTTATTATTAAACATCTCCTAAGTATACTACATGAGTTTGACATCTGTGACTAGAGAGCTAAGTCCCACTCACTATCCACTGAGATGGCCATTATTGTCACTGAGGTTAAACCCAATAGATTGTGAGATGGGGCTTAGTTCTGGGGTACAGCAAAGCCACAATATCAGAGATCTAAGTACAAAGTACCCTCAGGATCAAAGAAAATGATTGAAGAGCGTTTTCTGCATACTAAAGGTCATAGCAAACAGCTGAGTTTATGTGATGAGTCTATGCAACTTGAAAAACACTCCAAAGACATGATGGTAGGTTAATTGGCTTCTGTCCAAAAATCTGCCCTAGTATATGAACCTTGGATTGTGGGCTCTTTGGGTGTGGGGACCAGTGTGTGTGTGTGTGTGGTGCGCTGTGTAAATTGACAGTAATATATGAGTACCTTAAATGAATAATATATAATGGAGGAGCATCTTGATGAGACACAATGTGCAGGGATAGGGGCAATTGTGGACACTCACTACACGTGCAAACTACAAGTGCAAAGTGCGCTTGAAATTGCACTGAAACTTCACTTGGAAGTGCAGTCGCTGTAGATCCATGGGGGACATGCAAGGGAAATAAAAAAAACAGCATTTTAGCTTGCACATGATTGGATAATAAAATCAGCAGAGCTTCCAATCATTTCCAATCATTTCAGATGTATCCCTCAGATTTACAGCGATTGCACTTCCTAGTGCACTTTCAGTGCAATTTCAAGTGCACTTTGCAATTGTAGTTTGTACATGTAGTGCAAAGTAGATTTGCCTTTCGTAAATAACCCCCATTGTATTTAATGTACAGTGCCTTGCGAAAGTATTAAGCCCCCTTGAACTTTTCAACCTTTTGCCACATTTCAGGCTTCAAACATAAAGATATAAAATTTTAATTTTTTTGTGAAGAATCACCAACAAGTGGGACACAATTGTGAAGTGGAACGAAATCTATTGGATATTTTAAACTTTTTTTAGCAAATAAAAAACTGAAAAGTGGTGCGTGCAAAATTATTCGACCCCTTTACTTTCAGTGCAGCAAACTCACTCCAGAAGTTCAGCGAGGATCTTGGAATGATCCAATGTTGTCCTAAATGACTGATGGTGATAAATAGAATCCACCTGTGTGTAATCAAGTCTCTGTATAAATGCACCTGCTCTGTGATAGTCTCAGGGTTCTGTTGAAAGCGCAGAGAGCATCATGAAGACCAAGGAACACACCAGGCAGGTCCGTAATACTGTTGTGGAGAAGTTTAAAGCCGGATTTGGATACAAAAAGATTTCCCAAGCTTTAAACATCCCAAGGAGCACTGTACAAGCGATCATTTTGAAATGGAAGGAGTATCAGACCACTGCAAATCTACCAAGACCTGCCCGCCCCTCTAAACTTTCAGCTCAGACAAGGAGAAGACTGATCAGAGATGCAGCCAAGAGGCCCATGATCACTCTGGATGAACTGCAGAGAACTACAACTGAGGTGGGAGAGTCTGTCCATAGGACAACAATCAGTCGTACACTGCACAAATCTGGCCTTTATGGAAGAGTGGCAAGAAGAAAGCCATTTCTTAAAGATATCCATAAAAAGTCTCGTCTAAAGTTTGCCACAAGCCACCTGGGAGACACACCAAACATGTGGAAGAAGGTGCTCTGGTCAGATGAAACCAAAATCGAACTTTTTGCCCACAATGCAAAACGATATGTTTGGCGCAAAAGCAACACAGCTCATCACCCTATACACACCATCCCCACTGTCAAACATGGTGGTGGCAGCATCATGGTTTGGGCCTGCTTTTCTTCAGCAGGGACATGGAAGATGGTTAAAATTGAGGGGAAGATGGATGCAGCCAAATACAGGACCATTCTGGATGAAAACCTGTTGGAGTCTGCAAAAGACCTGAAACTGGGATGGAGATTTATCTTCCAACAAGACAATGATCCCAAACATACAGCAAAATCTACAAAGGAATGGTTCACAAATAAACGTATCCAGGTGTTAGAATGGCCAAGTCAAAGTCCAGACCTGAATCCAATCGAGAATCTGTGGAAAGAGCTGAAAACTGCTGTTCACAAACACTCTCCATCCAACCTCACTGAGCTCCAGCTGTTTTGCAAGGAAGAATGGGCAAGAATTTCAGTCTCTCGATGTGCAAAACTGATAGAGATATACCCCAAGCGACTTGCAGCTGTAATCGCAGCAAAAGGTGGCTCTACAAAGTATTAACGCAAGGGGGCCCGAATAATTTTGCACGCCCCACTTTTCATTTTTTTATTACTTAAAAAAGTTTCAAAAATCCAATAGATTTCGTTCCACTTCACAATCGTGTCCCACTTGTTGGTGATTCTTCACAAAAAATAAAAATGTTATATCTTTATGTTTGAAGCCTGAAATGTGGCAAAAGGTTGAAAAGTTCAAGGGGGCCGAATACTTTCGCAAGGCACTGTATACAAATGAGGGATTTGTCCTGGAAACACCTAAAAATGCATTAAGATGCCATTGGTAGAATGGCATCTTAATGCATGCCTATGTTATGGAGATTAAGAGAGGGGTTGTTCTGTAGTCCTAACACACTTTCACTCCTAGGGTGATAACACTGCACCTTCATAGATACTGTACAATAATTGAGTGTTGTCAACCTAGGAGAGGAAGTGTGTTACGTACAGGACACCAGATGAAAGTAAAGAAAAAAAAAAACTCTGAAAAAAGAAAATGGATTCAGCCGCCACATCTAAAGGATTGTTAAGCTTCAATATATTTAATTTTTGTTCTTGGGTATGGATACACTTTAAAGGCTATTCCAGTATACAATATTGAGTGCCTATCGTCATATTTTTCTGGTCTAAACCATAAAATAAGATTCGTGTGAGGACTGTGATTCAGTTGACAGTGATGTCAATAAAATACCACGCTGGATCCCTTACACAAGGCATTCTGTACAGTTTGGAAAATGTAGCTCTTATCACTAAACCTGGCAAAGAAAAAAGGACAATTTTTTTCCCTTTTTCTCTTTTTTTTCAAAGGATTATGGACTACCAGTCTCAATGACTAAACTCTGTCATTTTCAGTTTCTTATTTATTTGTGACTGTCACATTCTGTTTGATATAACAAGCTTAGACAGGAACTGGGCTGAGACTCCATTTAGTGACAATCTCTGCTTCTACAGGCCCAGAGCTGTGACACCTATAGGTTCTGAAAATTGCACAACTGACATGTACAGTAGCTCCTTGTTTTCAGTAGATGCCGATGTGATCAAAGACAAAATACACCAAATTCTGCAAATACAGTACTTGATATTCTTCTTGTTTCCTTTTATATAATGTGCTTGTAAGGAGTCGTTCCTGATTTGATTTATGTAAAACAGGAGAAAACTATGTCATTCTAATAGTATATTAGCTAATTTGAAAAATGTTTTCACAATAATCTTCTATAATAACAATTATCTAAGCCATTCTGGACAGAAATTGTGTTATCTTTAGTGCTGTTTGGTGTTTGCAAAATAGACAAATACTGAATATTTCATAAATAAAAGATTAACTGTTGTAATGTATTGAGAGATATCTAGAGATATATAAATAAAATAGGAGTAAAGGGCAGCCACAGCATTCTACAAACATAAGCTTTTATGTTATGCTGTCAATAAGGCCATAATTTGCCTAGCTTGTCTTTGGTCCTATAGGCAAACACATATATATTTTTTTAGTTTAGTAAAACTATGTTATTAGTGTACATAAATGTATACAAAGCTAATCAGTACTTTAAAGCGGAGGTCCACCCTAAAGTGGAGCTTCCGCTCATTGGAACCCTCCCCCCCCTCCGGCGCCACAATTGGCACCTTTCAGGGGGGAGGGGGGTGCAGATACCTGTACAGTACAGGTATCTGCACCCACTTCCGGCATAGATATCTACAGAAGGTACGCCCCTTTCCACAGAATCTACGCCCCTTTCCGAAAGTCCCCCACTGTCTGCTGGGAAACACATGGATCACAGAGACAGCGGGGACCATCCTTATTGCGCAGCGCGACTCGCGCATGCGCAATAGGGAACCGGGAAATGAAGCCGCAAGGCTCCACTTCCTGATTCCCATACCCAAGATGGTGGCGGCAGCACCTGAGAGACGATCGAGATATCGGCTTCGGGTGCCGACATCGTGGGCACGCTGGGCGGGTAATTTTTATTATTTTAGAAAAGTCAGCAGCTGCAGTATTTGTAGCTGCTGGCTTTTAAAAAAAAAAACGGCGGACTCCCGCTTTAAAATTGTCAGTAAGACAAGGGAAAGATAGAAGAATTTTGGCCAAGGCCTGTCATTTTTAGTAGTAGGAGAATGAGGAGACCAACATATCAACAGTCAATAGTTGATATAATGCCTTAATGCTTTAAAGGGAACCTGCTGTCAGGCAAGTGACACTAAAGTATTTATATATTCTTTTCAAGCAGTACATATGTTTTAAATAAACAGTCCTCACTAACCTCTATAGCTGCAGGTGCCCTGTAGCAATTCATCCTTCACAGCAGAAGCACTGAATTCCAGTTCTGGTTCAGTTGTTAGCAACTTGTCTGTCTCTCTGCTCCCTCCCCTAGAGCAGTGGTCCATCCTCTTCTCAAGTATCCCCAACAGGCCATGTTTTGGGAATTTCTCTAAGACCCCTTTTACACTGGGGCAGTTTTCAGGCGATTTAGCGCTAGAAATAGCCTCTGCTAAGCACCTGAAAACTGCCTCTCATTCGGACGGTGTGCTTGTGGGACAGGAAAAAGTCCAGCAGGCAGCATCATTGGGGCGGGTTGGGAATGCTGTATACAGCGTTCCCAAAATGCCCCTGTCCATTGGAAAGAATGAGCAGCGCATTCAAATCGCTTTGAAAGCAGTTAACAGTACAAACAGTGTTATGCTGGAAGAACTCTGCAAAGAAATACAAGGTTTTCAGGGGTTTACAAAAAGCTAAAATTCTCGAAGTTCAGTTTTGGATTGTGAAGATAAAAAAAAAACAAGTTTGGGTGGATTAACAATGATGATATGTCTGTTTTACTTTCAGGTGCTGTTTACTAATCTTCCCGTTGTTCACGTCTATGCTGTGAGCACTAATGGACCAGCTGATCAAAAGAAACAGCTGACCAACCTCTACTCTTGCCCGGTTTATAAGAAGCCACGAAGGACTGATCTCACCTATATCTTCTCACTGTATCTGAAAACTGCGTATGTTCCTGACCATTGGACAATGAGAGGTGTCGCTCTACTGTGTGATAATAAGTAAACCAGAAGCAAGTATCATGAGAAAACAAGTTTTTTTATGATGTATACTTACCTAGAATTCTGGTGTCACTGATCTGATCTGAGCCAACAGCATATGTGCTAAACACGATAAATAAACCTAACACTAGTGTGCAGAACCACTGTCTACAGCCATGTGCCATTTAAATGTAGAGCTTCCCTACTTGTTGTTTCTTAATGCTTATTAAATATGCTTCAAAAACACCAACAATATTGTGTTTATCATAGTTCACGACAAAACTGCAATTCTTTAAATATGTTGATTCTGTATTTCTGCTTTTAGAGACCAAAGATGTTAAATCATTGTGCTTAAATTATCTGTTTTGTCTGAGGTACACTTTTCTAATTACTCTAAAGAATGCTGTAAATTGCTGCAAAGGACTGTTGAATAAATGATATTAAACACAAAATAATGTAATAAACTTTTATTTAACTTATCTGGTTAGAGATAATTAGTGATGAGAAAGCAGAGCATACCCTGCTAAAGGTGGACATGATTAAATATGTATGTTTTATAGTGGTGTGGGTAATGGGAATAAGCGTATAATTTAAAGGCTTCAACATATGCTAGTAGTGACCATTTTAGAGGCACCATATTGGAGACATTGGTATGCAACACACATTGTCATGGTACTTTTTTTTTTTTGCTGGCTAGATGGTAAGTGTGCTGGGAAATTTTTGTATTATGTTATAAAGACTGACCTCTGTAAACCCAACTCCAGGATAAAATCCTTCCACCCACCAGCCTGTAAGTAATTGCTACATGAAAAAAACTTCCTATTTAAAAGCCCCTTTTACTTACCTGTAGCTGTGGTCATGTAACTCTCCAGCTCGAGTCTTCTTCTCTTCTGTTATTTGCTGGTTTGGGTTCATCTTTGGGCACCCACATCTGTGAATT
The DNA here is from genome assembly GCF_037356315.1 of Lithobates pipiens. Classification (NCBI taxonomy): domain Eukaryota; kingdom Metazoa; phylum Chordata; class Amphibia; order Anura; family Ranidae; genus Lithobates; species Lithobates pipiens. Next base: position 286,382,536 of record NW_027507764.1, read on the forward strand.
TTACTCATTGAATGGACGGTGGCAGTGTCCTCTCAGGATCAAGAAAAAAACAGATGTCAATGGAGGAGAGTAGGGGGGACATGCAGTCTCAATGGGGCATTGCAACATTTGATCAGTGCCCCCCTCCTTCCCCACCTGGATAACAAGGTAAGGGGAAAAATACCTAATAGGATGGGTTAGAGGTGGGTGGGAGGGCTGTAGAGGCTGATGCTTGAAAATAGTTTTGTGCATATGCACAGTAAAAATAAGTTGCCTCTAATGAGTGTGAGCCCCATCTGTTGTGCTGCAACATTTGTTTAATCTTTTACTTTTATTCATCCCTAAGTGTCTTGTGGGTGCCAAATGTCTGGCACTAAGACTTCTAGTTCCAGCTGAAGTACACTAATCACAGTGGGTCGCTCACTCAACCACTCCTCCATTCAGAAAAACGCCTTGTGTTCTGTGATTGGAGGAGGGGGAGAATGTGATGTTCATCCGCACCTCTTTCATTCTCACAATGACAAACATTCAGTGAAAAGAAGGAAATGCTTCTTCTCAATGGGGAAGTGTTACGTAAGAAACCCATTTGGTACGACATACATTACATCCATGAGCTACAAGTCTCAGCAGAAAATGTTGGGCCCTGATAGGACACTGCTGCCTGAAAAAAAAAATTAAAGCATCTTGTAAAACAACCCATTCAGTTTTATATACTGTAAAAACAACAGGCAAGAAATGTGGTTATACATATAAAAAAAACATTATCTATATATTAACCCCCCCTCCCCTTTATTATAAGGTTCTCGGTTGCATAAAAGGCTAGTGGAGCAAAAGTCTGTTAATGGAAGGAGGGCACAGCCAGGAAGACTGACCACACTGTACTCTCATGCCTAGTGTTATCATTTTTTAATAGAAAAGCAGTTGGACTGGCAGGAACATCAGGGATTTCACACCAGGGAAACAATACAAAAAGAAGAGGATACCTTTACATAATACAGCAGGCAAATAGCAGGAATATGAAATGTTGGTGTAACATTCTTTAAGAGTTTAAGAAATGCTACAACAGCCAGAGATGGCGCACAGTTTATTAAAAGCAAATTTTTTTTTGTGCATTTGTGCATAAATCAGTTTTATAGACTCAGTGCAGAATTTTTTTTTTTTTTTTTTTTTACCAGTCCTCCCTCCCACCAACCTCTAACCCATCCTATTGGGACTTTTTTCCCCTTACCTGTGAAGTCAGACGCACTCACCTAAGCCCTTCATTCATGTCCCACACTGCTGCTGTTTTTGAGCGGGAGGACTGGTGATCCAGCACTGCCAAGACCCTCATCTCCTCCATTTCCCTTAACTTATTTTACTATAAATGTGAAAAATCATTTTTGTCTATACTGCAGCTTTAACCCTTTCGCTATCAGGCCGTGCGCTCTACTTTTAAACTCAAGTGGCCATTTTTTGTAATCTTTCTATAGTTTTTTATTTTTCCCGCACAGTTTTCAGAGTTTGTAAAAGACCCACAAAAACATACATTTTCTGAAAGTAGAGGAACCGTAGAATAAAAGAAGATGCTACTGATTTTTTAGGCCCTGTGATATCTGCACAAATGTTTATCAATTCTCTATTTTCGCTAAAAATACACTAAGATAATTATTAGTGGATATATTCATGGCCAAAGATCTTACTAAATATAATATCTTAAACAGTGTTGAGTTAGTAAATAACAAGTATTTGTAAACTATACATTTTATGAAATGGTGAAAACTGAATGTGCACTAAACTGTAAATAAAAACAATTTACTCTAAAAATCTGGAGGTTGCCATTCTTCACTTACAGCTTTCAGAGTTTGTAAAAGACCCCCCGAAACATACATTTCCCGAAAGCAGATGACCTGTATAATAAAAAAAAAAGTGCTACTGATTTTTAGGCCCCTCAATAGCTGGGCAAATGCTTATTAAAAGCTATTTTTACTAAAAATACACAAACTGTTATAAGTGCACACAAGCATAACATAGCTTACAAAATTCTTGCTAAATTGCTACTAAGGCCTCCTTCACATGGGGAACACCAATGTGTATGCCCGTGAAGGGCCGTGTTTACCCACCCAGGTGTTCAGGGCATTTCCCTTCTCTGCAGGCTCAGCTGCACTGTACATAAATAAATACTATTCATTATATTATACAGGAGCACTTGCTACTGATTGCTCCCTGTGTCCATTCAAGTACACATATTTACCAACCCCCCCCCCCCCCCCCCTTCCCACACACACACAAACACACAATCCTCTCCATCCTGATGACTTCCCTGTGTGCCCCAGCAGCAGCCAGTAAGAAGGGAAGCAGGGAAAGCTGACCAGCAACACTACAGGGAGGGGGCACCGGGGGATCAGGTGAGGGGGGATAACTGCTGGGGGGGTTGGAATTACAGAGGGGGTGGATTTGTGGAATTGACTCTTCTGTGGCTGGTGGCTGCAGGGAAACCACAAAGAATACATTCCAGCACAATCGGTGCTGGGAGAAGTGGGGAAGATCGGTGCAGTGGAGATCTGTGCTGCTGGGAAGGGGGAAATTTGAGTGGTGGCAGGGGGCAATTTAGCCATGGCAGTTTATGTGGAGGGGGGAAAGCAGAGGGGAGAAATGGTAGAGGCAGCTGCAGCAGGGGGGTTATATCTTAGGTCAATTACTCTAATCAGTAGATTGTCAGCCGCTAATCAGAGCTATTTATTTGTTCAGCAGAGTCTGCTGAACAGTTCTGCTTTAAGCAGGTCCCTTGTACGGACCTTGAAGCAAAAGGGTTAAAGCACTGTTTTGCTATAGAAACTGGAGACACACTGACACAAATCAGTTAAAGACAATGCCTAAATAAGGCAGAAGTAGCCCTTAAAACAAAGATAATTGATGTCAATATCAATAAACCAAATCTTGTGCAAATGTCCCAAAGAATGGGTGCTTAGATATAGTTATCTATGTTTCTACGCACCATGCTTATTATTTTCATATAATTATGTGTTCTGTTTAAACATGGCTGCAGAGTAATCTCATAATATCTTATCTCGTTCTACACAGATCTCAGCCATTTTCAGAGGGAAAAACTTTCCCTCTGTTCTCCCTCTGAGAACAGAGGTTCTCGGCTTCATAAACCGGCTGCAGAGAAGATAATTTTCCTCTGAGAACTGCGGAGAACTGAATTGAGATAAAACTCCTCAGTACATCTAAATGTGATAGCTGGTTGTTAAGGAGCTGACACCTAGTGATGGACAAACTTCCGACGGGACGTTTTCGCGACCGATAGTTCGCGAACCGTAACGTTCGCGGCAGGCCCCATTGACTTCAATGGGAGGCAAACTTTGCAAACCTACAGGTCAAATTTGCAGCCACAAAATAATTACTAGCTGTGCAAACATAGTCCCACCACATGGCCAATGACATAACACATGTATGAGGTGAATCTGGGATCGACAACTACAAGCATTCTTTTTTTATATGTGAAATTGTTGTGACAATTCAGGACTGTGGAGCGCATGAAGGCAATGGAGGAGAGGGAAGGTCAGGGTAGGCAAAGAAGAGGGTGCAGGAGATGATCACCAGCAGCGTGACATACAGCAATGACACCTGCACCGTTTTAGAGTGATCTGACACCAGCAGCGTGATAGAGAGCACTAACATCAGCAGCGTGACATACAGCAATGACACCTACACCGTGATAGAGTGATCTGACACCAGCACCGTGATAGAGAGCACGGACATCAGCAGCGTGACATACAGCAATGACACCTGCACCATGATAGAGTGATCTGACACCAGCACCGTGATAGAGAGCACTGACATCAGCAGCGTGACATAAAGCACTGACACCAGCACCGTGATATACAGCACTGACACCTGCACCGTAAGCAGCCCCAGGAGGAAGTCAGCATAGCACAGGGATGGTGGGAGCCCCTCATAATGAGCATAGCACAGGGAAAGTGGGAGCCCCTCATAATATGCACAGCAGAGGTACAGCCCCAGGAGGAAGTCAGCACAGCACAGGGATGGTGGGAGCCCTCATAATAAGCAGCCCCAGAAGGATGTCAGCATAGCACAGGGATGGTGGGAGCCCCTCATAATAAGCAGCCCCAGGAGGAAGTCAGCACAGCACAGGGATGGTGGGAGCCCCTCATAATATGCACAGCAGAGGTACAGCCCCAGTAGGAAGTCAGCACAGCACAGGGATGATGGGAGCCCCTCATAATAAGCAGCCCCAGGAGGATGTCAGCATAGCACAGGGATGGTGGGAGCCCCTCATAATAAGCAGCCCCAGGAGGAAGTCAGCACAGCACAGGGATGGTGGGAGCCCCTCATAATAAGCAGCCCAAGTAGAAATATGACACCGCTCAACCTCTTCAAAAAGGAGGGTACGGGCATATAGTACGGTCTGCTTTTTTTGGACAAGGAAGTGAGCCAAATGAAGAAAGAAGGTCTGTGTGCTCGATTAAAAAAATAGTTTATAGACATATACATGGTCTACTGGTCACATGTGTTGAATTCCTCCGAGATCCATGCCTCATTCATTTTTAGAAATGTGAGGTAGTCAACACTGTTGTGAGCTAGGCGAGAAAGCTTATCGGTCACGATCCCCCCTGATACGCTGAATGACCTTTCGGACAGGACACTGAAAGAGGGGCAAGGCTACAGTTCGATTGCAAATTGGGCAAGCTCTGGCCAGAGGTCAAGCCTGCCCACCCAGTAGTCCAGGGGTTCATCACTCCTCAGAGTGTCCACATCTGCCATTAACCCGATGTAGTCGGACACCTGACGGTCTAGGCGTTCCCTGATGCTGGATCCGGATGACACCTGTCAATGGGTCGGCTGAAAGAATGACCTCATATCCAAAGTCACCAACACATCTTCAAACCGGCCTCTTCTTGCAGGCGCTGTTGGATTGGTACCCGCAACTCCTTCTCTGGGAGTGGGAATTGCTCCTCTGCCAGCGCACGCAAAACCAGAATTCAGCATTTCTCGAAGCAAGGCCTGGAAGTGCTGCATTCTGACAGCCCTCTGTGACGGCGGTAACATTTCCGCCATTTTGTGTTTGTACCGGGGGTCTAAGTACGTTGCCACCCAGTACTGGTCCTTAACCCTTATGCTTTTTATACGGGGGTCCCTATTAAAACACGACAAGTAGAGGCGCAAAAGATCAGAAAATAATATACTCCAGAGGGCTGTCTGTATAAAGTTATATTGGACGATAATATGAATGAGAACTTTTAGTTCTCAAGTCCCATGAAAGTGTCTTTCGTTCTTTGAGTGGGACTTTGGAATGCAGGGCTGCCACCACAGGGAGCTGAAACCAGGCTCCTAGACTGTTGCAGGAAAAGAGAAGAAGAAGGGGGCGCCTCTGGGTGTAGATTTTTAAAAGGCAATTTATTCACAGGTAAAACAAACAGATGATGCACTCACATTTTCCAAGGCATAAAAAGGCATGTAGAATACAAGGGGGGCGGTATTTTCATCTGATTCGTCCGTCACATAGGATTTTCTGATTGGCCTGATGAAAGAGCGCGGTCCTCTCTCCACCTCGACCCGAACGCTCAGGAAACGCGCCGCCCGCCGTGACGTCACAACCCCGCGACCCGCGTGTCACCGCTAACCAAGCCTCGCTTTGGAAACACATCCTCTGCGTCCACCAAGCCGGCATTTTTTAACAACAAACTTGTCGTAACGCCAGGAGAGGACAACATGACACCTATGTGACGGACGAATCAGATGAAAAAACCGCCCCCTTGTATTCTACATGCCTTTTTATGCCTTGGAAAATGTGAGTGCATCATCTGTTTGTTTTACCTGTGAATAAATTGCCTTTTAAAAATCTACACCCAGAGGCACCCCCTTCTTCTTTTCTGTCCCTATTAAAACACTGGAGCATGAAGGCCCACATTTGCACTAAACTGGAAGAGGTGTGGTGGCCTGGCTCCTGCTCATCATCCAGGATAATGTCGTCCTCTTCATTCTCCTCTCCCCATCCACGCACAACAACAGGGATCCCAGAAAGGTTTAAAGCATGCTCTTCTTGCTCCTCCTCATCCGCCCCGACACCATCCTCCTCTGACTCCTCTTCAGACTCCTGTTGTTGACTTGTCTCAGATAGAGTAGCTCCCCCCTGGGAATTCATCCAGCATTGCGACTTCCTCATCTTCCCGCTCCTGCTCCTCCATAGCTTGATCAATGACACGACGCAATGCACGCTCCATAAAGAAGGCATAAGGTACCATGTCACTGATGGCGCCATGGCTGCGACTGACCAGTTTGGTGATCTCCTCAAATGGCCGCAGAAGTCTGCATGCGTCACGCATGAGCAGCCACTGGGGCAGTGAAAAAAAAACCCAGCTCCCCAGAACCTGTTCTGCTGCAGAGTTCATACAGGTAGACGTTAACTGCACATTTCTGCTGGAGCAGCCTATCAAGCATATAGAAGGTTGAGTTCCATCGCGTCGGGCAATCGCAAGTAAGATGTCTGACTGGCAGATTGTGTTGCCGCTGAATGTCAGCAAGGCGAGCCATGGCCGTGTAAGATCTTCTGAAATGGGCCGAGATTTTCCTTGCCTGCCGCAAGATGTCCTGGACCCCAGGGTATTTGACAACAAATCGCTGCACGACCAAGTTTAAGACGTGTGCCATGCATGGCACGTGCATGATTTTGCCCTGTTTAAATGCGCTAAGCAGATTGGCACCGTTGTCACACACCACTTTACCAACTGTCAAATTGAGAGGTGTTAGCCACTTCTCTGCCTGTGAACGCAAAGCTGAAAGGAGTGCCGGGCCAGTGTGGCTCTTGGCTTCCAGGCACAACAGACGCAGCACGGCATGGCAACATCTAACCTGGCATGTCGAATAGGTTCTGGGGAGTTTGGGCGGCGCAGCGGAAGAGACGCTAGCAGCGGAAAAGGAGGAGTCAGCCGAGGAGGAGAGGGAGGAGGATGGAGTAGGAGGAGGAGGAGGAGAAGAAGAGCCAGGCCTGCATGCAATCCGTGGCGGTAAAACCAAATCTACACGGGTGCCACGGATTACATGCTTGACGGCCGTCAGAAGGTTCACCCAGTGGGCAGTAAAAGTGATATACCTTCCCTGCCCGTGTTTGCTAGACCACGTGTCTGTGGTCAGATGTATCTTGGCACCGACACTGTGTGCCAGAGATACATTCACTTGCCGCTGAACATGGCCATATAGCTCTGGGATGCCCTTCTGTGAGAAATACTTCCTTCCTGGGACCTTCCATTGTGGTGTTCCAATGGCCACAAATTTGCGAAAGGCCTCCGAGTCCACCAGTTTATATGGCAGTAGTTGGCAAACTATGAGTTCTGACAAGCCAGCCGTCAACCGTTGGGCAAGAGGGTTATCCGGCGTCATCATTTTTTTTACGCTCGAACATTAGGCCCACGGAAGCCTGCCTTTTTGCAGAAAAACATGAGCTTGGTGTGATGGAAGGTGGAGTGAAGGACAATTGTGAGGAGAGAGGAGAAGGAGAAGTAGAAGACGAGGCTGGATGGTGAGAGCCTGGAGTGTGGCTTTGTGTGTTCCTTTGCTCCCACTGGGCTCGGTGATGGCTGCTCATGTGCCTTCTTATGGCAGTCGTCCCTAGGTGAGTGTTGGGCTTACCACGACTAATGCATTGACTGCAAAGATTGCAGATGGCAACGCTATTGTCAGCAGCGGACACGTTAAAAAAAGCCCACACTGCGGAGCCATGTGCCGGCGTCCTGGGAGCGCCAGATGTGACCGTACATGGTCGATGACTCGCTCCTGATACATTAGCAGTCTGCTTTGTCCCTCTTGTGCAATGTAAGTTATTCCTGCTTCTCCTCCCTATCTGCTGGTCCATATCTCCCTCTGAACTCCCCTCCTCTTCCTCTCTTGTGGGCACCCACGTGACATCACTAGACACGTCATCATCGACGTCACCTTCCCCACCGCTATAAGTAGAGATCTTGGAGTAGGCAGCAACACCGGGGACCAACCTCCTCCTTGGGCTGATCTGGGTACTGTCGTCAGACTGCTGAGTGGCGGTTGTTGCTACCTCCTCTTCCTGATCCAATACCAAGAGTGGCTGCGCATCAGAAATGTCTTGATATGGATCGGAAGATAATTCCTGTGACTCAAGCGGAAGGTATGTGGTGGTGGTGGTGGTGGTGGTGGTAGTGTCTTTGGGGGTACACATAGCAGAGAGTGAAGAAGAGGGTGCAGATCGAGAGGATGAGGAGGGTGCAGAAGAGTAAGGCTGAGTGAGCCACTCAACCAAGTCTGGTGCGTCCTTTAAAGTAATTGAACGCACCTTCTGCAACTTCCCACTTTGGCTCAAGCCTGTTGCTCCTGCCCTACCCCTACCACCCCTGCGGAAGGGCCTGCCTCTTCCTCTGCCTGTCATTTTTTAAATGACCCTGTGACAAAACTCTTAGTCCCTATACTGATAGGGCAGCAGTCAGCAGTAGTGCACCTCAACCCTATATATTGTGGACCTATACCAGTCCTTAAGGAATAGCAGACTGTACCTCACCCAACCCTATGTACTGTAGTACCCTAGACCTTACCAGTCCTTATAAGGACCTTTGTGGAACTAGTAGGTTGTGAATGATTAGCAGACTGTACCTCAGTCCCTATACTGATAAAGGACTGCTGCAGCAGTAGGGCAGCAGTCAGCAGTAGTGCACCTCAACCCTATATATTGTGGACCTATACCAGTCCTTAAGGAATAGCAGACTGTACCTCACTCAACCCTATGTACTGTAGTCCCCTATACATTACCAGTCCTTATAAGGACCTTTATGGAACAAGTAGGTTGTGAATGATTAGCAGACTGTACCTCAGTCCTTATACTGATAAAGGACTACTGCAGCAGAAGGGCAGCAGTCAGCAGTAGTGCACCTCAACCCTATGTATTGTGGACCTATACCAGTCCTTAAGGAATAGCAGACTGTACCTCACTCAACCCTATGTACTGTAGTACCCTATACCTTACCAGTCCTTATAAGGACCTTTGTGGAACAAGTAGGTTGTAAATGATTAGCAGACTGTACCTCAGTCCCTATACTGATAAAGGACTACTGCAGCAGAAGGGCAGCAGTCAGCAGTAGTGCACCTCAACCCTATGTATTGTGGACCTCTTACCAGTCCTTAAGGAATAGCAGACTGTACCTCACTCAACCCTATGTACTGTAGTACCCTATACCTTACCAGTCCTTATAAGGACCTTTGTGGAACAAGTAGGTTGTGAATGATTAGCAGACTGTACCTCTGTCCCTATACTGATAAAGGACTACTGCAGCAGAAGTGCAGCAGTCAAGTATAATATTCTTTCTATATTTGGAAGAAAGAATATTATATGTGTACAAGCCTATTACCATACCTGAAAAGAACCTTTGTGGACCTAATAGTAACAGCTACTGATTAAACTGACTGTCCCTCACTGCCTCACACACAGCTTTCTGCCTGTCCCTATTTGAACTGACAAAACACAGGCTGCTGGAACAATAACTTGAATAGCACTTTTGTGGACCTAATAGTAACAGCTAATGATTAAACTGACTGTTCCTGCAGCACACAGCGTCCTGTCCCTCTCTCTACACTGACAAAAGGCAGGCTTCTGCTGCAACAATCAGTAGCACAGCAGTGCCTCAAACCTATATCCTGAACTACACCTAACACCTATACCAGTCCTGAAAAGAACTTTTGTGGACCAAATAGCTAGCGATTTGGGTCACTGCAGTCTCTCCCTGCTCCACACAGCAACCTCTCCCTATAGTGACAGTAGAAAGAATGTAAAATGGCCAAGTGTCCATGTGCTGTAATGTCTCAATTGGCTGTCCTATACCCCATGATGGATGTGTCATCATAGGTCAAAGTTCTTTTACACAGTAAACACAGAAGTCCACCGGGCGAACGGCGGCAATAGTCTGCCGATCGGGCGGACCGCGAACAGCCGAATTTCGACGCAAAACGACCGCCGGGCAAACCGTTCGGCCATCCCTATTAGACAGTACAGTCTGAACTAAATGAGCCCTTGAAGAAGGAATTATTTACCAAAACATGTCAGGATTTCTGAATTTCTTGTGAATGTTTGGGTCTGCTACCCCAAGACCAACCTTCTGATTCAGTATTTAGATGTATACTGTAAATAACATTGTATTTCTCTACAATTTTGGGATGTGGCCTGGGTTCAGTCTTTCATAAACAATCTATTAGTATTCTTCCACTTGCCACAATATTGTATAAATTAAAAAAGTCCCAAAAGTTTGTAAAGAAATTCATTTTTCTTCGTTTGTGTTATAACATTTTGCAAAGTAGTACATTTTTTTCATAAATTTTGGCCAAAATTTATACTACTACATATCTTTGGTAAACATAACCTAAATCAGTGTATATTATTTGGTCTTTGTGAAAGTTATAGAGTCTACAAACTATGGTGCCAATCATTGAAAATTAATCACACCTGATGTACTGGTGGCCTATCTCATTTCTTGAGACACTAAGTGCCCGTTCACACAGGGGCGACACGACTTGCAGCGCGACTCACAGACGCGACCTGCACACGACTTCAGCAGCGACTTGCAAAATGACGACTGTATAGAAGTCGCCCTACAAATAGTACAGGAACCTTTTTCTAAGTCGGAGCGACTTGAGTCACTCCTATTAGAACGGTTCCATAGTACAGAACGGAGCGCGACTTGTTAGGTGACTAAGTCGCCTGACAAGTCGCGGTAGTGGGAACGGGCACTTACAAGCCAGAAAAGTACAAATATCCCCCACAGGCATGGTGAGTTTTTTCACATTTTCATTTTTTTTCCCCACAATTCTTTGCAAAATGAAGATTTTTTTTCCCCCGAGATTGCCACAGGTTATTTCTCTCACATGGCATATGCATACTTACAACTACACCCCAAAACACATTCTGCTACTCTTCCTGAGTATGAAAATACCACGTGTATGAGACTTTTACACAGCCTGGCCACATACAGAGGCCCAGCATTCAGGTAGCACTGCCAGGCGTTCTAGGGACATAAATTACACATCTCATTTCCTGACTACCTATTATACTTTTGAAGGCTCTGGGGCACCAGGACAATGGAAACACCCACAAAATGACACCATTTTGGAAAGAAAACACCCCAACATATATTCTATGAGGCATAATGAGTTTTTTGAACATGTAATTATTTCCACAAGTTTTTGGAAAATGTGGAAAGAAAATGAAAACGCATGAATTTTTTACACATTTTTACAGCACTAACGGGCGCTGATAAGAGTCCACTGATAGGGTGGCACTGATGAGAACTTACTGATGGGCACTTTAGTGGCACTGTAGGACATGGGTGTGCACTGATGGGGCACAGAGATGCACTGATGTGGTACTGCTGGGCACTGATGGGCACTGACGTGGTACTGCTGGGGCACAGATGTGGCACTGCTGGGTCACTGTAGAGCACTGCTGGGCACAGATGTGGCACTGCTGGGCACACATGTGGCACTGCTGTGGCACTGATGGCAGTGCTGGGGCACTACTGGAGCACAGATGTGCACTGATGTGGCACTGCTGGGGCACAAATGTGGCACTGCTGGGGCACAAATGTGGCACTGCTGGGGCACAAATGTGGCACTGCTGGGGCACAAATGTGGCACGGATGTGGCACTGATGGGGCACTACTGAGCACTTGGAATATAGAGAAAAAAAACTCAAGCAGCCTCTCGCTGCAGTTTCTCCCTCCTCTGCTCACATGATCGGTGTGAGGAGAGGAGAGAATGGGACATGACACTGTTTTTTTGACAGTGATCGCTCCATCATTGGATGGAGCAATCATGTGGTAAAGGGCCACTGGGATTGTCCCTTTACCCCGATCAGTGACCCCGAGAACCCTGCAGTCATGGACACTGACGGATGCGCGTCCCAGGGGGTTCATTCATGGGAGAACATCATTGTACTTCCTCCCAGTCATCTGGCTTTGGCTCAGTCAGCAAGTGGTTAAAATATTATGTACTAAAATAATAATATTTTAGCCCCCCCCCAAACCTGCAAGGGCTGAGACAGTGGTAATAATGGGAGTTTTTAACTACCCTGAAATTGACTGGAATAATGGCATTGCTGGAACATTAAAAAGGCAGAAATGATAAACCTATTACAAGACAATTTTATGGTGCAGCTTATAGAAGCCCGGGAAATGTAACTCTTCTGGACCGGATGTTCCAAGCAATACAGAGCCTATTACTGAAGTTCATATAAAAGAACATCTGGATAGCAGTGACCATAACATGATTTTATATAATGTAAGCTGTAAACAACAAGCACATACTGAAAGAAAAAACACTTAAGCCCCATACACACTATCAGATTTTCTGCTGATTTTTTTCCTTCAGATTTACCAAAACCATGTAGTAGAAGGGCCTGCTTGATTGAAGAGAAGGCAATTGTATTAAATACTGTATACTTTTTCAGCACTGTGTATGCAAAGAAAAGTAGGGGAGCACAAGTCTATAATGGGGATAGTATTGTCAATGACCCCAAATAACCACAACTGCTCAAAATTGATATCGTCCAGAAACATTTAGACAAAATAAAGGTGACTAACGCACCTGGACCAGATGGCATACACATGTGTCTTCAAAGAATTGAACTCTATTATTTCAAAGCCATTGTTCCTAGTTTTGAAAGACTCTTTAATGACTGGCTCAATACCACTTGACTGATGCAGGCCACTGTGGTGCCTATATTTAACAAGGGATCAAATATTTCACCGAGTAACTATAGACCAGTTAGTTTAACTTGTATAATTGGGAAGATGCTTCAGAGCTTAATAAAATAAACACATAGAAGAGTTGTTGCTCAAAAGGTCAGCACTGATTCATGAAAGACCAAATTTATCAAACAAATCTGCTTTCTTTTTGTGAGGAAGTAAAAAAAAAAAAAGTAAAGTAGTAGCTGTGGATATAGCATTATTGGACTTTGGCACAATTCTCCAAACACGGCTAATGGGTAAAGCCTGGTACACACTTTTTGCTGGAGATGGAGTGTTAGGCTGTCGTTGCCTTTGAGGGAGTTCTCCAGTCTGGGGTGGGGTGACCTTGGGTCTGGGCTCGTGTGCGAATGGGACCTTCCTAAAACCACTGAGGTGTCCTGGACAGGAGGCACAGGAGCAAGGAGGACAGTCAGAGAACATAGTACAAAAAGAGCTGGTATACATGGGATAAGGGCATGTCTCAGCCCCAAAGAGTACATACACAACCACAGTTCATTGCCTACGGGACTTTTAATGAGTCACACCCCAAAAGGTATAAAATATATGAGAAAATGTATTATTTCAAACACAAAAATACATTTAAAAGCATACTATCATATAATAAGAAAAAGTGTGTAGTGCCTAAAATAAATGAACAGCGATGAGCTAAGAATATTGTGTTATAAATGGACAGCACATTGAAATAAAGTCCTAAAAAAGTGTTAAAAGTGAAAAAAAAAAATAATAATAATATATATATATATATATATATATATATATATATATATACAAGTCCAAACTTGTGGATGGAAATTAACAATATAAAACCAATGTAGTGAAAAATATAGATTTAAATGCACAGTCCCATGATATGATCAGCATTATAAACTTATAGGTGAAAACACAATAGTTCTGTGCAAAGATGTGCACAAAAATTTGGTAGTGACTTGGAAAATGAAGAGGTGATCCAGTACAGTGCTCCAGAATCATCCCCCATACCCCTGTGAAATGAACACTCACCAGAAAAGCTGGCTCCCATTACAGCAGTAGTGTAGAGCCACCATCTGCTGTGGGGAAGGCTGTTCAGCAACTCGCACCAACCAGATGTAGCTGTAGTAAATAAAGCTCACTGGGAGCCAGATGAAGTATCCATAGTGTAGTATTTATTGGAATTGTATGTTAAAATCCAAAATAAAATGAATCATAAAAACATATGGTAATGGGTGCCACTGCAGACCCGGAATTGGACAGTAACCTAACGTCAGCACTAATGTCTGCTCCCCGAAGTTTTTCATCCAATAGAACATTATCAAGGAGTCCTCCAGTGTCAGACGTCAAACTAGTTTGTATAGCCTCTACAATCTGCTCAAATAACGATATCTCCTTAGACAAATTGTAAACAGGAAGTGTTCCTTCAGCCATTTCATACTATCATAAATATTAGTAAAAGTACATAGGTGAACAACATTAGAACAATCAAAGTTGAACAACTTCCTTTAAAGTGGATAAACTGTGCTGATATTCTCTATGTGTTTTGCGAGATAAGAAACTTGCTTACTCAGGAGAGGCACAGGTAAATATTATTTTTGGATAATTGCAGGAAAACTCCACATATGTACAATGATGTAGGAAATATGTAAATGAAATATGCAATTGTAGCTCAATATGGCAAGCCCGACTGCATGGTCCACAAAGTTCACCCTGGGAGTTGTGGAGAAAGGGGACACCAGACATTTTCAATGCGAGCCCCCCTACACAACATCAAGGGGTGCAGTTGGAAAAAATCACATGTCCCTGTGTTGGCCAATTGTCTGGAGAAGACCACTAACCTGACAGCCAGGACACACCTGTGAGAAAGCGTGTCAAGAAAGGTTCCCTCCGCTGGTGATATCAATCATTTGGCGTGCAGTACTGAGATCCACCAGCAGGTGTCTCCTGCTGGAATGATGTAATCTTTGGTCCGCAGTACTGGCGTCCACCAGCGGAGGGATCCTGGCAGTGTGGAGCAGGTATTACCTTCTGCAGTCAGGCGTCACATGACTGATAGCAGCCATTGTATAAATACCCGTCAAGTGCACACACACCTTGCCCTGGTATTGTACCTGATACCATCTATTCCTGGAACCTTATACTGCTACCTGATTCCTTTCTCCTTGTCCCCCCCCCCCCCATCTGCTGACCTCCTATTTATGACCCTGGCCTGGCTTGACTACGATTCTGGTACTCCCTTTTGCTACATATGCTGGTTTGTTTGTTTATCTTCACTGTTGGGTTGTTTGGTTTGTTCATGCAGTTTGTATTGGTAGTGTATTCACATTTATATGTATTTACTTTAATAAACGTACTTTCACCTATTTATGTCTGGTTCACTCTGTCGCAGTCACATAGTTCTGGTCACTTCTAGTTCATGACAGAATACCAGGGCCATTCCTGACCAGAAGTGACTGCACAGGGGAACCATTTTGCTTCAGTTTGGTTGCAAACATGAATGCTGATGAGGTTATTTTTTTTTTTCTGCTGGCATTTGAAAGTAGTGATTATTGCCGCCAGGCTTTGAAAGGATGGTCTAGTGACCAGTTGTATGCGGCTATCCGTTTGACTCACTCCCTGGTCGATCAGGGTTATATATTGTTTGGGGAGGTGCAGCCTTTGATCAAGATCTGTACTGAGCTGGCCCTGCCCTGTATCACAGATGGCCGTGATGATTTCACTCCTCCTTTTAATATGAATCAGGTTGTATCTTTAGTATGGCTTTTTGAAGATGATCCTGCTGATTTTTGTGAACACTACTCAGCCTGTTCCCCACAGGTGATTGCTGAGTGCATTGTGTCTTCTCGGTCTTTTGTTGGACAGGGAGACTTAAAACTACAGTTTATACAACTTATACTTTCAGCATGGTCTGACATGGTGCAATCAGCCCTAGCCAAACAAACCATCTCTGCCATCAGATATGAGCCTACCCAAATGTATGTTTCCCCATCAGACATGTCAACCTCAGTTGCAGCCCAGTACACGCTGCTCCCAACCAAATACTCATATCCAGTCTCTGCTCCTTGTACTTATCCTGCATTCAATCCACCTGCCTCTTCTTCGCTGCCTACAAACCCACAAGATCTTCCCCCAGCTACTGTTGCCTCTTCTCTGCCATATCCCAATCCTCCTTTCCAATCTGCTGCACCCCTTACCTACAGTCCTACAGTCCTGCAGTCACATACAGAGCTTCAGTGGCTAAGTCAAAGAAAAAAACGAAAGTTTTTTCCCAACCAAAATGATCCTACCATTAACCCAACCTGCCTCCACTCCCACCAATCTGTCCCAGCTTGAAGTGCCAGAGCCAGCGTTTCAGCCCGGAGTGCCAGAGCCAGCGTTTCAGCCCGGAGTGCCAGAGCCAGCGTTTCAGCCCGGAGTGCCAGAGCCAGCGTTTCAGCCCGGTGCGCCTCTGCCAGCGTTTCAGCCCGGTGCGCCTCTGCCAGCGTTTCAGCCCGGTGCGCCTCTGCCAGTGTTCCAGCCCGATGTGCCAGCTTCCCAGCCTAATGCGCCTCTGCCAGTCTTCCAGTCTGATGTCCTGACCTTCCAGTCTGATGTCCCGGCCTTCCAGTCTGATGTCCCGGCCTTCCAGTCTGATGCCTTCCAGTCTGATGTCCCGGCCTTCCAGTCTGATGCCTTCCAGTCTAATGTCCCGGCCTTCCAGTCTGATGCCTTCCAGTCTGATGTCCCGGCCTTCCAGTCTGATGCCTTCCAGTCTGATGTCCCGGCCTTTCAGTCTGATGCCTTCCAGTCTAATGTCCCAGCCTTCCAGTCTGATGTCCCAGCCTTCCAGTCTGATGCCTTCCAGTCTGATGTCTGATGCCTTCCAGTCTGATGTCTGATGCCTTCCAGTCTGATGCTTTCCAGTCTGATGTCCCGGCCTTCCAGTCTGATGCCTTTCCAGTCTGATGTCCCGGCCTTCCAGTCTGATGCCTTTCCAGTCTGATGTCCCGGCCTTCCAGTCTGATGCCTTCCAGTCTAATGTCCCGGCCTTCCAGTCTGATGCCTTCCAGTCTGATGTCCTGGCCTTCCAGTCTGATGTCCTGACCTTCCAGTCTGATGCCTTCCAGTCTGATGTCCCGGCCTTCCAGTCTGATGCTTTCCAGTCTGATGTCCCGGCCTTCCAGTCTGATGCCTTCCAGTCTGATGTCCCGGCCTTCCAGTCTGATGTCCCGGCCTTCCAGTCTGATGCCTTCCAGTCTGATGTCCCGGCCTTCCAGTCTGATGCCTTCCAGTCTGATGTCCCGGCCTTCCAGTCTGATGCCTTCCAGTCTGATGTCCCGGCCTTCCAGTCTGATGCTTTCCAGTCTGATGTCCCGGCCTTCCAGTCTGATGCTTTCCAGTCTGATGTCCCGGCCTTCCAGTCTGATGCTTTCCAGTCTGATGTCCCGGCCTTCCAGTCTGATGCTTTCCAGTCTGATGTCCCGGCCTTCCAGCCTGATGCTTTCCAGTCTGATGTCCCGGCCTTCCAGCCTGATGCTTTCCAGTCTGATGTCCCGGCCTTCCAGCCTGATGTTTTCCAGTCTGATGTCCCGGCCTTCCAGTCTGATGCTTTCCAGTCTGATGTCCCGGCCTTCCAGTCTGATGCTTTCCAGTCTGATGTCCCGGCCTTCCAGTCTGATGCTTTCCAGTCTGATGTCCCGGCCTTCCAGTCTGATGCTTTCCAGTCTGATGTCCCGGCCTTCCAGTCTGATGCTTT
Source organism: Lithobates pipiens (assembly GCF_037356315.1). Lineage (NCBI taxonomy): Eukaryota > Metazoa > Chordata > Amphibia > Anura > Ranidae > Lithobates > Lithobates pipiens. Next base: position 286,399,975 of record NW_027507764.1, read on the forward strand.
CCAGTCTGATGTCCCGGCCTTCCAGTCCGATGCTTTCCAGTCTGATGTCTCGGCCTTCCAGTCCGATGCCTTCCAGTCTGATGTGCCTGACGTTCCAGTGCCTGCTGTCCAGCCTGACATCCCTGCCTTTCAGCCTGACGTGCCGCTGCCTGCCTTCCAGCCTGATGTGCCAGCTTCCCGGTCTGATGTGCCCATGCCTGCTGCCCAGTTTGAAGTGCCTGCTTTCCAACCTGATGTGCCCTTGCCCGCTGGCCAGCATGATGTGCCCATGCCTGCTGCCCAGCCTGATGTGCCCGCTTTCCAGCCTGATGTGCCCCCTTTCCAACCTGATGTGCCCACTGACCAGTTTGATATGCCCGTGCCTGCTGCCCAGCATGATGTGCCTGCTGCCCAGCATGATGTGCCCATGCCCGCTGCCCAGCTTGATGTGCTCACTACCTAGCTTGAAGTACCCGTGCCTGCTGCCCAGCTTGAAGTGCCTGCTTCCCAACCTGATGTGCCTGTACCTGCTTCCCAGCTTGATGTGCCCATGCTGGCTGCCCAGCTTAATGTGCCTGTTGCCCAGTTTGATGTGCCTGCTACTCAGCTTGAGGTTCCTGTGCCTGCTATCCAGCTTGACATACTTATTACCCAACCTTATGTGACTTTGCTCATGGCTCAGCTTGACGCAACAGACTTTACCCAGCAACTGCTAGTTGGAGCATCCGGAGGTCGCTCCTTCGAGGGGGGGTACTGTCAGGAAAGGTTCCCTCCGCTGGTAATATCAATCATTTGGCGTGCAGTACTGAGATCCACCAGCAGGTGTCTCCTGCTGGAATGATGTAATCTTTGGTCCGCAGTACTGGCGTCCACCAGCGGAGGGATCCTGGCAGTGTGGAGCAGGCATTACCTTCTGCAGTCAAGTGTCACATGACTGATAGCAGCCATTGTATAAATACCCGGCAAGTGCGCGCACACACACCTTGCCCTGGTATTGTCCTTGTGCCCTGACCTGCAGCCTGGATACCTGATACCTGATACTGATCCTGTTGTACCTGACCCTATCTATTCCTGCATCCCTGGAACCTTATCCTGCTACCTGATTCCTTTCTCCTTGTCCCCCCCCCATCTGCTGACCTCCTATTTATGACCCTGGCCTTGCTTGACTGCGATTCTGGTACTCCCTTTTGCTACATATGCTGGTTTGTTTGTTTATCTTCCCTGTTTGGTTTGTTCACGCAGTTTGTATTGGTAGTGTATTCACATTTATATGTATTTACTTTAATAAACGTACTTTCACCTATTTATGTCTGGTTCACTCTGTCGCAGTCACATAGTTCTGGTGACTTCTAGTTCATGACACAGCGAGAGAACACTGCCAGGCAAGTCTCCAGGAGGAACAAGGAACAGCCAAAGGCATGAGTGACACACAGTCAGGAGGACTGGGAGGCATGCCTGTAGTGATGGACGAACTTCCGACGGGACGTTTCGCGAACGCGGCCGATAATTCGCGAACCGTAACGTTCGCGGCGGGCCCCATTGACTTCAATAGGGGACGAACTTTGCAAACCTACAGGTCAAATTTGCAGCCACAAAATAATTACTAGCTGTGCAAACATAATCCCACCACATGGCCAATGACATAACACATGTATTAGGTGAATCTGGGATCAACAACTACAAGCATTCTTTTTTATATGGGAAATTGTTGTGACAATTCAGGACTGTGGAGCGCATGAAGGCAATGGAGGAGAGGGAAGGTCAGGGTAGGCAAAGAAGAGGGTGCAGGAGATAACCAGCAGCGTGACATACAGCAATGACACCTGCACCGTGATAGAGTGATCTGACACCAGCACCGTGATAGAGAGCACTGACATCGGCAGCGTGATATACAGCACTGACACCAGCACCGTGATATACAGCACTGACACCAGCACCGTAATGGAGAGCACTGACATCAGCAGCGCGACATACAGCAATGACACCTGCACCGTGATAGAGTGATCTGACACCAGCACCGTGATAGAGAGCACTGATATCAGCAGCGTGACATAAAGCACTGACACCAGCACCATGATATACAGCACTGACACCAGCACCGTGATAGAGAGCACTGACATCAGCAGCGTGACATACAGCAATGACACCTGCACCGTGATAGAGAGCACTGACACCAGCACCGTGATATACAGCACTAACACCAGCACCGTGATATACAGCACTGACACCAGCACCGTGATATACAGCACTGACACCAGCACCGTGATATACAGCACTGACACCAGCACCGTGATATACAGCACTGACACCAGCACCGTGATATACAGCACTGACACCTGCACCGTAAGCAGCCCCAGGAGGTAGTCAGCATAGCATAGGGATGGTGGGAGCCCCTCATAATATGCACAGCAGAGGTACAGCCCCAGGAGAAAGTCAGCACAGGGATGGTGAGAGCCCCTCATAATAAGCAGCCCCAGGAGGAAGTCAGCACAGCACAGGGATGGTGGGAGCCCCACATAATGAGCATAGCACAGGGATGGTGGGAGACCCTCATAATATGCACAGCAGAGGTACAGCCCCAGGAGGAAGTCAGCACAGCACAGGGATGGTGGGAGCCCCTCATAATAAGTAGCCCCAGTAGAAATATGACACCGCTCAACCTCTTCAAACAGGAGGGTACGGGCATATAGTACGGTGTGCTTTTTTGGACAAGGAAGTGAGCCAAATTAAGAAAGAAGATCTGTGTGCTCGATTAAAAAAATTGTTTATAGACATATATATGGTCTACTGGTCACATGTGTTGAATTCCTCCGAGATCCATGCCTCATTCATTTTTAGAAATGTGAGGTAGTTAACACTGTCGTGAGCTAGGCGAGTACGCTTATCAGTCACGATCCCCCCTGCTGCGCTGAACGTCCTTTCGGCAGGACACTGGACGAGGGGCAAACCAACAGTTCGATTGAAAATTGGGCAAGCTCTGGCCAGAGGTCAAGCCTGCCCACCCAGTAGTCCAGGGGTTCATCACTCCTCAGAGCATCCACATCGCCGTTAACCTGATGTAGTCAGACACCTGGCGGTCTAGGCGTTCCCTGATACTGGATCCGGATGACACCTGTCGATGGGTGGGCTGAAAGAATGACCTCATATCCGAAGTCACCAACACATCTTCAAACCGGCCTCTTCTTGCAGGCGCTGTAAGATTGGTACCCGCAACTCCTTCTCTGGGAGTGGGAATTGCTCCTCTGCCAGCGCACGCAAAAGCAGAATGCAGCATTTCTCGAAGCAAGGCCTGGAAGTGCTCCATTCTGACAGCCCTCTGTGACGGCGGTAACATTTCTGCCATTTTGTGTTTGTACCGGGGGTCTAAGTACGTTGCCACCCAGTACTGGTCCTTGACCCTTATGCTTTTTATACAGGGGTCCCTATTAAAACACTGGAGCATGAAGGCCCCCATTTGCACTAAACTGGAAGCGGTGTGGTGGCCTGGCTCCTGCTCATCATCCAGGATAATGTCGTCCTCTTCATTCTCCTCTCCCCATCCACGCACAACAACAGGGATCCCAGAAAGGTTTAAAGCATGCTCTTCTTGCTCCTCCTCATCCGCCCCGGCACCATCCTCCTCTGACTCCTCTTCAGACTCCTGTTGTTGACTTGTCTCAGATAGAGTAGCCCCCCCTGGGAATTCATCCAGCATTGCGACTTCCTCATCTTCCCGCTCCTGCTCCACCACAGCTTGAGCAATGACACGTCACAATGCACGCTCCATAAAGAAGGCATAAGGTACCATGTCACTGATGGCGCCATGGCTGCGACTGACCAGTTTGGTGATCTCCTCAAATGGCCGCAGAAGTCTGCATGCGTCGCCCATGAGCAGCCACTGGCGCGGTGAAAAAAAAAACAGCTCCCCAGAACCTGTTCTGCCGCAGAGTTCATACAGGTAGACGTTAAAGTGGTTGTAAACCCTTTACTTCCTCTTTAACTGCACGTTTCTGCTGGAGCAGCCTATCAAGCATATAGAAGGTTGAGTTCCATCACGTCGGGCAATCGCAAATAAGAGGTCTGACCGGCAGATTGTGTCGCCACTGAATGTCAACAAGGCGAGCCATGGCCGTGTAAGATCTTCTGAAATGGGGCGAGATTTTCCTTGCCTGCCGCAAGATGTCCTGGACCCCAGGGTATTTGACAACAAATCGCTGCACGACCAAGTTTAAGACGTGTGCCATGCATGGCATGTGCGTGATTTTGTCCTGTTTCAATGCGCTAAGCAGATTGGCACCGTTGTCACACACCACTTTACAAACTGTCAAATTGAGCGGTGTTAGCCACTGATCTGCCTGTGAACACAAAGCTGAAAGGAGTGCCGGGCCAAAGTGGCTCTTGGCTTCCAGGCACAACAGACGCAGCACGGCAGGGCAACGTCTCACCTGGCATGTCGAATAGGTTCTGGGGAGCTTGGGCAGCGCAGCAGAAGAGATGCTAGCAGCGGAAAAGGAGGAGTCAGCCGAGGAGGAGAGGGAGGAGGATGGAGTAGGAGGAGGAGGAGGAGAAGAAGAGCCAGGCCTGCATGCAATCCATGGCGGTAAAACCAAATCTACACGGGTGCCACGGGTTACATGCTTGACGGCCGTCAGAAGGTTCACCCAGTGGGCAGTAAAAGTGATATACCTTCCCTGCCCGTGTTTGCTAGACCACATGTCTGTGGTCAGATGTATCTTGGCACCGACACTGTGTGCCAGAGATACATTCACTTGACGCTGAACATGGCAATTTTGCTCTGGGATGCCCTTCTCTGAGAAATACTTCCTTCCTGGGACCTTCCATTGTGGTGTTCCAATGGCCACAAATTTGCGAAAGGCCTCAGTGTCCACCAGTTTATATGGCAGTAGTTGGCGGACTATGAGTTCTGACAAGCCAGCCGTCAACCGTTGGGCAAGAGGGTTATCCGGCGTCATCATTTTTTTACGCTCGAACATTAGGCCCACGGAAGCCTGCCTTTTTGCAGAAAAACGTGAGCTTGGCGTGATGGAAGGTGGAGTGGAGGACAATTGTGAGGAGAGAGGACAAGGAGAAGTAGAAGACGAGGCTGGATGGTGAGAGCCTGGAGTGTGGCTTTGTGTGTTCCTTTGCTCCCACTGGGCTCGGTGATGGCTGCTCATGTACCTTCTTAATCCCTAGGTGAGTGTTGGGCTTACCGCGACTAATGCGTTGACTGCAAAAATTTCAGATGGCAACGCTATTGTCAGCAGTGGACACGTTAAAAAAGCCCACACTGCGGAGCCATGTGCTGGCGTCCTGGGAGTGCCAGATGTGACCGTACATGGTCGATGACTCGCTCCTGATACATTAGCAGTCTGCTTTGTCCCTCCTGTGCAATGTTATTCCTGCTTCTCCTCCCTATCTGCTGGTCCATATCTCCCTCTGAACTCCCGTCCTCTTCCTCTCTTGTGGGCACCCACGTGACATCACTAGACACGTCATCATCGACGTCACCTTCCCCACCGCTATAAGTAGAGATCTCGGAGTAGGCAGCAACACCGAGGACCAACCTCCTCCTTGGGCTGATCTGGGTACTGTCGTCAGACTGCTCAGTGGCGGTTCTTGCTACCTCCTCTTCCTGATCCAATGCCAAGAGTGGCTGCTCATCAGAAATGTCTTGATATGGATCGGAAAATAATTCCTGTGACTCAAGCGGAAGGTATGTGGTGGTGGTGGTGGTGGTGGCGGTGTTGGTGGTAGTGTCTTTGGGGGTGCACATAGCAGAGAGTGAAGAAGAGGGTGCAGAGAGGATGAGGAGGGTGCAGAAGAGTAAGGCTGAGTGAGCCACTCAACCAAGTCTGGTGCGTCCTTTAAAGTAATTGAACGCACCTTCTGCAACTTCCCACTTTGGCTCAAGCCTGTTGCTCCTGCCCTACCAATACCACCCCTGCGGAAGGGCCTGCCTCTTCCTCTGTCTGTCATTTTTTAAATGACCCTGTGACAAAACTCTCAGTCCCTATACTGATAAAGGACTGCTGCAGAATATGTCAGCAGTCAGCAGTAGTGCACCTCAACTCTATATATTGTGGACCTATACCAGTCCTTAAGGAATAGCAGACTGTACCTCACCCAACCCTATGTACTGTAGTACCCTAGACCTTACCAGTCCTTATAAGGACCTTTGTGGAACTAGTAGGTTGTGAATGATTAGCAGACTGTACCTCAGTCCCTATACTGATAAAGGACTGCTGCAGCAGTAGGGCAGCAGTCAGCAGTAGTGCACCTCAACCCTATATATTGTGGACCTTTACTAGTCCTTAAGGAATAGCAGACTGTACCTCACTCAACCCTATGTACTGTAGTACCCTAGACCTTACCAGTCCTTATAAGGACCTTTGTGGAACTAGTAGGTTGTGAATGATTAGCAGACTGTACCTCAGTCCCTATACTGATAAAGGACTGCTGCAGCAGTAGGGCAGCAGTCAGCAGTAGTGCACCTCAACCCTATATATTGGGGACCTATACCAGTCCTTAAGGAATAGCAGACTGTACCTCACTCAACCCTGTGTACTGTAGTACCCTAGACCTTACCAGTCCTTATAAGGACCTTTGTGGAACTAGTAGGTTGTGAATGATTAGCAGACTGTACCTCAGTCCCTATACTGATAAAGGACTACTGCAGCAGAAGGGCAGCAGTCAGCAGTAGTGCACCTTAACCCTATATATTGTAAACCTATACCAGTCCTTAAGGAATAGCAGACTGTACCTCACTCAACCCTATGTACTGTAGTACCCTAGACTTTACCAGTCCTTATAAGGACCTTTGTGGAACTAGTAGGTTGTGAATCATTAGCAGACTGTACCTCAGTCCCTATACTGATAAAGGACTGCTGCAGTATAAGGCAGCAGTCAGCAGTAGTGCACCTCAACCCTATATATTGTGGACCTATACCAGTCCTTAAGGAATAGCAGACTGTACCTCACTCAACCCTATGTACTGTAGTACCCTAGACCTTACCAGTCCTTATAAGGACCTTTGTGGAACTAGTAGGTTGTGAATGATTAGCAGACTGTACCTCAGTCCCTATACTGATAAAGGACTGCTGCAGCAGTAGGGCAGCAGTCAGCAGTAGTGCACCTCAACCCTATATATTGTGGACCTATACCAGTCCTTAAGGAATAGCAGACTGTACCTCACTCAACCCTATGTACTGTAGTACCCTAGACCTTACCAGTCCTTATAAGGACCTTTGTGGAACTAGTAGGTTGTGAATGATTAGCAGACTGTACCTCAGTCCCTATACTGATAAAGGACTGCTGCAATATAGGACAGCAGTCAGCAGTAGTGCACCTCAACCCTATATATTGTGGACATATAGCAGTCCTTAAGGAATAGCAGACTGTACCTCACTCAACCCTATGTACTTTAGTACCCTAGACCTTACCAGTCCTTATAAGGACCTTTGTTGAACTAGTAGGTTGTGAATGATTAGCAGACTGTACCTCAGTCCCTATACTCATAAAGGACTACTGCAGCAGAAGGGCAGCAGTCAAGTATAATATTCTTTCTATATTTGGAAGAAAGAATATTATACATGTACAAGCCTATTACCATACCAGTTCTGAAAAGGACTTTTGTGGACCTAATAGTAACAGCTAATGATTAAACTGACTGTCCCTGCTGCACACAGCGTCCTGTCCCTTTCTCTACACTGACAAAAGACACTCAGGCTGCTGCAACAATCACTAGCACAGACAGCAGTGCCTCAAACCTATATCCTGAACTACACCTAACACCTATACCATGATACCAGTCCTTAAAAGAACTTTTGTGGACCTAATAGCTAGCGATTTGGGTCACTGAAGTCTCTCCCTGCTCCACACAGCAACCTCTCCCTATAGTGACAGTAGGAAGAATGTAAAATGACCGCCGGATCGGGTCTATTTATATGTTAGGGGGAATGTCCAAGTGTCCATGTGCTGTAATGTCTCAATTGCCTGTCCTGTACCCCATTATGGATGTGTCATCATAGGTCAAAGTTCTTTTACACAGTAACCACGGAAGTCCGCCGGGCGAACAGCGGCAATAGTCCCCCGATCGGGCGGACGGCGAACAGCTGAAATTCGCCCGCGAACCGACCGCCGGGCAAACCGTTCGGCCATCCCTACATGCCTGAGAGGACTGGGATGGAGCAGTTTGGGTTGAGTGCAGAGCCAGTAAGGAGGACTGTGGAGGCACGGGCAGTGGAAAGGCAATTGCAGCCAGGAGGGCTGGCAGGGCCTAAATAGGTGATACTGGGCGCAGTAGCAGTAGTTCTTAGCACTAAGAACTACTACTATTTTTGTTACACCATAGGGGCCCACAGTTTCTGCCTGCAAAGGGCATTTGCTTTGGGCCTGACTGAGCCACAGTGCTAGCTAGTCCTGGGAGTAATAGTCCGCAAGCAAGTATGTGCTGGAGGTGAAGAGTTAGAGGTTGTATATACCAGAGGTGTATATAGTTTCAGTCCCTAAATTTCTATCTTCTAATCAAGTGGGCATCCCATATGCACCCTATCCCGATCTAAATTCTATTGCCTTAATAAAACAAAACAAAACAAAGTACAAGGACTGTTTCTTGACTGAAGTGTGTCTGGAAATTTATGTGCCTGGCTGTGCGGAGTGGGAGATGGACCACAATCACCAGCAGCCTCTATGGGGGTACCGCTACAGTTTATAAAATGAAAGTTATGCACTTGGAGTGTAAAACTTCATACATTCTTGGAGGAGAGCAACTGGGAGTGTCAATAGTTGAAAAGGATCTTGGTAGATTATATATTTAATAATGGCATACAATGCCAAACTGCAGTTTCTAAAGCAAGCAAAATACTTTCTTGTATAAAAAGAGGTATAGACTTCAGAGAGAGAGACAGACATACTTTTACCCCTGTACAAAGCATTAGTAAGACCTCATCTGGAACATGTAGTTCAGTTTTGGGCACACGTTCAAAAAAGATATTAGGGAATTGGAGAAAGTGCCTATGAGGAAAGATTAGCTGAACCTAATTTTTATTTTCTTGAGAATAAATAATTAAGGGTGGATATGATTGTATAACTACAAAAGTGGTCGATATAGTGAACTTGGTGTAGAGTTATTTATTTTAAGATCATTACAAAGGACAAAAGGTTCTCTATACGTCCTGAGGAAACAAAGTTTAACTGCTTGCCGACCGCCGCACATAGCAGAATGACACAGGCAAGCAAATGGTCCTACCTGTACATCCCTTTGTATTTGCCACCAATAGGGCGCACGCCCGCCATACACCACGGGTTCTGGGAACTCGATGTTCACTGGTGGCCCACGATTGCGGCATTTTTGTGACATCGGGAGCAGTGATCCCGGTCATGTCAGTGGTAGCCCACCCCCCCCCCCCCTGCAGTTAGAACACCTCCCTAGGACACACTTAACCCCTTGCTCACCCTGTCTGATGTGTCTGCCATAATGTCACAGTCACGATAAAAATCGCAGATCGCCACCATTACTAATAAAATAAAAATTAATAATAAAAATGCCATAAATCTATCCCCTATTTTGTAGCCGCTATAACTTTTGTGCAAACCACCCAATATTCGCCTATTGAGATTTTTTTTACCAAGAATATGTAGAAGAATACATATTGGCCTAAACCGAGAAAGAAATCCGTTTTTTTGTATATTTTTTGGGGGTATTTATTATAGCAAAAAGTTAAATAAAATAGCAATTTTTTTCAAAATTGTGGCTCTTTTTTTTGTTCATAGCGCATAAAATAAAAACTGCAGAGGTGATGCTATACCACCAAAAGAAATCTCTATTTGTGGGGAAAAAGGGCGTCAATTTTGTTTGGGCACGTCACATGACCACGCATATTGTCAGCTAAAGCCATGCAGTGCCGAATCGCAAAAAATGCTCTGGTCAGGAAGAGGGGAAAATCTACAGGGGGAAAAAGTGGTTAACTTCCACATACCACATATCAAAAGGCTTATTTACAGTAATAAATTGTTCTGGCCAGCTCATGATCCAGGGAATATACAATTGCATTCAGGGGAATAGGAGGGATTTTGACCTCCACGGCGGGATCATATGGACCATGCTTTATAGGGTTTTTTCCCTTTTCTCTGGATCGACTCTGAGTATAGGGTTATATGTATTTATATGTTTACTGTTTTTTTATTTATCCTATTGGTTGAACTAGATGGAGTTGTGTCTTTTTTTCAACCTAACTAAAATCTGTTACACACTATGAGTTATTTTTTTTTTGTTCAATCCAGTGGGAAAAAAAAACTGTCAGCTCCAGTCGGAACTGCTGTACTAACAATCTGACAGTACAGCACTCTCCCCTGCTGAACTGTTTTTTTCAGATAGGGGGTCACCCCCCCCCCCCCCGGCCGGTTGGCTGCTGGCTCTCCAGCATGCTCGTCTGGCAATAGCCGGCTAAACGGCCAGCTTCTGTCGGACCGGCTCCCATACACATGGGCCGAATGTCTGACATTTTTTATTGAACCGGCTGATGTCATCCAGTATTTGGCCTGTGTGTACGGGGCTCTATGTAGTTTTAGCAGTGGTCACTTAATTACATCAACACCTGGGCTGCCCTGACTCCCAGTCTGTTTCCACCGCTATGACTGCATAATTTGATTGACTAGCTAGAAGACTCCTGCTCTGTCTCTCTCAGGATGACAACCCTACACCTCTCAGCCTTTGTATTGGGTGTGGTGTGCTCAATGACACCCTCCATAGGGTCCATAAAAAGCTCTCAAGTTTCCATTGAACTAAGCACACATGCTGAGAGTCACTCTAAAGCCTCGTACACATGATCAGATTTTCCAACAGGAATTGTTTGATGACAGGTGGTTGGTGCAAAATCTTACCGTTTGTATGCTCCATGGGACAATTGTTGTGGGATTTTCCACTGACAAATGTTGGATAGCAGGCTTTAAAATTTTCCACGGACAACGGTCTGTTTTTCTGAGCGTATGCACACAAGTCCGACGGACAAAAATCTAAAGTACAACATGCTTGGAAGCAAGGACAAGTTGGAAGCGGTCAGTCTTGTAAACTAGCATTCATAATGGAAAATTACATTTGTGACGTGGCAAATTATGAAATCTCCAAATGCAGCGCACAATTCTCTTCTTCTTTAATGGGATAATAATGAAGCTGCTTTGCTGGTGATAGTGATGGAGTTATTGCAAATAAGGCTTTTTTTTTTCTAGTGATATCCAAGAATAATATTATTATGCTTGATATTTTTTATTTTTTTTGGTGCAAGTTACCACACCATTATCCCATAGTTTTTAAGATCAAAGATCAACTATGTTGGTGTCACTTGTGAATTTTACATTGTATTTTTTTAAATGTAACTGCCTACTCCCAAACTGTCATTTGAAATAAAACACATAGCCAAGTATTATTCTCCACAATTTTTTTATTGTGCATTGAAAAACAAAAACAAATACAATATATATAGCGATACCCCCAAAGGGGCTGCTGAAGTATGTTCTATCCGTTACTATGCCTCTTAACCCTAATAATAGCCTCAGCCCCCACTGGCACACCTGGCAATAGTGTACGTGCAATGACCAATGAGAAACACACACGTTATAATAAACACAGAAATTGTCTTTACTGCAATATTTCTGTGAAAGAATAAAAAAACAGTAATAATAAATAGTTGAGTAATCAACTAGAGATCAATAACTGAGATTTAAGAACAATATAGCTCTCAATCCTATATTCAAGCTGCTTTCAGGGGATTCGAAAAATGGGAATGTCCAAGAAGAGAGGCACGCTTTAATGGTAAATAAATATGAGACTTCAAATTAGATTGGTTACCTTTACTCAGATTGGCTCTATGAGTCCAGCAGAAGGAGAGCACAAGAATGATTGTGTCAGGCCTCTCTCCACTGTCCCCTGACATCACAGGCCCAACTTGACACACACATTCAAGTCAGCAAGTAATGGCTTGACTTTACAGATAAACTGTCCCACACACTCAATACATATGCAAAGCCCTGAATATATGTGTGGGATCCGTATGGTCCTAACTGCTTCAGTCCTTTCTGAAGCAAAGATAAGCTTTGGTGTCTTCAGCTAGCCACTTTCGTTGGTGCACTTTAACTCCTGGGTAGCAGGGCAAACAATATAACTGGCCCAGATTATCACGTGAAACAGGCAGAATTTTGTTCAACAAGGTGAGAGGACAATGGTGTCTGTATACAATGTCCCAGAAATGGATAGCCTTATCTTTTATCTCTATAGTACTACAAGTGTCGGCAAGATGACTGACAGCAATTATGTTTGTATACAGTGTTCAAATAACTCTTTCTGTAGTGCAGTGTCTCTGTTCCCTGCAGGTGGGCAGAAATACCCTCTCACCAAATCCTGCAATCAGGGCCCAAGCGAACATCATGGCAACCCACTGGGTCCCCTCACTCTGCAATGGCTCACCGTTGATGGAGATGCAGTCTCAGGCTGGATGTTCCAAGTGGAGATCTGAATCATGCAGGAAGATCATCTCAGAGACATCACCTATCCCTCAGGTCTTGTCTCTTTACTTCCTCATCACTGACTGAACTTTACCTCAGGGCACAAAATGAAGTGACTTTCTTTACAGTCAGCAAAGCCTGATTGGATTTGTATTTCTCCCTGTATACCAGTCTATGGGGCTGTTTTGTGTGGTAACTGCATGTTCCGGAATCCAGCTCTCCCTGCAGTTCAGTACAATCTCATCCATTGGCTGTTGTAACTATCCCCCTAATTGGTTTTCCTCTTTTGGCCAATAGGGGCACAAGAGAGGCCACTGAATGAAGAGCTTTGTGCATATCAGCTCACATTACATTACCTCAGTTATATATATATATATATATATATATATATATATATATATATATATATATATATATATATATATATAAACGTGTGAGGCAATCAGGGAGTCTAATGTCACCTTTGCCCTCCATTGCAGCTAATCAAGGAAAGATCAGACAGCTGAGCACTTCTAGCTGACAGCAGAGGAGATCGGTGAATGCTTCCTTGCCATCCTCAAAATCATTGTGGCTGTGGTCCAGGGCTCCATGGAAAAGCAGAAGATCCCAGAAACCAGGTGGGGGTTGGAACTACACTGCCCACACTGTAAAGGTGCCAAGTGAAAAAAACAAATGCAGCTCATGGCTGCTACTGCAATCAAGACCTTGTTTTAAACCCTTCACAATCTGGATGCATGTAGTACAGATATTCCTTGTTTAACGACTTACCTGTTTAGCGATCCCTCTGACTTTCAACCAGCTCTCCTGACCCATGCAGGATGACTGTCTGAACTTATGACCAGCTATCCTGACCTACCCAGGACGTCATGTCATCACTCTGCATCAGCCTCGTTCTCACTCCCAGCCTGCTGTTTTACAGGTATGTACTGCACTGTACTCTGTTCTCCTAAATGCCCCTTCTAGTGTTCTGTAGACAGTATTGTATACTTTTTTTTATGTTTTATGTCTTACTGTAATGTACTCGGTTCTCATTAAGGACTATGAGGCTGGCAAGGAAATTAAAGAAATAGCAAGTGAATTGGAACTTGCACATTCTACCATTTTAACAATCCTAAAGAATAAGGACATAGTGAAAGAGTCAGTAAAAGCATCAACAGGATATCAAGCCATAATAACTAGGCAGCGGAAAGGCCTCATTTATGAAATGGAGAAATTGCTGGCAGTATGAATTGACGACCAAATAGAAAAAAGAGTTGTCCGTGAGATTTTATTGATTCAAACCAAAGCACGCAGTATTTTTGAGAATTTGAAAGTGCACAATGGAGAGGAGTCGACTGAAACATTTACAGTAAGCCATGGGTGGTTTCAAACTCCATAATCGGAGTATGAAAAATTAGTGGTTTAACTATTTGATAAAATCATTGAAAATTTGGCTACTGTAATAGAACAGATATTTAACATGTATGAAACTGGACTTTTTTGGAAAAAAAAATGCCTGAAAGGTCCTACATACACAAAAAAGATAAAACTATGCCCGATTTTAAGGCTTTTAAAGACAGGGCCATGTTGTTGTTGGGAGGAAATGTTGCTGGGTTAAAGTTAAAGCCTCTCCTCATCTATCGTTCACAGAACCTGTGTGCATTGAAGCAGGTTAGTAAGCATTAGGGATGAGCCGAACCCCCCCCCCCCGGTTTGGTTCGCACCAGAACTTTCGAACGGACCCCAAATTCGTACAAACTTTAGAACCCCATTGAAGTCTATGGGACTCGAACGTTCGAAATTAAAAGTGCTAATTTTAACAGCTAATATGCAAGATGCTGTCCTAAAAAGGGTTTGGGGACCTGGCTCCTGCCCCAGGGGACATGGGTCAATGCCTAAAATGTTTTTAAAAATGGCCGTTTTGGCGGGAGCACTGATTTTAATGACGATTAAAGTGAAAAAAAAGTGAAATATTCCTTTAAATATCGTGCCTGGGGGGTGTCTGTAGTATGCCTGTGAAGTGTCACGTGTTTCCCGTGTTTAGAACAGTCCCTGCACAAAATTACATTTAACGGAAATAACATCATTTAAAACTGCTTGCGGTTTTAATGTTATATCTGGTTCCTGCAATATGGTTGAAAATCATTGAGAAAAATGGCATGGGTAGCCCTCCCTGCCCATTACCAGCCCCTTTGGGTCTTGTACGCATATTAAGGGGAACCCCGTACCCATAATAAAAAAAGGAAATGCGTGTGGCCCCCAGGCCCTATATACTCAGAACAGCAGTATACAGGTGGTGCAAACAAGACAGGGACTGTGTAGGTTTGTTGTGTTAAGTTGAATCTGTTTGTAATTTTCAACTGGTACATTTTTAAAGTGTAGCTCCAGTCAAAAAAACAATTTTTAAGCTTTTTGGAAAACATAGGGAAGGGTTATCACCCCTGTATAATTTGTTTTGTCGTACATCTTTTTTCATCTCACTTGCTGTTGTCTCCTTCCATTTGCAAGTAGGAGATGTTTGTAAGTTGGATGTTTGAAAGTAGGGGCCTGCCCTATATCCTCTGCAGAAATGGCGGAACAAGGTGTTGGTTTTGCTACAACATTGTAAGCCCTCAAAGTGACTCTTGGTGGGCACTGGAGCGCCCTGCTGTGAATGATTATATCAAGAATTGTAATTACATGCCATTGTTGAACAGTGGTAGAAAAATTGACCTTTGGTGGTTGTGGTGCTGGTGCCACAACACTATAAGTCCTCACAGTTACTCTGGGTGGGCACAGGAACGGGCCCTCCTGTGAAATATTATATCAAGAATTGTAATTACCGTATATACTCGAGTATAGGCCGACCCGAGTATAAGCCGAGGCCCCCAATTTACCCCCAAAAAACTGGAAAACTTATTGACTCGTGTATAAGCCGAGGGTGAGACATGGCTGTCCATCCCTGTGTGTCCGTCCATCCCTGTGTGTGTGTCCGTCCATCCATCCCTGTGTGTGTGTCCATCCATCCATCCATCCCTGTGTGTGTATCCATCCATCCATCCATCCCTGTGTGTGTGTGTGTGTGTGTGTGTATCCATCCATCCATCCATCCATCCCTGTGTGTGTGTGTGTGTGTGTGTGTATCCATCCATCCATCCATCCATCCATCCCTGTGTGTGTGTGTGTGTGTATCCATCCATCCATCCGTGTGTGTGTGTGTGTGTGTGTGTGTGTGTGTGTGTGTGTGTGTGTGTGTGTGTGTGTGTGTGTGTCCGTGCAGCCTTGTGTGTGTGTCCAGCCTACCTGTGTCCCAAGCCTCCGTCCCGAGCCGCCGTCGTCCCGAGCCTCCTCCGTCCCGTGCCGTGCCTCCTCCGTCCCGTGCCGTGCCTCCCCCGTGCCGTGCCTCCTCCGTCCCGTGTCTCCTCCGTCCCGTGCCGTGCCGTGCCTCCTCCGTCCCGTGCCGATGGATCGCCGCTCTTCTCGGCGGCCATTCTACAATTCAAAATTCCGCCTCCGCCTGTGATAGGCGGAACACTCAATTTCCCAGCAGCCTGTGTTCCGCCTATCACAGACATCCTCTCATACTCGTCCGTAGTATGAGAATGAGCGGATGTCCGTGATAGGCGGAACACTGACTGCTGGGAAATTCAGTGTTCCGCCTATCACAGGCGGAGGCGGAGAAGGAGGCGCGGCTTTTGAAAATTAATGTCCGCCGTCTGTCTGCTCGATACGCTGATCGAGCAGTCAGACAGCGGCGACTCGAGTATAAGCCGAGGGGGCACTTTCAGCCTCAAAAAAAGAGGCTGAAAATCTCGGCTTATACTCGAGTATATACGGTACATGTCCATGTTAAACAGGGGCAGAAAAATTGGGCCTTAGGCACTGGTGCTGGTGCCACCACACTGCAACCTCTCCCATTTACTCTAGTTTTAGTGCAGGAATTAGCCCTGCTGCAAAGCATTGCATCAAAAATTTTAATTAAATGCCCCTGTTAAACAGGGGCAGAAAAATTGGGCTGATGGCATCACCCAGAACCAGAAATGTTCTTCCAACATATCAGCGGAGGAGGAAGAGGATAGACAATCAACATAACAGGACAGTCACTCAGCATCCGCATAGGCAGTCTTGAAGGGATGTGATATTTCCAAAAAAATTATTCGGTTACATCATCTTCAGGTGCTTGGTAGCTGTGGGTGATCCAAGACTGATTCATCTTGATGAAGGTCAGTCGATCAACTGATTCGGTGGACAGGCGCACCCTATGATCGGTAACAAAGCCACCAGCAGCACTGAAGGTGCGTTCCAAAAGAACGCTGGATGCAGGACAGGCCAGTAGCTCAATTGCATACTGTACAAGCTCTGGCCAGTGATCCATCCTCAAGACCCAGTAAGCCAGAGGAGTTTCGGTGGGAAAGGTGTCCAAGTCTGACCTTGCCCCTAGGTATTCCTGCACCATGTAAATCAGACGCTGGCGATGGTTGCTGGGTTGCTGGGTTGCCGATCATACCTTGGGGCTGCAGGCTAAAAAATTGTCCGAAAGCATCAGTCAGACGGCGACCTTCTCCACCGCTCCTTCTGACCGATGCCTCAGCAACACGTTGTCCAGGACCAGTCTCTGGGAACGCGTTGCACAGACCTTTCTGCAAGGCCTCCCGGAGATGTCTCATCCTCTGCTCCCTCTGCGATGGCAAGATAAGGTCGGCAACCTTACCCTTGTACCGTGGATCAAGGAGAGTGGCCAGCCAGTAATGGTCCCTCTCCTTGATCCGAAAAATATGAGGATCCTTCCGCAGGCTTTGCAGGATCAGGGAGGCCATGCAGCGTAGGTTAGCTGAGGCATTCGGTCCGGAGTCCTCTGGGTCACTAAGGACAACATGATCCGCAGCTACCTCCTCCCAGCCAAGTACAAGTCCACGGGTTTCTTGGGACTGTAAATCATCCCTACAAGACTGCTGCTGCTGCTGATGCTGAGTGCCAGCCTCCACCTTCATGCTGACACAATCATCCTCCTCCTCCTCTTCCTCCTCCTCATCCTCTTCCTGTGTGATGGGTGGCACAGCAGGAACACTGTCTGGATAAAGGGGGCCTTGAGAGGCAAGGAAGTCCTCCTCTTCCTGCCTCTGTTCTGCCTCGAGTGCCCTGTCCATTATTCCACACAGCGTATGCTTCAAGAGGTGGACAAGAGGTACAGTGTCACTGATGCATGCACTGTCACTGCATCCTTGTGGCCTCCTCAAATGGTGACAGGACAGTGCATGCATCCCTGATCATGCCCCACTGGCGTGGTGAGAAAAAACCGAGCTCCCCTGACCCTGTCCTGGTGCCATAGTCACACAGGTGCTCATTGATGGCCCTCTGCTGCGTGTTCAGCCGCTGCAGCATGACCAACGTTAAATTCCACCTGGTGGGCATGTCACATATAAGGCGGTTCTTGGGCAGGTTCAACTCCTTTTGGAGCTCAGTCAGCCGAGCACAGGCATTAAATGATCGTCGGAAATGCACACAGACTTTCCTGGCCTGCTTCAGGACATCCTGTAAGCCTGGGTACCTGCCCAAGAACCGCTGCACCACCAGGTTAAGTTTGTGAGCTACACAGGGCACATGGGTCAGATGTCCCTGTTGGAGGGCGGAGAGGAGGTTGGTGCCATTGTCGCAAACCACCATTCCTGGCTTAAGCTGGCATGGCATCAACCACCTCTCGGCCTGCCCCTGCAGAGCTGATAAAGCATTCGCCCCAGTGTGGCTCCTGTCCCCCCAAAAAAACAGCGCAAGGACCGCATGGCATCGTTTTACCTGCGTACTTGCGTAGCCCCTGGAATGCCTACGGAGCACTGCTGGTTCTGAGGACAGAGCACTGGAAGAGGCCATGGAGGAAGAAGAAGAGGAGGGGGTGGAGGAGAGAGGTGTGTCACAACCAATAGTAGCATTTTGGAGGCGTGGTGGCGCAACAACCTCTAACACTACTGCACCTTGTCCTGCATCCTTCCCAGCTGCCAGAAGAGTGACCCAATGGGCCGTGAAAGACAGGTAACGTCCCTGTCCATGCCTGCTGGACCATGAGTCAGTGGTAATATGCACCTTACGGCTGACTGCCCTGTCCAGCGAGGCAAGGACATTGCCTTCCACATGCCGGTATAGAGCTGGAATCGCCTTCCGTGAGAAAAAGTGGGGTTTGGGGACCTGTCAATGAGGAACCGCACATTGTACAAACTCACGGAAGGGGGCCGAGTCTACCAACTGAAAAGGCAGCAGTTGAAGTGCTAGCAATTTAGCCAAGCTAGCATTCAACCGCTGGGCATGTGGATGGCTGGGAGTGAACTTCTTTCGCTGGTCCAGCAGCTGGGGCAGGGACATTTGCCTGCTATAATCGGACGTGGGTGTACTGCTAGCAGAGTACCCGGAAGCACTTGGCTGTGACACACCTAATTCTACACCTTCATTCCTCTCAGAGCAGGTTTCAGAGAGGACTGAAGGTCTAGTGGGGTTGGAGATCCCAGCTGATGAGGAGCAAGGAGAGGTCCGCTTTGTTCTTTGGTGTGGTTCTTTGAGGTACGCTTGCCAACGAGCTGCATGGCAGGTCAACATATGTCTCGTCAAGCATGTGGTGCCCAAGCGGCTGATGTTTTGGCCCCGCGAGATACGCTTGAGACATATGTTGCAAATAGCAGCGGTGCGACCTGATGCACTCGTCTGAAAAAAGGCCCACACCAAAGAACTTTTAGAATAATGCGCAGAGGCAGCGCCCTGCACAGGCGGAGCTCTGCGGTGTGATTCAGTCGGTGTGCTGCCCCTAAGCTGGCCCCCGGAGGGCATCCTGCCTCGTTGGACATGTTCCTCCTCCTCCTCCTCCTCCTCTTTCCTACCAGGCACCCACGTGGAGTCAGTGCTCTCATCATCCCCTCCCTCTTCATCGCTGGAGCAAACCTGGCAGTATGCTGCAGCTTGTGGAACATGACTGCCAGATTGCTGACCTTCTTGAGCATCCCCTCTCTCTGCATTCACGCTACTGCCTTCCTCTAGCTGAGTATCATAATCAGAGCCTACAAAACACTGGGCATCCTCCTGGAGCATGTACCCAACACTGTGCTCAAAGAGTTCAGGAGACTCCTCAGGAGGACGTGGTGGGTCTAGGGAAGGAGTCACTGATGATGACATTGAGAGGAGGGAAGACGATGCGTTGGCAGTTGCTTTGCTAGTACCCTGAGACTGGGTGAGAGAGGATGAGGAGGATGAAGAGGGCTTGGTCATCCACTCTACCAAGTCGTTGGCATGTTGCGGCTCAACATGTCCAGCTGCCGAAAAGAAGGACAAGCGTGTCCCATGGCCACGAGCTGATGATGACGATGCACCGCGTCCACGACCAGCACTGTTGTCTCTAGACACAGAGCCTGCTTGCCCTCTTTTATCGGCCCGCGCCTGTCTGCCTTCCAGACATGGTAATGGCCTGAAAGGAGTTGGGAAAAACAGCAATTGGGTAGTGTATATTGTGCTGGAGGCACACACAACTTCCAATAACTCCTGCAGATGGCAGATGGCTCAAATAGAGAAGAGCTATGTAGGTGGATATAGCGGTGTATACTGGGTTCAGAGCACGCAGACAGCACGCACAAGCTCCTACCGCTGACTGCAAGCTCTATTTAAAACGAGCAAGATAGTTTGCTATATAGGTGGATATAGCGGTGTGTACTGGGTTCAGAGCACGCAGACAGCACGCACAAGCTCCTACCGCTGACTGCAAGCTCTATTTAAAACGACCAAGATAGTTTGCTATATAGGTGGATATAGCGGTGTATACTGGGTTCAGAGCAAGCAGACAGCACGCACAAGCTCCTACCGCTGACTGCAAGCTCTATTTAAAACGAGTAAGATAGTTTGCTATATAGGTGGATATAGCGGTGTGTACTGGGTTCAGAGCACGCAGACAGCACGTACAAGCTCCTACCGCTGACTGCAAGCTCTATTTAAAACGAGCCAGATAGTTTGCTATATAGGTGGATATAGCGGTGTGTACTGGGTTCAGAGCACGCAGACAGCACGTACAAGCTCCTACCGCTGACTGCAAGCTCTATTTAAAACGAGCCAGATAGTTTGCTATATAGGTGGATATGGCGGTGTATACTGGGTTCAGAGCACGCAGACAGCACGCACAAGCTCCTACCGCTGACTGCAAGCTCTATTTAAAACGAGCAAGATAGTTTGCTATATAGGTGGATATGGCGGTGTGTACTGAGTTCAGAGCACGCAGACAGCACGCACAAGCTCCTACCGCTGACTGCAAGCTCTATTTAAAACTAGCAAGATAGTTTGCTATATAGGTGGATATAGCGGTGTGTTCTGGGTTCCGAGCACGCAGACAGCACGCACAAGCTTCTACCGCTGACTGCAAGCTCTATTTAAAACGAGCAAGATAGTTTGCTATATAGGTGGATATTTTTATTTATTTTTTTAAACATTTTATTGAAGTTTACATATCAATACAGGAGATCAAACCAGAACATAGTCAGTAGTCATAGGTTTGGTTACATTTGTTATAATATAAAGGCGGACGCAGCCGCTATCAAACGATTGGTAACCTTCAAGATACTATGCGACTCCTAAAGAGGAACAATATAGTAAGAGAAGATATGATAAAATACTATAAACCATAATATGGTAAGCTATCTCGCTTCCTAGACACCAAAGGTGGTCTACCGAATCTCAGAGTTTGTTCTGGGTGAAATAATTGTATCTGCTAAGCTATTTGTTATAAGTATAGACAGAGGGGATTAATGACTAATGAAGATAGTGATCTCTAGGTGTGAAGAGATCATGGAGTTAAAAAAATTTGTAGAGTATGCAGGAGAATTTGCACAAATCATTATTAGATAAGACTCAAAGAACTCTAAGAATCAACGGTGAGAAATGACTCCTATTCAGGGGGTATAACCCCATGAAAGGGGTCCGCTCCTTATTTCATGCAGTCAAACCTGCATGAGTCGTTTATATGGATCAGTGGTCTTAAAATGAATCCAACAAGCCCATGTGGTCGTGAATTTCGAAGGAGTATCATTAGCTTGGTGGATCAAGTCTTCCATTGTCATAATAACGTTAATGTGATTAAACCAGTCCCGGAGTAAAGGGGGGTCAGTGGAGCGCCATTTGCGTGGGATGCATGTCCTGGCAGCATTAACCATGTGCATGGCCAGAGACTTATAGTAAGAGTGGGTGGACTTATCGGAGGGATGCAGTAAAAATTGGGCCGGAGTTTTGTCCAGATGGTAAGTAGTGACCTCTGCTATCATTTTGTGCACTTCCGACCAATATGTTTGTATGATGGGGCATGTCCACCAAATATGAATGAATGTTCCTACTGCCGTGTTGCATCTCCAGCACATCTGGGAATTGGAGGGGTTAATTATGTGGAGTTTGTGGGGCGTAAGGTACCATCTGGATGCTATTTTAAAGGCAGTCTCTTGTGTATTAGCGTTGACCGATCCCTTATGGACATACCTGTAAATATTATCCCAGTCAATATCAGTAACTTCCACTTGGAGGTCGTTAGACCACTGTTGCTGTGTGTGGAGGTTTAGCTTATCACAATCGTGAAATAGTAGAGGATAAGTGTATGAGATTAAATGGCGCTGGGGTTCTTCCTTGGAGCATAGCTCTTCGAAGGTAGTCAAGGCTCTGGACCAATGCGGTCTGAATTTGTGGTTAAGTAGAAAATGACGGATCTGCAGGTATGCCCATATAGGAAAGGTCTCTTGTGCTGTAAGGAATGCCAGATCCTCCCTAGAGAGGAGTGTATCGATACGGAAAAAATGTGTTGCTCTAACTGTAGTATACGGCCATCCCGACGTCGGAAAGGACGAATGCGTGCCTGGGGCAAAATCTGGGTTACCCCTAAGAGGGGTCAGTGGACCATTCGTGGAGGAAATATTGTGGTGGATACTAGCCCAACGGAAAGAGTGCAGCGTTGAAGCTATCAGAGGGTGGGTCTTATATGTTCGAGATTGGTAGGTATAGTTGAGCCATGGAAGAGAGGTCAATGTATCGGGGGAGAGGGCCTGTTCAAGACGAACCCAGTCTTTAAGTGGGGCATGAATATGCCAATCGATTATCCTAGTAAGGTGGCAAGCCACCTGGTATTTGTGGATATCCGGGAGACCAGTTCCTCCCTTCAGTTTTGGTAAAGTTAGTTTAAGGAAGTTCAGACGGGGGCGGCTTTTGTTCCATACGAAGTGTGTACATAATTTGCGATATGTGGAAAAGAAGATAGGAGGAAGTTTTATTGGGATAGTCTGCATTAGATACAGAATACGTGGGAGAATATTCATTTTGATTATGGCAATTCTGCCAAACCAGGAAAATCGCTCCGGGGACCACTTCTGCAGATCAGAACTAATCTTCTTCAGCAAAGGGGCATAGTTTAAGGAGTACAGGTCTGATAAGGAAGCTGGAAGTTGAATTCCTAAGTAAGTAATCGCTGTATCTTTCCACTGGAAAGGGAAGTTGGTACGGCATAAAGAGCATAATGGTTTGGGTAAGGATATATTTAGGGCACTGGATTTGTCAAAGTTTATCTGTAAATTTGAAAGAGTCCTAAAGTCGGTGAAGTCTTGTAGCAGGTTGGGAATAGTAGTTAGGGGGGCAGACAGGAAGAGGAGAATATCGTCTGCAAACGCTGCAACCTTGTACGTGCGATTCTGAATGTCTATTCCTCTAATGTTGGGGTTGGCTCTGAGCCTTCTCAAGAGGGGTTCTAGCGTTAATATAAAAATCAAGGGAGACAAGGGGCACCCCTGGCGTGTACCATTCGATATGGAGAAGGTGTCCGACAGATGGCCATTCACCCTAACCTTTGCCATTGGGACTGAGTAAAGAGCTAGTATCGAATTCAACAATCTAGGAGGTAAATGTATAGCTGTAAGTACTTCAGACATATAGTCCCAGGCCACTCTGTCGAACGCCTTCTCCGCATCCAGTGACAGCATAAAACCAGGCGTCTTAGAAACTGAAAGCCAATGGCCGACATTTAGCGCTTTAAGGGTATTGTCCCTTGCCTCCCTGCCTGGTATGAACCCGACCTGGTCAAGACTGATGAGCTGAGGCAAGAGTGGTAAAATTCTATTTGCCAATGCTTTGGCATACCACTTAAGGTCCACATTTAATAGGGAAATAGGTCTGTAGTTCGTCACTACTAAGGGGTCCCTGCCTGGTTTTGGTAGGACCGTAATATGTGCTTGCAAAAATTCTGCTGGGGGAGGAGTGGGTTCAGAGAGCGAGCGGAATGCCGTAAGAAAGTGTGGCAAAAGGATGTCTGCAAACGTTTTGTAATAGGCCACTGTGAGGCCATCAGGGCCCGGGCTCTTACCCGGTTTGAGCTGCTTAAGTGCAGCAGCAATTTCTTCCGTCGTTAAGGGGGAGTCTAATTCTTGAGCAGTGACATCTGAGATGGGAGTGGGGCTATATTGGTGTAGGAATTCCTTAATTTTATCTCGTCTTAACGCTGATTGGTTTTCAGTCGGGGCCGTTTGGGAGAGGTTATAGAGTTTGGTGTAATATTGAACGAATTGATTGGCAATATCGTCAGATTTATGCATTCGTTTTCCGTTTGTGTCAGTCAAAGAATGGATAGTATTGGAGGCCCTTCTGGTTTGAATCGCTCTAGCCAGCAGCTTGCTAGTTTTATTGCCATATTCGTAAAATTATTTTTTGTAGAGGATATACTTGCGTTTGGTTTGTTTATCTAGAAGTTCTAGGAGTTTCGCACGAGCATCCGTAAGCTCCTTAAGCGTAGCTCTAGCTTGGGAATGCTTGTGGGCTGACTCAAGTCTCCTAATTTGGGCAGTAAGGTCTGTATACAGCTTCTTCCTGTCGCGGTTGCTTTTGGCCTTTATTACTATTAGTATTCCCCTAATGACACATTTGTGCGATGCCCAGTTATTCAGAGGGGAAGTGTCTTCAGCTTTATTTTCGTTAAAAAAATGTTTCAACTGGGTAGTGAGTTCTGTCAGGACGGATGGGTCGGTGAGTAGAGAGGAGTCAAGTCTCCATATCGGGGTAGAAGATTTAGTCATTGGGAATTGTAGTGTAATCGAGATTGGGTGGTGGTCCGATAGGACCATCGGGTCTATAGATGCCTTTTGTAGTAACGGGAGATCCTTCTGTGTCAGGAATAAGAAGTTAATGCGTGAATATCTATCGTGGGGGGCTGAATAATAGGTATAGTCTTTGCAGTCTGGGTTTAAAGTGCGCCAGGTATCGTGAAGCAGGACAGTAGTTAGAGAGGAGTTAATAGTCTTCAAGGCTCTATATGGGAGAGAGGACGTGCCGGAGGACGTGTCAAGGATGGGTACAAAAGGGACATTAAAATCTCCTCCTAGGATCACAATTCCTTCCTGAAAGGAGATTAGTGAAGTCGTTATATCCTTAAAAAAAACAACCTGTTGAGTGTTTGGGGCATATAAGTTAACCAAGGTAATTGTCGTGCCAGCATATTGACCTTTAAGGACAATGAATCTGCCGTTAGCATCTATCAGTTGATCGGTGAGTTGGAAGGGGCAGTTTTTGTGAAACAATATAGATACGCCTTTCGATTTCGTTAAGGGGGACATTGCATGAAAGGCTATGGGGTATCGGTTATCGCGAAGTTTCGGGACTGAGTTCGTCTTGAAGTGGGTTTCTTGCAGGAAAATAATGCGGTCCACTCTGCCTCCAAGGACCCCTAGTCCGGGCAATTGGAATTAGCTGTGGCGCTAATATGAGGTTGCCTAAATGTTGGTCAGAGAATAATACCAATGCTGCAACGTTCCATCTGATATAGGAAGGAGGTCTGTTTGAAGCCAGCAGCGCATTAGTATGTCATCAAGCCGGCTTGGGTTCTCATATTAAGGTAATGAGAGGGCCGTCCGAAGGGATTGCAGATGCTGGGTGGTCCTTATAGAGTCCAAATACTTGAAATACGAACGGTGCTGTGATCGGCATAAAAGTTCTTGGTCCATATCGGCGGAGGTGGGATCAAAGAGGAGTGCTGCCCGTCTCTCATAGCAGAGAGTCATTACTGCCAGAAGCAAGCCAATGTAACCGGGAGATAGTACGAAAGACTAGTGGACAATGCATACTCAGCATGGGAAATAGGGTATAGTCGGGAGTCTTAATGTAAAAGCAGAACGGAGTGATGTCAGTCAAAAACAGGTGTAACTTGGAAGTCAGACAATGGTAGTAAATAAGGAGGATTTACCGGCTTAGCGATCCCTGCGTGCTCTCCTTGGTATCGGTGCCGCTGTCGGGCTCGCGGGTGGGTGTCGAATGCGAGATCCCCCTCCTGGTCTGTCCATAGATGGAGACCTGCGCCTCCGCGAATTCGGGGTCTGGAGCTCCATGCGCTCATAATCCGGGTAGCCACCGCCATGGAACGGGATCTGGAAGTCAGCATACCAGTTCGGTAGATCTACGTATGGGATGTCCAGCGCGCGGCAAAACGAATCCAGCTCCTCCGGGACCCTTAAAGTGGCAGTGCGTCCTTGGTGAGTGGCTTGAAGGGCGAACGGGAACCGCCAACGGTATCGTATGTCCCTGTTTTTCAAGATTTCCAACAGCGGACGGAGGTCCCTCCTGTGTCTCAGCGTAATCGCTGATAAATCTTGATAAATGTGTATAGGGTGATCCTCGTACGTTAGCCGTGGTTGGTCTCGGACCTTCTTGAGAACATCCTCTTTGACCGTAAAGTCATCAATGTGGCATATGACATCCCTCGGCGGGTCTGCCTCCTTGCCCTTGGGCCGAAGCGCCCTATGTATGCGCTCCATAGCGATGACAGTCTGCTGGGGTCTCTCAAGGAGTTGGTTAAAAATGGATGTTACTGTGGGTATCAACTGTTCCTGGTCAATCGATTCAGGCAGGCCGCGTACTCTAAGATTGTGCCTGCGGCCTCTGTTATCCTCGACATGCCGCTGAAGGTCGCGGAGTTGCATAGTGTGGGTATCTACTCGGCGCTCGGTCCTGTGGATAGCCTGTTGGTGTTGTGAGGCTTGAGTTTCAACCGCATGCACTCGGCCCGATATCTCGTGCAATTCGCGGCGGAGGTCTGATATAGCGGCTGTAAGCGTATCCTTGATGTCAGTCGCTACCGCCCTCAGATCCTGTAAGCTAGGGTGTTGATGTTGTGGCGGGCGAGTGACTCCTGGCACCGGTGGTGGGTCTGTAGGGGTGAGCGTGATCCCGATATGGCCGCAGGCGGGAGAATTCGCCGCCATGTTGGATCTTTGGCTCCTGAAAAGTTCCGGGATAGTTGGTGATGTGCGGGCGCCCAGGTCTCTCGGAGAGCGGGAGCGAGATGCTGATCGGCTCCGGGAGGACGTGCCCATGATCTGAGCGGTAGAATGCTATCAGGGTCCCCGTTAGCAGGAGTTCAGGCCACAGGCTAGACGGAGCTCGGGAGTTAAGCAGCCATCTTCATCCAAGGCAAGCCACGCCCCCCGGTGGATATTTTTTTAATGATTTTCTGCTACCAAAACATACAAGAAATCAAAACTTTACAAAAACAACATCAGTTACATTCCACTCATAACATAATCATATCACTTGGAATCACAACATCTGTGGAACTGTACAATTATATTTACATATCTTCAACACACTCATCCCCTGAGGAAAAATCTAGAAGATGAGCTTCACCCCTGTTGCTAGGCCCTGGTGAGGACCTAGACTCCACTTCAGGTAGTGGGACCCTTTTCTTCTTCTTTTTACTATGCTTCTTCTTGACCGTTACCCAGGTTACCTCACCTTCCTCATCTGATAACTCTTTAGGACGCTTCTGAGCGCCCTTTACTGACACCTCCATCTCCTCCTCCCCGGTCTGGCTCTCACCCGCTGAGGAATCAGACGAGGAGGTGGCAGCTAAGTGACCACCAGATCGCTGCCTCCGAGGAAGGGGAGAGGGACCAGGAACTGGGGGACAAGCATGGGCGTCCGCAGAACTTTTTCCAAGGTGGGGCATCATTTTAAGGCCGCTCATGCTCCGCCCCTTTTTGACAATCTCATGAAAATCTTTCCACTGGTAATACATTTGTGTTATATAAGAGATAATTCATCTTCACTTTGTATTGGGAGTGACTCTGGTGGCTGTATTCCAGGCCCATATAGCCTAGAGAATCTACATCTGTTTACATTGCAATACATCTGTTGTGGTCATATATTGATCTCATACTGTCACTGTATTGGCTGTTTTCATCAAGATAAAAATAGGGAAACAACAGATGTATTGCAATGTAAAGAGATGTACATTCTCTAGGCTATATGGGCCTGGTACCCAGCCACCTGAGTAACCTTGCGGACGCCCATGCTTTCAAAAACCAGCCCTGGAAAAATGTCATACCAGCCCAACAGCATTATTATACCAGCCCAACAGCATTATTATACCAGCCTCACAGCATTATTATACCAGCCCAACAGCATTATTATACCAGCCCAACAGCATTATTATACCAGCCTCACAGCATTATTATACCAGCCCAACAGCATTATTATACCAGCCTCACAGCATTATTATACCAGCCCAACAGCATTATTATACCAGCCCAACAGCATTATTATACCAGCCCAACAGCATTATTATACCAGCCTCACAGCATTATTATACCAGCTCAACAGCATTATTATACCAGCCCAACAGCATTATTATACCAGCCCAACAGCATTATTATACCAGCCCAACAGCATTATTATACCAGCCTCACAGCATTATTCTACCAGCCCAACAGCATTATTATACCAGCCCAACAGCATTATTATACCAGCCCAACAGCATAACGGCATTATTTTCTTGTTCATGAAAGGAAAACCATACATTTTACCAGTTAATAGTGGTAAGTGATCAATCATCAAGGGGGACCCCTAGGAACTCAGAAGATGGGGGGGGGACCACCTTCTGCAGAAAGAATACTCGAAGGTAAGGGGGGTGGGTTACTAATATAAGGAGGAAACCCTTTATATCAGTGCCCCTTACATTATCGTATTCACCCCCCCCCCCCCCCCCCGTCTGGCCTGGCGGTGCTTTCACTGACCTCCTCTCAGGTGCACTGTGCAGGGCTCAGTCAGTCGGCTCCAGCTTGGTGGCTCTGGTTTTATCCTATAGTCTCCTGTCCACAGTCCACACAAGTCTGACTTCTCCCATGACCCCCATCCCAGCGGCGCTCCCACTCTTGACTCCTCTCCAGACTCCCTTAGAGACTGCAGACATGCTACAGGAGATGGACAGAGACTGCAGACTTGATGCAAGAGTTGAATGCAGCCTCACCAGTGCCCACCAAATGTAGCCTCACTGTGCCCACCAAATGCAGCTTTACTGTGCCCACCAAATGCAGCCTCACTGTGCCCACCAAATGCAGCCTCACTGTGCCCACCAAATGCAGCCTCACTGTGCCCATCAAATGCAGCCTCACTGTGCCCACCAAATGCAGCTTTACTGTGCCCACCAAATGCAGCCTCACTGTGCCCACCAAATGCAGCTTTACTGTGCCCATCATTGCAGCCCCTCCTGTGCCCCATGTCCCAGTCTGCAGTCCCTGTCTGTGGGAAGGTGTGTTGTTGATGCTTGGTACGGTACCTTGCATGCCAGCAGGATATCCATGATGGGCAGCAGCAGGCAGGGTCTGTTCTCGTTTTGGATGGGGACGGTGCTCCTTCCAGAGAATCTGTCTGCTGTGGGATGGAGTGGTCCCTGGCCACCTGCACCTTCAGCCATCCTCATTTTCCGGCCCCAATCAGCCTGTCCTCTGGTCCTGGGGAAGTGGAGAGCACTGGGTGGGAGTTGGAGAGAAGGGGGAGCGTACTAGAGAGTAGAGAGTACTGGCGGGGTTGGAGAACACATGGGTGGGGGCAAAGAGCGAGGAGGAGTGGAGATCACAGGGGTGGGGAGCAAAGAGCGCTGGGGGGCCTATAAGAACAGGGGTAGAGAGCACGGTAGGTGTGGGGCGGTGAAGAGCACTGGGAGGGCAGAAAAACAGGGGTGGAGAGCATGGGGGCTGGAGAGTACTGGGGGGGTACAAGCTGGGGGGAGTGGAGAGCACCAGTGGGGGCCAGAAAGAACAGGGGTGGAAAGCACTGGGGACTGGAGAGCACTATGGGGGAGTGGAGAGCACATGGGTGGGGGCAAAATGCAGGGGTGGAGAGCACAGAGGGTAGAGAGCACTGGGGGGGGGGGCTGGAGAGCACCAGGGGGGCATAAAGGACAGGGGTGGGGAGAATGGGGGCCTGTAGAGCACTGGGGTGGGGGCTGGAGAGTGATGGGGAGAGCTGAAGAGCACTGGGGGGGAAAGAACAGGGAGGAGAGCAGTGGGGGGGAGTGGAGAGCATAGGGGGGGAGAAAGAACAGGCGGGGGGTGAACAGAGGGGAGAGCACTGGAGGGTGTGGAGAGCACTGGGGGGGGAGAGCACTGGGGAGGAGAGCAGTGGGAGAGCACAGAGGGGAGAGAACTGGGGGGAGTGGAGAGCACTGTGGGGGGAGCGCACTGTGGGGAGTGGAGAGCACTGGGGGGGGAACAGGGGGGAACGGGGGAGAGCACTGGGATGGTGGCTAGAGAAGGATGGGGAGAGCTGGAGAGCAGGGGGGGCAGGAGAGTGTGGTGCGGTGAAGAGCACTGGGGGAGCAGAAAAACAGGGGTGGAGAGCACAGGGGCTGGAGAGTACTGGGGGGTACAAAGAGCAGGGGGGAGTAAAGAGCACCAGTGGGGGCAAGAAAGAACAGGGATGGAAAGCACTGGGGACTGGAGAGCACTGGTAGGGTTGGAGAGCACATGGGTGGGGGCAGAATGTAGGGGGAGTGGAGAGTGCTGGGGGGAGCCAAAAATAACGGGTGGAGAGCACTGGGGGGGGGGGGGCTGGAGAGCACCAGGGGGGGCAGAAAGAACAGGGGTGGGGAGAATGGGGGGGCTGGAGAGCACTGGGGTGGGGGCTGGAGAGTGATGGGGAGAGCTGAAGAGCACTGGGGGGGAGCACTGGGGGGAGTGGAAAGAAGAGGGGGGAGAAAGAACAGGGGGAGAGCACTGGAGGGCGTGGAGAGCACTGGGGGGAAAGAACAGGGGGTGAGCACGGAGGGGAGAGGACTGGGGGGGCGGAGAGTGCTGTGGGGGGGGCGGGGGGAGCACTGGGGGAAGTGGAGAGCATTGGGCGTGGGGAACAGGGGGGTGAGCACTGGGGGGACAGGGGGGGAGCACTGGGATGGTGGCTAGAGAAGGATGGGGAGAGCTGGAGAATTGGTGGGGCAGCAAGAACAGGGGAGGAGAAAACTATGAGGGGGGCAGGAGAGTGTGGTGGGTGAGAGAGGGGGGAGGCAGGAGAGTGTGGTGGTGGAGGAGAGCACGGGGGGGGGGCAGGAGAGTGTGGTGGTGGAGGAGAGCAATGGGGGGGCAGGAGAGAGTGGTGGTGGAGGAGAGCACTGGGGGGGCAGGAGAGTGCGGTGGTGGAGGATAGCACTGGGGGGACAGGAGAGTGTGGTGGTGGAGGAGAGCACTGGGGGGGGCAGGAGAGTGTAGTGGTGGAGAAGAGCACTGGGGGGGGGGGCAGGAGAGTGGGGTGGGGAGGAGAGCACTGGGGGGGGCAGGAGAGTGTGGTGGGGAGGAGAGCACTGGGGGGGCAGGAGAGTGGTGGTGGAGGAGAGCACTGGGGGGGGCAGGAGAGTGTGGTGGTGGAGGAGAGCACTGGGGGGACAGGAGAGTGTGGTGGGGAGGAGAGCATTGGGGGGACGGACAGGAGAGTGTAGTGGTGGAGCAGAGCACGGGGGGGGCAGGAGAGTGTAGTGGTGGAGGAGAGCACTGGGGGGGGACAGGAGAGTGTGGTGGTGGAGGAGAGCACTGGGGGGGGGGGCAGGAGAGTGTGGTGGGGAGGAGAGCACTGGGGGGGGCAGGAGATTGTGGTGGTGAGGAGAGCACTGGGGGGGACAGGAGAGTGTGGTGGTGGAGGAGAGCACTGGGGGGGGCAGGAGAGTGTGGTGGGGAGGAGAGCACTGGGGGGGGGGCAGGAGAGTGTGGTGGTGGAGGAGAGCACTGGGGGGGGGCAGGAGAGTGTGGTGGGGAGGAGAGCACTGGGGGGGCAGCAGAGTGTGGTGGTGAGGAGAGCACTGGGGGGGACAGGAGAGTGTGGTGGTGGAGGAGAGCACAGGGGGGACAGGAGAGTGTGGTGGTGGAGGAGAGCACTGGGGGGGGGGGGGCAGGAGAGTGTGGTGGTGGAGGAGAGCACTGGGGGGGGGCAGGAGAGTGTGGTGGGGAGGAGAGCACTGGGGGGGGAGGGGGCAGGAGAGTGTGGTGGGGAGGAGAGCACTGGGGGGGCAGGGAGCACAAGGTGAACTGGGGACAGTAAAATAAGTTGGATACCCCCCCCCCGATCCTCCTATCCAGGCACTGTGGCACATAGGGCGTGCTGTACCTGCAGCATCTCCTTCTCTTGATCATAGTGCTGGATGGCTCTGTGTACTGCGACCGCTCTGTAACATGCCCCCCCCCCCCAGACCGGCTCATGTGATAGGTGGAACGTTGATTCTCTTTACTATCACAGGAGTCGGTCTGAGGGGGCGGGGCCATGTTATAGAGCGGCCGCAGTAAACAGAGCCAGCCAGTGCTCTGATCCATAGGAGTCGGAGAGGGCGGAGGATGCAGCCGCCAGTGGACAAAAAAAGGAAAAAAAAAAGTGAAAAAAATGCAGCACTGCTACGGCAAACACCTTGGGGATTCCAGGGGGGGGGGCACTTGACCCCCCTTGCCCCCTGCTGCGGACGCCCATGGGGACAAGATCCCTGCACCACTCCCCCGGAAGGGAGAGACTCAGAAGGCATCACGGACCCAACCTTACTTATAGAAGCTTGAACTATACTATCAGGAGCCCGGGCTACATTCGTAGACCGAACCCCCTTCTCTTTCTGGGGCACCTTAGGTTCCTTCTGAGTCCGGGGTTCCTCCTGCCCCCCCTGCCCAGACACGTTACTCTGCCCCTCCCCTCCAGATCTTCGCCCAGCTGGAGGAGGAGCAGCATTACCACCCGATCTACTGCCCGCTGCTGCGTCTCCCCTGTACGCCCTGGGGCACCTACTAAATGGATGCCCCATTTGACCACAGAGGTTGCAGCAGATCAGGCCACAAGACTCCCCTGAGTGCCCAAATTTGTTGCACTTGATGCACCGCACCACCGTGCAGTCTGCACTCAAGTGGGTTGGGAACCCACATCTAAAACAACGACGGGGTTGGCCTGGATAGAACACCAGGATCCTATCCCTTCCCAGGAAAGCACTACCCGGGACATGTGCAACCGTGTTGCCGGCCCTTTTTAACTTAATCCTAGTGTTCCATGCCCCAGTCCACACCCCTCGTTCATCCAGGCATTTATTTAGAGGACACTGCAATTGGTCATGTCTTCCTAACCAAGTTGCAATGTCCTCTGGGGGCAGACTCTCATTTCTAACTAAGATTGTTATGTTCTTGATGTCCTCTTGTCTACTCAAAGGAATTATACGGAACCCTTTCCACGGATCCGTCCTCCTGATTAGACAAAATGAAGTAATAAAAAGCTCCATGATTACCACATTCATGAAGCTTATGTCAAAATCAGGGGAACCCGATGGGTGGATTACTGCAAAAATTTCCCCAACCTTGATCCCCAATGATAGGATCATGTCCACAACCTGACCCCTTGTAGGGCATTGGCCACTCCCCTCCCACCTTAACTGTACAACGTTCCTATGTTTGCGTTCAGGACCACCCGTCCCCCTAGACCATGAATTTGCCCCGGAGGACTGATCAGCCAGGGGCACCCGAAAATTACCAGCCCCAAACTGATGGTACAGGTGGTCCAGCGCAACATTTGACCCTGCCACATTTGCGTAGGAACGTCTTTCCCCTAAGGCTGTTAGCAGCCTCACTTCCGGTGTACCCCTCAAAACAGGTTCAGGAAGAGGAGCCTCTATTGCTGGGACAGGTGGAGCAACCAGGGGCAACACAGCAACCCTCTCAGCTTGGGGACACCTACTCTCCTCCCCCCCCTACTAGACTGTTCCATTGGAGGGGCCTCCTCCTCTGAACTATAGAAGAGGGCATTCCAATTCTCCTGCCAGGCCACCTCTGTATAGGCCCCACAGGAATCCACTGGCACCTGTCCCTGCTGACCCTTCTAAACCTCGAATATAATCCATAGCAGGGCTGTCATCTCCTAGCTCCCCCATGGGACAATCTCCCCAAGCAGAAACCTGACCTGGTTCCAGACCATTAGATATTTCCATATCAGTCCCGCCGGCATTCTCCTGACAAGATGAAATACCGGAAGTCCCAAGTGTCACTGACCGAAGGGACCTCCCGCGGTCAACCTCCGCTTCCGCAATCTTCACTCCCGGCCTCGAACCATCCCCGCCAGGAACAGATCCACCTACCGGAAGTGCGTCACCCGCTCTCATTGCACTCCTATTGGCTCCCCGCCCAACAGTACTGCCCTCCCTCCCGCGGGAAGACGGCGTTCTATTGTCGGCGGTCGCCATTACCAAGTCATCCAGAGCTTTGCTGCTAGCCTTCACTGCACCACCAACCACAGTGCCGGCCAAGCTGTCTTTGCTCTTCTCACTCCCTCCACATGTTTTAACCCCCTTCCCCTGGGTCCGGCTTGCAGCAGCGGCAGCCAACAACTCAGCTGACAGCGTGCCTTTCTTGCAATCACCGGCCGGGATCATTGGGGACTGTTTTGGTATGTCCGGTTTTTCTTTATCTTCTACCAGTCTTGCTAGCTGTACCACAGGAATCTTCTCACATTTTTCCTTATAGTTTCATAATTTCATAGTTAGTTAGGTTGAATAAAGACACCAGTACATCCAGTTCAACCTGAGTGAGTGTCTACAATGGTCCCTTTCCCTGTACATTGCTACACCCACATCAGTCCCTACCCTCAAGCCCACAATCCAAGGTCATATACTAGGGCCGATTTTGGACAGAAGCCAATTAACCTACCTGCATGTCTTTGGATTATGGGAGGAAACCGGAGTACCCGGAGGAAACCCACGCAGGCACAGGGAGAACATGCAAACTCCAGGCAGGTAGTGTCATGGTTGGGATTTGAACCAGTGACCTTCTTACTGCTAGGTGAGAGTGCTAACCACTACACCACTGTGCCACCTGTGTCTTTCTTCTCCTTGCTATCCTTCTGATATTGTCTCCCTCCTGCATCCCCGGGACCCAAACCGCCACCTGGGGTCACAGCCACACACACAGGCTGGCTCCCCCTAGGCTTACCTGGCCCCTCCGCAGTACCATCGGGAACAGCATTCTTTGCCTTGGGGTTTCTTCTCCCATCACCGCTCTCCTCCACACTCCCATTTACTGGGGATGTCTCTTTCCTGGCCGGGGTTGCAGCTAAAACTGGAGCCTCCACCAATATTGGGGTTACTGGCCTTTTTTCCTCCACTTCTGCTTCTCCATGGGTGTCCTCCATCTCTCCTTCTGGCGCTGTAGTTGGGGTTAAACGCTGCTTGTGGCGTCTTACTGCTTGAGAGCCCTCATCGCACGCCACTTTCATAACTTTTTCTATACTCAACAGAAAGTCCTTTTCGCTTGAGGCACTTTCAATTAGATTTGATAAAAGCTCACCAAGCATATTACACTGCTTTTTCAGTCCATCTATAGCAGGTTTAAATTCTGATCTCTTCCTGATACCTGATCTGTCGTGTCTATTCCTCAGCTCGGCCAAAACTTTCATTTTTTCGCAGTAACAGCGAGAAGCCTTTACTATTAAGCTCTTGGCTTTCCTTTTCCTCTCTGCAGATTTCTCCATGTCTTCACCTGGCTGTCTCAGAGACCAGTCAACCAAGTCAAGTTGTTTTCTAAGTACAGCCTCTCCTCCTTAACGAACTCCTGGAGTTTTAGGGCACCACACCTTTCCTCAGGCTGAGAAACAGTCACCTGGCCTGGGCTGACTGAAGCCATCAGCTCCCTCTCCTCCTCCACCACTCTGGAAGCTCTCACAGGTCAGAGCACGCAGCCAGCACACACAAGCTCCTACAGCTAACTGAAAGCTCTATTTAAAACGAGCAAAATAGTTTGCTATATAGGTGGATATAGCGGTGTATACTGGGTTCAGAGCATGCAGACAGCACGTACAAGCTCCTACCGCTGACTGCAAGCTCTATTTAAAACGACCAAGATAGTTTGCTATATAGGTGGATATAGCGGTGTGTACTGGGTTCAGAGCACGGAGACAGCACGCACAAGCTCCTAACACTGACTGCAAGCTCTATTATAAAAGATAGATATATCGCTAGCTATATAGGTAAATATAGCGGTGTATACTGCGGTCAGGGCATGCAGACAACAACCACTACAGAAGAGAAAGAACAAAAAATCGGCCGATAACGATCGGTGTATACTGTGTTGAAGGTACACAGAACACCCACTAACTGCTTCAGACGCCAACACACTACACAAGGCCGCCGCGCTGGCGGCCTTATATAGTGTGGGGCGTGTACTACACAGCCTGAGCTATGATTGGCCACAGGCATCCTGCCTGTGGCCAATCATGGCTCTCCTCGCTGCCGGCGCTGTGATTGGCCAAGCATGCGGGGTCACAGTGCATGCTTGGCCAATCATGAGCCAGCAATTCACTGCGCCATCGCAGTGCATTTTGGGCCGTGAGCGCCACACAAATTTGGCGCGAATGGCCCATAACGGTTGGAATTCGCCGAACGGGTGAACAGCCAATGTTCGAGTCGAACATATGTTCGACTCGAACATGAAGCTCATCCCTAGTAAGCATACACTGCCTGTTTATTATCGTGCAAATAACAAAGCATGGATTACACAAGCTTTATTTGATGACTGGTTCTTCAATTGTTTTATATCCTCGGTCAAGCGTTACTGTCAGCAAAAGGGTGTTCCCTTTAAAATTATCCTCCTGTTTGACAATGCCCAAGGCCACCCCCAGCATCTTCATAACCTACATCCAGATATAAAGGTAGTGTATCTGACTAAAAACACAACTGCCATGGATCAGGGCACAATAGCAACATTTGCACACCACCTTTTCCAAAGCTGTAGCAACTTAAATGTATAAAGTTACCCTTCGTGATTATTTGAAAACTTACAACATTTTACACTGCATAAAAAACATTGTATCAGCTTGGGAGGGAGTAACAGAAAAGTGTATGCAGGGTATATGGAAAAATGCTTAAAGCGTTTTGTGAACAATAGTGAAGGGTTCGATGAAACAGATGTGAAAGTTATAAATCAAAAAAAAGTGTGCAGCTTGCTAACATGCTTGATTTAGATGTTGAAGTGACAGATATTAAAGAATTAGGAAAATTTGTCAAGGGAGAGCTAGGTAATGAATATTTAATAGCGTTGGAAGCAAAACAGCACTTAGAACAGGAAGAGGAAGAAGCAATGGAAGAAGTTCCCCCGAACTTCTTTTGTACTTCTTCCATTGTTTCCTTCTTTTCTTCTTCTTCCTGTTCTAAGTTCCGCTGTGCTTCCAATCTTCTATTAAATCGTCATTACTTAGCTGACGTGTTCTCAAAAGTGAATCCAGCTTTATTACAATTAGAGAGTATGGAGCCAAATGTTGAAAGGTTCTCTAAAGTGGCAGGTGAAGGAACTTATGCAACGTTATCATGATATTTATGACGAAAAAAGAAAATTACAAAGCAGAGCACTTTAACAGAATTCTTCTTGCAAGCTACCTGTGACAGATCTCGGATACCTGCTGGGCACCTCCGCCAGACCTGTGTCTCCTGTCCTCTAAACGCACCTGCAGCCTGCAGACTCACCATAACCACGATCACGAGACAAGCCACACAGGTGTTGAGGGTTAAACATGCAGAGCATGAACTATTTATTAAATTAAAAAAACATACACCTTTAAACACAGTTAGGGACACTCCCCTTAACCTTGTCATAGAGGGGGTAGGGGACAAGGAAGAACCAATGGGAACTCAACACTTGTACATTGAAACAGAAACTACAGTTAAAACACATAAAGGGATTATGATAAGCAGGCAGTCCCTCCTTACAAATCCTCTGCTGAGAGATGTCTCCAGTCCAGACCCTTTGTCTACTTGCCATGACCCAACACAATTAAACACAGCACCAAGAGGGGGGGTGGGGGAGAAGGGATGTAGCATTACATCACATTATCTCAATGCCAGTTTGTTCCCAAGGCAGTCTCTTCTGGGCCATAGTCTGTGGGTAGGAGGCCAGCCCACAGTCCCTTCCAAAACACACAGTGACAGTGGGTTCTGTCACACTACCCTTACCAGTTCAATCATTTTCTTGTCATCTTCGCCCTCATCTACAACTCCTGATGACACCAATGACCCTAAATCACTAACACCCTTTGAAGGATTTGATGACTAAATGTTACTTTTTGTTGTTTATATTTTTGTGTTCTGTACTTATGCAAATTAAAACAACATTATTGAGTTTGAGTTTTGTGTTTAGACTTTTTTTTCATAATACAGTACAGTAGTTAAGAATGCCTAAATTATTGATTACTTGTGGCTCCTCGTTTAACGACCAATTTGTTTAACGACCTGACCACTGGAATTGAACCTGGTCGTTAAGTGAGGAGTACCTGCACTTTCAGAGAGGAAAAGTGGTAAAGCAAAATCTGAAATCTTTAGGCTTTACCTCTAAATGCTCTAAACCAGAACCAGAAGAATTTTTGCCTCTTGAAGAAAGCTGTTATATGCTGAAATCTTACAATTATAAAAAAGCAGTACAGCGCAGATATTTCAACTTTATGCAAACAAATAGTAACTAACAACACGATAGTCCAATGATTATAGATAAAAATTAAGAGAAGCAATGAGCTCAATGAAAGAGGTCCAGTGTGTCAGGTGATCTATGCATCAAAATATGGTGACTTGAGTGACACCCTCCACCAGCAACAGAATTGGCCACTCACCTCAGGATATGGACCCCTGAATTAATCAGACAGGTCATAAACAGCATTCCCCTTCAAGGGTTAACAAGCAGATCCAGATCCTGATGTTTACTCAACAGGCTTGCCATATCTCTTATCCCTTACTGTAGCGTCAACATAGTTTCTCCAAGCATCATACAAGAAATAAAATAGCAAAATCTAGTGCTCTCTGTCTCCATGTGTTCATGAGGCCAGTAGCTCAATTGCATACTGTGCAAGCTCTGGCTAGTGATCCATCCTCAAGACCCAGTAACCCAGAGGATTTTCGGTTGGAAAGGTCTCCAAGTCTGATCTTGCCCCTAGGTATTCCTGTACGATGTAAATCAGACGCTGGTGATGGTTGGAGGAACCGATCAGATCTTGGGGCTGCAGACTAAAAAATTGTCTGAACGCATCTGTCAGACGGCTGCCTTCTCCAGCGCTCCTTCTGTGACTAACCGAAGCCTCCGCAACACGTTGTCCAGGACCAGGAATTTGTAACCTCCCAGACTCAGGAAACGCGTTACACAAACATTTCTGCAAGGCCTCCCAAAGATGTTTCATCCTCTGCTCCCTCTGCGATGTCTGGATATGTTCTGCAACCTTACCCTTGTAACGTGGATCAAGGAGGGTTGCCAGCCAGTACTGATCCCTCTCGCTTGATACCACAAATCCAAGGGTCCTTTCGCAGGCTTTGCATGATCAGGGAGGCCATGCAGCATAGGTTTGCTGAGGCATTCGGTCCAGAGTCCTCTGGGTCACTAAGGACAACCTGATCCGCAGCCACATCCATCCAGCCACATACAAGTCCATCGGTTTCTGGGGACTGTAAACGATCCCTTGAAGACTGCTGCTGATGCTAAGGGCTAGGCTCCACCTCCATGCTGATACAATCCTCCTCCTCCTCTTCCTGTCTGATCGACGGGCCCGCAGGAACACTGTCTCTTCCTCCCTCTGTTCTGCCTCAAGTGCCCTGTCCATTATTCCACACAGCGTGTGCTCCAACAGGTAGACAAGAGGGGAAGTATCACTGATGCATGCACTGTCACTGCTCACCATCCCTGTGGCCTCCTCAAATGGTGACAGGACAGTGCATGCATCCTTGATCATGAGCCACTGGCGTGGCAAAAAAAGGCAAGCTCCCCTGACCCTATCCTGGCGCCATTGTCGCACAGGTACTCATTGATGGCCCTCTGCTGCATGTGCAGCTGCTGCAGCATGGCCAACATTGAGTTCCACCTGGTGGGCATGTCACAGATTAGGAGGTTCTTGGGCAGATTGTATTCCTTTTGGAGGTCAGCCAGCCGAGCACTGGCATTATATGACCGGTGGAAATGCACACCGACTTTTCTGGCCTGCCTCAGGAGATCCTGTAAGCCCGGGTATCTGCACAAGAACTGCTGCACCACCAAATTAAGGATGTGAGCCAAACGAGGAACATGGGTGAAGTGTCCCTGTCAGAGGGCAGGAAGGAGGTTGGTGGCATTGTCGCAAGCCACCATTCCTGCCTGAAGCTGGTATGGCATCAACCACCTCTTAGCCTGCCGCATCAGAGCTGTCAGAATCTCTGCCCCAGTGGGGCTCCTGTCCCCTTAGCACACCAGCTCAAGCACCGGATGGCATCTTTTTGCCTGAGTGCTTGTGTAGCCCCTTGAATGCCTACGGAGCACCTCTGAATTTGAGGACACATCTATAGAGGAAGAGGCCATGGAAGAAGAAGAAGAGGAGGGGGTGGAGGAGAGAGGTGTGTCAGAATCACCACTAGTAGCATTTTGGAGGTGTGGTGGCGGAACAAGCTCCGACAATACTGCACCCTGTCCTGCATCCTTCCCAGCTGCCAGCAGGGTCATCCAGTGCGCCGTGAAAGATAGGTAACGTCCCTGTCCATGCCTGCTGGACCATGAGTCAGCGGTAATATGTACCTTACCACTGACCACCCTGTCCAGCGAGGCCAAGACATTGCCTTCCACATGCCGGTAGAGAGCCGGAAGCACCTTCTGTGAAAAAAGTGGCGTTTGGGAACCTGCCACTGAGATATAGCACATTCCACAAATTTACAAAAAGGGGCAGAGTCTACCAGCTGAAAAGGCAGCAGTTGGAGTGTTATCAATTTAGCCAAGCTAGCATTCAGCCGGTTTAGCAACTGGGGTAGGAAAATTTGCCTGCTACAATTGGACGTAGGTGTAGCGATAGCAGATTGCCCGCAAGTACTGGGCACACCTAATTCTACACCTTCATTCCTTTCAGTGCAGTTTTCTGAGAGAACTGAAGGTATAGTGGGGTTGGAGATCCCAGCTGATGAGGAGCAAGGAGAGGTCCACCTTGTTCTTGGGTGTGGGTCTTTTAAGTACACTTGCCAATGGACTGCATGGGAGTTCGACATATGTCTGGTCAAGCATGTGGTGCCCAACCGGCTGCTGTTTTGGCCACACTTATTCCGCTTCTGACATATGTTGCAAACAGCAACTGTGAGATCTACTACACACGTCTTAAAAAAGCCCCACAACAAAGAACTTTTGGAAAAACATGCAGAGTCAGCAGAGCCCTGCACCTGCCTCGTTGGAGATGTGCCTCCTCCTCATCCTCCTCCTCCTCCTCTCATCATCCACTCCCTCCTCATCACTGTAGCAAACCTGGCAGTATGCTGCAGCTAGGGGAACATGACTGCCAGTTTGCTGTCCTTTTTGGGCACCCCTTTTCTCTGGGCTCACGTTACTGCCTTCCTCAATCTGGGTACCATCATCAGAGCCTTCAAAATATTGCGCATCTTCCTGCAGCATGTATCCAACACTGTGGTCAAAAAGGTCGAGGGACTCCTCAGGGCATGTTGGTGGGGCTAGAGAAGGAGTGACTGATGACATTGAGCCGATGGAAGAGACCGCCTTGGCAGCTGCATTGGCAGCCAAAGTACTCTGAGCCTGGGTGACAGAGGATGAGGAGGAAGAGGACGGCTTGGTCATCCACTCTACCAACTCTTCTGCATGTTGTGGCTCAACACATCCAGCTGCCAAAAAAAAGGACAAGCATGCCCCACGGCCACGTGCTAAGGATGCACCGTGTCCATGACCAGCAATGTTGGCTGTAAACACAGAGCCTGCTTGCCCTCTTTTAGTGGTCTGTGAGCATCTGCCTCTCCTTGTTGGCCTTCCAGGCATATTGTATTTGATTTATTTGTAATGTATTTGAATAGGTGCACCAGGAATGGCCTGCAGTGTGATGTAGCTGCACAAAGCTGGGATGTATATATATATATATATATATATATATATATATATATTGATTCTGAATATACTGCAGCTAACTGAATCAGCTGCCTGTAGTATATTAGGAACAGAACAACAGGAACGATCTGCAGTGAGATCTAGCTGCACAGGATACAGTACTCAATATATACTGCAGTTAACTGAATGAACTGCCTGCCTGTAATATATTAGGAAGAGAACAATAGGAAAGGTCTGCAGCAAGATCTAGCTGCACAGGATACAGTACTGAAAATACTGCAGCTAACTGAATGAACTGCCTACCTGTAGTATATTAGGAACAAAACAACAGGAATGGTCTTCAGTGAGATCTAGCTGCACAGGATACAGTACTCAATATATACTGCAGATAACTGAATGAACTACCTGCCTGTAGTATATTAGGAACAGAACAACAGGAATGGTCTGCAGTGAGATCTAGCTGCACAGGATACAGTACTCAATATATACTGCAGCTAACTGAATCAACTACTGCAGCTAACTGAATCAACTGCCTGCCTGTAATATATTAGGAAGAGAACAACAGGAACGGTCTGCAGTGAGCTCTAGCTGCACAGGATACAGTACTGAATATACTGCAGCTAACTGAATCAACTGCCTGCCTGTAGTATATTAGGAAGAGAACAACAGGAACGGTCTGCAGTGAGATCTAGCTGCACAGGATACAGTACTGAATATACTGCATCTAACTGAATGAACTGCCTGCCTATAATATATTAGGAACAGAACAGGAACGGTCTGCAGTGAGATCTAGCTAAACTGGAAACAGTATACTGAATATACTGCAGCTAACTAAATGAACTGCCTGCCTGTAGTATATTAGGAACAGAACAACAGGAACGGTCTGCAGCGATATC
This sequence comes from Lithobates pipiens, assembly GCF_037356315.1. Taxonomy (NCBI): domain Eukaryota; kingdom Metazoa; phylum Chordata; class Amphibia; order Anura; family Ranidae; genus Lithobates; species Lithobates pipiens. The sequence continues at coordinate 286,442,411 of NW_027507764.1, forward strand.
TAGCTGCACAGGATACAGTACTGAATATACTGCAGCTAACTGAATGAAGTGCCTGCCTGTAGTATATTAGGAACAGAACAACAGGAACGGTCTGCAGTGAGATCTAACTAAACTGAATCAAATAACATCAACAAAAAAAGTCATTGGCGCACAAATGATTAGTCCCTTTGTAGAAAACGCTTATCCATATAATAAGATACTCGTTATTTAGGAAGATGTCCTGTAGTTGGTCTCAATGTGCAGCCGCTAAACCACTTTGGACTTGGTGGAATAAAATGCAGAAAATAAACAATCGAAAAACAGCGCATCAAAGAGACTCGTGATATAATATGAAAAAAACACATAAAAAAATCATTTATTAAATATAAAAAACAAAGACATCTGAACTACACATGGTGACTGTAAACAATCCTCTCCCAAAAGAAGGGGGAAACACAGGAGTTCGTAAACCAGTGCAAATAAATGGAACTATGTTCCAGAAGTCACTCACTTTATTGATGGATGGACCGTGGGACACACTGGTTTACAAACTCCTGTGTTTCCCCCTTCTTTTGGGAGAGGATTGTTTACAGTCACCAAGTCCCCATGTGTAGTTGACTGTTGGCAGTGCAGCCCTGTTCTTATCATCTTAAAGTCACAAATAGAAGACTCCAGGGGTAACTTATCACCAAGCATCTGTCAGTTTACATTTGTTATGATTGATGGATTTTATGCTTTTAAGATCCCAGGAGGATAGGATGTCTTTGTTTTTTATATTTAATAAATGATTTTTTATGTGTTTTTTTCATATTATGTCACGAGTCTCTTTGACACGCTGTTTTTCGATTGTTTATAAACTGAATCAAATGCCTGCCTGAAGTAGATTAGAAATAGTACAGCAGGAATGGTCTGCAGTGAAATCTAGCTAAACTGTATCAACTGCCTGCCTGAAGTAGATTAGAAACAGTACAGCATGAACGGTCTGCAGTGAGATCTAGCTAAACTGGATCAAATGCCTGCCTGAAGTAGATTAGAAATAGTACAGCAGGAACGGTCTGCAGGGAGGTCTACCTAACATAATAAACTGCCTGCTAAAAGTAAATTAAATGACACACTCTCTCTATCTATCTCTCTATAACGCCAGCAACACAGGGCCAACGTGCAGGTGGCCTTATATAGTGTGGGGCATGTACTTAACCCCCTGAGCCATAATTGGCCAAAGGCAACCTGCCTTTGGTCAATTATGGCTGTTTGCTTTCAGGGGTGTGATTGGCCAAAGCATGCTGGTCATAGTGCATGCTTGGCCAATCGTTAGCCAGCAAACCACTGCGATGACACAGTGCATTATGGGCCAAGACACGCCGCTCGAATTTGGCGCGAATGGCCCATAATGTTCGATCTTGAACGAACGATCAAACAGCAGATGTTCGAGTCTAACTTACATTCAACTCAAACTTGAAGCTCATCCTTATTGCTGAGACTTCATTCAGTCGGAGGAAGAGCGGTGGAGAAGGTGGCTGGCTAAATTGCCTTTAGAAAATTTTTCAGTCCTTATCACCAAGGTCTGATCGGTTCAAGCAACAATTGCCTGCATCTGCATTACGTGGTGCAGGAATATCTAGGGGAAAGAGCAGACTCAGAGACCTTTCCAACAGACCATCCACTGGGTTACTTGGTCTTGAGGATGGACCACTGGCCAGAACTTACTCAATGTGCAATTGAGCTACTGGCCTGTCTCGCATCCAGCATTCTTTCTGTTTGTAATGGATCATAGAGTGCGCCTGTCCACAGACTCCGTTTATAGGCTCACATTCATAAAAATGAGTCTTGGATCAGTAGCTATCAAGCACCTGATTCTGATGTAACGGATTGATTTTTCTATGGATTTGGGATGCCTTGAAGACTGCTTATGTTGAGTGACTATCCCATTCCTCCTCAATCTTGATGATGCTAGCTTCCAACAATATTTTTTGTTTAGGGCACCACCACCACTGCCTAAGGCCTAATTTTTCTGTTCCTGTTTAGCAGGGGCGTGTAATTAAAATTTTTGATATAATAATTCCTAGCAGGGCCCATTGCTGCGCCCACCAAGAGTAATTGTGAAGGCTTACAGTATTGTGGCATCACCACCATCAACCACCAAAGGCCCAATTTTTCTGCCTCTGTTTAACAGGGGCATGTAATTACAATTCTTGATCTAATATTTCACAACAGGGCCCATTCCTGCGCCCACCAAGAGTAACTGTGAGGGCTTACAGTGTTGTGGCACCACCACCACCACCAAAGGCCCAATTTTACTGCCCCTGTTTAACAGGGGCATGTAATTACAATTTTTGATATAGTATTTCACAGCAGGACCCATTCCTGCGCTCACCAAGAGTAACTGTGGGGGCTTTCAGTGTTCTGCTTCCACCAACACCTAAGGCCACATTTTCTGCAGCGTATATAGGGCAGGCCGTATACTATATATACTCCTGTTCAGAGTGCCTGGGGCCCCCACGCCATTTTTTTGTGCGGAGTTCCCCTAATATCCATAACAGACCCAAAGGGCCTGGTAATGGGCTGGGGGGGGGGGACAACCCATGCTGTTTTCTCAATGAATTTTATGTATATTCTTGGGACCCAACAATACATTACAGTCGCAAGCAGTTTTAAATTACTTTCCTTTAGAAATTTCATTTTGCTTTGGTATTGTTCTAAACACGGAAAACTGCTCCACTTTACAGGCATACTATAGACACCCCCAGGCATGATATTTAAAGGAATATTTCATTTTTATTGTTTCACTTTAAGCATTATTAAAATCACTGCTCCTGAAAAAACTTCAATTTTTTTAAAAATGTTTTGCATTAATACACGTCCCCTGGGGCAGGACCCAGGTCCCCAAACACTTGTTATGGCAATAACTTGCATATAAGCCTTTAAAATTAGCACTTTTGTTTTTTCACATTCATGTCCCATAGACTTTAATAGTGTTTGTGTGTTCAAACAAATATTTGGCATGTTCGCATGTTCAGCTGCGAACCAAACCGGGGGGTGTTTGGTTCATCCCTAGTGGGGATGGTATGTTCAGGGTGATGTGCAGTGTATGTTTCCGCCACACATAGCATTTTGCTTTTAGGCAAAAAAGTTCAATTTTGGTCTCATCTGACTAGAGCACCTTCTTCCACATTTTTCCTGTATCCCCCACATGGCTTCTCGCAAACTGCAAACAGGACTTCTTGTGGCTTTCTTTCAACAATGGCTTTCTTCTTACCACTCTTCCATAACAGCCATATTTGTGGAGTGCACGACTAATAGTTGACCTGTGGACAGATTCTCCCACCTGAGCTATGGATCTCTGCAGCTCCTCCATAGTTACCATGTAGCAATATTTTTAACTTTTTGCTATAGCAAATATCAAAAATATATAAAAAAAAATAATTTTTCTCAGTTTAGGCCAATATATATTCTTCTACATATTTTTTGTAAAAAAAAAACGCAATAAGTGTATATTGATCATGTCTGTGCATGATCCCGTGGCGTGCAACGGTGCGTACATGCCCACTAGCCGACACAGACAGGGGAATGTACGGGCAAGCACATTTGCGCAGCTGTGCTATTCTGCCGACACATATCTTCGTGCGCTGGGCAACAAGCGGTTAAACTAACAGAGTACTACTTTTGCTATCTTAATAAATGACAAAGTTATTGCCAAATCAATAGACTAAGATTTCCATTCATCCCTGGGTCTGTCCCCAGGAAACAAACACCCTCAGTATGTTTGCCCCTGGAAGACGTTATCTCTAACGAAACGGCGTAGGGAGGAGCGGCGTGCTGACGTTACCGCGATCTATGCTGAACCCGGAAGCGACGGGCAGCCGGCCGGCTTTTTACTGAAAACTAACCTTTTTTACATTTGATGTAAGTGCAATACTTTTATTTATTAAAACATTTTGACAATATTACACCATGGCGATTCCTCTTGTTTATGCATGTGCTGGGCAATGAGTGGCGTGGCCATAGGAATATACCAACTACTGAAAGAGAATGTTCAAAGGGATACATCCTCCATGCAGTTCATGTCCAGAGGGAGTGATTTAACATTGGCGATATTAGATCTCTGAGATGGGATCAGTATAGCTGGTAAGCGTCGGTATTGTTGGCGGTGGAAAGCCTTTTCCTGCAACTTTGGTGACACTCTTTTCATTGGTGTGGTGTGACAAAACACGGTGGAGTCGATAAGCAGAATCATTGTCTAATGGAAAATGGACTAATATCCTGAACATTTGCATGAAATTTAGATTTATTTACTTATATTGTTTTTTGCACGATCAATTTATTTACACTTATAACATTTTTGATGGAATCATTATAGCGCAGCTTTTTGGAAATAACTCAGTATAACTTCCACTGGTAGTATAGGCAGAGCAAAACCACACCTCTGTTACATTTTTTCTCTTTAGTTGCAAGCAATTACAGACCATTATTCTTTAACATAACAGCTAGACACACCTCTTCTTTAAACAGCAAAGAGATAGCAACTGGATGAGCTGGGTAGGCTGGCATAAACCAAAACAATGTAAAGAAGAGCTGGTGTTGTATACCGATACAAAATACAAATACTTTACAAATTTTTCTGATTTTAGCTGTTGGTTTGCCCAGGCAACCCTGGATTAATGAGCTCTCTGAAAAAATCTTTTCTTGATCATACATCACGGGACACAGGAGCTTCATTACATAGTGGGTTATATAGGCACCTCTGGTGATTGGACACTGGTTAACCCCAATTAAGGAGAATTCCTCCCCTATATAACCCCTCCCATATGGAAGGCACCTCAATTTTTTCACCAGTGTCTATGGTGGTTGGTCACGTAAAACTTTAGCTCTGTGCAGGTCCCTGCGGGGGCCTAAGGGCTACAACAAACCAGATCCATACCTCGGGCCGATATTTGACTCCCAAGATGGTATGGTACCCGAGCCTCGTCAGCCGAAGAAACAAGGTTTGGCCTGTAAGTCCTCTCCTATTGGAAGACTGGGCTCTGGGAAAACCAGACTTGGTGTACTGTTTATACAGAGCGCACGAAAGTTTCTGGCAGAGTCTTTTACATGGTCCAGGTAGGAGGCTCTTCCCGCGAAAGAGCCCCAGATAAACCTGAAGGTTGGCTAACACTGCCCACTGTGATGGGTGAAGGCTGGAATTTGTCTGTTTCAGCAATTTCTGAGGAGAGGACAGGTAAGGGAAGTTAATCCTATATATGTAATTATATGATGGATTTCTTCATTTTGAGTAGTTGTATGTCTTACCTGGTTTCCACCACTAGAGGAAGTAAGAGCAGCCTGATGCATACTTACATGCCTTTCAGTACACACGCTCAGTGAAGCCTGGTTCTCCAGCTATCTCACGTCTCCACTGCAGTCCCTGCCACAACAAGGTAACACAGGGGTCCCACGTAGTCTGGGGGTCCCACGCAGCTCCGGTGGAGTTCTCCTCCCCCCCCCGGGATCCAGCGGTCCTCGTGCACGTGCACTCGCGCGTGCACGCGCGTTGGGCGCGTTCCCGGCCTAACGGAGGAGGGGGGAGTGGGGTTGTGAGCCGTGCACGTCAGTGTGCACGGCGCTGTACTGTGCAGGCACCAGGCGGCAGATTTAAAAAGCCCAGAGCATCAGGGGGCTGTAAGTGGAGACACAGGAGCTGTGGGCAGTAAGCATCCAAGGGGATTGGATCCAGGCAAACCTTAGACACCTACTCAGCATCAGGTTGCGCAGTTTAAGCATATATATTTATTGTGAGACTTTAAAGGGGTTCTGCACTCATAATACAACATTTGCCCATTCTGTTGCCTCTAGTTAATATATCTCATAATGCCACCTGTTTTTTTTTTTTGATTCACCTACCTTTTGTAATCTTCAGTACTTTATTTTAAACCCCTGCGGCGATGGGCGGTCTCTTGCGGGGATCAGCGTAATTTCCTGTTGAAGCCCGCACTGTCTCCTGGGATCTCGTTCGTGTAATCCCAGGAGACATTGCGGCTAATGCACCCGACATCTCGCGAGATTTCGGGTGCTACAGCCGACATCTCGCGAGATTTCGGGTGCTACAGCCGACATCTCGCGTGATTTCGGTAATTACAGCCGAGATCTCGCGAGATCTCGGCTGTAATTACCAAAATCACGCGAGATGTCGGCTGTAGCACCCGAAATCTCGCGAGATGTCGGGTGCATTAGCCGCAATGTCTCCTGGGATTACACGAACGAGATCCCAGGAGACAGTGCGGGCTTCAACAGGAAATTACGCTGATCCCCGCAAGAGACCGCCCATCGCCGCAAGAGACCGCCCATCGCCGCAGGGGTTTAAAATAAAGTACTGAAGATTACAAAAGGTAGGTGAATCAAAAAAAAAAAACAGGTGGCATTATGAGATATATTAACTATAGGCAACAGAATGGGCAAATGTTGTATTATGAGTGCAGAACCCCTTTAAGCACAACAGTGATTGCACTTGTACTAGTACCACTGCTTTGTAGCTTGGGACTATGTCTCCTCGTAAGAGGGTCTCAGGGGGAGGTAGCAAAGGCACTGGTAAATCACCGCCTAGGTCCAGGGGTTCCAAAAGTGCCTGTAAGTTACCATCCCCCCCGCAAGCCTGGAGCCAGCCTCTCAAGACAAGTCAGTGCCCCTGTCAGGTTTTGCAGCCTCCCCTAATGTCCCAGCCCTGGTTTATGTCACTGAGGACTCCCTTAGGGCTACATTGGAGGGTTTTGAAGGGAGAATAATGAATTGTATTTCTGCTTCCCTGAAAGATAGCAGGAAAAGGGGTAGATCCCCTCCCTCTGCTGAAATTCCTCTCTCAGATGATTCTTCTGAAAATGAGGAGAGATCCCTGTCTTGGGACAGGGATCTTGAGCAGTCGGATGAATCAGAGGAAGAGGAGAGAGTCCCTTCCTCCCAGGCACTCAGAAAACAGGTGCAGTATTATACTGAATTGGTGCGTACCACATTCAGAATGCCTGCTGCTGAAGTCGCTACGTCCTCTGTTTCTTCCCTGGGAGTCAGGAAAGCCCCACAGACTGCCTAATCCTTTCCAATTCATCCCTTAATGGATGAATTGTTGTATGAGGATTGGGGACATCCCGATAAACTGTTTTCTCCTCCTAAAAGGTTTTCTATGCATTATCCTCTGGAGGAGAGTTTCACCAAGAAGTGGGGGGTCCCATCTGTTGATGCGGCTGTTTCTTGCGTGAATAAAAACCTGACTTGTCCCTTGGATAATGCGCAGGTATTTAAAGATCCAACTGATAAGAAGCTGGAAACCTTATTAAAAGCCTCCTTTTCCATGACTAGCGCTATAGTGCAACCTACAGTCGCAGCCGTGGGGTTGTGCCAGTTCCTCAAGGAACAGGTTAAGCAGATGCTTGGGCTCCTTCCCAGCGAGGAAGTAGAGAAGTATGCAGAATTGCCTCATATTCTGTGTTTCATGATTGATGCGATTTTGGATTCTGTCCAACAAGCATCACGTTTGTCTCTCATGTTGGTACACATGCGAAGGGCCCTATGGCTAAAGAATTGGGCAGCTGAGCTGTCATGCAAGAAACATTTGATTGGGTTCCCGTTTAAAGGGGAACGTTTGTTTGGAGAAGAATTAGACAAATTCGTCCAAAAAATTTCAGGGGGTAAATCTACTCTCCTTCCAATCAAAAGGAGCAAGCTTCCTTCATTCAGGCATGCTCTCTCTCCCGGAGCATCAAGCTCTAAGCAGTGGCGACGGCCTTCTCAACCCTCCTCTACAGGAAAGGCTCAGGGCCGGGCCCAGGGGGCAGAAAAAGACTTGGGGGCGAAAGCCTGCCAAGCAGAGCCCAAAAGCTTCTTTGTGAAGGGGCGCCCCCACTCGGCCGAGTGGGGGAAGGCTCCTGCAGTTTTCAGGAGCCTGGCGGGAAGAGATCCGGGACAAGTGGGTGATCTCTTCGGTATCTCTGGGCTACAGGCTAGAGTTTCAGGAGATTCCACCTTCTCGCTTTCTAAGGTCGAGGATCCCCAAGGATCCAGTAAAGCAAAAACCGCTATTTCTGGCCTTAGATCACTTACTATTCCAGGGGGTGATAGTAGAAGTGGAGCCAAAAGAACAGGGTTCAGGGTTTTACTCAAATCTCTTCATCGTTCCGAAGCCAAATGGAAGTGTCAGACCTATCCTAGATCTGAAGGATCTGAACCAGTTTTTACGCATCCGGTCCTTCCGAATGCAGTCAATCCGCACTGTGGTCTCCTCCCTGCAAGGGGGAGAGTTTATGGCATCAATAGATATCAAGGATGCATATCTCCATGTGCCAATTTTTCCTGCACACCAACAATTTCTAAGGTTCACGGTAGAGCAGCGCCATTTTCAATTTGTGGCCTTGCCGTTTGGGCTTGCTACGGCCCCTCGAGTCTTCACAAAGATTCTGGACCCTCTCTTGGCAAACCTAAGAGCTCAGGGTATAGCCGTCATGGCTTATCTAGACGATTTGCTTCTCATGGAGAAAACAGTAGCGTTCCTAAACCACAGCGTCACCAGAACGCTAGAACACCTGGAACACCTAGGTTGGAGGAAGAGTCATCCCTACAGACTGCCACCAGGTTGGAATACCTGGGTATGTTTATCGACACCGCTCAGGGCAAAGTGTTTCTTCCAAGGCCAAAGGCCTTGGCCATTGGGGATCTGGTGCGCCTAATTCTGGGCAGGAGATCTTCCCCCATTCGATTGTGCATGAGACTGTTACGGAAAATGGTCGCCTCCTTCGAGGCCGTCCCATTCGCCTAGTTCCACTCAAGGCCTCTGCAAAGATGCATCCTTGTGGCTTGGAACAGGAAGCCCCAATCCTTGGATCTTCCTATGTGTCTTTCCCCAGGGACACGCAGGAGTGTCATCTGGTGGTTACAAACCAAGAATTTGCTGAAGGGCAAAACTTTTCTTCCTCTTCCATGGAAGATTATCACAACAGATGCCAGCCTGACAGGCTGGGGAGCAGTGTTGGAGGAGACGTGCTCGCAGGGGAAATGGTCTGCGATCGAGAAGCTATTGCCCATAAATGTCCTGGAGATTCGGGCAATTTATATGGCTCTCATAAAGTGGTCTTACAGACTACAAGGTCTCCCTGTTCGGGTTCAGTCCGACAATGCCACAGCACTGGCTTATATCAATCACCAGGGAGGTACCAGGAGTCTGGTGGCCCAAAAAGAGGTGAATCGCATACTTGTCTGGGCAGAAAAGCATGTTCCGTGTCTTTCTGCAGTCTTCATTCCAGGAGTGGGAAATTGGCAGGCGGATTTTCTGAGCCGCCAGCAGTTGTGCCCAGGAGAATGAGCTCTGCATCCCGACGTGTTTCGGAACATATGTCGCAGGTGGGGTACTCCAGACGTAGATCTGTTTGCATCCAGGTTCAACAGGAAACTGGACAATTTTGTGTCAAGGACAAGAGATACACTTGCTCAGGGGTCAGATGCTCTGACAGTTCCCTGGGATCAGTACAATCTGATCTATGCCTTCCCCCCGAGCCCGCTTCTGTCGCGGTTCCTGGGAAGAGTCAAGAGGGAGACAAAATTGGTCCTTTTGGTGGCCCCGGCTTGGCCCAGGCGACCGTGGTACGCAGAGATCATGAAGTTGGCAGTAGGCAGGCCATGGATCCTCCCTCTCCGGCCAGATCTGCTCTCACAGGGTCCAATTTACCATCCTGCTTTACGCATTTGACGGTTTGGCTGCTGAGACCCACATTTTGAGAGACCGTGGCCTTTCGGGGCCAGTCCTTTCTACTCTGGTCAATGCCAGAAAGCCAGCCTCCAGGCTTATTTATTACAAAATCTGGAGGGCATATGTTTCCTGGTGTGAACTCAGGAAATGGCATGCTAGAAAGTATGTCATTAGCAGGATCTTGGCCTTTCTCCAGTCACGCCTAGAAATTAATTTGGCCATAAGCACTATCAAGGTGCAGATTTCGGCCCTGTCAATGTTTTTTCAGAAGCCACTTGCATCGCATTCCCTGGTGCGGGCTTTCATCCAGGGGGCCATGCAGATAAGACCGCCAGTCAAACCTCCGGTATGCCCATGGGATCTGAATTTGGTTCTCTCGGCTTTGCAGGGGCAACCATTTGAACCTTTGCATCTGGCTTCATTAGTTCTCCTGACTAAAAAATTGGTCTTCTTGGTAGCCATATCTACGGCTAGAAGAATATCAGAGCTTGCAGCTCTTTCCAGCAAAGAGCCATATCTAATTATTCATAAGGACCGGGTGGTCATGCGTCCCAACAGGTCCTTTCTACCTAAGGTGGTTTCGGGATTCCATTTGAATCAAGACGTAATCCTACCATCCTTTTTTACTGACCCACAGTCCGCAGAAGAAGAATCTTTGCACACTTTGGATGTGGTTAGAGCAATCAGTATATATCTTCAAGCAACTGCTCAGATAAGGAAAACTGATTGCTTGTTTATTTTGCCGGAAGGCCCTAGGAAGGGCCAGGCGGCGTCAAAATCCACTCTCTCAAGGTGGATTAGACAAGTTATTTCTCAGGCCTATAGTGTAAAGATTCCTCCTTTTCAAGTGAAAGCGCACTCTACTAGGGCTGTAAGTGCTTCTTGGGCAGTGCATCACCAGGCCTCCCTGGTTAAGATCTGTAAGGCTGCAAATTGGTCATCAGTTCACACATTCACCAGATTCTATCAGGTGGATGTCAGAGGGCAAGAGGATATCGCCTTCGGGCGCAGTGTACTGCAGGCTGCAGTTTAGGTCCTCCGGTCCCTGGCGGTCTATAATTATGATCTGTGTCTCCCTCCCCTCAATCTGAGCATTGCTTTGGGACATCCCACTATGTAATGAAACTCCTGTGTCCCGTGATATATGATCAAGAAAATGGGATTTTTATATACAGCTTACCTGTGAAATCCTTTTCATGAGAGTACATCACGGGACACAGGGCTCCCGCCCCTCTTGGGTTTTTTACGTGGTTTCTTATTGCTTTGCTACAAAACTGAGGTGCCTCCCATATGGGAGGGGATATATAGGTGAGGAATTCTCCTTAATTGGGGTTAACCAGTGTCCAATCACCAGAGGTGCCTATATAACCCACTATGTAATGAGCTCCTGTGTCCCGTGATGTACTCTCAAGAAAAGGATTTTACAGGTAAGCTGTATATAAAAATCCTATTATCTCCAGCTCAAGGGCCTATGATGAGTTATGCAGGGCTTGGAAGAGCAAGTTACCTAATGTAAAGGCTTAATAATTTATTATTTATATATGCCTGTGTGGCATTGCAAGAGCTTAAACTTTATTTTTTTCTTTCATTTTAACCACTTGTCGACCAGCTCATGTACATTTAATGCATCAGGTTGGCAGAGCTGCGCGAATCTTTGTACCAGTACGGCGGCTCTCACAGGTGTAGTTGCATGCTCTCACTCCTGCTGCATGCTGCAGAAGCATGGCCACGGGTCGATGGACTTGATGTCCCCCAGCGACTTGTGTTCTCCGAGTACAGATGCAGAACTGGGATCTTCCAGTGTAAGCAGATGGATCTCCGTTCTGACAGGGGACGTCAGACATTTTCTGTTCCCAGTGATTGGGAACAGTCATCTCTGTCATGTCCCAGTGAGCCCCCCCCCCCCCCATAGTTATAACACACCTAAGGAACATACTTAACCCCTTGATTGTTCCCTAGTCTTAAGCCCTTCCCTGCCAGTGCCATTTTTACATTGATCAGTGCTTTTTTATAGCACTGATCAATGTAATAATGTCACTGGTCCCCAAAAAGTATAATTTGGAGTCAGATTTGTCTGCCACAATGTCACAGTCCCACTAAAAATCGCAGATCACCGTCATCACTAGTAAAAACAATAAAAAAATAATAAAAGTCCCTAAATCTATCCCATAGCTTGTAGTTATAATAACATTTGTGCAAACCAAAAATATGTAGAAGAATATATATCGGCCTAAACTGATGAATAAATGTGTTGTTGTTTTTTGGGATATGTATTAAAGTAAAAAAAAATATGTCAAAATTGTCGCTCTTTGTTTGTTTATAGAGCAAAAAATAAAAACCGCAGAAATGATCAAATACCACCATAAGAAAATCTTTCTCTGTGGGAAAAAAAGATGTCAATTTTGTTTGGGTACAGCATCATACAACTGTGTAATTGTCAGTTAAAGCGATGCAGTGCACAAAAATGGCCTTGTCATTAACCACTTCAATACCAGGCACTTATGCTGCATACACACGATCAGACTATCCAGCGGACTCCCTGCCCATGTGTGGGCTCCGGCGGACTTTCTCTTTCCAAAAGTCCGGTGGACTTAGAAAGAAGTTTTGACTCAAAATTGTCCGCCGGACTCGGCAGTCCGATGGTCAATCCGGCCGTCTGTGTGCTAGTCCGCCAGACTTTTAAAATTAATGGACTTGCCCACACACGGAGAATAGTCCGTTCATATTGAACGTGGCTCCAGGTAGACGGGACTAGCGAAGGAGGTCAATGTCGCCGCCTCCATCCGAATGACACCTCGCTGGCCCCGTCACCTGGTATGGACTTAAAGGGGAAGCCCTACGCTGAAAAAACGGTGTGGGGTCCCCCCCAAGGGCCATATGAGACCCTTATCCGAGCACGCAGCCTGGCCGGTCAGGAAAGGGGGTGGAGACGAGTGAGCGTACCAGGCCGCGTGCCCTCAACATGGGGGGGTGCTTTGGGCAATCGGGAGCCCTGCAGCCCCCCACCCCAAAGCACCTTATCCCCATGTTGATGAGGACAAGGGCCTCTTTCCGACAACCCTGGCCATTGGTTGTCGGGGTCTGCGGGCGGGGGGAGCTTATGGGAATCCGGGTCTTGTCCCCCTCTTCGGTTCATTTTGCCGGGCCACTTCTTTCTTCTTCCAGCTCTTTTACTAGCGGTGGCCTGGTCTTCTGTCACCGCTGCCACCTTCTCTTCTTCTCCTCTTCTTCCTTGAGATGTGGATCCCCTGATGAAGTCACGTGACCGTGACGAACACGCGTTGGGACGAGCTACTGGAAGTGACGCAAATCGAGCTCGATGCTCGTTTATACACTGTTTTAAACATCTCCTTTGTTTGTGAGTACCTTATTATTTACCTAAATAAAAAATTCTATGGTCAAAACTACTACACTATGGGGCTTCCTTCCTCCACATCTTTTTAACCCTATATATACACACCAATTGCTGAGGCACCCCCCACGCTGAATGCCGTTGAGTTACCACTTAAAGGGACCAACACAGCGCAATAGGCAGGATACTGACGCCAGGATCTGGGGACACCACAGCAGGACCTCAAAAGACAAAGACCACCAGGGACCCCGAGGATACACATATTATACACTGTTACCTTACAGCTGTAAGGTAAGGGGACACCCATACCCTGACCACACAGGACTACGAGGGATATATCCACCATCACTATTACCACCACCAATTACATTGTTTTTTAAAATATAGTGCACATGTATTTTAAACACTAGCACTTTATGCGATTTTTTGATATAATCGCCACCTGGTTTTGCACAAGTGTAAGGCCGCGTACACACGGGCGGACTGTTCGCCCAACCTTGTCCGCTGAACAGTGTTTGGGCGGACAGTCCGCCCGTGTGTGGGCTTTCAGCGGACAGTTTCAGCGGACAGTTGGACGGACAAAGTCTTTCGGAAATTCCGAAAAACTGTCCGCTGAAACTGTGTTTGAGCGAACAGTCCGCCCGTGTGTGGGCCTGTCCGCTGTACTTTCGAAATGAGCGGACTGTTCCCGCTCGGAAAGTCCGCCCATTTCGAGCGCGTGTACAGGTAGGCGGGGCCCGCGAAGGAGACATCGCGGGCTCCGCCGCCTGGAATGGGCTTAAAGGGGAACCCCAACGCCGAAAAAAATCGGCGTGGGGGTTCCCCCAAAGTCCACACCAGACCCTTGTCCGAGCACGCTACCCGGCCGGCCAGGAAAGGGGGGCGAGCGAGCGCGCCCCCCTCCTGAGCCGTACCAGGCCGCGTGCCCTCAACATGGGGGGTGCCTTGGGGAAGGGGGGGCCGCGCGGCCCCCCCACCCCAAAGCACCTTGTCCCCATGTTGATGAGGACAAGGGCCTCTTCCCGACAACCCTGGCCGTTGGTTGTCGGGGTCTGCGGGCGGGGGGCTTATCGGAATCCGGGAGCCCCCTTTAAGAAGGGGGCCCCCGGATACCGGCCCCCCACCCTATGTGAATGAGTATGGGGTACAATGTACCCCTACCCATTCACCTGTGAAATAAAGTACAAAAAAAAACACAACACAGGGAAAAAATATTTTATTGCACAGCTCCGGGGGGTCTTCCGTCTTCGGGGGTCTTGTCGCCGGACTCCTCCGCTATCTGTGTGTAGCTCTTTTACTAGCGGAGGAGTCCGGCTTTCTTCCTCCCCGCCGCCGGCCTCTTCTCCCGACTTCGGGGGTCTTGTCCCCCTCTTCGGTTCTTCTGCCGGGCCACCGCGCCTTCTTGTAGCTCTTTTACAGGCGGTGGCCCGGTCTTCTGTCGCCGCTGCCTTCCGTTCTTCTGTCGCCGCCTTCGGTTCTTCTGCCGGGTCACCGCGCCTTCTTGTAGTTCTTTTACAGGCGGTGGCCCGGTCTTCTGTCGCCGCTGTCGTCGCCGCCGCCGCCGCCTTCCGTTCTTGTTCTTCTTCTTGTTCTTCTTCTTCTTCTCCTGGAGATGTTGACTCGACGAGCTCTCCGGCCGGAATGCCAGAGCCGCGCTGTGCGGTCACTTATATAGTGACAATGGGGCGGTGTCACATGGTATATGTCACATGGGTTGGTCACATGGTGACCCCGCCCCCTTACGATGTCATAGTCCCCATGTGACATCAACCCATGTGACCAACCCATGTGACATATACCATGTGACACCGCCCCATTGTCACTATATAAGTGACCGCACAGCGCGGCTCTGGCATTCCGGCCGGAGAGCTCGTCGAGTCAACATCTCCAGGAGAAGAAGAAGAACAACAAGAAGAAGAACAAGAACGGAAGGCGGCGGCGGCGGCGACGACAGCGGCGACAGAAGACCGGGCCACCGCCTGTAAAAGAGCTACAAGAAGGCGCGGTGGCCCGGCAGAAGAACCGAAGGCGGCGACAGAAGAACGGAAGGCAGCGGCGACAGAAGACCGGGCCACCGCCTGCAAAAGAGCTACAAGAAGGCGCGGTGGCCCGGCAGAAGAACCGAAGAGGGGGACAAGACCCCCGAAGTCGGGAGAAGAGGCCGGCGGCGGGGAGGAAGAAAGCCGGACTCCTCCGCTAGTAAAAGAGCTACACACAGATAGCGGAGGAGTCCGGCGAGAAGACCCCCGAAGACGGAAGACCCCCCGGAGCTGTGCAATAAAATATTTTTTCCCTGTGTTGTGTTTTTTTTTGTACTTTATTTCACAGGTGAATGGGTAGGGGTACATTGTACCCCATACTCATTCACATAGGGTGGGGGGCCGGTATCCGGGGGCCCCCTTCTTAAAGGGGGCTCCCGGATTCCGATAAGCCCCCCGCCCGCAGACCCCGACAACCAACGGCTAGGGTTGTCGGGAAGAGGCCCTTGTCCTCATCAACATGGGGACAAGGTGCTTTGGGGTGGGTGGGCCGCGCGGCCCCCCCTTCCCCAAGGCACCCCCCCATGTTGAGGGCACGCGGCCTGGTACGGCTCAGGAGGGGGGGCGCGCTCGCTTGCCCCCCTTTCCTGGCCGGCCGGGTAGCGTGCTCGGACAAGGGTCTGGTGTGGACTTTGGGGGAACCCCCACGCCGATTTTTTTCGGCGTTGGGGTTCCCCTTTAAGCCCATTCCAGGCGGCGGAGCCCGCGACGTCTCCTTCGCGGGCCCCGCCTACCTGTACACGCGCTCGAAATGGGCGGATTTGCCTCCTCCTTACGTGGGCGAGTCCGTTCATTTCAAAAGTTGAGCGAACTGTTTGGCAAACAGTTCGCTGAAACAGTCCGCTCGTGTGTGGGCAAGTCCGCTCATGCAAATTTTGAGCGGACTGTTTGCCGAAACTGTTTGACGAACAAGGTTGGGCAAACAGTCCGCGCGTGTGTACGCGGCCTAACGGACATTTTCCGATATATTATTTTTTTCACCTTGATATTCTGCATAGTTTTAATACTGTTTTAGGCATTGTGCATAGTTTCATATTGTTTTAGAGGGATTTTGCTTTTATTCCCTCAGCACGGACACTTTATGTGTTTTATTTTTATTTTATAATTGTCCCTTTCTGCACAGTTGAATGATCAATTTGCTCACTGCTTCATTTATATTGTTTTAATTAATTTTATGGTGTAGAGGAATTTTGCACGGATCTATTAGTTTATCTTTTTGGCACTGGCACTTTATGCGATTTTGACAGCTACAACAAATCGCATTGGGAATCACTTGTTTTAAATATTGTGATTGTGTGTTTTTTCGTATATTCTTGTATCTACACTTGATTTTACCTTGGATGCTGCTACGTTATAGTGTTGAGGGTCCCTCACTACCCCCTCATAAAAAACGCACATTGTTTTATAAATATCTTTTGCCTTATGTGACGACATATATATTACCTAACATTTTTATATTATTCTAGTGCCCATAGAGCTTACTAGCCTCCAGGCTAAACTTCCTGTCACAGTACAGCGCACCACTACTCCTGTTTTTCTATTTCTTTTGGTGGTATTTGATCACCTCTGCGGTTTATTACTTTTTGCACAACAAATAAAAAAAAAAGTTTTTCTTGTTTTCTGTTAAAAATTTTTGTAAATAAGTATGTTTTCTTCTTCAATGATGTGCACTGATATGGCTGCACTGACGGGCACTGATGGGCACTGATGAGGTGGCACCAATGAGGTGGCACTGATGAGGTGGCACTGATGGGCACTGATGGTCGGCACTGATGGGCGCAGATAGGTGGCACTCATGGGCACTCATAGGCGGCACTCATGGGCACTCATAAGCGGCACTGATGGGTACTTATGGGTGGCACTGATAGGTGGCATGGATGGGCACTGATGGGCACTGATGGGCATAATTACATTTTGCCCCCTTAGTTTGGGCATCCAAGGTGGGCTGCACTGATAAATAATCAGCGCAGACCCCCCTGTCTGTCAGACGCGAGTGAAGAAGAGCTGTTCAACAGCTTTTCCTGTTGACATCGTGATAAGTCGTGATTGGACACGGCTGATCACGTGGTAAAAAGCCTCTTTTGAAGGCTCTTATCAATATTGGTTGAGCGGTGTGTCAGACTGGCACGGGCGTGCGGCGGCTGTTATCCTGAAGGATGTCATATGACGCCAATCACAAAAAAAAATCATGCAAAGCAACCAAAAATGCTTAGCTCAATTGTGAATGCAGCCTTTGTTATGGTCTTTGAGGATCTTTAAAAAGGAATTACTTACAATCAGGGCTCATGAACATGTCTGCAAGGAATCTATGCAGAGTGCAAACGTGTACAGGAAAAAAAAAAAAATCTTCCCTGTGTGCCACAGCTGCTGCATCCTGTAATTTCTTTCTACTGGCAACTGGTCAGCTAGAGTGGTCAGCCATGGCTTGTTTAAGGGACTGTGCACACCAGAACATGGTACAGGAAACCTACATTCTGAGTGCATTTCCCAAACCATGTTCAAAACGCACTTGGTGTGTGATCTGCTGCAAGTGTCATTCTAATCCTAATGACACCCAAACATAGTGCATTTGCCTATACCAGATTGTATGGTACTGTAGTACCATTCAATATGGTTACATTTAATTTTTAAAAGTAGTGCATGCATTACTTTTGGTGCAATTTCAGCCCATTCAAATGAATGAGCTGAAAATTACATCGCACTGAATCACATAGGAACACAGAGTTTGTTCCTGTGCCATTCCAGTGTGAACCGTCACTTAAAGTAGAGCTTCAGGAATTCAGCCACTTTCTAAAATGTGCAGGCTTACTACGGGTTAAATCAAACAAGGTGCATGCCACCTTGAGGACTTACATCTTTTATTTATTGACAGTTTTCCCTGGTGCTGGGAGTACAGCTATCACTGTACTCCCAGCACTCTGACAGGCAAGACAATGCTTTCTCACACAGCACTGGCTCTGCCCACGTCTCCTCTCTGCTGTCCATTCACAGAAGGCTTTGTATTTTGTAAATGGATTTGCACAATATAAAGTGCTCTGTGATGGTGCAAGAGGAGAAGAGGGGCAGGCAGAACCAGTGGCGTAGCTAGCACACCTGGCACCCGGGGGTATTCATTTTTAGTGCCTCCTCTGCACTTCCCTCCTAGTCCAGGGACTCCTCTGCACCCCCTTCCTAGTCCAGGGCCTCCTCTGCACTCCCCTCCTAGTACAAGGCCTCCTCTGCTCCCCCCTCCTAGTCCAGGGCCTCCACTGCACCCCCTCTCCTAATCCAGATTCATTACCACATCAACCTTTTTCTAGTCCAAGTCCTCCTCTCCACCCCACCCAGCCCAAAACCTCCTCTGCACCCCCCAGTCTAGGGTCTCTTCTGCACCCCCATAGTCCAGGGTCTCATCTGCACCCCCCAGTCCAGGGTCTCCTCTGCACCCCCAGTCCCCAGTCCAGGGTCTCCTCTGCACCTCCCCCCAGTCCAGGGCCTCCTCTGCACCCTCCCACCCTCACTGTACTCCCAGCACTCTGACAGGCAAGACAATGCTTTCTCACACAGCACTGGCTCTGCCCACGTCTCCTCTCTGCTGTCCATTCACAGAAGGCTTTGTATTTTGTAAATGGATTTGCACAATATAAAGTGCTCTGTGATGGTGCAAGAGGAGAAGAGGAGCAGGCAGAACCAGTGGCATAGCTAGCACACCTGGCACCCGGGGGTATTCATTTTTTTGCACCCCCACCCAAGAAACATGGTATGTGGCAATTTAGCAGCATGCTCTGGCACCCTCTTTCCAATTCAGAGGGACTCTATGACCCCCATCTCATAGTTCAGGGCCTCAGACACCTGCTGTCCTAGTCCAGGGCCTCCAGACACCGCTTCTCCTTATCTGGGATCTCCAGGCACTCCCTCACCTAGTCTAGTATCTCCCTTGCATCCCCCCCATCCAGGGCCTTTCCCACACAAACCCCTATTTCCTAGTCAAGGGCCTCCTCTGCACCCCCCCCCCCCCCCAGTCCAGGACCTCTTCTGCACCCACCTCCTAGTCCAAGGCTGCCTCTACAGCCCCCCAAGTTCAGGCTTTTTCTGCCCCCTCCCCTCTGAATCCAGGTCATTTGCCACATCAACCCCCCTTTTGAAGTCCACTGCCTCTTTTGCACCCCCCTCAGGCCAGGGCCTCCTCTGCACTCCCCTCCTAGTCCAGGGACTCCTCTGCATCCCCTTCCTAGTCCAGGGCCTCCTCTGCACTCCCCTCCTAGTACAAGGCCTCCTCTGCTCCCCCCTCCTAGTCCAGGGCCTCCACTGCACCCCCTCTCCTAATCCAGATTCATTACCACATCAACCTTTTTCTAGTCCAAGTCCTCCTCTCCACCCCACCCAGCCCAAAACCTCCTCTGCACCCCCCAGTCTAGGGTCTCTTCTGCACCCCCATAGTCCAGGGTCTCATCTGCACCCCCCAGTCCAGGGTCTCCTCTGCACCCCCAGTCCCCAGTCCAGGGTCTCCTCTGCACCTCCCCCCAGTCCAGGGTCTCCTCTGCACCCTCCCAGTCCATGGTCTCCTCTGCACCCTCCCAGTCCAAGCTCTCCTCTGCACCCTCCCAGCCCACGTCTCCTCTGCACCCCCCCCCAGTCTAGGGCCTTCTCTGCATCACCACCCCCCCTTGTCCCCCCAATCCTCACCCATACCAGCCCCACCTTCCTAGTCCAGGGCCTTCTGCACACAGTTCCAGACAAGCTCTCCCATGTAAACTTGTACTGTAGTTGGGATGCCTCACTCAGAAAAGACATGGGCCCGGGTTCTGGAACCAAGCTGGAACGCAGGTGGCTGATGAGACATCAGGTGAAGGTGGTGGGCGGTTATGCATTTCGGAGCATGCCCAGCTCCTTCGAAAGACCTCGGCCATGTGCGTTCCAGCTGGGTTTCAGAACCCGGGCTGCATTATTGCATCTTCACCTCCTTACCAGTCCATGCCACCAGGGAGTCTGACTGCGGCAGGGTGTCTCTCTCTCTCCCCAGACATATGAGGATTACAACTATTCGCATGAGGACAAATCATTAAATGCCTATGACCTCTTACTATCTTGTAAGTGTTTTTAATCCCATTGTGCCTGTAATAAATGTTTTAACCACTGCACTTAGAGGCAACTTTATGACCCTCCAGAGCTGCTTCTTCTCTACAAAGTGCTGCCTTCAGTGCCATCTCTCCACTGCTACTAAGGACCAGATACCCAGCCTCACCAGAATGCCCTCATCTTTCCCTCCTTTCTAGTGTGCCACTGTCACCTGATCAAGTGTAATGTACAGGCAGCGCTTGCTGCATAATTTCCCAAATACTGGAGAATAAAATAGAATGAGAGCAACCCCCCAGACATACTAACGTTGAATCACTTCACTCCTTCCACCCGGCCGTCCTATAAGAAAGCATTCCAAAGTGATGCGTCAGATAATGTTGCTATGTTGTTAAGCAAGAGTAGCTGCAGCGTCCCTCTAGAATGCTTTTCTATAGGACAGCAGGGCAGGAGGAGTGGAGTGATTCAACGTTATTGCAATTGTGCGGTCTCCCTCATTCTATTTGATTCTCCAGTATTTGGAAAACTATGCAGTGGGCGCTGCTTGTACATTACACTTCATTGTGTGGCAGTGGCACCTTTAGAGCAGCGGTTCCCAGTGTGACGACACTCTCGATGCAGTGCCCGGTGAATGCCCCCCCCCCCCCCTAGATTCGGCCCTGGGCAGAGCAGCTGCATGCAAATGTTTATTATATAACCAGAAAATTCCATGCTGGAGCATTAGAACCATAGTGATTGCTATTCTCCTGGTGCTCAGTAAAAAAATGTAAATTGTAAAATTCAGCTTTAAGGTTCTTTAACCGCTTGTAAAAATCTGTGTAACGGAGCCGCAGAACGGGGAAGTGCCTATGTAAACAAGGCATTTCCCTGTTCTGCCTTGTGACATGATATCACAGTTAGAATCACTCCCTAGGACACACTTAACCCCTTGAAAGCCCACCTAGTGTTTAACCCCTTTCCTGCCAGTGTCATTTACACTGTAATCAGTGCATTTTTATAGCACTGATAGCTGTATAAATGACAATGGTCTGAAAATAGTGTCAAATGTGTCCGATGTGTCTGCCATAATGTCACAGTCATGATAAAAATTGCAGATCGCCGGCATTAATAGTAAAAGAAATGATTAATAAAAATGCCACAAAACTAGCCCCTATTTTGTAGATGCTATAACTTTTGTGCAAACCAATCAATATATGCTTTTTTGCGATTTTTTTTTTTTTAACAAAAATATGTAGAAGAATACATATCGGCCTAAACTGAGGAAAAAAACGTTTTTTTATATATTTTTGGGGGATATTTATTATAGCAAAAAGTAAAAAAAAAAATTGTTTTTCAAAATGGTCGCTCTCTTTTTGTTTATAGCGCAAAAAATAAAAACCGCAGAGGTGATCAAATACCACCAAAAGAAAGCTCTATTTGTGGGAAAAATAGGACGTCAATTTTGAATGGGTGCAATGTCGCACAACCGCATATTTGTCAGTTAAAGCGACGCAATACCGAATCACAAAAAGTGCTTTGGTAAGGAAGGGGGTAAAATCTTCCAGGGCTGAAGCGGTTAAAGAGGTTGTAAAGTCAAAAGGTTTTATATCTTAATGTATTCTATGAGCTATTGGGGCTCCATGTCTGAATGGACACAGGGAGCTGTGACTCGGCTAGGGTGCCCAATAGCAAGCTGCTTGCTGTGGGGGCACTCAACAGGAGGGAGGGGCCAGAATCACTGAATAGGGACCCCAGAAGAGGAGAATCTGGATTGCCCTGTGCAAAACCACTGCACAGAGCAGGTAAGTGTAATATGTTTGTTATTTTTAGAGAAAAAAAAACAAGACTTTACAATCACTTTAACTATGACAGTCAACTGATATGTCTTAACACTTTCTTTGACCACTTGCCCCCGCCATATAGCAAAATGACGTCAGCAAAGTGGTTGCGATATCCTGACCGGATGTCATATGATGTGGTCAGGATAACATGCCGTTGCGTGCCCCTGGGGGCGTGCATGGCGGTGATCATTGTTGCGGTGTGTCAGTCTGACAAACGGCAACACCATGTCCAATCACGGCTGATCACAATGTAAACCGTTTATTGGCTTTTCTTCACTCGCGTCTGAAGGACGCGTGTAGAGGAGAGTCGATCGGCTGCTCTCCTGACAGGGGGAGTCTGTGCTGATTGTTTATCAGCGCAGCCCCCCCCTCGGATATGCACCCAGCACTACCAGGGATGCCACCAGGATCACCAGGGATATCCACCAATGATGACCACCAGGGATGATATCCCTGGTGGCCATGGGTGGCAATGTGTGCCCACCATTAATAAATGCCAGTGCCTCCTAATCAGTGATGCCAATCAGTGCCATCTATCAGTGTCAATCAGTGCCACTCATCAGTGCCCATCAGTACCACCTATCAGTGTCCACCCATGCCCATCAGTGCCCATCAGTGCTGCCTATCAGTGCCCATCAGTGCCACCCACCGATGCTGCCTTTTAGTGTCCATCTATGCTGCCTAAGGGTGCCCATCTGTGCCTCCTATGACTGCCCATCTGTGCTACCTATGAGTGCCCATCAGTGCTGCATATCAGGGCCACCTATCAGTGCCCACAGTGCCACCTATCAGTGGCCATCAGTGTCACATATCAGTGCCAATTATCAGTGCCCATAAGTGCGACCTTATCAGTGCCACTTCATTGGTCTCATCTCATCTGTGCTCATCAGTGCCACCTTATGAGTGCCCGGCAGTGCAGCCTCATCAGTGCCCATTACTGAAGGAGAAAAGGTACTTATTTACAAAATTTTATAACAGACAGAAACAAAGAGAAAACAACTTTTTTTATTTCAAAATTTCGGTCTATTTTTATTTGTTTAGCAAAAAATAAAAACCGCAGAGGTGATCAAATGCCACCAAAAAAAATCTATATTTGTGGGAAGAAAATGATAAGAATTGTGTTTGGGTACAGAGTAGCATGACCACACAATTGTCCTTTAATCAGTGACAGCACTGAAAATTGGCTTGAGCAAAAAGGGGGGAAGTGCCCTGTATTAAAGTGGTTACATTTTATTTACCTTCCACTTATATTTTCTTAGCTAAACTGTGTGCCAGAATGAGTTCATAAGAAATTTGCCTTGTATTAATTTGTGTGCACTGAGCTCCTAAAATATGCATACTTCACATGCTCAGGAAGATAGTGTACAGGGAAGCCCCACTTTAAGTACACTCACTTTACGTACACTCGCGAGTACAGACATACCCGCGAGTGTACGTAAAGTACCTTGCAAATACAGACAACACACACCATGCAGCCACAGTATGTCCTGAAAGAGGCGGATTTGCCTCCCAGAGTTGTCGCAAATGAAGAAGCAAAGTTCCCGCCAGCCAGCCCAGAGTTGCCTGCCAGCTGTGGCCACCAGCCAGCCTAGAGTTGCTGCCTAAACGTAAGTGGATTACTATAGAGTACTGAACAGTACTATAAACTTCACTCCCTGACACCCCCCCCCCCCCAGTACAGCCTGTGGCTCTCCACTATAGGCCCTGATCCCCCCACTGCAGCCCCTGACCCCCCAGAAGTGAAAAAAGGTATTTCTTCACTTTAAGCACATTTTCGTTTTACATATGTGCTCTGGTCCCATTTTGTACTTAAAAGTGGGGTATGCCTGTATAGCTATAATTCCATTGTACAGTACTCATTTTTTATTACACTGATAAGCATGTGCTGGTAAAACATTGGTATTATGATTGAGATGTTTAGTCTTTTCAGAATGTCAGACTGGATTGAATCCATCTACAATAGAACTGATATCTAAAGCACGTCAAATTTATGATACAGAGCTAACTTTAAAATGACTTGTATAAAATGATTAAACTCAAAAGTGGTGAATTTATTAATAGTTTGGATTACAAATAGTCATACTCCAAAAATCATTCTGTCACAACAATATTGGCTGGTATTTTAAATGATACATTTTAGTAGCAGAAACCCAAATAACAAATCCCATAAATTTGAACACACAAAATAATTATGTTGCAAAATGAAGTCTATGATTTTGCGAACAGCCTGCTTCATCTCAAACCAAATATATGTCATAGTCTAAAATGAAGTATGAATGTATAAGAACCAATTGTTATATATCATAGCTGCCTGTCAATAAATGTAAAAAGCTTACAGTAGCTTAGTTGCTCAAATTTTCTTCCTACATTAGTTACAGCAGTGGTAGAACTAAAAGAACATTTTATCATTCAGACCCCACCATTTTGAAAAGATGTTTGGAATCCATTTGATCACCAATTCCCCTCTGAGTGGTGGTTAGTCATAGTGATGGCAGGAATTTTGATTGGTCCAAGCAAGTATAAAACTACTGGTATTCATAATGGTGCCTTTAAATCATAAAACCTTGTCACCATAAGCACATTACATTACTAAATAAAGTGTTATTTATCGGCTTTTTAATGTGTGTTATTTGCACAAACCATCAAATGATCACCCTATCAAAGATAATCCTTACTTTATTACAGCATGTTGACATTTGAAATGCCAAATCACTTGTCCATTTTTTATTTATTTGTTAACAGTTGTAAAGATCAGTTTGTATTCTAAGAGCTGGTTTACACCTTTCTGCCTCCCCGTGTGTTTTTAATACCACATAAGAAGGAAAAAAGTACACATCTGGGATTATGACATGGTCCATATCACAATTTGTGCAGGCTGCAGTTTAGTGTCATCCCTTTTGTGTATTGTAAGATTTTGAATGATTATTTTCATTAAGCTAGATATTGTAACTGCTACACACTTTTTACTCTTGTTTTTTTCTGCTTGAACAAATGAATTAGATCTTTAATATCACAGTAGTATATCTATTTGTCTCCTTGTTGGGTGTCTTATTGAAGATAATGTGACACCTGCATGAACTTTTGTTACTTATGTTCTGGCAGTGAAACGTCAGTCCCAGCACTTGCCATGCATGTTGAAATAAAATGTCCTCATATGTTTGTCATTTCGCAAAAAGGGTCTGGGCATGCTGCCTCAAGCTTGTTGACCCTTCTCCTATAAGGACATTAGCCAATATGCCTAGTGTTCCATAGTGGTATACTTGAAAGTGGGGTGCCACCAAATCAGGGTTTTTTTTGTTAATGTTAGATACAAAAATACATATGCAGCAACACTTCAGTAAGAGTGCAGTTGATAATAACCTAGCATGAATCCATTGGATTAGATTGAATTCATTAGATTAAACCATTTGAGACAGGCAAAACTCTTTTTATGTATATATAAATATGATTATCCATTTTTATGGATAATATATATATGTACCATAATTATTGGCATATAACATGCACCTTAACTTCAAGAGGGAAGCTTCAGGAAGGAACTTTCCACAGACCCCCTGCATAACACAGACCCCTTAAAAATACACAGCCCCCTGCATAACACACATCCCCTTTCATTATAAAGCCCCCTACACCCCCAGAAAACCCCCAATCTCCTGAGACAGCGCTGCCAGTATACTCTAAAGTTGAGAAAACTGCCAGCCCCTTCTCTTATACCGCTTCTCCTGCGTCACTCTCATTGTAAATTATAGCTTCCAAATACCCCAATTAACGCCACTCTTTCATGGACCCGGTCATGTGATTGCTCTCCTCTCTTTCATTCACAGTCACTTGACTGCTTTTCTCCTGTAATCAAGAGCTACACACGAGGAAGAGGCGGAGCGGGAGGAGGAGAGCCGCCAGAACGAGCAGCGTTAATTGAGGGATATAGAGGCTTAGATTTACATTGAGAGTGACACAGGAGGAGTGGTATATGAGAAAGGGCTGGCAGTAATGTTTTCTGATCCTTAAAGTATGCTGGGAGCACTGTCCCAGGGCCAGGAGAGGCAGGACGGCCGGCCTGACACCGTCCCAATGGGTGCACCTAGGGCAGACCGCCCGATCCCCGCTCAGTTGGTATAAAAACAGATATTGGTGTAGAACACGCAGGCACGGTTTACCCTCTGTCTTTAGGGTAAAGAAGTGTGTGCTATACGCCGATAAATACTGTATATATAAATACCAATTTGAGTTTCCCCTAGTATTGGACTAGTGAAAATCTCTATTTCCCAATGATTTCACATCAGGTTTTTATGATCAGTTTTGATTTTTGATTTCAGGCGTAACAATAAGCCTGAATTTATTTTAATAAATGGGCCTAGTGGTGGTGAAGCAGCTTAAATGGCTTAATGGGACATTGCCTTTGTTTGATTGCATACCACAAATAATTAAAACTGAACATAGAAAAGGTCTATATAATAATATTGAAATATACATATACACATAACATTTTGGATGCTAATCTAAGCAGAAAAATCACTAGACTCCTGGGGAATTACAAACCACCAGATACTAAGAAAAGTAAGGACACAGGATCAATTAAACCAGGAAGAATACAGACGTTGGATGTCAGGAAAAAATGCAGGTGAAAATGATTGTATACCAAAGGGAATACAGGGATAAAAAAAAACAGAAAATGTCAATGTGCAAAACAGGGGAAAAATCCAGCTAGAGTAGATGCCATTGTAAATACATACATAACAAATTTTAATTCAGGAGGCCGTGTGCCACTCTGTTCCATAGTAATAATATTGTCTCATTTTTGGCATCCAGCTGTTGTAATTAACATAATGTTTTACTGTATATAACGGTTGCTAAATTGAAAGTACAGTATTTATTTTGCCAAATTGTGCTTTCTCAGTATGTATATTTGCTCTGATTTGTCTTTCAACTTAATGGATAAGTGTCTCATTGTACAGTTGTCACTTGTACGCATAATTAGTTTTTAACATTAAGGTGTTGTCCAGGACATAACGTGAATGCAAAGGTTAGGAGATTCTGTAGTGCTGGTACCATTCAAATGCATTATAGGTTGACTAATAAATGTAGGCTGTTATGACAAAATTATATTTAGCACAGAAACATAATATAATTTATATATATATTTTTATAAAGGTTTTGTTTAACTTGCATGATTTTACCATTATACAGTATATTACCCGAGAAGACTTCACAATAATTTCAGATGCTCATAGAATATGTGAATTACTTTTGTCAGTTAATATATAGTAAAATTACCTCTTCACTTATACAACATAGATAATTTGAAAATAACTTACAAATCGTTCAATCCTTTCCACGATAATCATTCAAAAGAAGCATTCATTATATCATTACTGCTTACACAGTAGTAAATGCTCTATACCCCCATTGCATTTCTATGTGCTCATCTCACATCTCATCATAGTTTCCCTAACAAAAGTGTGCCGAATTATATCCACATTTATTCATAAGAAAATACAGTCACGCAGCTTCCTATATACTCTATATCATTCTGTATTTTGGAAATAACAATAAATGATTACAAAGTTCCAGTACATCATCATAAATGAGCATGTCCTGAACAGATAGATTTGTTTCTTTATGAAGTACATCATCCATCATACCGCAGTCTCAGACACTACATCTAATTCTATAGTGGTTGGTCTTTCTGGTGTAGTAAAGATCATTATTTCTCTAGCTTTTTTGCAGTTTAACATCTTTCTTTATGATGTGATGAGCCTGATTTTATTATAGTGCAATGAAGTGAGGTGAAATAAAGTGATTATGGACCAGAAAACGAAAGTGATCCTGTGTTCACATCAAACATCCAATTACGTGTAGAAGAATAAAAAAAAAATGGAGCTTCTCCAGCACATTGAATGTTTGGAGTGATGACAGGTTCACTTGTCCTCACTCTACACATCAGTAAATCTGGCCTAGAGTTTCTTAAGTTCCCTGCATTTTACCTTACCGCACTGCATGGAGCACCTTAGTAGATCACATATATTTGGGAGCCTTTTATTTAATATAGTAACTGTGTTTTCGGTTTTTGAGTCAGCATTTAAAAATTTATTTGGAAATATACATGACCAAATTTGCCAGGCGTAACCTGCCCTCAAATAGGTTACATTCTTCTGTTTTATGTCTGTTTTGAGTAGAAGCAGTTGTTGGTATATAGAAGATATGCACAATGGGCCTTATAATTATGGCTTTTCTCTGTGCGTGAGGTCCTTGTGTGCAAAGGACTGGTGGAGTTATTGATAGATCTGTGCTGAATTTTCTTGTTAGCAAGATCCTCTGTTAAGACAGTTTGATATCAACAAGTGGGGTTTCATCTGTATCCAATTTTGTTTCCAGTTTCAGTAAAGGTTTTTCTGAGATTGAGCCTGCCTTTTCTTCATCCTGAGCTGGAAGAAGCTCAGCCTTTTCTATATCCTTTTTCTTTTTCTTCTTTATGGTGACCACTTCAGTATAGGTTTCCTCTGAGATGGGTTCCACGGTTTCATGCTCTGAAATGGACTCTTTATCATCTTCGCCAACTTCTTGACCTTCTGCTGTTGTTCGTTCTTTTTCCTTCTTCTTTTTATTGAGTTTAAATGTTTCCTTCTTGGGTGCTGCTTTTGCTATGGATTGTTTAAATCTCTCTCCAGACTGTTTCAGTCTCTCTCCAGATTGTCTCATTCTCTCCCTTCTTTCTGGAGTAACTATCCTGGTGCGAATCCTATTAACTTTTATTCCAAAGTTTTGCTTTGTCTTCTGCATGCTTTCTTTGGAAAATGCTTTCTTGATGTTGTCAATGCGCTGCATGCCAGATTTCTTTAGACGGGAAGCTCTGGTCTCTGGCACTTCATACTCCTCATCAGAAGAAAGGTCATTTGGTGGATATAATTTATCCTTTAAGTACCCATCTAAGGCTGATTCTTTTGTAACAGTCAACTTAGTTGGGCATTCAATATCCTCCTGCAAATAAAAAAAAAGTTAAATATATTAAACCTGCATTATAAATGGCATAATTTATACAGGGCAAACTGACAGTGTCTCAAGGTAGAACATCTCCCAACCCCATCATATTCACCTATCTGCACTACATTGCAGGTCCTCCCTCTTCTACAGCCAATGCTGAGATCCATTTCAGCATTCATGTCATTCTCCTGGTCAAGTGAAAATTATGGGGCCTATAAATTGTCTGCTAGGTCCTGGTTGCCTTACAGGGGAGGAGGTTTCATACTCTTCCATACTCAGCAATGATAGGAAAGATTACTGGCTGCAGATAAGCGAGGAGTGGGGGTACTGCAAAACATTAGCATAAGGAGTCAGGGACCGGGGTGGGGGGGTCGAGGGCTCTTTCCAGAGACATTGCCATATACCATGCATAGTTTTAGTCTGGTTCCTATAATCTAACTGTAAATGTTTGTGTAAATTATATATGTGATACATAAATAATACTGACTTGTGCCTGGGTTCACACTTATGCCAATTGGATTCAGGTTTCCCACACATCTCCGGGTTGGCTGTGGAGTGCACTGCAGGAGAGTCCTGTGCATGTTTGCCTCTGCTTCAGGTCTGAATCCAGGAAACAATTTGGACTGGATGCACCCTTGAAACGGTGAACAGGGATACACCGGACCCCTGCTGTTAGCCACTCCACCTGTAGTGGGAACCCAGCCTAAAATACTTTCTTGCTCAGCTGAGATTTAAAAGGCCAGACATTATGGGTCCTTTCACACTTGCGTGTATTAAGAGGCATGCAAGTTAGCACATGCATTTTTGTGTATTAAGACCATCTGCATTAAAACAGCTTTTTTCGGTATGAGCACTGTGGTGTCTTGTAAAGCTGATGCATTGGCTGTTGTATGTGTGCATTGCATTGTCATTCTAAACAAATGATATTGCAATGCAAACAGTACTATGTTTTAATGTGCATTGGGGCTGCTTTTTGCAGAAAAACATGCATTTTACTATGCTTTACTGCAACACACACATGTAAAGCTAGAAAAAAAGACCCATAATTTTGCTAGACCTACTGGAATAAAATGTTTATGTATTGTCACATAAAGATAGATATGTGATCAAAAGCTACAGATAGTGAACAAGTCACAGGAGATTGATGTAACAAAAAACATCTACTGTCTTTTATAAAATAAAATAGGATATTAGCATTTACAATATTATTTATTTTATTTATATCATTGGTACAATATTTTTTAATACTACACTGCTTTCTATTTTTAGTTTTATATAAACCAAAATTATTTAATAAATATGTGCGGTATCTATATTAGGTTGATATTTGTAAGGGCATGCCCCTATCATGTTATTGCCCAGGACTAATTATTCAATTTCCAGTATTTAAATTGAAGCAGTGCGATGCACCTGGCTGTTAAAATATTTGAATCCAGTCAGCAATGTTACTAATAAACAAATCTGGAAGACAGAGTTCCACATCTCAATGCATAACCAGGGAATGGTATGGGATTCAACAACAGGAGCCCTCTTTACTAAGGGACGATCATCATTGTGTTTGTATGTTCATTGTCATTTAGGAGATATTTCATGGAACTCTTTATGTCATGTAAATTTACAGATGCAACTGATCATAGCACTAGTATGCAAGTATACATTTCCTTTTACAGCAGTATACATCTCTATTTTACAGATTTAAGTAATGCTCCTACTGCTTTAACTCTAAAGGCTGGTAGTATTAGGTTATATACTTTAAGGCATCTGTGCTATAAAGAATTACATTCTTTGTAATAAAGAATCATTGTGAACGGATGCAAACTGTTAAAAAGAAAAGTAAATATTGTGCTGACAACACATAAATGTAAGAAACCATATATAGTAGTGGGTTCCGAGTAAAATTTATGGAGATTAGACTAATAGAGTAGTGCAGAATTTGCCAAGTAAGGGTAAAGTTGCAGACTAAGAGGTAGGCTGTGATTAATGGTACTAAGCTAAAATAATAACACCTACAGTATTCATTATTTCTCAATGCTCAAAGGAAGACAAATAATATTTAACTGTGCTCCGATGACTATCTAGAGGGGGGAACTGTAATTTTAAAGGTAGGCACCCTTAACGTAGGGCTACTGCACAGCTGCATCATGGAGATGATGAGTGTCTCTAATCTGTATTGTACTGTACATATGCAGTAATAAGAGGAACATGCCAGTTTAAGATTGTTTAGTTCAGTCTTATTTTATTAGTATTTTATAAAGTTCACAAAACACAGGAAAACATATCACAATATGTGGGGAAAAATAAAACCACTAGATATCAAATACTCAAATGATTACAGCACTTGGGAACAATCCATCCATCTATTTCTTATAAAATATAGTTAACATAATGAACATCACGATAGGATGAATACTATAAACAATAGGAAATCCAGGCACCTAGTAGAAACAATGCAGGTCTGCAGGTTTTGTATAGAATACGAGAAAAGTAGGGAAAACAGTTTAAGATTGTTTAATGGACTACAGGTATTTAGTGCTCCAGGAGTCACATTTTTCACAGTCAACAGTGGCCAGTTAGCCAGAACTGTTCTCTTCCAATAGGAAGGCAACAGGACTGCCCCAAGCCAGTGGGATGTTCCCTATCGTGACACTCTAACTAAGTAATTTAAAGGTATAACAACACGGTTCCAAAAAAATAAAATACTTGGAAGCTGATTACAATACACTATAAAGAAAGTGTAGAAACAAATGTTTTACTCTCGCTTCCCTGTTTCCTTCAGCAGAAATGAACAATAAAGTGACTGCTACAGACATAACTGACAATATTAGATAAATCTGCAATGAGAAATATATGGGAGGTGCCATTGCTGACCTCCTCATTCTAAAACATATATTTGTCTGGCTGTTATGTTGACCCTTCAGCACACGTATGCTGCTCATTGCTCAAGAAAGCAATAATATTAATACCTTTTATAAATGATATTGGGTCTGGGATCAAAAGTAACATTTCCGTCTTTGCAGATGACACCAAGCTATGCAGTGGAATAACGTCCTTACAGGATGTCTCCAATTTACAAGCCGACCTCAATGCTCTGTCTAATTGGGCGACTATGTGGCAGATGAGGTTTAATGTTGAGAAATGTAAAGTTATGCACTTGGGGGCTAAGAATATGCATGCATCATACATTTTAGGGGGAGTAAAACTGGGGAGATCCATAGTGGAGAAGGATCTGGGGGTTTTGGTAGATCATAAGCTCAATAATAGCATGCAATGCCAACCTGCGGTTTCCAAAGTCCTTTCTTGTATTAAGAGAGGTATGTACTGTATTTATTGGCATATAACACTCACTTTTTCACCATGAAAATCGGTTGCAAATAGCGGGTGCGTGTTATACGCCAATACGAAAATTTAATTTTTTTCCTGAAACGTCCCTCTTAAAATGAATGTGCGTGTTATACACCTGTGCGTGTTATACGCCGATAAATACCTCCAGAGAGAGAGAGAGATATCATTTTGCCCCTGTTCAAATCATTAGTAAGACCTCATCTGGAATATGCAGTTCAGTTTTGGGCACCAGTTCTCAAAAACAATATTGGGGAACTGGAGAAAGTGCAGAGAAGGGCAACCAAACTGATAAGAGGCATGGAGGAGCTCAACTATGAGGAAAGATTAGAGGAACTGAATTTATTCACTCTTGATAAGAGGAGATTAAGGGGGGATATGATCAACATGTACAAATATATAAGGGGTCCATATAGTGAACTTGGTGTTGAGTTATTCACTTTACAGTCAACAAAGAGGACAAGGGGGCACTCTTTACGTCTAGAGGAAAAGAGATTTCATCTCCAAATACGGAAAGGTTTCTTCACAGTAAGAGCTGTGAAAATGTGGAATAGACTCCCTGCAGAGGTGGTTCTGGCCAGCTCAGTAGATTTCTTTAAGAAAGGCCTGGATTATTTCCTAAGTGTACATAATATAACTGGGTACTAACATACAGGTAAAGTTGATCTAATTGCCTCTCAGGGGATCAGGAAGATTTTTTTTTCCCCTGCTTTAGCAAATTGGATCATGCTCTGCTGGAGTTTTTTGCCTTCCTCTGGATCAACTGTGGGTATAGAATTGGGTATATGGGATTGTATGATATTATATATATTTTTTTGTGGTTGAACTAGATGGACTTGTGTCTTTTTTCAACCTGACTGTAAATGTAAAGTCTGAAGTCCTTATCTGCATACTTTTTCTAAGCAAATAAATTAGAAAGTATTAAAGCTGGAGATCAGCAGGCAATTAGCATGTCTCTCATGGCAGGCCCGAATTCCGTTTGGAATGTTAACCCCTGTGGCGGTATTCCCGAGTCTGGCTCGGGGTGGAAGTTTTATACCAAAAGCGGTAACCCCGAGCCAGACTCGGGACCGCATCGCTGAATACAGGGAGAGATTACTTACCTTCTCCCCTGGATCCAGCGATGTCCCCCCGCTGTACGAGTGGCTCGTCCCCCGCTTGATCTATCACAGAGCCAATCTCTGTTCCCTGCGAGCGCTGCGACGCACAGGGACGGAGATCGGCACCAAATTCAAAAAGTGAAACACACAGTATACATACAGTATAATGTAATCTTACAGATTACATTGCTGTATGTAATAATTTCACATTCCCTTTGTCCCTAGTGGTCTGCCCAGTGCCCTGCATGCAGTTTTATATTATAAAAACTGTTCTTTATGCCTGGAAACTGGAGATTGTCCATAGCAACCAAAACTGTCCCTTTACATCAAAAATGATTTTAGACCAGCTAGAAAACAGCGATAATAAATTGGAATCACTTGCAGAATTGAGGGATAGTGATTTGCGGGGAGATCCGTCATCAAATATTGAAAAGTAATGACAGTGACAATTCTGCAACTGAGAAAATTTCAGTGTTTTTGATTTGATTACATTATTGAATAATTTTTATTATTATTATATTATTATTTGGTATAATTATTTATAGGTATTTATTATATTATAATTTATGATTTCATTTTTCAAACTTTATCATACCCGGGATGTCTGCTAGACTCTGGTTTGGACAGATTTAAGTGAGTTATTCCTAAGAATTACAGGACTACAATATAAAACGCCAAATTTCCATGCAAAATAATTGTACCGCTTTCAGCACCTGAAATCCGAAATAATCATACCACCAGGGAGGTTAAGGAAGAACAGAGCATTGTAATGAACTAGGAGAAGGAGTCACAAGGGCCAAGGGCTTAAACAGTCCAGAAGGTTGGTAACTGTTCCGTCAAACTTGAATTATCTCCTCCCTGGCAGGTTACACAATTTAGTATGGGAAGGCATTGCATCCTTATGCCTGTCCTCACGACTCCTGATTTGAACTGTGTGAAAGGCAAATCAAAAACTTAGCCCTACATAAAAATGTACAAGCAACACAACAAAGGACAAGAAATATTATTCTAAATTTATAGTTCTATTATATGCATAAAACAGTTCGTGAATTTCCTGGTAGGGTGTTTTGTAAATGATACTTTTCCTGTTGGGTTTGTTTTCAGTATGTGGTATTTATTCACATTTTTTTCCCACAGATCTCCCAGAAAAGCCATAGCTGAGAGAGCCTTCATTTTGCTGCAGGATTTGAGCTCAGCTGCTGATTTTAGAACTGGATTTGTTATATTTCTGAACCAATAGACTATTGCACAACAGTAATTTTCGAGAGGATAAATGTTGCAGACATTTGTCACCTTTGATTGTCCGATAGTTCCACCTGTTCACATTGTAGGACAGGCAATTAATATCTAGGCACACCCTATTGATGTGAAGTCCACACATTATAATTGTGTGATCATAGTTTTGAGAGCTTTACTACTACTGAACATGTTGTATTTAAAGCAAACCTATCAGGTTTACAAAGTTTGAAAAATCAAGGGTCTGTTTATAATAGGATGAATGTCAGATTTACCCAAGATTCCATACAGTCACCAAAAATGTATTGACATAAAAAGCTCATTGCCATCATTAATTATCATTTGTTCAAAAAAAGCTTTGCCAAACATCTGGCTATCCTCTTATTTTTTATGTTGGTTTACATGCACCATTTTTATAAAATGCATATGCAACATTTGGCACAAAGATTTACGATGTCTTGAAAAATTATTTATACCCCTTGAAATTTTCCACATTTTGTCATGTTACAACAAAAAACGTAAATGTATTTTATTGGGATTTTATGTGATAGACCAACACAAAGTGGGACATAATTGTGAAGTGGATGGAAAATTATAAATGATTTTGAAATTCTTTTACAAATAAGCATCTAAAAAGTGTGGCGTGCATTTGTATTCCACCCCCCTGAGTCAATACTTTGTAGAACCTCCTTTCCCTGCAATTACAGCTGCAAGTCTTTTTGTGTATGTCTCTATCAGCTTTGCACATCTAGAGGGTGACATTTTTGCCCATTTTTCTTTGAAAAATAGCTCAAGCTGTGTCAGAATGGATGGAAAGCAGCAGTGAACAGCAATTTTTAAGTCTTGCTACAGAGTCTCAATTGGATTTGGGCCTGGACTCTGACTCAGCCATTCAAACACATGAATATGCTTTGATCTAAACCATTCCATTTTAGCTATGGCTTTATATTTAGGGTTGTTGTCCTGCTGGAAGGTGAACCTCTGCCCCAGTCTCAAGTCTTTTGCAGGCTCTAACAGGTTTTCCTCTAAGATTGCCCTGTATTTGGCTCCATCCATCTTTCCATCAACTCTGATAAGCTTCCCTGTCCCTGCTGAAAAAAAGCATCCTCACAACATAATGCTGCCACCACCATGTTTCACAGTGGAGATGATGTGTTCAGGGTGATGTGCAGTGTTAGTTTTCCACCACACATAGTGTTTTCCTTTTAGGCCACAAAGATCACATTTGGTCTCATCTGACCAGAGCACCTTCTTTCACATGTTTGCTGTGCCCCCGCATGTCATCTCGCAAACTGCAAAAGGGACTTATGGCTTTCTTTCAACAATGGCTTTCTTCTTGACACTCTTCCATAAAGGCCATATTTGTGGAGTGCACAACTAATAGTTGCCCTGGGGTAAAATTCCCCCACTTGAGCTGTGGATCTGTGCAGCTCCTCCAGTGTTACCATTGGCCAATTGACTGCTTCTTTGATTAATGATCTCCTTGCCTAGCCTGTCAGTTTAGGTGGACGGCCATGTTTATATAAGTTTTCAGTTGTGCCATACTTTTTCCATTTTCGAATATTGGATTTAACAGTGCTCTGTGAGATGTTAAAAGTGTGGGATTTTTTTTATAACCTAACCCTGCTTTAAACTTCCCCACAACTTTGAAAAAAGAAAAAATAAAGGGCCAAAAAGGGGCTGGGGAATCACCAACCCCTGGGACTTTTAGGGTATCAAATCAAAACATTAACAAAAGGTTAAAATAAAATAATATTATTTTATTAATATTATGCAAAAATATGTTTTTTGGATATAAATTAAACATTCATAAAAACAATAATTTTGCCTATTGGTGCATGAACAGGCGTGTTAACAAAATTGACCAAGATTTCAATTAACCATACAGGAAAAACGAAGAGGAGAGCTGCAATCATTCAACATGTTTCGCCCGGATTGGGCTTCTTCAGGAAAATTATTTGAGCAGCCAGAGAATTAGCACTAAAATGATAGAATTATAGCATGAATGTTACAATAAATTACAGTAAATGATATTTACAAATAGGTCGTATTATATGCACCAACAGGATTAACTTGATGCTTCCCAAACATTGTGTTCAAATCTGACAGCAAATAGACATATAGTGCAAAGGGACAATATACAGACCTTTGTAAAGAGGTGTTCATAGTTCAAAATTTGGAATCACTACATGAATCATTATAAAAACGAGATACCTATGGGAGCCAAAAACCCATAATTTGGGGGACATACGGGTCAAAGCTCTGATTGATTCACAGAGTTGAACAAGACATTGATGTCCCCCAGGGCGCCCGTACAGAATCCATTTCAAATGTAGGCGACATATCTCCTATAAAACATAAATTGCAACGATTCAAATATTGAATATCCATAGTGTAATTATTGGAGTGTCGGTAAGTTCGGAGAGATTTACAGATAGCAAAAAAAAAAATATATATATATATATATTTTATTTCCCTCATAAAAAGGGTTTAAAGCTGAAAGCTTCATTGAGGCCAGGTGCATCAGTGGCCTTGAGGTCAAAGATCCAGCGAGCCTCGCGCTGTAAAAGAGTCTGATTATAATTGCCTCCTCTGTCACCAGGGGTAATGTATTCTAGAGCAAAAAAATGCATTTTGTTGTCGTCAAAATTATGGAATAGACCCATGTGGCGACTAATTGGGGTCTCCATTTTCTTTCCACGCACCAGGGAAACATGGCCCCTGATGCGGTGAAAGAAAGGCCTCTTTGTCTTGCCCACATAGTAGGCGCCACATTCACAGGTCATAATGTATACAATACCTACTGATGTACAGGTGACTGAGAATCTCGGTTTGTAAAGTCGTTTGTTAGGTAACAAAATTGAGTCCGAGGCAAAGATATATCTGCAAAAACTGCATTTATGACATGGCCTAGATCCGCGTACTGGTTTACAGGTAAAAAAAATCTTTTTGCATAATATTAATAAAATTATATTATTTTATTTTAACCTTTTGTTAATGTTTTGATTTGATACCCTAAAAGTCCCAGGGGTTGGTGATTCCCCAGCCCCTTTTTGGCCCTTTATTTTTTCTTTTTTCATAAATATTGGGACGTGGTATCTGTGCCGTTCAGATTCCTTTTCTCTAAAAAAACTTTTTTCTTAATGTCTCCTTCCCCACAACTTTGTCCTGACCTGTCTGGTGTGTTCCTTGGCCTTCATGATGTTGTTTGTTCACTAAGATTCTCTAACAAACTTCCGACAGCTTTACAGAACACCTGTATTTATACTGAGATTAAATTACACACAGGTGCACTCTATTTACGAATTAGGTAACTTCTGAAGGCAATTGGTCCCACTATGTTTTAGTTAGGGTTATCAGAGTAAAGGGGGCTGAATACAAGTGCACACCACACTTTTCAGATATTTATTTGAAACAATTTTGAAAACCATTTATAATTTTTCCTTCAACATCACAATTATGTGTCACTTTGTGTTTGCCTATCCCATAAACTGCCCCCCCCCCCCCAAAAAAAAAATTACGTTTTTGGTTGTAACGTGACAAAATGTGGAAAATGTCAAGGGGTGTGAATACTTTTCAAGGCACTGTACTTCTCATCATTCACCACTTTAATCTGGCCAAGACCACATTCATCAAAATGTATTAAAGATATTTTTAAATATGCAGTACAGTATTTACTCTCTGGAACAGTTGCTGCCCAGCCTAATTAATATAAATTAATGCTTCTGGTGAATGTGGATGAAGTGGTGAATATGGATGAATTCGGAAAGGTAAAGTGCCTGAGCTAGCCCTGTTTTTACAGACTTGCAAAGTGTAAGCAATGGCAAGCTTTTTTTGGATACAGCGCACAAGGGTTAGTTTGTCTGCGAAGTTATTATTGATTCACCTTTCCTAGTTGTCCTGGTGAGCAATGTCACTAAAACGAAGTAAGCGGAAATTAACATTTTTAAAATTTTCACTCGAACAAGTGGTGGTAAATGTTTTGATGGAGGCACCTGTTCAAATGATAATTGTCTAGGATGAGAACTCCTCTAACTTTGGGGCAATTTTCTCTCATTTTAACCTCTGGAGATCCGCGCTATAGCCGAATGACGGGACTACGCACTCTGTGATCAGCGAGTCAACAACAGTGCTGCACCCCAGTGCCACATATCCGTGCCCAACAGTGCCATCTACCAGTGCCCATCAGTGCCGCCCATCAGTACCCAGCAGTGCCACCTATCAGAGCCACCTATCAGTGCCACCTATCAGTGCCCATCAGTCCCATATATCAGTGGTACCTATCAGTGCCCCTTAGTGCCACCCATCCGTGCCACCCATCCGTGCCACCCATCAGTGCCACCCATCAGTGCCATCTTATCTGTGCCCATCTTTTCCCATCAGTGCCGCCTTATCTGTGCCCATCAGTACTGCCTTATCTGTGCCTATCGGTGCCACCTTATCTGTGCCTATTAGTGCCGCCTTAACTGTGCCTATCAGTGCCCACTAGTGCAGCCTACCAGTGCCCACCAGTGCCGCCTATCAGTGCCCACCAGTGCCGCCTCATCAGTGCATTTCAATGAAGGAGAAAAATGACCTGTTTGCAAAATTTTATAACAAACTATTAAATAGGATTTTTTTGATTTTTTTATTTTGCATCTTTTTTTGTTTGTTTAGCAAAAAATAAAACTCCCAGCTGTAACTAAATACCACCAAAAGAAAGCTCTATTTGTGGGAAAAAAATGATAAAAAATTTCATTTGGGTACAGTGTTGTATGGCCACGCAATTCTCATTCAAAGTGCATCAGTGCTGAAAGCTGAAAATTGGTCTGGGCAGGAGGGGGGTTTAAGTGCCCAGTAAGCAAGTGGTTAAAGACAGGAAGTAGGGGTAATCTTATCAGTAGAACACAGACAACAAACCTCTACACAGACTATCCTACCTCTAGTCCATCATGAATACTGCTACCAAATTCATCCACCTTACTACTTGATCTGTGACTGTTGCCCCTCTCTGTCACTCTATCCACTGGCTTCCACTAGCCCAATGTATAAAGTTTAAAGATGCTAACTATAACATACAAAAGTCATACACAAAACTGCTTCCAGCTACATCACCAACCTGATCTTGAGATATCGCTCAAGTTGCCCTCTCTGCTTTTCCCAAGACCTCCTTCTCTCTAGTTCCCTCGTCATCTCCTCCCATGCTTACCTCCAGGACTTCTTCAGAGCCTCTGCCATCCTCTAGAACTCCCTAACCAGATCTGTACAATACAGTTATCTCCTGCCCTGTCTGCCTTTAGGCGATCCCTAAATACTATTTTATTCAGGGACCACCTCCATCAGCTCATCCCCTACAGCTATTACCTTTTGTGCCACACTACCCTCCCTTTCACATTGTATGTTGCAACAGCAGGGCCCCCCTAATCCTGCATAGTAGTAATTGTTATCCATTAGAGGAAGCAACTGCTATTACAGATTTCTATCTTTGTGGAAGAAACAAGCAATATTGGCCAGCAGTTAGGTGGTAGCTTGGTAACTACAGAGCCATACCGCCCAACCATTCTGTATTTGCCGGGACCATACTGAGATTTCAAGTAAATCCCGTTGTCCCACAAATCTGGGCTGAATCCTGTAGTTAGGCCCAGTGCTAAAACAAGTTTCAGCACTTGACTCCACTAATCCACCAGGCAGGTGCACCACTCCCCGACCCGCCCGCTGTGCTGGCCTATCAAGGAGTTGTGTGGGTGGAACATGTTTAAGCAGTGCACATGATTTCACTTTCCAAACCTCTGGAGACCATCTGGCCTCAGGTAAGTAAACACAGTCTGTGACTGAACTTTCCCCTCTCTCTCTTCCTTCCTTCCATATAACATAGTGATTAATCCTTCCTGCCTTCCATGTACCATAGTAATCCCTCCTTCTTCTCTTCCATATACCATAGTGAACCCTCCTTCCATATAACAGTGATATTTCCTTATTCTTTCCTTCCCCCCTCTCTCTCTCAAATCTCTCTCCCTAAGGTTTAGTTCACACTAAAACATAGTGCATGAAAGGCGCGCTCCATGCGCATTTTCTACACTACATACAACCATGTTGCCCTTGCGAGATGCATATGGGTGCTCTTAATTGTTAATCACAGTGTGTTTGCAGCCACCAGGTACCATGTGGTTTGGTGCGGCCATATCTGAAAAACTAGTGCTTTGCACAGTGTCCCTATTTACTTGAATGGGTTGGGGTGGGTGGGCAGTAATGCCTGTCAATGCATCAGGGGATATAACTCCTGGCACAGCTACAAAGCAAAGCATTGCAGCTGTAATGCATGTACACCCCTGGCTGATGCCTCTGCAGCTAGGGGGAGCATTTGGGGAGGTGGTAAAACCCTGTGGCGGAGCCACAGTTTTACCAACCTTAGAACAATTAGTATGAATGAGCCCTAATGCCGCGTACACACGGTCAAACTGTATGACGTACTTAGTCTGGCGTACTTTCCTCCAGACTGTCTGTCGGACTTTCCGAACGGGCTACTTGCCCACACACGGCACTTTTTCAGCGGACTAATACGGCGCACTAAGTCCGCCGTACTATCCGCCCTACTTTTGAAATGAGCGGACTCGCCCACACACGCGGAGGAAAGTCCGCTCATTTCAAGCGCGTCTCCAGGTAGGCGGGCCCCCTAAGGAGACTTCGCTGGCCCCGCCGCCTGGTATGGACTTAAAGGGGAACCCCAACGCCGAAAAAAATCGGCGTGGGGGTCCCCCCCAAGTCCACAACAGACCCTTGTCGGAGCACGCTACCCGGCCGGCCAGGAAAGGGGGCGAGCGAGCGCCCCCCCCCTCCTGAGCCGTACCAGGCCGTGTGTCCTCAACATGGGGGGGTGCCTTGCCATGTTGATGAGAACAAGGGCCTCTTCCCGACAACCCTGGCCGTTGGTTGTCGAGGTCTGCGGGCGGGGGGCTTATAGGAATCCGGGAGCCCCCTTTAATAAGGGGGCCCCCGGATACCGGCCCCCCACCCTATGTGAATGAGTATGGGGTACAATGTACCCCTACCCATTCACCTGTAAAATAAAAGTACAAAAAAAAACACAACACACGAGATAAAATACTTTATTGCACAGCTCCGGGGGTCTTCCGTATTCGGGGGTCTTCTCGCCGGACTCCTCCGCTATCTTCTTGTAGCTCTTTTGCTAGCGGAGGAGTCCGGCTTTCTTCCTCGCCGCCGGCCTCTTCTCCCGACTTCGGGGGTCTTGTCCCCCTCTTCGGTTCTTCTGCCGGGCCACCGCGCCTTCTTATAGCTCTTTTACCGGCGGTGGCCCGGTCTTCTGTCGCCGCCGCCTTCCGTTCTTCTTCTTCTTCATCTCCAGGAGATGTTGACTCGACGCTCTCTCCGGCCACAATGCCAGGGACGCACTGCGCGGCCACTTATATAGGGACAAGGGGCGGTGTCACATGGCTTTATGTCACATGGGTTGGTGTCACATGGTGACCCCGCCCCCTTACGATGTCACAGTCCCCATGTGACATCAACCCATGTGACCAACCCATGTGACATAAAGCCATGTGACACCGCCCCTTGTCCCTATATAAGTGGCCGCGCAGTGCGTCCCTGGCATTGTGGCCTGAGAGAGAGCGTCGAGTCAACATCTCCTGGAGAAGAAGAAGAAGAAGAAGAAGAAGAAGAAGAAGAAGAACGGAAGACGGCGGCGGCGACAGAAGACCGGGCCACCGCCTGTAAAAGAGCTATAAGAAGGAGCGGTGGCCCGGCAGACGAACCGAAGAGGGGGACAAGACCCCCGAAGTCGGGAGAAGAGGCCGGCGGCGAGGAAGAAAGCCGGACTCCTCCACTAGCGAAAGAGCTACAAGAAGATAGCGGAGGAGTCCGGCGAGAAGACCCCCGAAGACGGAAGACCCCCGGAGCTGTGCAATAAAGTATTTTATCTCGTGTGTTGTGTTTTTTTTGTACTTTTATTTTACAGGTGAATGAGTAGGGGTACATTTTACCCCATACTCATTCACATAGGGTGGGGGGCCGGTATCCGGGGGCCCCCTTATTAAAGGGGGCTCCCAGATTCCGATAAGCCCCCCGCCCGCAGACCCCGACAACCAACAGCCAGGGTTGTCGGGAAGAGGCCCTTGTCCTCATCAACATGGGGACAAGGTGCTTTGGGGTGGGGGGGCCGCGCGGCCCCCCCTTCCCCAAGGCACCCCCCCATGTTGAGGGCACGCGGCCTGGTACGGCTCAGAAGGGGGGACGCTCGTTCGCCCCCTTTCCTGGCCGGCCGGGTAGCGTGCTCGGACAAGGGTCTGTTGTGGACTTGGGGGGGACCCCCACGCCGATTTTTTTCGGCGTTGGGGTTCCCCTTTAAGTCCATACCAGGCGGCGGGGCCAGCGACGTCTCCTTCGCGGGCCCCGCCTACCTGGAGACCCGCTGGAAATGAGCGGACTTTTCTCCGGGCGGGAAAAGTCCGCTCATTTCAAAAGTACGGCGGACTGGCATACACACGGCCGGATTGTCCGCCGAAATGCGAGTACGACGGACAGAATTTTCGAAAAAAAACGAAATTCTTAGTACGCCGGACTGCACGCTGAAAAAGTCAGCTGAAGCCCACACACGAGCGGACTGTCCGCTGAAATGTGTTTCGGCGGACTAAGTACGCCATACAGTCCGCTCGTGTGTACACGGCATAAGTGTTATGTTGCATATTTCTGACATTTAAGATTTTCTTATGATGATAGTTTGTTCAAGCAATGCTGCACTGTATACAGCAGCTAGGCTCAGCTTCTGTTTAATCATCCCGGTTTAAGCCACTTCCACTGTTAGGCGCAACTTGACCATGACCATCATTTAACAGTATGTGCTACACGTGCCGCAATACTTGTAATATTGTTTTTTTGGCTCCATCCCAGCGTTTCTCAGGCCCTTCATAATCCTCTGTCTATTTTAAGCTCTCTGTCTGTTTTCAGTGTATACAAAACCATATGTATTGGAAGTTTTTTTAATGTTTATGCTGAGGTTTATGTGTGTCTCTGAAACTCTAGCTTGTGGCACAGCAATCAAAGCCTATTTTATAGGTACAAGGAAGACCAGGTTTTGCTTAACTACTCTCCTTAAGCCCCACCCACTGTCCTTTTTGACCACACCCACTCTTTGTGCATTATATCTCGCTGAAATGTTCCTCATTCTCAGGTTCAAAAGTTGTGAAGTATCCTGAACTTTTTTTTTGTGAAGCTAGACACACAGGGCTTTATTTACTAAAGGCAAATCCACTTTGCACTACAAGTGCACTTGGAAGTATAATTGAAAGTGCAGTGGCTGTAGATCTGAGGCAGACGCGCAAGGAAAATAAAAACAAAATTTTTGCGCATGATTGGATTATAGAAATCAGCAGAGCTTCCCCTCATTTCGATCTTCCCCTCAGCTCTACAGTGACTGCACTTCCAAGTGCACTTGCAGTGCACTTGTAGTGCAAAGTGGATTTGGCTTTAGTAAATAAACCCGATGTCTATTTTCCTGTTAGAATGGATGGAGAATGACTGAAGTGTGCTGAAGAGCCTAGGAGTTGTTTGATACTGGAAATGCTACCTATTTGTTTTATTTTTTTACTGGTGATAGCCAGTATAAAATCTGAACACAAACATAAGACACATTTCGTTTTTGGATACCTGAAAATTTTGAGCCTAAAAAATACATCCTAAAACTGTTTTTTTTTAGGACATATCTCTTATGTCCAGCTGTTCTCCCCTTTCACTATTATCAGCTGTCAAAATGAAAGCTGTCAATTGCTTTATACTATACATGTACCATAGTGATTCTTCCTGACTTCCATGTACCATAGTGATCCTTTCTGTCTATCATGTACCATAGTGACCCTTCTTTCCTACTTTCCATGTACTAAAATAATCCCCCCTCTTTTTCTTCCATATACCATAGTGATTCTTCCCTCTCTCTCAAATCTCTCTTCCTAACGGTTGATTCACACTGGAACACAGTGCAGAAAAAGGCACGTTCTTAGTGCATTTCCCACACCACATACTTCCTTTGTGAGACACATGTGGGTGCCATTAATTGTTAATGACAACGTGTTTGCAGACACTAAACCCCA
Organism: Lithobates pipiens; assembly: GCF_037356315.1. Taxonomy (NCBI): domain Eukaryota; kingdom Metazoa; phylum Chordata; class Amphibia; order Anura; family Ranidae; genus Lithobates; species Lithobates pipiens. Next base: position 286,487,097 of record NW_027507764.1, read on the forward strand.
TGGTACCTCAGTCCTATGTGGTTTGGTGTGGCATGATTTGAAAAAGTAAAGGCATACCCCACTTTTAAGTACACAATGGGGTTTATTTACTAAAGCTGGAAAGTGCAAAATCAGGCTCACTTCTGCATAGAAACCAATGAGCTTCTAACCCCAGCTTGTTCAATTAAGCTTTGGTAATAAAATCTGGAAGCTCATTGGTTTCTATGCAGAAGGGAGACGGATTTTGTACTTTCAAGCTTTAGTAAATAAACCCCATTGTGTACTTAAAAGTGGGGTATGAGTGTAGTGCTTTGAAGACAGTCCCCATTCACTTGAGTGGCTTGCGATCAGAGGGCAGTAGTGCCCACCAATGCATCAGGGGATATAACTTACAGTCCTAAAACTTCAATAACATTTTTATGTCCAGCTGTTCTTCCCCTGACACTATTACCAGCAATTACCAACTGTTAATCTGAAAGCTGTTAATTGCTTTATACTACTCAGCAAGGGCAGCTGTCAAAATGCACAAACCCATAAAATCATACTTGTGGATAGATAGTTTACAAGCGTCATTGAGTAAATACAATGAATAAATGTATTGTTTTAGTGCATTTATGATTTTATTCATATGTAGATAGGTGTGACCTTCAGCCCATATATGACATCACTAAAAGAAACTTTCAAGTTATTGTTTTCAAAATGTGCCCCTATATTATCTGTTCCCTTATAACCCGAATCAGTTCAAATTAACTCCTTCCTTCTCTTTTCTATTTTTCTGCTGATTTGTATTTTATTTCAATTCATTTGGCCAGTATTATTTATTTTTTCATTTTTATTCAGTCTGATTGCTATATTTTCAGTGTTGCATAAAAGAAAACAGACATTTCGAAAAATGCCTTTTTTCATTTGAAAATAGCGTTGCCATGTTCTGTACGAAATACAGACTTTTAGTCTAATTTTAACCAAAAAAATCTTTTTATTTATAGTAAAACTACTGTTTAAAGAAGGAAAAAAAAATATGGTCAAAACAAAAATTTTAAATTAAATGTTGTATGCCATATTGTTTATAAATTTCATATAATTTTTGTTTTTTGGCAAAACACTATTTCCAAAAGAAAGGCTAGTGACCTAATTCCCCTTCTCCACCCACCAACCCCCCCCCCCCCCCCCCAAAAAAACAATGTCTTTTGCTCTATTGTCTTAAGTAATGAAAACGTTATCATCAAATAAACAGGCCCATGGCAGAAATATAAAAATTGCTCTAATCCATAACAGGTATAAAGGTACCAGAGCTGAAGTGGTTAAACTCTGAGAACTGGACATTATGAGTACCCAGTGCTTCCAAGTAGACATAATAGCAATTAAGTGAGAAAAAAGCACCCAAGATGCACTGGAAGGCTGCCAAGGAGCCGCTGGAAGGAGCAGAGCAGTGAGAGCACCTCCGGATCAAGAGGGAGACTCGGCACTGCCACGGCTGGCCATCAGGTTCCCGGGAACATCCTACACATACCTACCCGCATGCAGAGCCTGAACGGGGGAAGAGGCAGAGGAAGGACTCCAGATAGGGACAGGGCTATGTGATCTTTCTTATCCCTTCCCTCTTTCTCTCAGCCACCCCCTCTCTCTCACACTCTACCCCTCTCTCTCTCATTCCCCCATTTCTCAGGCCCCTCTGTCTATCAGCTCCCATCTCTCATCCCCCCTCTGTCTCTCAGCCCCCCTCTGTCTCAGCTCCCTCTGGCTCTCAGCCCTCCCCTCTGTCTCTCAGCCCCCTCTCTCTCTCAGCCCCCCCCCCCTCTGTCTCAGCTCCCTCTGGCTCTCAGCTCTCCCCTCTGTCTCTCAGCCCCCTCTCTCTCAGTCCCCACTCTGTCTCTCAGCCCTGCTTCTGTCTCTCAGCCCCTTCCCCCATCTTAGTCCTCTCTCTCTCTCAGTCCCCCTCCGTCTCTCAGCCTCCCCTCTCTCTCACTCACCCCCCCGCTCTCTCTCTTTCTTGCCCCCCTCTCTCATACTCCACCCCTGTCTCTCTCAGCCCCCTGTCTCTCAGCCCCCCTCTCTATCCCTCTCTCACCCCCCTCTCTCACACTCCACAACTCTCTCACACACCTCTCTGTCTCTCAGCCCCCTCCTCCCTCTCCCTCACCCTCTCATGATATACAATAATGGATGTGGGGGCCTTTTGGTGGATGGGGGGCAACATTTAATTCTTGGACCCAGGCAGCACAATGTCTTGGGCCAGCCCTGAAAAACTGCCATCACTGATCAACCAGAGATAGTAATACATAGTACTATGAAAAGGTACTGCACTGTTTAATCGTGTGCAAAAGACCACTGTAAAATGTGCAAAACAAGCAACAAGTGTAATACGTAGATCATAAGCTTAATAATAGCATGCAATGCCGAGGTGCGGTTTTCAAAGCGAGCAAAATCCTTTCTTGTATTAAGAGAGGTATCGACTCCAGAGAGAGAGAGAGATCATTTTGCCCCTATAAAAATCATTAGTAAGACCTTGGGAGTTATTTACGAAAGGCAAAGACACTTTGCACTATAAATGCACTTGAAAGTGCAATCGCTGTAGATCGCTGTAGATCTGAGGGGAAGTTCTGAAATGAGTGGAAGAGCTGCTGATTTTATCATCCAATCATGTGCAAGCAAAAATTATGTTTTTTATTTTCCTTACATATCTCCCTCCGATCTACAGCCACTTTCTTCCAAGTGCACTTGCTGTGCACTTGCAGTGCAAAGTGGATTTACCCTTAGTAAATAACCCCCCTTATCTGGAATATACAGTTCAGTTTTGGGGCACCAGTTCACAAAAAGGATATCGAGGAACTAGAGAAAGTGCAGAGAAGGGGAACCAAACTGATAAGAGGCATGGAGGAGCTCAGCTATGCGGAAAGATTAGAGGAACTGAATTTATTCTCTCTTGAGAAGAGGAGAATAAGGGGGGTATGATCAACATGTACAAATACATAAGGGGTCCATATAGTGAACTTGGTGTTGAGTTATTCACTTTATGGTCATCACAGAGGACAAGAGGGAAAATGTTTAGGGGAAAAGAGATTTAATCTCCAAATACGGAAAGGATTCTTCAAAATAAGAGCTGTTAAAATGTGGAATAGACTCCCTGCAGAGGTGGTTCTGGCCAGCTTAGTAGATTGCTTTAAGAAAGGTCTGGATTATTTCCTAAATGTATATAGTATAACTGGGTACTAACATTTATAGGTAGAGGTGATCCAGGGAAAATGCCTCTCCCCTGCTGGAGAAAATTGGATCATGGTCTGCTGGGGTTTTTCACCTTCCTCTGGATCAACTGTGGGTATAGGATTGCGTATATTGGATTGTAGGATTTTTATTTTTTTTATTGGTTGAACTAGATGGACTTGTGTTTTTTTTTTTTACCTGACTAATTATGTAACTATGTAACGTGTAAATCTGTGGTAATTGATAAGCTTCTCAAGTAGGTTGAGCTTCTCAATATTTCCAAACAATCAATTTTTCATAAATGTGCTAATAGTAATTAAAATCAAAATATAAAAGTGATATTTGATTTGCTTGATTGAATCATTTGTTGCATATATTGGGTTTAACTGAGAAGCTTATCAATTACAGCAGATTTACACATTCTATGTATTACACTTTTATTGCTTGTTTTGCACATATTTACAGCGTTTTTTTGCACACATTTAAACAGCGCAGCACCATTTATTATATATTTTTACAGCTGTGGGTACGCTACCAGGTGCCTGCAGCAGTTCATTTACTTTGTTATAGAGTGTTTTCACTAAGATTGATCGCGCCAGAGTACACCATATTTATAATTTTATTACATAGTATTAATTGTATAGCATGTTGGTAGCCCATGTTAGTGATGTTGATGTAGACTTTTTTTCCTTAAGTATGGCTCATTATTGTATAAGAATGTCTACAAAACATATCATTGCAAACTGACCAAGTAACCAAGCTCACCAAGCTCTTCCAGGAATTGTTGCTATCTTTTTTAACCACTTGCTGCCCGCCATATCACAAAATTACGTTGGCAAAATGGTTGCGATATCCCGACTGGACATCATATGACATCACCAGGATATCAAGCCACTGCATCGTGGCGATCGTTGTTGCGGGTGTGTCCGTCTGATACACCGCAACTCTGATCTAGGTATAGAGTCTCTGACAAAGACTCTTTACCATGTGATCAGCCGTGTCCAATCATGGCTGATCACCATGTAAACAGGAAGAGCCTTTTCCTCACTCGCGTCTGACAGACGTAAGTAGAGGATGGTCGATCGGCTGCTCTCCTGATGGGATTGTTTATCAGTGCAGCCCCCCTCAGATGCCCACCCAGGACCGCCAGGATGCCGCCAGGACCACCAGGGATGGCCACCACACTGGACCACCAGGTATGCCACCCTAGAACACCAGGGAAATGCCAATCAGTGCCCAGGCAGCTGCCAATCAGTGCCATTGAAAAATGCCTGCCAGTGTCAGTGATGCCTATCAGTGAAATCCAGTGCTAGTGCAAGTCATCAGTTCCCATCAGTGCCACCCTTTCAGTGCTTATTAGTGCCCAGCAGTGCCGTCTATCAGTGCCACCCATAAGTACCCATCAGTGCAGCCTTTCAGTGCCCATCAGTGTCGCCTATCAGTGCCCCCCAGTGCCACCTATGAGTGCCTATCAGTGCCGCCTATCAATGCCCATCAGCGCTGCATATCAGTGCCACCTATTAGAACTGCCTATCTATTTGTGGGAACAAAATTCGTTTGGATACAATGTAGCATGACCGCACAATTATCATTTAAATAGTGACAGCACTGAAAGCTGAAAATTGGCTTGGGCAAAAGTGCCCTGTATTGAAGTGATTAAAAGGTAATTACACTTTTTAAATAGTTAGGACACTGTACAGGACAGGACACTAGTCCTGTATAAACCACAGCCATAACTGAAATCAACTAGTCTTCCAACAGAACTATGATAAGCACATGTTTGTTCTGATCATCTGCCAAGCTGTTGGAAAATGGGTGGGGACCCTTGGAAGAGCATCTATACTCTGCAGCTAAGTCCTTTATATATTCTTTTGATATATGGTACTTCTGTTCCTATATCTGTCATTACACTAATTAAATGTTCTACATCTGTGTGATCTCTCTTTGCTCATTTAAAAAAATAAAAATAAACCCCAAAACATAAACTATCATGTAACCGTAATAAACCAGTAAGGCCCCTTTCACACTGGGGCAGTGTGGCTGTCGGCGGTAAAGCGCTTTACTGTCGTTTTAGCGACTCTTTATTGTCGTTTTAGCGGCAGTCTGTGGCCGGTAGCGGGGTGGTTTTAACCCCTGCCAGCAGCCGAAAAAGGGTTAAAACCACCCGCAAAGAGCCGCTGCTATACTGCTTTGCCGGCGGTATAGCCGCGCTGTCCCATTGATTTCAATGGGTAGGAGTGGTTTAGGAGCGGTGAATACACCGCTCCTTTCACCGCTCCAAAGATGCGGCTAGCAGGACTTTTTTTACCATCCTGCTAGCGCACACTGGAGTGAAAGGGGCCGGTTTTTTCAGTCGCTATTTTTAGCGCTGTAGCACCTAAAAACTGCCCCAGTGTGAAAGGGGCCTTAGAGGAAAATAATTATGCATACATATGTAAAATTAGTACATGTACATACAGTGGCATTATTCACCAAGATACATGTACAGTGCATGTCAATATTCTGCTATTTAGAAATAATTTGAAACATGCAAAATACACTTTCTTAGAAATCTATGTAAGACATAGATTTATACCTGTAAACATCTCCCTCTGTGGGCCACATTTACACCAATGATAAAATATGTTTTAATTAAAGCAGTACTATAATAACCTAGAATCCAGCAATACACTGTCCCCGGAACCCCCCACCGGCAACTGATATCTTCAAGCGGTCGGCTTCCAGGTATCGATTACCTGTCGCTGTCATTGGCTGGGCTGAGATTATGTAATTCCTGTGCAAAAGCTGGAGTTCCATCAAATTTGGCATTACCGAGTTTGCGCAGTGGGCTGCGCTTGCACAGCTTACTGTATAGGGGTGGACAGGCAGGTAAGTAGCTTACTAAAGGAGATGTGAATCTTCACTTAAAAAATGTGTGAATTTTCTCTTTCATAAAATAACCATTTGAAAAACATTTGCAAATTATTGGGTATTCAAAATGAACAGGAATTTACTTTTCTTCATGTCTGGATGACTGTAATGGATATTTACACATTTTGTTGACTGAATATTTTCAGCTGCTTTGGAAAAACAGCCTCATTATTTTGCATATACTTTTGACATGATTTTCCACACATTTTTTAGAGGGTGTAACCCACAATGATATATTTAAACATACATTTCTGCATATCATGCCAAATCCAGTTTCCTGTTTTTTTGTTTTTTTAAGTTCCAATTACTGTTTTTATAGTGTAAGAAGGTAAAGCTCATACCAATATATAGTTACATAGTTACATAGTAGGTGAGGTTGAAAAAAGACACAAGTCCATCAGGTCCAACCTATGTGTGTGATTATATGTCAGTATTACATTGTATATCCCTGTATGTTGTGGTTATACCGTGTAAGTGATTTTTTACACTAACTAATGTTTATTACAGTTATTATTATTAAAGCAAGCACTTCTCTTGAACCTATTACATTTATTTTTTTGTATTAAGGTCATTTTTATTCCGTTTTCATTTTTTTTCCCCATAACAACAAATAAAACACACAGTGTAGAATAACAAAATTACATCTCTTTCTAGCACATAATCATATAGCAGGGTAATGTACAAAGTAGCACAGGTTGTAGTGATCATAGCGTACAGAATATGGGTCTAAATAGATCTGTGAATAGGATGTTCCCGGCAAGATTACACAATGTATAACCTAAAAGTCCTAACATTTTGGACTATTCCAGAGCATTATGCCAGTTTCCTATAATAAATATGCAGAGCAATACCATAACCCATGAGGTTAAATGGAAAATAAAGAAGTAATAGGAGTCAACTCTGTTAACATTAGCCATGAAGACAAAATGGTTTAGAACTTTTTTGGGCAACCCCTATGTTGATAGGTTCATTTTTCCCTATCTAGAATGGTATTTACAGCATTACGTCACTGTAGTAAAATGGGAGGCGTGGATGAAAGCCTACTCCATAATATTAGTATTCGGGCAGGGAATCAAGTGCAAATCCATAATAGTCTATGGGATACAAAATCTTCCGGGATGATGCCCAGGATAGCAACTTTAGGATTTAAAGGTACTTGAGTAGAACATACAGTATCTCACAAAAGGGAGTAGACCCCTCACATTTTTGTAAATATTTTATTATATCTTTTCATGTGAAAACACCGAAGAGATTACACTTTTTGTAGTGAGTGTATAACCATGTAAATTTGCTATCCCCTCAAAATAACTCAACATATAGCCATTAGTGTCTAAACCGCTGACAACACAAGTGAGTACACCCCTAAGTGAAAATGTCCAAATTGGGCCCAAAGTGTCAATATTTTGTGAGGCCACCATTATTTTGCACTGCCTTACCCCTCTTAGGCATGGAGTTCACCAGAGCTTCACAGGTTGCAACTGTAGTCGTCTTCCACTCCTCCATGACGACATCACAGAGCTGGTGAATGTTAGAGACCTTGTTCTCCTCCACCTTCCGTTTGAGGATGCCCCACAGATGCTCAATAAGATTTAGGTCTGGAGACATACTTGGTCAGTCCATCACCTTTACCCTCAGCTTCTTAAGCAAGGCAGTGGTCACCTTGGAGCTGGATACAAGTGGAGAGGTGCCTCTGGGTTTAGAATTAAACAATTTATTAGCAATTCATATCTACTGGCAACACACCCATCATGGAACTGATCATCAGGTCCCTCAGTCTGTTCCAGCATTCTGGGTGCTTGGCTGCTCGCTGTAGACACCGCAAGATAGTAAAGCTGGCAGCAGTGGAGCAAAACTCAAAACGAGGCTTGGGGCACAGTTGGAAGGCAGGGGAGGAGAGATGACGTCACTGATAAGCAATGCGTTTCTCGAGTGACCGAGCTGTGAATGACGTTGCAGCCCTGCTCCTTCTTCAAGCTAACAGATTGAAGAAGGATTTTAGGCTTAAAATATAAGGTCTATGGAGAGGAAGTGGCCAAAGCGGGAAAGCACTGTGATAGGCCAAGCATCATGTAGCATACACGGCTGCAACTAGCACTATGCTTTGGCAAGTGTAATCTGATCATAAAATATCAGAGCAATGAATATATGGCCATATTATAACAATAGCAGCAAAAAATATACAATAATGGAACAAGGAATACATATATAAATGAGCAATGTCTAAATGAACAATGTTTAAGCAAATATATATATATATATATATATATATATATATACATAAAATTGGCAAAAAAATAATGAAGATAAAAGAAAGTACATTGCCACAAGCACATCATGAAGAGGAGGGAGGGGGAAATTGCTCAGGGGATCAATCGATCGCAGATATATCAATTGATGGAAAAATTAATCTAGGGGAGGCAGACCAGTGACTGGGCGGCTCCAGCACATGGGGCAATCACTGGTAGCATAATAAGTTAAACATAGGAAAGGGAAAACGGTAAGGGAAAGGAATTATCTAATAAATATGAAATATATATATCATTAAAATTCATATTTATTAGATAATTCCTTTCCCTTCCTGTTTTCCCTCTCCTATCCATTACCATCCCTATAATTATTTCTCAGTATGTGTATATATATATATATATATATATATATATATATATATATATATAATCTACTGAGAAATAATTATAGGGATGGTAGTGAGTGAGTGACTGGGGCATAGGTGATTGGATAATGGATAAAGATTAGTGGTAGTTATAATATTATCGAGGAATAGTAAGGGAAGGTAGTCTATAAATGTTTGGGCGACTGACTGGTTGAACAGTCAGCTAGTTGGCTACAGCCAACCGATGGGTGGGGGGATATAGTTAATTCTTTATTTAATTGGAGTACATATGCAGATGTCTTATCCTAGATTTGACAAATAAAGGATGGGTGGTATGTCAGGAGACATTGAGAGAATCGGGGTAGTGCCATAACCATACTTAAAGGTACCCGCCACTCCCACATGAGAGAATGAGGAGACAAAGAAAGACCAACCTGTAAGTATAGATATACATGATTAGTTACAGTATTGGGACAAAGAAGAGAGACCATATATAGATTTAAGTCTTAATTAGTACAATATGGTGATCGTGTTTACAGAATAGTGGCTATTTCAATACCCTCATTGATACCTCCTGGTGAGAGGACATCCAAACTATAGATCCAATAGGTCTCTCTGGCGCAAAGTTATTTGAATCTTTCAGCCACAGATAGAGACCTTGGGCTCTGTTCAATAACCCAAACCTTGAGTCCTACAGTAGAGTTTGGATGAGCAATTGTGAAGTGTATTTGGACACTGAGGGGGTCTGTGCCTCCCTCAATGAACCTTCTATGCTCACGGAACCTTTGTCTTAAAGGCCTAATTGTCCAGCCTACATAAATCAGGCCACAAGGACAACTCAGGCCATAAACAACAAAGTCCGATGAGCAATCATAGAATTCCTTCAACACATAGGTTTTACCTTTGGTAGAGAAAGACTTTTGCCCATGTTTGACAAATTTGCAGGTTTTACATAGAGCATTTCGGCATTGATACATGCATTCTGTGGGTATCTATATAGGTACAGATGGTGAGACTATAATGGGTTTAAGTTTGCTGGGAACGATTTTGTTTTTCAAGTTGGGAGCCCTACGGTATGTAACTTTTGGGTAAGCTGGAAGTATTGTTTTCAGGTTTGGATCCCGCTGTAGGATGTCCCAGTGTTGGGACAATATCCTCTCCATATTTTTGTATTTGGAGTGGAAAGTAGTTGCAAACCTGTTGGAGCAATCCTTAGGGGTCGACTGATTTTTGTGGGTTTCCCGTGAAGATAAGATTCATAAGCTTCTTAAACTAGATTTTCAGGGTACTTCTTATCATGAAACTTTATTTTTAAGTTAGCACTGAGCTCAACATAGTCTGAGTCCTTGGCACAATTTTGTCAAAGATGACAGAATTGGCCTTTGGGGATGTTTGTAATCCATTTAGGGTAATGGCAGCTCTTAAAGTGCAAATAAGAGTTACCCACTGTTGGCTTGGTGTATCTTTTGGCATAGATGGTTTGGCCATCATATCCCAACTCTAAATCCAAAAAGGCCATAGTGACTGGGTCAGTAACTGATATAAATGACAGCCCATAGGGGATGTTATTGTAATGTTGAACAGAAGAGGTGATAAGATTGGGGGCGCCATTCCAGATGATAATGAGGTCATCTATTTTCCCCCCCAAAAAATAATATTGACTGCAAAAGGGTTGTTTTAATGGATATGATTAATTTCCTAGAAACACATAGCCAGATTTGCATATGAGGGGGCAAAATTGCCCCCATCGCAGTGCCTTGTTTTTGTTGGTAATAGTCTCCACCAAAAGTGAAATAATTGTGCGTTAAGCAAAATTTTGTAGCCTTACAATAAAATTTGCCTGGCGGGGGTTGATCAGTGGGTCCATAGACAGGAATTGTTCTAATACCATTAGTCCAAAGCTGTGTAGAATGGAAGTGTAAAGTGAACAGACGTCAAGTAAAAGCCATACATAAGTGGGATCCCATCTATAGGGGGACAGGAGTTCTAGTAAGTGTGTTCCATCGCGAATGTATAACTGCAATTGTAGTATTATTGGTTGTAGAAATTGGTCTATGTATAGGCTGGTAGTGACCCTATCCATTGCCACTACAATTTGTCTGCCTTGGGGATGCTGTAAACTTTTATGGATCTTGGGCAGATGGTAAAAGTATGGTATTTGGTAGAATGCCTTTCTTAGAAAGGAACGCTCAATTTTAGTGATGATACCTTCCTAAAGAGCAGTACAGATCAGTGCATCAGCTTCTTTCGCAAATTCTGCTTGTTAAGCTTTATATATGTGGCTTCATCAGAAAGAAGTCTGTAGGATTCTTTTACATAGTCCTATTTTGTACAATCCCTCCTCCTTTATCTGCAGATTTTATCACCAATCTTCAGCATGCATAAGATGGTCAAGTGCTTTGATTTCGGGAGGTTATTTGATTTGGATGTAGAAGTGGAATTACAGAGGTTTTTCCAGTTCTGCATAAACAACTCTGTAGAAACTTTCTACATGTGGGCCTTTGGAGTGTGTAGGAAAAAAGATAGACTTAGGTCTCAGTGAAGAGTGGACGATTGGGGGGGATGTGGCTAAATGTTGTGTGAACATTCTTAACCTCCCTGGCGGTATGATTCTGTTAGGAATTTTGTACCAAAAGCGGTACAATTCTTTTGCATGGAAATTTGGTGTTATGTATTATAGGCCTGCAATTCTTAGTAATTACTTACTAAAACCTGACCAAACAAGACTCTAGTAGACATCCCAGATGTGATAAAGTTTGAAACACAAAATCATGAATTATAATCTAATAAATAATATAATTTTATTCAATAATGTAATGCGAAATAATGAAATTTGTCAAACAAAGAAAATTCAATAAACATTCTGTGATAAATGTGTGATAAATTTTGAAACAAGGTACACCACACAGTCCAACATCACAATCCGGACAATAGAACCTGCTTTCTTTTCAGACTTTTTTTTCCACTGCTATCTCTCTTTGAACAGCAAACCATACACATCCTGGTAGGTGCTGCCTTTTTTGCGGTTGGTGGTATGTAGTCCATAAAGTGACGACCTGTTAGGCGTTCTGGGTTGGCAACGTCAACAGCATGTCGTCCAGGTCTGTTCGCAGCTCCTGATGGTGTCTGGTGTTTGACGAAAATCTGCTCAGCCACCTTCCAGGTAAAATCGGCATGAATAAGAGGATTGTCAATCTTTGCTCTGTATAGAACATATGCATTCCAAAGGCATTGTTCCAGAAGATGCCGGAAAATCTTTTTATAATATTTTTTTTGCTGTTTGCGCATAGCCGGATAAAATGTCATTGCCTGATTGGCTCTGTCGACACCCATAGTGCAATTATAGTCTATCACGACTTGGGGCTTCAGCACATCTTTCCCACGTTTGTTGTGGACCATGCCAGTGGAGGTATTGTGCACAGTGCTCATGAGACACACGTCCTTCTTGTCTCGCCATCACATTGCCATAATCTTACCCTTCTGCCAGGCAACCATTTCTCCGGTTTTTAGCTTTTTCCTGGAGAACATAGATGGCATGTCACGTCGGTTAGGCCTAACAGTACCATACGCATCGGTCTTGTTTTGTAGCAAAACCTCAAAAAGTTCCGGAGACATATAGAAATTGTCCATGGTCACAGAATATCCCTGGTTCAGCAATGGCTCCAGCAGTGTAAGGACTGATGATGTGGCCATCCCATAGCCGCTGTACCTGGGGTTGAACTTCGTGCCTTTACTGGTGTAAATGACCGAATTCCAGATGTACCCGGTGGATGACTCGCAGAGCATGTAGGATTTTATGCCAAACCGTGCTCTTTTGGATGCAATAAATTGTATCCAGCTCAGGCGTCCCTTGTAGGCCATCAAGCATTCATCCACGCAGACGTCCCTTTCTGGCACATAGGTCCGCTGGAAATTGATCACGATAATTTGCTATACCTCCCAGATTTTTTTTAGTTTGGGTGCAGGATGGGTGGCCTCATCAAACTCTTCATTGTTTGTGAAGTGGAAATACTTCATGATGAGGGAAAAACAGTATTCGGACATCACGGCGCTAAAAAATGGAGTGGCCAGTAATTTATTGGTGGTCCAGTACCATTTCTGGAGTGGTTTCCCCACCACCCCCTGAAGAATAATGAGTCCCAGGAATTGCCAGATGTCCTCTTTGGTCACTGGTTCCCACTTTCTGTTTCGCGAAAACCTGGCATGCAGCGTAGTGGATTGCTGTTCTTGGTAGCGATTTGTCTCTGTGACAATTTTTTCAATTACATCCTCAGTGAGGAATAATTGCAGGTATGCCAGAGGGTTGTCACGCTCGACATCTACCTTCATCCCAGGTGATCCAGTGAAGGGGAATCTTGGCGGCGCTACCTGGTCTGTATCGCAGTCGATAGGACACCAATTGCGCACATCTCTGAGGTCAGAGGCAGGATCATCACTGCTGTCACTTGTCAGATCCGTGTCAGTGTCAGACGACAATTCTCCCCACGACTCACTATTGCTAAATTCTGTGAGCAACTCCGTGTCGCTGCCGCTGTCACTCAGCTGGTCCAAAGGCGATTTTGTTGCGAAGTGGCGCTTTTTTGATGCCATGTTAGATTTTTACAGTGTACAGTTATCAGTCAGATAAAGAGATGATACAGTGTAATCCTCTCATATTACAATGTATCACCTCTTTTTATGTGTTTGTGTTATGTTTCACTTTTTGAAATTCCCGCCCAGTTCCGCTCCTGTGCGCCGCTGCTGCTCGCAGGGAATGGAACCAGGAAGTGAGATGCCGGTGATCTCGCTGGCGATCGTGTCGGCGATCACAGGGGAGGACAGCGAAGGACAGCAGAGAACATCGCTGGAGCGCCAGGAGAAGGTAAGATCTCCGCTGGCCGCTCTGCAATGTTAGCCGAGCGTGACTCGGGATTACCGCTTCTACAAGAAAAAAAAACAAACTCGAGTCACGCTCTGGGATACCGCCAAGGAGGTTAATGTCACATCATTGGATGATATGTCAAAATTGTCAATATCAAAGTCAAAAGACTCAGAGTTGAGATTGGACAGATCTGGCAAGGGTTTGGTAGAGGAACTAATATTGAGGTCACTAGGGGTGTTTTTACATTTTTCGAGTTTGATATGAAAGTGCCTCTTGAGAGTAAGATTATGCAGGTCTTTGAAAAGGACAAAGGGATTGGGTTTATTAATAGGGGCAAAATTAAGTCCATGACTAAGGAGGGACGTATCTGCAGAGGACAGAGTATAAGAAGAAATATTGAATATTTTTATAGTTTTGGGTGTTTCAAAATGTTTTGGCTGTTTTCTGGTTCATCCTCCTCTGCGGCCTCTTCTGTGAGTTTTCTTTTTCTGGAAATTGGGGGCGGAGGAGGACTGGGCACTAAAAAAGAAGACATAGAGCAACCTGCTGAGGGAAGTGAATTGCTAGTAGGAATAATAGATGATAGGGCACTGGATGGCAGGATATTCTGATCTGAATGTTCCATAGGTTCTGAGGGTGTATGATCTGTAGCTATAGCAAGGGCAGGCCGATCAGCTAGGTTGGGAATAATGGAGGAAACGATGAAGTGGTAAGGGGACTTTGACAATCTGGGGCTAAAGGGCCATGAACTGGAGTGGTGGATGATTTAGAAGAAGTAGGGTGTGAGGTTTGTGGGGAATTCAATGATCTGTTATAGAATTGATTAAGGGCAATAATAATTTTTTTGTTCTTATTACTGATAGTATTATACATTACATTACATATAATCAGGGCTTTTTTTCAGCAGGAACGTGGGGGAACACAGTTCCGGCACTTACAGCACTAGGGGTCTATTGTTGCTGAGGAGGTCTACTGTTTCTGGTGGGGGATCTATTGTTGCTTAGGGGGTCTTATATTGCTGGGGGTCACTTGTTGCTGGGAGAGATCTACTGTTGAGGGAGGGGTCTATTGCTGGCTGCCATAAAGTCTATTGATGCTGGCTGTGAGAGATCTGTTGTTGATGGTTGATGCCAAGAGCCTATTGTTGCTTGAGGGGAATTTTGTTGCAGGTGGTCCATTGTTGATGGGGGAATCTATTGTTGCTGGGGGGGGGGGGGGGCTCTATTGTTACTATCTGCATTTTAGTGCTTTTCTTGTTATTATTACCAAATTCCATACAAATTACAAAATTATACTTGGTTCTGTATTCTCTAAAAAAGGCAGTACTGGGAGATGGGTAGGGGGTGAAACCAAGGAATGGTGCTCATAGGTGGGTGGGGGCAGAGAAAAGGGGTGACTCAGAAAGTGGGAGTTCCTGCACCTATTCTCTAAGAAAAAAAGCTCTGCATATAATACATAGACCAATTTCTACAACCGATAGTACTACAATTGCAGTCATACATTTGTGATGGAACACACTTACTAGAACTCCTGCCCCCCTATAGATGGGAGCCCACTTATGTATAGTTCACACTTGATGTCTGTTCACGTTACACTTCCATTCCACACAGCTTTGGACTAATGGCATTAGAACAATTCCTGTCTATGGATCCCCTGATCAACCCCTGCCAGGCAAATTTTATTGTGGAGGCCACAAAATTTTGCTTGACGTACAACTATTTCACTTTTGATGGAGAATATTATCAACCAAAACAAGGCACTGCGATGGGGGCCAATTTTACCCCTCATATGCAAATCTTGCTATGGGTTTCTGTGAAATGAATCATATCCATAAAAACAACCCTTTTGCAGCCAATACTATTTTTTTCCAGAGGTACATAGATGAACCCATTATCATCTGGGATGGCGCCCCTGATCTCATGACCTCCTTTGTTCAATATTGCAATAACAACCCTTATGGGCTGTCATGTACATCAGTTACTGACCCTGTAACTATGGCCTTTTTGGATTTAGAGTTGGGATATGATGGCCAAACCATCTATGCCTAAACTACACCAAACTAATAGTGGGTAACTCTTACTTGCACTTTAAGAGCTGCCATTACCCTAAATGGATTACAAACATCCCCAAAGGCCAATTCTGTCATCTTTGACAAAATTGTGCCAAGGACTCAGACTATGTTGAGCTCAGTGCTAACTTAAAAAGAAAGTTTCATGATAAGAAGTACCCTGAAAATCTAGTTTAAGAAGCTTATGAATCTTATCTTCACGGGAAACCCACAAAAATCAGTCAACCCCTAAGGTTTGCTCCAGCAGGTTTGTAACTACTTTCCACTCCAAATACAAAAATATGGAGAGGATATAGTCAAAACACTGGGACAACCTACAGCAGGATCCACACCTGAAAACAATACTTCCCGCTCATCCAAAAGTCACATATCATAGGGCCCCCAACTTGAAAAACAAAATCACTCCCAGCAAACTTAAACCAATTTTAGTCTCCCCATCTGTACCTATATTGATAACCATAGTAGGCATGTATCAATGCCGAAATGCTCTATGTAAAACCTGCAAATTTGTCAAACATGGACAAAAGTCTTTCACTACCAAAGGTAAAACCTATATGTTGAAGGAATTCTATAATTGCCCATCGGAATATGTAGTCTATGGCCTGAGTTGTCCTTGTGGCCTGATTTATGTAGGCCAGACAATTAGGGCTTTAAGACAAAGGTTTGGTGAGCATAGAAGGTTCATTGAGGGAGGCACAGACCCCCACAGTGTCCCAATACACTTCACAATGGCTCATCAAAACTTTACTGTAGGACTCAAGGTTTGGGTTATTGAACAGATCCCAAGGTCTATATCTGCTGCTGAAAGATTCAAAAAACGAGAGACCTATTGGATCTATAGTTTGGATGTCCTCTCACCAGGAGGTATCAATGAGGGTATTGAAATAGCCACTATTCTGTAAACAAGATCACCATACTGTACTAATTAAGACTTAGATCTATATATAGTCTCTCTTCTTTGTCCCCCATACTGTAACTAATCATGTATATCTACACTTACAGGTTGGCCTTTCCTTGTCTCCTCTTTCTCTCATGTGAGGGTGGTGGGTACCTGTAAGTATGGTCATGGCACTATCCTGATTCTCTCAATACCTCCTGACATACCACTCAGCCTTTATTTTCAAATCTAGGATAAGACATCTGTATATGTGCAATATACTTGTACAGTGTATAATTCCTAATTAAATAACCTTATTTTCTTTCTCTATATATTTACTCCAATTAAATAAGTAATTAACTATATCCCCATCCCCCCTCCCCCATATATATATATATATATATATATATATATATATATATATATATATATATTTCATATTTATTAATTCATTTCCCTTGCTGTTTTCCCTCTCCTATTTTTAACTTATTATGCTACCAGTTATTGCCCCAATGCTCTGGAGCTGCCCAATCACTGGCCCGCCATGACTGCCTCCTCTAGATAAATTTTTCCATCGATTGATATATCTGCAATCAATAGATTGATCCCCTGAGCAATTGTCCCCTCCCTCCTCTTCAATATGTGCTTGTGGCAACATTATGCACCTTCATTATGATTAATTTAAATTTTTTGCCAATTTTATATTATATTTATATATGTTTATTTATGTATGCTTCCACCCTGTCTAATTTGTTTTACTTCTACACCCAGAGGCGCCTCTCCCCTTGTATCTTTCTCAGAATCCTTGGAACATGGTTTTGGTTCCCCCGTGAAGGCAGCCCTGAATGTGGACCCCTGTATCATAATTTCTCCCTATTTTCTTTGGTTTTTGGACTTTTTCAAATACTACCATTCATTATGGACTCCAATTACCTTATTACTACTTTTAGGCATAATTTTATTTTTAATTTATGTTTTTGAATGGTGTGGGATAATTATTGTTCCATATTTTTGCGCCTTTACTTGTATACTGTCATCTTGGAGGTTTGTTTGGGGTCATTATCATCTTGGAATATTGCCCTGTGACCCAGTCTCCAAAGGGAGGAAATCATGCTCTGCTTTAGTATGTCACAGTACATGTTGACATTCATGGTTCCCTCAATGAACTGTAGCTCTCCAATGCTGGCAGCACTTATATAGCCACAGACCATGACACTCCCGCTACCATGCTTAACTGTAGGCAAGACACACTTGTCTTTGTAGTCCTCAACTTGTTTTGCGGCCAGACATGCCACCATCTGAACCAAATAAGTTTATCTTGGTCTCATCAGACCACAGGACATAGTTCCAGTAATCCATGCCCTTAGTCTGCTTGTCTTCAGAAAACTGCAGGCTTTCTTATGCATCATCTAGAAGAGGCTTCCTTCTACATCCATGCAGACCAATTTGATGCAGTGTGCGACGTATGGTCTGAGCACTGACAAGCTGACCCCCCACCCCTCTGCAGCAATGCTGGCAGCACTCATACATCTTATTTCCCCAAAACAACCTCTGGATATGACATTGAGCATGTGCACTCAATTTCCTTGATCAACCATGGCGAGGCCTGTTCTGAGTGGAACCTGTCCTGGTAAACCGCTGTATGGTCTTGGCCACCACGCTACAGCTCAGTTTTAGGATCTTGGTAATCTTCTTATAGCCTAGGCCATCTTTATGTAGAGCAACAATTATTTTTCAGATCCTCAGGGAGTTCTTTGCCATGAGGTGCCAGGTTGAACTTCCAGTGACCAGTATGAGAGAGTGAGAGCGATAACACCAAATTTAACACACCCCATTCACACCAGAGACCTTGTAACACTAACGAGTCACATGACACCGGACATGTTCTTACACTTAGGGGTGTACTCACTTTTGTTGCCAGCAGTTTAGACATTAATGGCTGTGTGTTGAGTTATTTTGAGGGGACAGCAAACTTACACTGTTATACAAGCTGTACACTCACTACTTTACATTGTAGTAAAGTGTCATTTCTTCAGTGTTGTCACATGAAAAAATATAATAAAATATTTACAAAAATGTGAGGGGTCTACTCCCTTTTGTGACATACTGTAACTCATAGAGTGTTTGAAAAACAGAGGTCCCATAATTAAAAAGTTTAAGGCAGCTTCATAGCATATGGATTATAGTGTCTACGTCTTTTTTGCACCTAGTGCAACAGGGCATCATTACTCTACCCCATTAATGTAATTTTTGGGGTGTATACTATACTCTTTGTAAAATAATCAATTGGGTTTGGTTTTCTGTGGGAGAAAGAGAAATTTCAGGGATCGTTTCCAATGCTTGGGTCCATTGATCATCATCTCTAATACCAAAGTCTTATCTCCATTTCTGACTAGGATTCAATTGAATCTTAGAACTGGCGGCTACTATCAATTTGGAATATATATCTCCTATCAAGCCCTTTTTGGTGGAAGAAGAAGTAGCTACAATTGTGAGAATCAAAGAGGGGTTATATATCAATGGTGTAGAGTTTGATTGAATTTGCAAAGCATGTCTTGGTTGTAAATATTGGAAGGATGACCTGTTGGATATGTGGTAATTTTCTGTGATGGTATTAAAAGGCAAAAATACATTTTTGTCATACAATTGATGCAGAAATAAAATTCCATAGTTTTTCCATTGTTTGAATTGCTCAAGTTTGTTAAATTTTGTGAGGTTGGGGTTATTTCAGATAGGCATATACTGCGTATACCCTGTGTGGGATGTAATAGAGAGAACAGTTTCCCACATGTTATGGCCTATGGCCGGCCTATGGGCAAATGATGCAGAGGCTAGCCTCTTGTCGATCTGCATGGAAGTCATATGACCGCGGGGCCATGCTGTGGTGGGATCTGTCACCGTCTGTGTCCATGGGACATGGTCATATTATATTGCTCTAGTCAAAGTGTGCTTAAATAAAAAATCTTAAAAAAAGAAAGAAAAAATATATAATAAAAAAATGTAAAAAAAGCTGTGAAAAAAAATATGTATATTTTTTTCATACTGTTACCAGTCAGTGTCCAGGATCACTGCTACACCTGTACTGCACTGGTGACATAATTATTTCTTAATTTTACAAAAAATTATGAAAAATTACAAACGATAAATGATATGATAAATGATAAATGATAAAAAATGACAACTTCAAAAAACTCTCCATCTAAGAAAATCTAAGGTATCTAACTAAATACCTTAGATTTTCTTAATTTCAAAAAATGGGTCATTTGGGGCATATCTGTACTGTCCTGACATTTTTGAGCCTCAAGAAATGAGATAGGGGCACCATGGTTCATAAAATATTAACATCTATCCTACTTGATAACCATTCTAACTTTTTACAAATCTGGTCTCTGTGGCTTGACTTTACCAACACACTCCATATTGATAATTCTTTACTTTCTCTCAAAAATTTTAAGGTTACATCCATCACCCATATGAAACCCAGCATATCTTAATCCACCTTGTGAGATTTGGTTATATATATTGTATATTCATTGATGTTATTTTATACAACATATGTGTATTACCTTGCTTATGTACTCTAACTTATTCTTCTTAATAAAAAATGATGTAATACAAATCAGTACATTAGGATTAATCAATTTTCAGATATGTACCATCGTTTGTGGACTGTATACTCTTACTAGGAACTAAATAATATACACTTATTTGGTTTATTTTCACCAAAGAAGTGTAGGAGAATACATTTTGACCTAAATTTCTGAAAAAAAACATTTATTTGCAAAATTTTATAACAGAAACAAGAAAAACTTGTTTTGTTTTTCCAAATTTTCACCTGTTTAGCAAAAAATAAAAAAGTCAGTAGTGATTAACCACTTCAGCCCGAGAAGGATTTACCCCCTTCCTGACCACAGCATTTTTTGCGATACAGCACTGCGTCACTTTAACTGACAATTGCGTGGTCATGTGCATGTACTGACTCTTTTTTTTCCCCACAAATGGAGCTTTCTTTTGATGGTATTTGATTACCACTGCGTTTTTTGTTTTTTGCGCTATAAACAAAAAAAGTGTCAATTTAAAAAATATACATATATTTTTTACTTTTTTCTATAATAAATATCCCCAAGAAATATAAAAAAAACTAATTTCTTCCTCAGTTTAGGCCAATATGTATTATTCGACATATTTTTGGTAAAAAAAAAAAACACAATACACAAAACGTATATTGATTGGCTTGCCCAAATGTTATAGCGCTTAAAAAAATAGGGGATAGATTGATGGCATTTTTATTATTATTATTTATTTTTTAATAGTAATGGCGGCAATCTGAGATTTTTATCATGACTGTGACATTGCGGCAGACAGATCAGACACTTTTGACACTATTTTGGGACCAGTGACATTTAAACAGCGATTAGTGCTAGAAAAATGCACCGATTACTGTGTAAATGTCACTGGCAGGGAAGGGGTTAAACACTAGAGGCGATTAAGGGGTTAAATGTGTTCCCTCAGTGTGTTCTAACTGTAGGGGAGATGAGCTCACTAGAACATGACAGAACATGATAGCGATCACTGCTCCCGATGACAGGCAGAACATCAAAGTCTGCCGGACTAGCACTGCAACTAGTGGACACTAGCCTGCGATTTAAAGGGGGCATACAGATACAGCCATTTGCGCAGCCATGCCATTGCGCCGACGTATATTGTTGTGCGCTGGACAGCAAGCAGTTAAATAACAGAAAAAGTATTTTACCAATTGTGCATACACTGTATTTGCCTCAGTGGGCTTTGTACAGTATGGTTACACCTATAACTCTGGTTGTTGGATAACTGGGAAAAGTGTTATTATTCATCTACAAATAATTTGACAGGCAAAGTATGATGTTTTGCTTTCAATCGGATACGATGCAAAAGCCAATAGAGTTAATGAAGCCTCTATGCGAGTAAATGCTGAACTCGATGGATCTTGGCAGTCAAGGTTGGGCAATTAGCACAGCAACAGAAATCGCTATTTTAACAATATTTGAATTAATTTAAGGGCTTGTTCACACCAACCATATTGGGCAATGTTGCCCAATGCAGTCCCAATGAATAGGCAAGGTAATTTATCCTATGTCTTGTTTCAGTTTACAACAACATTCTGTATTGGTGTGCACTGAAAAAAGTAGGACAGGTTTCATTTCTCCACATTGTTGATAACAGAATGCAAATATTATGGCAGAGCATTGATGTATAGTTAACATTTGTAATATACTCATTACAGAATTGATATGTCTTAAATGCATGTTATTAGAAGTCTCAGGAGTATAATTACAGATATAATAACCTGCCTATTAAAATATAAGATCTCAAGAGGAAAGGCTACAGTGAAAAAGCCAAAAGGATAAATACATAAATCCAATTATAAGGAATGTCTGCTAACTGAAGATAAGTATACGAACAGACTTTATTACTGTACTGATCCTGGATGATGGCAGTGGGATTAGGAGCAGCAGAATATGTTGACCATATTCACAAGTAGGGTATGCTAAAGAATAATATATGCAGTCATGGAATGAACCCAGTCATTCGTTTTAGTAAGATGAGGCCTAATCAGTTGGTCAGAAAAGGCTAAGATGATTAATAACTGGAAATATTAAGGCTGCATAGAAAGGGTCCAATCTTATCTTATTGTTGTTGAAGGATACATCTACCCTAAAGTAATATTATAAATTTAGATGAAGTTTGATTGGTTTTGGTTTTTAACCAATTGATTCATATGTCTTTTGATAAGTTTGAGTATCTACTGAATATCTACTGAGTATCTACTGAACTGAAATTCTGCTGTGTTTCATGCCACAAGAGGTATAGGGATACATTCTCAGTCTACAGGATGTTAGTGAGTGTATATTCATTAGGTAACATACCAATAACCTATATATCTGAAATTCCTTGTCTTTGAGGTCTATTGGTCACATAGACCAATATGTCTGCTGGTTTTTGTGAAACTTTTTCCTGAAAATTTTGAAGACACCATTTTTTTCCTCACACTGATGCTGGGGCAGTTCTCTTTATGTCACTGTTAGCCCCATATTTTACTGTGGGACAGAATGTGTAACACTAAAAAATTCATATGTTACAAATGTTTTGGTGCAGTATGTGTAACTATTAAACCAACCATTCCCAGCATGCTTCAGTTTTGTTAGCAAGCAATGTGTGAATAAAAAGCAGAGGGGAAGAAGTAGTATCCGGTATTGTCCTTCAAGGGATTTACAGGTAAAATAAAAATCCTATTTCCTTATTTGTACATTACAGGACAGGAGATGAAGAATCAATGGGATGTTCAAAATCAGGCCACCTGAGGGGTGGACAACAGAACAAACAAAATGTTAGGATGAAGTTTGCCTGCTGGTGGCACTGTGGTGCTCTGGGCCGAATGATGCAGTTCCAGTGTCCACCAGCAGGTGTCTCCCAGCAACGAGAAGGTGTCTCCCAGCAGTCAGCAGGTTTCAGCAGTCAGCTCCACCTGACCACACCTGCTGGGATGGGATGGTACTTAAATTCTACTTCTGCTATGGCTCCTTGCATCAGTGTTTTGGCTGCCCTTGCCTTGTTACCTGTTTGCTGTATTGCTACCAGACTCTGATACTATTTACCCTTGATCTTGTTCTGCATCCAGTACCCTGTTGCCTTGTTCCTTTCTCAGTCTTGTTTCCCTCCTTCCCATCCACTCACCCAGTTTTCTCCCTGCCTTGTATATTTTCTGTATATACAGTATATTTGTATATTGAGTTAGTTGTTAAGTTGCTGCATTTTGGTTGTTCGGTTTTGATTTTCATGCGCTCTCATGCTTATTGCATGAGTGTGGTTATTATTCACTGTAAATAAATCTCACTTTAGATATACATACATGGTCTGGTCCCAGTTTCTGTGTGTAGCTACATATATCTAGTCTCTCAGCTGCTGAATCCTGACACAAAACGAAAACATGACCATAAGAAAAACCAACAGAGGTGGCTCAACAGAACCGTACAATTGTCAGAAGAACCAGATGCTGAAAAGCCCAAGATGCAATAACTGATCTGATAGACTGTGTCTTGACAGGGATTGGAGAGACTTGTCTTTAAGGTTATAAGCATGAGTAATGAGCTGTTAAATCCGCCTATTGATAATGGAATAATAATCAGGATGTGACCCATAAACAAAAAAAAAAAAACCTGTAAGGCAAAGGCATAATGAGCTAGTATGCACTGCATACTAGCTCATTATGAAATACCTTGGAACGAGGTCCCCGCATCACATCCGAGTCAACGCAGAGGGAGCTGACATTTTCCCCTCTGCGCATCCTCTCGGTTCACGGCTCTGGCGCTGTGAGTGGCCAGAGCTGCAATGACATCACTCAGCTCCGGCAAGGTCTGGCACGATACGCTGGACCTTCATTGCGCATGCGGCGCTGACATCAGCGGCTGCATGCAGGGTGAATATCTCCTAAACTGTGTAGGTATAGGAGATATTCATTTTACCTACAGGTAATTATAGGCTTACCTGTAGGTAAAAATTTAAAAAAGGGGTATACAACCGCTTTAAGGAATGCAAAACAAAAAGTCATACTGATCAAAAGGAGCTGTAGCTGAGAGATAAACAGGGCTCATACCACATTCAGACAATGGAGGAAAATGTCCTTAGGATGAGTAGGAGCACATTTAAGAAATGAAAGAACAACATCCTGATTACGGTGAACAGAAGAAACCCCCTCAGGAAGAAAAGAGGCTCTGGGCCTCAACATAACCCTGTCTTTGTGTATCACAAGAAAGTTCTCTGCGGGTTAAGGGCTTAAACTTAGAAATTTGATCCACACATGTGATGGTGATGGGAAAAGCAACCTTGCAAATAGGAATAGGCAGGAAGATCGCTGTTGGGTTCAAGGGGCAGCTTTTGAACAACCAACATAATCAAGTTGAGATCCTACGGAGTCACAGTGGATTATACAGAGGAAACAGTATGTGTGACAGCCTGTTTGTAAGTCCTCATCAGGGAGTGAGGCACAAGGTCTCTTAAAAAAGATCACCCAAGTCTAAGCCATACCCTTGACAGTACTTGAGGCCAAACATTGATCCAGACCAAACTGAAGAAAAGATGAAACTATTCCCACAGAAAACTTCCTTTGCTGGAATTTCCAAGAGAAATATGCCTTCCAAATGCAATGGGAGAGTTTGCAAGAAGTACATTTCCTAGCTCTCAAGAGCATAGGAATGGCACGGTGGCAAACTGACCATCGGGACAGAGGTTCCTCACAATGTGTGGATGGGGAAATTAGTAGCTTATAAAAAGGAAGATAATATTATATTGTACAGGCATTTTTCTGTACTTGCTGAAAATGCTCTTGTCCTGGAAAAAAGGATGATAACAAGTGACTTCTTAAATCTATATCACTTGAAACGTTTAGTGTATACATTGGGTGTAGCAAAAATATCATCTACTTCTTATCACAAAATAAAAGTGGATTTCAGCAGTGATCAATACGAAATTAAATTACAGCCTCATCCATGGAAGTAACATGTGGATAATGAAAATAACCTGCTTGCTATATTTTCCTTTTCCACTCATTACCAATTTAGTGTATAAATAGATAATGCAACTGAGTCCCATTCTATTCATTTTTTTCATTTACACTTTAACAATGTGCTGTCGTTCACTGCTCAGAAAAATGAAAAGAGCTTCTTTAGGGGTCTGACCTCATGTTTTGGCCCCAATAGAGTGCCTGAAAAATATGTGTAACAAAAGTTTTTGCATCCCTTCCTCCTATTAACTAGCTTTCCATTGGCTGGAACAAAAATGCTCAAGCCTGAAAACTGCAAAAAAATGCTTCAAAATAACCTGAAAATGTGAATCCATGTTAACACTAACTGCATTACAATCATAAAAGTAAAAAGCAGTAAGTATAACAGGAGACATGTACACTGATCAGATATAGCATTATGACCATCCACCTAATATTGAGTAGGCCCACTTTTGTACCCCATTGCCACCAAAACAGCCCTGACTCATTGAGGCATGGATTCCACTAGACCTCTGAAAGGAACAGTCAGTAGCAGATCCTTTAATCACTTGCCCATCATGCTATAGCCGTTATATGGCTACAGCATGGCTCTCCAGTCCTGGGAGGGCATCCCTGGGCTTCCTCCCGAGAACAAGTTACCCATGCACCCCTTGGGGCGGACATCCAAGGGACACAGCGGACCACAGGTTAAAGTAAAGGGCCAATCCCAGTGGCTCTTTACCATGCGATCAGCTGTGTCCAATCACAGCTGGTAAACAGTCTTGCACAGTGAGTACAGCATTTATACTGATATTCAGTGCTCATCAGTGCAGCCTTATCAGTGCTCATCAGTGCCTATCAGTGTAGAGAAATACATTTCTTTTTAAATTACATTTTTTTGTGTTTATTTTTCATTTATATAATAACAAATAAAAACCACAATGGTGATTAAATAAGAAAGAAGGGACTATGTCCTGGGCAGGAAGAGGGTGAAAGTGATAGCCAGCGGTGCTGATATGTATATTCTGATGGTGAGGAAATTTCCCCCCTGTGAAAAATATAAAGGCTCAGCGGAAGGGATTCCCCCATCCACATTAAGTGTGCAGTTTGGTGAATCGTCATTTTCTTTTGTTTAACCAGCAGGTTGAACAAAAGAAAATGATTTATATATGGCCAGCTTAAAGTGGTTGTAATAAATATACCAACCACCGTTTCATGCCCCTGATGGATAGAGACCAATGTGTTGTTATTTTTTTAGGGAATCCCAGCCCCCAATGGTGGGGACCTTCCACGCAGAACCCCACCGGAAACAGATTGGGGGAAAAAGAAGAGAACACAAGGAAGCAGAGCCGGAAGGAGAATAATTAAAAAAGATAAGATCCCACTAGGCACTGTTATATATAATATTAGTGGTATCAGCCTTTCTGATGACAAACTTAAAGTGCTTGATAAAGGAATTGAATTTGCCCCTGTTCAGAATTTTAACAAGTTTCAAACATATGTTTTTTTTTTATTTATCAAATTTATTTGATTAATTTATTATTTATCAATTTTTTTTTTATCAAAGCCAGCTGAAAGATCTTCTTTGATCCCGGTGGGAGCCCATTCATCTCTTAAGAATAAGTCAGTGTTCAATCCGCCTAATCTGGATACTAAGCACACTGAAGTATTCAAAAATATGGTATTAAGTGATTTGGATACAATGAAAATCCAAAAAGGACATCACTTCTCTGGAGTCCAAAAAGGATGTGGTGATACGCCCCACTGATAAGGGTGGGGTTTAGTAGTGATGAGCAAGGAGTACTAGAAGGGAGAAATGGGACGGTTATTGGGGGATGTGAACACTTATAAAATTTTGAAAAGTGATCCTATTTTTGAGTACAAAGAAGACTTGAGTCTTTTGGTACAAAAGTATCTAAATGAAAAAGGTTTGAGTAAAAAAGAAGCTATGTTATTAGCCCCCAGTGCCTGTAGGACCCCTATTATTTATAAGTCCACAAGGACTCTTTACATCTGCCGGGAAGGCCTTTAATTAACGGCATAGAATCAGTAACAGCTCCTCCTCTGAGCCAGTATATAGATTTGTTTCTGAAACACATTATCTCTGAGACCAGAGCTTATCTCAGAGATAATGGAGGCAAAAGTTTTAACACCTGAGGGGTTAAATGTTGATTTTGACCTCAATTGCTTTATTTCAGATAAATAACTGTATTCTTTTAAGAGTTTTTTAATGTATTTTTATTGATATATATTTTTATTTTATATTAGGATGTTTGTTGGATGGCATCAAGGGAGTCAGTTTTTAAAACAATGAAAGAAGTTCTTTAATACATTTGTTATGATAATTTGCTGATCATCCAGCAGGGGGCAGTTGCTTATTTCCTGCTGGGCTTTTTTAGGCATGTATTGTCTGCATCGAATGTTCATTATTGTTTTTAACAGGTTCTTTAACTCGATGACTGTGGTCTGATGCGTCAGCACCGACCAGTTGTCAATCTAATACCTTTAATGAGCCGCGATGTTTGCGGCATGTAATTGTTGATGGTTGGTATGACAACTGTGCTCTTTAAATCAGACATTGGGTGATGTCGTGTCCCCGTCCCGCTGAGGAAGTTCAATCGAACGTAACGCGTACGGGGAAGGAGCCACGCTTGTTTGACGTCACCCGCTGCCATCCATACGATACGTGTACACCGTTGTACGAAGAGCCTGTCTTTTATTTGTAACATGTGAGTAGCCTGTATTTGGGCTTTAATAAATGTAAACTGATTATTGCTGCACAGTGAGAATTTAGATCCTTCCCTTCTCTCCTATATAAATTTGGACATCCTTATTGATGTGAACATTGTGGAGGATTCGTTCTATTGAATCACACCAGCTGCCTACCTTTTTGTGTGGGATCTGCCTGCATTGACTGCCTGTTAGTTCAGGAGTCCATGCATTGAGGTGAGCGTTGATATACTACCAGAGATGGTGGGTCTGTCACCATTTGCTTACTTCCGTTTGTTTTTCACCGGTGGAGCTTTTTTTTTAATCTTCTGATACTTGTAGTCCAACAGCTATCATAAGAACTTTCACTGGACTTTATGATATTATTGTTTATTGTTCTGTGATCACATTGTTTATTGCGCTGTACTTTCTACTATATTTATTTCTCTTTTGTTTTATTTTGCGAAAAATCTTTAGTGTTCAGCTTGCATTTTTTAAGGGGGGCGTTGTTTATTTTTGCGCTGATTGCATTTTATAATTTTAAAGTGGATGCAAACCCGATTCATGAAATTTGAGCTAGGCACATATATCTGCAGTGTTTTCTTATCTCTCTTCAAAGCAGTACCTATGTGCCAAGTGCGCTCCTGCAGCCAGAACAAGCCTAGACAGACCACCAGCCCTTCACTTCCCTTTCCTGTCAGTGCTTCACTCCCCCTACGAAGGCGCCTCGTAGTCCTGGTGACGTGTCATCACGTACGGCTAGGGGCAAGGTGGGAGGACTCAGAGAGCTGCTGCCGGAGATGCGACCTAGAGGAGTTGAGGAGCATGGAAGTAGAACCAACAATGCAGGGTGTATGATTATCGCACAAGTAAGCAGATAATGATTACCATCTGCAGATTAATAAATGAGCTTGCTCGATTGGGGGAGGAGATGAAGCTGAGGGGAGGTAATTATGAATGCAATTTAATTTCTGTAATATGCAACATGGGGGGGGTTAATGTACTGCCACTGGTTACTGACCAATAGCAGTTAATTAACACTGACACTGGTGCCACTAATGCAGCACAAAGGGGTTCGTTAACTGCTACTGGTCAGTCACTAATGTATCACAGTGACCAGTGGCTGTACATTAACCCCCCATGCTGCATATTACAAATAAAATACTATTGGTAATTAACCACTTGAAAAGACAACCCATCACAGTACATACAGTATACAGGCATACCCCACCTTTAAGTACACAATGGGGTTTATTTACTAAAGCTAGAAAGTGCAAAATCAGGCTCACTTCTGCATAGAAACCAATGAGCTTCCAAGTTTTATTACCAAAGCTTAATTGAACAAGCTGGGGTTAAAATCTCACCCACCTACCCCCCTGTGATTTGAAACAGCAAGAGACTGTAAGAAGATCCTAGCCAATGATTCATGGCCAGGACCTGCTGATCGGCTGTGTCAAATCACAACCCAGAGCCCTGTGTTGATAATCAATACAAGGCTCTTTACAGAGAGAAAGGAAAAAGACCAAATCAATCTGCAGTAAAAAGCAGCATACACAGCAAACATAGTTGATTCCCACCGACACGGAATTGTTCTTTACACGGGGGGGGGGGGGGGTTGCAGTTTGCCATCTTCACCCTGGGCACCGGATGACCTTGTCGCGGCACTGGTTCTGGCACCTTCCTATTGTGGCCAGCTTGAACCTATTCAGCAATTTGAGCTACAGTAGCTCTTTTATTGGATTGAACTACACAGGCCCGCCTTCATTCCTCACATGCAACAATGAGCCTTGGCCCCCCATGACCTTTTCACCGGTCTTCCTTCCTTGAACCACAAATATTTTTTGCTTTCAACACATCAACTTCAGGGACAACATATTCACCTGCTGCCTAATATATCCCATCCACTCTCAGATGATGACGAGATGCACACTGTTATTCACTTTACCTGCCAGTGGTCATGGTCATAAAGTTATGGCTGATCGGTGTTAGCATTGCATGTATAACCTAAACATTTCTTTAGAGTTTTGGATTGCATCAGAAAAGGTTTAAATCTTTATTTTGTTTGGAGGGGATAGTCCTTCAAATCTTGTAGCATAAATACTAAAGCAAGTGAGAATAAATCTCTACAAAGTGAAACAAGTTCCCTACTTAGACAGTTCTCACAGGAATAAGTGTCACCATTGAGCCCCATACACACGATCAGATTTGCTAATGATTTTTTCCTTCAGATTTACCAAAACCATATAATATGAGGTCAAACCTTAGGAGTTTCAATATGTATGCAATCAGGCACGCCCTTGCACTACATGGGTTTGCTAAATCTGAAGACAAAAATCAGTAGACAATCTGATAGTGTGTATGGGGCTTTAGAGGATTTATCCACATATTGTTCTGGTGACAATGCTAACATTTTAGATTTCCCATCATTTTATGTCTCTGTGACAATGGTTACTAGGAGAAATAGAAAGGGTGGATCAGCTTAGTGGGGACACAGGAATACCAAAGCCAACCATACTTTTCAAGCAATTTAGCAGGGACTAGGCATGTTTGGTTTTTTCCAAATTTAAATTAAAACTTGTGCGATGTGAGAACCCTGCAAATCCACTGCGGATTCCCGCATCGCACGTGTTAATTTCATTCGGATGTTTGAAGCATCAGAATGAAACATATCATTCAAATTCATTCGATGATAGGTTGTTGTTAAGGAAGGGGGCGGATTCCCCGCTGACAGCAGAATATAAACAAACAATGCAGACATCAATAAATTAATAAAAAACACAGTGGGGGGGGGGGGGGGGGTTATTTACGAAAATAATTGCATTTCCATGTTCTGTGTACTGTGGGAGACCAGGTATAGTGAATGCAGGGTCCTGGGTTTAGTAACACTTTAATGCAGAGAATGCATTAGGGTAAAAAAAAATTTAGAACCACTTTAACTTACCCATTAGCTGTGTGTGGAGAACTGTTTGTACGTTTTTGTGTGCTTCCTCACCAAAAAAAAATAAGTTTTTGATAACTTTGGTCTTTCATGAATTAACCACTTGCTTACTAGGCACTTAAACCCCCCTCCTATCCAGACCAATTTTCAGCTTTGAATCACAACTGCGCGGTTATACAACACTGTAACCAAATGAAATTGTTATAATTTTTTTCCCCCAGATAGAGCTTTCTTTTGATGGTATTTGATCACCTGTGCGATTTTTTTTTTTTGTTAAAAAAATGTAAAAAGACAGAATAAAAAAAAAAAAAAATTGTTATTCTGTTATAAAATTTTAAAACAGGTAATTTTTGTCTGTCATTAATGTATGCTGATGAGGCGGCAGTGATGGGCACTGATAGGTGTCAGTGATGGGCACTGATGGGTGTCAGTGATGGGCACTGATTGGTTACACTGATAGGCAGCACTTCTATGTGGCACTGATTGGCACTGATTGGCACCACTGGTGGGCATAGATAGGTGGCACTTGTGGGCATTGATAGGTGGCACTTGTGGGCATTGATAGGTGGCACTTGTGGGCACTTTCATGTTCAAATTGTGAGGCATAATTGCCTCTTCCATTTCGGGATCGATGTCCCTTTAAGCTGAGCCGGTGATCGGCTTTTTTTTTCTCCTCCGCTGTCAGCGTGACTCTGTGATCACAGCGCACCCTGCAGAGCGCACGCAGGGAGTGTGCACAGGAGAGGCCGTCTTAGCGTGAATTCACATCCGCGCTGTGGCCGTCATTCGGCCATAGCACAGATGTCAGATGGTTAATGCTGAGTTTTGCTTATAACACTGTATTTCTTTATTTTTTTTATTTTTTTTTTATCAAACTCTCAAGTATCTCAAGTTAAAGGTATATACAGTATATCACAAAAGTGAGTACACCCCTCACATTTTTGTAAATATTTCATTATATCTTTTCATGTGACAACACTGAATTACAGTTTTCTATAATGTAAAGTAGTGAGTGTACAGCTTGTATAACAGTGTAAATTTGCTGTCCCCCCAAAATAACTCAAAACACAGCCATTGTTTTTTTATTGTTTTTTTATCAAACTCTCAAGTATCTCAAGTTAAAGGTATATACAGTATATCACAAAAGTGAGTACACCCCTCACATTTTTGTAAATATTTCATTATATCTTTTCATGTGACAACACTGAATTACAGTTTTCTATAATGTAAAGTAGTGAGTGTACAGCTTGTATAACAGTGTAAATTTGCTGTCCCCCCAAAATAACTCAAAACACAGCCATTAATGTTCAAACCTCTGGCAACAAAAGTGAATACACCCTTAAGTGAAAATGTTCAAACTGGGCTCAATTAGCCATTTTTCCTTCCCGGTGTCATGTGACTTGCTAGTGTTACAAGGTCTCAAGTGTGAATGGGGATCAGGTGTGTTAAATTTGGTATCGCTCTCACTCTCTCATACTGGTCACTGAAAGTTCAAAATGGCACCTCATGGCAAAGAACTCTCTGAGGATCTGAAAAAAAGAATTGTTGCTCTACATAAAGATGGCCTAGGCTATAAGAAGATTGCCAAGATCCTGAAACTGAGCTGCAGGGCCATACAGCGATTTAACAGGACAGGTTCCACTCAGAACAAGCCTCGCCATGGTCGACCAAAGAAGTTGAGTACACGTGCCCAGCATCATATCCAGAGGTTGTCTTTGGGAAATAGACGTATGAGTGCTGCAAGGACAGGGTTGATTTACTAAGGGCAAATAGACTGTGAAATTTGCAAAGTTTGCAATTGCTCCCTGCAATTTCAGTTACTCCAGAGCTTGGTAAACGAGGTACAGCTTCATCTTGCAAAGAATACCCAATCACATGCGAGGAAAATAAAAAAAATGTGCACAGTCTATTTACCTTTAGTAAATCAACCCCTATGTCTGAGGTTTTTATTAGGTGGTGATTATGTGCCGAGTATAATTGTATAATAGGACAAAGTGATTTAACTCAAAATAACTAATGTACTGTACTTGCTAATAAGTAAGAGTTGGCAATGTTTATAACTGCTGCTCTTCCAAAGTCATATTAAGAAAATTCATGCTTGCCTACAAAAGCTAATAACAACACTTTTAGCCCTGGTTCACATTGATGCTACTTTGAAAGTAGCATGATTTCAAAGTAGCAGGTCAGTGCAATTCCAGGTGCTACTTAGCTGACATCTGTGCCATTTCATGCACAAATGTCTTTGGGGCAGCACAGTGGTGTAGTGGTTAGCACACTCATCCTAGCAGTAAGAAGGGTTGCTGGTTCAAATCCCAACCACGACACTACCTGCCTGGAGTTTGCATGTTCTCCCTGTGCCTGCATGGGTTTCCTCCGGGTACTCCAGTTTCCTCCCACAATCCAAAGACATGCAGGTAGGTTAATTGGCTTCTGTCCAAAATTGTCCCTAGTATATGAATGGGGACCTTGGATTGTGGGCTCCTGGAGGGTAGGGACCGACATGAGTGTGCAATGTACAGGGAAGAACTGGATGGACTGGTGTCTTTATTCAACCTAACTAACTATGAAACTATGAAGTCACACCAGAAATTGGTGCAGCACCTCAAAGTCAGTCACACTGATTTGAGCAGTTCCGTTGCCGACAATGACAGTTTCAAATCGCATAACAAGTTGCACCAGTGTGAATGGGGGCTAAAAGAATGACCTTAACTGTAGGAAATGTCTTAATTTATGATAAGCAATAAGCAATTCAGACTGGTTCCTTCTTGCTCCTCAGGCAGGAGTGTAATTGCTTCCAACGAATCCTCATTTCACTTTCGACCACAAATGTCCTTCTTTTAGGTCTGATGTATTGATTAATCTGTATAAATAAATTTGTTATTTAACCAATAAAGTGTTTGTACACCTTGTACAACCACTTTTACCTACAGGTAAGTCTATATTAACCCCCCTGGCGGTATTCCCGAGTCTGGCTCGGGGTGAAAATTCAGTACCATTAGCGGTAACCCCAAGTCAGACTCGGGATCGCATTTCTGGATCCAGGATGAGTTTACTTACCTTATCCCCTGGATCCAGCGATGTCTCCCTGTAATGTGAGCGGCTCATCCTCCGCTCAATGTATCACATCGCCGAGCTCCATTCCCTGCGAGCGTTGGGACGCACGGGGACGGAGAACAACGCCAAAACACACACTATACAGATTACATTACTGTATGTAATTATTTCACATTCCCATTGTCCCTAGTGGTCTGCCCAGTGCCCTGCATGTAGTTTTATAATATAAAAACTGTTCTTTCTGCCTGGAAACTGGAGATTGTCCATAGCAACCAAAACTGTCCCTTTACATCAAAAGTGGTTTTAGACCAGCTAGAAAACAGTGATAATAAATTAAAATCACTCGCAGAATTGAGCGATAGCGATTTGTGGGGAAATCTGTCATCAAACACTGAAAAGTAATGACAGTGACAATTCTGCAACTGAGCAAATTTCAGTGTTTTTTATTTGATTACATTATTGAATAATTTTTATTATTGTTATATTATTATTTGGTATAATTATTTATAGTTATTTATTATATTATAATTTATGATTTAATTTTTCAAACTTTATCATACCCGGGATGTCTGCTAGACTCTGGTTTGGACAGATTTAAGTGAGTTATTCCTAAGAATTACAGGACTACAACAGATTTTCATGCAAAATAATGGTACCGCTTACAGCACCTAAAATCTGAAATAATCATACCGCCAGGGAGGTTAAGGCTTACCTGTAGGTTCTTGCAATATCTCCTAATCCTCCATGGTTTAGAAGATATTTCCGAAAGACCAGAGCGCCAATTACTATGGCCCATGCGCCGATGTCATCGGCGTATATGCCTATTAGAAAGGGCACATTGCGCCTTTTCTAATAGGACTCATGCCGTGACTGGCGGCGCCTGTGCTCACCGAGCTGGAGTTTGTGGCCCCGGAAGGAAGAGGGGCGAAGATGGACACTTCCAGCTAGTGGAGACAACAGAGAAATCGTGGGTTTCGGTGTCAGGTAAGTGACACATAGTAGCCCATTATGCTTTACCTTTGCAGGGAAATAAAGAGTAAGTAAAAACAACCAGGGTTTACTTCCTCTTTAAATCTGTTTATATTGCTACTAATTTCATAGGCAAAATGTCCTTTATGCATATAGTCAAGTTAATGGAATCACTCCTGAAAAGAAGGATCGTTGGTCACTTAAAAATACACAACTTGCTGGACCCAAAGCAGCATGGCTTTACAGAGGGCAGATCATGTCAGACTAATCTGATTACATTTTTTGACTATATTACCAATGTTTTGGACCAGAGTTTTACTCCTGTGGACATAGCATATCTTGATTTCAGCAAGGCATTTCATACCTTTCCATGTAATGAACTAATACCAAAGTTGTACAAGCTAGGACTTAACCCTTGGGTGGTTCAGTGGACATGCAGTTGGCTAAAGGATAGATACCAGAGTCTGGTTGTAAATGGGGATCACTCAGAAGAGAGACCAGTCACTAGTGGTGTACCACAAAGCTCTGTACTGGGCCCTATTATATTTAATCTCTATGCAAGTGATATCACTAAAGGTTTGTTGTGCAAGGTATGTCTTTTTGCTGATGACACAGAGGTGTGTAACAGGGTTGATATCCCTGGAGGTATCTGTAATAAAGAACATTATTTGGCATTGCTGGAAGATTGGTCAAAGCAGTGGAAACTGCAGTTCAATGTTTCTAAATGTAAAATAATGCACCTAGGGAAAAAGTATCCATTGAGAGAGTACAACATTGGGGGTACAGTTTTGGTCAGCACTACAGAGGAAAATAAATTTGGGGGTACTTATTTCAGATAATGCTAAATGAGAAAACACTGTTCCCAGGCAGTGGGAAAAGTGAATAGAATTCTAGGATGCATCACTAGAGGGATCACCAGCAGGAGGAGGGAGGTTCTGATTCCCCTACATAGATCTTTAGTGAGACCTCATACTGTGTCCAGTTCTGGAGACCTTTCTTACAGAAAGATATTAATATAATAGAACGAGTCCAGAGACGGGTAACAAAAATGGTGAAAGATCTAGGGGGATAAAACATATCAAGAGCGACTTCAGGAACTTAGTATGCACAGTCTGGAGGAAAAAAGGGAAAGGGGAGACATGATTGAAACCTTTAAATACACAGGGCGGCAAATAAGGTTCAGGAGGGCTGTTTTTATAATATGAAACCAAAATCAAGGACACGGGGACATGACCGCAAACTAACTGGAGGAAAGATCCAAACTAATTTTAGAAAGTGTTATTTTACTGAAAGGATAGTTGATGATTGGAATAAACTTCCAGCAGAGATAGTGAGACAGTCAACAGTAAATGGCTTCAAATATGGTTGGGAAAAACATAGATCTAGGTTGCCCGATGCAAGCATGCTGAGAGCCGCAGATTTTACTATACATCATGATGCCTGTATTCTACAATTACCTGTAAGTAGACTACAATAAATGACTGTTCTTTTACCTACGGGCTTCACTATTGCTGCCTTATTTCTTTCCATTTGGGTAATATGAAACTGGTGAACGGATATCATATCCACTCTGATCTTGGAGTTCGATGAGCTGGTGGCTATATGCGATTCGATGATTGGATCTTTTGCAGTTTACCTGCAGTATTTGGAGAGTGACACCCTGGCTTCCTGTGATTAATGATTATATGCTCATTTATCATTACATTCTGGTAAGGATGGATTCACTTGGTGTGTGTTTCCATACACACTGAAGCTGGTGAAGGGTCCTTCATATTTTCTATCTCTTCACTGGAAGAACTGTCATATGAATTCAAGCGCTGCATTTTGGATTTTTAAACATAGATCTAAAAAAGTTTCCGAAAAAATTAAAAAAATGGGCAGACTCTATGGACTACTCTGTCTTTTTCTAACGTCATTTTTTTCTGTTTCTATATCTCCAGCTGTGTCATCAGGGAAGGAAAATGGGCAGAACTGCTGTTGCAACATATCCTATTCTCCTATTCAAATAATAAATAATTACATAGAATGCTTGTAATCTGAACATATTTTTAGCACCTGACATAGTTACGGTCTCTAAATCCTCATGCTACCATTCACAGTGGCAACAAATAGGAACGAGCTGGTCAGCATTTTCAGCTACTTTGCCTGGCGACGAAAACTACCAAACTAAATATAGACTCCATGATCTGAAGAATTACCCCATGTAATTGGAGCCAGCACTGTCACATGCAACTATGCTTGAGTCATTGTAAAGTAAGTGAAATCCTGGAGTGGCGATGGCAAAGAAACCAAACAGTTGTGCAGGGCATTAATAAAATGCTACTAACATATAATAAACTACTGTGATTACAGATTACACCCATAGTTACCTTTCTGTTGTGAGAACTATTGATATGCTAATAACAAAGCAATAACTGATATACAAGCAATGACAAGTTAATTATGTTTTCACCTTCAGAGAACTTATGGATGAAAAATGAACAACTGTCACAATGGAGGTGCTTTTTTGAGTTATAGCATACATTAAACTTTAAAGAATGGTCGGTAGATTTCTTAAATTGTATAAGAAAATAAAGACAAGAAGTAATAGTAGAACAGAAAAATAGCTAATAGCAAATTAAAAAGACTAAAGGTTTTGTCTACAATACTAAAAATAAACAGTACATAGGGGGTATGATTAAAACAATAAATCTATGACAAGGTTTTTTTCCAGCCTGCAGTAAAAAAAAAAAAAGAGTTGATTTACTAAAGGCAAATAGACTGTTCACTTTGCAGGGGAAGTTTTTCTTTGAAAGGGAATTTTCCCCAATGCTTAGTGAATGAGGTAAAGCTCTGATGACATCTTTCATTCAGTCATGTGCAAGCAAAAATTAGTTTTTTTATTTTACTTGCGCATGATTTTTTATTTTTGCAAAGTGACATTTCACCATATTTACTAGTCTCTAGAAAAAACTCCCTTACAAACTGCAGTTTATCTGCCTTTAGTAAATCAACTCCAATAGCTAAAATATGGTTGGGTCCTACTGGTAACATAATATTTGCTGTAATACTTTTATAATCTGGCCCTGATATAACTGAATAGGTAGCACTCAAAATGTCTGCAAGTGATAGGATGATACTTACCTGGAATATTACAACTCTGAATTTGTTCTTTCGCAGCATCTCTTCTTGCTTGGATTCTACCTTTAGCACTTGATCGCTCTGTCTATCTACTCGAGATCTTACATCTTTCACATTGGTGCTAACTTTGCGAGTTTTCTCCAGTAATTTGTTTACTGTGTAGCTGGTATTACTATGAGCCTGGGCTAGTTTCAGAAGGTCAATTTGAATGGTCTTGATGGCATTCTCCATTTCTCTGTGACGTTCTTCAATTCTCTTCTGGCTGACTTGCACAGTATCCACAATTGTGGCTACTTTTTCAAGAACTGAAACGATAGTCAAGGCAGATTCATGATCTTCGTCATCTTCTGAGACAATGGACAAACGGTTTAAATCAACTTTGTCTGAGGTTCTTTCATTGTGATCCATTTTTTATGCCAAAGCTGCAGGAGCTTGAGTCCCCTGGTTAGTGTTTAGGACTGTAGGCACAATTCTGGCATCGATGCAAACAGACAGCTGCCTCAGAAGACCTTCAACAAAAAATGGAAGGCTCCACCCTGAGGGGTTGGGAGGACATTTATATCTACTCATCATGCAAGCACTGAGAACTGTGGTCAACATGCCTTATGAAATACCAAGCCACTAAAATTAGGAAACATGCTCTGAGTAATAAATCCATGAAAGAAAATACTGTGGGATAGTCAACTCAGATATCCAGTTGCAGGCCATCTGTTGAATCAGAGTGAATGAACAGGTTACTAGCATTAGGTTGTGTAGTATACAAAAACACTACATGATTACTAAATGTACACTGTGTTTGATGGTGCATTTTACTGCAATGCACTCTCTTTCAAACATTTGTGATTCTGCACATATATTTATGCCAATAAAAAAAAAAACTGAATGTAACAAGAGTTTATTTTGTATACCTCCCTAGCCACCTTAAAGGAGAAGTACGGCCAAAGCTCTTTTGGCCCTACCTTTCCTGTGGATCACAGTAGTGCACCTAAGTCTGCACTCCTGTGACCCATATTCGCTGACAGTGGGCTAAAGTCTGGTGGTGACTGATGTCACTCAGCCGGTCCAGACTTGGGAGGGATCCTGACTTTAATGTCGGGATCCACTCAGATGCTGCACCCTCCACAATCCAGCAATACAGTCAGCGCTGGAGGGGCAGAGCAGAGAGCTGGTGACTGAAGACCAAGAACAGAGGGATCAGCATTCTTTGAATGGTCATGTTTCTGTCTTGAAGGGGGCAGGGGACAGAGGCAGCATCAGACCGATGCTGCATCCAAGTGAATATGATTATTTATTTATTTTTTAAACACCACATTTCTTTTTTAACATTTTTACTTTTTGCACCAATATACCCCTTATACCAGAGCAAATTTTTTTTCAGCCTTGAGCCTTTTTATTTGCTACTAACTTTGTCAATACTTGTGATACTCATGGGTAAGGGAGTTTAAAGGTACAAGTTTTTCCCTGTATGCTGGGGACAGTACCCGTACCTGGGCATTGTAGTTCCTCAGCTTTTTATACACCATGCTATCAATAAGTCTGCTACTGTAACTTCTGTCCTCAACCAATAACCAATACAGTATTTTTTTAATTCACTATGCTATCCATGAAGCTGCCAACTTCTAAATCTGGATGCCCAGTGTTTTTTTGTTCTTTACTTTGTTATCAGCAAGGCTGTTTGCTTCTCTCCTGGTCTGCCCACCACCATCTGTAGTAGCACAGAGCCAGAAGAATTTTTAAACCAGAGTTCCTTGAGGCAGATAAGCACCACTCCCCCACTTCTATTGGTGGACTGCTCCTGCCGTCCCCACATTCAGAGTCAGTCTATGGGTGTCAGTAACAGTCCACTGCCCAAGACTGCTAGACCATGGGAGTGGGGGGGGGGGGGGGAGGGTTGCAGCAGCGGCCAGTCTTGTTGCTCTGGGAGCATTGGGCGGATTAGGGGTAAGTATATCACTGCTCTGCAATCCCATAGACAAAAACAAGCAGTTAATGGAGCTGTGAAGTCAGAAGTTTTTTTATCTTAATGCATTCTGTGCATTAAGATAAAAAGGCCTTCTGTGTGTATCAGTGTGTATCAGCCACCCCAGCACCATCTCTGTCCAGCGATGTCCACAAGTGTCTTGGCTGTCCTGCTGCTGTCAGAGTCATTCAGACGAACAGGAGAGAGAGGGGGCGGTGCCAGGCCACAGCTCCGTGTCTGAATGGAAACTGAGCTGTGACTTGGCTCCGGTGCCCCCATAATAAGTTGCTTGCTGTGGAGTCAACAATGGACTTTAATTCATACTCTTCATGGTTCTCAACCTGTACAGGGTGAGTACCTGGCACCGAGGTGGTAAAGCGGTTGCAGACCAAAGGTTTTAATAAAGAGACATGAAATATGCATATTAGAAGGAAGGTCTAATGCGTAAGCCACTGGGTTAAGCCTGTGAAGAATATGGAAAGGCCCAATTAACCAAGGTGCGAACTTCAGTGAGGGAACACGAAGTTGGAGGTTGCGAGATGATAGCCAGACCCTGGTAGGAAGGCGCAGGCAGGTGTCTTCGGTCAGTATGGAGTCTGTACCTATCATTAGCACAACGCAAAGCCTCCTGGACTTGTGCCCAAGTGGAACGAAGACCATGGAGATGCACCTCTAACACAGGAATACTCTGTGGAACAAATGAGTCAGGCAACACGAACGGTTGAAACCATAATTCGCCATAAACGAGGACAATCGGGAAGCAGAATTCAAGGTACTGTTGTGAGCAAACTCCACCCATGGTAATAGGTCTGATCAGTTGTTATGATGCTCAGAAATATAGCGATGTAGGAATTGCTCCAAGGACTGATTGTTCTGTGGCCCCATTAAACTGCGGGTGATAAGCAGAGGAGAAAGCAAGCTGAATTCCCAACT
Source organism: Lithobates pipiens (assembly GCF_037356315.1). Lineage (NCBI taxonomy): Eukaryota > Metazoa > Chordata > Amphibia > Anura > Ranidae > Lithobates > Lithobates pipiens. The sequence goes on from NW_027507764.1 coordinate 286,527,805, forward strand.
GTGCACAAAAAGCTTACCAGAACCAGGACACAAACTGAGTACCCCTGTCCGAGACAATCACCTTGGATAGCCCATGTAAGCAAAAGATCTCCCAAGCAAAAATGTAAGGAGAACAGTGTTGCCTTGGGAGTTGGATAACTCCAAAATGAAATCCATAGACAGGTGGGTCCAAGGCCTCTCACCATTGGGTATGGGTTGTAGGAGGCCCACTGGAAGGTGTTGGGGAGTCTTACTCTGAGCACACATGGAACAGGCAGCTACAAAGGCAGTTACATCAGCACGTAGACTAGGCCACCAGAATTGTTGGGAAATGGCCCAAAAAAGTTGATTCCTCCCAGGGTGGCCAGCTGCCTTGGGAGAATGGTAAGTGTGGAGCACGGCTGTATGGAGATTCTCTGGGACAAAGCAGCGGTCACAAGGAGCATGGACCTGAGCAGCAAGAATTGTGCCACTCAAAGGAGAAGTAAGACTGGTGCAAACCGTAGCCAGAATAGGATCAGGAGGAACCACAGGAACCAGAAATGACTCCAACTTGGAAGTGGAGGAAAATTGTCATGACAAGGCGTCAGCCCTTACATTCTTAGTATCGGGGGAGAATGAGACGTAACTTGACAAGAAAAGAGCCCATTGCGCCCTTCTGGGAGAGAGGCGTTTAGCCTTAGACAAGAATGTGAGATTATTATGGTCAGTAAGAATGAGAACCGGCAGAGTGGTACCTTTGAGATGTCTCCAGTGTTTCAGGGCTAAAATGATTGCCAACAACTCTCTGTCACCAATCTCACAATTGCATACGCAGGTCACAATTTCTTGGAAAAGTAGCCACAAGGATGCATAGCGCACTCAGAGGTAGGATGTTGAGACAGAAGGTTGCCAATACCAGTTTCCGAAGCATCAACCTCAAGGATAAAAGGTAACATATGATCAGGATGTGCCAACACAGGAGCAGAAACAAAGGCAGCTTTGAGACTCTCAAAGGCCTTAAAGCGGGACTGCACTGCGGAAAAAAATATTAAAAGCCAGCAGCTACAAATACTGCAGCTGCTGACTTTTAATAAATGGAAACTCACCTGTCCCGATCGATCGATCGCTCGGCTCTCGGCTGCTGCCGCCACCATTCTAGGTGAGGGAATCAGGAAGTGAGGCGAAGCGGCTTCACTTCCCAGTTCCCTACTGCACATGCGCGAGTCACGCAGCGCAATAGGAATTGTCCGCGCTGTCTCTGGGACCCGTGTGTGTCCCAGCAGACAGCGCGCAGGGACAGGAAGAGGCATAGACTCCCGTGGGAGTCTATGTCCGGAAGTGAGTGTAAATACCTGTCTTTGACAGGTATCTGCACCCCCCTCCCCCCTGAAAGGTGGCAATTGTGACACCGGAGGGGGGGAGGGTTCAGATCAGCGGAAGTTCCACTTTAGGGTGGAACCCCGCTTTAATGAGACCAACTCTGTGGGTTACCATCCTTTCTGGTCATATCAGTCAGGGGCTTGACCAGAGACCAGAAGTTACGAATCAACTTCCAATAATAGTTGGCAAAGCCCAGGAAATGCTGCAGAGGATGTAAAACCACGGGTTGGGGCCACCTTAGGACTGCCAAAAGTTTCTCTGGGTCTATTGAAAAACCAGCAGTGAAAATGACATTTCTGAAGCACAGGACAGACACCTGTGTGGTGGCTCTCCAGGGACTTGGAAAATATGAGGATATCATCGAGATAAACCACCACACATAACTGCAACCATAACTACATCGTTAATAAATTCCTGGAAAACTGCGGGGGTGTTACAAAGGCCAAAAGGCATTACAAGGTACTCATAATGGCCTGTTCTGGTATTAAACGCAGTTTTCCACTCGTCGCCCTCCATTATTCCTCATAAGATTGTATGCCCCTCTCAAATCAAGCTTTGTGAAAACCGTTGCTCACTTGAGGTGGTCAAATAACTCTGTAATTAACAGAATTGGATATGCATTCTTAATCCTGAAATGATTGAGACCCCTTTAATCAATACAAGGTTTCAGTTCACCACTCTTCTTTACAAAGAAGAAACCAACACCAGCAGGAGACAAGGATTTGCGGATGAAACCTCGAGAAAGTGTGTCTGCAACATACTCCTCCATGGCCTTATCCTCCAAGACTGACAAAGGGTAAACCCAGCCACGAGGGAGTATAGCACCAGGTTGAAGGTTAATTGTGCAATCATATGGCCGGTGTGGAGGCAAACCACTGGCTTGACCTTTGTCAAAGACATCGCTAAAATCGTGGTACTCCTCCTGCAGGGAGGAGAGTGAAGAGGTGCACAGGACCTTGGCTATCTTCTGGAAGCATGCCTCACTGCATTGTAGTGACCAGGAGAGAACCTCACGGAGCCAATCAAGAGGGGTTGTGCCTCCGTAACCAAGGATAACCAATAACCAGATGAAAGTTAGGTGAGGAAATGACTTGGAATTGGATTGTCTGATGGTGAAGAGCCCCTATAGCCATGGACAATGGAACCGTCTCATGAGTCACATGGGCAGGCTGTAGAGGTCTCCCGTCAAGAGCCTCAATGGCAAGTGGAGTTTCACGCAGCTACAAGGAATCGAGTGCTTCGATACAAAGGCAGCATCAATCAACAGGCCCGCAGCCCCAGTCAATTAGAGCCTGTATCTCGATGGACGACTCAGCCCAAGAAAGGGTGACCGAAACCAGGGGCTTATCCTTGTGGATAACTGGGGACGAAACAATGCCACCTAAGGTCTATCTCTCCCTCCTCCTACAGATTCTCTCATCCGCAGAGAGACACGTGAATCTCAAGTGCATGGGTTCATCTTCACTGACCGACCCGGTACCAGTAGGCATGGGAGGTGAGGGAGGCACTGGTGGGACTACAAAGCCAGGAGCGTTCCTTAAAGAGAGTCTTTCTCTGAGTCTGGAGTTCAGTGGGTATATCTCGGGCTGCTATCTCACCCTTGATGGAATCCAAGAGACCATGACAAAAAACAGCCATGAGGGGCTCATTGTTGCAAGCAACCTGTGCTGCCAGAGTACGAAATTCAATGGCTTAGTCGGCAACAGTTACACTGTTTGATGGACATGAGGCACTTGGCAGCAGAAGGGGAGCGTGCAGGAATGTCAAATACCCTTTTGAAGATGACCACAAACTCAGGGTAACTAAAGACATAGAGGGTTTGCCAAGGATAAGGCAGAGGCTCTCTCAGAAAGCAAAGATATCACAAAATGTTGCTTGTTACGCCTGGGGCAGCATCTCAAAGTATATCTCAACCTGGTTTAGAAACATAATGCATTGAACGGGATGCCCCCCCAAATTTCTGGGGAAGAGGTAAAAAAACAGACATATCTCTTATAGAGGTGATACTTGAGGCCGGTGCCTGCACAGAGACTGGAGCAGCAGCAGGGATGGCCTGCAACTCAGGTTGTACCGGAGAAGCCATAGTGGGAGATTCTAGGTGAGCTGTGTGACTCAGGAGCATTTGTAACTCCATGGCAAACTGGTCCATGTGGTGAGCTTGCTCATCAAATCTGGAAAGAATGTTAGCAAGTGGATTGACTATATCTTCTGAATTCATGGCCTTCGTCTACTGTCAAACAATGAAATCAGACCAAGACAAACTTAGTCAAACCATAGCCAAAGTTTAGTAACTGAAATGGATAGTCACCCAAGCCAGAAATCAGGGATCAAAGTAGTGGAACAGCAGGCAGGATCTGGAGCCAGAAGGGACGCCAGCAAAGCCAGTCTCTAAACAGGAATGGCAATTAGCCAACAGCTGAACGGCCAGCTCAGAGAAGGAAGGGCTGAGCCCAGCCCTGACAAACACTCTGTGCAGTTCTTATTCCTGACCCCTACACTTTGTGCGTTACTTACTCCTGACCATTGTTGGTCATCTTCCTTACTAAAAAGTAATTAGTTAAGTTACAAATTACTTCTCCCAAAAAGTAATTGCGTTAGTAACTCAATTACTACATTGGAAAAGTAATTAGTTACTCAGCAAAGTAACTGACTTTTTTAAAGTATTCTATAATGCAATTACGTTTCTATAACATCTTTAATATCAAAGATGTTTATATTAACTGATTGAAGAATAAAAACACTATATACAGTATTTTAAAACATTTGGTATTTATTTGAACCCAAATGTTGAGGGGGTGGCAGTGGTGGTAATTGAGGGGGTGGCAGTGGTGGTACTAGAGGGGATGGCAGCGGTGGTACTTGGGAGGGTGGCTGTGGTGGTCGTGTACTTGGGGGGTGGCATCGGTGGTACTTGGGGGGGTGGCGGTGGTGGTGTACTTGGGGGTGGCAGCGGTGATACTTTGGGAGGTGGCAGCGGTGGTATAATTGGGGGGTGGCAGGCAGCGTGGTACTTGGGGTGGTGCCATCCTCTCTGCCTCTTACTGATCCCATCCCCCACCACTACTGATCTCATCCCTACCTCTGTTGTAGAAGTGATGGTGGGTGGGTAGGGATGGGATCAGTAAGAAGCAGAGGTGGTGGAGGACTTGGGATGGATAGATTGCACTGCAATTCGAATCATCAGTCACTTGAATGCCTCCAGGGATGCCTTTCCTCATGGGGAGAGAGAGAGAGACCCTTCCCTTCACTCAATTGGTGTCAGCTGGTCAGCAGACTTCATTTTTCAGTGTCCTTCCCGCCTCCCTACCTTCTCCCTCTGGATAGGCGGGGGGATGGGGTGGTCCAGACAGTCTCTCTGAGTCTCAGCCTCTTCTCAGCTCAGCGGGCAAAAGCCCACCTCCCGAGGTGAAACAAACTCCCAGGCAGTGCGGCCACAGCGGGGCCTCCCGGGCGGTAGATGTAATTGAGGTAACGCCGCCCAAGTAATAGGAACTGAGTTACCATGAGGGGAAGAGTAATCAGTTATATTACTCATTACCCTCTAAAGTAACTGCGTTACGTAACTCCGTTTATTTTAACTCAGTTACTTACATCACTGCTCCTGACCCCTGTACTCTATGGAGGGATTTACTACAACTGGAGAGTGCAAAATCTGGTGCAGTTCTGCATATATACCAATCAGCTTCTAGGTTTAATTGTAAAAGCTTAACAAGCTGAAGTTAGAAGCTGATTGGCTATCATGCACATCTGTGTTGCTTACTCTTGACCCGATGTTCTATGTATTATTCCTGCACTATATGCATTATGTACCTCTGACCTGTTACACACTCCTGGCCCTTGAACTTGTGCATTGCACAATTCTGAACAATTGAACTCTGTTCAATACTTATCGTGATCTCAGCACTTTGTGTATTATACGCACTTGATCCACAAATGAGTAGACTCAGGTTTTATTTAACAACATCCTTTTAATCCCTTCCCACTGTTTGGCCACACCAATAATTCACTGTGGTGCACATAGTACCCGATTTCTGGTCTGCATACCTGAGGAATTTAGTATTTATACCTTAAATGACTGCCTCTTGCTTCAAAAGTCCATGAACAATTGTTCAGGAGGTGTTAAAAATGAAGGAGTAATTTTTTTGTGTGCCTTTTGTGTGGGTGTATACAGTATCTCACAAAAGTGTGTACACCCCTAACATTTTTGTAAATATTTTATTATATCTTTTCATGTGACAACACTGAAGAAATTATAGTTTGCTACAACGAGTTTCCGAATGCAACAGTAACGAATATCAACAAATCAAAATTAAACCTTAATGAATAAAACAAAATGTGTTAATTTAATTTGGATGTTTGAAGCATCAGAATGAAACAAATCATTCAAATTCATTCGATAATAGCTTGTTGTTAAAGAGGGGGGCGGATTTCCTGCTGACAGCAGAATATAAACAAATAACGCCCACATCAATAAATTAACCACCTCGTGCCCACCCTATAGCCAAAATGACGGCCGAAGAGCAGGCGCTTTCGTCCGGGAGGCCGTCCCTGGACGTCCTAATGTTTACTTCCGCAATGCGCGCCGCTGCGGGCGCGCATCACGGAAGTTCTGTGTTCGCCGTGTCCCCCGGGGACAGGCAAATACAGATCGCTGTAAACGGCCAATCACAGCGGCCGTTTACAGCGCGATCGGCGTGTCCAATGGGAGATGATCTCATATGTAAACATATGAGATCATCTCTCAGCGCCACTGTCCCTCCTCACACAGACAGAGTGTGAGAGGGGAGAGATGAACGGCTGGAGCGGCAGCCGTTCTGCTTTGATTTGATAAAAAAAAAAAGTAAAAAAAAAGTGCCATCCTCCCCCAGCAGTGCCATCCTCCCCAGTGCCATCCACCCCAGTGCCATCCGCCCCCAGTGCCATCCACCCAAGTGCCACCTGCCCCCAGTGCCACCTGCCCCCAGTGCCACCTGCCCCCAGTGCCACCTGTTGTCAGTGCCATTTGTCCCCAGTGCCATCTGTCATCAGTGCCACGTAGTGCCATCTGTCATCAGTGCCACGTATTAGTGCCATCTGTCAGCAGTGCCACGTATCAGTGCCATTTGTCATCAGTGCCACCTGTCAGTGTCACGTGCCATCTGTTGTCAGTGCCACGTGTCATCAGTGCCACGTATAAGTGTCATCATTGCCACGTATCAGTGCCATCTGTCATCAGTGTCACGTGTCATTGTCCTGGTGCTTCAAAAGTGTAATAAATAGTCAACAAGTTAGATGTGTAATTTATGTTCCTAGAACACATGATGGCGCTACCTGCATGTTGGGCCTCTCTATGTGGCCAGGCTGTGAAAAAGTCCCACACATGTGGTATTGTAATACTCAGGAGGAGTAGCAGAATTTTTGGGGGGGGTGTCATTTGTGGTATACACATGCCATGTGAGAGAAATAACCTATTACAATGACAATTTTGTGGAGAAAAAAAATGAAAAATTATAATTTTGCAAAGAATTGTGGGAAAAAAATGACAACATCAAAAAGCTCACTATGCCTCTTACTAAATACCTTGGTCATTTGGGGGGTATTTGTACTTTCCTGGCTTGTTCGGGTCACAAGAAGCGAGATAGGCCACCAGTACATCAGATGTGATCAATTTTGTGCGATTCACACCACAGCTTGTAGACTCTCTAACTTTCACAAAGACCAAATAATATCCACAAATTTGGGTTATTTTTACCAAAGATATGTAGCAGTATAAATTGTGGCCAAAATGTATGCATAAAAATTAATAATTTGCATAATTCTGTCACAGAAACAAAGAAATATGCGTTTTTCTTCAAAATTTTCGGTCTTTTTTCATTTATAGCGCAAAAAATAAAAACCCCAGAGGTGATCAAATACCACCAAAAGAAAGCTCTATTTGTGGGAAAAAAAAGGACAAAAATTTATTTGGGTACAGTGCTGCATGACTGAGTAATTGTCATTCAAAGTGTGAGAGCACCGAAAGCTGAAAATTGGTCTGGGCAGGAAGGGTGTTTAAGTGCCCAGTAAGCAAGTGGTTAATAAAAAAATACAGCGTGGGGTGTATTTACTAAAATAATTGCATTTCCATGTTCTGTGTACTGTGGGAGACCAGATATAGTGAATGCAACTTCCTGGGTTTAATAACACTTTAATGCAGAGAATGCATTAGGGTAAAAAATGTTTAGGCTTTAGAACCACTTTAACTTATCCATTAGCAGTGTGTGGAGAACTGTGTGTACATTTTTGTGTACTTCTTCACAAAAAAAGCTGATTTTTTTGATAACCTTTGAAAAAACTGTCCTGTGTTTTTTTTTTTTTTTTTTTTTATCAAACTCTCAAGTATCTCAAGTTAAAGAGTTAAAGGTATATACAGTATATTACAAAAGTGAGTACACCCCTCACATTTTTGTAAATATTTTATTATATCTTTTCATGTGACAACACTGAAGAAATAACACTTTGCTGCAATGTAAAGTAGTGAGTGTACAGCTTATATAACAGTGTTTACTGTCCTCTCAAAATAACTCAACACACAGCCATTGATGTTTAAACCGCTGGCAACACAAGTGAGTACACCCCTAAGTGAAAATGTCCAAATTGGGCCCAAAGTGTCAATATTTTCTGTGGCTACCATTATTTTCCAGCACTGCTTTACCCCTCTTGGGCATGGAGTTCACCAGAGCTTCACAGGTTGTCACTGGAGTCTTCTTCCACTCCTCCATGACGACATCACGGAGCTGGTGGATGTTAGAGATCTTGTGCTCCTCCACCTTCCATTTGAGTATGCCCCACAGATGCTCAATAGGGTTTAGGTCTGGAGACATGCTTGGCCAGTCCATCAACTTTACCATCAGCTTCTTTAGCAAGGCAGTGTTCGTCTTCGAGGTGTGTTTGGGGTCGTTATCATGTTGGAATACTGCCCTGCAGCCCAGTCTCCGAAGGGAGGGGATCATACTCTGCTTCAGTATGTCACGGTAAACGTTGCCATTCATGGTTCCTGCAATGCTCCCCAGTGCCAGCAGCACTCATGCAGCCCCAGACCATGACACTCCCACCACCATGCTTGAATGTAGGCAAGACACACTTGTCTTTGTACTCCTCACCTGGTTTCCGCCACACATGCTTGACACCATCTGAACCAAATAATTCCAGTAATCCATGTCCTTAGTCTTCTTGTCTTCAGCATACTTTGCAGGCTTTTCTTGTGCATCATCTTTAGAAGAGGCTTCCTTCTGGGACAATAGTCCCAGAAGGAAGTGTGTGGTGTATGCAGTGTGCGGTGTATGGTCTGAGCACTGGCAGGCTGAGCCCCTCCACCCCTTCAACCTCTGCAGCAATGCTGGCAACACTCATACTAGAGGCAATTCAGTTCACATTGTGCACTTTACAAGTATTTCATTCATTCATTCATTCTGGACATGATGCTGAACATGTGCACCTAACTTCTTTGGTCGACTTCTCAGTGGAACCTGTCCTGTTAAACCACTGTATGGTCTTGGCCACCATGCTGCAGCTCAGTATCAGGGTCTTGGCAATCTTCTTATAGCCTAGGCCATCTTTATGTAGGGCAACAATTTTCTTTTTCAGATCCTCAGAGAGTTCTTTGCCATGAGATGCCATGTTGAACTTCCAGTGACCAGTATGAGAGAGTGAAAGTGATAAACACCAAATTTAACACACCTGCTCCCCATTCACACCTGAGACCTTGTAACACTAACGATTCACATGACACTGGGGGGGGGGGCTAATTGGGCCCAATTTGGACATTTTCACTTATGGGCGTACTCACTTTTTTTGCCAGCGGTTTAGACATTAATGGCTGTGTGTTGACTTATTTTGAGGGGACAGCAAATTTACACTGTTATACAAGTCGTACACTCACTACTTTACATTGCAGCAAAGTGTCATTTCTTCAGTGCTGTGACATGAAAAGATATAAAAAAATATTTACAAAATATACTTTTTATACTTTTACTTTTGTGAAATACTATATAAATTAATCTAAAACTATATTAATTTGACAATACGACCAATACAACTGGTGAAATAAAGGTGGTCATGTAAATGATTACACCCCATGACCAGCTTCACCTCACCAATTCTTGTGGGCAGGCTATTTGACACATCTATGTGGATGGAGATTTGATATGGACTAATCTTGTGCATGAGCTGGCTAATTCTGAGCAAGTACATTTAAAAGCGAAACATTCATGTTGAACCATTGGTCCATTCCAAGGGTAGATACTGGATATACTCCAGATAAGCTTGATCCATTTCTTCTAGGAGGTGGAGCTGTTGGTCATACTGTCTAAATCATAAAGATTTTGAATAATTTATATACCTACAGCAGAGCTTGATGGTAATTATCTTCCTGATGAAGCGGGCTATTGACCCATGAAACGTGTTGACGTCACATCAACTATATATGGCCTGGATGAGCAGGAAAGCAATATATGATATATAATATGTACATGTGATCATGTTTTTTATTATTATAACTTTGAATACTATTACATTGTTTTAACATTTGTATAAATACAACTTTGAGACATTTACTCTACTTGTTTTGGGTACTGTCGAATTCCTGAGTTTTCTAGTTAGGCTTTTTTTTGTATATATTTCCATATAGGATGTGGTACAAGACATGAATAGTGTCTAAAATATTGAAGGTTCCCATTTGGGATTCCTTCCTCCCACCCATTTAACCTTGGCTATAATATTTTAAAGTGTAACTTCCCCTTTACTGAAATGAGGAGATTGATGGTACAGATAGCATTAAAAACCTTACAGAGGTTCTATCCCTTTACTCTTTAAAGAGGAAGTAAATCCTGATGGGTTTACTTCCTCTTTCATTCCCTGCAAAGGTAAAGCATAATGGACTACTATGCATTGCATAGTAGTCCATTATGTGTCACTTACCTGACACAGGAGCCAGCGAAGTCACCGCTGTCCCCTGTAGTCCGCCGCATCCATCTTCTCGGTGGGTCTCGGCGCTCCGCCGCTATCATTCAGCAAAGCCGCAATGACGTCACTCCCGCACGGGAGCCGCCACTCGCGGCATATCCCCGTTGACCACGGCGCGCTCAGTGCACCTGCGCGCCGCTGTCTACGGCGCATGCGCCATAGACAGCGGTAAAAAAAAAACGATCAAAAACAGCGCATCAAAGGGACTAGTAGATTGATGTGAAAAAGACTTTAAAATGTCATTTATTAAATGTAAAAAATAAACACAGACATCTGATCCCTGCAGGATCTCAAACACATAAAAAACACCAATCATAAAACGGACAGATGTTTGATAATGAAAAGCTCCTCAGATCTCTCAATTATAACTTTGGAAAGGTCAAGACCAAAGACCAATGTGCACAGCTTTCGAATGCCTAATGAATGCAATCAATCATCTGAAAGAACCCAAAAAGTCAGTGTAAACGAATGGAACAACGTTCCTAGGGACACTCACTTCATAGGTGTTCAATGGGCTGCAGAGCTGATGAGTCCAGTCTGATGACCGAGGGGGAGGTGTTTATTTCAGCTCCATCTGAAGCGTTCGGCTTGGAGGCAGAGGTGTAATGCTGCACGCTAGGTGGTAAGGATCAAGCTTAGTCACCAGATGATATCAGCTGTACACATAGGCAGCTTGGAGAACGCTGCACTGCCTGCAGTGCCGCTTGTCCGAGCGGCTGTGGATCACATGAGAGGCTTGTCACGTGGAAGGCTGTGAAGGGGAAGGTTGCTATGCCGACTCTCCTGCTTACATGTTTCGCGCTCCTGCGCGCTCCTGCGAACTCAGAGCTTTGACAAAGCGCAGGAGCGCGAAACATGTAAGCAGGAGAGTCGGCATAGCAACCTTCCCCTTCACAGCCTTCCACGTGACAAGCCTCTCATGTGATCCACAGCCGCTCGGACAAGCGGCACTGCAGGCAGTGCAGCGTTCTCCAAGCTGCCTATGTGTACAGCTGATATCATCTGGTGACTAAGCTTGATCCTTACCACCTAGCGTGCAGCATTACACCTCTGCCTCCAAGCCGAACGCTTCAGATGGAGCTGAAATAAACACCTCCCCCTCGGTCATCAGACTGGACTCATCAGCTCTGCAGCCCATTGAACACCTATGAAGTGAGTGTCCCTAGGAACGTTGTTCCATTCGTTTACACTGACTTTTTGGGTTCTTTCAGATGATTGATTGCATTCATTAGGCATTCGAAAGCTGTGCACATTGGTCTTTGGTCTTGACCTTTCCAAAGTTATAATTGAGAGATCTGAGGAGCTTTTCATTATCAAACATCTGTCCGTTTTATGATTGGTGTTTTTTATGTGTTTGAGATCCTGCAGGGATCAGATGTCTGTGTTTATTTTTTACATTTAATAAATGACATTTTAAAGTCTTTTTCACATCAATCTACTAGTCCCTTTGATGCGCTGTTTTTGATCGTTTTTTCTGCTGCATCCATTTTTTGCCAAGTCCATAATGGGTTAACAGCCGCACATTGAGACCATCTACAGGACATTTATTTAAATAAACAAACATCCCACGAGATAGTCAAACGCTCTTAAAGAGACCATTCATTTGTGCGCCAACTTTATCTTGTTTTGTTTTGCCATAGACAGCGGTGCCTGTCTTTTGGCATATATCTCCTAAACCGTGTAGGTTTAGGAGATATTTCTTGGACCTACAGGTAAGCCTTAATCTAGGCTTACCTGTAGGTCAAAGTTGGTTGTAAGGGTTTACAACCACTTTAAACTTCTCTACTGAACTGATTTTCATATCATGTCCCAATTACAGGACAGGAGAGCAGGGACAATCTATCCAAAAGGGACACAGTCAGAATAGTCAGCATTCCATTTCAATATTGGTAAAACAGAAATGTACAACAATATCTGAGGTGCTGTTATATAGTATTTTCCTCACCTACTGTCATCACAGTTACAATGGTTTTCTCCAGAAAGGAACTGAGGAAAAATATGCATGAGGACATAGGCAGAAAAAAAATTCCAGGGGTTTTAGCTTTTTCTCTGCCCTACGTATGTCTGTCGTTTTTGCTGTTGGAAATTGTCCTTCTCTTCCTGCCTGGGTAAACTGTTTCCACCAGGACATTAAGCAAGGTAAAAATTCCTTTAACAGAGCCACATATAGTAAAAACCCAACAAGGGTTCTACTGCTTCCCTGATCAATCCAAAACTAACACACAACACATTTAATTAAACATTATTTAAATTTGCGTCATTAAAAAGAGAGTCTAACGTTTATTAAAGCAGCCTTTTAATTTTGTAATGGTGTCCAAATAAACATAAGTATGCTGATCAACAGTTTCAAGTTTTATTTTACATTAAATTTAACATTTATCTAAATGTAACAAAAGTGTTGTGAGATCCATTATATGTCAGAGCTAAGGAAGAAATTTCTTCCCAAATTATTATATATTACATTTGTATTAAAAAAGAAGTTTTTTTATCCTCAAGGGTCCAATGTGGCACGGGAGCAATTGGTATTTTGTGTGGTGTCTTTTTGGTGCCCAATTACATTTTTTTTTCTTTTTACGCATTGTCAGTTGTGTAAAAAATACAGATAGTCACAGACACAATCAACTAAAAAATAAATAAAAGATATACAAATCAGTTACAGTAATTGACACCACAGAACAATGTACCAACTGCGTTCCTCAGCCCTGGATGAACAGGCCAAATAGCTTATAAATATTAGGATTAGAAACCATAGAACATATTCAACATGTTACAACTACTCACAGAATACAATTCACATATCATGCGATAGCCAGTGTTAAAATAAAAAAGTAAAGTAAAAGCATAACTAAGCTCTATAAAACATTAAAATACCTATTCAACACAGTGTATTCTACGAAGTTTGGTTAAAAAAAAGACTGTAAACATTGTTACCTTTAGCTCATGCCTTGGGTGTTTATTACATTTTTGATGTTACTTTCATATCTTCAACCTCAAAAAGGCCTGAGCCTGTGTTCCATAGGAGCAACCAATTGTGGGGATACAGTGAACATTGCATCCACCATTTTGTTAGTTTAAACTAGGCAGATTCATAATACGGTCTATGTCATACTGGTAAGCAAACTGCATTTTCAGAACCAGACTTCAAATGAAATACCTGGCCAAAACAGTTTGGTAGCTAAAGTTATTTTTACAAACTGTATGAACATCAAAAAATTATAAACATTGAACTGCCCCTCAGTAAACTAACCTTTCCAAATTATGTGGCTGGACCCCAACGATCTCACAATTGGGACACTTGAAGAATCAAATTACTAATTTACAACCATGCGAAAGCAAATACACAGAAATGGAGGACTGCATTTTCAAGAAAAGAAATATAAAAAAAAAAAAAAAAAAAAAGCTATATCAGTCCATTGCTGCCAGCGCTGATGCTTTGCAAATACAACAGACAAACAACAAGGCTAAACTATAAAATGTCAAAAAATAAGGCCTCTGAAATAAATATTTCCATTCTTTAAAAAAAGATATAATAAAAATGTACATCACATGGTCAATGTAAGTATAAAAAATAAAGAAGAAAAAAACACTGAGGCTACACCATCCGGGATGAAGCATCTGACGTGAAGTGACCAAGATTTTGCTTCTGTCGACGTCCTCTGTTATTTTTCGGACATTTCCTGCAAGTAAATGGTACACTTAAATTTTGTGAACGCATACTCTTGTACTGGAAAATATATGTTTGCAGCCCCACAAAGTAGAGGCTTTAATACACAGCCATGCATTGAACCTATTTTGTTTTGGTCTCCTATTACAAGAATTTAAAAACATTTTGGTTTTGGATACAGTGGGATAGGTTTAAAAACCTATCCCAGGTTTGGTTTTTACCCAGGGTTTCATTGGAGACATTTTTACCCTAATTCCGGTCCTGCTTACAGCAGTTTTACCAGCCAGAAGGGGTTGGAAAATCTACAACAGGGACATTGACAACAATAAAAATATCCTATAGCTTCTTCCCTTTCCTCTACTCGTTTTTTCTTGTCTGTGTTGCTGTTGGAGCGTTCCCCTCACTTCCTGTCTGGTAAAATATAGTCAACAGGACAGGAACGGAGGATAAAACTCTTTAACGGATAAAAGTATAAAAAGGGTTCTTGTCTCTAAAACAAAAGAAAAAAGGTTTGGCTGTACATACACTTTAAAGTTTTTCATGTCACCCAAATTAACCATTTGACAGGACAACGCTAATAACTGTGTGGAATTATAGGTATATGTTAAGGTATTTCAGTCCACAGAAGATCCCACAGTGCTGTAAATTAAGAATGCTTTCAGAAACAAAAAGTGTTTATAGTTTATTATTTATCAGTTAACAAAATGCAAAGTTAATGAACAAAAAACAAATCCAAAACAAATTAATATTTGCACACAGTTTTTGAAGGAACTCAGCAGGTAGGTTGTTCCAAACATCTTGGATAACTAACCACAAATCTTCTGTGGCTGTAGCCTGCCTCAATTTCTTCTGTCTCTTCATGTAATCCCAGACAAACTTGATGTTAAGATCTGAGCTCTCTTGGAGCCAAACCATCACTTCCAAGACTCCTTGTTCTTCTTTATGCTTAAGATAGTTCTTAATGGCATTGGCTACATGTTTGGGGTCATTGTCCTGCTTTATAATAAACTTGGGGGCAATCATACACCTCCCTGATGGTATAGAATGATGGATAATTATCTGCCTGTATTTCTCAGCATTAAGGACACGCAAATGCAGCTCCAAACCCGCAAGGAACATCCACTATGCTTCACTGCTGCCTGCAGACACTCATTATTGTACTGCCCCTTGGCAAACAAACTACAACTACAAACTACATCCTGCTACAGCTAAATATTTCAAAGTTTGACTCATCAGTCCAGAGCACCTTCTGCCACTTTTCTGCACCCCAGTTCCACTAGTTTCCACAAGTTCTGTGCTGATGGCACTGCTGGACATTTTCCGATGTCAAAGGGAAGCAAGCACGAGATGTGTCTTGTATCTGCTGCATTAAGTTTCCTTGGCTGACTATTGCATCTATGGTCCTCAATGTTTTGCATTTATTGTGATTCTCCATTAGAGCTTCAATAGCACATCTTGAAACCCCAGTCTGCTTTGATGTCTTTGCCTGGGAGACACCTTGCTGCTGCAGTATAACTAGCTTGTGTCTTGTTTCTGTGCTCAGTCTTACCATTATGTATGACCTGTGACATGAAACTGTCTTCCACAACCTTACCTTAGTAGCAGAGTTTGGCTGTTTGGCTGTTCTTCATTCAGTTTTGGATAGAAGGGAGATGGATTAGAATGCCTGTCAGTTTCTATTGCTGTCTGTGCCCCTATTATGGAGATTCACCCTCTCTATTTGCCCTGTTTACCATTATCATTTAAAGTGAAAGGTAAAAGAAAATCACAAAGTTTGGGTTGTCCTCAGAAAATAATAGAGGGGAAATATTCCAATGGGAACACTAGTTCTGGTGACCTGGGGTCTCCAAGAAATTCCCTTAAATTTGCAGGGAATTCCTTTCATTTTCTGTTTGGCTATGGGACAGGAAGAGAAGGAAATATCCGCAATGGGACACAGATGGCAGAAAAAAAATCTGACAGGAGTTATGACCCTCCCTTACGCTATCCAAAATGGAAAAAAAAGTTTTGCATATAGTTCTACTTTAAGCCTCCAAAACATCTGTTTCTGTTTTAGCTAATGAATGTGTTTCAACCTCCATATGAAATTAATTATCGTTACTGTAATCCTACGAAATCCCTGTCTTTGTGCAAGTGTACAAGGTGTGCAAGTGTAAGAACCGACGCTGGTTTAAAACCAAAGGGTAGTCACACCAAACATTGATTTGATTTAGATTTTTCTTCTGTTTGCTCACTTTGTATTTTGTAAATTGATAAAAAATAAACAATTAAAATATATGTTTTTGAAAGCATTCTTACTTTACAGCATTTCTTCACACCTGCCTAAAACTTTTTCACAGTACTGTATTTATTTACCATGATATTGTATTTATGTTCAGCGCGGCTAATAGGTCCTTGCTAGTAATAATGGACTTGATAATCAAATGCCTGACAAAAGAACCATTTGTGTTCTCCAAAACAACAAATACGTTTTCTCTCTTTAAGATTACAGAGAACAAAAATACATTAAAAAGAAAAATGTTGGCTGTCACGTAGAACACAAAATTCTTTCATATAATTTTTCTGTCAGGGGGTAAATAATGAAATAGAATAGCAGATGCAATAACTCAGTCATAATGACCAATATCTGAGGTTTATTTTTAGAAGTTTAACCCCTTTGTAACCAGAATTTTTAAGCTTAAATGCCAAGACTAAGTTTAGCAGAGTCAGTTAACTTGACAATATTTCTGTTTAACAACGGGTCTGAGAACTAGGAATACACACGGTTGCATGTTTCAAATTCTCTGCTGTGAGGTTACTTAGCACTCTCATGGCATTGGGCATTTTACATTTTGACCTATAAACTTGTATTGCAGCCGCAAATGGGTTAATCTAGACAAATTCAATTAGCATTGCAAAGTGATGTTATGCTTGTGCACAGCTAATTAGTAAATGGTTCTTCCCTGCTTTCCACACAGAAGGCATTACCAAAAAACATTAAGATTTATTCCAGGTCTCTTTTTACCCTACTGCTTAAGATACAACTCAAATAGCCGTATTTCTTCTACTTGATACTGGCATGTAGCAAACTCCTCTGACAGTAGAAAATGCTGATAAGTTAGAGCAAACTGGAAATTGAAAGTATTAAGGTAATATCTGGAGACACATGCAGACACCTCAAGGACATTTTACAGAGAACCTTGAAGCTGCTGGAGTTCTAATATGCAAACTCAAAAATTAGTTCCTAAAGTCTAGCTTAGGTCTGCTACCTGTGACTCCCTGCAGATTAAGTCACAGTTTTAGGGTGGGCCAAGCTTGACAGCAAAGATTTATTTAATCCCAGTGTGCTCTAAAAATGTCACCTGATAGGGCAGGGAACTTTATGTGTCTGAATTTGTTTCCAGCTACCAGTTTACAATTTTCAGTACACACTCCGTGAATAATAGGGAGGTGGTAAGAGGCAGCAAAGGTGTCCTAAGGACTGCTTTAATGTAAGGTCACATAAATCAGTGAAATTTATAAATAATAATAAATAAAAGAAAAGCACCGTGTTTATACTTTCTGCTGAACTGCATTAGGTCAATACAGAAATAAAAAAGGATCGCTTGATAAATTGTCAGTTGGAGCCTAGTACTGTGTCTACATGTAATGAATCCAAATTAGGCAAACCTCTTTTCTACTTTAGATCTATGGTAAGTTTAAGCTAGGTGATGAGTAATATATCCGCATGAGTAATCTCTAAAGGCTGCATGTCAACTTTGGAGCAGATTTTGAACAGTGTATGATTTTAGCTACTGAAGTGGCTAACGTATGTGTACAAGCTTACACATGTTGCTGAGCAGTTAATCTCTTGGAACAGCTGCTTTAAACTGCTCTGCTCATTTGCTATGGCACATCCTGTATTCTTCTTTGCCATGTATATTGTAATATTATACACATCTTGTGTGAATTTTCTAAACCAAATGGAATTTGTATACAAACATAAAATTATTTTAGCATAGCCAAATAACAAGTATACAATACAGGCATGTCCCACTTTTAAGTACGCAATGGGGTTTATTTACTAAAGCTGGAAAGTGCAAAATCAGGGTCACTTCTGCATAGAAACCAACGAGCTTCTAACCCCGGCTTGTTAATTTAAGCTTTGGTAATAAAATCTGGAAGCTCATTGGTTTCTTTGCAAAAGTGAGCCTGATTTTGCACTTTCCAGCTTTAGTAAATAAACCCCATTGTGTACTTAAAAGTGGGGTATGCCTGTATATATTTTAGCTATAGATGGGACCCAAATACTTGACAACTCTGCAATCTTCTTTTTGCACCACCAATCACAAATTTGGAGGTCTCAGAATGTTATGCATCTTGTTTTTGCTGCTTGGCTATGTACAGATGGAAGATAAAATATATCATTTTGATATTTTTAACCACTTCCCACCCGGCCAATGCACATATACGGCCGGGTGGGAGCCGTCTACTTCTGATAGGACGTTCAGGAACGTCCATCAGAAGGAGCGGGATCACGGGCGCACGTGCCCGCGCAGCAGCGCGATCCTGATGCGCCCGTGTCACCCAGACACGGCGCATCTCAGATCGGCAGGAGGGCTCTGTGATTGGCCCTCCTGATCACATGACGGCCGTGTCCAATCACGGCTGTCATGTGATGTAAACAAACAGCCGGTTGCTAGGCAATCGGCTCCTCCTCTCCTCACACAGAAGTCATCGCTGAGGAGAGGAGAGCAGGTCGCTGCAGCCGGATGATGATCAGTGAGTATGAGCTGTTTTTTACAGCTTTTTACTCACTGATCACCAGTCTAGTGTAAACACACAACACACCACACAGTGTAAACACAATGTCCCCACACATGTCCCCAAAACATACATGTCCCCAAATAATAAATACACATGTCCCTAATAATAAAAACATGTCCCCCACATATGTCCCACTAAAATCACATGTCCCAATGATTATCTGCACCCATATGTACGTGATCACCTGCACACATATGCACATGATCATTTGCATACATATGTCCGTGATCACACAAACCAATTATTATACACTTAACGGAATTTTTTTTACCAAAAACATGTAGCAGAATACATTTTGGCTTAAATTTATGACAAAATTTGATTTTATTGGATTTCTTTTAAAATAGAAAAAATAAAATATTGTTTTTTTTCCAAATTTCCCGCTTTTTTTGCACTTATATCGCAAAAAATAAAAAATGGAGTCGTGAATAAATACCACCAAAATAAAGCTCTATTTGTGCGAACAAAATGATAAAAATTTCATTTGGGTACAGTGTAGCACGACCGCGCAATTGTCACTGAAAGCGCAAGAGCGATGAAAGCTGAAAATTGGGCTGGGAAGGAAGGGGGCGAAAGTGGCCTGTATTGAAGTGGTTAATTACCGTATATACTCGAGTATAAGCCGAGATTTTCAGCCTCTTTTTTGAGGCTGAAAGTGCCCCCCTCGGCTTATACTCGAGTCATCGCTGTCTGCCCGCTCGATCAGCGTGTCGAGCAGACAGACAGCGGCCATTCTATAATTCAAAAGCCGCGCCTCCGGCTCCGCCTTCGCCTGTGATAGGCGGAACACTGAATTTCCCAGCAGCCTGTGTTCCGCCTATCACGGACATCGTCTCATCCTCGTACTACGGACGAGGATGATACGATGTCCGTGATAGGCGGAACACAGGCTGCTGGGAAATTCAGTGTTCCGCCTATCACAGGCGAAGGCGGAGGCGCGGCTTTTGAATTTTACAATGGCCGCCGAGGCGCCGACGAAGAGGGCACGGGACGGAGGCAAGGCAAGGCACGGCACGGGACGGGACGGGACGGAGGCAAGGCAAGGCACGACACGGGACGGAGGCAAGGCACGGCACGGGACGGAGGCAAGGAGGCAAGGCACGGGACGGAGGCTCGGGACAAAGGCTCGGGACACAGGTAGGCTGGACACACACACACACACACACACACACACACACACACACACACACACACACACACACACACGGATGGATGGATGGAGACACACACACACACAGGGATGGATGGATACACACACACACAGGGATGGATGGATGGATGGAGACACACACACACAGGGATGGATGGATGGAGACACACACACACAGGGATGGATGGATGGATGGATGGAGACACACACACACAGGGATGGATGGATGGATGGACACACACACACACAGGGATGGATGGACGGACACACAGGGATGGACGGACACACAGGGATGGACGGACACACAGGGATGGACGGACACACACACAGGGATGGACAGGCATGTCTCACCCTCGGCTTATACACGAGTCAATAAGTTTGCCAGTTTTTATGGGGGTAAATTGGGGGCCTCGGCTTATATTCGGGTCGGCCTATACTCGAGTATATACGGTATATATGGGACCCAAAGGGGTTGATTTACTAAAGTGTAGGTTTTTTCGCAGCTGAGTATTTTAACCAAAGTATTTTTGGTTTTTAATAAAATCTTTATTGAACAAAATGGAATGAAAAAATGGAAATAGAGGTAAAATGTGAGTTCTGGCTACAGATATATACAAACAAGTTTCATTGCAGCTGTCAAATTTCACATAATACAGCTGTCAGAAATTTTAGTGTCCACATGAACACCCTGGGGTGTTCTGCATTAGCATTGCATTTAGTCCTATTATGCATTACAGCCATCAGGTAAGACATCTTGATATGCATATTTCAGAAAAACTGAAAAATATATATTTTCTCAACATACCTTGTTATGCACATTACAATAGCAACTATAATGGCAATCTGCACAGCTCCAATGATGGCTGCTATAAGAACATGAGTGAGCTTTTGTCTGCTTGGAACCACGTACAGAATGTTGAAATCTGTCTTATCACAGTACTGGCCTGTGTATCCTGAGTCACACCTGCGAAAGAGGAAAAAATGGTAATGGCTACATATTAATAAACAAAGATTACTTCTTTTCTTCTGGAAAGGTAATAGTCCAAAGCACAAAAGATACTTAAATCATCAAAGATGCATATGCAGCCACAGAATATACTTCTCTGTTATAAATCATCAAGGGCTGAACATTTTTGAAGACCACATGATGTCAACAACTTGCAAGTGTCCTCACTAAAAAGCCCTTTACATTTATGACCTCCAAATATGGTTTTACTCAATGAAAATGGTGCTAGCCATAGAGCCCATAGCAATCACAAAAGAAAATATATTGTTTTTAACATATGTTTGTTAATGTAATGTACGTGTTTTTTTTTATTTGGATTTGTATGGATTATGATGATCACAGGACACCATTGCTCTTTCTATCATATTATGAAAATAATATATAACCTACTCATTAGTAAACACATGGAACGTACTGTATAACATCTGTTATATTGGCCGTTTTATATATATTTTATTCTGAATACACTGTGTAGAATTTCTGTATAAAGAAACCATTAAAGGGTTGTAAACCCTCGTGTTTTTTTCCTTGAAAAAACACCTGGCAGTCACCAACCACCCAGCCCCCCTGTTTTACTTACATGAGCCCCTTCATCTCCTCGGCAGGGACGCGCTGTCCCTCTTTCCACAGGGTCCCGGCTTTTTATTGGATAGATTGATAGCAGCGCAGCCATTGGCTCCTGCTGCTGTCAAACAAATCCAATGACGCGGGTGCAGGGGAGCGGGGGCCGAGTCCGGCATTCGTGTCTGTGAACGCAAATTCTGGACTCGGGAGCGTGCACACAAGGTAACCCCCTTGGGAGAGTGCTTCTCCTAGGGGTTTATCTGATGTGGGGAGGAGCTGGGAGAGCCATTGGGGGACCCGAGAAGAGGATGTCCAGGGTCACTCTGTGCAAAACGAGCTGCACAGTGGAGGTAAGTATATGTTTGTTATTTAAAAAAAATAAAAAACGATCCTTTACAGTCACTTTAATCCTAATATTAATATGATAATATATTAAGTATAATGCATTATTCATTCATTATTAATGATTATTCATAAAGATGAAGAAAAGATACTCTTTGTGAGACTGGGATCAGAAAGCACTGGAATTATTTCCCAACAAGAACTGCAAGTTTAGTACTAGGCTCCGTTCACACCTTACTAATGTGTTGGAACACATTCACTTTTTTGTGCTTTTCCCCATGTTGTGTATACTAAAATGGGGTTGTTAGTGCTACCTGGTATATGGGCCTGTATCTTATTACTATACCCTAAGTCTTTCCAATAAAAAGCAGTGGAGTTAAGATGGCCCATATACCAGGTAGCGCCAACAACTCAATTTTAGTATACAAAACATTCTCTTGTAAAGACTCCTGGAGGGAGCTTTTACTTTTAGGGGAGGCTGCAACCGACTCTGTGCAACCTAAGCATGGCTTTTGATAAAAAAACTAAAAATGTTCCCCATGTTGTGTTTAGGGCAGACTATTTGTTTTAATGCCCAAACATAGTAGGAGACACCTGTAGTAATTCCCCCGACGTGGTGAGCGGTCGGTTCACTGGCTTGTAGTGTCCTCCTATCACCCGTGCCATTTCTATTATTAAGGCTACATGCCGAAACGCATAAGCCCTGCATTTTTTTGTACCACACCTGGATTAATAAATATATTAATTGTGGAAGATCAAGCTGCCGGTTTTCTCTCAACTACATATTAATTTTAATGGACTGCCCTACTTATGAGAAACCTACAAAAAGAAGTGCCTGACCAATTTTAAAATTTGTGCTGGACCGCAATGCATGGTATTATACATTCTGACAAATGTTAGCAAAATGTATAAGGGTGCCCATAAGAATTATCTGCACTGCCACACGTCTGCAAAAGGGCAGCACATTTCTATGCACTGCAGCAAAGCATTCAGTTTTGTGCATGTTTCTGCAACGCACAGGTGCGAATGAAGCCTAAAGCCGCGTACACACGGGCGGACTGTCTGGCCAACTTAGTCCGTCAGACAATCCGACGGACAGTCCGTCATACTTTCGAATGAACGGACTTGACCACACACACCACTTTTTGAGCGGACTAATACGGCGTACTAAGTCCGCCATACTATCCGCCCTACTTTTGAAATGAACGGACTCGCCCACACACGCGGAGGAAAGTCCCCTCATTTCGAGCGCGTCTCCAGGTAGGCGGGGTCTGCGAAGGAGACGTCGCTGGCCCCGCCGCCTGGTATGGACTTAAAGGGGAACCCCAACGCCGAAAAAAATCGGCGTGGGGGTCCCCCCCAAGTCCACAACAGACCCTTGTCCAAGCACGCTACCCGGCCGGCCAGGAAAGGGGGGCGAGCGAGCGCCCCCCCCTCCTGAGCCGTACCAGGTCGCGTGCCCTCAACATGGGGGGTGCCTTGGGGAAGGGGGGTCGCGCGGCCCCCCCACCCCAAAGCACCTTGTCCCCATGTTGATGAGGACAAGGGCCTCTTCCCGACAACCCTGGCCGTTGGTTGTCGGGGTCTGCGGGCGGGGGGCTTATCGGAATCCGGGAGCCCCCTTTAATAAGGGGGCCCCCGGATACCGGCCCCCCACCCTATGTGAATGAGTATGGGGTACAATGTACCCCTACCCATTCACCTGTAAAATAAAAGTACAAAAAAAAAACCACAACACACAAGATAAAATACTTTATTGCACAGCTCTGGGGGTCTTCCGTCTTCGGGGGTCTTCTCGCCGGACTCCTCCGCTATCTTCTTGTAGCTCTTTTGCTAGCGGAGGAGTCCAGCTTTCTTCCTCGCCGCCGGCCTCTTCTCCCGACTTCAGGGGTCTTGTCCCCCTCTTCGGTTCTTCTGCCGGGCCACCGCGCCTTCTTATAGCTCTTTTACAGGCGGTGGCCCGGTCTTCTGTCGCCGCCGCCGCCTTCCGTTCTTCTTCTTCTTCTTCTCCAGGAGATGTTGCCTCGACGATCTCTCCGGCCGGAATGCCAGGGACGCACTGCGCGGCCACTTATATAGGGACAAGGGGCGTTGTCACATGGCTTTATGTCACATGGGTTGGTGTCACATGGTGACCCCCGCCCCCATGTTGAGGGCACGCGGCCTGGTACGGCTCAGGAGGGGGGGGGGGGGCGCTCGCTCGCTCCCTTTCCTGGCTGGCCGGGTAGCGTGTTCGGACAAGGGTCTGTTGTGGACTTGGTGGGGACCCCCACGCCAATTTTTTTCGGCGTTGGGGTTCCCCTTTAAGTCCATAGCAGGCGGCAGGGCCAGCGACGTCTCCTTCGCGGGCCCCGCCTACCTGGATACCCGCTCGAAATGAGCGGACTTTTCTCCGGGCGGAAAAAGTCCGCTCATTTCAAAAGTACGGCGGACTGGCATGCACACCGTCGGATTGTCCGCCGAAATGCGAGTCCGACAGACAGTATTACGGAAATTCCGAAATACTTAGTCCGCCAGACTGCACGCTGAAAAAGTCAGCTGAAGCCCACACGCGAGCGGACTGTCCGCTGAAATGTGTTTCGGCGGACTAAGTTGGCCAGACAGTCCGCCCGTGTGTACGCGGCTTAAGTCCAAAATTGTCGGGTGCTACAGTGCAACTATTTTTGTCAAATGATTTTATACTTGATGATGAGAAAGTATAACCATACAGGTTATGGGGAGAACGGACAAAAGCAATCAAAAAGTTATCAAACCGAACCAGTGCAAAGCACAGTAAAGCCTTCTTAGAACAACGGTATTTACATTTTAAATTCCATCACATACCCCCTCCCCCCCTCACAAAAAAGAGAATTATTGTAATTTCAGACATAGGCAGGGTCATGCATATCAGTGATTTTTTGTTGGTATTCTCTTTTTTTACATGTAAAACAAAAAAAAACATGATTTTTTAAACCTAAATCAGCCAGATGTACCTCTAGAACTGCCGCTATATAGTGCAAATATAGCCTAATATTATAGGGCCATCTATTCCGAATTGCACACAGCTGTGTAAGTCTTTTTTTTTTTTTTTATTCGTTTATTGAGTTTTAGAGCCAGTTGTACAGAGTAAACAATACATTCTGAAAAACACAACAATTTGGCTCAGTCATACACTTCAGTTAAATGTACAAGCAATAAAAGATATGAAATTGTATGTTGAAAACGTTTAGTCGCCTATACAATGTACACATATGCTGATCTGCATGGACGTACCGTGCTATCTTTGGCAAGAGAGCTAGCTACCAGGGGGTCTCCAGCATCCTAGTGACAACCCCCCCAGAGAGTAACATTATAGATCGGCTGTTTCATAGCTATTCGGTATAGCTGTGACCCGGCGGGCCAAGAAAGAAGAGTTGGATACAGAGTAGCAGAAGAGGAAAGGGGAAGAGAGAGAGAGAAAGGGGAAAAAAAGAAAAAAAAAAAAAGGGGGGGGGAGGGGGAGAGGGGTAGGTGTAGGCATCAGAAGGGACCCCACAGGGAGACTCCAGTTCCATCCGTGGAAGATAGCCAAGGGCCTGCTTCCAACTTCCCAGATTAACGCGCCAACATAGGCATCAGGCGGGCGCCAGGTCGGCCGCAGTTGCAACCTCCCGCAGGTATGTCTGAGTGCCAGTGAAGTACCTCCATTGTCTCCACTTCTCACAGAACTTTTCCTCAGTATTGTAAAGGGTGGCGGTCAGTTCCTCCATCCGGAGAACATAATTAACTTTAGAATACCATAAGGTCTTCGTAGGGGGTTGGGGTTGCCTCCACATCGCCAGAATGCATACGCGTGCCGCGTTCAGTAATTGCATTGTCAGAGTCTGTTTATACTTCCGGACGGACCGGTCTGTCAAATGAAGAAGGCATGCGGCGGGGTTATCCCGAAGATCCACCGAGGTAAGCTGCTTAATTGTCTCCACCACATCCCTTCAGAACGCGTCTAGCATAGGACACGTCCAGAAGATGTGGATCATGGACCTCGTCGCGGACTCGCAACGCCAACACTCCTCCGAAATTGAGCCGTTCATCTTGTGTAGGAGATAAGGAACTCTATACCAACGGGATACTATTTTATAGCCAGATTATTGGAAATAGTTTGCGAGTGAGGCCTTGTGTGTCAGCGCTAAGATCTTCCCTACCTGTTGGGGGGTAAAGCGTAGTCCCAGGTCCCTTTCCCACTGAAGGGGCCCAACGTCCATTGACGACAAGAGATCATACAGCAGAGAGTGTGGCGCACAGGTTTAGTTTTATGGCAGATGGTCTCAAATGGGGTCAGGGCCCTCGGCGCGTAGGGGGCTTGCAGAACCGCCACCAAGAAATTACGAAGCTGGTAAGCACTGAAAACGTCAAGTGGCGGTTCCGCCAACCCCCCACCGCCTGTAAACTTGGAAATGTCCCCGAAGGCCATACCTCCCCCAATCTGTGCTTGCCCATTCCCTCCAGCCGACGAAGTCTGGCGTTGGTGAACCCAGGGGGAAATTCCGGATTTCCGATGATCGGGGTCATGGGGGAGGGAAGAGGTGAGAGATCGGTGGTGCAGAATAGTCTCCTTGTCAAGGACAATGTTGCCCCAATAAGCGGATGATCCCGCATGTCTTTCGGTAAGGACGTCGGGAGCCATGGGGATGTCAACAAGGGGAGAGATGCATCCTCAATTTCCATCCCCACCCACTGTTTGTGTGATGCATTACAATGCCAGTCCACGACTCTGGTCAGTAGGGTCGCCCTATAGTACCTACGCATATCGGGTAGGCCCACACCACCCCGATCCTTGGGTTTGGTAAGGGGCTGAAGCTTTGTCTTAGGTGGTCTCCGCGCCCATATGAATTTCCTAAGGAGGGACTTCAATTGTACAAAAAATTTCGGGGGAACGTAGATCGGTAGGGCTTGGTAGACAGAGAATTCTCGGCAGTGCTGTAATCTTAAAGGCGTTGCATCGCCCGAACCAAGTCAATGACAGGGAGTGCCACCCCTCTAGATCTGATTTTAGTTTCCGCAACAGAGGGACATAATTGTGTAGATACAACTGCGCCACGTCCGTGGTGAGATTAATACCCAGGTATCTAATGGAGTCGGTTGCCCAACGGAATGCGAAAGCAGAGCGAAGGCCCTGGGCCTCGGCCTCTGGGACAGAGGCATTCAAAACCGCGGACTTGGCGCAATTGACCTTATAGTTGGAGAGAGTCCCATATACTCGCAGCGCCTCTAGAATATTTGGGAGGGAGACGACGGGATTGGAAACAAAAAAATTAGATCGCCCGCATAGGTCGCGAGCTTGTGGTGAGCTGAAGATTTCCGGAGGCCCGTTATGTTCAGGTCTTTGCGCACATGACACATAAAAGGTTCCAGTGTCAGGATAAAAATTAAAGTGGACAGGGGGCACCCCTGCCGTGTCCCGTTAGAGATCGCAAAGTAGTCCGAGCGCCAGTCATTTACCCGTACCGCTGCCGTAGGCTTAGAATACAACGCCGAGATCCAACTCCGCATGTTGGGGCCTAGGCCCACATGTGCCAGGGTGGTCTGTAAAAAAGGCCAGGCCACCCTGTCAAATGCCTTTTCTGCATCCGTGGAGAGAAGGAGGAAGGGCCTCCCCTCTCCATGGGCAGCATGAATCAGATTAAGAACTCGGGTCGTATTATCCCTTGCCTCCCGCATAGGGACAAACCCCACTTGATCAAGGTGTATCAAGCTAGGGATGCGCGGCACTAATCTGTTCGAGAGGATCTTAGCAAAAAGTTTTAGGTCCACATTTAAAAGTGCACTGTGATAGGTCTTTCCCCTCCTTGGGTATTAGGGATATGAACGCCCGCAGTGAGTCAGCTTGTAGGTCACCCCCTGCCTTCACCATATTAAATGCTTTAAGGAAGTGCTGTGTCAGTAGTTCTGTGTAGGTACGGTAGTATGTCAAGGTGAAGCCATCAGGCCCCGGTGCCTTCCGTGGTTCCATTTGGGCAAGAGCCACCTGGAACTCCTCAGCTGTAATGTCCGTTTCCAGAGCGTCGCGGACCTCCATGGACAGAGTAGGCATACCGGAAGCCCTGATGTATTCCCCTGCCGACGCTTTCTTAGATGCTGTGATCTCCGCGCTAGCCCCCGGTTGGAGGTTGTAGAGTTGATGGTAGTAACGAAGGAATTCCTGTGCTATTTCTATCGATGTGTTGGCTTTGGTGCCCTGTCTAGTGGTGATAAATGGAATGAAGGTGCGCTGTCTCAGACCCCGCAAGGCCCTCGCTAGCATCGCTCCAGGCTTATTTGAGAATTCAAAGAACGAGCGCTTCGCCCAGGCAAGGCGATGAACTGTCTTCTGATATAGCAGGTCCCGCAGTCTCCCCCTGGCGCCAACTAGTGCCTCCAGGTGAGATGCCGCAAGGGATCTTTTATGAAGGAGTTCGAGGGAGCGCACCTCCTGCACCAGCGATTCTATCTGTCCGTCCCTCTCTCGCTTCTGCCGCGACCCGAGTCGGATCAACGTCCCCCTCACCACGCACTTATGGGCCTCCCAGACACACGAGGGGCTGAGGGCTGGATCTACATTGTCCCTAAAGTAAAGTCTGAGCACCTCCTCCACCTCCTTCCGGACCTCGGGGTCCTGCAGGAGGGATTAATTTAGCCTCCACATGGGTGGAGAGCGGGCATCCAAGTCCCACGTCAGCGTCAGGTGGATTGGGGCATGGTCAGAAAAAGAGATGTGGTCAATTTGAGCCGAAGTCACCCTGGGGAGGTCCCTGTGTTGGAGTTGAAAGAAGTCGATCCTGTAGTAAGTATGGTGAACCGGGGAAAAGTATGTAAAGTCTTTCCCCTCCAGATTCAGGACCCTCCAGGGATTGACCAAGTTCAGGCCATGCAGCTCCACCCTGAGATTTTTAAGGCAGGGGTATGTGAGGTGGGATGCTCCTCTCGATACGTCCAGGAGTGGTTCCTGCGCATAATTGAAGTCACCCCCCCATCAGAAGAACCCCCTCGCCCACTTCCAGGAGTATTGGGGTCAAGGTTCTCATGAAATCTAAGTGGCCTGTGTTTGGGAAGTATACATTCAACATAGTGATAATAGTGTTCCTGAGCCTACCCTTGACCAGTAAGTAACGACCCTGCGGATCTACTCTCATCTCCAATAAGGTCCACGTGACTGATTTCGCTATTAAAATACTGACCCCTTTAGATTTAGCAATGGGGGAGGGAGCGTGATACACTGTGGGAAAGCCGCGGTTACCAAGCCTGGGGACCGCCTGCTGCCTAAAGTATGTCACCTGTAGAACCGCAATCTGGGTGTTGGATTTTTTAAGATCGGAGAGGAGCCTGGACCTCTTCTCGGGGGTGGAGAGACCCCGGACATTTAAGGAGGTGAATATGACCCCCTGTGGGGGTCCACCCGCTGTGGAATGTGCCGCTGTGGACATGGTATTGCGTCAAGGACGGGGGGGAGTTAGGTAGAAGACAGGGAAAAAAAAAAGGAGGGGGGGAAGAGAGGGGAGAGAAAGGAGACGAAGTGCAGGTAAAGAAGAAGGAAAAAGAAAAAAGAAAATAGTGAGAGAGGTTGGCACCAAAGAAGTGCAGAGGCAAGCGCCACAGCACCGACGCCTTACTAAAACTCTAACGTGCACGCGCAAGTTAGCGCAACCTAGTAGTGGAACGTGAAAGGCTGGTTCAGTCAAGAAGTTGGGAGACGTGCGGGCCAGGCCGAACCACCAAGTTAAACAAATACACATTAAATAAAACCATAAACCAACATTAACCAAAACAATTCCGCTCATGGGGAACAACCACCCTCATCTACCCGCGTGACCACCCCCTACCACGCTGTCTCTCCTCGTTACCACTCCTGTCTGCCATACCCTGCTCCCAGGGGAACGGGGTCAGTTCAAAAAGAAAAGACAAAGCAGCCCACTATTAATCCTGTCCTCAGCCTGTCCTCGGGCAAGTGGGCAGTCCCCCGGTCCTGCTTCCCCCCTGGCGACCAAGCAACCTGTTGCACGCGTCTGTTCAAGTTGAACACACAAAATGTCACCAGTGGGGACAGAACGGGGAGCACCATTCTCGCATAGTAAACCGAGAGGTTCCCTCTCAACCCCGTCAGGCAAAGGCCCGACAGAGTACCCTAGGCCACTGGCCATCTGCCCAAACCCCAGAAATAGCCCGAACACACATTATTCAAAAGAGTCCCCATTTCCCCCCCAAGAACTGGAACAAGTCTCATACGTGGAAACAGAACACCTGCCCTAGATGGGAGGCATGTAAAGTTCACCTATCCCAAGTAGCTTCCTCCAGCCAGGGTGGGTCAAGGTTCGGGGGAGGCAAAGTCGGCCCGTGGTTCCTGCCGAGATCCGGAACGACGGCGTCTTCTACTGATCCTCTGGGGTCTGGATGGCAACATCAGGGGGTTATCTGACGGGTAGACAGTCCAGCCAGTACGGAACGGGAGTCTCGGGCACCCCCAGGAAAGCAAACAAGTCCAGGAGTTGCTCTGGCCATCGCAAGATGTAAGAGGCATTGTCCTTAAGGATAATCAGATGGAAGGGATGGTCCCATTTGTATGTGGCCCCTGCACTCCTGATGGCGTCCAAGAGCGGACGCAATACACCTCGCATCCGCAGTGTGGTACGGGACAGGTCCGGAAACACTTGCACTGTGGCACCGTCAAAGTCTATCTGACCTTTCGTCCAGGCCTGGCGCAGGATGTCCTCTTTTATGGAGTAAAAATGTACTTTGGCTAGCACATCCCTCGGGGCTGCAGGGTCTCCGCCCCTGGGGCCCTGCACGCGATGGACCCGGTCCAACTCCAGCTCTTCCGTCGGGGATTTGTCGCGAAACACATTCAAAATGGCTGTCACCGTCGCTTTTAAGTCCCTGCCCATGGTAGCCTCCGGGAGCCCACTGATTCTCACATTGTTCCGTCGGCTTCGGTTCTCCCCGTCGTCCACGGATAGCTGCAGGGAGACCAGTTGCCGCGTGTGGGACAGCTGAGTGTTCTCCAGTGCAAGCACCCTAGCTTCAAGGGAGCCTGTGACATTCTCCACCGCAGTCACCCTGGTATCAACAGAGTCTATGTGTTGCTTCAGGTCATTGATCTCTCTAGACAGGGTACTCACTATTGTGGCTGTAGATTCAGCGATGTCCTGCTTTGTGGGGAGAAGGGCCATAAGCTCTCTCCAGGCCTCCGCTGGGGGTTGCCCCTGTGTAGGGGGACAGTCCGTTGGAGCTCGGGATGTCCGGAGAGGGGATCGGCGAGTCCGCGCTCAGCTCCGGGGAGCGCTGTCCCAGCTGCGTCTGCTGTGTCCCCTTCTTTTTAGCTTGAGTTGCGGACGCCGCGGAAGAGCGCGGCGGCGCCATGTTGGCGGCTGCAGCCTGTAGTGAAGCGGCCGGAGTGTGGAGGAAATATGCCGCAATGTCTGTCTGCGGGCGGTCGGTGTCCCGGGAGCGGGGTCTGCTGCTGACATACGCTGGTCTGTGGATTTACCGGCTGTATGCGGTGGTCAGCCCGGTCCCAGCACGGAGCTCCCTGAAAGCACGTCTCTACCGCGCCATAGCCAAGCCACGCCCCCTGTGTAAGTCTTTTGACCATCATAAGTGCAGTGCATGGAGACCATGGTTTCTATGAAATGGGGCTTGGGACCCAACAAGACAGTATAAATATGCATGCTGTAGTAAGAAGGGAGTAAAATAATCAATCTGTGCACAGCACAATAAAACCTTCTTAGATCTCAAGGTATTCATAGGTTTCATTCCATGACAAATCCCAAAAATAAGTAGATTTTTCTTAATTTCAGGACAGTGGGCAGATAATGATACTTGATGATGATAACAGTGCTACGCAAGTAAGAAAGCTAAGTAAAATCTGGGTTGAATGTCTGAATGCACCAGTTTGAAAAAACTGTTGGAAAATAAGTCACAAAGTCATGCTTTCTTGTACCGTATCTGGGAATACCTGATGGCAATTAATTACTATGAAAGCTCCAAGTTTCGGGCAATAGTCTTGGCCAAGTCAAGTGATAGTGTCATGGTACAACCACCAAAAAATAATTGAGACAGACATGTACAGTGGGTATAGAAAAGAACCACCCCTTCAAAATAATCACATTGCACCTTTATAACATCCAAGTTAAATATATAACATCAACATGTCGGAAAAAAAAAAATCAAAGACAGAATCACTGAGTTGGAAAAATGATCATCCCTGTGTGTCAGTATTTTGTTAAACTGCCTTTTGTTTTAATTACAGCCTTGAGTCTGTAAGGATATGTCTCTACTAACTTTTCTAATCTAGACTTTAAAATATTTGCCTACTCTTTTTTGCAGAACTGCTCAAGTTCAGTTAAATTTGATGGTGGCCATTTGTGGACTGCAGACTTCATGTCATTCCATAGATTTTCAATGGGGTTTAGGTCTGAGCTCTGACTAGGCCATGCAAATACTTTTACCCTTTTCTCCTTCAACCCTTGTGTGGTCATTTGTGCTGTGTATCCGAGAAATAGTAATAAGATGGCGCAAAAATCAATCATCGTCCAAAAACCTCTATAATAAAAAACAGGGGGGGGGGAAGGGGGGGAAGAAAATGGGATCAAGGGAAATTATATATATATATATATATATATATATATATATATATATACACACACACACATACATACACACACATGCACATATATACATGTACACATGCACAAAAAAGCACAGATAATATCCACAGAGTTCCTTAGGTATGGTCCATAAAAGTTCAACCTCCTAACACCAGTGGCAGCAACTGTCTTGTGAGGAGAAGCACAACTCTCTATGAAATATAATGTAGAAAAGAAAAGAAGTGCGCCAAACTAAGTGTAGTATATAAGGTAAATTATATTTAATCTGATAAAATCACACAGCCATTTGCGCTGTGTGCTTTGGGTCATTGTCATGTTGGAAGGTAAACCCTCTTCCCTTGACAACTTTCTGGCAGAGGGCAGAAGATTTTCCTCAAGAATTTGATGATATTTTTCCCCATCCATCCATCCATTTCCCCCTTTCTTTACCACTGTACTGTACTTGTGTTATTTGGATGGTGAGCTGTATTGGATTTCCGCCAGACATATAATTTGGCCAATTCATTTAAATTTAGTCTCATCTGACCACAAGAACCTTTTTCCATGTGGCCTCAGAATCTTCAAGGTGCTTTTTGACAAAGTTCAGTCGTGACTGCATGTGGCCTTTCTTGAGGAGTGGCTTTTTTCTTGCAACCCCCCATACAAGCCACATTTGTGGAGAATTTGTGATATTGTTGTCACAAGCACAGTGACCAGTCTTTGTCATAAATTCCTGCAACCTCTTCAGAGTTGCTGTAGGCCTCTTGATAGCCTCTCTGACCAGTTTCCTCTAGACTCTTTCATCCAGTTTGGAGCTACTTCCTGGTACAGATAGGGTCTATGTTGTACCAAATACCTTCCACTTCTTAACCTCCCTGGCAGTAATCGTGAGTGTGGCTCGGGGTGAATTTTCAATACCAAAAGCAGTAACCCCAAGCCACACTCGGAATTGCATTGCAAGATCCACGCAAAGTCACTTATCTTGTCCCCAGGATCCTGCAATGTCTCCCCGCTGTGTGTATGATCTGTCTGCTCCGCTCGATCTATCACAGTATGGTGACAGAGCCTGGCACCAAATTCAAAAAGTGAAAAACACATTACACATACAGTACACTGTAATCTTACAGATTACATTACTGTATCAAATTATTTCACCTCCCTTTTGTCCCTAGTGCTTTGCTCAGTGCCCTGCATGCAGTTTTATATTATATATACTGTTATTTCTGCCTGGAAACCTGAGAATGTCCATAACCAAAAATGTCCCTTTACATCAAAAGTGATTTAGACCAGCTAGAAAACAGCGATAATAAAATTAGAATCACTTGCAGAATTGAGCTATAGTGATTCGTGGGGAAATTCATCATCAAACACTGAAAGTAATGACAGTTATAATTCTGCAACTGAGCAAATTTCAGTGTTTTTTTTTTTATTTGATTACATTTAATGATAAAAAATATTATTATTATATTATTACTTGTTATAATTATTTATAGTTGGGGGCGTGGCCTGGAGCTTCATGGTGTAGGACGTGTTGAGTGAGAGCTTCGTCTGAGACTTTATCCTTCTACCTTATCCTTTGGGGATTTATTTTCGCTAATTGCTACAATGAAGCCCGGGGACCTGGTGCTCAATCTACACCTCATGTCGCCAATAAAAGATCCTCCGAGGCGGCCTCCAAGCTGGCTACGTTTCGCCACGAGGGCCAGGACACGACGGAGCAAGATGGCGCTGGCCCTGTTCGCACCACGGAGGAGCCTCCCGCGAACGACACCGCCAAGATCCTAGAGGCCGTCTCCTCCTGTCAATCTGCCCTCACTACCAAGATAGAGGAGGTTAAGGTGGACATCTCCCATATTCGGCATGACTTGCAGAAATTGAGGGACAGGGTGTCTGAGACCGAACAAAGAGTGGACCACGTGGAGGCGGACATCCCTCCTTTACAACATTCGGTGGAGCGTCTACAACACCAGCTCAGTGTCGTCCTTCATA
This sequence comes from Lithobates pipiens, assembly GCF_037356315.1. Taxonomy (NCBI): domain Eukaryota; kingdom Metazoa; phylum Chordata; class Amphibia; order Anura; family Ranidae; genus Lithobates; species Lithobates pipiens. The sequence goes on from NW_027507764.1 coordinate 286,562,202, forward strand.
AGCAGGACGACATGGAAAATAGACTCCGCAGGTGCAACCTTCGCTTCGTGGGTCTCCCGGAGTGGTCGGAGGGCTCCGATCCTCCCACATACCTGGAAAATCTCCTCGTTAAAGCCTACGGCAGGGAATCCTTCTCCTCCACGTTCGTGATCGAATGAGCGCACCGCCTGGCGGCTCGTCCGCCACCAGCCGGCGCACCCCCGCGGACTTTCATTGCTAAGCTACTTAACTACAGGGATCGAGATACGGTGCTTCGCCTCACCCGCGAACGGGGAAATATCCCGGTCGACAATGTTACGGTGGCGGTGTTACCGGATTTCTCGCGGAGGTTCAGCGGAGACGAGCGCAATTCACCGGGGTCAAGCGACAGCTGCGAGCTCGCCATTTGCCATATGCAATGTTGTTTCCTGCCCGGCTCCGGGTGACCCGCGAGGGCAAGACATATTTTTTCGAAGACCCTGCTGCGGCCTCTTCGTGGCTGGAACAGGGAGAGGCACGGGGCCCTGTTCAAGGATGACCACTGCAGCTCCTGTGAAGTGCATACCTCTCCACCTCAACAACCGTGAGTGACCCCCGTTCTTACCTGCCTCTCCTGTTGTATCCCCCCCTTCCTTTTCCACTGATCCTATGAACTGCCGTCACCTTTGCTGCTGTCATCACCTGTCTGAGAGAACGCTATGCTGTTGACCTATGTGGTGCCCACCACCGGACTTCCTTTGTGCCCCGGACATACAGCTCTTGCTACCCCCTACTCTGCCCGTCTCCCCTGCATTGCTGATGGGGTGGTGACCGGTGGGCGCACTCTCCTCCGCCCTATCTATGGCGAACACCTGTTTGATGATGGTGTGGATCATGCGGGGGGACCTGCATCGGCAAGTGATGCCATTGCCCTTGTTCCACTCCACTTTTGCTTTCTCCCCCCCCTCCCCCTTTTTATTTTTGCTGGCGCATACGGAGGTACCCCTGTATTGCTTGGACCCCTTATTTGTACTTTTGTACCCTCCCGCCACCCCCTCTGGTCTACCCTTTTGCACACCATGGTCTCACCTTTTCCCCCCTGACTGCCCCCCATGATATGCTTCCATTTGGTCTCTTAGACGACCTGCTGACTCTTGCTCTGGAAAGTATACCCCCTGCAACCCGTTACACTGTCTGCTCTGCAGTTTGTTATAATTGCGCCCACAAATGTTTTTTTTCCCTGGCCAGCAGTCACTACCGCGGATGCGGCGAGTGACCGTTTTACTGTTCTGCCCCGCTGGTCCAGTGTAGGCATTGTTACAACTGTTTTAATGGTTATTTACGTTTTGTACTGTGTTCTTTACAGCTGTAGTTATACTGAAGATGTGTTCTTGTATATGTGTATACTAGCCCGGGAGGATCCAGTGGTTGTCCAAACACACTGCCTGTCCGTGCCTTCCATTTTGGGGGCCAGTCATGGCTCACCACATACCTGCATGTTCCATGGCTGCGCTTAAGTTTGCAACCTGGAATGTTAGGGGCCTTGGCACCAAACCCAAGAGATTGGCTGTCCTTACTCACCTTAAACGCCTGAGAGTAGACATCTCGATCCTCGTCGAGACTCACCTCACAGGACAATCCCAAAGAGCGCTCAGAAAACCCTGGGTCGGCTGGATGTACAGCGCCCCTCACACATCTCATTCCCGAGGAGTAGCCATTTTAATTGCTAAAACTGTGCAGTTCCAGTTACATGACCTGCGCTCAGACCCCCAAGGTAGATTTCTGTTTTTACATGCCACTGTGAGCGGTCTGACGCTGCTTATCATGGCATTTTACATACCCCCATCCTTCCAGTTTCAGGCCCTGCAAGAGGGTCTCACTTTTATGACCAAATTCCCCACAGTACCGGTAATCTGGATAGGGGACTTCAACATGACCCTTACCCCTGACCTTGACAGACTTGGCACACCTGATCGTACGCCCCCCCCCCCTCCCCCTCATACCACTAGGTTTGGTAGGTTTGCAGCTGAACTAGCCATGACAGACTCCTGGAGACATAAGTACCCAACAACCAAGGCCTTTTCTTGCTTCACCCCCTCTCGCCGTGCCATGTCCCGTATAGACATGGCCCTGCTCTCCCCCTCCCTGCTGCCCGAATTATTGGAGGTTGGCTTTGACGCCAGAGTGCTGTCGGACCACTCCCCATACTGGTTGACGCTGCGACTGCCTGTAACTTAACCCCCCCCCCCCCGTATATGGAGGCTGAATCCTTTCTGGCTTTTGGTTATACCGGGTTCAGAGGAACTACAGAGGGAAATGGCTTTCTTTCTCCGCTCAAACTCGGGATCAGCGTCCCCTGGATCAATTTGGGAGACATTTAAGCTTCATGCTAGGCTGCTCTTGGTCACCCGTATCAACAGGTACAAGGCTAATTCTAGACAGGCATTGACACAGGCTGAGGAGCGCCTGCAGTTCCTTGAGCAATTATTTGTGACAGATCCTTCCCTGGAACACGCCACCCAGCTTCGCCTCCAGTCCCGATTGACCGACCACCTTCACTATGAGAAAGCGAAACAGGGACTTTTTTTCAGTAGACAGCGTGTGTTTGAACATGGCGAGCGAGCGGGCAAACTGTTAGCCTATATGGCCCGGCTGGACCACAGCCCCCCGGTAGTGGCTCAGCTCCGTAGCGACACCGGCGTCGTGATCTCTGACCCTGACCTGATTTTACGAGAGTTTAGACTGTTCTACTCCACCCTCTACACCTCCACAACGTGACACTCGCGCACTGACCTCACCCAATTTCTCCACACCATTAGGTTCCCCTCTATTAGCCCAGAGCAGAGAACCCTCCTGGAGGCCCCCATCTCCCCCGACTGCATTGCCGAGGCACTTGCCTCCCTCCCATCCTCCAAAGCGCCTGGCTCAAACGGGCTGCCCCTGGAATTCTATACTCATTTCCAAGACACGCTAGTCCCAGAGCTGCACACATTGTACACTCATATGTTTGACACAATGACCCTCCCTGCCTCCATGGGTGAGGCCCTTATTGTCCTTATACCCAAGCCTGGTAAGGATCCCTGCTATCCGGAGTCATACCGCCCAATTTCTCTCCTGTAACTGGACGTAAAAATCCTGGCTAAAATTTTGGCCCTGCGACTCAATAAAGTTATCCTCAGCCTGATACACCCTGATCAAACGGGGTTTTCCCAACAAAAACACCGCCTTTAATCTCCTTAGGCTCTTTATGAATCTGCAGGCTACCCATGATAACACTGGCTCCCGGGTAGTGGTGAGTCTAGATGCCGCTAAGGCGTTTGACTCCGTTGAATGGAGTTATTTATGGGAATGCCTGGCCAACTTTGGGTTTGGTCCTAACTTCATTAAATGGCTTCAGCTTTTGTATAGCGCTCCCACTGCCCGGATCCAGGTTAATGGCAGGATTTCGGATTCCTTCCCTCTGTCTCGGGGTACCTGCCAGGGATGCCCACTGTCCCCCCTTTTGTATGCACTGGCGGTTGAGCCATTGGCCATTGCCATTCGTGCTCACCCGCACATTAAGGGCCTGCGCTCGGGCCCTCTGACGGAAACCCTCAGCTTATACGCCGACGATATGTTGTTATATCTTGAAGACTCGGGTCCCTCTTTGCAGGCGGCCCTACGACTGATAGAGCAGTTTGGGGAATATTCTGGATTACGGATTAGTTGGTCCAAGTCCCAGATCCTCCCCCTAGATTTGGGACCCCCGTCCACTGATCAGGCGGCACTGCCCTTGGTCAGGGCAAGTCTGATAAAATATCTGGGAGTGCAATGTTCACGATCACTAACTGACTACACCCTCTTAAACATAGAACCCTTATTCACCCTGCTCAAACAAAAAACCCAGACTTGGTCCCGTTTCCCCCTTGGGGTGATGGGCCGTGTAAATCTGGTCAAAATTATCCTCCTCCCCAAGCTGCTCTATACGTTCTGGCACGCTCCCCTGCGAATCCCACTCAGAACCTTCAAATCCTTGGAGGCCCTCTTAAAAACGTTTATTTGGGGCTCGTCTCGGCACAAGCTCTCATGGAGTGTTCTGAAATGTCCTTCCCACCTGGGTGGTGCTGCCCTGCCAGACCTGTACTATTATTACCTGGCCTCCCAACTGTCCCACTTCTATTATCTCAATCAGATTGACAAAGATCGCTACGCCATCTTGGTATGCTCTCCCCATTCGGCTCCGGTCATACACCCACTCCGTCTCATTATGCGTGGCCCCCGGGGACTATCCGCCCCGGGGAGAGACATGCTGTCCCATCATTGTTTGATTTGGCAGCAGGCTACGTCCATTACTGGGGCCCCCAGGTTTCACTCCCACTTAAAGATGACTTCAACCTCCCTAACCGAATGTTCTTTAGATACCTTCAGCTCCGCCATGCCCTTAACTCCCAATTCGGCTCCCCTATCCCCGGGCTTGAGACACTCCCGATAGCAACAGCGGTGTTAGGAGATGACCCTAAACAAATGATCTCTTTCTTCTACAACAACCTACTCACGCCGGGGGCTACCGTCCGTGCATACCGACTTAAGACTAGATGGGAGGCTGACGTGGGGGTTATCGAGGACGCGGACTGGGAAACTGCGCTAGACACCCCTAAATTGGTTTCCCCTAAACTCTCAGACAGACTTACACACCTTTACATGCTGCACAGGTCATATCTAACCCCTGGGCGACTGTCCAAATTTAGATCTGGCTATGATCCGACATGCCCTAAATGTGGTGATCCCCAGGCCACGTTCTACCATCTCCTTTGGTCCTGTCCTGAGCTGCAGGCCTACTGGAAACAGGTTGTTGACTTCCTCCACGACCAAATGGGCTCCCCACTGACGCTCTGCCCTCGCCAGTGTTTGCTGGGGATTCTCCTCATACCTGAGGAGACAAGGATTCTGACTACCTTCCTGCAGGAGACTCTATATCTTGCCAGACTGCAGATAGCCTGCACCTGGTTGAGCTCAACACCCCCCACTGCCCAGCGGTGGAAGGCGGCAGTCAACGCCACTCTCCCCTATAAAAAATTGCTGTATATGCATAGGGGTTGCCCGGGCAAGTTTGCCAAGATATGGGATAAGTGGGTGGGGGATTCGGATACATGTACCGCCTAGTGTAACCTGTAGCTGGTATGCCTCCTAAACCTACTCAGGGTCGGCCCGGCGAGCCCTGTTACCCCTGTAGCTGAAGGTGGGGCCCCTGCCCCCAAGATGATGGTTCCATGTTCCCCCCCTCTGAACTACCTTGCTCGAGCTGTGATGTGGTTTACCTGTGACTCCCAATCTCTGAGGTCCTCTCTTCCCCCTTTCTCTGAACACACCGCACTGCCTTTGTTAATGTCCTGTTAAACTTGTAAGCACAGAACTGTTTCCTCAGCCTATGCTATTGTTAACAGCTGTTTTATCCGTATATTTGGTGCATGTTGCACCCCACATGTGTTACTGTCATCCTATGTATTTTACATACTCAATAAACGTTCCTTTTCGTAAAAATAATTATTTATAGTTATTTATTATATTATAATTAATGATTTTGTGTTTCAAACATTATCATACCTGGGATGTCTATTAGACTCTTGTTTGGACAGATTTAAGTGAGTTATTTCTAAGAATTACAGGCCTACAATATAAAACGCCAAATTTCTATGCAAAACAATGTACTGCTTTCAGCATCAAAAATCTGACATAATCATACCCCCAGGGAGGTTAATAATAGACTTCACTGTGCTTTTAGGCATTGATAAAGCCTTTGCATTTTTTTGTATCCATCTCCTGACTTGTGCCTGTGCACAACTTTATCCCGGAAATCTTACAGCCTTGCCACCCATAGTTGATTGTTTCAGTTGCACTACCAAGGACTGAAACGCTCCAGGAAATCTCTTTTAATGCTGAGCTAATCAAAATGACTACAGATGATCACAGTTGGAAGTCAAATGGCTTTATGTGCCATTGAGAAGGTGATTAGCTACACCTGATATTTTAGGAGGGGGTGATCCTTTTTCCAACTCAGTGATTCTGTTTTTGAATCTTTGTATTTTTTTCTGACATGTTGGTGCTATATCTTTCACTTATGCCACGTACACACTACTGGACTTTTTCGACAGCAAAGGTGCGACAGAGCGAATCCGTCGGACAATTCGATCATGTGTGGGCTCCATCGGACCTTTGCTATCTAAAAATCTGACGGACTTTAGAAATAGAACATGTTTCAAATTTTGTCGCCAAAACTCCGCCAGACCCAGTTCCTAACGAGAAATCTGCTCGTGTGTATGCTAGTCCAACAGATTAAAACCAACGTTAGGGCAGCTATTTGCTACTGGCTATGAACTTCCTTATTCTGGTCTGGCCGTACGTCATCACGTTCAAATCCGTCGGACTTTGGTGTGATTGTATGTGGCCAAGTCTGTTCATTCGGAAAGTCAGTCGGAACTCCGCCGAAAGTCCGTCGGAAAGACCGTCGGACCTAGTCCGTCGAAAAGTCCGCTCGTGTGTACGCGGCATAAGATGTTATAATTGAAAATACAGCTGGATAAAACAAAAACTGTGTCTATTTTCATTTCAGGCTGCAAAGCAACAGAATGTGATTATTTGAAAGGGGGTGATTATTTTCTATACCCACTGTATTAAATATAACATCTGCTCCAAGTCAGTCCATACATAGTCAAACCAGCAGAACTTCAGTTCAGATATAGGCTTAATCCCACCCTCCACCATATTCAAATTAAGAAACAGGAAAGGCCTTGTTCTCATGGTATGATTTGATCCATACCCCATGGATGGCTGTGTATTGCCAGCACAGGGATGCATAGTGCATGCGTGTATCCCCGTGAAGGCAGGACAAGCAAGTGGGTAATTTAATCCAGAAATGGCTATTCCAGATGTATATATTTGTTTTTTATTTGGTTTGTTGGTGTTTAAATACACTATATTTCTAAAGTATAAAGTATAAACTATATAAACTATAAGTATCAGATTTCTCAAGAAACAAAGGCAAGAAATCTCAAATAATATAAAATCTACACGACACCACATTCAATTTAAAGCTTCCCTAATATGTGCTGCCAAGTCTCTGCAATACTGTCAGTAACAACTGTACATATGTCAATGCTTCCCTGACCCAACCTGACCCCGTCTATGCCAGTCATTAAGCCTGTTGTGTGGTAACTTGAATTGCTGATTAATGTCAAGACATCTGAATCCATTTGTGTTTCTCCTTGTTCCTAAGGTCCTTAATATGCTACTGTGATTATGAAACAATAACATGGCTCTATATATAGTACAGTGCATAGTGTGCATGAGATATAAGTAACTAGACATTTGTATATCTCTGCCTAAGAGTACACGTAGACATAGGGAGTTCCACTCTCTCTATTTACCCTGGTGACCTTTATCACCAAAAGTGAAAGAAAATTCCATATTTTTTTCTTCTTAATAAATTCTTTATTTGAAGAAAGACAGACAGTCCTCAAAATGTCCCTATCATACATATCAAACACACATAATAAAAATGCCATTGTAGGATGGGTCTCACCCCACAGTCCCTGGATATAATCTGAAGTTTGGAACCCTGAGGATGGCCACTTGCTGACCAGTCACATACCTTGTACGTCACTGGACTTTAAGTGGTTATACTGGGACAATGCCTGCAGATGCAGGCATCATCCCATTACCATTTGTTAGATATGATAGTGGGCTCTCTTGTAAAAGCAATCCTAACCACTAACTAGCCACTAGATTGTTTTAGCAAGCAGCGAGAAGGGACACCCCCCCCCCCGCCTTCTGCAGCTTTACTGGGATCTCCTGTCCCACTGGGAGTACCGATGGACCAGATCGGCTTTGTCTGACTCTGTGATGTGGCGATGACCTGACATAATTTCCGGTTTACCCGGATGTAAACTGTGCCATTTTCAAAAGCATTCAATCACACCAATCTTGGTGTCAGCATATGATTTTAACCACTTCAATACAGGGCACTTTCGCCCCCTTCCTTCCCAGCCCAATTTTCAGCTTTCATCGCTCTTGCGCTTTCAGTGACAATTGCGCGGTCATGCTACACTGTACCCAAATGAAATTTTTATCATTTTGTTCGCACAAATAGAGCTTTATTTTGGTGTTATTTATTCACGACTCCGTTTTTAATTTTTTGCGATATAAGCGCAAAAAAAGCGGAAATTTGGAAAAAAAACAATATTTTCTTTTTTCTATTTTAAAAGAAATCCAATAAAATCAAATGTTGTCATAAATTTAAGCCAAAATGTATTCTGCTACATGTTTTTGGTAAAAAAAATTCAGTTTAGTGTATAATAATTGGTTTGTGTGATCACGGACATATGTACGCAAATGATCATGCACATATGTGTGCAGGTGATCATGTACATATGTGTGCAGATAATCATTGGGACATATGGTTTTAGTGGGACATATGTGGGGGACATGTTTTTATTATTAGGGACATATGTTTTTATTATTTGGGGACATGTATGTTTTGGGGACATGTGTGTTTTGGGGACATATGTGGGGACATTGTGTTTATACTGTGTGGTGTGTTGTGTGTTTACACTAGACTGATGATCAGTGAGTAAAAAGCTGTAAAAAGCAGCTCATACTCACTGATCATCAGCTGGCTGCAGCGATCTGCTCTCCTCTCCTCAGCAATGACTTCTGTGTGAGGAGAGGAGGAGCCAATTGCCTAGCAACCGGCTGTTTGTTTACATCACATGGCGGCCGTGATTGGACACGGCCGTCATGTGATCAGGAGGGCCAATCACAGAGCCCTCCTGCCAATCTGAGATGCGCCGTGTCCGGGTGACACGAGCACATCGGGATTGCGCCGCTGCGCGGGCACGCGCACGCGCGATCCCGCTCCTTCTGAAGGACGTTCCTGAACGTCCTATCAGAAGTAGACGGCTCCCACCTGGCCGTATATGTGCATTGGCCGGGTGGGAAGTGGTTAAGGACAGAGACGGATTCGCTCTGTCGGACCTTTGCTGTTGAAAAGTCTGGTTGTGTGTACGTGGCATGAGTGGCAAGACATAAGACCAACATGTCAGAAAAAAAAATACAAAGATTCAAAAACAGAATCACTGAGTTGGAAAAAGGATCACCCCCTCCTAAAAAACCAGTTGTAGCTAATAACCTTCTTAATGTCACATAAAAATAAAATTAAAGCGATCGTTGCCCCCCGTCCTCCAAGCCTCTTGCCCAAAGGCAAAAGCATGTGTCGAATTCCACATGCATGCAAACAGCGATCGTCCCACACATGTGAAGTATCAACAAGAAAGTCAGATCATGGGCAGTAATTATAGCAACAAATGCCCTGTGTAAATCTAAAAAGATGAAATGTTTCTCTTTAAAACAGGTCCCTTGTTTCACAGGCAGTTGAAACAGTTTTAGGGTCTCTGTTTGTATTGGCTTAATTTCTGCAGTTTGTTGATAGGCCTAGAGCAAATGGCCTGTTTGTTTAATAAGACATCTCATTGGTGCAAGAATTGCTCTACCACGAGCACCATACAGCTTCACAAGCTTGACAACGATTACACTCAAAGTAACCTTGAAAATGCTTGTAGCAATGAAAAAAACCAAACTAAAAAATGCAATATATTTTTAAGAATGAATAAACTATAAAATGCAGACACGCATAAAAGGTTGTGGAGGTCTTAATGTGGTATTAAACCCAAAGTAAACATTTATTATATTGCAAAATTGCATTCATTTTCTTTTTAGGCTTTCTTTCTTCTATATATATCTGGTGATCTGGCCACTAAGTCTGTTGTTTTTCAGAAGAGCAAGCTTTCCAGCAGAAGGTATCAGTTACAGGGATGAAACAAACCCATAAACACTAGCGGGGGTGCTTCCAATGATCAGCTTGTATTTATGTAAAACCCCTCCCCTCAGACTGTGCTGCTGTCCAAATGTGCCCCCTGTGCTCATTCGTCCAGAGTGGGGGCACTCTAATACAGGCAGTGTGTTACTGGTTAGATCACCAGGGGAAAACAGAGGGAAAAAGCCCAAGAAAAGAAAACTGATGCATCCACCACTAATGATTGCTAAGCTGCATTACATTACATTTTTGGCTTTGGGTTTAATACCGCTTTAAGTAGAGAGAGGTGTGCGTCTGCTTTATGGGTTTTCACCATTTTTCCATTCTTCACTTTACTTAGCTAAGTGCATATTACAAATTACTACTGGGAAAAGTTTATGTTCTAGGAAAAGAGTGAGTGACGGTCTATATGTTAATTTGTTATAAAATGGAAAAGTCAAATGAAAATAGGAGAAATTGATTGAAAGCAAGCTCATGTTTATTTAAAATGTATTTTTATTAGAAACATCATAGTCTGATTATTTAACACCACTTCCAGAGAAAATATATTTATTTAGATATTTCGGCTGTGTATTAAATGTATTTTATAGTACATCTTAATCAAAACAGCCCCTTTAGAAATGAAAGTTAAGGCTTGCCAGGTCTGGGATGCTCTACCCTGCAGGCCTTTTTTCACTGCTGAAGGAATTCAAATAGATTTATCGCTGTAACTTATATTAAAATGACAATATCATACAGAGGTGGTTTTTGCGATAAGACTTTCAGATTATAACAATGCAAAATAAAAATTAAAAAAAAATGTATAACTTGAAACATGTTTTTGTATCCAGTTCTTTATCTTTATTTTGCTAAGTCCTTTAAGTACAGGATTTTTGATAAGACTATTTCTTCCCCATAAATTGGTGAGTAAAATTAGCCAGATGCCGGGTACACACGATCGGAATTCTCCATCCAAGGCTTTTCCGACGGAATTCTGATGGAATTCCACTCAAGCTTGTGTTGCCTACACACGGTCACACCAAATTCCGACTGTCAAGAACACGGTGACGTACAACACTACAACAAGCCGAGAAAATGAATTTCAATGCATTTGAGCATGCACCAAACTGTTTCCGAGCATGCATAGGAATTTTGCGTGTTGGAATTGCTACAGACAATCAGAATTTCCAATGGAAACTTTTTCCGTCAGAAAAATTGAGAACATGCTCTCAATCTTTTGCAGGCTGAAATTCCGCCAGCAAAAGTGCGATGGAGCCTACACACGGTCGCATTTTCCAATGAAAAGCTCTCATCAGTCTTTTGCTGGCCGAATTTCCGATAGTGTGTACGCGGCAATAGGACAGCTGTCTCTAAGAATGACAGACAAAGAGACAACTAGCTATTAATTGCACTACCAGAATTTGTTCCTTCTAGTGAGACTGACCCAACAGACATCAGTAATATGGGGATTTTTGCATGCAAGATATAGTCATTTTTGTACAATCAGTACAATCAGATTTCAATATGCGAGTCCTACTTAAGATGTTATAACCAGTGAACCTCTAGGACGGAAGTTGAGTTGTAACTTCACATTTTGCTCCTGTACTCTATGTATATGCCTTTAAGCCTAGTACACAAAATGTGATTATTGGATGACTAAATTGCATGCTAGTCTCCATATTGAAAACCAATAGGTTACTAATGTATGAAAATTCTCATAGGACAATAAAAATTCTTAATTGATATAATGTATATGTATTGTATTTTTCAACGAAAACTGTACTGATTAAAATGAAAATCGTACGATCTAGAAAATGTTCGTGTTTGTCCCTTCAGATAATTTTGGAAGAAAGCTATGTACTAACGATCAGATTATTGTACGATTGCTTCTAAAGTGCTATTTTTTGTACGATATTCTGATCGTGTGTACAGGCCTTTACAAACTCCTTAAATTGCAACAATCTAATTCTCTGACTATCCCCCCATCATCCAACTATTTCACGCTGTCTAAGTCTTTAATGATGCAGTATGATTTTGTAACAATTTCCACCCTATTTCAATGCATTCTCTGTTTTGATTGCGAATCTAACTGCCAAAAGTCTACTGTGTTCCCGGCAGCACTGGAGGAAAATGTGAGATATGCCAGTGCTTCTATTCAGTTTTAATGTTTCAAAGAGGAGAACTCTATTTACTCTAATGCCAACGGCAAAATTGTCTTGGGAGGAGAACCACTGACAGGCATTTTCCCTACAGTACTCAAGGTTCTGTGAAGTTCTAACAATTGCATCCTTGTTCCCACAAAGAGTATACTGGGGATATACTGTATACAGCATTCCTTATAGCTGTGAACAGAGGTTTTATTGCATTGCCAATAGTTGTTAAAACAAATTAGATGTACTAGGCAGCACATCTTGTCATCTATTTGCATGCAGTCACACCTGTGCATTAGAAATTGCAGTGCCTTACAGTTTAACACAGTGCATGGTGCATTTTATACATTTGCCTGCTTTTTACATTCGATTTCCTTTTTTTTTTCTTTTTTACTATCCACCCTGAAACCATGGACATGTAACTGACATCACTCTAATTAAAATCTGTATTGCATTTTTTGCTCTTTACCATTGGCTATAATTGTACAGACTCTTTTTTTTCATAAAGCACACATAACCCCATTGGGATTGATTTACTAAAGGCAAATCCACTTTGCACTACAAGTGCACTTGGAAGTGCAGTCCCTGTAGATCGGAGGGGGACATGCAAAGAAAATAAAAAACAGCATTTTTGCTTGTACATGATTGGATGATAAAATCAGCAGAGCTTCCACTCATTTCAGATATACCCCTTAAGCCCCATACACACTATCAGTTTTTCTGCTGAGTTTTTCCTTCAGAGTTACCAAAACCATATAATATGAGGTCAAACCTTAGCAGTTTCAATGTGTATGCGATCAGGCAGGCCCTTGCACTACATGGTTTTGGTAAACCTAAAGGAAAAACTCAGCAGAAAAACTTATAGTGTGTATGGGGCTTTAGATTTACAGCAACTGCGCTTCCAAGAGCACTTTCAAGTACACTTGTAGTGCAAAGTAGATTTACCTTTAGTAAATCAACCCCCAGAGGTGTAAAAAGTAGGATTTTGCAGAAATGCAGAACACTGTACTGTAACACAACCCATTAATTTGAAGAGCCTCATAGACTATAATAAAAACTATTTTCTTTGCACTTTTGAGGTGGTGGGAATATGCACATTTGTGCAGTTATAATGTAATGGTGTAAATGTGCTGCCATGAAGACCAAGGAACTCTCCAAACAAGTAATGGTGTGTACAGACGATCAGACTATCCGGCGGACTTAGCCCCCGCCGGACTTTGAAGCGGAGGTCCGCCGGACTTTCCAAATGAGCGGACCTGCCCACACGCGACCGGACTTTTCCGGCGGGCTAAGTCCGGCGGACAACACGGCGGACTATGGCGGGAGTCCGCCAGACTTTTGAAATGAATGGACTTGCCCACACACAGAGGAAAGTCTGTTCATTTTGAACGCGGCTCCAGGTAGACAGGACTAGTGAAGGAAATCAATGTCGCCGCCTTCAGCGGCGAGATTAACACCTCGCCAGCTCCGTCACCTGGTATGGGCTTAAAGGGGAAGCCCTACGCCGAAAAAACGGTATGGGGGTCCACCCCAAAGCACATATCAGACCCTTATCCGAGCACGCAGCATGGCAGGTCAGGAAAGGGGGTGGGGACAAGTCCCCCTCCTGAGCCATACCAGACCATGTGCCCTCAACATGGGGGGTGCCCTCAAAGCACCTTGTCCCCATGTTGATGAGGACAAGGACCTCTTCCTGACAATCCTGGCCGTTGGTTGTTGGGGTCTGTGGGTGGGGGGCTTATCGGAATCCGGCCTCCCACCCTATGTGAATGAGTATGGGGTACAATGTACAAGGTACAATGTACCTCTACCCATTCACCTGGTGAAAAAAATGTAAATAAAACACAACACAAGTTTATCAAATAATTTATTGCACAGCTCCAGGGGTCTGCTTCCGACTTCGGGGGTCTTGTCCCCCTCTTTGGTTCTTCTTGCTGGGCCTCCGCTTTCTTCTCCCAGCTCTTTTACTAGCGGTGGCCCAGTCTTCTGTCGCCGCCGCCGCCGTCTCTTCTCTTCTTCTCTTCTTCCTTGAGATGTTGACTCGACGCTCTCTCTGGCCACAATGACAGGGACGCGTTGTGCGGCGACTTATATAGGGACAATGGACGGGGTCACTGGGTGATGTCCCCGCCCCTTATGATGTCACAGTCAGTGATGCATTGTGTTGGCAGCATCATGCTGTGGAGATGTTTTTCAGCATTCGGGCCTGGGAAACTAGTCAGGGTTGAGGGAAAGATGGACAGTGATAAATACAGGGATATTCTTGAGAAAAAAACTGTACCACTTTGTGGGATTTGAGGCTAGGACGGAGGTTCACCTTCCAGCAAGACCCCAAATACACTGCTAAAGCAACACTTTGAGTGGTTTAAGGGGAAACATGTAAATGTGTTGGAATGGCCTAGTCAAAGCCCAGACTTCAATCCATAGAGCAGGGATATGCAATTAGCGGACCTCCAGCTGTTGCAGAACTACAATTCCCATGAGGCATTGCAAGACTCTTAGAGCCACAAGCATGACAGCCAGAGGCAGAGACATGATGGGACCTGTAGTTTACAAACAGTCCGCTAATTGCATATCCCTGCAATAGAGAATCTGTGGTCAGACTTAAAGATTGCTGTTCACAAGCGCAAACCATCCAACTTGAAGGTATTGAAGCAGTCTTACAAGGAAGAATGGGCAAAAATCCCAGTGGTAAGGTGTGACAAGCTCATAGAGACTTATCCAAAGTAACTTGGAGCTGTGATAGCCGCAAAAGGTGGCTCTACAAAGTTGTGGGCATGTTCTGTAAATTAAATGATGCAAATCCTCAAACAATCCATGTTAATTCCAGGTTGTGAGGCAACAAAACAAGAAAATGCAGTTGGGGGGGGGGGGGGGGGGGGTTGAATACTTTTGCAAGGCACTGTAAATGTCAATGCTGTATATTTGGTGCATGTTGTCTTTGAAATGATGGACTGTTCAGAGCAGCAGTGAGATGTGAACAGTGATTACTTCTAAAGAAGCTAGCATTGTGGATTATACCCTTTAAAATCCATAGCTTCAAGTACAGATCTCAAAATCTGACAACCATGAAACCTGAATGAGGTGTCCAAGCAGAAAGAGAGGTGGAAAAGGAACTGGTGCATGAAGATGGTGCTGCTATGAATGCATATATAGATATAGATATATACACACCTACACTCACATATTACACCATAAATGTATAAACATACAGGACCTCAATAATAAGTGTGTTTTTTCAGAACAGAGTTTTTAGTTTTGTTGGAGTTTGCCTTTTGTCTATAAATATCAAGGCATAAAACAATAAAAACATCACAGTCACTTTTATCAAGTGTAAATTTACTTTGTGAATGAACTAGTGAAAATACATTCACTAATATTGTAAATGAATGCTAATGGTAATAATAAAATACTGAAACATTTGCAAAACTAGTTATGGAAAATCAGCATGATCGAAATCCAATATTAAAGTGACATTAACCACTTAACCTCCGTTAGATTTACCCCCTTTCATGACCAGGCCATTAATGCGTTACGGCACTGCGTTATTTTAACTTACAATTGCGCAGTCGTGCAATGCTGTACCCATATAAAATGACCTTTTTTCCGTTACAAATAGGATGTTGTTTGGTGGTATTTGATCACCTGTGTTTTAAATTTTTTGTAATATAAACAAAACATGACCGTCAATTTTGAAAAAAATAATAATAATGTTTTTACTTTCTGCTATGAAACCTATCCAATAAAAAAGTTGAAAAAAATCGAATGCATAAGTATTATAAAAATAATTAAAACTAATTAATAATCCATTTAGGCCAATATGTATTTTGCTAAATATTTTTGAGTTTGAGAGTATATTGATTGGTTTGCGTAAAAGTTATAGAGTCTACAAGCTATGGGACATTTCTATTCATTTATTTTTTACTAGTAATGGCAGCAATCAGTGACTTATAGAGGGACTGCAATATTGCGGCAAACATTTGGACACTGACACTTTTGACACTTTTTGGGGACTAGTGACACTAATACAGTAATCAGTGCTAAAAAATATGCACTGTCACTGTACTAATGACACTGGCTGAAAAGAGGTTAACATCAGGGGAGATCAAAGGGTTAACTGTGTGCCTAGCCTGTATGCCTAGCCTACTGTGTGGGGGCTGCTTTTACTAGGGGAAGACATGAAACCTTGTCCTTGCTTTGCAGAGACACAGGATCTTGGTCTTGCCTCCCGTCAGAAAGGCAATCTGCCTTGTTCTTTCTGTCTGATTGATGATCGGCGAGTGGTAGTGGACATCGAGTTTGTGGTGCCCACTAATCAGATCCCGCTGTATATAATCACACCCAGAGCAAGATACCGGCAGCACGCATTCGTGCTTGCTGTCCGGAAGTGCAGGATCCGCTGCCGCTCTGTGGCAGTAAAACTGCTATAAGGAGGTCAGCAAGTAGTTAAAGGCTTTCCTTTTTTTCCCCTTAAATAATGAACATGTTATACTCACCTGCTCTGTGCAGTAGTTTTGCACAGAGCAGCCCAGAGTGCCCCCAGAGTAAGCAGCTTGCAATAGGGGCACCCAAGTAGGCTTGTTCCTGAACCGCAGATCTACATGTCCATTTACACACAGAGCCGCGGCTTGGTCCTCCCCCTTTCTCTCCTTATTGGCTCACTGGCTGTGATTGAAAGCCATTGGCTCCGGCTGCTTTCTCAACTGATGAGAAGGCCCTAGGCTCTCGTGCACATCACTGGATTGAAAGCAAGCTCAGGTGAGTATTAGGGGGGCTGGGGGCGCTGCTGCACAGAGAAGGTTTTTTACTTTCATGAAGGTAAAAAACCTTGAGCCTTTAGAACCACTTTACTGTGTATGTTACCCCAACATTTCATACTCCTGATACATAAGTATGTTACCATGTACTTGTAAAAATATGCTGCTCTCTTTGCATTGCTTCCTTTGTGTGAAATTCCTGGAGATCCTACCAGTCTCCCTGCTTTCCTCTTTCAAACTGACCACATTCATCCCAGTGAGCATCTCAGTTCGATGCTTCAGCTATCTAGGTGAGTATGTATGTTTGTTTTGGTTTTCCGCATTTCTCTTTTAAGAGGATCAGCTAAGGTCTGTCTGTATACTTAAAGTGGATGTAAACCCACTCTCATCCTTTCTAAACTACTGCAATATTGGTTATCTAGAAATATATACATGCCTCCTGCATGTTTACTTATCTGTCAAATGTCTCCCCACTGTCTGCTATGAGACCCCAAAAAATGCAGATTTTGTGGGTGGTTCTGTTTTCCAGGGCTCAGTGGGTGGAGTCGTGATGTCAGTAGACTCCCCGCCCACCTCTACACTCCCCTTTACATGCATTTTCTCCTGTGTATTTCTTACACTGAACTTCTGCCATGATCACTAACATCCAGTCAAAACCCAGAAACGACCCCATATGACTTCAGCATGCCAAATCATGCTGAGGTGTGAAACAGTCAATCGTTCCAGAGCTGCCGAAGAAAGGAGTGTGGTGGAAATTAAAAAATAATGCATGTCTTAGGCTAGTGCACGAGATATGTAAATCGCCTGTCAATCACAGCAAGGGGGAAGAATGGACAAATATTTCACAGTTTGTCCATTTTATTTCACTGAAAAAAGATATGAGGATTGCTCAGAGCTGGATTAACTCTTTGTGGCAAGACTGGGCTCAGCTGATCTGAAATCCCATACTCTAATCAGTTCCTCTATGATGTACAAAACCTGGTTGGCCCTGCCTGTTCCTGGGCCCCCCTTAGTGTGCTGACCATGGTAATAATGACTGCTGATCCATGATACCGTGGTCAGCTTACATGCCTCTGTCATTCTGCTGCTCTCCTCTTTCCCCCTACCTCCCTGCCTGTCAGCTCATGTCTGTGAGGCTGTGAGCGATCTCTTCCCCTTCCCTCCTGCTGCTATTAGGAGCTAGCAGTAAAGTCAAATAAAGATTACTGCCAGCCCCTCTGTTCTAAGCTACATTACCCTGTGTATATGTTTGCATAAAATTGCGCCTGTAAATAGTCATCTTTATTTGACTTTACAACCACTTTAAACTTTGACAATAAAACCTAGAAACTGGTTGCTTACTAAGCACAGCTGCACCAGATTCTGTGTGCACCAGTTTTAGTAAATCTCCCTCTAAGTTTCAGCTCAGTGCCACAAAAACATTCCCCATTTTAGAATTTTTAATATCTTGAATATACATCTTCAAACTGGTGCATACAGACTAATAACCAAATACAGTGCCTTGTGAAAGTATTCGGCCCCCTTGAACTTTTCAACCTTTTGCCACATTTCAGGCTTCAAACATAAAGATATAAAATTTTTATTTTTTGTGAAGAATCACCAACAAGTGGTACCTGGAGGAAACCCACGCAGGCACAGAGAGAACACACAAACTCCAGGCAGGCAGTGTCGTGGTTGGGATTCAAACCAAGAACCCTTTTTACTGCTACGCGAGAGTGTTAACCACTACACCACTGTGCCGCCCAAGTTTCTACCTGCGCATAATCTACCTGCACATAATCTACTACCTGTTGCCTATCATATCTCAGAGTGTATTTCCTAATGGTAACAACAGCAGAACAAGCATGTGCAATGTGTGCCAGCATAACCCATTGTATTCCCCCTTTGGGAGTTTGTGTGACAGGGTTACAAGAGAACAACTGGGAAACAAAAGAAGGCTGTTCATGGCAGGATTACCCGGTATTATGTAATGACAGTTACAGGTAAAAAAGAAAAATGACTTTAGCAATTGGGATTACATATACTTTAAAGCGGTTCTTCACCCTAAAGGGGAAGTTCCGCTAATCTGATCCCTTCCCCCCCTCCGGTGCCACAAGCAGCACCTTTCAGGGGGGAGGGGGGTGCAGTTACCTGGATAATCCAGGTATCTGCACCCACTTCCGGGCAGACCGCCGCAGACCCCCGCAGACACCCCCCCATTGTGTTCTGGGAAACACACAGTTCCCAGGACACATCGGGGACCAGAAGAGACGCGCAGCGCGACTCGCGCATGCACAGTAGGGAACCGGGCAGTGAAGCCGCGATGCTTCACTTCCCGATTCCCTGACAGAGGATGGCGGCGGGGGCAGCAGCGAGATGAGCGATCGCTCGTCATCTGCCGCCGACATCGCTGGACAAGTGTAAGTGCAGTGCAGGTAAGTATGATTTTATTAAAAGTCAGCAGCTGCAATATTAGTAGCTGCTGGCTTTTAATATTTTTTTTTTAGGTGCAGAACCACTTTAAGTGGTCTGAGGGTCTGGGGTTATAATTGACATCAATTTCTAGTTAAAGCCAAATACAATCCACTTTTTTGGAGAAATGTTAAAGGGAAGAGTGCCTGTGGCAAATATTTTGGCTTGCCGTTTTTATGGACAGCACAATCAGACTCATACTTCTAATTCCGCTATAATTAGAAGACAATGATTAAATCAATGCACACAACACTGATGAGGGTTATAAAGTCTTACATGCATGACTGTTGAAAGCTAACGGACACAAAAAAAAAAAAAATCACCTGTGAAAGTCCTTGTTTTTTTTAGCTAGAGATCATCTATTTAGGAAGGGATTATAATGTGTTTGTGATATATTTGAGGAGATGATGCATTTTTTAATTATGTTTTACTGACAAGGTCATTTTCAGTTAACTTTCAAAATGGCAGGTGAAAGTACTTATAAATATATACATGTACTACACTTTCTATACAAATGTGATGCTGTTCCATTGCACCTATTCGATTTTGGAAGGTGCCTGCGATAGCACATTAACAAAAACATGGTTGTGACCACTGGAGCTTATACATGTATCGAAATTTAAATTTCTTCCGGTTCCAGCTGAACTGGCTGAATCAATCCATGTGTACCCCTCTCTGTTCAAAAAAAGCATTGGACTGTTGAACAGTCCTGCTGAAAAACTAGTATTCGATCAGTGTATTCTGATGGGGGGAAGTCCCTGCTGTCAGAATACAATAGCGCAGTAGAGGAGTTCCCTGCATCCACATCCCTTGTGTGGATCTTTCACAATATAGCAGTTTATCATGCAAAACACAGATTAACCACTTTAAGAATAAATCAGAGCTTGCGTTTTAATATAATAATAATAATACATAGGCAAAAAGGACATTCCTGATGAAACCTAGACTACAGATGAGCAACTTTTGAATATGTGGGAAACCAATAGGCAATTATTAAAATAGTCCAATCCTGACCTTTAAAGTAGAACTATAGGTAAAACTTTTTTTTTCATTTCGATAGAGCAAGGGAGGGTTATAACTCCTGTAAGTTATTTTTTTTCCTGTACATTTTTTTTGTGTCCCATTTCAGAGATTTCCTTTCACTTCCTGTCTCACAGCCAAACAGGAAGTGAAAGGAAATCAGTGCAAATTAGGGGAATCCTTTGGGGACCCCTTAGGTCACCAGAACTAGTGTCCCCATTGGATGATTTCTCCTTTATTGCTTTTCTGGAGACATCCCAATGATATTGGTAAACAGGAGAAATAGAGAGGGTGAATGGGCAGGGGCACAGCCAGCAAAAAAAAACAAAAAAACTGACAAGTGTTCTAATCCCTCTCCACTCTATTTAAAAATATGCAAACAAGTTTTGCCTTTAATTATACTTTAATTCGCAGTGACTACCTGTAGCGTATGTCATCCAGCCCAAAGCCACACCACCAATCCCTGTCAAATACAGGGAAGCCGCAAAAAAAAAAAAAAAAAGTCACGTTTTCTTAAGTTAAATAAAGAATATTATTTATTAGCGTAACTTACCGACATGATACTTTCTGGGTTGAATAACTAAATTCACATGTTCCGTGTACACAGTATCCTACATAGTTTTCAGAACATGGCATGTAATTGCCTATGTAGTCATCTTCCCTCTGATCACTGGAATCTATAATAGGAAGCATAAGCACATTTGATTTTAATGACAAATTGGTATCACATTGATATGCTGTCACTTCCAGACCAGAGGCAAGAAAACATTACTGCACTGCTGGAGAGAATTGGATGTTTTATATGCAGCGCTGCTTGCAAGATGCAATTATTGTTTCCCAGTTGTTGTAATGTTTCCCATTGCACCATCAATGAGTTGATCAGGCATTCTGTAAATTAACAGTCTCTCTTCAGCATAGCAATCACTCCAAAAGAACAATCTTTCAGACTTTAGACTCTCACAAACAAGACAGTCTCTTACAATAAAAACCTCTTTCCAACAGGGCAGTCTTGCTATTGATAACGGCTCTAACAGGTAAGTCTCTCTGTTACATACAGCAGCAGTCCCTATCAGAACAGGAACTCTTCTTTTAGCACGGCAAGTTTACTCTAAGGGAAAATATTTTTTATAAGGAACTCTCTTCATTCCAAAGAGTCTGATATGTGAGTTTCTCTGAGTTATCAGCTCTGGGTGACTTACCCTTACTGAGGAAATTGAAATACTTTTACAGATTCTAAAACAAATATATTCATATGCAAGATAAGTCAATATGAATAAACCTAGTGTAAGTAGATTGTTAATTTGTCCCATTGGTAATATGCAGAATAGAAACTTAGAAAAAGAAATATGGCTTGAAAAAGTTTGGGGGAAGGTAGTAATCATAAATAAATATCTTGCACGAAATATTTGTTTGTGGGACAAAATGTGGCACAAAAATAGCATTTTGTCACGAAGGATGACATACAAACCTATGTGCTAACTGTGGACAAAAATAAATAGTTGGTACTAAATCTTGCACACATTTGTCACACATGTACAAACATAAATAGATGCACTATCCCTTTAGATCAAGTGAAATTTGACAAACTAAAAAAATTTAATAATAATCATACCATAATATAAAGCTCATATACATAAATAACAAACAATATGCAAAAACAGATAAGTGAAAGTCGCACTGTAAATAAAGCAATCCACTTTGTTGGAAGATCTTGTGACAATAGGAGAGTGCCCACACAGCAAACAAAAGTGTGCTCCAAAGTCGTCCCTAAGATCCTTACCAAATATACTGTATACGATCTCCAAATGAGATCAACTGCACCTAACTGACACACAGCTACAACACTTGAGTATCCTGATTAAACAGTGATCCTGAATTAAACTCACTGGACATTAAAGAAACAAAGGAATAGATCCCATAGCGTAGTGTTTGTTTTTGTTTTGTTTTTAAAGTTCAGTTCAGCATAAAAGGATGATAAACCAGCGCATGTACAAGAGAGCCGGCACAGCTGCAAGTCGCATCGGTGTGTGATGACATCACATACCAGGCCCTGCACATCGATGTGACTTGTGGCTGTGCTGGCTGTCTTGTGTATGCACTGGTCAATCATGTGTTTTTTTAAAATAATAAACTGAAACTTTTTTATTTAAAAATGCTGAGAGAGAGAGAGATATCATTTTGCCTCTGTACAAATCATTAGTAAGACCTCATCTGGAATATGCAGTTCAGTCTTGGGCACCTCTCAAAAAGGATATCGGGGGAACTGCAGAAAGAGCAGAGAAGGGCAACCAAACTGATGAGATGCATGGAAGAGCTCAGCTATGAGGAAAGATTAGAGGAACTGAATTTATTCTCTTATTCTTCTGTAGGCCGTTTAGCCGCATCAGGCACTTAGATGTTAATTTTATTCGCCAGGATAATAATTTATATTATTTGGTATAAATATATAATAATTTATTTATTAAATATAATAATAATTTATTTATTAAATATAATAATAATTTATTTATTAAATATAATAATAATTTATTCTGGCTATTGAAATGAACATTTAAGCGTTAGGCGTGCCTAGTAGACATGTGCAGAGTAAAATATTTCGTTTCGGAATTTCGTTTTCGTCTGAAAACTTAATTTATTTAGTTACTCCCGAAATTCGTTTTTATTTATTTCATTTTTCGTTCAAAAATTGCATTCGTCCGAAAATCCACATGAATCACGGTCGAATCTGTCTTTGAAGGCTTATGGTGTCTGTCGAATGTATAAAGAAGATTCGACGGAGCTAGTATATAGCATACTTTAGAACCCTATTAAAGTCTATGGGACTCCAACGTTCAAAATCTAAAGTGCTCATTTTAAAGGCTAATTTGCAAGTTACTGTCCTAAAAAGTGTTTGGGGACCTGGGTCCTGCCCCAGGGGACATGGATCAATGCAAAAAAAAGTTTTAAAAACGGCCGTTTTTTCGGGAGCAGTGATTTTAATAATGATTAAAGTGAAACAATAAAAGTGTAATATTCCTTTAAATTTCGTAGGGGGGGGGTTGTCTATAGTATGCCTGTGAAGGGGCGCATGTTTCCCGTGCTTAGAATTGTCCCTGCACAAAGTGTCATTTATGCAGGAAAAAAAGTCCTTTAAAATCACTCGCAGCTATTATGAATTGTCGGCTCCCGTAATACAGAGAACACTCATTGAAAGTCATTGATAAAAAAATAAATAAATAAATTAAAAAAAAAGCGTGGGGGTCCCCCAAATTCAATTACCAGGCCCTTCAGGTCTGGTATGGATATTAAGGGGAACCCTGCCTCAAATTTAAGAAAAAATTTGACGTGGGGTTCCCCCTAAATATCCATAACCAGACCCTTCAGGTCTGGTATGGATATTAAGGGGAACCCCGCGTCAAATTTAAAAAAAAATTGACGTGGGGTTCCCCCTAAAAATCCATACCAGACCCTTTATCCGAGCACGCAACCTGGCAGGCCGCAGGAAAAGAGGGGGGGACGAGAGAGCGCCCCCCCCTCCCTCCTGAACCGTACCAGGCCACATGCCCTCAACATTGGGAGGATGCTTTGGGGGTCTGTGACCCCTCAAAGCACCTTGTCCCCATGTTGATGAGGACAAGGGCCTCATCCCCACAACCCTGGCCGGTGGTTGTGGAGGTCTGCGGGCGGGGGGCTTATCAGAATCTGGAAGCCCCCTTTAATAAGGGGACCCCCAGATCCCGGCCCCCCCCCTGTTTGAAATGGTAAGGGGGTACAAAAGTACCCCTACCATTTCACAAAGAAAGTGTAAAAAATGTTTAAATAAAACAAACACACTTTTGAAAAATTCCTTTATTAAAAATAAAAAAAAGATTCCAGCGGCGGTAATCCACTCTTGCTATCCATCGACGGACGGTCATATCTCCAGCGATGTCTCATGTCATCCAGTGCAGCGCAGCATCCTTCTTCTGTCTCCGTGGAGGAGACACTACAGACATTCCGGCGGCTGACGTTTGTTATATACGGAGGGCGGGGCCACCCGTCACCTGACCCCGCCCCCCTCGGACGCAAGGGGAAACCCGGGGTTCCCCGTGACGTAGGGGTGACCCCGCCCCCCTCTGATGTAACGGAAACCTGCCTGTGTTACATCAGAGGGGTGCGGGTCACCCCTACGTCACAGGGAACCCCGGGTTTCCCCTTGCGTCAGAGGGGGGCGGGGTCAGGTGACGGGTGGCCCCGCCCTCCGTATATAACAAACGTCAGCCGCCGGAATGCCTGTAGTGTCTCCTCCACGGAGACAGAAGAAGGATGCTGCGCTGCGCTGGATGATATTAGACATCGCTGGAGAGATGACCGTCCGTCGATGGATAGCAAGAGTGGATTACCGCCGCTGGAATCTTTTTTTTATTTTTTTATTTTTAATAAAGGAATTTTTCAAAAGTGTGTTTGTTTTATTTAAACATTTTTTACACTTTCTTTGTGAAATGGTAGGGGTACTTTTGTACCCCCTTACCATTTCAAACAGGGGGGGGGCCGGGATCTGGGGGTCCCCTTATTAAAGGGGGCTTCCAGATTCTGATAAGCCCCCCGCCCGCAGACCTCCACAACCACCGGCCAGGGTTGTGGGGATGAGGCCCTTGTCCTCATCAACATGGGGACAAGGTGCTTTGAGGGGTCACAGACCCCCAAAGCATCCTCCCAATGTTGAGGGCATGTGGCCTGGTACGGTTCAGGAGGGAGGGGGGGCCGCTCTCTCGTCCCCCCCTCTTTTCCTGCGGCCTGCCAGGTTGCGTGCTCGGATAAAGGGTCTGGTATGGATTTTTAGGGGGAACCCCACGTCAATTTTTTTTTGAATTTGACGCGGGGTTCCCCTTAATATCCATACCAGACCTGAAGGGTCTGGTTATGGATATTTAGGGGGAACCCCACGTCAAATTTTTTCTTAAATTTGAGGCAGGGTTCCCCTTAATATCCATACCAGACCTGAAGGGCCTGGTAATTGAATTTGGGGGACCCCCACGCTTTTTTTTTTTTATTTATTTATTTTTTTTTTTATCAATGACTTTCAATGAGTGTTCTCTGTATTACGGAGCCGACAATTCATTATAGCTGCGAGTGATTTTAAAGGACTTTTTTTCCTGCATAAATGACACTTTGTGCAGGGACAATTCTAAGCACGGGAAACATGCGCCCCTTCACAGGCATACTATAGACAACCCCCCCCCTACGAAATTTAAAGGAATATTACACTTTTATTGTTTCACTTTAATCATTATTAAAATCACTGCTCCCGAAAAAACGGCCGTTTTTAAAACTTTTTTTTGCATTGATACATGTCCCCTGGGGCAGGACCCGGGTCCCCAAACACTTTTTAGGACAGTATCTTGCAGAATCTTTTCTCTCTGTCAAATCTTTTTTCTCTGTCGAATATTTTCTCTATATAATCTTGGACTAATAGAGGTAAGGTTAGGCACATTCGAACACAGGTTCTATAGACACAGATTGTTGTCAGAGTCATGTCGAATCTCCTATTCTATATCGAACTGTTGTAACAATGAAAACGAAAATAAAGCATTTATTTATGTCGGATCTTTCGTTTTTCGGATTTTGTGCTTTCGTTATCGTTTGTCAAAACGAAAACGAAAATAGCTGAAATTCGGACGAAAATGCATTCGGACGAAAACGAATGCACATGTCTAGTGCCTAGTGCGTTGGCGTGTCTAAACTTGTCTAAACACCTCTAAATGCCTATGTGTGCATGGACACATAGGCTAACATGGGTCATTTAGAGGCAGCAAAGAAGAAAAAAAAACAGCAGGAAAAATGTCCAGTGTGCATGAGGCCTACGTATGGGTGTAACATATTGCCAAAGGTGAACTTATCTTTTAAAATCAACATTCATATTAAAATAATATAGAAATACAGAGTAAACTGATTTCATGGATAACCCCAAAGAGAAAAGAGGGTATATATAGATAACATTACTTGGTATCCCTATACTCTTCACTTGTGAGTCAAGGATGCCATGTTTATCTGTTTATCCCCTCTTTCCTCTTTTGTGTTATCTATTGATACAGAAAGCATATACTAAAAGCCACAGCTAGATGAATCAACATATCAATTGGGAAAATTAGCACATACCTTTCACCTCCGGGCGGTACTGTAAACCATCATCTTTCTTTCCAGCTGGGATTGTGTCATCAGTTGCTGAACAAAGAAAAGAAGTGTAAGTGCCAGTCATACCATGAAAACCTCTTTGTGATCTATCAAATTAGAATGTTAAATTGTCTGGAAACTTTATATAAGCAGATGTAGTAAAAAAGCTCAATGACACTGCATGCACATTCTGAATACTATAATTTGAAATTTGTTTGAAAATTGCTACTTTCCTCTTCAGCAGCTGAAATTACACGTGTTCTGTCTCTGGGGGAATGAGAGGAATGACATTTTGCAAAAAATTATTTAATTTCTTATGTGTATTTTAATGTTAAGGATAAACATAAGCATCTAACTGAGCTTGGATCTAATGTGAACACACGACTGGTGTTCTGTTAGCATGAAAATCTCAAAATAAAAAGCATGGACTTGTATTACTTTTTTAATCAATCATTCACTAATAAAAAAAAAAAAGGGGAGAATACATTCTCAATCTGATCAGTTTGTCAGGCAGTAATATGTCCTATCAAATCAGATTGTGTCCTGAACAGATCACAACTGCAAAAAAATAAAAGGGTCTAATTTCTAAAATTTGTCATGAATGGGACCCATCAAGTGTCACTCTTTGTTAAGCACAATCTATTCAGTGGGCTTGGTTTTATAAAGGTAAATCACACTGATGAAAAGCCATTTCCTGGGGTAACAAACTGCAACATATACATTGAACATGTGTGCACATTTTACCAGATTTTCTTAAAATTTTCAGGGTGATTCCTGCTTTTTTGCATCCTCTCTAATTATGTCCAGTGTATTGCAAAGAAAATTAAATTTCCATTGGAATGGAGTCCTGTTTTAAATATTTAAAGAGATTGCTAATATTGGCTTGCATTGCCCCGTGCAAAGCACAGTAAATGCATTTTTTTCCTAGAAAAAGTGATACTTTTTTAGATTTAATATGCCTTTCTCTGTGTTTCCTTTTTAAAGAAAGACATATGTTTTATAATTTATGTTTTACTGACTGGAATGATACCAGCTGATTGGAGAGAGGCAAATGTAGTATTTAAAAAGGGCCCAAAATCCATCCCTGGGAATTACAGACCAGTTAGCCTAACATCAATAGTATGCAAGCTCTTGGAGGGGATAAGGGACTAAGATTTTAGAAATGAAAACGGTATCATTAGCAGTCATCAGCATGGATTCATGAAGAATCGCTCTTGCCAAGCCAATTAACCTTCTATGAGGAGGTGAGTTGCCATCTAGATAAAGGAAGGCCCGCAGACGTGGTGTATCTGGATTTTGTAAAAGCATTTGACACAGTTCCTCATAAATGTTTACTGTACAAAATAAGGTCCGTTGGCATGGTCCATAAGGTAACTACACGGATTGAAAACTGGCTACAAGGGCAAGTTCAGAGGGTGGTGATAAATGGGAAGTACTCAGAATGGTCAGGGGTGGGTAGTGGGGTCCCCCAGGGTTCTGTGCTGGGACCAATTCTATTTAATTTGTTCATAAACGACCTGGAGGATAGGGTAAGGATAGGGTAAACAGTTCAATCTCTGTATTTGTGGACAATACTTAGCTAAGCAGGGCAATAACTTCTCCGCAGGATGTGAAACCTTGCAAAAAGATCTGAAAAAAAATAATGGGGTGGGCGACTACATGGCAAATGAGGTTTAACTGCTTGTAAAAGTATATATAACTTTCACATTAGTCCCTGACCTCAAGGAGCTTACAAACAAAGGTCACATTCATACATACACATGGGTCAGTTTAGACAGGTGTCAATTAAGCTACCACCATGTCTTTGGAGTGTGGATGGGAGTGTGTGATTCAAATCGATTACCCTAGTGCTGCCAGATAGAAGTGCTAAACACTTAGCCACCGTGCTGCCTGTATCACAGAACATGTAAACATGTCTTTTTAATTTCTATCTAAGCCGTGTACGACTATTATTACTATTATACGACTAAGCTGTTCTCTTACAGTTTACATGCAAGCATTTACAAAATGTTGTCAAGAATTTTACATTATGCTTAAACACAAAAAGATTTTTTTTAAAAAGCTCTTGATCTGCTAACATTCTATTGTTCTGTTACATGATTTTTTAATCTCTATGAAACCTAATCTGTGCATACAGGACTCAATCTGTAAAAAACATAATACTTAGGCTACTGGACACTAGTCAATACATCTGGAAAACTTCAAACTGAGCTTATCATACTAAAGGCAAGTCTACCTGTACAGCTTCCAAGGTGTTTGACGTCGATCTGTTCTTGTTTCAGGCAGGATGCCTCTCGAACCATACATGGGTTGGAGTAAGAATTTCCATCAGAGGCACAGACCGGGTTAAAATTATGTCCACTGCAATCTATATTACACACACACCTATTGGAGATATAAAAAAGGCAGACAATTCTATAATGCTGGAGAAATAAAGAGTGCAAAGCAAAGGAGAAACTAGGATCCTTTAGTACTGGATAAACATTTTATTTTATTTCCAAGCCTGTAAATTATTTGTGATTTTCAAATGTTTTCTTGCTTGATTAACCCAATTTTATGATTATGCCATATGCAGATGTATTGGTCCTCCCTCCAGTGGCTTAGTGGACTTACTAAGTGCAGTTTGTGCTCATTTTCCCCAGAGCGGTAAAGCTTTATTTTGTAAAGAATACCCAATTTGGTGTAAATAAAATAAAAATTAAAAAATAAAAAATAAAAGCATTTTTGCTTGCACATGACTGGATGATAGAGAGAGGCACAACTTTACCACATTTAAGGTTCCATCCACACTAGCTTAAAAAAAAGCTCCTAGCAGCTTCTAGAAGTAAATATTGTTATCCTATGTGTCCATGCACACTATTTTAGTCTAGAGGTGTTAGTTAACCACTTATGGACCACCAGCCATCATTAAACAGTGGCTCTTTGAAGTGGAATATCGTTATGGCAGCAGCTAGCTGCCATAACTCCGGTATCCACTTCTTCAGCGGGTAGTCTGCTTTCAGATAAAAGTGGTCTCAGCAGCAGATTCGTCACAAGATCACTATCGGTGGTGGGGGAGGCTCCCACCGTGCTCCAGTGCCCTCCGCTGCTTACCAGAGCTGCCGGCATCAGCAGAGGAGATCGGATCCTGTCCCCTGTTTGGCTGGCTGCCGAGTGAGGGGAAGATGGCCCCCACCTGGCTCCATATCATTGCGGGGGGAAGCAACCTTTAAAAAGTATCGCTCTTAAAGGGACTTTTTTTTTCAAACAACATTTTTTATGGTCTTTTTGACCCCAAATCTCATATTTAGGAAGTCTAATCATGCTTTTTTTTCTATTACAAGGGATGTTTACAAATTTCACATCATCTTTCACAATATAAAAAAAATTGGGCTAACTTTACTGTTGTCTTATTTTTTAATTCAAAAAAGTGTATTTTTTCCAAAAAAAGTGCACTTGTAAGACTGCTGTGCAAATACGATTTGACAGAAAGTGTGTTAGAAAAAAATATATATAATATCTGGGGGTTATTTTAACTTGTAAACAACAAGTTTGAAAAATAGGCCCAGTCCTTAAGTCGTTAAGCATCGGCATTTAGGAGCAAAAGAAAAAACGATTTTTTTGTTTTGTTTTTGGGAGCCAACATAAAAAAAATGCTCTTAAACAGCTGTTGCCCGCTTTTTTATTTTTTTTGTGGTTGCTTGTCGGTGTCCTTAACAACCAGTGAAAAGCTGTTTTTTAAGAAGCAGGCCAACAAACAACCTGCCGTGTGCTTAACAATGGATTGAATCATAAGCTGTCAGCAGGCCCCCGCAACCCTAGCCAGGGTGGGGGAAAGGGCCCTTGTTCCACCCTGCCCCAAAGCACACCCCTCCATGTTGAGGGCATGTGACCTGGTATGGTTTGGGGGGGTTGCATGAAAAAAAAAAGTGCTGATTCTCCCATCCACACATGCGAGTAGGATAACTTGTGTGCTATTGGTGCTATTGGGTTTTCTAGGCGGAGCCTTCCTCTGTCAGAAAAAAATAATCTGTATTGCTATAGCCAGTGACACTGATTGTTCAGGAAAAAAACGACAGGGTGGTTGCACTAAAGTTCATCGATAAACTGACTTCTGTACAACCAGGGTGCCCATACATGGACTGAAATTTAGCCAGCCCCTGCTGAAGCAGCTCAATCTTGTTCCATGTAAGGCCAGCTTTAGGCTTAGTTTGCATGGGGCGTACTACACCTGTGCAAGGGCCATGTTTACCCATACAGGGATCCACAGGTGTTCCGTGCATCCTCATGCAGGTCAATGGTGACATAACTTTTCCTTAACCTACCTTAGTATGCCCCATGAGAAGAAGACCTAATAGTAGCAAGACTATATTTAGATTAATAGGAGTAGGCTAGAAATAACTGAAATGCAATGTGTAAATATATATATATATATATATATATATATATATATATATATATATATATATATATATATATACCTAAATCCATGAGTATAATAAATAAATACAATGTTTAAAAGGAGGATTGTGTGTGAAGTGTAGTATTGGTGTATGAGCAGAGTTTAGTTTTCTGGAGCCTTCATGCTATCCCAGGGAGGGGAACAAAAAGAGGCTTAACAGAATTATATGGAGACAGTAGTTATAATAAATTATGTTTAGATACTGGATGCAATTTTGTGTTTCAAGAAATAACCGCCATACATGCTCTGTTATGGAATACAGCGAGTACATTTTTCTATCCAATCTACCTTGTATAACCCTCATTTTTCAACTTAAGTAGAACACAAGCAAAATAATCACAGCCATATATTTATACCTTATGGAATATATGGTCTGGTGCTTCAGCGTTCGGCTTAATAAGTTGTTTGCTGATAGTAATTTCTCTTAGCTCAGTGAGGATATTTCAGACCTTCTTTTCAGTGCATTGATGTCAGAATGAGCTACTTCAAGGTCCTAACCCTCTGAACAAACACAACACTGCAAAACCATTACTGCAGAGGAAACATCAAGCTAACATGGAATGCCATTAGATGAGTATTCAGAATTTACAGACTCTCTTGAAAAATGTGTGATGAACCAGTGGAGGCTTGGGGCTACCTAACTTCGCTTCTTACTACTTTGCAGATCAACTATCGATACTCCCTAAATATCATTCAACAGAAGGCATACCTTCTCTATTGATTGTGACCCCATATCAGTGGCCAATCTACTATGGATTCAGCCAAAGGACAGATCGCATCTGACTAATCCTATCACAAAACATTCATTGGTTATCTGGGATAGATTTGGTAGTTCATGTAAATTACAATCAGTACATAATCCACTTCTTTCCTTTCTAGGGAATCCAGCTTTTTATCCTGCATGGACATTTCCAAAATCTTTTTCAGCATGGTCTTCTACTAATCTGACTAGATTCTTCAAGCTATTATCCTCAAATACCTTTCAAACATTCCCTATGCTATGTACGAACTACGGGCTCTCAAACAATGAGATATTTCGATATCTACAAATTAAAAATTTCTATATGCCTCTTATTGGGTCAGGTTTAGCACTTAGTCAGATGTCTAAATTTGAACATATTTGTATAAGTGACCCACATGTTAAAGGTTTAATTTCATATGTGTACCAAACCCTTATTACTACCCCTAATGAGGTACTTCCATCATATTCTGTTAAATGGGCACAGGATTTGGGTTGAATATTTAACAACAATGACTGGTCCAACATTTGGTTAGCTACTAAATCATCATCTCCCAACTGTTATGCTTTGGAAACTAACTTTAAAGTTCTGGCACGATGGTACCTAGTACCAGCAAGGATTGCAAAATTTTCTCCATCTTACCCTAATCATTGTTTTAGAGGTTGCTCCTCTCCTGGTACTTATTTTCATATATGGTGGGATTGTCCGGTGGCGCAAGAATTTTGGAATAACATATTTGCAATGGCCTCTAAAGCTTTAGATATCTATATTGCTCCAGACCCAGCTATTGCCCTTTTAAATCTCAAATCAGACTCACTCACACGGACACAATTCAAACTACTTGTTTATATTAATACGGCAGCTAAACAAACCATAGCTAAGGCATGGAAAACCAAAAATGTAATTGTGGCGGAAGCCAAACACAGACTGAACAAAGCTCTCATTTTCGATAAAATGACAGCTATTGAAAACAATAATATTAGTAAATTTCACATGATTTG
This sequence comes from Lithobates pipiens, assembly GCF_037356315.1. Classification (NCBI taxonomy): domain Eukaryota; kingdom Metazoa; phylum Chordata; class Amphibia; order Anura; family Ranidae; genus Lithobates; species Lithobates pipiens. The sequence continues at coordinate 286,594,678 of NW_027507764.1, forward strand.
GCAACCATGGGTTAAACATTTCTTTCCTTCTGATTTTGACCAGTCATTGCTGTTCCCACAATAAAATCCTTGTGTATTGCTGTTGTGCTATTGATTTATGTCATGTACCAGGTCCCTTACCTCAAGAGTTTTCATCTCATCCCTTTTCTTCTCTCTTTTCCTCCTATTCTTCTTTTGTTCTTTTATTTATGTTTTATATTTCAAAAGTTGGTTTATTTCTCATCAACATAGAGAATCAATCTCTCTTTTAGAGGGTCTATTCTTCAAAACTTTCTTTAAATACTGTTTGTGCTGAGCTAAAGTTAACCAGGAAAAGAGTTTTACTTTTTAATTATATCTGCCCCCACCTGTTCACAGCTTGAACCCATTTGGGGTGGACAGGTGGTGTGGAGGCATATTTCATTAATTCTCTCATATAGTTCGTTCCTAATTTAGTTCAGTACTTATAATATTATAGTATACAATCTCTATGTTACTTATACTTTCACTTATAACATACCTAATCTATGTGATCAATACCGGATTATAACTATATTGTTAATTTATGATACTCATGATATGATGATCTTTATGATCTGTAAACTTCCCTTTTTTTTTTTCTCTTGAAATGCAATAAAAAGATTTAACAAGGAAAAATGTGTGATGAAAATAAATTGCATAGGGCTATTGATAAATAAAATTAGCAAATGAGCAAGTTTAAGTGAGGGGTAAGTGTCATTATCAACAGAATAACCCCATCCCAATTAGGGTCAATTGCCTAATGACAAGCAAGGATGGGATGAGCCTCCTCAATCAATCATACCACAAGCTTGTGAGATAACTTTTGCTTATATTGAGGTACTTTGATGGGTTTGTAATGAACAATGTTGTGCTGGCACTAGGGAAAAGAAGGCAGACAACTGAATAGCTAACTAACTGCATAGGAATGTCAGGCTCCAGGTCTGAACCTGGAACTTTTACAGTATCTGGTGATGTCTCTTCTTGCTGAGCCCCCTGAGTGAGATGCTAGACAGAATACTGTCTGATTCATTGGACAATCCTGCCTGGTGCCCCTTTTCTGCTGAAATTTTAACTTTGCTACCCCTATGAACTTCCTATCTAAGCCATGCCTTTGCACTTCCTTTTTGACAGATTGTTGTGCTCTTTCCAGCCAATATCTTGCTTTTGACCCTCATGCTGCTGTTCGGATCTCCGCTACCACTCGTTACCAACTGTTGGCTTGTTCCTCCACTATGCTTCTGCTTAATCCCAGACTGCAACCACTTGTTACAGATCTTTGGCTTGTTTACTGACTACACTTCTGCTTGATTCCTACCTGCTTTATCTGCTACTGGACCCCAGCTTGCTCACCTCCTATTGAGCAGTGTTAATTTTGGCAGCGAATTTCAATTTAGTCTTCGTCTTTTGACTAAAATGGCATTTTCATTTTAGTCCCATATTAGTCTTCTGTAATTGTTTTAGTTTTAGTCATATTTATGACTAAATCTCCAGTACATTTTAGTCGACTAAAATCTCCAGCACATTTTAGTCAACTAAAATCATTTTATAAAAAATAAAAATAAACTGCGCTCAGGAAAAAATGAAGCTATTAAAAAGGAATATAAAGAATATTAAAACATAAGAAAAATAAAGGCTGCAGCTCTAAGTGGGATACACACACTAGAATAAATATAAGAAAATTAGAAAAGCTGCGCCAATATTGCGCTATTCGATATTACAAAACCACACAGAGAAATATAAATAGGGAATTGATAGCCCACACAGAAGATGAATATATATTACCTAACAAATATACTGTATGTTACCTAAAAAATATTTTACATTAAAATTACACAAATACAGCTGCATGAAATTGTGAAAGAAGTAAAAATAACATATAGCAGCTTGCAAAGAGCCGGGACAGGAAAATAAAGTCCAGGTTGTCCGTGCTTATCAAGTCACCGCGGTGGATCCAAACACAACTGTAAACGAGTGCCCGTCACCAGAATATTGATGCGCTTACCAGATGTAGGTTAAATAATAGCCTCAGTATAATTTAGCCAAGATAGATTATGATCTCATCACGATTCCACTATTGCCGGTGAATGGCAGCATCACAGCACTAAAAAACTCTGACAGTCAGCAATCAGGTGTATCTCCAGCGTCAACCCCAGAAAGAAAAAAATGCCTCCATAGCGTAAAACCATTCACATAGTTTATTAAAGATTAAAATAACGCACTTACATACGAACTTCTTAAAACAGCATCAAATCGTAACAGCCGGCCGGCATTCAAAAAAGCGTCCCGTCCTCCCCTCGTAGAGCGTGGTGGCGTCACTGCGTACCTTCCCAGACGCGTTTCGTCATAGGTGATGTTATCAATTGATACCAAGACGTCACGCAGGGAAATGAATCAGAGCAGAGCAGAGCAGAGCAGAGCGAGAGAGCTTTGTTGCCTTAGTAATGGCAATCGAGATCGAGGCTTGGTTATGATGCTACGGCGCATGCGCGAGATTTATTGAGGGAGTCTAACTAAGGGCGGAAATGACGTCCACAAAGGAGAGGAAAATCAGAGTAGCAATGGCGCGGGCAATACCCGGAAGACACCGCTTTTTCAAACTAAAAAAAAGGTATTTATAACGCTCGTTTTGGGACAAAAGATAGATGTTATGAATGCTAATGTTCATTCTAATACAAATAGTTGAAAATAACGATTTGTTTGGTATGGTTTACTTCCTCTTTAATTCATTTAAGTACTTAATTTCATGCTTGCAGACATTTCAAATCAACCAGCTCACAAAGTGGGGTCAGTGATTATAAGAATCATATAAAACCAATTTTACACTTGGATTGGATGCATACTCCCGGACACTAATAAACCCAGATGCTTAATTCATTGTTAACTTAATTCAGTCAACACTAAACAATAAGCGAACAAACACATTCAAAGAAAAGGGCGTATCATATTTGTGATTCAATAACGGGTTCTACTGCTTGTATTTAAACATACAAAATATGCATACCATGCATGACTGATAAGATTACCTTTCACCTTATTGTTTCCTATATAGTTAGGCCTCATGCACACTGGACATTTTTGGATGTCTTTACAGCTGCTGTTTTTGGCTTCAGACATTTTTTTCTACATTCAATAAACGTGTCAACATGTTATCCTATGTGTCCATGCACACATAGGCTGTTATCAACTGTTTTTGGCTGGGGCGTTTTTTGGCTGTAAAAAAACTCCAAAACTATTGGTTCTGAGAGAAGTTTTTCAGGTGTAACGTCGAAAAACGCAGATATATACGTGGCTCATCAGCATTTTTTAACATTTTTGACCCCATTGAACAAAAATAATTAAAAACGCTAATGCCACATACACACGGTCGGATTTTCCGTCAGAAAATGTTCGATGGGAGCTTTTTGTCAGAAATTCCGACTGTGTGTAGGCTCCATCGGACATTTTCCATCGGAATTTCCAACACAAAATTTGAGATCTGGAGCTCAAATTTTCCAACAACAAAATCCGTTGTCGGAATTTCCGATCGTGTGCACACAGTTCTGATCCACAAAGTTCCATGCATGCTCGGAATCAAGCAGAAGAGCCGCACTGGCTATCGAACTTTAATTTTCTCCGCTCTTTGTACGTCACCACGTTCTTGATGTTTGGAATTGTGTGACCATGCGTATGCAAGAGAAGTTGAGCCAACATCCATCAGAAAAAAATCCCACTGATTCTGTTGTCGGAATGTGTCCTGTGTACGCGGCATTACACTAAAAACACTGAAAACCGCTAAAAAACTTTATTGCTAAAACCTTGAAAAGCATTGAAAACTCACTGCAAAGCTATTGGCATTTTTATAACGTTATTAAAATGTCCAGTGTGCATGAGACCCTAATATTATTACTGCACATTTAAGTTTATTACTGTGCCTAAAAATGGCGCTGGGGAAAATTTGCTGGCTTTTCCTGTTTGCTTTTAGTTTTTCTTTAGCGAAAACAAATCTCTGTTTAATTTGCTTGATAAAAACACAGGGATGTATTTGGTTATTTATAAAAGAAATTCAGCAAAGCTGCATTGGCTTTGGTATGGCTGGTTTCAATAGCAATGCTGTTTACATAGTGTGCAGACTCCTACAACCTGCTAGGCTCAACAATGAATATTAATAGGACTGGCAGATATGAACAAAGCTGAAGGTTGAGTATCTGGTCATACAGCAGTTTTAATAATGAAAGGCCAACAGGATCAATTAGGAAAAGGCATTAAAAACTAAATTGTGAAGCCAATGGTGTGCATTTACTTTTGATTTTACTTGAGAGTTTTTTCATTTGGCAGATAAAATAATGTAAATGTCATGGTTGTGACACTGTGTACAGAAATATCAACCGTTTATTAGGGCAATGTGAAGACTGTGTACAAAGATGTGCCCCGAGGACTGTGGATTGCAAACATCTTCAAAATCAGGCTACAAGTAGAACTTAAAAAGCAGGTCTTGGATGTGGATTTGGGTGTAGCTTTACAGGAACAGAGCCATTCAAGATGTCTTCTGTGTACAGCAGACACAACCAGGTCAATATGGGAGAAAGAGTGGCTCATTATATGTTACTCTAAATCCTGCCAAAAATTATACCCTTCTCTGTCAGCTTACACATTTTGAATCAGATATACTGTATTTCTATGTAAAGCAGTAGATCGCCAACATTTTTGTTACTACTACTACTACTACTACAGAGGGATTTGCACCTTTTGCTGGGCTTTTAAAAAAGTCTTTTTTTTTTAGCTTTTAAATTCTATTGTCTTAATATAATTAGTGACTGGTCCTTGAAATTTGGCCAGTTCAGCAGGGGCCAGCCAAATGTCAATCCATATATGCGTAGGGTGGCTTTACAGGTGTCAATCTACCGACTGACTTCTATACAACCAGCCTGTCAGATTTTGTCCACTCGATCAGCGCCATGGTCTATAGTTGGCAGTGCTCACCAGTGTATTTTAATGGTGGGAAAGCCTCGTCGTGGTGGGAGGATTCCCCATCCTCTTCAAATGTGTGGATGGGGGATTCATTTCTTTTTTGCTCAGATCTAGGTTTTTTTTTTTTTTTTTTATTCTTTATTTATGGATTGCAGGCAATACAGAAACATACTGATCAAAACATGTTACTCCTCTTTCCTTGGTACCAATTAATACACATATTACAGTAAACAGATCAATTGGTAAAATAGTATGTGATAGCATTATCACTGTGAGTAACCTACAGCTACGACACCGGCTCTCCCAACCAGCTGGCTGCCCAGCGGTATATTGACGTCTGAGTCCCTCTCCGAGACAGGGCCCCGTCCGGCTGTCCCGGAGAGGTCCCTTGCGGCGCTGCACCTTGTCACCAATGGGGAGAACCCTGGGCCGTATCATCTTAAGAGTTGCCATTCCTCGATAGGGAAGATGAGGAAATATTGTGGCCAAACCTTGACAATCACTAGTTTTTTACTAAGTTGAGGGGAAGGGGAAGATCGGGGGGAGGGGAAGGGGAAAAACGGGGAGGGGAGGGGAATGAGTGGGGAAGAGCAGAGCAAGAGGAGAAAAACAGTGGGGAAGGGGTGGGGGGGTAAGGTGGACCAGAGCGGTCTATGTAAGGCGGGATGGAGGGGAGACTCCGGTGGTTCCCGCTAGCCGGGTCTTCCCTTCACTTCCCACCATGGGACTCACCGATAAGTCTTATATTCAGCAGAAAACCTGAAAAGATTCCAGGGCAACCAGCGGGCGTCGTGATCCTCCTCCCTGTCCCCTATGGCCGCCGTCAGCTGCTCCATACGATAGATGTCACTAATCCTCGCGAACCAATGTGTTACTGCCGGTGAGGACTGTTGCTTCCACATGCTAGGTATGCATGCCCTGGCCGCACTCAGAAGGTGTTTCAATAGGGATTTACGGTATCGTTTCCCAGACATAGGAGTCAGGTTAAGGAAAATTGCAGCTGGGTTATCCCGAAGGTCAACCGAGGTGAGGTCATAAGTGATCCTTAGGACTTGTCTCCAAAACTGAGTTAACTGCGGGCATTCCCAAAAGATATGAATCAACGTACCCGCTTGCGTACCACATCGCCAGTACATGGGGCTGTGTCCCGGGAACATGGCAGCTAGGACCGTGGGGGTCCTGTACCAGCGAGTCAAAATTTTGTAAGTGATTTCTTGATACTTGCTGCACAAGGAAGACTTGTGAGCAAAAAGGAGTGCACGGTTCTTTTGGTCCGTCGAAAATTTAACACAGAGGTCTCTCTCCCACTTTCTAATGAATGACGGGTCCCCCTGTTAGGAATGCTCCAAGAGGATGCCATACAATTGTGATAGAGAACCGCATATCGGACCCTCTCCCACGCACATTTCCTCAAACTGGGTTAAGGCTCTACGGAAGCGGCCACTGTGTGGCAATGATTTGAGGAAGTGGGAAAGTTGGGCCAATTTCCACCTGCCTAACACAGTGTTACCTAGCGTCCCATATAAGACCGAGGGGTCCCTCCAGTCCCCTGATCCCAAAAAGTGGGAGGCCCGAGCTAGGTCCTTGTCTTGATGGATTCGGAAGGATTTGTCGAATGTGCCTGGCACAAAGTGAGGATGTCCCACTATGGGGGTCAAGGGCGAGGGAAAACCAGGCACTCCCGCCAGTTTGAAATATCTATCTAGTTCCCGTAGCGTGGGCTCAATAAGGGGATGGACACGAGTCCTCTCGGGCAGGCTAGTCCCACTCCAAGGCAAACCCTCAATGGGGCACGAGACCGATTCCCGCTCAAGTCGGACCCAAAGCTTACCCGCCCCGTGTCTGCACCAATCTACCGTCCTACTCATGTGACCCGCCATATAGTATAATGGGGGGTCCGGAAGCCCCACCCCCCCGTGCTTCGAACGTTGGAGCAACGTCCGGCTTAGTCTCGATGGTCTATTTCGTCACACGTATTTAGTAAACATGGATCGCAGCACTCTAAAAAAAGATTGGGGGATCTTTACAGGTAGGGCTTGCAAAAGGTATAATAACCTTGGCATTACGTTCATCTTGAGTACATTACACCTACCAAACCAGGAGGTTGCCAAATTTGACCACCTTTCCAGGTCCATGGTGAACATCTGTAAAAGGGGTTGAAAGTTCAGCCGAAATATAATGTTTGGATCCGGGGGGATCTTGGAGCCTAAGTACTGGATAGCTTGGGTCGCCCAGCGGAAGGGGAAATTTTTGCTCGTGTGGGCCTGGGTGGTGGAGGATAATGAGACGTTAAGAGCCTCCAATTTTTGTAGATTAATCTTGAAATTTGAAAGCTTTCCGTAACGTCTTATTTCCGATAAGAGTACCGGTAGCGAAGTGTGAGGGTCGGAAATGTAAAACAATAGGTCGTCTGCAAAGGCAGCAACCTTGTGGTGGTATGATAGCGTTTCTAACCCCTTGATGTCGGCGTTAAGTCTAATGTGTTGAAGGAGAGGTTCCAGGGAAAGAACGAATAGAAGGGGGGACAGCGGACACCCCTGCCTTGTACCATTACTAATTGTAAAGCGAGCTGAGGAGGCTCCGTTAACTCCAACCACCGCTGAGGGGGACGAGTAAAGGGCCGCTATCCAGGAAATCATAGGAGGCGGCACACCTAGGTGTCTCAGGGTGGCCAGGAGAAAAGGCCAGCTCACCCTGTCAAACGCCTTTTCGGCATCCACTGATAAACACATAAGCGGTACTTTAAGGCGCTTGGCGCTGGCTATTACGTCAATAGTTCTCGTTGTGCTGTCCCTGGCCTCTCTACCGTGGATGAAACCCACTTGATCTAGGGGTACCAGTCGCTGAAGGACAGGTGCAAGCCTCTCTGCTAGTATTTTTGTAAACAACTTGAGGTCACAATTCAGTAGTGAGATGGGCCTGTAACTCGAGCAGAGCAGCGGGTCCTTCTCCGGTTTAGGTATGACCGAAATACTGGCCTGCAGGAGGTCCGGCGGGACATTCTGGCCTTCCAGTATGGCATTGAAAGCAGCGATAAACGGTGTGGCTAGCAGGCATTGGAATGTTTTATAATAAGGGACGGTAAACCCATCCGGGCCAGGCGCCTTGCCCTTGGGTGAGCCTGCCAAGGCAGCTGAGAATTCCTCAGGGGAGATCGGTTGTGATAGTGTCTCCACTTCGTCCTCTGTCAGGGAGGGTAGGCTCGCTGACGCAAAGTAAGATTCAATGGCTGCATAGTGGTTTTGGGGGTGGTCTCCCGACGGTTGGGGGTGCAAATTGTACAGTTCCTCATAGAAGGAACGGAAATGTTCTGCGATTCCCTTTGAGTCATGGATTTTGGATCCTGTAGCGGAAGAGATGGCCGGGATATAAGACGCATTACACCTACTACACTTGTCTCCGAATTCATAATACGTTCTACGGGTCCACAAGAGTTTGGTTTTGGCTTGGAAGAGGGAGTATTCCCTAATTTTTTCTCTAAGGTCTCTAAGGTCTCTAGGGCGCTGTCGGGATGGGACTTGTGTCATTGCTCGCACACATGTAGCTTGGAGATAAGCTCCGTGAGGGCCTTAGACCTGGCTGCCTTGAGTCTATGTCGATGTTTAATAAAAATACCCCTTACGTAGCATTTGTGGGCAGCCCATACTGTGAGGGGGTTGGGGACCGAGTCGTTGTTAGCCTCAAAGAAGCGCTTTATTTCCCGGGTTATATCCGCGTGTATCTCAGGTTCCTTCAGGAGGGACTCATTGAGCCTCCAAAAGGTCGAACCCCGTGGCTCAGGGAGCAGACTCAGCAGCATGGAGATCGGGGCATGATCTGACAAGGCTATATGACCTATCCGAGCATCAGAGACTAGGGGGATCATTCCGTGGGCAACCAGAAACATATCTATTCTTGAGTATGACCCATGAACTGCGGAGAAGAACGTATAATCCCTCTCGTGTGGGTGGAGGGTGCGCCAAATGTCTATCAGACGGTGGGAGTGAAGCAGTTCTCTTATTTGATTGCGCATTCTCGCGGACAGAGCGGAGGTCCCCGTCGACGTATCCTTGTGGGGGTCAATGGTGAAGTTAAAGTACCCCCCTACAATCAATGTTCCCTCTGTGAAAGAGGCCAGGGCATCCAGACATGCGTCCAGGGCCGGGAGCTGTTCTACATTCGGCATGTATAGGTTCGCGAGGGTAAAGATTTTCGAGTGGAGTGTGCCTTTAACAAAGAGGTATCTCCCTTCACTATCAGTCTGGAGGTCTATCAGCCGCCACGGAACGGTTTTAGCAAGGAGGATACACGTGCCCTTCGACTTAGAGGTAGGTGAAGTACTATGGTATGCCAGGGGGAAGTGTTTACTGTAGAGTTTTGGGATCTGGTCGGTCCGGAAGTGGGTCTCCTGGAGGAAAACCACCTGAGACCTCATCCTCCATAGCTCCGTCAGACAGCTAGACCGTTTTTCCAGAATATTCAGTCCCTTAACGTTCCAGGAAACCAATTTCAAGGCCATGGTGTTCTGTGGACCCTGTCGATGGCAATCGGGGTTTCTGCAGGGCGGTCCAAGCAGATGTTAAAGATGGCTGTGACCGTCGCCTTCAGGTCTGTCTGTCCTGTCGCCTCCGGCAAATCCCTGATTCTAATATTGCGTCGGCGGTTGTGATTTTCGAGGTCATCGATGAGCAGGTGAAGTTGTGCGACCCTGTCTGTGAGGGTGTCCTGGGTGTCCCGCAAGCCCGAGATATCTGTACTCAGGGTTGTCACCTCCGTCTCCAGTGAAAGCACCTTGGTGGTTGTAGCTGACACCTCCTGCTTCACTCCTGCTATCTCACTGCTCAGTGCTGTTTCCAGCCTGGTCACCATGTGACTCAAATCATCTTTGGTAGGCAAATTTTGTAAAAGGGCCCACAGTGATTGCTCCATAGAAGGTGCAGCATGATGGGACAGTTGACCCCCGCTCTGTGTCTCAGAGGCATGTACAGGTTGGCCAGGTAGGTCAGGGGAGAACAGCTTGCTCTGGGAGGGCCCCTGGAATGTTTCTAGGCCCTGCTGGAACCAGGGCGGCAGCCCACTGTGCTCTGTGCTGTCCAATGAGGCTAGGGATAGCGTGCGGGGGAGGCAGGGAGAGAGGTTGCTTGGCGGCGAGAACGGAGGCAGATCGTGGCCCCCCTCCTCCTCCCTCCCTCCTCTCTCATGTTGTAGCGGGCGCCATCTTGGGCGGATTCGGCGTGGAGGCCGGGGGCTGGAGCGGGACCAAATACCTGTCCACCCCTCCTGCAGTGCCGTTCACTCGGCGGTCTGTGTCCTGCTGCTCTCCGCTACTGCCGGGGATGCCGAAATAGGCTGTTAATCTGCGCTGGCAGGCTGTCTCGGGGTCACGGACCGTAAGCTCAGCGGGCTCACGTCCTCACTCTTTCATGCCTAGGCCACGCCCCCCAGATCTAGGTTTTTGTTTAGGTCTCGGAGATAGGAGAAATTGTTTATTCTTCTGCTCCCCCGGCAGTCCCGTATGTCCTGTGTGTACTAATCGCCAATGTCCTCATACCCTAGTAAACTGGTCTTGATGACATTAAAACAGTGGTCATCAACCCTGTCCTCAGGGCCCACTAACAGGCCAGGTTTTATGTATTACCTTGGGGAGATGCAGACTAGAATACTGCAATCACTGCAAATTATATCACCTGGGATGTATTTCAGTTATCTTGCAAACCTGGCCTGTTAGTGGGCCCTGAGGACAGGGTTGATGACCACTGCATTAATCGACTTTCAACCACTTGAGCGTGAGGGAGAAGAGGCTGCAGGGATTGGTCTTAAAACCCAGGGGGGCCTGCGAGAACAGAGAATTGCGTAAGGAAAACTGCTTATCTTGTCATCTTAGACCTAAACAAGCATTTAACCTTTGCAGTGTAGGGGCATTCCCACTGCAAGGGTGGATTTTTACTTTCCCTGAAGTTCAGCTTCAAGGGTATAACCGATAAAAGCTATACATGTAAGAATGCACAAAAAAAAAAAAAAAATTTAACTGTGAAAATATGCTAATCTCCTTGAACTATTTTAGCATGGAGACAAATCTAAATAAAAGGTTTTTATAATGGAAATGAGTAATATGCAGAAACACTTTCTATTTCAAACCAATATACTTCAAAGATATCTCTTAGTATCAACATGTTTGCACAAAACTGAAGTCAACATTTTGTGAAGATGTGCCAATTTAACAATGCTAAAGCCTATTAACCGGTTCCTGACCTGCTCACGCAGATATACTGTGGCAGAATGGCTCCCCTGAGTGAAATCCCATATGGGTATGTCCATTCCTTTAGCAGCTACCACCAGGGGACCCGATGTGAGTGGTCGGCGGGCATGATTGCCGCCGGCCACGATGCCAGCATGGGGATTTGTCTGTGTAAACAGAGGAAAGGAGCCATATTGTTTGTTCTTACTAAGTAGGAAAAACAATATGTCTCCTCTCCTAGTCAATCCTATCCCCCCACAGTTAGAACTCACTGAGGGAATACACAATTAACCCCTTGATCGTCCCCAGTGTTAACCACTTCCCTGCCAGTGACATTTACACATTAATCAGTGCATTTTTATAGCAAAGTCTCAGATCTGTCCGTTGCAATGTTGCAATACCATTAAAAAAAAAAAATCGCAGATCACTGCCATTACTAGTATAAAAAAAAAAAAAAAAGTAATAAAAATGCCATTAATCTTTCCTATAGTTTGTAGACATTATAACTTTTGCACAATCCAATCAATCTACACTTATTGTGTTTTTTTTTTTTTTAACCAAAAATATGTAGAAGAATATATATTGGCCTGAGCTGATGAAGAAATGAATACATTTTTTTTTAGATTTTGGGAATATTTATTATAGCAAAAAGTAAAAAATATTGTTTTTTTTTTCAAAATTGTCGCACTTTATTTGTTTATAGCGCAACAAATAAAAACCACAGAGGTTATCAAATACCACCAAAAGAAAGCTCTATTTGTGAGAAAAAAAGGATGCAAATTTCGTTTGGGTACAGCGTCGAACGACTGTGCAATTGTCCCAGATACAGTATATTGAAGGGGCATAATATAATGCTTCTTGCACTATTTCTTTAGAACAGGATTCCTCAAAATCAGCAATCACCTCAAGGAATTGATGGAACTATCCAAAGGATAAATAAAATGGCTGGGGATCAAAAGGGGTCAGTCGATGTCTGGGAATCTACCGCTAGCCAGTAAATGCTCTAAGGCTGATTGGGGTAATGATTTTTTAGGTCAATGCAGAACTTCCTGCCAGTCCCTAGTTTTAGAAATTTAGATGGCTAGCAACATGACTGTGATACTTTTGATTGGAAGGTCAGCCACCACTGACATCAGATTAGAGTTGTCTCTATCAATTTGTGTTCCTGTGACTTTACCTCCATGTGGCTCTTAAGCCTCATACACACTATCAGTTTTTCTGCTTATTTTTTCCTTCAGATTTACCAAAACCATATAATATGATTTCTAACTTTAGGAATTTCAATTTGTATGCAATCAGGCAGGCCCTTGCACTACATGATTTTGGTAAATCTGAAGGAAAAACACATAGTGTGTATGGGGCTATAGACTAGAGAGTGCTGCAGCAACTAACAGTAAAGAAGACAGTTGAAGAAATTATCATGGATGTTACACTAGTGGATGGACAGTTGAAAGGAAGAATTGCAAAGCTCATTAGCTGCAGCCATAAGATGACAAAATGCTGCATTTGTACCTCACTAAGTGGAAGTAGAAAGCCAAAGTAGGCTTAAAACACAAAGTTACAAATGTTTATATGAATGTGTGTGAGGAGGTCAACTTGACAAGCTACACAAACTAATAAGAATTACACTGCATCAGGAAAGTATTTACAGTGCATCAGGAAAGTATTCACATCGCTTCACTTTTTCCACATTTTGTTATGTTACAGTCTTATTCCAAAATGCATTAAATTCATTATTTTCCTCAAAAGTATACAAACAATACCCCATAATCACAATGTGGAAGGATTTTGTTTGAAATCTTTGCAAATTTATTAAAAATAAAAAATGAATAAATCACATGTACATAAGTGCCATGACACTCAAAATTGAGCTCAGGTGCATCCTGTTTCCACTGATCATCCTTGAGACGTTCCTACAACCTGATTGGAGTCCACCTGTGATACATTCAGTTGATTGGACATGATTTGGAAAGGCACACGCCCATCTATATAAGGGTCCCACAGTTAACAGGGTATGTCAGAGCACAAACCCAGCCACGAAGCCCAAGGAATTGTCTGTAGACCTCCGAGATAAGATTTTAATGAGGCAGAGATCTGGGGAAGGGTAAAGAAAAATTTCTGCAGCATAAAAGGTTCCAATGAGCACAGTGGCCGCCATCATCCGTAAATGGAAGAAATGTGGAACCACCAGGACTCTTCCTACCGTGGGCCGTCTGGCCAAACTGAGCGATCATGGGAAGAGGGCCTTAGTCAGAGAGGTGACCAAGATCCTGATGGTCACTCTGACAGAGCTCCTGTGTTTCTCTCTGAAGAGAGGAGAACCTTCCAGAAGAACAACCATCTCTGCAGCACTCCACCAATCAGGCCTGTATGGTAGAATGGCCAGACGGAAGCCACTCCTCAGTAAAAGGCACATGACAGGCCATCTGGTGTTTGCCAGAAGGCTCCTGAACGACCCTCAGATCATGAGAAATAGAATCCTCTGGTTTGATGTAACAAAGATTGAACTCTTTGGTCTGAATGGCAAGTGTCATGTCTGGAGTAGGGATGAGCCGAACACCCCCCGGTTCGGTTCGCACCAGAACTTGCGAACGACCCCCGCGTTCGGCACGAACGTTAGAACCCCATTGAAGTCTATGGGACTCGAACGTTCGAATTGGAAAGTGCTAATTTTAACGGCTAATATGCAAGATAGTGTGCTAAAAAGGGTTTGGCGACCTGCCTCCTGCCTCAGGGGACATGGGTCACTGCAAGAAAAAGTTTTAAAAACTACCGTTTTGGCGGGAGCACTGATTTTAATGACGATTAAAGTGAAAAAAAAAAAGTGAAATATTCCTTTAAATATGGTGCCTGGGGGGTGTCTATAGTATGCCTGTGAAGTGCCACGTGTTTCCCGTGTTTAGAACAGTCCCTGCACAAAATGACATTAAACGGAAATAACACCATTTAAAACTGCTTGCGGTTTTAATGTTATATCTGGTTCCTGCAATATGGTTGAAAATCATTCAGAAAAATGGCATGGGTAGCCCTCCCTGCCCATTACCAGCCTATTTGGGTCTTGTACGCATATTAAGGGGAACCCCGTACCCATATTAAAAAAAGGAAATGCGTGTGGCCCCCAGGCCCTATATACTCAGAACAGCAGTATACAGGCGGTGCAAACAAGACAGGGACTGTGTAGGTTTGTTGTGTTAAGTTGAATCTGTTTGTCATTTTCAACCGGTACATTTTTAAAGTGTAGCTCCAGTCAAAAAAAATATCTTTAAGCTTTTTGGAAAACATAGGGAAGGGTTATCACCCCTGTATAATTTGTTTTGTCGTCCATCTTTTTTCATCTCACTTGCTGTTGTCTCCTTCCGTTTGCAAGTAGGAGATGTTTGTAAATTGGATGTTTGAAAGTAGGGGCCTGCCCTATATGCTCTGCAGAAATGGCGGAACAAGGTGTTGGTTTTGCAACAACATTGTAAGCCCTCAAAGTGACTCTTGGTGGCCGCTGGAGCGCCCTGCTGTGAACGATTATATCAAGAATTGTAATTACATGCCATTGTTGAACAGTGGTAGAAAAATTGACCTTTGGTGGTTGTGGTGCTGGTGCCACAACACTATAAGTCCTCACAGTTACTCTGGGTGGGCACAGGAAGGGGCCCTCCTGTGAAATATTATATCAAGAATTGTAATTACATGTCCCTGTTAAACAGGGGCAGAAAAATTGGGCCTTAGGCACTGGTGCCATCACACTGCAACCTCTGCCATATACTCTAGTTTTTTTGCAGGAATTTGCCCTGCTGCAAAGCATTGCATCAAAAATTGTACTTAAATGCCCCTGTTAAACAGGGGCAGAAAAATTGGGCCTTAGGCACTGGTGCCATCACACTGCAACCTCTGCCATACACTCTAGTTTTTTTGCAGGAATTAGCCCTGCTGCAAAGCATTGCATCAAAAATTGTACTTAAACGCCCCTGTTAAACAGGGGCAGAAAAATTGGGCTGCTGGCATCACCCAGAACCAAAAATGTTCTTCCAACATATCAGCGGAGGAGGAAGAGGATAGACAATCAACATAATAGGACAGTCACTCAGCATCAGCATAGGCAGTCTTGAAGGGATGTGGTATTTCAAAAAAAATTATTCGGTTACATCAGCTTCAGGTGCTTGGTAGCTGTGGGTGATCCAAGACTGATTCATCTTGATGAAGGTCAGTCGATCAACTGATTCGGTGGACAGGCGCACCCTGTGATCGGTAACGAAGCCACCAGCAGCACTGAAGGTGCGTTCCGAAAGAACGCTGGATGCAGGACAGGCCAGTAGCTCAATTGCATACTGTGCAAGCTCTGGCCAGTGATCCATCCTCAAGACCCAGTAAGCCAGAGGATTTTCAGTGGGAAAGGTGTCCAAGTCTGACCTTGCCCCTAGGTATTCCTGCACCATGTAAATTAGACGCTGGCGATGGGTGCTGGAACCAATCATACCTTGGGGCTGCGGACTAAAAAATTGTCTGAACGCATCAGTCAGACGGCCACCTTCTCCACCGCTCCTTCTGACTGATGCCTCAGCAACACGTTGTCCAGGACCAGGAGTTTGTGACCTCCCAGTCTCTGGGAACGCGTTGCACAGAGCTTTCTGCAAGGCCTCCCGGAGATGTCTCATCCTCTGCTCCCTCTGCGATGGCAAGATAAGGTCGGCAACCTTACCCTTGTACCGTGGATCAAGGAGAGTGGCCAGCCAGTAATGGTCCCTCTCCTTGATCCGAAGAATACGAGGATCCTTCCGCAGGCTTTGCAGGATCAGGGAGGCCATGCAGCGTAGGTTAGCTGAGGCATTCGGTCCGGAGTCCTCTGGGTCACTAAGGACAACATGATCCGCAGCTACCTCCTCCCAGCCACGTACAAGTCCACGTGTTTCTTGGGACTGTAAATCATCCCTATAAGACTGCTGCTGCTGATGCTGAGTGCCAGCCTCCACCTCCATGCTGACACAATCATCCTCCTCCTCCTCTTCCTCACCCTCTTCCTGTGTGATGGGTGGCACAGCAGGAACACTGTCTGGATAAAGGGGGCCTTGAGAGGCAAGGAAGTCCTCCTCTTCCTGCCTCTGTTCTGCCTCAAGTGCCCTGTCCATTATTCCACGCAGCGTATGCTCCAAGAGGTGGACAAGAGGTATAGTGTCACTGATGCATGCACTGTCACTGCTCACCATCCTTGTGGCCTCCTCAAACGGTGACAGGACAGTGCATGCATCCCTGATCATGCCCCACTGGCGTGGTGAGAAAAAACCAAGCTCTCCTGACCCTGTCCTGGTGCCGTAGTCGCACAGGTACTCATTGATGGCCCTCTGCTGCGTGTGCAGCCGCTGCAGCATGGCCAATGTTGAGTTCCATCTGGTGGGCATGTCACATATAAGGCGGTTCTTGGGCAGGTTCAACTCCTTTTGGAGCTCAGCCAGCCGAGCACAGGCATTAAATGATCGGCGGAAATGCACACAGACTCTCCTGGCCTGTTTCAGGACATCCTGTAAGCCGGGGTACCTGCCCAAGAACCGCTGCACCACCAGGTTAAGGACGTGAGCTACACAGGGCACATGGGTCAGTTGTCCCTGTCGGAGGGCGGAGAGGAGGTTGGTGCCATTGTCGCAAACCACCATTCCTGGCTTAAGCTGGCGTGGCGTCAACCACCTCTCGGCCTGCCCCTGCAGAGCTGACAAAACATCCGCCCCAGTGTGGCTCCTGTCCCCCAAACAAACCAGCGCAAGCACGGCATGGCATCGTTTTGCCTGCGTACTTGCGTAGCCCCTGCAACGCCTACGGAGCACCGCTGGTTCTGAGGACAGAGCACTGGAAGAGGCCGTGGAGGAAGAAGAAGAGGAGGGGGTGGAGGAGAGAGGTGTGTCACAACCAATAGTAGCATTTTGGAGGCGTGGTGGCGGAACAACCTCCAATACTACTGCACCTTGTCCTGCATCCTTCCCAGCAGCCAGAAGAGTGACCCAATGGGCCGTGAAAGACAGGTAACGTCCCTGTCCATGCCTGCTGGACCATGAGTCAGCGGTAATATGCACCTTACCGCTGACCGCCCTGTCCAGCGAGGCAAGGACATTGCCTTCCACATGCCGGTAGAGAGCCGGAATTGCCTTCCGTGAGAAAAAGTGGCGTTTGGGGACCTGCCACTGAGGAACCGCACATTGTACAAACTCACGGAAGGGGGCCGAATCTACCAACTGAAAAGGCAGCAGTTGAAGTGCTAGCAATTTAGCCAAGCTAGCATTCAACCGCTGGGCATGTGGATGGCTGGGAGTAAATTTCTTCCGCCGGTCCAGCAGCTGGGGCAGGGACATTTGTCTGCTATAATCGGACGTGGATGTACCACTAGCAGAGTTCCCGGAACCACTTGGCTGTGACACACCTAATTCTACACCTTCATTCCTCTCAGAGCAGGTTTCAGAGAGGACTGAAGGTCTAGTGGGGTTGGAGATGCCAGCTGATGAGGAGCAAGGAGAGGTCCGCTTTGTTCTTTGGTGTGGGTCTTTGAGGTATGCTTGCCAACGAGCTGCATGGCAGGTCAACATATGTCTGGTCAAGCATGTGGTGCCCAAGCGGCTGATGTTTTGGCCACGTGAGATACGCTTGAGACATATGTTGCAAATAGCAGCGGTGCGATCTGATGCACTCGTCTCAAAAAAGGCCCACACCAAAGAACTTTTAGAATAACGCGCAGAGGAAGCGCTCTGCGCAGGCGGAGCTCTGCGGTGTGATTCAGTCGGTGTGCTGCCCCTAAGCTGGCCCCCGGAGGGCATCCTGCCTCGTTGGACATGTGCCTCCTCCTCCTCCTCCTCCTCCTCCTCCCTCCTTCCAGGCACCCACGTGGAGTCAGTGCCCTCATCATCCCCTCCCTCTTCATCGCTGTAGCAAACCTGGCAGTATGCTGCAGCTTGTGGAACATTACTGCCAGATTGCTGTCCTTCTTGAGCATCCCCTCTCTCTGTGCTCACGCTACTGCCTTCCTCTAGCTGAGTGTCATCATCAGAGCCCACCAAACACTGGGCATCCTCCTGGAGCATGTACCCAACACTGTGCTCAAAGAGTTCAGGAGACTCCTCAGGAGGACGTGGTGGGTCTAGGGAAGGAGTCACTGATGATGACATTGAGAGGAGGGACGACGATGTGTTGGCAGCTGCTTTTCTACTACCCTGAGACTGGGTGAGAGAGGATGAGGAGGATGAAGAGGGCTTGGTCATCCACTCTACCAAGTCGTTGGCATGTTGCGGTTCAACATGTCCAGCTGCAGAAAAGAAGGACAAGCATGTCCCATGGCCACGTGCTGATGACAATGCACCGCGTCCCCGACCAGCACTGTTGTCTCTAGACACAGAGCCTGCTTGCCCTCTTTTATCGGCTCGCGCCTGTCTGCCTCTCCTTGCTGGCCTTCCAGACATGGTAATGGCCTGAAGGGAGTTGGGTAAAACAGTAGTTGGGTAGTTTATATTGTGCTGGAGGCACACAACACCCACTAACTCCTGCAGATGCCTTTTTTATAGAACAGCAGAGTTAAAGGGGTATATACAGATGTATACTGTGCTGTGCTGGAAGCACACACAACTTCCAATAACTCCAGCAGATGTCAATCGGGCCCAAATACAGAACAGCTATGTAGGTGGATAATAGCGGTATGTACTGGGTACAGAGCAGGCACACAGCACGCACTATCTCCTGAGTGACACTGCTGACTGCAAGCTCTATTGTTAAAGATGGACCACTAGCTATATAGGTGAGGTGAATATCACGGTGTATACTGCGGTCAGGGCACGCAGACAATAACCAGAAAACAGCAGAGTTAAAGGGGTATATACAGATGTATACTGTGCTGTGCTGGAAGCACACACAACTTCCAATAACTCCAGCAGATGTCAATCGGGCCCAAATAGAGAACAGCTATGTAGGTGGATAATAGCGGTATGTACTGGGTACAGAGCAGGCACACAGCACGCACTATCTCCTGAGTGACACTGCTGACTGCAAGCTCTATTATTAAAGCTAGATCACTAGCTATATAGGTGAGGTGAATATCACGGTGTATACTGCGGTCAGGGCACGCAGACAATAACCAGAAAACAGCAGAGTTAAAGGGGTATATACAGATGTATACTGTGCTGTGCTGGAAGCACACACAACTTCCAATAACTCCAGCAGATGTCAATCGGGCCCAAATAGAGAACAGCTATGTAGGTGGATAATAGCGGTATGTACTGGGTACAGAGCAGGCACACAGCATCTCCTGAGTGACACTGCTGACTGCAAGCTCTATTGTTAAAGATGGACCACTAGCTATATAGGTGAGGTGAATATCACGGTGTATACTGCGGTCAGGGCACGCAGACAATAACAAGAAAACAGCAGAGTTAAAGGGGTATATACAGCTGTATACTGTGCTGTGCTGGAGGCACACACAACTTCCAATAACTCCAGCAAATGACAATCGGGCTCAAATAGAGAACAGCTATGTAGGTGTATATAGTGGTATGTACTGGGTACAGAGCACGCAGACAGCACGCACTAACACTACTGACTGCAAGCTCTATTATTAAAGCTAGATCACTAGCTATATAGGTGAGGTGAATATAGTGGTGTATACTGCGGTCAGGGCACAGACAGTAACCACTACACAAGAGCAAAATAGTAAATCAGCCAAAAACGATTGGTGTGTAACTGTGTTGAAGGTACACAGAACACCCACTGCTTCAGATGCTAACAAACACTACACGAGGCCGCCTGAAAGGCAGCTTTATATAGTGTGGGGCGTGCACTACACTGTCTGAGCTATGATTGGCCACAGGCAGGATGCCTGTGGCCAACCATTGCTCTTCCCGCTACTGGCGCTGCGATTGGCCAAGCATGCGGGGTCACAGTGCATGCTTGGCCAATCGTGAGACAGCAATGCATTGCGCCATCGCAATGCATTGTGGGCCACATGAATTTTGCCGCGAACGGCCCAAACGTTCGGAATTCGGCGAACGCACGAACGACCGATGTTCGAGTCGAACATGTGTTCGACTCGAACACGAAGCTCATCCCTAGTCTGGAGCAAACCAGGCTCCACTCATCACCTGACCAATGCTATCCCTACAGTAAAGCATGGTGGTGGCAGCATCATGCTGTGGGGATGTTTTTCAGAGGCAACTGGGAGACTAGTCAGGATCGAAGGAGACCTCCTTGATGAAAACCTGCTCCAGAGCACTGTGGACCTCAGGCTGGGGTGAAGGTTCATCTTCCAATAGGATAATGAACCTAAGCATCGAGCCAAGATACTAAAGGTGTGGCTACGGGACAACTCTGTGAATGTTCTTGAGTAACCCAACCAGAGCCCAGACTTGAACCTGATTGAACATCTCTGTAGAGATCTGAAAATGGCTGTGGACCGATGCTCCCCATCCAAGCTGATGGAGCTTGGGAGGTCCTGCAAAGAAGAATGGTGGAAACTGCCCAAAAAAATAGGTGTTTAAAGCTTGTAGCATCATTCCTTAACCACTTGCTTATTGGGCACTTAAACACCCTTCCTGCCCAGACCAATTTTCAGCTTTCGGTGCTCTCACACTTTGAATGACAATTACTTATGCCGCGTACACACGGGCGGACTGTATGGCATACTTAGTCCGTCATACAATCCGACGGACAGTCCGTCATACTTTCGACTGAACGGACTTGACCACACACGGATGCACAAACAGTCCGTCGAAAGATTGTGCGATGACGTGTACAGCACGTACGACAGGACTAGAAATAGGAAGTCCAATACACAGCAAAGCACCCTTCCGCCGTGTAAATCCTTTCTGAGCATGCGCCATTCTTAGTCCGCCGAACTAGCCTACTGACGAGCGGATTGTCCGCTGAAACCAAAGTACGACGGACAGAATTTCGAAAAATCCGAAATACTTAGTACGCCAGACTGCACGCTGAAAAAGTCCGCTGAAGCCCACACACGAGCGGACTGTCCGCTGAAATGTGATTCGACGGACTAAGTACGCCATACAGTCCGCCCGTGTGTACGCGGCATTAGTCATGCAACACTGTGCCCAAATGAATTTTTTGTCATTTTTTTCCCACAAATAGAGCTTTCTTTTGGTGGTATTTGATCACCTCTGGGGTTTTTATTTTTTGTGCTATAAATGAAAAAAGACCGAAAATTTTGAAAAAAAACGCATATTTCTTTGTTTCTGTGATAAAATTATGCAAATTATTAATTTTTCTTCATACATTTTGGCCACAATTTATACTGCTACATATCTGAACAAGTCAGGAAAGTACAAATACCCCCCAAATGACCCCTTTTTGGAAAGTAGACATTCCAAGGTATTTAGTAAGAGGCATAGTGAGCTTTTTGATGTTGTCATTTTTTTCCCACAATTCTTTGCAAAATTAAGATTTTTCAGTTTTTTTTCTCCACAAAATTGTCATTGTAATTGGTTATTTCTCTCTCATGGCATGTGTATACCACAAATGACACCCCCAAAAAAATTCTGCTACTCCTCCTGAGTATTACAATACCACATGTGTGGGACTTTTTCACAGCCTGGCCACATAGAGAGGCCCAACATGCAGGTAGCGCCATCATGTGTTCTAGGAACATAAATTACACATCTAACTTGTTGACTATTTATTACACTTTTAAAGCACCAGGACAATGACACATGACACTGATGACAGATGGCACTGATACGTGGCAATGATGACACTTATACGTGGCACTGATGACAGATGGCACTAATATGTGGCACTGATGACAGATGGCACTAATATGTGGCACTGATGACACGTGGCACTTATATGTGGCACTGAAGACACGTGGCACTAATACGTGGCACCGATGACAGATGGCACTAATACGTGGCACTAATACGTGCCACCGATGACAGATGGCACTAATACATGGCACCGATGACACGTGACACTGATGACAGATGGCACTGATAAGTGGCATTAATGACACGTGACACTGACAGGTGGCACTGATGAC
The DNA here is from genome assembly GCF_037356315.1 of Lithobates pipiens. NCBI lineage: Eukaryota > Metazoa > Chordata > Amphibia > Anura > Ranidae > Lithobates > Lithobates pipiens. The sequence continues at coordinate 286,616,844 of NW_027507764.1, forward strand.
AAATGGCACCGATACGTGGCACTGCTGACAGATGGCACTAATACGTGGCACTGATGACAGATGGCACTATGTGGCACTGATGACAGGTGGCACTGATGACAGGTGGCACTGGGGTGGATGGCACTGGGGCGTATGTCACTTTTTTTACTTTTTTTTTTTTAATCAAATCAAAGCAAAGCAGAACAGCTGCCGCTGCAGCCGTTCATCTCTCCCCTCTCATACTCTGTCTGTGTGAGGAGGGAGAGCGGCGCTGAGAGATGATCTCATATGTTTACATATGAGATCATCTCCCATTGGACACGCCGATCGCGCTGTAAATGGCCGCTGTGTTTGCCTGTCCCCGGAGGACACAGCAAACACAGAACTTCCCCGATGCGCACCCGCGGCGGCGCGCATTGCGGAAGTAAACATTAGGACGTCCAGGGACGGCCACCCGGACAAAAGCGCCTGCTCTACGGCTGTCATTTGGCTATAGGGCGGGCGCGAGGTAGTTAAAAAGACTTGAGGCTGTAATTGATGCCAAAGGTGCTTCAACAAAGTATTGAGCGAAGGCTGTGAAGATTTACAGTATGCAGTATATGTTTTTTTTTATTTTTTTTATAAAATTTGCAAATATTTCAAAAAATTTCTTCCACGTTGGCATTATGGGGTATTGTTTGAAGAGTTTTGAGGAAAATAATGAATTTAATCCATTTTAGAATAAGGCTGTAACATAACAAAATGTGAAAAAAGTGAAGAGCTGTGAATACTTTCCAGATGCACAATATGTTGCATGAACGGCCACATATATGAGCCAGCATATCATAATTGACTGGACTGTTTAACAGGATAAGTATAATGCTTAATCTTCAAAGAATCAGAAACAGCCATAAGCAAGTCAAATGGGTCTTACGTTTTAAATATAGAACTAGTGAAATATTCAGTCAACTACTTAGGCCCAGAACCTAAAGGAAAGTAGAAAATAGAAAATTGTAACCCTAAAACCTACCTGAAAGAGGCCAGGTTGACATAAAATACAAGGGTTATGTTTTTTTTTTTACACATGTGCTGTAATGTTAACTGTATAGGAGAGTGGGGGCAGGGTGTCTTATGGACACATTGAGCAGCGGCTTGGAAACGAGCATTCAGTGGTGCCCCCAGACAAATGGCTTTCTCTAGGGGCACTGCTCAAGGGGGAGGAGCCAATACCACCATTGGGGGGACCAAAAAGAAGAGGATTGGAGCTGCTCTGTGCAAAACCACTGCACAGAGCAGGTAAGTATAACATGTTTGTTAAAAAAACAAAATACAAACAAAGCTTTAATACCACTTTCCAAATATTGTAAAGTAAACATGCTCTTATCCTGTAGTGAATAAAACCCTCTATGTAGTTCTGTAATCATTTTATAGATATTTTCCTTCGTACACATGCCTCTTTTTTTCATTAAAGTTTGCTTGAAAGTCTCTGATGCTTACAAAAATCCTTATTCCTGTCTGAGAGGGAAGAGTGTGTCTGATCACGCCATAAAACAGTATGCGTCTTCATCAAAGATAAACTATGCACAAAGCAAAGCACCTCTGTACTAACTATTCAGTAGTCCTAGCACAGCACATCATTCATTTGTGTATGTACTGGATATATAAAAGCTGCTCACAAGTTCCATAATCGTTTCTCTCTGCATTAATGTGCGATGGCTTGGCATTATTACTAGCAGCTTTTGAATAGACCCCAATGCCACAAAGGCCCGCTAGAGCTTCTATCAGAAACACAGCCTGTGTGTAGGGCGTGTGCTGTCAAATTCACATAAAAGCTAGAAAAATCCTGTCAGTGCCATCTGAAATGAGCAATTAGGCGCACTGCACAAAGGAAGAGTGTGTTGAATATTCACAAGAACACAAAAGAGGCAAGACTCGGCAGACAACTGAGAGATGAAGGGCTATGTAGATCAATTACTTTATACAATTGGACAGATGTAGCTGTAATGGGGGGGTAGTAAGAGAAAAAAAATATCACTTCATTAACTCATACGTGTTGATAATCTCAATAAAGGACAGTTGTTTGTTTAAACAATATCTTAGTAAATGCAACCAAAAAATTTTTTCTAAATTCTAATTCTAGTTTTTATAGAACGTAATCATTCTATTAACTATAACCAGATATGTCATGTAACCTAAAGCCTGAAAATGATATGTTTCCTAAGAAATTGCAATGTTCAACAGAATAGGCTGAAAGGATAACTAAGCGCCCTGCCTGGCAGCAATCAACAATTAGGTGATGACTCTTTGTTCCAGTCAAAGATAATGGGGGACTGCACACAAATTAAGTATTCATAAAGCATCCCATTTTATTTCTGCTCTGTATAACATTCATGAGGCTGCTGTCAAACAGTTTATATTGCCCAGCATGGGCTATATACACAGTCATAAAATCTACTCATGTTCAGCTGTCTCACCTCAGTACTGTTAAGAAACCAGACAATAGCAACCTCTATCTTCGAGAAGGTTCCCTGGTTATGTATTTATGAGCCATGCTGTGCTTTATACATTGTAAACATTTACTGGATAAAACATGCATAATTTGTACTTTAAGTACAAGTGAATTAGCAGTTGCTTTCTTTACTGTAAGGAAAGGAGGGGGAATAAAACCTACATGTATTAACCACTTCTGGACCGCCGCACACCGATATAAGTCCTAACTTGAAGAGTGATATCTTTGCTAGCTGCCATAACCCCAGTATCCTCTTCTTTGGTTTCCAATAATAGTGGTGTTTGTGGTGGATTCACCACGAGATCACTTTTATCAGCGACGGGAGAGGTCCCCCCTCCCTCCGTACATCGGGTCCTTCTACTGGCTGGGTATGGAGACGAGTGAAGGGAAGATGTCCCGCACCTGTCTCCATACCATTGCAGGGTGAAAGTGACATCAAAACGTCACTTCCGTCCATAGCTCTTAAAGGGCCTTTTTTTTTTTAAATGATACATTCATTTTTTTTTTATTGCATTGTAGTGTAAATATGAGATCTGAGATCCTTTTGACCTCAGATCTCATATTTAAGAGGTCCTGTCATGCTTTCTTTCTATTACAAGGGATGTTTACATTCCTTGTAATAGGAATAAAAGTGACACTATTTTTTATTTATTTTTAAAGAACAGTGTAAAAATAAAAAAATAAAAGGTAAAATAAATAAGAATTAAAAAAAAAAAAAATTTAAACATGCCCCGTCCAAGTTACACGAGCTATATTGTAATCTAATAGTATTAAAAACTACCTTTCCCTTGGGCCTGGAAAACTCCTTCTACTGTCAATTACAATGCTACCAAAAATAAAACATCCCAGATAATACTTCATGAAAAATGAACCAGCATCTTACAAGACAAGCAGGTCAAGTTGTAAAAAGCTTGAAACCCCTGGAACAGATATCAACAGTCACCCATCAGAGATGGGACTTCTTGGAGGCTGTGGTAGTTCGGTTGAGTGTATCCAATTTTTTTACTATATTCTCTCTTTTCCAGCCCCCCCCTTCTTTATTTCTCTTTTTTTTTCCACAGTCATCAATAAATATATTTTTCTTATAAAATACAATACTTTTATTCCTCGTAACACTTTATTATTCCCCATTCCCACCCCCCTCCCTGTTCCCCAATTATATGTCAGTATTTTTCCCCCCTCCTCTTATTCCTCATCCCGTGTGGATTCTATTTATGGTCTTAAATGTTCTACGTAACTCCAGTGTTTCTTGAAATCTTTCCAGCATTTCCATTTTTTTATTACTGCTGCTCTTTCATTATCCTCTCCACTAATCAGTTTTTCTATCTTATATGTCTCTACGACCGCATTTACCCATTTCCACATCGATGGAGTTTCTCTTTCCTGCCAGTTTTTAGGGATAAATTTTTTCGCTGCGTTAAGAAGATGTGGGATTATAGTTTCTTGGTATTGTTTTATATCACACTTTGTACCATGGAATAATATAATCCAAGGATCTATTTTCAAACTTATTTTAGTTATTTCTCTTATTTTTTGTTGGATCTTACCCCAGTAGATTTTGATTTTTGGGCATTGCCACCATAAGTGTGCCATTGTTCCTTTTGGTTTTACAACCTCGCCAGCATTCCACCGATCTTCCCTGCTGGCATTTCGCCATCTTATCCAGAGTATTATACCATCTGGTAAGGCATTTTAGTTCATCTCAGCTGTTTTGCTATCTATTGCCGAACTATGTGTTAGTCTCATTATTTTACTTTTTGTGTCCTGATCACTCTGTGTTCCTAATTCCCTTTCCCATTTTCTGATGTATGGCGGGACCTCCAGCTCCCCCAACGTCATCAACAATCCGTACATCCTTGATACAATTCCTTTCGGATTGTTGGTTGTACAAAGTCGCTCCAGCTGGGTCAGCTCTTCTTCCGATCTTACTGGTTGTGGTAAACTGCCAATAAAATGGGCCAGCTGGAGGTACCGCCACCCATCCAAAAACATTAAATCCTTGTGCTCAAGTTCACTTCGTGTTATAAGTTTCCCTTCTTTCATAAGATCTTTAATTTGTGTTTTTTCGTTTTTTATCCAATTACCTCCTATTTCCTTTTTCCCGGTGGGAATAACTCATTCTCCTTCAGTGCGATAAACGGTGAGTTATAGTGTCCATTTAATTTTTTATAAACCTCATCCCAAAACTTAAATACTATACGTGTCATCTCGTTTGTGCTCCCTTCTAAAGCCCTATATTTTGGAGGGTTCCACACTATTTTACCTGAATGTGTCCCACTGTATTTATATTCTAAATTGACCCACCTTTTCTCTTTGCCTTTCTCACCTACCCAATCGACAATTCTGGACAACACTATTGCCTTATAATAATTAAATAGGTCAGGGACAGCCAGTCCTCCTCGCTTTTTCCCCTGTTTTAACACTAAGAAAGAGATCCTAGGTTTTCTATTCTTCCATATAAATTTGAGCAGTAATGATTTTAACTTTGAGAAATAGCCAGCAGAAATTTCGATCGGCATCATCTGGAATTTATACAGAATCTTAGGGAGAATAACCATCTTTAATGCATGTATTCGTCCGAACCGAGAGAGTGGTCTATTACCGAATCGTCTGAGTTCCTTTTTAATTTCATTTAATAGTGGGATATAATTTAATTGATAGATTTTTTTGAGCGAATTAGCCAATTTTACTCCTAGATATTTCAAGTTTCCTCTCCATATGAATTTGAATTCGTTTTGGATCTGCTGTACTTCTTGTTTCCTAAGATTAATGTTTAATATTTCAGATTTTGTTTGATTTATTTTAAAGTTCGACATTTCCCCATAGTATTCCAGAGCTTTATTTAATTTGGATAGTGTGTCTTTCGGGTTACTTATATGGAACAGTACATCGTCTGCAAAAGCTGCAAGTTTACGTATTTCTTTCCCCACCTTAATGTTTGTGATTTCAGGGTTATTTCGGATCGTGGAGAGAAGCGGCTCTAGCGATAGTATAAATAAGAGGGGCGATAATGGGCAGCCCTGTCTAGTCCCATTTTCCATCTCAAAGGGTAAGGAGGATGTCCCATTAATCTTTATGGTTGCTGTTGGGTGGTAATAGAGAGTTTTAATCCACTGGATCATTCTTATTCCCTGTCAAAGGCTTTTTGAGCGTCCGTCGACAGTAGCAAGGCCGGGGATTCTAACTCCTCCTTCTGCAATATCAGCAGGAGGGTTCGCACCCCATTATCTTTACCTTCCCTCCCCGTTACAAACCCGACCTGGTCCGGGTGGACCAGTTGGTTCATCAAGATTTTCAGTCTCCCTTCTAGTATTTTAGCAAATAGCTTAGTATCAGCATTTGATAACGATATTGGTCGGTAACTGGAGCAGATCGCCTTGTCCTTTCCTTCCTTTTGAATTACTATTATTGAGGCTGTCAGTGCATCTTTGCTCATTTCGTAGTTTAGCCATAGGCCATTCATGTAGTTACACAATCTCGGGATCAAAATATCTTTACATTTTTCATAATATATAATATATTGTTAGTCCATCGGGTCCAGGGCTTTTCCCAGGGGCAGAGTCTTTTAGTGCTTTATTTATTTCCTCCTCCGTGATGGGGCTTTCTAGGTTTTCCTTTTCGTTTTCAGTAATCTTAGGCAATCCAGCTTTAATTAAATATTCGTAAATTCTCGTTTTTTTTTAATTTCTCCTATTTCCTTTTCCTTTTTTTTACTGCATATAGGCATTTATAATAAGTTCTAAATGTTTCTGCTATTTCTTTAGTTGTATATGCCATAGCTCCATGTTCTGTTTGAATTCTCTCTATATAGTTTATAGCTTTTTTCTTTTAAAGCATTTTTGCTAGATGTTTAGTGGGTTTATTCCTGATATCTTTCTTTAGCCAATTGACCGTAAATTCTTTTTGATTCCTGTTCCATTAGCTCACATAAATCTTCTCTTTTATTCACTAATTTTTGTAGGAATTTTTTTTATCGGAGACTCAGTTTTTGTGCTTTTGCTCCATTTCAGAGATTTCATCTCTCAGTTTGTGTTTCTTATTATTCCGTTCTTTTTTTTCCCTAGAACCCCAAGCTATCAAGATCCCTCGGATGTATGCCTTGTGGGCATCCCACAGGGCTTGACCCGAGGTCTCTTCTGTAGAATTTATTAAAAAGTACTGTTCTAATTCTTTGCACACTACTTCATACCCCTCTTTGTCCTGGATTAATTCTTCATTTAAGTGCCACGAGAACCCTTGTCTGTGTAAGCCGGGGATTGACAATCTCATCTTTACGGGAGCGTGGTCTGATAATGTAGTTATTTCTATATTAGTTTCTATTACATTTTCCAATACTCTATGTTCCACAAATATGTAATCAATTCTAGAGTACGTCCCGTGCACAGGGGAGTAGAACGTATAGTCCAATACTCCCACATGTTGGGCCCCTAAAGCATCTACCAGCTGACATGTATTCAAACTTTGTTTTATCTTTTTTAATTGTATGTTACTTGTCCCCTGTGCACCCGACGTACTATCTACCTTAGGTTCCAGACAGAAATTAATGTCTCCCATCATAATTACATAGCCTTCCTTGAACTTCTGTAATTTAGCCATAATGCCCATTAGATATTTTATTGGGTTTTTGTTCGGTGAGTAAATATTGGCTAATGTGCATCTCATATTTCCCAACTTTCCCTTTAAGAAAAGATACCTTCCCTCTGGATCCATCTCTCTGCCCTCTAGGGTAAAACTAATATTCTTTGCAAATCCTATTGCTAGGGTGTAGCAATAGGATTTGCAAAGAATATTTGTTATTGTATCTCATAATACCAACACGGATAATCTTTGGAATAGAGTCTGATCTTTGAGTCGTGGGATATGTGTGTTTCTTGCAGGGATATCACCTCCGCCTCATAATGTTTTAATTCTTTCAAAATTTTTAACCTCTTATTGGATGTGTTTAACCCTTTCACATTATATGTTATGAAATTAATAGCCATTATTTTTTATTTTATTTTTTTAGTCTCTAGGACTTTCTACTTTGACCATATTTTACTTGTCTATACTGGGAGGGCTCCTTACTGACATTTCCCCTAACATACATTTACCCAAACCTCTCCCCCTAACCCCACCCCCCCACTCTCTCAGTCCAACTCTCCCCCCGGCCCTAATCCAGCCTTAGACTTATTGATTGGCCCGGAAATCCTGACCATCTCTAAGTCTTATTAAGTCAGAGGTGGGGTTCAATATTTTGCCTCCACCCCCCCCAAGATTAAAAAGGAGAGAAGAGGGGGGTGTACCCACCCCCGCCTGCACCAAATCCACCCTACACCAACAATATGTTTTTAATGATTTTCTTTAGATCTTCTTGTTTATTTTCGGGTACCGAGCGTACTCTCAGGTTTTGTCTGCGATTCCTATTTTCTTGATCTTCAAGTCGGTATAGGATTTTCCTCAGATTTTGATATGCTATTTTAATTTGATCATTTACAATACTTAATTCTTGGACCTGCATCTGTCCTCTACTACTTCCACTCTATTTAGTATATGTCCCAAGTCAGATCTCAACATACCAATCTCCAATTTTATAGCGGCTTCTAGTTTTGAGAGCATTTCCCTCATTATTCCCTTTGTTATGGATTGGTCCTCCACCTGATGCTCGTCATTTTTACTTAATTCCAATTCGCTTTCAGTTGTAAGATCGTCTCGGGATTGATCCGTGGTCTTTTCTAGTTTTTTATCCAGTCCCTTCCTCTTCTCTGGTTTCGGGGGTAACCTTTCCATCCCTTCTCCTCTTGGGCTGGCCCCTTGGGTCATATATTGTTTAATTGTGCTTTCTGCCTCTGTATTTTTGGGGGTTTTGGGGCCCCCGCTCCTAGCATTTTGTTTTGAGGATTTACTCATTTTGTCTTTCTTCGCCTCGCTAGGTCGTTTCCCCAGTTTGTTATCCTTTTCGTCTTCCCCTGGCTCTAAGGTAGCGTAGTATACAGGGTCCTCTTAGGGCTCCCCTTATTTTCTTTAATGTTTCAATGGGGGATTATGGCTTCCTTTTCTGCCAGCCCACTTATTGATTCTTCCCGAACCTCTTCTTCTCTTATTTGCTAAATCTGTCTTCCGCACATAGGGGCGCTAAGGAAGATGGTCGTTTCTCCCTGGAAATAGTTTTTCGGTTTTGTAATATTAATCCGGAGACAATAAAATTGTGATCTATTTAATATGTGATTCTTGAGTTTTTAAGATAGGCTGGGTTACCAACTGTCTCTAGTAGAGTCTGGTATATTACCAATGCTGTTAAATAAATTTTCAATTGTTCCACCTGTTAGTAGGTCTAAGGGTACTCTGCTCCGTTGATGGAATATGGGGAGGGAAAGAGACAGAAAAGAAAAAAACGCTCCCTTATATTTTCCCCTTTTCCCTGTCTCAGCCTCTTACTATCCCCGCTATGGAACAAATTACAGGTATTCCCTTTTTCCGAAATTTCCAGAGTATTTAGAAGTAGTTGATATATAGCTCATTACATCATAGTTAGCTTTTCGGGTCAGTAAGAACCATTGTGCAAAAATCAAACAAGTGGGGGAACGAGGAGGCGGACAGCGGTCTCTCTTTTATATTGATTCCCTGTGCTCAGGCTGGCAGGCGGGCGGGTTCCGGAGCAGGGTCGGGCGGTTGATCTTCCCCATACCGCCGGAGCCTCTCACCCTCCGGCTATATTGCATGTATCGCGCCGTGCTCCCGCTCCGGCCGGCTTCCTCTAGCCCCTCCCTCCGCCTCTGCATCCTCACGTCATCACGGTATTTCTCTTTTTTTGCGTTGTACCACATGCAGGTTTAACAAATCTGAAAAAGCCCATCTAGGTCAAACCGGATCCACCATCTCTAAACAGGCCTTAAACACTGTCTATCTTCCACATATAACTGCATTTTGACATTTCTATGCCAATGATTTGACAACAATTCATATCTCTGGCCATATATATTTGCCTTGACACATTCCATGTTCATTGGATGTGTTTATGCTACCTGTGTGGACATACTGTAAGTTCTGAGGTATGTTTTTGACACCCATTAGAACTGGAGATGTGGCTTGGAAAATCTGCAAAATGCCTTTAACCTAAAGACCAAGTAACGTGAACAACTAGCTAGGTCTAATTGTTCTTAAAGTGGACAGATGCATCCTGGCAAGGCTACACCACCAGTGCCTTCCAGGAGGCAGACCCATATCTCCAGGGAGTAAAGAGAGAATTATGCAAAGAATAAAAAGCTAAAAAGCCTATAGTTATCTATAAGTATCTGTTTGTAGATTGTCATTACTAAAGTTCGCTTTCTTGTAATTTTTAAGATAAGGGCAAGGTTCCCCTTTATTACTTGCTCGCCAGCAAGTCATGTTTTCCAGCTCTCTTTTTGGATCTATTGGTGAAACAGTGAACATCTTCCATCAGAAAAGGCATTTCAAAAGAACTGTCTTTCTTATGTATCAATGAAAGGCAGACCTTATGGAGTTATGCCGTGTACACACGACCAGACTTTCAAACAGACTAGGTCCGACGGAATCATTCCGTTGGATAGTCCGATCGTGTGTGAGATAGTTCAATCGGTTTCCTTTAAAAAAAATCTGACGGACTCAATTCCTATCGGGAAAACCATTCGTCTGTATGCTAATCCGATGGACCAAATACGATGCAAGGGCAGCTATTGGCTACTGAACTTCCTTTTCTAGTTCCGTTGTATGTCATCACGTTCGGAAGTCCATCGTAACTTTGTCGAAAGTCCGTCGGGAAGACCGTCTGACCTTTTCTGCCGGAAAGTTCGGTCGTGTGTACGCGGCATAAGGGTATGTTCTAATAGAGGATGCTCTCTAACTTCAGGGGTATATAATTGTATAACACCATTCACTTCCTGCTGTGTTATGCAAACACTGCTCACAACATCTAATCTATTTTAAATTAGGCAAGTCCACTGACTTTCATTGTTACTTGGGGCTAGTGTCAACCTGGAGAGCATTTGAAAAGGAGAGAACACTGGTGCGGTTTAGGTATGTAAATTTTTACAGAGTGGAAACTTTAAAAGAGAAGTACAGATTTTCTTTTTATTTCAGAATCATACTTACCTAGGTGGATGCAGCATCTGTCTGATGCTGCATCTGTCCCCTGCTGGCTCTAAGACTGAGAACCAAGCAATCTAACACCACTGATCACTCGGTTCTCAGAGCTCCCTGAGCAGAGAGCTGGTGCTGTCAGTCAGCTGCTCTCTGCTCTGCCACCCGTCGCTCACTGGAGCGGGGCGGGAGCGGCCAGTGCAGGCATGTGGGCAGATCCCGACCATATAGTCACAATCCTTGCCGAGCTCTGTGACGTCAGCCAAGAGCGGGCTTCAGTCTGCTGTTTGCTGAAAATGTATCACAGGAGTGCAGAACAAAGTGCCCCCCCTGTGATCCACAGAAGAAGTAGAGCCAAACAAGCTTTGGCTGTTCTTCTCCTTGAAAGAATCTGAAATAGGATTTAATGAAGTCCTTGAGATGCATTTGATTACAGTAGAACATAAAAAAAAAAAAAAAAAAAACACTGGTCAGTGCCATCAGGAATGTCACAGTAAGAGAAAATGCTTGATAACAATTTTACATATTAATGACTACTATTTATCCTGGATTTAAATCAAATAATTATGTACATTATGTATGATATATTAAATAGTGATGTCATGAAATGCGCTTTAAGGTACCTTGTACATAAATAGCCATCTATACAAAATTGATCAGTTAAGAGAAAAATACTTGTACAGCCAGTCTTGGGCACTGTGTTGCCAAATATCCCTAGGGCTGTGTACACATGACCGGACTTTCCGGCAGACTAGGTCCGAAGGGATTAGTCCGTTGGACAATCCGATCATTTGTAGGCTAGTCTGATTATGTCATCACGTTCAAAACGAACGGACTTTCTGTTCGTGTGTGGCCAAGTCTGTTTGTTCGGAAAGTCCGTTGGAACTCCGCCGAAAGTCCATCGGGAAGACTGTCAGACCTAGTCCGGTTGTTTGTACGCGACATTACTCTAACCTATCCATAATAAATAACCTCTCCCTAGAACCCAACTCTGCCCCTACCCAAACAATACCATAAAACAGACTACATTCATTTCTATCTATTAGTATGGTGCAGAAAACCCTATTTTTTTAATTTTTTTATTAACAATCTTTATTTATAGGGGACAGGGTATTACATCTCGATGTACATGTAAAAGAATAAGAATAATGAAAATGAACAAAGGGTGTAAACATTTGCTGTAGGTAATGGTGATACATAATACTCCAGTCATTCCTGTTTTGTTTTTCACTTGTAGGGGAAACAAGAACATGAATAGTCAACAGTTATAGATTAACTTGGTACTGCTTAGGTTATTGAGAAGTATTTATCTGGTGACAGTTCGGTATGGTAGTTCAACTTGTTTGTTGGGCTGGGTAATCCCATCCCGCAGTCCATTTCACTAAGTATAGGACAAGTCTGTCCTTCTGAAAGGGGTTCTCACGCGTGGTACGCTTGTTCGGCTTTTAATGTTCACAGTATTTCACTTGGGACCGGTGGCATCCTAGACGACCGCATGCGGGGGAGAGGGGGGCAGGCCTGCGTCATAGTGGCACCAAAGTGCCATTTCCCTTCTCAAGTAAGGCTGTCCCATGGTGTCAGACCGCCAGTTCTTGTTGGGCCACCCAATTCCTCCATTCCTCACCCGTCGCCTGGTACTCAACATATAGGCCATCTGCAAATAGGTAGCCATAACCATTCAAGTCATAAAGTATTAAGAAGTAGTTAAGTGAGAAAAAGGAATTCCTCCATTCCTCACCCGTCGCCTGGTACTCAACATATAGGCCATCTGCAAATAGGTAGCCATAACCATTCAAGTCATAAAGTATTAGGAAGTAGTTAACCACTTGCTTACTGGGCACTTAAACCCCCCTCAGTCCCAGACCAATTTTCAGCTTTCAGCGCTGATGCACTTTGAATGACAATTGCGCGGGCATACAACTCTGTACCCAAATGAAATTTTTATCATTTTTTTCCCACAAATAGAGCTTTCTTTTGGTGGTATTTAGTTACAGCTCGGAGTTTTATTTTTTGCTAAACAAACAAAAAAAGATGCAAAAAAAAAAAAAAAAAAATCATGATTTAATAGTTTGTTATAAAATTTTGCAAACGGGTCATTTTTCTCCTTCATTGAAGTGCGCTGATTAGGCGGCACTGATAGGCTGCATTGGTGGGCACTGATGGGCTGCATTGGTGGGCACTGATGGGCTGCATTGGTGGGCACTGATGGGCTGCACTGGTGGGCACTGATAGGCACAGATAAGGCGGCACCGATGGGCACAGATAAGGCGGCACTGATGGGCAAAGATGGGCACAGATAAGATGGCACGGATGGGTGGCACGGATAAGTGGCACGGATGGGTGGCACGGATGGGCACTGATAGGTACCACAGATAGATGGGACTGATGGGCACTGATAGGTGGCACTGATAGGTGGCTCTGATAGGTGGCACTGCTGGGCACTGATGGGCGGCACTGCTGGGCACTGATGGGCGGCACTGGGGTGCAGCACCTTTGAGGCAGATTGGGTGGCACTGTGGGTGGCACTGTGGGTGGCACTGTGGGGTGGCACTGTGGGGTGGCACTGTGGGGTGGCACTGTGGGCACTATGGGCACTGACGGGGGGCACTTACTTTTGCTTTTTATTTTACTTCAGGATGGCACTGCGGGAGGCAGGTGGGCACTGGCAGGTGGCAGGTGGTCCCTTGTATTGATTTGTATTGATGGCCGTGATCGGGACTGATGTCCCGATCACGGCCGCCGGTGATCGGCTTTTTTTTTCTCCTCGCGCTGTCAGCGCGAGGAGGAATAATAGCCGATTACCGGCTCCGTTCTATCACATGATCAGCTGTCATTGGCTGACAGCTGATCACGTGATAAGGGGTCGGGATCGACCCCTTGCACGGATCGGTGATCAGGCGAGTCTCATGGACTCGCCGATCACAGAGCGCGCCGCGCGCGCCCCTCAGGGGGCGCGCAGGCCGCTCGTAACCGGGACGACGTCAATAGACGTAGTCCCGGAAATGTAGGTCCGCGCTAATGCCGTCATTTGGCAATAGCGCGGATCTCAAGTGATTAAGTGAGAAAAAGAAGGGAAAAGAAAGGTGGTTTAGAACATAACTGAAGCCTCTCGTCCGACTCCTCAAGAAAACCCTATTTGATTTATGCTTGGTTTGCTTTTTAACAAAGTGCATCTTCTAAAATTATAAATGGTACCACATGTAAAACAAATGTAAAATGTATTTACTGTAATAGATCCAGCACAGTGGCTCAATGGTTAGCACATTTGCAACAAGCCCGCTGTTCTTAGTACAGTATCTGCATGGTGTTTGCATGCTCTCCCTTTGCTTTTGTGGAATTCCCCCCGCACTTTTTTTTTTTAAGTTTTATTTATTGCTTTTAACACAACACGTATGCACAAGACCCAAATGGGCCACAAACACAAATAAACAATTTAAATTACTTCAGCGTAGACTCTTTCCTCCAGACCCTCACTCAGTGAAAATAACACAGTAATAATAAGGCCACCTGTTTTTAGTAACAGACAATGGTACATTACGATATGTCTGACAATTACCTACTTGTTAAATCATACTACATGTGCATGCTATTAGGTGCCACTCAATCCGCTACCGTAGTTTCACTATTCATCCGACTGCCCCACACTTTATCAAATTTCTGCGGTATGTCTCTACTAATGTATGTAGCCTTATATAAAGGTGCAGCCCTATTAAGCACACCCTTCCACACTGATACAGATGGAGGATTGGGCTTTTTCCATGATAACACTAGCATTTTCCTAGCATAATATATTAGGATTGTCAGCAGAGTACGAGTTACTCTTTTTGGGGCTAGATTGTCCACCAGTCCCAAAAGTCACACCTCTATCTTGGGCTGTATAGGAATGGAGGTTACTTCTGTTATGCATTCTGTGACCCCCTTCCAAAATGTTTGGATGTTCGTGCAATTCCAAAATATATGCATGAAATTGTCAGTAAGGGAACTGCACCACCAACAATCGGGCGACTGGGTGGGGAACATCTTAGCCAATCTTGCTGGAGTAAGATATATACAGTGCAAGAATTTAAATTGAATGAGTTAGTCCCTTGCAGAGACCAATCTAGTAAAATGAATCTCCCATACATCATCCCAGGCATCCTGGTCCATCTGGGGGAACACCTCACCCCACACCACACTACACTTTGCAAGGAGATCTCCTCCCTCACTAATCAATTGTTTATATATTGTAGATAATGCCTTTTCCAAAGTGTCCTCCCTTAGTAAAGATTCTAAATCGCTCATTTTCAGGGTAATACCCATATCTCCAAATTGGGCATTGTATGTATGTCTGAGCTGAAGAAAACTGAACAAGTGAGTGTTGGGCAGATTAAACGTAGTTTTCAGGGCGTCAAACTGTAGAAGTTTCCAACCACCCACTACGTCTTCCAGCGTCTTAATACCAAATTTAATCCAGATGATTGGATCAGGGTACTTACAGAGTGTGTTAGTTTGGGGTTCTTCCAAAGTGTTGTGTGAGGAGAAATCTCAGAAGCGCTACTCATCTTGGTCACTACTACCCACCCCCTGCAGGTTGCATGCATGGATATTGTGAGCCTATATGGAGCTCTGATACCCCGATGCAAGAGATGTGTCAGCGCCTCATAAGAACCAACAATAGCCGCCTCTAATGTATTGGCAGTGTCATCCTCAGGTAGAGTGAACCACCTGTACACAAATACTAGCTGATCCACTAAGTAATACCCCCCACACTTTAAAGACATGCTGGTAAGTTAATTAGACCCAGTATGTGTATGCATAAATATACAGAATATACATATGAAATAAAGATAGGCACCTTAGATTGTAAACTCTTTTAGGGTAGAGACTGATGAGAAAAGAGAAGAGATATGAAAGAACACATAAACACGTCACAAGACTAACAACATAAAATAGACCTGAATTGTGCCCTTGGTCTGCTATAAGGTAAGCCCTGGAGAGCTGGGCGGTGAGCCCTGGTCTGCTGGGCGATATGCCAAGAGAAGGCCGCAAAAGACTTGGTTTATGGAGGTAATTATTAATTAATGTACAACAAGACACTACGGGGCAAAGTTGCTGAAGGCTCAGGACATTTCCACTTGTGGATTGGAGATGTATCGAGTAAAGCAGGTGGATTCCCGCCTGCCCATCTTTGATCGCGTGGACTGGGACCCCGTTTCGAGAGGCTGCTGATGCTGCTCCAATGCGAAAGAATGTCCAAGAAAATGACCCAGGTCCTGGCCTAATTTGCTCAAAAGGAACCTGACGTGACTAATGAACTGGTTGCTGCCTGGGGTACTAATTGGGAACGGTAGTAATGGGCTGTCCTGCGAGGGATCAAACATATGGGCCAAAAATTGATCTAGGATGGACACGGGGCACCAGGCTTTGAGAGTTTGGAAAGGTTTGATGTCAACCCCTGGACCGGACTATTGTGTTTTGGACACCCTGAGGAGCAAGATGAAGTAAGTCTGATGGCTCGTGAGGTGGCGTCTACGTAACACTTTACAACTGGGATGGTGACAGTATTCACTGGGGCGTAAGAAGCTGTAGAAAGCCAGGTAGATGGCTGCTTGAACGACCAGGCTGAATTTAGCCAAAGGGGAATGTGACAGGATGAAAGACACGTCTCGGAATATGGCGCTGGTGACGGGTAGCCGTTTGATACTAATTTGGGGTCATTGCCACACAACATGGTCTTGACCGTATGGGCAGCAAACAAGGCGGTTTGTTAGGATCTCATAAGGGGATGAAATACTGGATGTCAGCTGAGTGGGGTCTAAGGTATTGTCTGACAATGCCAACTGTGTGTGGTGGCATAATATGAAGACCAGGATGTGATGGAGAACTCTTGGTATTGCTCTGGGGTTTGAGGCTAGTAACCTGACATGCAGTAGAACCTCTAGGCTGCACAGTAGGCCTTCAGGGTGTTGTGAGATAATGAAAGATTAATAAGGCAGGTAGCGTTGTGAAAGTGTTGTTTGAATCCGAGGTTAGCTACGACCAGTGTGGGATAAGAGACATGGTCGGGTCGGTTCCAGGTTCCTGCAAAAAATAACGAAGCAAGGGGTAGTGCGTCAGCCAGATTATTGCATTTGTCTGGGATGTGGACGCATAGGACATTAGATTGGTGCTGTGGGGATAGTGGCACCAGCCTGCACAGGAAGGCCACGATGGCCGACTATTAGGACCTCCTTTATTCATAATGCTGGCTGTGGCTTGGTTCTCTGGCGAATGTCACTGTTTGTCCTGCCCAGTTGTTGCACCAGACTTGAGCTGCTGCGACAATGGGGTAGAGGTCGAACAAAGAGGAGGACTAACTGAACCCAGGAATCAAGAGGATTTCTGACGGCCATGGCCCTATAAACCCAAGTTGGCCAAAAATTGAGGCGAGGGTCTGTGGAGGCTGTGGTGACCATGACTACCTGAGATGAAGAGCGAGATGCTGAGGGAATACACATTGGCATGCCATTCCAATTTGTGAGAAATTCGACTCACATGGGCAGATCTGCTATAGCTGGCTCATCTTAATTTAAGGATTTAGTCAGGGTCTTTACCTGGAAGAGAAACACTAAAAGGTGGGAGGTAAAGGATCACCTTGAGTCTGGCTGCTGCCTTGACTGAAAATGAGCGGTGATAGTCAAAGGATGGGCAACCTGCGTACTTGTGACCTGCTGCATGCAGATACGGGTCCAATTCTACCCTCCTGTTGGGGTTGCTCTGTCTAGCATGTCTCTGACTGTCCCCAAGGCCAGCACAAACTCTGTGACAGTGAGCTTGCGATTAGGTAAAGGGTCTCTGGCCTTCAGGATGACGGAGACATCTCCCTGCAAATATGACTTGTTCTAGGCCAAGTTGTGCACTGCTATGAGGAGGGATGCTAAGTTAACGTCGTTGTCATCCAAGATGTCCTCCTAGATGCCCTGCTAGGACAAGGTGTGCAGGGAAGACGATGGTGCAGAAGTTGGGTGTATCTGTAAGTGGAGGTACGGGAATGACGGTGGTGACTGGACCTGGTAGGGGCACGGCTGGGCGTACCTCCAGGGCTGTCACTCTGTTTGGACTTTGGCGACTGCTGTTGACAGTGTGGTTACCCAGGAGTGCAGTGTAGTAGTCGCAAAGAAGATAGACTGAAGTGGTGCCTGGAAGGGCTGCCACTGGCGGTGGAAACAGTAGCCTAAAGGCTTGGTTTCCTGGCTGCGGCAGGGCAGGATTTACTCCTGCGACACCGTTCTGCTATGAGTTTTTTTTTTTTATTGGTCCAAGCTCTTGTGAGACTGTAAACCGCCGCTTGCTGAGCCCGTAAAGGGTGATGGCAGGGCTGAGGCAAAGTCCTCACTGGGGAGGGGATAGTTGCGTTTGAGTAGATAAGATGAAAGGCGGAAGGAAACAAGAAGAATAGGACAAGGAGCGACAGCCATAGTGACAGTTGGTTTGCGCTCGATCGCTGTTGAGTGTGACTTTAGAAAACTCAAAAGAACGCGTGACAACCGAGGTGAGCCAAGAGGTACCTGGCTAGGTAAACGATAGCTCGGGTGTCAGTCTGTGCTCGGCACAGACTAATGAACCAGAGCGCCCCAGGGCGGACTGGGGTGGGTAGCTGAAGTCTGGTATACTAAATAGGAATGTTGCGATCTAACGTGGGTTCGGTCTACTAATGCTTGCACTGCCAGCAAGTATGGAGATTAGGCGACCTTGTCTGCGTATTGAAGGTTTGTGCTTCGAAAACAGAGTGAAGTGCACAGAAGTATGTGACAGTTGCTAACGCCGCAGGAGCAGGTCAAATTCTGTATGTGAAGTAAAAATATGTAGTGAAAGAGTGTTTAAGAGAAAGGGGGAATCCCATTGAACTAAACACCTGACTTTATGCCCTAGTTGTGAAGTCGACTGGTTGGGGTCAAGAACTGAGTTGACCGGGAGCCTGTAGTAAGGTGACATGAGAATTTCGTTTTGACAAGGGGGATTGCAAAGAGCTGTTTGGGGCAAAGCTGGCCCCCTGGTGAAGATACAAGCCCTCGACAATGGGGGGTTTTTTTTTTTGGGGAGATACTGTCCAAACCTGGTGCAGGGTGGACTAACTGGTGTTCTAACTGGCCTAAAAAGGGGGAAAGCGACAGAGAAAACGATGAGCAGCCGTGTTGCTACTGGAGACGATGAGTGGCAGTTTGAGCCACTTGCTGAAATGCTTGCAGCGATTGCTAGGAAGTGGCCTTATTTGAATTATGAGGTGAGAATGAATGAATGGATGAATGAGGTGAGCAGCTGTGTTGCTACTGGAGATGAGTGGCCGTATTAAGCTATTGCAGAGATGCTTGCAGCGATTGCAAGGAGCTTTGTTGAAATGCGAAAGAAAAGGTTATAGAGGAAATATGATTATGTAGGAATGACTGCGCGCAACACTGAGCAAATTGGTGGAGAGAATTGTGTATGATCATGTATGGATAGACTGAGAAAGTCAAATGTAAGTACTGCTGAATTCGTACAGTCGATGTGACTAGTTTGAACTGGGTTATAGCTATGGAATAGTCTGCGAAAGATTTGACTCATTTGAGTCGGTGATGCAACAGGATTCGGCTTGGTTGTTAGAGTTGCGTTTGGCAAGGACTAGAATCGTTGCGCCGATGCAGCGATTAGACTTGAATCCTCCGTAGATGCGACTGAGAGGCTCGTATATGGGATCCGACCGTATCGCTGAGGATATGGCTGGGTTCGGATTGATTGAATTGTGATGATGGTTGAAGGGGCTGGTGATCGCCAATGATCTGAAACATAGAAGCGAAGTTGCGACTAGATTCGAATCAGCCGTAGATGCGAGGTGACTACAGGGCTCGTATGACAGATCTGCCCGTATTGCCGATGATATGGCTGGGTTTGAATCGACTAAATGGTGATGGCGGTTTGAAGGGGCTTGTGATTGCCGAGGATCCGAAACATAGAAGCGAAGTTGCGACTAGATTCGAATCGGCCATAGATCTGAGGTGACTACGGGGCTCATATGACAGATCTGACTGTATTGCCGATGATATGGCTGGGTTCGAATCAACTAAATGGTGATGGCGGTTGAAGGGGCTTTGTGATTGCCGAGGATCCGAAACATAGAAGCGAAGTTGCGACTAGATTCGAATCGGCCGTAGATGCGAGGTGAGTAAGGGGCTTGAGTGTCGGATTTGACCGCATCGCCGTGAAGTGAACGGTTCGAGTAAACCCGCGTTGGGTAGAAAGCATGAAATACATGAAAGATGACATAGAAAGACTTACGGTGGCGTAAGTGCGACTTTTTGCAAAACGAACATGATAAACGAACATGATAACGTAACTACTAGAATTTAGAGGAGCGGTAACAACAAAGTCCTACCTACGACAGCGAGTGTGTAGCGGTCCGAGCGTGGGACAATCGATGAAGATATACGACCGATCTCGAAGGTACAACTACGTGGACACGCAGTGAGTTGGCAGAGTCAGCCTGTGCAATGCTTTTGACACGAATCAGCTTAAAAATGTAGGGGAGGAATCTGATATAAATTGGCAGTAAGGAGTATCTGATACGAATTGGTTGTAGAGTGTATGCCATTCCTTACTGTGAAACCAAACACCTATCAACCACCCATCCCCCCAGGCTAGTCAAGTGCAGGAAAGACATCAGGTGGGTTTAATTACACCTCAATCAGCCACAGAAACCCATACAAACAATACCTGTTTATCTAAAAAAAAAAAAAAAGGATGAGAACAGTGAATCTTATAACCAGTGAAACCTATGGCGAGTGATATTGGAGAACGACCGACAGCGACTCGGAGGCTTGGATCTATGAATGAATCGTATGTTTGGTAGAAGGAATTTACGAATGTACTATGCCTGTGCCGAAAGATGTCAGCACATGAGTGTCAACAACTCAGAGGTAGGTTTTGCGAAAGGGGTGCAGGATAGTAAGCATGATAAGCCGCAAGTTTGTACATGATATGAAAAGATTCGGATACTACTTATCTGCGACCATGAGCTGGAACCGCCGACGAAGACCATGAATGAAGAAGCCGAAGGGCACCTGCGATTGGACGCACAGATAGTCAACCGTGAGGGAGCTGAGAAGAGTCGGCCCCTTGATGTGCAGTACCTTGCACTGGAACCAACACAGACCGTTGTGGGTGGTCTGATTAAATACCCCCCGGACTCCTCCCATAATTATGGGCCACCATACTTATATATATATATATATATATATATACAGTATCTCACAAAAGTGAGTACACCCCTCGCATTTTTGTAAATATTTTATTACATCTTTTCATGTGGCAACACTGAAAAAATGACACTTTGCTACAACGTACTCACTTTTGTTGCCAGCAGTTTAGACATTAATGGCTGTGTGTTGAGTTATTGAGGGGATAACAAATTTACAATGTTATACAAGCTGTACGCTCACTACTTTACATTGTAGCAAAGTGTCCTTTCTTCAGTGTTGTCACATGAAAAGATACAATAAAATATTTACAAAAATGTGAGGGGTGTACTCACTTTTGTGAGATACTGTATATAGTGTATATACACATACACACAGTATATATAAAATATTCTCTCTACTTTTAAATAACGTATCACTTGCATTACAGGAAACACATTTGAGATTATTTAATTGACCAATAAAATACAATGACTATGTTTCTGTAAGTGCCAGGAAATCCTGTATTCTAATTTTCTGGTCCAAACATTTAATTCCACATACCAGTTAGCATACGCTGGTACATTAATTTTCCCTGCTGGTATCCTCTTTATGACAACCATCTGTTCAAGTTTTACCCTACTTTCTCTAGCAAAATCCAGTGGAAATTAAAAATAAACACGAATCATTTCTGAAGGGACTGTTTAAAATAAATGGAAAATGTAAGTTTCTCTAAAAAAACAAAAAAAAACAGCCACATGCTTCCTCATTTATATACATTATATACTGGATTTAAAATGCATTAGCAAAAAAATATATGATGCCATTTAGGCACAGCACACACCAGGGTATGATTTTCTGTTTCCAAGGATAATAAGTCATGCTTTAGATCACTGAATGACCTGTTTTACATTGTGGCAGTAAACGTAGTAAGTGGCACTCTCCAAATCATGGGTATTTTAAATAGGAAAATAAAACAATATTGTTATGTATACATGAGTAGATCTGACCACCCCTTCCAGGATTTATTTGATTTGGTCATGCAAACCAATGGCTACACGTGAAAGATTCAGTAGTCTGCAAAATTTCAGGAGAACCTGGAGGCGGATATATTTTTGCAAACACAGAGATGCAGCTATTATTTCCCATTGTGACCACTAGATGGAGAATGCATGCACAAACAAATGTTTTCCAATCACCCATTGTGTTCAGTTCCAGTGCCTTTAAAAATGTTCAGCAGCATGCATTTTTACATCTCTCATGGGATATAATGCCAGCTCTAGAATCACTACCCTTTCTTTAATATTTACAGTTTCATCCATGCTAGGTAGTAAAGCTCTCTACACTTCCAGGCCTCTGCAGCTCTCACGCAAAGAAGCCAGAGTGTAATTTATCCTTCTCCTCTCCACTTGTCTATTCACAGACAAGATACATTGTATTCTGTGAACCATTGGCAAAATGCAAAACCAGCATTTCTGCCTCTTTCACATGTGGGGCATAGTTAAAGCGATTGCAAAGCTCTGCATTTTTTTTTTTATTATTAAAACAAACATGTTATACTTACCTGTTCTGTGCAATGATTTTTCTCAGCGCAGTCTTCTGTAGTCCCTCATCAGCAATCTTGGCTCCTTCAGTTCTCTGTGTGCCACCATAGGAAGTCACTTCCTATGGTGGCACACATCCTGACTTGCTCCCGATCTGGGCTGTATGCATCCATAGACACACACAGCACAGCTTGCCCCACCCCTGCTCTAGGCTCACAGAATTTGATTGACAGCAGCTGTATCTGAGCCTGTGAGAGTGGAGAGAAAGAACCAATGCTGCTGCAGATGGGCACAGTCTGGATCAATATATAAGTATTTAGGCTGAAGGGTGGGGGGGAACAACAAGTGAAAGTTTTTTTGGCTTTAGAACCACTTTAACGGCATCCCTCAAAGGCAATCAGTGGTGGCATTGACAGGGTTTGCAGGCATTCATGAAGCAATAATTCTGCCTTGTGTATGCCTTTTTTAGCAGTTTTTTTTACATGGGTCTACTGTGCTGCAACAGAGAGCCAAGCATTTGGCTTGAAGTTGTGAAATGCTCAAATTGACTTCAATAGGCAAGTTTGACTTGTGGTGTCACCTGCCAAACTTGACATGCTGAGTTAGACTTGTCATGGCTCCAAAGTAAAGGATCTCGGCTGCAGCATCTGTACGAAGCCCTATAGCAGCCATGTTAGGTTTTAAGTGGACAATTTAGGAATGGTAAAAGAAGAATCAACCATTTTTTTTATTTGTGGCCCCTTGCCGCTCATGTGAAAGGGGCCTTAGTGTAATTCCACACTTATTTTATATGTTAGTATAGTGGCTTCGTATGTCAGCAGATCAACCATGTCAACTATTAAAGTAGAACTATAGGCAGAACTTTTTCATTTTGGATAGAACATGAGAGGGTTATAACCCCTGTCAATTTTTTTTGCCATCTGTGTTCCATTGTAGAGATTTTCCTTCACTTCCTGTCCCACAGCCAAACAGGAAGTGAGAGGAAATCCCTGCAAATTAAGGGAATTTCTTGGGGGCCCCCAGGTCACAAGAACTAGTTTCTCCATTGGAAGATTTCCTCTCTATTACTTTTACAGGGAAAACCCAAATTTGGGGATTTTCTTTTACTTTTACTTTCAATGTTAACGGTAAACAGAACAAATAGAGATAGTGAATCTCCCTAATGGAGGCACATACAGCAATGAAAACTGACAGGTGTTCTAATCTCTCGCCACTCAAAAAATAAAAATAATTGCTTTTAGCTGAACTTTAAAGGAGTTGTAAAGACAGAAGTTTTTTTTTTTTTATCTTAATGCATTCTATGCATTAAGATAAAAAACCTTTTGGGTGGAGAAGCCACCCAAGCACTCCCATAATTACTTATCTGAGCCCCATCTCTCTCTAGCGATATTCACGAATGTCTAATGCCGTGTACACACAACCGGACTTTTCAACGAACTAGGTCCAACAGTCTTCCCGACGGACTTTCAACTGAGTTCCGGCAGACTTTCCGAATGAACGGACTTGGCCACACACAAGCACACCAAAATCCGACTGATTCATATGTGATGACGTATGACCGGACTAGAATAAGGACGTTCATAGCCAGTAGCCAATAGCTGCCCTAGTGTCGGTTTTCATCTGTCGGACTAGCATACAGGCGAACAGATTTTTTGACCGGACTCGAGTCAGTCGGAAAGAATTGAAACATGTTTTATTTCTAGGTCCCTCTGACTTTTGGGGAAAAAAAGTCCGCTGGAGCCCATACACGATTGTAAAATCCAAAGGATTCATTCCTTCGCACCTAGTCTGTCGAAATTAGTGTGTACGCGGCATAAGTCGCCTGGGACACTCTTCCTGATTAGCTGAGACACAGCAGCAGCACCATTGGCTCCTGTCGTTGTCAATCAGCCAACCAGGAGAGAGAGGGGCCGGGTCTGGGCTCTGTGTCTGAATGGAGTGCCCCTATAGTATACATATACTGTGTGGGGAACTCGACTGGAGGGAGGGGCCAGGAGCAGCAAAGAGCGACCCAAGAACAGGAGAATCCAGGCTGCTCTGCGCAAAACCAACTGCACAGAGGAGGTAAGTATAACATGTTTGTTATTTAAAAGAAAAAAAAAGAGCCTTTACAATCACTTTAAGGTTTCAAAAAGAAGGTAGAAATACATATCAAAGTGAAGAATTGTACCAAAGTGTTACAAATATGTTAAACAGTAAAATAGTTCAAATATTACGCAGATGTAGACCAGCAAAATTAAGTATTATTTTATGCCTGTGTGCAATGAAAGCACTTTTTATTTATTTCAATTTCATACAAAATGCTGAAAATATAACCTAGTTATGGCTTAGTTTTTGGTATTGTGCATTTGTACTGACTGCTCATGGAGAATGTAGAGGAGAGTAGAAAAATAGGCACAGCAGTACAATGGAAGAAATAACTGTAACATCAGTTCAGCAACATATCTGTACAAAGTTATGAGAACACACAATAGCAATGTCTTTGAAAGAAAACTGAAAACGGAAAACTGCATTAAAAAATGAAAAATTGCATCCAAAACTGAGTTTTCAGCTCTGGATTAAGTACTATACAGTATATTGATATTTATCTCCAAAAAATGCTATTTTTAAAGAACGTCATTTGTCAATGTAAAAGTAAGATACGGTTTTATAATGAAGAGCTATTGAAATCTCCAAATATAACAGGAAAAGTGAAGATTTGCTGTCTTTTAGGGAACATCTGGAAATGTTCTGCCAGTCTTCTTTTGCCGGGGGCAAGTGGGCTTTATGCCAAGCTTCTACATACTGTATATGTGTCTATATTTATGCTCTGCACGCACTCAGTCGTGCACTCCACCCCCAGAACTATGACTGCACTGTCACTCCTAGTTACATAGTAATGATTAGGAGCTGGCAGGATGGGATCCCAATCATGTGGTCACTGTGACAACCAATTACAGTGATCACATGATTGGAAAGCCCATGTAACACCTTCGGCTTTACAAATTCCTAAAGTGTAACTAAAGGCGATTTTTTTTTTCTAGTTTTGGAGTTCAGAGGGATAAGAATTTATGTCAGTGTTATGGCTGTCTTTGTCTCCGTTAGAGAGATTCATGTTCTCTATTTATCTATTTGTCCTGTTTAAAGTGAAGTTCCACCCCAAAAAAAAGTTAAAGTAAAAAAAAATGTTCTCCATAAATTTTTTTTTCTTTTTTTAAGCACATTCATATATTTTTTTTTTTTTTTGGGGTGGAGTTCCACCCCAAAAAAATAAATATTAATGTGCTTAAAAAAAGAAAAAAAAAACTTATGGAGAAAATGTTTTTTTACTCACCTCTAAATTCCTGTTGCTAGGGGGTTCCTCGTAGTCTACATCCTTCGGCGCCTGGGCTCCTGATGTCACTTCCCTCGGTGCAGGAATGTAGATCACCTCTCCCCCCTCCCTCTTGTCAATCATCTGGGACACGTGACAGGTCCCAGATGATTGCTTGGCCAGTCACGGCGCACGGCTCGTGCATGTGCAGTGGGTGACCGGCTGTGAAGCCACAGCTAGGTGCCACAGTTAAAATGCCGGCGCCGCCAAGCGGCAGGGGAGACAAACGGGGCTTCAATCCCCCGAATCACTGGACCCTGGGACAGGTCAGTGTCCAATTATTAAAAGTCAGCAGCTGCAGTATTTGTAGCTGCTGACTTTTAATTTTTTATTTTTTATATTATCATCGAAAGTGAAAGTAAAAGAAAATCCCATCAGAAAATTTACATCAAAACAGTAATAGAGGGGGAATCTTCCATTAGGCAAACTAGTTCTGGTTACCCTGGTGGCAAACTGGGATTTCCACATTTTGGAGGGATTTCTTCTCACTTTCAGTTTTGGCTATGGGACAGGAAGTGAAGGGAAATCTCCCTAATGAGACACATATGCCAAAAAACAAAACAACTATGGGGGTTATAACCTTCCCCTGCGCTATCCAAAATGAAACAAAAAGTTTTGTCTTTAATTATACTTTAAGAGATCGACTGGAGCCAGTGGTAAGGGGTTAAATGTCTCTAAGCAGACCCCCCCTCCCCCCATGAACCATACCAGGCCCTCAACATGGGGGGCGGGGTGCTTTGGGGTAGGAGGTCTCCCCCCAATGTTGATGAGGACAAGAGCCTCTTCCCCACAACCCTGGCCTGGTGGTTGTGGGGAAGGGACTTATCAGAATCTGGAAGCCCCCTATGTGAATGAGTAGGGGCTATACCTACTCATTCACCAAATAAGAGTAGTGTAAATAAACACAAGGATGTTTTTGACAAATCATTAATTTAAAAAAAATTGTCTACTGGTTTGGAACTATTATGAATCAGAATGAACGTCGGCCACAAAAAAATGGTCCACACCTGAAGAAATACTCTGACAGCTCCGCCACCACCCACCACTATAAATGAAGGGGCAGGGTCACAGAGTGATGTCACCAGGTGACACCACCCCCTGTGACGTCATCAACCCAACATGCCCTTGCCAGTATAGGTTACTTACACTGGCAAAGAAACTAGCATGCAATTCAACACCTGTTCCCTTGATGCACTGCCTGCTGAAAAAAGTGATGCTTGTTTTATTACTTCCAATTGTGCTTATATGAATCATTGAGGCTACCCATCCCATTAAAGGACTTATAGGAAGGCTGGGGATGCAATACGGAATGGTGCAAAGCTTGTTCTATACAGAAAAAGTTAAGATTTGCTTATAACTAGTCATTTTGCCATTAATTTTCACTAAAGGGGACCTTTTTTAGGCAATTAAGATAATTTGTTTAGCCTGAATTGCCATACTTGAGAGAACAGCCCATATGATAAGGAACACCTTTAAGGGTTCATGTATACCCACATTTATAGATATTTTTATACATTTCCCAGTTCAATCCTACACCTGGGGAGTCACAGGTACTATGTATAGCCTCCCAAACTAGTGAATGGATGTACTCTCGTAAACGCCAATGCATAGTTGCAACAAAGCTTACCTCTGAATGTGCGTCTGACTTTCCCAAATGCAGAAGTTTTATGTGAATGAATCCAAGACTTACTGACCTGAAAGGTTCCACATTTGTTCTGAACAGTTGAATTTTTTCCAAAGATCACACTTATGTGACCTTTTCTAGTTTTTCATCTACCTGGCTCGTTATGCAAGCATATTTATTTTTGTTTTCTAGCAATTCCTTTTCAAAGCACAATTAAGTAATCCATAACAGGCTATGTGTGGTACCAAACTGCCCTATTCTGGATTGTGAGCAAAGATCAACCCCAGCTGCCAGGGCCAAACTATATTATTAGTCAAGAGTCCTGCAAAATAAAATAAAGTACCTTTCTAATGAGCCTATGGAAACTTTCTTCTCCACTGCCTCCCCTTACAAGCTTTGTACTTCTGCCTTACCAACTAGACATGGGTTATCTATATCTTACAAGTTGCCAGCATCTCCAGCTTGTCAGACCAACATAAAGATTGCACCTTTCATTTCACTTATGCTGCATCCACTCCAATTATATCCAGATCACTGGTTTCCAAATGTCAACAAAGGGTCCCCATGTCCCTTCACAAGACTTACCCACAATCCTCACCCTTGTGCTGGAGATGTCTTACTCTGGAAGGCACCTATCTACATGCTTTGGAGCTGCCTGGTTCTGCAATCTTTTAGGTTACAGGTCTGTGGCCTGGTGTTTAAATTTACAGATGTATAATAGGGGAATGACCCAACAGGCTACCTGCTTCATTTGTCTCCCCTCTCATCCAAACGAGGATCTGGTTATGCACAATTAATGAAATTTACACCATGGAAAACATCCTTGCCTCCTCCAAGCATAAGGAGTAACAATTTTGTGAAAACTTGGTTTTAATGGATTGATTAAACCTTCTCTGCTAATTACATAATTGATCTCGCTAGTTAGATAATCCCCTACTGTCCATTAGACTGGACCACAGACCTTGGGATAGCAGCAGGCCTATACCTTGCGACCTCTGACTTGGGAGGAGCCTGAGCTCTATGGACCATTAGGGACATTACATACTAGATCTCGGATCTCATTTTTCTTCTCTGTTCATGCTTTTTCCCCTCCTTTTTTCTTCCTCTTCTTTTGCTGCCCCCTCTTCCCTGCACTCCCCAACCCACCCCAACCCCACCCTCTATTAGGCCCAGTATTGTGAAATGTGTGATGTGTCAGACTAACCCTGTGTTTTCTATTCTATCACTGTTAATTCTTTGTGTATCATGGATGTAGTTGGGGGTTACCATTACGGTTTATATAACTACATTGGCTGTGCAAGTAAAACCTAATCACCAACTATAGAGCTGATAAATTGTTTAGTTCAAATATATAGTTTCATATGAAATATTTGTTATTAATTATACCCTGTTTCCCCGAAAATAAGAGCTAGTGTGATTGTTGGTGATGGCTGCAATATAAGCCGAACCCCCAAATAAGCCCTACCCTGTTTCCCAGAAAATAAGCCCTGCCCTGAAAATAAGACCCAACTAGGGCTTATTTGGGGGGTAGGGCTTATATTGCAGCCATCACCGACACTCACGCTAGGTCTTATTTGGGGGGGAAACAGGGTAATATAATTTAAAGATTCAATGAAATATTTTGGATGTATATAATTACTTCTAACAAGCAATAAAAAGTAATGAAGAATAGATCTTGTGGTGACCATGACAAGTATAATCTTTAGTGTATTGGAACATGCTACTCTTTCAATGGCAATGATTTTATTTAATACCGTAGAGCTGTTCTCGGTATAATAAAACCTTCCCTGTACATCTAATTTTGGACTTTAAAGCATAGGGAGATAAAAGTAAATGGCGAAGTTCATGAGGTTATGTTAGGCTTTAAGCTTAAGACTCTTATTCCAAACCTTGTGTGGGCGACTGCTAGATTATGTCCTGCTTGAAATCACAGAAACTGATTACAATGCATTTTTATAGTACGTGACAATACAAATGGAGTGAGAATAGCAGAGTGAGAAGCAGAACAAGCAGCAGGCTTATGAAGTCAATGGTTGCACTGCACACGGTGCTGAAATAAGAGACATGTAAGTCAAGATGCTATATTCTTATTTTCTATGTCAGTTTGGCCCATATTTAACACATGTGCAGAGGCAACTTTTATTTGTATGTGACATTCACATCTATGGCTTTAGCTACACATAACAATGACTGATCTGTCTGGAGAATGACTATCATATTTTAATATCTCATTTTGCACACATTGTGGACATGATTCAATTACTTTGAAAGCTGTGGGATGCTGCTTTGACAGTCTCATGTGTCTTCAACCAGTCTGAAGCCACTGACTGAACTGAAAGTTCTCATTATTACTAACATTATTGCTGTCTATCATGTTAGCAAAGAACTGCGGTAAAGGCTACATCCTTAATGTTTTCCCTGCAGACAATATGTGAGGTACAGTAGACTTATTTCAGTTATCACAGTCTAGAATTGGCAGATAAGATAATGGCAGCTGCCCCAATATTCTACTCATTAAGCAAAATAATGAGTAAAAAAAAATATATGGATGCATGATGGGGGTAAACATTTTGATTGAAACCATATATTGATGTGTTACAAACAACAATGCTGACAAATTTATTTGTTTTTTTCAGAAAAAGGGAGCATTTATAAGATTTATTAAAGACGCATCAATTTCTGCTGCTCGCAAAAATACACATTTTTTTTCTTTTAATTAGCATACAGTAGGTACTCTAAAAATAGGCGGAATGTGCATAATTATAATGTGTTGGTATACTATATGTGCAGAATACTAGGACAAGACCTTATTGCTTGTGGCTTCTGTTTCTTTGCACTCTGTTACAGGTGCCCTTTTCCAAGTTCAACCAATGTAAGTGTAGTACTACCCCTGTGGGAGCCGCTGATTTTAACTGGTTCTTACCCAAGCAGTGTAGAGGCTACCAATCACACAGGCAACATTCCAATCACTCTGGCTCTATTAAACAGTCTAGGGCAGTGATGGCAAAACTTTTTTAGCCAGAGTGCCCAAACTGCAACACAAAACCAAATAATTTTTTTTCAAAGTTCCAACACTGTGAATAGTAACAGCCACATATAATGGCTGCAAGGGCCTCTCGCCAATCCCAGGAACACAGCAAAGCTTCCTCCAAACAGATGTCCTCTCACTCTCGGTCGCCCATGGCGCCACTCACAACTGGTACTGCAGGGGCAGTATCCTCACAGACGCTCTGTCACCTGGTTTACAGCATGCTGCTCCAGTCTTTCTCCCTTGTCGCAATGACTGCTCTCTCTCTCTCTGGGTGGTGATGCTGGGATGGACATTAAAATGGACCTATAGCCTTCCGAGACTACATATCCCATTGTTCTCTTTCCCTGGCTTCTCATTGGTCCCTAGCTGCAGCCAATGGGGAGGCAGGAAGAATCAGAGTGGGTGGTGATCTCTGCAAGCGCTGCTCTGTCCCTGTCCAGCGCTGCTTGATAGAAGAAGGGGGCGAGAGGGCGAAATACACTAACAGCCCATGCTCACTTCTCCCCTTGTCACAGCGCCACTGCACTTCTCACTCCTACAGCTTTGTCGTGCTGGAGCCAAAAAGAAATGTACCTATCATCCTAGAAACCTACCTGGTACTACATAAGTATGGATATTTCAGATCTGAGGGACCTCTGGGGAATCCCACAATCCCTGTAATAGTTGGCATTACAACAGTGATAGTTGCAATCTTCAAACAATTGTCCTCCTGCACAACCATCACAGGGGATCGTTCACACGGCACAGCAGCCATTTATAAATTGCACTACATTTTTTTCAGTAACTAATGTAAGTATGCAACAAAGTTCATACCTGGAGCTCGCTTTAAGCATCAAACATGTATTATGGTAGCTCCATATGATAGTATACTAAATGTAGTCACTAACTACTGCTGAATGAACAACTAAAGCTAGCCACAGACGGATGGATGGATCGAGGTGGATGGAGGAATCCTCTGCGTTGTGCTATAGTATTCTGACAGTGCCCATATAGTAGGAAATTTTTCCAACATTCCTGTTCGAGAGAAGCTGATCAACTTCTCCTAAGCGGGAAAGGCCATAGATGGATCAAAATTCAGCTGGTACCTGCTGAAATGGCTGATTTTGAATCCATCAATGGCCGGCTTAAAGGTCAGTGTTAACGAGCTTGTGTTCTATTCATGACCATTTCATTTTCCATACAAGGTAATACAGCTCAGAAAGACCTGTAAATGAACTCTGAACAATCTCAGAATCATCTCAAAGTGATCTCAGATGCAAGTAGAATGCTCCTGAAAGCAAAGTGCCTTTGCCCATTGGCACAGGCTCAAAACCCATTGACACGGGCCCTTACTGATTCACTTCCGTTATTGAACATATAACTCTGCATACAACAAAAGCAAAGAGAAATGTCTGGTACTACCAGTGACACACCTCCATCCCTAAAAAATATAATAAAGCAAAAATAGCCCATGGGACTTTGAGTGAGGCAAGCACGGGGGACACCAAAAGTAGAAATAAACATGGTTATATTGTTTATTGAAAACGTTTGTAAGTATGGTGCTAATTAAGAGCCTCTAGTTGCAAAAAGATATTGTTTCTAATATATACTTCCAATTGATACTTTGTTTTTAACATATACTTCACACAAAGATCTACTCCCGAAGAAGTGAACAGTTGCTCACAAAACATGTTGGGTTTTAGATGCTTGTATAACTCTTTATACCCAATATAAAAACACATGTGAAAGTTTTTAACCAATTTGTCATTATGCTACCTCAATGTTCTTAGGTTTTATGTCTATGTATTTACTCATGTTTTCAATAAACTATGGAACCATGTTTTTTTCTACTTTAGCTGTCCCCCGTGCTCGCCTCACTCAAAGTCCCATGGGCTATTTTTTGCTTTATTGTATTGTTTAGAGATGGAAGTGTATCATGGGTAGTACCAGACCTTTCTCTTTTCTTGTACTGAACCCGGGTGGAAGACACCCATATGTCCTTTCTTGGTCTGCTACTACTTTGGCCCATATTACAAAGCCTTGCTATTTGATGATATATTAGTCATCCATGCTATTACTATATTGTGCTCTTTGTTCACAACTATCTTTGGTTCCAGATGTGGTTTGTTCTGTGGGTGGCTGCGGTCTCTGTCTGTCCCATGAGCTGCGATGTGCACAGGGGAAGTCCCCCTCCCTTGCCGTCCCTTCCTTTCTGCTAGACGGGTGGGGCCACCTGCACATCGGTGCCATGCCTCCTTTCCTGTCATGTGATTGCCATGCTCCAGCGGCTTCATTGCATGATGGCATGGCCCCATGCCTTCTGTGTGACTTCTGCATTCCAGCAGGATCATCGTGGTATGGCGTGTCTTGTCAATTACAGGCGGCTATGAGACGTTTGCGCACGCGCACTTCTCCTTTCCAGGTGGTTTGTGCTGTTAATGCTCATACCATCTGCCTCACATGGCATTAGGGGTGTAGCCTGCGGCTCCTGCTGGGGGATTTAAGTGGGAGGGTTGACATGGGGCTTCCCTTTTTCACACTGCCTTTCCATCTCATACATAGAGGACATACTGGCAAGCACTATATATTCTATTTGCTGGGATACTCCCATGCACATGTTTACACCTTGCACTTTAGGTTATGCTTTATGGGTTTTGATCCTATGCCATAGGTTATTGGTATAATTTTTTTATTCCTTCTCTACATTTTTAGTACTTTCCCTTGTAACTCACAGCACTTCCCTTCTATTTATGTCCACAGTATTGATGGATTTCTCTGCATAATATGTAGATTTACCCATTGCTATTTACAGTCTGTTACAGCAGCATTTATGAGAAAAAAAAATAAAAAAAATAAAATAATATATATATATATATATATATATATATACCTATATTGCAGTTGTCTACCCTGAACATTTAGGTACATCAGTTCTTTTCATCTTTGAACCATGCCTGCACCCCACGTGTTCTCCCGAGTGACCACTTCTTGGAACCTCGGCTTAGCCGATTTGCAAGTATGGCACTCATTTAGGGCCTCTATTTGAAAAAAGATATTGTTTGTGATGTATACTTCAATTGATACTTTGTTTTTTTGGTTATACTGCACACAAAGATCTACTCCTGAAGAAGTGAGCAGTGGCTTGCCAAACGTGTTGCATTTTAGATGCTTGTATAACTCTTTATATCCAATATAACAACACATGTGAATGTTTTTAAGCAATTTGTCATTATGCTACCTCAATAGCTTGGCTTTTATGTTTATGTATTTACTCATGTTTTCAATAAACTATGTAACCATGTTTATTTTTACTTTTGCTGTCCCCCATGCTTGCCTCCCTTAAAGCCCCATGGGCTATTTTTTCTTTATTAACTCTAAAAACAACAGTAAGCTATTTATCAATGGAAATAAAAATGCCATTTCCCTGATATGTGTTAGTGAACAAGAAAAATAATTTCATGATTCCAGCCTATGATTAAGGCTACTCACTGATATGCGTTGCAGCCAATAAAGACTTCAGCACAGATTTCAAAGTTTGTGGCTTTCTTTACTGTTTTATATTGACTACAAGTGGGTGGAGGACACGCTAAGCCAGAGCACCTGTTTTCGGATTCCATGCCTGGATATATCTGTTCCCTGTATTGTGCTTATTCCAGACCCTATAGCAAAGACTTTTGATTATTAGGGCTCATGCACATAAACATAATGCAATACTGATATCTATGCAGGATCTTGCTGGCAGAAAATCATATTCCCGTTTACATATGTTAGACGCATAAAGATAACATCCATAAAATTCTTCTTCCATTTCTCTATCTCAGTTTTCTGTCCCAGCCTTTATGCATGTACATGCGTTTACATGCATACACATGTACAGTAAATTATGCAGAAACACTGACACAGGATTTTATTCTTGATTTTACACAGCTGAACACAGGGCTTGATTAATGAGCCCAACAAAGCTGTGTGCAATATACACTGCAGCAATCAGATTCATAAAAAAACAATACACTGTACGGATGTGGACCTAGCTTTTATTATTTTTATTATTTATTTATTTAATTTACACCTATGCTTATGAGCCTTAACCCTTCATGCGAACATGAAATGCCCCAGCAATTTGCCCTCTTTAAATGTTTCTCAGTAAGGCCCCCTTCGCACTACTGGGATTTCAAAGGCATGTGATTTTGCTGCGATTTCAATGCGATTTCATGGAAGGCCTGTGTAAACTTGAGGTCTGTGGACCTTAACTCGCATCAAAGTTGGACCAAAGTAGTACAGAGACCACTTTGAAGTCGGTGCGACTTGAAGTGCCACAGATATGAATGGTTATCATTTGAAATCATGGGGTTCAATTTGTCATGCGACTTTGCAGTCCCAAGTCGCAGGACAATTTGCACAAGTGTGAAATGGGCCTAACATG
Source organism: Lithobates pipiens (assembly GCF_037356315.1). Taxonomy (NCBI): domain Eukaryota; kingdom Metazoa; phylum Chordata; class Amphibia; order Anura; family Ranidae; genus Lithobates; species Lithobates pipiens. The sequence goes on from NW_027507764.1 coordinate 286,651,509, forward strand.
TTTATACATTTTCCACATTCAATTTCTGAAATTAAATTGGTCCATGTACAGTGAACCCACTTACACTGGACACCCTTGCCTGAAATATTTAGGAGGTGTCACAGACTTCCAGCATCCTTCTGTTCTTATACATGAAAAGATAAACTCATCTAATGGCACTTTTATGGAAAAATGAGAAAATATGACATGAAGACTGACATTTGATAGTCAGTTCTTATGTTTTGCCTCAGCTTTTAATCTGTAGTCTCTATGAAGAGTAAAAGCTTTTAGTGAGAATCTATTAGTAGCTCACCTAATAGTGGCTTGCCATTAAATCTATCAACAACCAGACACAAAAGGGATGTCTTCATGTAATGGAGACTGCTGGTTTTCTATGTCACACATTGACCAGAAGTATGGATTTTTAAAAGTGTTTTGTTCATTATTAGACCACAAACACACTGGAGACTAGCAATAGGCAGAACATATGTACTGTATTTCAGAAATAGATTTATAACATCTAGTTTTGAAAATGTACCTTCATATTTTCTCATTGTTGCCCAGGGGAAGTATTGTTGCTATCATATGTAATCAAATGTAAAGATGTGTCATGCATGTATGCAAAATTAGATTCATAGTTGTCAAATATCCTGGATCTTGCAGGACAGTCCTAGCATTTGGGACACTGCAAAGCTGTATCCTGGCCTAGGCCATGCCTAGGGCAGCACTTTGCAGGGGGGCAACACAGAAAGAGTCCCGCAGGCTTGCTCTACACTGTTAAGTGTAGCGCTAGCCTTATGGGGCGGACTGGGCTGAGAGGCAAATTAATCTAGCACCCCCATAAAGCAGCCGCACTGCTTCCGGTATGCGGGTGGCATTCCAAAACTGTGGGGGCGCCGCTTCTAATTTTGACTGTGCTATCATGCTGGACCACAAACCTTCCTCACTGTGCTATGTTTTCTGCTGCACCATTGGCATGGTTATATCTTCTTAGTCCTCTCCATAAAATGATCAGAAATTTGTGCTTAAAGTAGAACTATAGGCAACATTTTTTTTCATTTTGGATAGAATAAGGGAGCCCTGTGAGTTTATTTTTTACCATCAACGTCCCATTGCAAGGATTTCCCTTCACTTCCTGCCTCATAGCCAAACAGGAAGTGAGAGGAAATCTATGAAAATTAAGGGAATTCATTGCCCCCCTCCCAGGCCCTCACAACTAGTGCCTCCACTCGAAAATTTCAGGGCGGGTCTCAAACAGCAAGGGGTGTGGCCTTGACAGGAAGGAGTGGGTCATATTTAAATTAGGGGGTGTACGAGTTTAGTCAGGCCTAAGGCAGCACAAAACTTAAATACACTACTGGGACACTGTCCTGTAGTGTCCATGTCCCACAGGACCCAGGACATTTGACACCAGTGCAGAGTGGCAGCAGGCTGCTGGGTGCTGGAATGCTCTGTGAGTCGGCACAGGAAAAATCACAGTACTGCCAGGCAGCGTGATCTCTGCCAACCTGACATAGTGAGGAGAGAGGCAACAACATGGGAGCGAGTGATCAGAAAAGGAAAATAACTGACTACCATAAAGGGGGTGAGGGTTTAATTGTTTTCCCCACTGACCATCAATAAAAGGGGGTGCTTTAAAGTGGATGTAAACCCGATTCATGAAATTTGAGCTGGGCACATATACCATATCTAAAGTGTTTTGTTATCTCTCTTAAAAGCCCTATGTCCCTTAGCTGTCTACTGATCAGTTCTTCTGTTTGCAGCATGAGAACTTCTGATTAGGGATGAGCTTCGTTTTTGAGTCGAATATACGTTCGACTAGAACATCGGCTTTTCGCTCGTTCGGCGAATTCCAAATGTTATGGGCCGTTCGCGCCAAATCCGTGTGGCGCTCACGGCCCACAATGCACTGCGTCATCGCAGTGCATTGCTGGCTCATGATTGGCCAAGCATGCACTGTGACCCGGCATACTTGGCCAATCACAGTGCCAGCAGCGAGGAGAGCCATGATTGGCCACAGGCAGGATGCCTGTGGCCAATCATAGCTCAGTCTGTGTAGTACACGCCCCACACTATATAAGGCCGCCAGCGCGGCGGCCTTGTGTAGTGTGTTGGCGTCTGAAGCAGTTAGTGGGTGTTCTGTGTACCTTCAACACAGTACACACCGATCGTTATCGGCCGATTTTCGATCTTGCTCTTCTGTAGTGGTTGTTGTCTGCTTGCCCTGACCGCAGTATACACCGCTATATTCACCTCACCTATATAGCTAGTGATCTATCTTTTATAATAGAGCTTGCAGTCAGTAGTGTTAGGCCTCTTTCACACGGGGCGGATCAGTAATGATCCGCCCCGTGATGATCCGCTCGCTCAGCGGGGATCGCTCCGTTGTCCCCGCTGAGCCGGCGGCGGACAGGGCGGTCTCCGCACACTGTGCGGGGACCGCCCTGTCAGCTCTCCGCTCTCCTCTATGGGGATCGGACGAGCACGGACCGTGTGTCCGTGTTCATCCGATCCGCTCTGCAGACGGACAGAAAAATTGGATTTTCCTCCGTCTGCAGAATCGGACATTTGCGGAGGCGGACAATAGCGGGTGTCTGCGGATGCTCATCCGCAGACACCCGCTATCCCATAGGGATGAATGTATGGCCCGTATTTCATCTGCAAACGGATGGATGAAATACGGACATACCATCCGCATGTGTGAAAGGGGCCTTAGGAGCTTGTGCATGCTGTCTGCGTGCTCTGTACCCAGTACACACCGCTATATCCACCTACATAGCTCTTCTCTGTTTGAGCCCACTTGCCATCTGCAGGAGTTATTGGAAGTTGTGTGTGCCTCCAGCACAGCACAGTATACATCTGTATATACCCCTTTATCTCTGGTGTTCTATAATAAAGGCATCTGCAAGAGTTAGTGGGTTTTTTGTGCCTCCAGCACAATATACACCTGTATCTACCCTTTATTGCTGTTCTCTAATAGAGCCATCTGCCGGGCTTAGTGGGTGTTGTGTGACTCAATTACAGTATACCCCTTTATCTCTGGTGTTCTATAATAAAGGCATCTGCAGGAGTTAGTGGGTGTTGTGTGACTCCAGCACAATATACACCTGTATCTACCGTTTATTGCTGTTCTCTAATAGAGCCATCTGCAGGGCTTAGTGGGTGTTGTGTGACTCCATTACAGTATACCCCTTTATCTCTGGTGTTCTATAATAATGGCATCTGCAGGAGTTAGTGGGTGTTGTGTGCCTCCAGCACAATATACACTACCCAACTGCTGTTTTACCCAACTCCTTTCAGGCCATTACCATGTCTGGAAGGCCAGCAAGGAGAGGCAGACAGGCGTGAGCCGATAAAAGAGGGCAAGCAGGCTCTGTGTCTAGAGACAACAGTGCTGGTCGTGGACGCGGTGCATTGTCATCAGCACGTGGCCATGGGACACGCTTGTCCTTCTTTTCGGCAGCTGCACATGTTGAACCGCAACATGCCAACGACTTGGTAGAGTGGATGACCAAGCCCTCTTCATCCTCCTCATCCTCTCTCACCCAGTCTCAGGGTACTAGCAAAGCAGCTGCCAACGCATCGTCTTCCCTCCTCTCAATGTCATCATCAGTGACTCCTTCCCTAGACCCACCACGTCCTCCTGAGGAGTCTCCTGAACTCTTTGAGCACAGTGTTGGGTACATGCTCCAGGAGGATGCCCAGTGTTTTGTAGGCTCTGATGATGACTTGAGGAAGGCAGTAGCGTGAGCGCAGAGAGAGGGGATGCTCAAGAAGGACAGCAATCTGGCAGTCATGTTCCACAAGCTGCAGCATACTGCCAGGTTTGCTACAGCGATGAAGAGGGAGGGGATGATGAGGGCACTGACTCCACGTGGGTGCCTGGTAGGAGAGAGGAGGAGGAGGAGGAGGAGGCACATGTCCAACGAGGCAGGATGCCCTCCGGGGGCCAGTTTAGAGGCAGCACACCGACTGAATCACACCGCAGAGCTCCGCCTGTGCAGGGCGCTGCCTCTGCGCGTTATTCTAAAAGTTCTTTGGTGTGGGCCTTTTTTGAGATGAGTGCATCAGATCGCACCGCTGCTATTTGCAACATATGTCTCAAGCGTATCTCGCGTGGCCAAAACATCAGCCGCTTGGGCACCACATGCTTGACCAGACATATGTTGACCTGCCATGCAGCTCGTTGGCAAGCGTACCTCAAAGACCCACACCAAAGAACAAAGCGGACCTCTCCTTGCTCCTCATCAGCTGGCATCTCCAACCCCACTAGACCTTCAGTCCTCTCTGAAACCTGCTCTGAGAGGAATGAAGGTGTAGAATTAGGTGTGTCACAGCCAAGTGCTTCCGGGAACTCTGCTAGCGGTACACCCACGTCCGATTATAGCAGGCAAATGTCCCTGCCCCAGCTGCTGGACCGGCGAAAGAAGTTCACTCCCAGCCATCCACATGCCCAGCGGTTGAATGCTAGCTTGGCTAAATTGCTAGCACTTCAACTGCTGCCTTTTCAGTTGGTAGACTCGGCCCCCTTCCGTGAGTTCTCTCTACCGTGGAAGGCAATGTCCTTGCCTCGCTGGACAGGGCGGTCAGCGGTAAGGTGCATATTACCGCTGACTCATGGTCCAGCAGGCATGGACAGGGACGTTACCTGTCTTTCACGGACCATTGGGTCACTCTTCTGGCAGCTGGGAAGGATGCAGGACAAGGTGCAGTAGTGTTGGAGGTTGTTCCGCCACCACGCCTCCAAAATGCTACTATTGGTTGTGACACACCTCTCTCCTCCACCCCCTTCTCTTCTTCTTCCTCCATGGCCTCTTCCAGTGCTCTGTCCTCAGAACCAGCGGTGCTCCGTAGGCGTTCCAGGGGCTACACAAGTACGCAGGCAAAACAATGCCATGCCGTGCTTGCGCTGGTTTGTTTGGGGGACAGTAGCCACACTGGGGCGGATGTTTTGTCAGCTCTGCAGGGGCAGGCCGAGAGGTGGTTTACGCCACGCCAGCTTAAGCCAGGAATGGTGGTGACAATGGCACCAACCTCCTCTCCGCCCTCCGACAGGGACAACTGACCCATGTGCCCTGTGTAGCTCACGTCCTTAACCTGGTGGTGCAGCGGTTCTTGGGCAGGTACCCCGGCTTACAGGATGTCCTGAAGCAGGCCAGGAAAGTCTGTGTGCATTTCCGCCGATCATTTAATACCTGTGTTCGGCTGGCTGAGCTCCAAAAGGAGTTGAACCTGCCCAAGAACCGCCTTATATGTGACATGCCCACCAGGTGGAACTCAACGTTGGCCATGCTGCAGCGGCTGCACACGCAGCAGAGGGCCATCAATGAGTACCTGTGCGACTACGGCACCAGGACAGGGTCAGGGGAGCTCGGTTTTTTCTCACCACGCCAGTGGGGCATGATCAGGGATGCATGCACTGTCCTGTCACCGTTTGAGGAGGCCACAAGGATGGTGAGCAGTGACAGTGCATGCATCAGTGACACTGTACCTCTTGTCCACCTCTTGGAGCATACGCTGCGTGGAATAATGGACAGGGCACTTGAGGCAGAACAGAAGCAGGAAGAGGAGGACTTCCTTGCCTCTCAAGGCCCCCTTTATCCAGACAGTGTTCCTGCTGTGCCACCCATCACACAGGAAGAGGATGAGGAGGAGGAAGAGGAGGAGGAGGATGATTGTGTCAGCATGGAGGTGGAGGCTGGCACTCAGCATCAGCAGCAGCAGCAGCAGTCTTGTAGGGATAATTTACAGTCCCAAGAAACACGTGGACTTGTACGTGGCTGGGAGGAGGTAGCTGCGGATCATGTTGTCCTTAGTGACCCAGAGGACTCCGGACCGAATGCCTCAGCTAACCTACGCTGCATGGCCTCCCTGATCCTGCAAAGCCTGCGGAAGGATCCTCGTATTCTTCGGATCAAGGAGAGGGACCATTACTGGCTGGCCACTCTCCTTGATCCACGGTACAAGGGTAAGGTTGCCGACCTTATCTTGCCATCGCAGAGGGAGCAGAGGATGAGACATCTCCGGGAGGCCTTGCAGAAAGCTCTGTGCAACGCGTTCCCAGAGACTGGAAGGTTACAAACTCCTGGTCCTGGACAACGTGTTGCTGAGGCATCAGTCAAAAGGAGCGGTGGAGAAGGTGGCCGTCTGACTGATGCTTTCAGACAATTTTTTAGTCCACAGCCCCAAGGTATTATCGGTTCCAGCAACCATCGCCAGCGTCTGATTTACATGGTGCAGGAATACCTAGGGGCAAGGTCAGACTTGGACACCTTTCCCACCGAAAATCCTCTGGCTTACTGGGTCTTGAGGATGGATCACTGGCCAGAGCTTGCACAGTATGCAATTGAGCTACTGGCCTGTCCTGCATCCAGCGTTCTTTCGGAACGCACCTTCAGTGCTGCTGGTGGCTTTTTTACCGATCACAGGGTGCGCCTGTCCACCGAATCAGTTGATCGACTGACCTTCATCAAGATGAATCAGTCTTGGATCACCCACAGCTACCAAGCACCTGAAGCTGATGTAACCGAATCATTTTTTTTTAAATATCACATCCCTTCAAGACTGCCTATGCTGATGCTGAGTGACTGTCCTGTTATGTTGATTGTCTATCCTCTTCCTCCTCCACTGATATGTTGGAAGAACATTTCTGGTTCTGGGTGATGCCATCAGCCCAATTTTTCTGCCCCTGTTTAACAGGGGCGTTTAATTACAATTTTTGATGCAATGCTTTGCAGCAGGGCTAATTCCTGCAATAAAACTAGAGTATATGGGAGAGGTTGCAGTGTGGTGGCACCAGCACCAGTGCCTAAAGCCCAATTTTTCTGCCCCTGTTTAACAGGGGCGTTTAATTACAATTTTTGATGCAATGCTTTGCAGCAGGGCTAATTCCTGCAATAAAACTAGAGTATATGGGAGAGGTTGCAGTGTGGTGGCACCAGCACCAGTGCCTAAAGCCCAATTTTTATGCCCCTGTTTAACAGGGGCGTTTAATTACAATTTTTGATGCAATGCTTTGCAGCAGGGCTAATTCCTGCAATAAAACTAGAGTATATGGGAGAGGTTGCAGTGTCATGGCACCAGCACCAAAGGCCCAATTTTTCTGCCCCTGTTTAACAGGGACATGTAATTACAATTCTTGATATAATATTTCACAGGAGGGCCCGTTCCTGTGCCCACCCAGAGTAACTGTGAGGACTTATAGTGTTGTGGCACCAGCACCACAACCACCAAAGGTCAATTTTTCTACCACTGTTAAACAATGGCATGTAATTACAATTCTTGATATAATTGTTCACAGCAGAGCGCTCCAGCGGCCAGCAAGAGTCACTTTGAGGGCTTACAATGTTGTGGCAAAACCAACACCTTGTTCCGCCATTTCTGCAAAGCATATAGGGCAGGCCCCTACTTTCAAACATCCAACTTACAAACATCTCCTACTTGCAAACGGAAGGAGACAACAGCAAGTGAGATGAAAAAAGATGGACGACAAAACAAATTATACAGGGGTGATAACCCTTTCCTATGTTTTCCAAAAAGCTTAAAAAATGTTTTTTTGACTGCAGCTACACTTTAAAAATGTACCAGTTGAAAATTACAAACAGATTCAACTTAACACAACAAACCTACACAGTCCCTGTCTTGTTTGCACCGCCTGTATACTGCTGTTCTGAGTATATAGGGCCTGGGGGCCACACGCATTTCCTTTTTTTAATATGGGTACGGGGTTCCCCTTAATATGCGTACAAGACCCAAAGGGGCTGGTAATGGGCAGGGAGGGCTACCCATGCCATTTTTCTCAATGATTTTCAACCATATTGCAGGAACCAGATATAACATTAAAACCGCAAGCAGTTTTCAATGATGTTATTTCTGTTTAATGTCATTTTGTGCAGGGACTGTTCTAAACACGAGAAACACGTGGCACTTCACAGGCATACTACAGACACCCCCCAGGCACCATATTTAAAGGAATATTTCACTTTTGTTTTTCACTTTAATCGTCATTAAAATCAGTGCTCCCGCCAAAACGGCCATTTTTAAAAACATTTTAGGCATTGACCCATGTCCCCTGGGGCAGGAGCCAGGTCCCCAAACCCTTTTTAGGACAGTATCTTGCATATTAGCCGTTAAAATTAGCACTTTTAATTTCGAACGTTCGAGTCCCATAGACTTCAATGGGGTTCTAAAGTTCGTTCGATTTTGGGTCCGTTCGAAAGTTCTGGTGCGAACCGAACCGGGGGGTGTTCGGCTCATCCCTACTTCTGATAAGTTCTCTTTCACATATGATAAAAGCAGCCGGAGTTTTGTGTTGGGGAGGATGCTATAAATAGATTAGCAGAGCTCTGAACGATTCATCAAACAGAGCTGAAAGTCTCTACCTATGAGAAGAGGGTGTGTGGGCCTTTCCTCCAATCAGCTGTCTTGGCTGTATTCCCAGACTTCGCTGCAGTGTTGAACAAGAAGAGAAAATCTCCTAACACGATCTGAACTGTCTAAACAGTATATAAAGATGAAGACAGCAGATATACATGTAAAAATTAAGTTGGAGGATTTGTTTCATCTCTGTGTATCATCTGAGGCTGTTCACTTCACTGGGTATATGTGAGGGTTTACATCTACTTTAACCACTTCAATACTGGGCACTTTCCCCACTTCCTGCTCTGATCAATTTTCATCTTTCAGACCTGTCGCAATTTGAATGACAATTGCGCGGTCATGCAACACTGCACCTGAACAATATTTTTATAATTTTGTTTCCACACACAGAGCTTTCTTTTGGTGGTATTTGATCACCACTAGGTTTTTTTATTTTTGCTAAACAAATAAAAAAACACAGAACACTTTGGAAAAGAAAAAGTTTTTCCTTTCTGTTCTGTTTCTGTTATAAAATTTTGTAAATAAGAACGTTTTCTCCTTCACTGATGGGTGCTGATGTTGCTGCACTGATGGGCACTGATAAGGTGGCACTGATGGGCACTAATGAGGTGTAAAACAAAGAAAGAAACACTGCGCTATCCAAACAAAGCAGCTAACACGCTAAACATGGATATTTTAGCTCAAACCTGGTAAAAATTTGTATATAAAGTGTAGCACTAATGAGGAGGCACTGATGGGCACTGAGGATGAGGCACTAATATGCAGCACTGATGGGCACTGATAGGCGGCACTGATATGCAGCACTGATGGGCATAGATAGGCAGCACTGATCGGCATTCATAGTTTGCACTAATGGGCACTGATAGGCCACACTGATGGGCACTGATAGGCGGCACTGATGGGCAATTATAGGCGGCAATGTTGGTCACTGATAGGCGGCACTGATGGGCACTGAAATGTGACACTGATGGGTGGCACTGATAGATGGTTCTGATAAGCAGCACTGATGAGGAGGCACTGGCAGTCATTACTGCTGGGCACTGATTGGCACCTCTAATGGGCACTGGTTGGCAACCCTGGTGGTCCTGGGTGTCATCCCTGGTGGCCCTGAGTGGGCATCCATGGTGGGCATCCCTGCTGGTCCTTGGTGGGCATCCTCAGGGGGGCTGCATTGATAATCAATTAGCGCAGACCCCCCTTGTCAGGAGAGCAGCCGATCGGCTCTCCTCTACTCACGTCTGTCAGCGCAAGTGGAGGAAAAGTCGATACATGGCTCTTCCTGTTTATGCTATGATCAGCTGTGATTGGACACAGCTGATCACATGGTAAAGAGCCTTTGTCTGCTGACATCACAGTGCCAGTCCAGACTTGGGCACTGGAGCCGGGAACCGCCCACATGCCTGGCATGGCACCCAGATCAGCCTCTCAGTGAGCCGCTGAGAGCCTGAGCTGGTCGCTCCCATCCCCTCCACAGCCCAGCGCTCCAATAAGCGAGGAGGAAGCAGAGTGGAGAGTGGTGACTGACAGTCACCAGCTCTCTGCTCAGGGAGCTGTGAGAACGGAGTGTTAGAGCTGGCGGGGGGACAGATGCAGCATTGGACCGATGCTTTAGCCACCTAGGTAAATATAAATGTGCAAAAACCCCAAACTCCATACATTGCTTTTAATATTCATGAATGTGTTGATTCTAGGTGCTTAGGCACGAGTCTGTCTGTAGCAATTCAGTAAATTCACTGAAAAGGATTGCATTTGCTCATCTCCCCACATAACTCTGCAGAAATAGGTACACGGGATCTCACCAATGTTATTATAATAACACCTTTTTACAGAAACATACAAATGTTACTGTAACACTGCAGTTAGGAAGCAGCAATCTGCTTTATGTTTCACGCTTATTCTCCAGCATGCTGTAAAGTGAACATGTTGTAGTTATAGTCATAAAAGAACTGTGGGTGACTAAGTATTACTGATGGTTTAGAAGCACATTTAAGTAAACAAAAGGTATGATATTTGTACAGTGAAAGTGAGCAGACCGTGATCTAATGACACCTCCTCCTTACCCTATGTCTTCAGCATCTTCGTCACACTCAGCCCCATATTTGCAGACTCCACATCTTGGATGTTTCCTGTGAACCTCAGTTCCGGATCCTTCATATTCTGCAATAAATAGTTGCCAGTTCAGTGTGAGCTCATGTACAGATTTACTAAATGAAAGCACATAAATATCACTTGAGCACTTTCATGAACAGTGAAAAGAAAAAAAACAAAAGAGTTAGTCAAAGGCTATATACACACTGGTGTCAAAATGGAGCACTCGGAGTTTGCGTTGCCAAATTAATTTTTGATTCTGGATATTGAGAAACAATTAAATTGCAGAAAAACAGACCTACAGCTAATATTTATTTATAGGGGACATTAGGTCAAAATTCACAGTGAATAGCACTACAGTGTACCAATGCACGTAACGTGTGCTACTACAATATAACCCTACCTATCTGTCCTGCGGAAGACTGGGACATGATGTAATGCCCAATAATTAAAAGTGATACTTATGCTAAAAACATTTTGACCTTAATGCATTTCTTGCATTGTTTTATATTTCTCTGTCCTCCCCTTCCCTGTGTGAAGCAGAAGAGAGGGGAGAAGATCTAGCGATGTGCACAACTGAATTTTTTCTTCTCTTTCTCTTCAAACTGGACCTCAAACAGTCAATGAAATGCAGTGAGAAGGAAGCAGGGAGTAATGTTTGTGTCTATGGAGTGCAGCTCCAAACACACACAGCTCAGGAGTGGGCAGACACCGTGTGCTCCCAATAGCAATGGCTTGCTATGGGGACACACGAAGAAGAGGAGAAGCCAAGATCAACAGTGTAGGACCCAAGTAGAGGGGCCGCTCTGTGCAATTGTAATAGGTGAGTATAACATGTTTGTTATTTTATTTTTAACAAAACTGCACCTTTAGTAACACTTTAAGGTTGTCACTGGAACAGGAACAGAAGGGAAACCTTCTGTGGACATGTTATATTAAAAACTGTCCCTCATTTTGGAGAGATTTCCTTGCACATCTTCATGTGTCTCTGGGAAAGGAAGTGAAGGAAAATCTCCCCTCCAGAATGCAGACAACACAAAACAAACAGAAACAGAATGGAAAGCTCTAATGTCTCTTAATTGTATTTCTTTATAAACATTTATGTAGTATCAACAATTTCGACAGCACTTTTACATACTATATATTCACATTAGTCCCTGCCCTCCAGGAGCTTACAATCTAAGGCAGTGTTTTTCAACTCCAGTCCTCAAGGCGCCCCAACAGGTCATGTTTCAGGCTTTCCATTATTTTGCACAGGTAATTTAATCAGTTTAACTGCCTTAGTAATAACCACAGCCATTTAATCTGAGGGAAATCCTTAAAACATGACCTGTTGGTGCGACTTGAGGACTGGAGTTGAGAAACACTGATCTAAGGCCTCTATCTCACACACATACATACATGCACACACATACAAGGGCCAATTTAGGCATGAGCCAATCCCCTACCAGCATGTTTGTTGGACTGTTGGAGGTGACCAATGTACCCTGAGGAAACCCACACAAGCATTTGGAGAACATGCAAACACCATAGGGGAGCCGGGAAGCAGGGAGCCAAGGATCCCAGTCCTACAAAGCAGACGTGTTAACTACTGAGAAACTGACAACATGATATGCATTTGTTTCATATATTTTTATATTATCCTAGGTTTTGTAAACAGTTATAAAAATAAGCATCTATTCCATTCTGTTTAAAACGCATGCTGGGAATTCTAATAAAAAAGCTCTACATTATGCTTTCTATCAGGCTGTATGAACCTACTAATTAAGACATTTGTACTTTTTGCTAGCAAAGGAGGTGGAGGGGTTGTGTCCCCTCCTTTGACTAATTCAGGCCTACTTTAGGCACCAAGCATAGAACTTTAACAATGCACCACCTGCTGGTTGCATACGGTAAAAATGAAATATTAATATGCATAGCATTTGTTAGGAAGAAATAGCAAAAACATATTTAAATATTTCCCGCCCTGCCTATAGCAAAATAATGGGCTGGCAGGTCTTTTGTAGTTCTGGGTAGATGTCATTTGATGCCCTCCCGGGAACGAGCCTTGCTTGCAGCCTTGCAGCTGCATTGTGGGCTCAATCTGTCACCGGCTGTGTCGACTGTCACCGACTGTACTGTACTGGCCCACTGCCGGTACCATGTGATCATTGTGTCACAGCAGATCACATGACAGTTGTAAACAATGGATGGCTTTCTTCCATGCCATCCATTGTATACAATTGTGTTCCTAGCTGTGATTGGTCACAGTGATCACATATGGACTGGGTCAATCATAGCCCATCTGTACCATGTGATTAGCTGTGGTCAATCACAGCTAATCGCATCAATACTCACTGAATAAATCAGTTTCATTCTGTAAAAATGGTTGCTTATACTAATGAAATAAACTATGGGGGGCGTGGCCTGACTGAGCTCAATGGCGGACGCTTAACTGCTCAGCTCCGTTTGCCGGGACAAAAACTACAGCCTACAGAGGTGTTCCTTCCCCACAATCTCACTACAAAAGATGGGAACGGCTTCTAGAACATCCTCTACCTCACGATCCCGCTCCCCGCGCGGTAATTCCGGGAGCCTCAGCCAACAAATACCGGAGATGTTCCGCTCACAGAGGGGAAACATGGTGCCGGCCCGCCACAACTCCTCACAAGTGAGATCCACACGTTCTCCTCGGCGAGAAGACATTGTCCTAACTGATGCCGGACTCGGGAACGCTCACAATACAGATCCCGGTGGACAGCTTCTTCCTGAGGCGAACCCCTCCGCACATATCAGTATGCAAGATTTAAAACTGATTGCCTCAGACATCAAGGACACCCTTTCGGCAGCCATTGCTGAATTAAGGGTGGACATTAGAGCACTGTCCGATCGTGTACTACAGGTGGAGAAGACTACGGATCAACATGACCTCATACTTCGCAAGTCCACAAGAAAAATTGATGGCCATACGCTTCAGATGAGAGATATGCAAAGACACGTGGAGGATTTGGACAACAGGGGGAGACGGCACAACCTACGTGTCCGAGGCCTCCCTGAATCCATTGAAGGAGATCAAATCCCTATAGCAGTTACCTCCATCTTCAACAGCGTATTGGACAGACCTCCGCAAACGGTGGTAGAAATGGAACGAATCCACAGAGCTTTAAGACCTAAAGGTAGGGACAATGATCCCCCTCGAGACATTGTCTGTTGTCTAATAAACTACCAGCTGAAAGAAGAAATTTTGAGAGGAGCCAGAGTGAAACAGCGTGTACTGTATGAAACTAACCCCATACAGATCTTTCAGGATCTCTCAGGGATTACCCTGCAACACAGAAGAGAACTTAAACCTCTTTTAGAAGTGCTGAGGAATAGGAACATAGTGTATAAATGGAAGTTTCCTTTCTGCCTCACTGCCTCCAATCTGGGACGTACGGCTCACCTCAGAGTCCCTGAAGATCTACCCTCTTTCTGCTTAACCCTGGGGATTCCAATGGTAGAGGTCCCTAACTGGTACTCCAATTTTCGCCCTCTACATGGTAGACCTGAAAAATATCAACCTGATCTTATGGAAACTCAAGATGCAGGATATCGCAGACGCAGGTCACCATCGATTGCCCGTGCACTACGACACTCTGAGAATCCTCCGAGGGATCACAGCCCTTCCACATCCCCTAGATTGCGCAGAGCGAGGAGAGATTACTAATGGGAGGTAGGCATTTACTTAGCTGCGAACGGCAGCAATAACTCGCAGTTCTGAGTAACTATTCCCCTACCTTTCTTCACGCTCCGAATCCTACAGTTGAGACAGTTTCAGTTTGGTGTATTACCTGGATTCCAAGGTTTCATGCACTCTTGTTCTAAGTCTCTCCCTTGTTTTGCTCTCTTAATTACCCTCAGTTCCAAAAGTCCGATCTTGCTTGCTCCTGTCTGTTCTGATCTATAGGATTCGCAAGACGAGTTAAAACTACATCCCCCAGCTTGCACCGGGGAACTTCGCTATGCGGATGCAGGGATCCTCTCACGTTACTTCGTGGATCTTTCTTCCCGGTCCCTGTGACTGATGTTTCTCGTCATGATTAATTCTAGCTGACTCTAGCACCCTCACGCGACATGGTTTCTCCTTTAGTTTCAGCTGCATACGGTAGGAATCCGGGCATACTGAATGACTTCTTCGACCGTGTATAGCGCTTTGATACCTCTTACAACTTGATGTCCCGGCTCACTGCGGTCAGTTATTACCGGCAGCCACATACTTTTACCAGAGGTACATGAACCCTACACTATCACGGATTTACGATATCAAGAGAGATCTGCTATGGAGAGAGAATGTCTTTTGACCCTCTGCCTTTGTCTATGAGGCTGCCTTGCTCCTCACATACATTGCATAGATAGCAGACATTTATTAATCTTTTATGATATGAGTGGTATATATGATGCTAGCTCTAACAGATGGTTTCTTTTTGCAGGCTGTATGTTACACACCGGCATATATTCTATCTGTTTCTCTTATGTTCTGTAATGTTTTATGTTATGCTAGTTTTAGATGCATTCCTTATCCGTTATTATTCACAGTTATGGAAATTGTTTCAACCCTTGCCTCCTTGGGATTTAAACTTAAACTGGCATTTGATCCTCCTCGCATATTTATTTGCCATGATTTGAACCGTATCCTCTGACTTATACGCATAAATCTTTCAGTGAACCTATTGGTGATACATATCATTAGAGGTTAAGTATAGATCATTATTTTCCCACTAGTCATTACAATAACTCCTCAACAGTCTCCCCTTCTCTATAGTCCTGGTGGACGGAGTTACTCTACTTATTCCTGTTCTTATATTTAGTCTTCTGTTGGACTTGGTGACGGCCAACCCCCACGTTGTGGCGGCATTGAGTGGGTATTCACTTTTGGGTGTGTGCTCTCTCTCTACGCCCAACACTCTAGTGCGTTTTTTGTCACTGAACCAGTGACCTCCATACCCTCCCTCCATTGCAAGGTTTTACCTCCTTTTCCTATCTTACCCTTCACTTCCCTCTACACCCCCCCAACCTGTTATCTCAAACTATCTCATCTCCTTTCCCTCTTCGTGACCCCTCTGTACTCCCCCTTTAAGCATGATGGCTCCAACCCCCGTTGACGGTAACCCCCCTTTACAGGTCCTTCCACCACCAACCATTAAGCTCTAATCTCTAAACGTTAGAGGCTTAAACGTCCCTGAAAAAAGATCCAGACTACTATATACCTTGCAAAGGGCGAAAACACACATAGCCCTTCTACAAGAAATGCATTTCAGGTCCGACGCCATCCCCAAACTTTACAATTACCACTTTCCTACAGTGTACCATGCGACCACTGACCAAAACAAATCTAAAGGTGTTTCTATCTTAATTTCGAGATCCTGCCCCATTGTTATTACTGACGTCTTAAGAGACCCGCAGGGAAGATACCTATTTATTAAAGGACATGCTCACAATCGCCCCATTACCATAGCCAACATCTATGCCCCCAACTCCAAACAAGTGACCTTTTTTAGGGAAACCCTGGCCCTTCTCACCACATTCCAATCAGGCATCCTCCTACTGGGAGGAGATTTTAATGTTCCTTTAACTCCCACTCTCGATACTTCAAATGGCACAACCTGCTTAAAATATTCTGCTCTGAGGGATATTAAATCACAACTGCAAACCCTTTCCCTGCATGACACATGGCGCACTCTTCACCCGAACACGAAAGACTTTACTTTTTTCTCCCCTCCACACTCTAAATACTCCAGAATTGACCACTTCTTCCTTTCACAGGTGGACATTCAATGTTTGTCCCAAGCCACAATAGAACCCCTGCTACTCTCTGATCACAATCCCATCACAGTTACCCTCAAATTCGTACACGGCAGCCCTAGATCTATGGTATGGCGGCTTGATGATTCTTTATTGCTCGACGCGGAAAATAAGGTAAAAATTGGGGACTGTCTTTCGCAATATTTTACTGAAAACTCTAATCTTGATACACCACACACATCGGTTTGGGCGGCGCACAAATGCATAATACGCGGTTTATTCATCTCCCTAGCAGCTAAACGGCACAGATGCAAAAAAGCTATTCTAGATTCCTTATACGCGCGCATCCACTCTCTCGAACGCCTTCATAAACGCTCACTAGCCGACACTCACCTTAAAGACCTAGTCGCTGCCAGGGAGCTTCTCCTGGAAGAACTCCAAAAAACTCTCCGTCGTAAATTTGCCTTATCCCAAAAAAATTTCTATGAATTTGGAAATAAGGCCGGTAAATTCTTAGTGAAGGCCTTGCAGACTAGAAAAGCTAAACACACCATACATAGAATAGTGACACCCCAAGGTGACTCCATAATAGAAGCTGACACTATTGCAGAGCATTTTGCACAATACTTCAGTGCCCTGTATAATCTTCCGCAACAGTCTTCGACTGGTGCGGGGGGAGATAAATCGGAACGGATACGGGCCTTTTTGTCTAAATTCTCCCCGCCCCCTATCAAGCCTATAGATCAAACAGTGCTGGATTCCCCCCTGTCTAAGGAAGAAGTACTCCTCGCCCTTCAGCAACTTAAGACAGGCAAAAGCCCGGGCCCAGATGGCCTATCTACGGCGTATTATAAAACATTTGCGGATATATTACTGCCACATTTCCTACATACCTTTAATAATCTTTCCCCTCATACACATGCCGCTACTGACCTGCTACAAGCACATATTACCTTGATCCCCAAGCCTGGCAAAGACGAAACTCTGATTCCTAACTACCGTCCCATCTCTCTACTTAATGTGGATATTAAGCTATATGCTAAAATTCTAGCTAACCGCATTTTGTCCCTGCTTCCACACCTTGTATCGCCAGATCAAGTTGGTTTTGTCCCTGGCAGGGAAGCCAGGGACAATACCACTAAGACCATTAATGTTCATCAATGGTTAACCACTTCACAGAGCAAAGGATTCTTTTTATCACTGGATGCTGAGAAGGCGTTCGATAGAGTGGCATGGGACTACATGTTAGCGGTCTTACAACACAACGGTATACCCGCAAGACTGATTCATATGATATCGTTGTTGTATTCCACCCCCACCGCTCGTATACGAGTAAATGGCCGCCTATCGAACGCCTTCTCCATCACTAATGGTACACGTCAGGGATGCCCACTTTCCCCGATCATCTTTGTCCTAACCCTAGAACCCTTACTCCGCATGCTTAGAGAAAATCCATCCATTCAAGGCATCAATATCAAAAGCAATCAATATAAAATTGCGGCTTACGCTGATGACATCATGCTATATCTCATCATGCTATATCTCTCTAACCCGATTACAACCTTGATGCCTTCTCTACGATTTCTAATCTGAAAATTAATTTTGAAAAATCAAAGGCCTTAAACGTGTCTTTACCTGACAATATAGTATCACAGTGCCGCCTCAATTTCCCCTTTTGTTGGGAAAATGATGCACTCACGTACTTGGGCATCAAAATCCCCTCCGATCTTTCACGGCTATATGACCTAAATTTCGCCCCTGCTCTTCTCCGGCTCCAAACAGATCTCCAAATATGGCACAGAGGCCCCTTCTCTTGGTTTGGCAGAGTAGCCATTCTAAAAATGAACGTTCTCCCTAAATTACTATATCTACTGCAGGCCATTCCTATTACAATTCCTAAAGCGTTTTTTCGCTCATATAAAACAATATGTAGAAATTTTCTTTGGTCACATCGTTCCCCACGATTGAGTTGGGCCAAACTCATCCTCCCTAAGATATGTGGAGGTTTGGGTGTACCGGATCTCCATACTTACTATAATGCGACTCTTCTCGCAAGGGTTGTGGATTGGCATATACATCAAAAGGACAAAGCGTGGATAGCAGTAGAACAGGTATTTGCCCCGTTCCCTGTTTCCCACCTACCATGGATTACAAAGCAGGCCATCCCTTCATCTTGCTCCTTACATCCCTTAATAGGCCCTACTATTAAAGCTTTCAGCCAAACGTGCAGATCCCTTCAAATTGCTGCGCCACATGGCCCACTGACTCCCCTTTCCTCAAACCCAGACTTCCCTCCAGGACTTATTGTGCCTATCTCCGGTGAAGTTCTTCAGGAACGCACTTACAGAGCTTACCAATTCTTTGACCAGGGGAAGATATTAGCGTTTCCTGCTCTGGTCGAAAAATTCCCTGAAATTCGCCTCACATTCTTTACATTTCTCCAGATCCGACACTTTCTCACATCAACAAGGCCGTTATCAAGATGGACAACAACCCCGGCTCCGTTTGAATCCCTTTGCCTCAGTACGGAACCACAAAAACATGTGATTTCAACTATTGTCAAGTTACTTAGCTCCAACCCCACCCCGCAGAATCCCATTAAACAACAGTGGGAATCAGATTTACAAACCACATTGACTACACAACAATGGGCTATGATCTATGACCACATTCACAAGCGGTCCGTTAACGTATCAACACAAGAGAATCGTTACAAAATCTATTCTAGGTGTTACCGCACACCCGATAAAATTCATAAAATATTCCCTGATGTCCCACCATCATGTTGGCGCTGTAATGCTCCAACAGGCACCTTCCTACATATATGGTGGGAATGCCCTATACGTCAACCCTTTTGGAAGAGAATCCACGATACAATAATTGAAATCACGTCTTATCGGACAGAATTCTCCCCGACACAATACCTGTTACACCACACTCCACTCTCGCACAAAACATAAATCCTCAATAATCCCACATTTGATAAACGCAGCCACCCAATGCATTCCACATCATTGGCGCTCTGGGACACCCCCATCTTTTGAGGAATGGCTTCGGCAGATGGATAAAATAGAAGAAATGGAAAGATTAATTCACCAAGCGTATGATAGACATGAACAATTTTCCAATAAATGGGCATGCTGGATACATTTCCGTGCCTCTAACTCCCGCACCATTACCCCCACTCATACCTAGTATGATTAATTGAAGGTTAGGACTTCATTCCGTGTTGGGCCGTCCTCTTTTGGTTGATATATCCCACCCCTTCCTCTGTGGTTATATCTGAATCTCCCTTGTGGAAGATTCAGAAATATGGAAATATGCCGGACTACAATATATCCTACTTACTGCACCCCCTGTGTCCTTACACCGTTTAGTCCCCCTTCCATCCCCTGCCTGCCCCCTTCTTTATTCTTTTTGGAGACACTCCAATGCTGACTTTCCCTCCCTCACCCCTGTTCTTATTTCATCTACTGTATTCAATGAGATTTATCGAATGTCCCGAACTGAGTCTCCTTCGATACCGCACTACGAAATTGATGCCTCTCAAACATCCACAGTGTGATCCCATACGGGGTGGATGGCAACATGGGAGACTCGACGGGCCCCCCAACTATTGTAGTGCTATTTGCTTAAGAGATCCCTGTGTATTTGCTCTCAGTGTTGTCTGATCTATAGTAACCTTACATACTCTATTTGTTCCCAGGATCACCTATTTTACTATTCATTTGTAATACTTTGACATGTATCTTTCTGTTACTTTACATCATTACCGTTATATTGTAGTACATGTACACATTATGCGTGCATTTTTGTTTCTCAATTGTGATGCTTTAATTTTACTCCAATAAAAACTTTATTGTGGAAAAAAAAAAAAATGAAATAAACTATAATTATAAGCAATCATGATGTGTAAAAAAAATAAAAAAAATCCTGATCACTGCCCCAGAGAAGTACACTGTTACTATGGTAACATTGTATTGCTCTATTCACAGTGTATTAAAAAGAAATAAAATCATAAAAAACAAAACAAAATGTAATAAGAAAAGAAAAAAATTCAAAGATTGAAAAAAAAAAATAATAATAATATATATATATTTTTTTTACATACTGTCACCAGTTAGTGTCCCTGGTCACCACCACACCAGTTAAATTATGATGCTGTACTGCACTGGTGACAGTTTGAAAAAAAAAATTGACAACTTAAAAAACAAATTGCCATGATTCTTAACTTGGACTGTCTACTTTCGAAAAAAGAGATAATTTGCGGGATATTTGTACTGTTCTGTCATTTTCAGGTCCTAAGAAATGAGATCACCATCAGTACATCAGGACTGATCAATTTTCATATATATGCCATAGTATGTGGACTTTCCTACAGACTAAATAATAAACACAGATTTTTTTTATTTTCTTGACGATTATTTATTTGGAAATCTTTTTTTCCTTTTAACAAAAAATAAAAAACCCAGTGGTGATTACATGCCTCCAAAAGAAAGCTCTATTTGTGGGGAAAAAATGATAAAAATGTACAGTGTTGCAAGACTACGCAATTGTCATTCAAAATGTTACAGCGCTGAAAGCTGAAAATTGGCCTGGGCAGAAAAGGGGGTGAAAGTGGCCAGTATTGAAGCAGTTAAAATGTTTTATTGTTTAGCACTAGGGATGAGTGCTAAACACGACTTGAACATCGGGTGTTCGCCTGTTTGCCGAATAGCGAACAATTTGGGGTGTTTGCGGCAAATTCAAAAGCCATGGAACACCTTTTAAAAGTCTATGGGAGAAATCAAAAGTGTTAATTTTAAAAGCTTATATGCATGTTATTGTCATAAAAAGTGTTTGGGGACCTGGGTCCTGCCCCAGGGGACATGTATAGATGTAAATAAAGTTTTAAAAACTGACGTTTTTTCGGGAGCAGTGATTTTAATAATGCTTAAAGTGAAACAATAAAAGTGAAATATTCTTTTAAATTTCATACCTCTGGGGTGCCTACAGTATGCCTGTAAAATGGCGCATGTTTCCCGTGTTTACAACAGTCCCTGCACAAAATGACATTTCTAAAGGAAAAAAAGTAATTTAAAAGTACTTGTGGCTATAATGAATTGTCGGTCCCGGCAATACACATAAGTCGTTGAAAAAAACGGCATGGGATTCCCCCACAGTTCATTATCAGGCCATTTGGGTCTGGTATGAATATTAAGGGGAACCTCAAACCAAAATTTAAAAAAAAATTGCGTGGGGGTCCCCCCAAATTCCATACCAGGCCCTTCAGGTCTGGTATGGATATTAAGGGGAACCCCATGGCAAAATTGCAAAATGGCTTTCCCAGGGTGTCAGAGGGGGCGGGGCCACCGAGTGATGCAACCGGGTGACCCCCCCCTCTGATGCAACTGGGAAGCCATAGGGAAGTCCCTGTGCGTCAGAGGGGACGGGGTCAGCTGGGGACGTCACCGTGTGGCCCCGCCCTCAGTTATAAAAGAACTGTCACCTGCAAAGATGTGTCATATGGTGGGAGCCTTCCATGGAGGTGGGTTGGTCGCTCCTTTTTTTTTTCTTTTTCGGTCCATCGGAGCGAGAAGAAGAAGATAAATGGACTTCGTGGGGCATTTTTATTTTTTTATTTTTTAATAAAGGACTTGTGCCAAGCCTCTCTCATGTCTCATTTTTACCATTTGACACTTTTTGTGTGAAATGGTATTTGTACCCTGTTACCATTTGACACAGGGGGGTATTCCGATAAGCCCCCAGCTCACAGACCCCCACAACCACCGGGCAAGGGTTGTGGGGATGAGGTCCTTATCCCCATCAACATTGGGACAAGGTGCTTTGGGGGGCTACCCCAACGCACCATCCCCATGTTGAGGGCATGTGGCCTGGCACGGTTCAGGAGGGGGGGTGCTCTCTCATTCCCCCCTCTTTTCCTGTGGCCTGCCAGGTTGCATGCTCGGATAAGGGTCTGGTATGAATTTTTGGGGGATCTCCACGCCATTTAATCTCCCCCTTAATCTCCATACCAGACCTGAAGAGCCTGCTATGGAATTTGGGGGAACCCCCACCTAATATTTATTTTTACATTTTGGTTCAGGGTGCCCCTTAATATTCATACCAGACCCAAAGGGCCTGGTAATGGACTGTTTTTTTCAATGATTTTTATGTGTATTGTCGGGACTGACAATTCATTATAGCCACGAGTACATACTATAAACACCACCCAGGTATGAAATTTAAAGGAATATTTCACTTTTATTGTTTCACTTTATCACATTATTAAAATCCCTTCTCCCAAAAAAAATACTTTTTAAAACTTTTTTTGCATTGATACATGTCCCCTGGGACAGGACCCGGGCCCCCAAACACTTTTTATGACACTAACTAGACATGTGCATTCGTTTTCGTCCGAATGCATTTTCGTCCGAATTTCAGCTATTTTCGTTTTTGTTTTGACAAACGATAACGAAAGCACAGAACCCGAAAAACGAAAGATCCGACATAAATAAATGCTTTATTTTCGTTTTAGTTGTTACAACAGTTCGATATAGAATAGGAGATTCGACGTGACTCTGACAATAACAATCTGTGTCTATAGAACCCGTGGTCAAATGTGCCTAACCTTAACTCTATTAGTCCAAGATTATATAGAGAAAATAGTTCACACGAAGTATGCTATATACTAGCTCTGTCGAATCTTCTTTATACATTCGACAGACACCATAAGCCTTCAAAGACAGATTCGACCATAATTCATGTGGATTTTCGGACGAATGCAATTTTTGAACAAAAAACTAAATAAATAAAAACGAATTTCGGGAGTAACTAAATAAATTAATTTTTCGGACGAAAACGAAATTCCAAAACAAAATATTTTACTCTGCACATGTCTAACACTAACTTGCATATAAGCCTTTAAAAACAGCACTTTTGATTATTCATGTTTGTGTCCCGTAGACTTTAACGGTGTTTGCGTGTTTGAACAAATTTTTGCATCTTCTGCTGTGAACCAAACCGGGGGGTGTTCAGCTCATCAGTTTTTAGCACTAACCACCATAAATAAAAAAATATAATAAAAAATCTACGGCTTCTCTTTATTAAGAGCTCCAGTTGATATATGTTTTTATTTTCTTATTCTATGTTATTAAATTAATAAGAAACCACATTACAAATTGAATGTATTGCTCCTTGATCACCTAGCCATATTTTAAGGAACATAGCAGGCTTTTATTATGTACAATCACAAACATGACAAGTTTATTACACCATAAAATGTTGTAAAATATATTATTATAAATATTGTCATTTCCTCTAAGCAGTGATTATGCAGGCTAATTAGAAAATTACATTTGGGATGCTGAAGATTCATTTTTTTTTTACTTATTGTATTGAGATATTTCCATATATAAAAAAAAAATAAAAAATAATTAGAAAAAAATACTCAGGCTGCTTTCACACTGAGGCACTTTACAGGCACTATAGCACTAAAAATAGTGCCTGTAAAGAGCCTCTCCTCTCACTACCAGCGGTGTGCTGGCAGTATGCCAAAACAAAGTCCTGCAAGCTGCATCTTTGATGTGCTGTAGGAACGGTGTATACACTGCTCCTAGAGTGCCCCTGCCCATTGAAATCAATGGGCAGCGCTGCAGAAGTGCGGGCGCATTTAGCCCTTTTTAGCCCTTAGCGGGGGTTAAAAGCGCATTTTTTGGCCGCAAAAACTGTGGTAAATCGACACAAGTTTTCAGGTGCTTTTATTTCAATGGAGAGGGGCGTTTTTTCACTGGGCCTGCCAGCCAGTGTGAACGCATTGATTGATTTTAATGTAAATAGGTTTTCATGAGCTTTTTATATGATTTTTTTAGCGTGAAAGTGCCTGAAAAGAGCTTCAGTGTGAAAGGGGTCTAAATAAAAAAATTATATACTATAGAAATCCTTGGTTATCTGCTCTTTGATGTGGGGAATGTGTGCTCCAGTTGTAAAGATAGTGTTAAAAATCTAGGTATGTGTGTATTTCACATGGACACGCATGTGTACCTTGTGTAGATTTAATGAGACAGGCATCCCCTGCTACATCCTCATACACGGATGAGCTAGTCTCTATAGGTCAGTTGCATAATGTACTTTACATTTTGAAAAACAATATACTGGTATTGCAAATACAGTATACTGATATGCTTTTTAACAAAGATAATAAGGACTATAGGGAGCCACCCTAAGCTACAGAGAGCAATGAAATCTGTTTTCAAAGTTATTTCCTTACATGCCATGGAAGTTGCTTTTTACTACAGTTGAGATGTGGTCCCCTGAGAGAAAGCCGTTATATATATATATCTATATATATATAGATAGAGAGGGAGAATACAATCTACTGCATTACCTGATAAAATGAAATGTAATAATCTTGCCATTCTTCTAGTGATTGTGGATAACTATAATGGTTTATTTCTCCTGACAAGATTTTCTTGTCATATGGTTTTTTGCATCTTAACTAGACTCAAAATAATTTCCATCCAGTACAACAGATTGTCTTTGTTCAGAAACACTCATCTGTAATAACTCACTATGCATAGATATACATACATGACATGTTTAAATCTCCATTTTAATGATTAAAGACCTGCTGCTTCTGTGGTTAGCACCCACCACCTGCAGCCATTTGCAAAAACCAAGCTAAAAGGGATGGACAGTCTTTTCATTTTTTTTTTTTTTTTTTATTCAGCTAGAAATAATGTGTTAACATGTTAAGCACCTTGTTTGCATTTAGGCATATTTGCTTATTGCATATGCAGACAAAGTCTTCCTGCTTTTACCGTGTTATATACACAAGTGGTAGTAATTTACTGTTTATCTATGCAGTTCTACGTGGTTAAATTACTAAATGCTGAATGATTGTGGACTGAGCACTGATCCCTCTAGTGGATAATTTACAAATCTTTAAATTTAATAAAATAATTACAATATGCACCAAAATGAAAAGTTCGGTGCTGAAACCGAAAATTCAAGATGCACTTGGCTGAAAACCGAAATAGCCGTTTTTTAAAATATATAAAGGTACATATATATTTTCATAAATAATTGTATTATATTCGACTTTTTAATTATTATCATGAATTCAAATGATCATGAATTTATTGTCAGCCATTATCGGCACCTTTAGTGTTAAAAATCCCACTTGCTGCATTCTTGGTGCATGTTTGGCAAACCACACCAAAAACGCACCTCCCAATTGAAATGCATTGAAAAGGCAGCAAGAACGCATCAAAATACACCCATGTAGCATTTTTGCTGCATTTTTTTAGTCACATGACCTAGGAAAAACACTGCATAGGCAAGGTAGAATTGTGTCAAAATTGCGGTTTTCAGCAGCCATTATCAACACTTTTTTTCTTTTGACACAACTTGAAAACCCTATTTTCGGCTGATAATTTTCAATGGCCGAAATTTCGGCGCATCAGTAAAGCAGACACTTGCAAAAGTATAAAAAAATCACATACAAAAGTACTCTGGGGGCACCATTTGGTGTAGGTGTCATTGCCAGAACAGAATTCCTTATACCAAATTACACTCCATGGAGCAATGACAGACGTACACTAAATACAAGTGATCATTATAGGTAATAATAGGTGTATTTTTTGTAAATACATAGTTTAACTTACAATTGAAATGTTTAAAGTTAACCCTTACAAACCACTTTGACCTACAGGTAAGTCTAGTTTAAGGCTTACCTGTAGGTCCAAGAAATATCTCCTAAAACTACACGGTTTAGGAGATACTTGCAAAAGACAGGTACAGCTGTCTACGGCGCATGCACCACAGACAGAGGTGCACTGAGAATGCCACTGCTAACGGCAATCATGCCATTAGTGTCGGCTCCCACGCGCATGCATGGGGGTGATGTCATCATGGCTCCGGCCAGTCACAGCACCAGAGCCTCGATACCCGGAAGTCACTCCAGGTATCATGGCGGCGTCGGAGGAGGACAACGAGGGTAGCATCGGGGGCTTCCATCTTAGGTAAGTTATTCATAATGAGCTAGTATGCTATGCATGTTAGCTCATTATGCCTTTGAATTGCAGGGTCTATTTTTATTTTATTTTAAGTTAGGCTTTACTTCCTCTTTAACTAACAAATTAAAGGGGTTGTAAACTGACTGCTTGCAGGATATTTTGTTACCGTCTTGCAAGCGCACTGCTCCAGTGTGAAAGCACTCAGGCTTTCACACTGAAGAGACAGGAGAGGCTCTTTACAGTCGCTATGCAGATGCTATTTTCACTGCTGTAGCACCTGTAAAGCGCCTCATTGTGAAAGTAGCCATAGGCTGGGTTGACACTTATGCGTTATTGGATGTAGGGTTCCCCGTATCCAATTTGCATGACAGAAGAGTGTGACTGACTCTCAATGGAGAGCCGGTTGTTCTTAAAAAAATATTCATTTTATTGAAAAAGCCAAACACAGATAAAAACAGTTGACACATTTTAGCCTATAAGGCCTTAGTCACACTTTACAGTGGTCTAAACTGAATGATCACATGCAATTACCAGAGGTTTTTTTTACATATGGGAGCTGATTCATTCTTTACTAATTGTGCAGCTCTGCTTATTGCACATGCTAGAAGCACAGCACATTAAATTAGTGTGGGAGACTCCAAAGTAATTATCTAACCACTAAATGTATGGTGCTACATTAGCAAAAATTACCCAGTAGATAACTTCATTAACCACTTAAGGACCGCCGTATTGCCATTATACGTCATCACAATGGCACAGGCAGGCACAAGCACGTAGATGTACGTGCCTGCCTTCCATCGGGTGGGGGGTCCGATCGGACCCCCTCCCGCTGGATACGGCAATCCCTTTCGGTGCCGGAGCGATCCGCAATGAGGGGATGGCCGTTGGTTTCTGGCCATCCCCTCTCGATCGCTTCTGGCCAGTGACGAACTTCCTCCCCTGTGAAAATGTAAACACAGGAGGAGGAAGTGATGTCACACTCCTCGTGGCGGTCTTTTTGACCGGACAGCGAGGAGTGAAGACATACAAGTAAGTGCACCAACAGTCCACTGACACATAGGTACACATAGGCACACATTTCACCCCAGTCACCCCCCGATCACCCCCCCGATCGGCCCCCCGCCCCCCCCAGTCACAGTGTCACTAATGCAGTGTTCATTTATTTATTGATCACTACATTTAGTGTCAGTTGTGACTGTAAAAAGTGTCAGGGCAGCTAGTGTTAGGCCCCTTTAGGTCCAGGGTAGCCCCCTACCCCCCCCCTAATAAAGGTTTAACCCCTTGATTGCCCTCCCAGTTAACCCTTTCACCCCCTTTTACCAGTGTCACTAAGCAATCGTTTTTCTGATCGCTGCAATAGTGTCACTGGTCCCGCTAGGAAGCTAGTTTTTTTTTAGGTTCAACGCCAGGTTTTTATAGCGTTAGGTACCCCGATATATAACCTAATAAAGGTTTTAACCCCTTGATTGCCCCTAGAGTTAACCCTTTCACCAGCGATCGCTGCATAAGTGTCACTGGTGACGCTGGTTAGCCAGTTAGTTATTTAGTTATTTAGGTTCCCCGTCAGGTTTTTATAAAGCTTCAGGTACCCCCATATAAATACCCAATAAAGGTTTTAACCCCTGATTGCCCTTAGTTAACCCTTTCACCAGTGATCACTGTATAAGTGTTACGGGTGACGCTGGTTAGGTAGTTCGCTTTTTATAGCATCAGGGCACCCGCCATTTATTACCTAATAAAGGTTTAACCCCCTGATCTAAATTGGTGATATAAATTTGGTTTTAGGGTCAGAAAGGGTTTGCGTCGCCCCAGGCAGTGCTAGGTTAGTGCCAGTACCGCTAAAACCCACGCGCAAAGCATACACCTCCCTTAGTGGTATAGTATCCGAACAGATCAATATCTGATCTGATCAGATCTATACTAGCGTGCCCAGCAATTTAGGGTTCTAAAAAAACGCATTGTTAGCAGGATCAATCCAGATACCTGCTAGCACCTGCGTTTTGCCCCTCTGCCCAGCCCAGCCCAGCCCACCCAAGTGCAGTATCGATCGATCACTGTCACTTACAAAACACAACACACATAACTGCAGCGTTCGCAGAGTCAGGCCTGATCCCTGCGATCGCTAACAGTTTTTTTTGTAGCGTTTTATACAGTCGCTGACAGGCTAGGTGCTTTTTTACCTGTGAGTCTCACTACTGTACCCCTAAATTTAGAGCCCAAAATGGCAAAGCGAAGGTACACTAGTGAAGAGGCCTACACGTTTCTGAGCATGACAGATAGTGAAGAGGAAGACACTGATCTGTCAGATTCAGGCTCAGAATACGAACCTGTAGAGGACAGCGCCTCCATGTCAGATAGCTCTGACGACGAAGAAGAGGTCCCTGCTAACGTCAGGCGTACCCAACCCCGATCTTCTGATGTTGTTGAGGTGTAGGAACCGCAAGTCCCTCGTATGGAGTATAGAGCCAGTACTAGCGCCGCTCATCCTTTTGGTGAACTGGCAAGCACCAACGGCCTAGTACACCCTGGACGTACATCCAGCACTGCAGTATCACGTGGTGACGTGGCGAGTCCCATAAGTGCAGTTCAAGCTGGTGAGATGGCAAGCACAAGTAGTGTCCCACTGCCACCAAGAAGACGAAGACAGGCCCGTCGTTCCCATAGTGCCCTTCCTGCAGAATTTGCCAATCCTGATTGGGTGCCCACCACTTCTGCAGCACCAGTACTTCCCCCATTCACTGCCCAACCCGGTATTCAGGTGGATACAGATGATTTTACGCCACTCGATTTTTATTCTCTGTATTTCACGGAAGATCTCTATAGATCTATTGTGGACCAAACCAATTTATATGCTGGTCAACACATCGCCGCTAATCCCCAGTTGCCGTCTCTTGCCAGAGATTGGAAACCAGTTACGGTTTCCGAATTTAACACCTTTCTGGGCCTTTCCCTCAACATGGACACACATAAATTCATGAGGATGCAGGCTTATTGGTCCACGCATCCGGCTGACCACATGCCCGTGTTCTCTAACTCCATGTCCAGGAAACGATACGTGCAGATCTTGTGGTTCTTGCACTTCAGTGACAATGAACTTTGTCGTCCACGTGGAGAACCTGAATACGATCGGCTCTACAAAATTCGGCCCCCTCATAAACCACTTCAACCAACGTTTTGCAGACTTGTTTACTCCCCAAAAAGTTGTCTGCGTTGATGAGTCCCTGGTTAAGTTTACTGGTCGCTTGTCATTCAAACAGTACATTCCCAACAAGCGTACCAGATACGGGGTCAAGCTCTATAAGTGCTGTGACAGGGCCACAGGCTATGCATGGAGCTTTATGGTTTATGAGGGTAAAGATAGTTACGTAGAGCCGGAGAACTGCCCTGATTACATAGGAAGCGCTGGCAAGATAGTGTGGAAATTGGTGTCACCCTTATTCGGAAAGGGGTACCACTTGTACATTGACAACTATTACACCAGCGTGCCACTGTTTAGTCATTTATTTGATCATCAGATTGGAGCATGTGGCACCGTGCGACCTAATCGCCGGGGCTTTCCCCAGCGGCTTGTAGATTCCCGTCTTAGGCTGGGGGAGAGAGCCTGCTATCGGTGTAATAATTTGCTCGCTATGAAGTGGAGGGATAATAAGAATCAGAATATTTTCGTTTTTACCTCCCTTCATGCAGACACGACGGTCCAAATTTCTACGGCGACTGGTATTGTGGAGAAACCCCTCTGTGTCCACGAATATAACAAAAATATGGGAGGGGTGGACCTCAATGACCAGATGTTGGCGCCGTATCTAGCTTCCCGTAAGGCCAGACGCTGGTACAAAAAAGTGTCTGCTTACTTATTTCAATTGGCTTTGCTGAATGCTTTTGTGCTATACAAAACTTCAGGCGGGACTTTAACCTTTCTTTTCTTCCAAAGAGAGGTTGTCACAGAGCTTCTGTATCCAGAGGGTTCTGCACCTCACCATTCCCAACCAAATGCAGTAAGCCGGCTGCATGAGAGGCATTATTCTTATGTCCTCCCGAGTACCCCTACCCAATGAACCCCCCAAAAAAGATGTCGTGTCTGTACCAAGCGCGGATTTAGGCGTGACACCCGTTCTTATTGTCCACGCTGTCCTGGCAATCCTGGTCTTTGTCAGGGTGAGTGTTTTGAACGCTACCACACACTAGTGAAGTATTAGCGTAGGGTACAGCATTTCACAGGCTAGGCACACTAACACAGAGTCTCCCAAGATGCCATCGCATTTTGAGAGACCCGAACCGTTACAGTTTACAGTTCAAAAAAAAGTGTATAAAAAAAAAAAAAAAAGTAAAATAAAAAAACCAAAAAAAATATAAAATATAAAAACCAAAAATAGTTGTCGTTTTATTGTTCTCTCTCTCTCTCTTCTCTCTAATTTTTTATACTTTACTGTTTACTGTGTTATTGTTAACCATTTTTCATGTTTTCAGGTACGCCATTCAGCTGCAGCGTGGATTTATTTATCTTGACAGCAACAGCGTTTGCTCCCACGATACATAAAGCCGCGACTCCAGTGCTGTAGGAGGTGATTTCACCACCACAGTTAAAAAAGAGCATATATGCCGAAGCATGGGGGCATAAGGGGTGGAGGAGCGATTTTGCTCCTAATGCCGTGTACATACGGTCAAAATTCCGACGGAGGGCTTGCCCGTGGAAAAGTTTGAACGTATGTACGCGGCATAACTTTTTTGCGGGAGGATGCCCCCATGCTTCGGCATATATATATTTTAGGCACAGGTTGTGTTAAAAAATGTTTTATTTTTTACTGTTTTTTTTGGCAATTGCTTTGCAGGTATGGTATGGTAAGGTTTTACTGTTATACTGGGATGTTACTTTGTTTTAACGTTAACCATAATTTGCTTAGCAGGTACGCCATTCAGCTGCAGCGCGGATTTATTTATCTTGACAGCAACAGCGTTTGCTCCCACGATACATAAAGCCGTGACTCCAGTGCTGTAGGCGATGATTTCACCACCACAGTTAAAAAAGAGCATATATGCCGAAGCATGGGGGCATAAGGGGTGGAGGAGCGATTTTGCTCCTAATGCCGCGTACATACGGTCAAAATTCCGACGGAGGGCTTGCCCGTGGAAAAGTTTGAACGTATGTACGCGGCATAACTTTTTTGCGGGAGGATGCCCCCATGCTTCGGCATATATATATTTTAGGCACAGGTTGTGTTAAAAAATGTTTTATTTTTTACTGTTTTTTTTGGCATTTGCTTTGAAGGTATGGTATGGTAAGGTTTTCCTGTGATGTTACTTTGTTTTAACGTTAACCATAATTTGCTTAGCAGGTACGCTATTCAGCTGCAGCGCGGATTTATTTATCTTGACAGCAACAGCGTTTGCTCCCACGATACATAAAGCCGTGACTCCAGTGCTGTAGGAGGTGATTTCACCACCACAGTTAAAAAAGAGCATATATGCCGAAGCATGGGGGCATAAGGGGTGGAGGAGCGATTTTGCTCCTAATGCATACAGTCAAAATTCCGACGGAGGGCTTACCCATGGAAAAGTTTAAACGTATGTACACGGCATAACTTTTTTGCGGGAGGATGCCCCCATGCTTCGGCATATATAAATGGTGCATGTATGTCCATCATTAGAAGTGGGTGGATGAAGGGAGGTATCTAATGGTGGGCATACCCACCGATCAATCTCTTTTTTTTCGTTTAGACAACATGACTCTCAGTAAATAGCTTGGGGTGTCTACTTTCCAAAATGGGGTAATTTGGGGGGGGGGGGGGGTTGTGCTATTTTGGCATTTTATGGCCTTCGAAACTGTAATAGGTAGTGAGGAGTGAAATAAAAAATTTGCGCCCTTAGAAATCCAGAAGGTGGCGATTGGTTTTTGGGGCCCCGTACGCAGCTAGGCTCCCAAAAAGTCCCACACATGTGGTATCCCCGTACTCAGGAGAATCAGCAAAATGTATTTTGGGGTGCAATTCCACATATAACCATGGCATGTGTGAGCAATATATAATTTAGTGACAACTTTTTGTAAAAAAAAAAAATATTTTTATTTTTTGTCATTATTCAATCCCTTGGAACAAAAAAAATAAATATTCAATGGTCTCAACATGCCCCTCAGCAAATAGCTTGGGGTGTCTACTTTCCAAAATGGGGTCATTTGGGGGGGTTTTGTGCCATCTTGGCATTTTATGGCCTTCAAAACTGTGAAAGGTAGTGAGGAGTGAAATAAAAAAATGAATGCCCTTAGAAATCCTGAAGGCGGTGCTTGGATTTCGGGGTCCCAAAAAGTCCCACACAAGTGGTATCCCTGTACTCAGGAGAAGCAGCAGAATGTATTTTGGGGTGTCATTTCACATATGCCCTTAGCATGTGTGAGCAATATATCATTTAGTGACAACTTTGTGCAAAAAAAAAAAAGTTTGTAATATTCCCGCAACTTGTGGCAAAATATAAAATATTCCATGGACTCAACATGCCTCTCAGTAAATAGCTTGGGGTGTCTACTTTCCAAAATGGGGTCATTTTGGGGGGTTTTGTGCTATTTTGGCATTTTATGGCCTTCGAAACTGTGATAGGTAGTGAGGGGTGAAATCAAAAATTTGCACCCTTAGAAATCCTGAAGGTGGTGATTGGTTTTCGGGGTGCCGTACGCGACTAGACTCCCAAAAAGTCCCACACATGTGGTATCCCCATACTCGGGAGAAGTAGCTGAATATATTTTGGGGTGCAATTCCACATATAACCATGGCATGTGTGAGCAATATATCATTTAGTGACAACTTTTTGTAAAAAAAACTTTTTTTTTTTTTGTCATTATTCAATCCCTTGGGACAAAAAAAAAAAATATTCAATAGTCTCAAGATGGCCCTCGGGAAATAGCTTGGGGTGTCTACTTTCCAAAATGGGGTCATTTGGGGGGGTTTTGTGCCATCTTGGCATTTTATGGCCGTCAAAACTGTGATAGGTAGTGATAAGTAGTGAGGAGTAAAATAAAAAAATTATGCCCTTAGAAATCCTGAAGGCGGTGCTTGGATTTCGGGGTCCCGTACGCGGCTAGGCTCCCAAAAAGTCCCACACATGTGGTATCCCTGTACTCAGGAGAAGCAGCAGAATGTATTTTGGGGTGTCATTTCACATATGCCCATAGCATGTGTGAGCAATATATCATTTAGTGACAACTTTGTGCAAAAAAAAAAAAAAAGTTTGTAATATTCCCGCAACTTGTGGCAAAATATAAAATATTCCATGGACTCAACATGCCTCTCAGTAAATAGCTTGGGGTGTCTACTTTCCAAAATGGGGTCATTTTGGGGGGTTTTGTGCTATTTTGGCATTTTATGGCCTTCGAAACTGTGATAGGTAGTGAGGGTGAAATCAAAAATTTGCACCCTTAGAAATCCTGAAGGTGGTGATTGGTTTTCGGGGTGCCGTGCACGACTAGACTCCCAAAAAGTCCCACACATGTGGTATCCCCGTACTCGGGAGAAGTAGCGAAATATATTTTGGGGTGCAATTCCACATATAACTATGGCATGTGTGAGCAATATATCATTTAGTGACAACTTTTTGTAATTTTTTATTTTTTTTTGTCATTATTCAATCCCTTAGGACAAAAAAAATAAATATTCAATGGGCTCAACATACCCATGAGCAGTTTCCTTGGGGTGTCTACTTTCCAAAATGGGGTCATTTGGGGGGGGGGGGGTTGTACTGCCCTGCCATTTTAGCACCTCAAGAAATGAGATAGGCAGTCATAAATTAAAAGCTGTGTAAATTCCAGAAAATGTACTCTAGTTTGTAGACGCTATAACTTTTGCGCAAACCAAAAAATATACGCTTATTGACATTTTTTTTACTAAAGACATGTGGCTGAATAAATTTTGCCCTCAATGTATGACTAAAATTTAGTTTATTCGATTTTTCTTATAACAAAAAGAAGAAAATATCATTTTTTTTCAAAATTTTCGCTCTTTTTCCATTTATATCGCAAAAAATAAAAGTCGCAGAGGCAATCAAATACCATCAAAAGAAAGCTCTATTTGTGGGAAGAAAAGGACGCAAATTTCGTTTGGGTGCAATATTGCATGACTGCGCAATTACCAGTTAAAGCAGCGCAGTGCGAAATTGTAAAAAGACCTCTGGTCCTTAAGGTGTTTATTGGTCCGGGGCTGAAGTGGTTAAGCATGATGCAGGCCATTAACAGTGTATCTGCAAATATTTACCAGTGGTTTGCAAGTGACATTTTTGGAAATATACATCCATGCTATTTTTAATTTTTTTGTTTAATATCTGTTTATTTTAGGAAGAAAGAAGTAGGTAGAACAGTGATATTCAAAACAGTCATTGATACAATGTACATGAGCTCATATGCGCATGGGATCGAATAGATAAACAATTCACATCCAAAGGCCTCTAGGGACATGGAAATTATAACACCCCTTTCACACCAGGGCGTTTTGCAGGCGCTATAGCGTTAGAAATAGCGCCTGCAATCCGCCCTAAAGAAGCTGCACCATTGTGTGTAGTGTGAAAGCCCAGAGGGCTTTCACACTACAGCGGTGCACTGGCAGGACATCAGAAAAAAGTCCTGCCAGCAGCTTCTTTGGAGCGGTGAAGGAGCGGTGTGTTTACCGCTCCTCCACCGCTGCTCCCCATTGAAATCAATGGGGCAGCGCTGTAATACCACCGGCAAAACGCTGCTATTGCGGCGTATTGCCCGCGGTTTTAACCCTTTCGTGGCTGCTAGCGGGGGGTAAAAGCGCCCCGCTAGCGGCCGAAATGCGCCGCAAATCCGCCGCAAATCCGGCGGTAAAGCGCTGCTAAAAATAGCGGCATTTTACCGCCAATACAATGGGCGGTGTGGTGTGAAAGGGGTCTAAAGGAAAGATTTACAGCAAGTGGCCTAAGTAGGGGCCTGGATCTAGGCGGGCATTAGAGCAAACAAAATTGGAAGTAATCAAATGACATGGTAGTGGTTTTAATAGAAAATACTGACAGACAAAGAGCATAGGGGATAGAAAAAGAAGAGAGTGGAGAGGCGGGGTAATGGGTGGGGGTGAGGATAAGGGATGGGGCAGGGTGGATTGCTGGTAGTCATATTAACTTTCAGAAATCAAGCACACAAATAAGGTCAATAATGGTGTACACATTGCTTTATACACAGATTTTGCGTTGGTTAAGTTGATGAATTAGTCGGTTGAGTGTCCTGTGGGGTCATAGATATGAAATCTTTGTAGG
Source organism: Lithobates pipiens (assembly GCF_037356315.1). Lineage (NCBI taxonomy): Eukaryota > Metazoa > Chordata > Amphibia > Anura > Ranidae > Lithobates > Lithobates pipiens. The sequence goes on from NW_027507764.1 coordinate 286,686,959, forward strand.
GGTGGATTTGAATTCAATCCATGGGGTCCAAATTAAGGTATGGAGTTTAGTATTTCCTCTAGTAATGTAAACCTGAGGTGTGAAAAATTGAGTTGACATAAGCTGTGAGATGGGGGAGTAAGAAATCACTAAATGTTTTGTAATATAGGACTGTGAATCCATCTGGTCCAGGAGCTTTACCTGTGGGCGAAGATTTTAATGCGTTTTGAAATTCTTTGATGGAGAAGTCAGTTTCCATATTTCTAAGGGCTGTTCATGAGAGTTTGGGGAATTGAGCTGATTTCAAATAGGAGAGTATGCGTTTGCGCTTCTCTTCCTAAGACAGGAAAGCTAATCCACCTTTAACAGTATACAGGTCAGCATAGAATTCTCCAAAGGCCTTAGTAATTTGAGTGGTGGCGTGTACCATTTCACCTGTTCAGAGTTTGATTTTAGGGAAAAAAAAAATTGGGGGTTATTTACGAAATGCAAATCCACTTTGCACTGAAAGTGCACTTGGAAGTGCAGTCACTGTAAATCTGAGGGGGGCATGCAAGGAAAATAAAAAACAGCATTTTAGCTTGCACATGGTTGGATGATAAAATCAGCAGAGCTTCCCCTCATTTCAGATCTAAATCTTAAGATTTTCAGTGCAATTTAAAATGCACTTTGCACTAGTAGTTTGCACTTGTAGTGCAAAATGGATTTGCCTTTAGTAAATAACCCCCATTGTCTACTTTGTTTGAATCGATCTAGCCAGTTGTTTACCAGGTTTGTTCGCCCATTCATACATGTTTTGCAAAATGAAATAGAATTTCTTTTTTGTTACTAAGTCTAGGAGAGTTTTGAGCTCTTCCCTTTTGAGTGTAAGGGCTTTGAGGTGTGAGGCATGTAATGATAACTCGTGTTGTTTGTCTAATTCTGCAACTTGTTGTAGAACCATTTTAAGCTGGTGGCCATGCTCTCTTTTTTGCCTTGAGTTTAATGAGTCTACCCCTCATCATAGCTTTATGAGCCTCCCACAGTATCGAAGGGGCAATTTCGTAGGATGCGTTCTCCGTGAAATATTGGGTCAGGGAGGAAGGTAACATAGAGACTACAGTGGGATTGTAAAGGAGAGAGCCATTAAGTTTCCAATTTTTGGTGCAATGTGGTAAAGTGGGCATGGTCAGACGCAGAAAGACAGATGATCTGATATAGATGCGGTGCCTATAGAGGCCAAAAGCTGAAGAGGGAGGTGAAAATGATCTATGAAAATATTGTCTATTCTGGAGTAGGATTGGTGTGTTTTGGAAAGTGGGAATAATCTTTTGGGCGGAGTAAATGTCACACATCTATTAATTGGAGGTCAAGAAGTCTTTTTTTTAACATAAGCTAGGCATTTGAATGGGTTACTAGAGCGACCTTGTGAAGTGTCTATAGTGGGATCTAGTGGCATGTTTATGTCTCCTGCAAGAATAATGACCCCTTTGGCAAACTGTGATAGTTTAGTGAGGATTTGGGAAATAAAAGCGGGTTGGTTGTGATTTGGGCAGTAGACATTCGCTAGGGTGCATTGGGTGTTGCCTAGAAAGCCCTTGCGGAAGAGAAAGCGTTCATGTTAATCCACATTTCAGTGAGCCGAAAGGATACACTTCCGCTGAACGCAATGGCTATTCCCTTAGCTATATTGGTGTCAGAAAAACTGTAGTACCATTGCGGGAAATATTGCAAGTATAATTTGAGATTGAGTGTGTCGGATGTGTCACTTGAAGAAAAGTAATGGAGCAGGAAGATTTTTTAAATTCTCGCAGTACTTGATGCTGTTTCATGGCTAAGTTTAGGCCCCTTACCTTATACGAGACAACCGCTAGAGTAGCCATTAGGTCAGTGGTATATAAGCTTTCAGCTTATGCACCATTTATACGGGGGGGGGGGGGGTGAATAGGGAGTGAAGAAGTAAGGGTAGACCAGGAGAAGTAAAAGAGAGAGAGAAAGCATGTACAGGGTAGACATTTACACTCTGTAAAGCTAATGGGGGTTAGAGGATAAGCACGCAGAAAACTGCTGTGATCACTGAGGAGAAAAGGAGAGCGAGCAGCCATCAAGACCTCTAGACAGAGTCCAACAAGTATTATATATGGGCTGCCCACACTAACCAACCCCAAAAGGAAAGGGGCAAGGTACACACGAAAAGATAAGTGCATTGACTGGGAGCAGTGGGCCCCATCAGCTTAGGCATTACTTATGAACAAAAATTAGACAGGTGAAGGGAAACATGGTAAGTAATAGTTTAACAGTATAATATGGAGTAGAGCAGAACCTGAATTGATGTCAAATATTCATTAGGTATCTGATCTTTAGGGGGAGAACCGTGACGTTGAAGTGTCACAAAAATGTAATAATGATGTAACAACCACAATGTGAGTGCAAAAGTAAAAGTAATACACAGAGTGCATCTCACCCATTTTTCTGGGAGGAGCCCGGTTTTGCTGTGGGCCTCTTTTTTGAGGGGATTTTCTACCATTGGGGGTCCAAGAACATAGGTATAAGATTTTACCAATCCGGGAGCTCCAGCAGAGGCATGTTGAGGTCACAGAGGAAGGTTGGAAGCTCCTCAGGGAACCAAAGTGTGAAAGAGCGGCCATTTTTGGTGGCAATCAAGCATGAGGGGAAGCCCCATCTGTAGGTGATACCATCCGTTTTCAGTTGGTCAAGAAGATGTTTTATAGCTCTGTGGTGATCTAGAGTCTCCTTGGAGAGGTCAGGGAAAATGTTAATGATGGCTTTGTCAAAGTCAATGTTTGGGGTACTCCACAATTTGATCATAATGGCATTTTATCTTCAAAGTAATGAAGGCGGAAGATAACATCCCTGGGCTGGTCGGTTGTGACATTGCACGGTCTCAAAGTGTGGTGTACATAGTCAAATCTCAGCGGGTCAGTGACAGGGTTGCCAAGGATTGTATTCAGCATACCCCGGATTGAGGGTTCAAGATCATTATCTCTGGTTGCCTCTGGCAACCCCCGGAAACACAGATTGTTCCTGTGATTATGATTTTACAGGCCCTCGAGCTGTATAACTGTAACTGAATGTCTCCTGCAGTTCTTTAATAGCTGAGTGAGTCCTAGCACTGCTCTGTGTCTTCAATTCTGGCTAGCAGGTGTGACATGTCTGATCTCATTGCTGTGATTTATTTTTTAATGAATTTCTCCAAACTGTGGAACATACCTGCAAGTTCTTTTTTGAGCTCACTCAGGGATGACATTTCCGAGCCAGCAGGGAATCCAGCATCTTCCATGAGCTCCAAACAGCAGGAGGAGGCAGGAGAGCTCTCCCGGACGGAAGCTGCATGTGAGGAGGGAGACACAATCGATCTTGAGGTTCTGGCCTGTCCACTCCACGTGTTAGGGCTGGATCTTTCTACAGCCAGGTACCGCTTAATGGAACCTACGGAGGATAGTTGTGCAGCTGAACCTTTCCCGGACCTCTTACCGAGTGTTGAGTGGGGCCGTAACAGTGTCATCCGTAGGCCAAGCCCCCATGCTATTTTTTTAATACCGATAAATAAAAACATGCGCTGCATAAACTGTGGGCGCTATAGAAACCCTGTATAATAATAATAATAATAACATGCCCGAATTGTCAGCATTTTGACCATCAGTAATAACTAGAGGCATATACTAACACAATTAAATGTTTTGCTATGTTTATGCAATAGTTGTAATGATCAGTCATGACATAACACTATGGGAAGCCAAATGTTTATCAGCTGAGCCGATACCCATTTGTTCTGGTTTGTGCAAAGATAAGGCAAGCTTTTCAATAAATCGTCTGTGCGCTATGTCTATGAAATTGGCTGAATAGTAGATGCCTGTGTTGGGTGAAAGGTTTCTCTGATAGTGGAATCATATGCAAAGTCATTACCAAATGTCAAATGTATAGTTCATTTTTCTTACTGAAAGCAAATGACTCCCACATCATTTAAATAATAAGCATGTTCACTAGTTTACTAGTGAAGGTCATGAAATGATCAGACATACTGAAGTTGGCATGCTAACGTAATGCGCTGTACAGACATCATTGAGTCTACCTAAAGGTCATATAACTGGGACACACTGGTTTTAATGTCCGGAGTAGATTACTACTAATGGTCCTTGGAAAATGTATATTTTTTAGGGTATGAAATCATCCCTGTATATGCAACAAAAGAAATGATGGCATGCTGTGCCCTTGATGAGTAGAAAAAGGGAAGGGTATGATTAGCCATAAAAAAAACATTGCCATAGGTTAACGCATGTGTAAAGAAGAATAGGAGCTGACATTACTAATATTTCATATTATCTTCAATATGAACATAAGATTTTATTGTAGGTTTATATCAATGAGAGATAAAATATGTGTTCGAACAAATAGCTGTAGAAACTGTCATACTTCTTAAGGTCACTAAATTATCAAATGAATTTGTTGAAAAAAGTGCAATCAAGTGTCACCAATAAAATTTCAGCCCTTGCTGCTAGACATATGGAAATTCTGACAGTAATTGCCTGGTGTAAGACATAATAAATTTATGGAATTGCACTGGTCGAGCCACTGAGTGAACTTTGGGAAAAAAAATGAGTTTAAGTGACAGTCCTTGTTAAATATTTTAGTGGCATACAGCTCCTAAAAAACGAAGACAGTGGAATTAACATCAAAGCGTCCTCTTCACTGTACAGTTCAAACCATACTTCATATCAACAGCAATTGATATAGATCAATATCTGTTGTTATTGAAAAAACTAATGTTTCTAATACATTCAACACTGATCTGTAATTTTTTGTGTTTAGCTTGTAAAATGTGTTTGTCTTTACTTGGTGTGTACACAATCTAATCTTTAGGTATCCATAAGCATGGTATTCCTTTTCCTATGGTGTATGTTGTTGAATCAACAAGCACACAGTACCAGGCAGCCCCAACCAACTGACCTTGGTGGTGATGGCACATAGGCAATTTAAATATTTTTCCTCAAAGATCAATGAAGGTGTGCTTGTGTGACAGTAACAAATTACGTCAGTTAGATTGTGCTTGTGTGCCCCTACAACCCACTAATAACCATGGGCAGCTTTAAAGGATAACTTTACATTTGATGAAGTAACCTCCACCTCTCTGATTGCAACCTACCTGGTAAAATATTTATCTTGTTGCAGCAATCTCCACTGACCCTGTCCAACACTGTACAACCTTTTCAAGGAAAAGGTCTTGGATGAGTTCTCTTCATACTGCACATTCACATTCTGGCCCCTGGGGCTGGAGGCTGCCATAAGTACAGTTTACCCATAAGAATGAATGGGTCACAGCACGGGTGTGCAGTTGAAAGAGAAGCCAGGCATGACTTCTACCTTGTAGAGTATGGTGTTGGCAAGGGCCACACAGTGAAGAACGCAAAAACAGAGATGAAAAAGGCAAGTATTTTTACAAGATGGGTTGCACTTAAATAACTGGGCATGAAGGTGAAATTGTCCCTTAAGCTGTTCATATTTAATTGCTAGTTATGCTAGTTATGCATGGATTTAAGATGGCCTCGAAGCTCTGGGATCCTACTTTCTACACAAAAAGGAACAAAATAAGATCAGTCAAAAAATATTTTTTAAGCATAATAGAACATCTCTTCAAACAACAACAAGCTCCCACTGGCCAAGTGATGTGAACAAGAAAAATAAGCCATCTCTGTCAGGGAGAAGTAAGTAAGCATTTGGGTGTGGGGTGTGCAGTGTTCTAAGGTAGCTTAGGCTAGGGTGCTTAGGAAAGTTTGGCCAATGTGTTTTTAATTAGAACTAAAGCTGTACGTTAGGGAATATTATCTGAAGGAAGTTGCAATGATGCATTTAGTTATTATTAAAAAAAACAGCAATTTGTTTAGATCAGATTTGAAAAATTAAAGGAAACATCTTACTGACTGAAACATCTCCATCCTTCATTCAATAAATTTTACAACAAACCTAAGTATGTCAGTGAGAAAACAAGGTTCCATATAAAGAAGATGTTAAATATAATTGTTTAAATCAATCGTTTAAATGCCTGCCATGTGTAGGCCCTTAAAAAATTATGATTAAAACCATGAAGGCTATAACAAAATTGAGAGTTGCTTGGTAACAAAAGCAATATATCATAGTATGTATTAACCAGTTTCACTGATTTAGGACTAAGACACTTTCAAAAATCTCTGTTGACAAGGAGATGACAAGCACTGTCAGTAATTTAGGATCATAAGTCAGTGAATGTTATTGGTCAATACCAGATTGCTGTGGATTTGTGCCAATGATCAATACTTACTTATTTCTATTAGGATTTATGTCTTTGCCAGCCATCATTTATCTAATCGTGCACGTTTACATGTAATGTTTACCTTCTGCCTCAGCAGTTGTTACTGGCCAAGAAGACGATGAAGCAGCAAATTGAGTTCTGACAAAATCCTCTTAAGCAATGTCCAAAGGTGATCAAACACTTCCTAAACAATCATTGCAGCCAGTATTTCATCCTCTGAGCTGCACAATAGAAAATGCACTGACGGCCAATCCCACCTAACTCTTTAAAAAGTAAAGGTTAAATCCAAAGCCAACAACACAATCCAATGGTTGTCGAACATGTAAACATATTTATAATAGAATACAGGTGGAATTCTACTGTAGCATGACAACGAAATAATGTATTGCGTCTTGTTTTACATTTCTTATCTTTAATATTCTCAATCTCTTTCCAAAGCAGTTTGAGGAGAGCTAAGTAGTTATGACCTTATAGAGATAAGAAGCAACGTATCATCTGTATTGTATACAGGGACTTGAATGCCTACCAAACTGTTCTATCTTTTGTTCTGTTTTTCTCTGAGCGTGCGGTTTGCGGTGCAACTCTTGTTTTTTAAGGAAACAAGAGTCACACCGCAAACCGCACGCTCACAGAAAAACAGAACAAAAGATAGAGCAGTTTTGTAGGAATTCAAGTTTTACTTCATATTTACCATGTGCAGCCAAGGGCTAGAGCTCTAGCGTTTACTAACTGCAAATTTCTGCATGAAAGGAAGGGAAACATCTTACTGATATAGGGACTGTATTTGGATCACTTGTTGTACAGCTCTATCAGAACACAAGCGATGCTGGATGATGTACCCAGAGAGACAGTCTGCAAGTAATCAGCTCCTGCTGGGTTGTCTTATCGGAAAACCCTTAATGCTCTGAAAACAGAGTGTATGAATGCACCCTGTAGTAAATGAGAATTTCTAAAATTATATATATATAAAAGTAATCCAAAATATGTTAACAGAAAGTTTGTCAACTGGTAAACATAACTCCCCCCTGAATACTGCAGTTATTAAAGTTATAATTTAGCTTAAATTGTTAGTATCTAGAGCAGATATCTATCTAACCCTTTGTGTTTTTTCTCACAATGGGCTATTTATACTTTTATAATCACATGACATGCATATAGGAGTTAACTATGGTATTATTCAGAGCTGCTTGTTTGATTCAGAAAGATCACATTTGGCTTGCCTTTGGACAATCAAAATGAACAGGACATCTATCGCTGCACTTGATGTAAAGGCCTGTGTTGACAGGCTTTTCCATGTGTCAGCCCTTGTACACACGGTCGGAGAATCTGTCGGAATGAGTCTTATCGGACCGCGTCGTCAGATAATCCGACTGTGTGTGGTATGCATCGGACTGATTCCGTCCGAATCTCCGTCCGATCCAAATTTCCAACATGTTGGAAAGATTTCCCAACCAACTGGGCTGGACGGACCTAATCCGATCATGTGTACAGCATTTTCATCAGACCAAGTGCCACGCATGCTCAGATCAAATTCCTACATCAAAGCTATTGGCTACTAGCCTGAATGTAGTCCCATCGTAACGAAATTACGTCATGATGTTCTGAAAGATCGGAGTTTTTGCCAACTTGGCCTGACCGTGTGTATGCAACAGTTTCGGGCACAATCCGTCGGACTAAATCCGACGGATTTGGTTGCCGAAATCTCCGACCGTGTGTACGTGGGCTCAGACTGTCTACAGAAATGCTAAATCCACTTGAAGCAGGTCACATTCAGGCCCAGGGGAGGTCAACTGCACCCTTCAATAAATTATAAATGATCTCAGAAGGGTCTCAAACTGATTTATCATCGATGCAATCAAAAAGGTTTTACATACAGGAGTCTGAGATTAATTTTTCTCAGGTCACTACAAGTACCCACTATTATCTGAACTGTAGCATAATGGGGTTGATTTACTAAAGGCAAATGCGCTGTACACTTTGCAAGTGCAATTGCGCTAGTTTTCCCTAAGAGGTTAGTGATTGTTTCCCCAGAGCTTAGTAAATCAACCCCAATGATACAGAATAGAACTAGTGGTTTGCATTCAGTGTGCTGCTGATGTAGCTTTATAGATATGTGAATGAGCCTAATGATATTTTAAAATGACAAGAAACATCAAATTGGAAGAAAAAATATGAAAAGGAAATTATGTAGAGAACAAAAAAACTGACAAATACTAATTAAAGCGGAACTAAACCCAACTGTTTCCCAAAACAGTTACATTCAAAAACAGTTACGTAAATGATAATTGTCAGTTGCTTGTGCTCTCAACTGAAATGTCAAGCCATCAAATGGCTGGTGTTTTAACTGGTCACACCATGGCAACTGCAAGTCATTGATTTAAGCAGGCTGCCTGTACATCCTGCACAGGTGGAGATGGCCTTTCGCATAAGTGTATTGATCGCCATGCCTGTGTAAATAAAACCTAAAATATAAAAAATACAGCCATCATATTTAAATTGGAACCAAGCGTAAGTAGTAAACAAATGTTATCAGGCAGGTCTTTATGCAATATCGAGACATGCAATATCTTTTCTGCAATAACAAACACTTGCCTGCTTGCAGTCTCCTATTGTATATGTACAATGAGCTATGCATGCACAGCTCAGCATGCATTAACAGCATTTACCTGACTGTGGGATAATGACCGACCCCTGTGCACATACACGGGATGACGTCATTCCCCCACAGGCCATTCAAGAGGCCAAAAACCTAACACTAAGAAGTGATTGAGGAGAAGACGACAGTGGCCAGCGAGGGATGTAACAGCCACATCCCTGGATGGTGGAGGTAAGTATTTCTGGGGATTGAGTTCCACTTTAAGGACTAGTAAACTACAATATATTATAATTATAATATATTTTTGTTTTTAGGTTTTATACCGTTTTAAGGTCTTGTTCACACAGGTCTTAGCTTGTATCAGAGTGGTGTTTTAAAAAAAGCTTTTGCAGATTCTTTAGCAAGCTTTGTTGAAGCCCTTAAAATACCATTCAGCTTCAGTTTAGGAATGTTAAACACAGATCATAATAGGAGCGCTGACGGTCACTTTAAATAAACTACTAGCAGGCAGCAAAATTCAGCACTATTTAAAGCTTGTTGAAAGTCTTCTAGTAGCTTGTTTAAATTGACAGTCAGCGACCCTGTTAAGATCCGTGTCTAACATTCTGAAGTTGGAACTGAGGAGTTCCTTAAAGATTTCAACAAGGCCGCTTGAAGCTTGCTCTACAATTTGCTGTTATAGGGCTTGTTCACACTTGCAGCCAGATTGGGCAGTAAAAATAAGCATTGGAGCCAGGCTTTTACCATCCCCTTAAGCTGCATCAAAAGCTGGATAGGGTTGAAAACATGCCATGTCCAAGGTGATTTGCTTCACGGAAAAAATCCCCCAGAGTACTCCTCACCTAATGCAACCTACGAAAGATAAAGTGGTTCTAAAGCCTCAAGGTTTTTCACCTTAATGCAGGGTTCTCCAAACTATGGTCCTCCAGCTGTTGCAGAACTACACATCCCATGAGGCATTGTAAAACTCTAACATTAACAGCCATGACTAGGCATGATGGGAACTATAGTTCATGAACTGGAGGACCATAGTTTAGAGACCCTTGCCTCAATGCATTCTATGAATTAAGGTAAAAAAACATCCTGTGCTCCAAAGTTCCCCCAGCCCTCCCTCCCCCTTTTCCTTCAGTGAGGTTGATCTGATCCAGCGATGTGGCTTACGATGATGTCTCCCTCGATGGGCAGATTGATATCAACGGGAGCCAATGTATGTCAATAAAATGCTGTGCCGAGCAAGTGGGGGGGGGGGGAGGATCCACTTGCTCTGTCTCAATAGATGCAAACAGGGTGGCTCAGGAGAGAGGACACACAGGTGCCCCCGTGGTAAGCGGCTTTCCATGGGGGAACTTGTCGAAGAGAAGGAGCCTGGAGCACCAGTGGGGGACCCCAGAAGAAGAGGATCAGGGCTGCTCTGTGCAAAACCATTGTACAGAGCAGGTAAGTATGTCATGTTTATTATTTTAATTTAAAAAAAGAAGCTTTAATATCCCTTTAATGGGGCCATGCTGCAACTGCCCTGCAACCATATGCGTTGCACACAGTTGCAGCATGTTGGCTTGGGCTTTAGGGGTTAAAACAGGAGGTGACCTATCACTTTCCAGTGGGCTGTCAGCTACTCTCTGCAAAGCAATGCACTATAGGATGCTTTTCAGATGGATGACAAGGGCTTCTGCAAATGTAAATGAGCCCATATAGGCTAAAATTTGTGTAAACAAATCCTTAGGGGAGTTTCCCTCACTTGGAGAGATTTTCTCTCATGTAAACATGGCAGTTGAAAACCTCTTCTGAACGTTGGAAACGAAAAACAACAGGAAGCACTTTAGAAATTGCAAGAATGTGCCACCACAGCTAAGCACAGCCACATGTAGATGCACATAATCGCTGCTAATCGCAATGTACAACTGCAAGTGGGCTTTTTCACACAGAGACGGCTGTCCTGCTGCTGATAAAAGCATCTTTTGTTATTTTGAAATTCCAGGACTTCAGGCACAGCGATCACTGAACTTATTCTGGAGAAGAGACGCTTGAGAGGGGATATGATTTCAATTTACAAATACCGTACTGGTGACCCCACAATAGGGATAAAACTTTTCTGTGAAAGGGCATTCAACCATTTCAGCCCCGGAAGGATTTACCCCCTTCCTGACCAGGCCCTTTTTTGCGATACTGCACTGTGTCGCTTTAACTGACAATTGCGCGGTTGTGCAACATTGTACCCAAACAAAATTGATGTCCTTTTTTCCCCACAAATGGAGCTTTCTTTTGGTAGTAGTTGATCATCTCTGCAGTTTTAATTTTTTGTGCTATAAACAAAAAAAGAGCGCCAATTTTGAAAAAAAAAGCAATATTTTTTTACTTTTTTCTATAATAAATACTCCCCAAAAATATATATATATATAAAAAAATTTCTTCTACAGTTTAGGTCGATATGTATTCTTCTACATATTTTTGGTAAAAAAATTGCAATAAGCGTATACTGATTGGTTTGCACAAAAGTTATTGCGTCTACAAAACAGGGGATATATTTATGCCATTTTTATTATAATTATTTTTTTACTAGTAATGGTGGTGATCAGCGATTTTTAGTGGGGCTGCGACATTGCGGCAGACAAATCAGATGCTTTTGACACTTTTTTGGGACCATTGACATTTATACAACGATCAGAGCTAAAAATAGCCACTGATTACTGTATAGATGTCATTGGCAGGGAAGTGTTTGACACTAGGGGGCGATCAAGGGGTTAAGTGTGTCCTAGGGAGGTTTTTCTAACTGTGGGGGGAGGGGATTGACAGGGAGTAGAGAGAGATCGCTGTTCCTGATCACTAGGAACAGCAGATTTCACTCTACTTCCCTGACAGAATGGAAATCTGGCTGCTGGTTGGCCAGTAGTTAAAGATACAACTTTTCTTTATATTTACCAAAACCATATAATAGGTCAAAGCTAAAGACTTTCAATATGTATATCATCAGGCAGGCCCTAGCACTACATAGCTGAGGGCAAATACAATTGAACAAAAAAATTGTATAATGTATGGCCAGTTTTACTGTATGTACAGTAAAAAATAGGACATTTCCAAATTCTAGTAAACCACAAGCTGCTCAATTTAGAAAAAAAAGAAAAGAGGATTATTTTGAGACAATTTATTCCCAAATAGTGTATGGTTTTAGACCCATGAGCCGACAGATGGTTTTTATACCTAGTTTGGCTGCAACTTATTTTGGAAAAATAAAGGTTCAAACAAGGCTTTCTTGTAGAGCTGCACAATTCTGGATAAAATGAGAATCACAATTTTTTTTCTTATAATAAAGATCATGATTCTCGCGTTGTAACATCAGCTTTCACATTATACAAAAAAAATAAAAAATTGGGCTAATTTTACTGTTTAGTTTTTTTTTAATTCATTGAAGTGCATTTTTTCCCCCAAAATTGCGTTTAAAAGACTGCTGCACAACACAAATAGATTTTGAACCATTAAAATTTGGTCTAAGTGTGTTCATCCGAGCACTAATACACTGCCCAATAAGAATTCTCTTGCCTTTGTGGCTGTGTGTGGTGAAGAGATGAACTCAAGTGTATTCTTTGGATATACTGTATTTATTGGCGTATAGCACGTACTTTCATTTTAAGAGGGACGTTTCAGGAAAAAAAACTTAAGATTTTAAATAAAGAACCATAAAGCAAAATAAGGGTCAGTGCCCATCTGCAGACCCACAATTGCCAGGAATGCAGCGCCCACCATTGCCAGGAATGCAGCCCCACCATTGCAAGGAATGCAGCGCCCACCATTGCCAGGAATGCAGCCCTACCATTGCCAGGAATGCACTCACCATTGCCAGGAATGAACCCACCATTGCCAGGAATTCACTCACCATTGCCAGGAATTCACTCACCATTGCCAGCAATACACCCACCATTGCCAGGAATGCACTCACCATTGCCAGGAATGCAGCCACCATTGCCAGGAATGCACCACCATTGCCAGGAATGCAGCCACCATTGCCAGGAATACAGCCACCATTGCCAGGAATGCAGCCACCATTGCTAGGAATTAGCTCACCATTGCCAGGAATGCACCCACCATTGCTAGGAATTAGCTCACCATTGCCAGGAATGCAGCCACCATTGCCAGGAATGCACTCACCATTGCCAGGAATGCAGCGCCCACCATTTCTAGGAATTAGCTCACCATTGCCAGGAATGCAGCCCCACAATTGCCAGGAATGCACTCACCAATACCATCAGTGCAGCCATGGAGGGGACATGGAGGGGCAGGATGAGCGCCAAAGACCTCCTACAGGAGAATCTCCTGTTTACACAGTATAAGAGAAAGTCCCACCTCCTTTGATGGACAGAACAGTCGTCCAATGGCAGCGCCGGAGATGGGACTTCCTATTACAGAGGCTGCCGTGTAAACAGGAAATACTCCTCCTGTGTGCATGGTACTTGTCCCACCTCCTCCCTCCGAGGCAGCCAGCCTATATATCTTTGATGGCCCCGGCACTGGGAGATCGCCGGGGGCCACAAAAGATATATATGTTTAAGTACCCAGGTGGGCCGTTCAAAACCGGACCATGGACATGCCTGATCTAAAAGAACCAAATGATACATTGTATCTCTTCTCTATCTCTCAGTGCTGAGGAATATTGATAAACATTTGCTGACTCTGAGCAGAGAACAGCTCTACACTGTTCACATAGAATCAGGGAAATGCCAGATTAAGATCGATGGGGGGGAGGGGGGGGGGGGGGGGTTGAGTCGAGCTTTCCATTTTTTAACGATTAATAGTGCAGTTCTACCTTAGAAAATTACAATATACTGTATTACCTGACTAAAAACACTAAACTCTTCTCTGTGTTATCTTATGTGTACATGTACACTATATTGTCAAAAGTATTGGGACACCTACCTTTACACACACATGAACTTTAATGGCATCCCAGTCTTATTCTGTAGGGTTCAATATTGAGTTGGCCCACCCTTTGCAGCTATAACAGCTTCAACTCTTCTGGGAAGGCTGTCAACAAGGCTTAGGAGTGTGTATATGGGAATGTTTGACTATTCTTCCAGAATTGCATTTGTGAGGTCAGGCACTGATGTGGACGAGAAGGCCTGGCTCACAGTCTCCGCTCTAATTCATCCCAAAGGTGTTCTATGGGGTTGAGGTCAGGATAGGGCAGGGCAGTCAAGTTCCTCCACCCCAAACTCGCTCATTCATGTCTTTATGGACCTTGCTTTATGCACTGGTGCACAGTCATGTTGGAACAGGAAGAGGCCATCCCCAAACTGTTCCCACAAAGTTGGGAACATGAAATTATCCAAAATGTCTTGGTAATCTGACAACCTAAAGAGGAACTGCAGTCAGATCACATAATTTGTAATACAAACATCATTCTGAAGCTTCCCTCCAACCACTTTGCATATTTTATATATACTGTGATTCTGTACTTGCCAAATATGCTGCAGAAATCTCCCTCCACTAAGTCTGGTTGCATCCATTTTAACTGTGGGCAGCTGAAACTGCTGCCTGTTCACTTTCTGGATTTACACAGAAACACAGAGGCACACCTCCAGTTCTGCAGCCCTGCAGCTCTCATTGGCCCTCGCCATTACCCCCTCCCTTGCTGGCAAACGCTCATAAGAGTGAGAGAGAGAGAGCTGTGTATGATGTCAGCAGCCTAGGCTAATGACCAGACAATAAACAGGAAGTGGGCCGTATAAGGTATTTACCGGCAGGAAAAAAATGTTAAAACAGCAAGGGCAGAAGATTTAATAGATTGAAAGATGAAAAAGTAACTGAAGGTCACTTTTAAGAGTTCCATTGACTGGAACTAAGGGGTCAAGCCCAACGCCTGAAGAACAACCCCACACCATAATCCACCAAAATAATTTGGACCAGTACACAAAGCAAGGTCCAATGTAGTGTACAGTCGCTTATAGTAGTTTAGAGGCAGTTGAGGTTATAGGCATTGTGTTCAGGACTGTAGTTTACGGACATTTCAAAAGTGAAATGCTTGTAACCGTATGTAACCGTGGTAAACTGAGCTTATGCTCGTTTGCGTTTATAAGCATTTATAAAGGGGAAAATATTTCATAATTTCTGAACATATAAAAATGTTAAAAAAACACAAATTTTACCATATGCAGTTGCCTACATCAATGGTCCAGTAACAATGAACTCTGGTCCTCTCACACAACTTTCATCGTCTTCAGAGCCTCACCGGCAGCATTTGCTCACACACGCCCATGATGGGGTCCATAGTGAAAACACAAAAAATGACAGCGCTATCAACAAGCACACTGCTCACTGTTGCTGCTCTCTCTTCTCTCACAGAATGGCTGAAATTGTTAATACTACTTGTTTTTCATGCATTGTGGGCATTTTGGAGGGTCTCCTAAGGTTATCTTTAACCGCTTCCCGCCCGCCCGCCCTATAGCTGAATGACGGCTTTAGAGCGGGCGCTTTCGTCCGGGAGGCCTTCCCTGGACGTCCTCGTGTTTACTTCCGCAATGCCCGCCGCCTCGGGCACGCATCGGGGAAGTTTTATGTTTGCCGTGTCCCCCGGAGACAGGCAAACACAGATCGCTGTAAACGGCCAATCACAGCGGCCGTTTACAGCGCGATCGGTGTGTCCAATGTGAGATGATCTCATATGTAAACATATGAGATCATCTCTCAGTGCCACTCTCCCTTCTCACACAGACAGCGTGTGAGAGGGGAGAGATGAACGACTGAAGCGGCCGTAAGTGGGGGAAAAAAAAAGTGCCATCTGCCCCAGTGCCATCCTCCCCCCAGTGCCATGCTCCCCCAGTGCCATGCTCCCCCAGTGCCATCCTCCCCCAGTGCCATCCGCCCCAGTGCCATCCACCCCAGTGCTACCTGCCCCCAGTGCCACCTGTTGTCAGTGCCATTTGTCCCCAGTGCCATCTGTCATCAGTGCCACGTATAAGTGCCATCTGTCATCAGTGCCACGTGTCATCAGTGCCACATAGTGCCATCTGTCATCAGTGCCACATATTAGTGCCATCTGTCATCAGTGCCACGTATCAGTGCCATTTGTCATCAATGCCACCTGTCAGTGTCACGTGCCATCTGTCGTCAGTGTCACGTGTCATCAATGCCACTTATCAGTGCCATCTGTCATCAGTGTCACGCGTCATCAGTGCCACGTATTAGTGCCATCTGTCATCGGTGCCACGTATTAGTGCCACGTGTCATCAGTGCCACGTATAAGTGCCATCTGTCATCAGTGCCACAAATTAGTGCCATCTGTCATCAGTGCCACGTGTCATCAGTGCCACGTATAAGTGTCATCATTGCCACGTATCAGTGCCTGTCTGACGTGTCATCAGTGTCACGTGTCATTGTCCTGGTGCTCCAGGGCCTTCAACAGTGTAATAGGTAGTCAACAATTAGATGTTAATTTATGCTCCTAGAACACCTGATGGCGCTCCCTGCATGTTGGGCCTCTCTATGTGGCCAGGCTATGAAAAAGTCCCACACATGTGGTATTGTAATACTCAGGAGGAGTAGCAGATTTTTTTTTGGGGGGGGGGTGTCATTTGTGGTATACACATGCCATGTGAGAGAAATAAGCTATTACAATGACAATTTTGTGGAAAAAAAATAAAAAAATTCAAAATCTTAATTTTGCAAAGAATTGTGGGAAAAAAATGACAACATCAAAAAGCTCACCATGCCTCTTACTAAATACCTTGGAATGTCTACTTTCGAAAAAGGGGTCATTTGGGGGGTATTTGTACTTTCCTGACTTGTTCGGGTCACAAGAAGTGAGATAGGCCACCAGTACATCAGATGTGATCAATTTTGTGTGATTCGCACCACAGCTTGTAGATTCTCTAACTTTCACAAAGACCAAATAATATCCACTAATTTGGGTTATTTTTACCAAAGATATGTAGCAGTATAAATTGTGGCCAAAATTTATGAAGAAAAATTAATAATTTGCATAATTTTATCACAGAAACAAAGAAATATGCATTTTTTTTTTCAAAATTTTCGGTCTTTTTTCATTTATAGCACAAAAAATAAAAACCCCAGAGGTGATCAAATACCACCAAAAGAAAGCTCTATTTGTGGGGAAAAAAGGACAAAAAATTCATTTTGGGTACAGTGTTGCATGACTAAGTAATTGTCATTCAAAGTGTGAGAGCACCGAAAGCTGAAAATTGGTCTGGGCAGGAAGGGTGTTTAAGTGCCCAGTAAGCAAGTGGTTAAAAAACGCTTCTAACCTCAAATGCTCATAACTGCTGCTAAACTCACATAAACTCATTCAGAAAAGGTTTTCAGCTGCCCTGTGTACATGAGGCCTAGTCTCCCTTGCTCAGCTTTGAAATGCCACAAATTAGTGCAAGTAGTAAGTGTTCATTCTCTATAAAAACAAGTTTTGCAGTTTTGCGCATTGTGAATTGGCATGTGCTTTGACGTGCACTGCATTTTTTTAAACTACACTCTTAAGACCCCTTTCACACCAGGGTGTTTTGCAGGTGCTATAGCATTAGAAATAACGCCTGCAATCTGCCCTAAAAAAGCTGCACCATTGCCTGTAGTGTGAAAGCCCAAGGGCTTTCACACTACAGCGGTGTGCTGGCAGGACATCAGGGAATAGTCCTGCCAGCAGCTTCTTTGGAGCTCCTCCACTGCTGCTCCCCATTGAAATCAGTGGGGCAGCGCTGTAATACCGCTGGCAAAACGCCACTATTGCGGCGTATGGCAACCCTTTCTCGGGCGTTGGCGGGGGGGTAAAAGCGCCCCGCTAGCGGCCGAAATGCGCCGCAAATCCGGTGGTAAAACGCCGCTAAAAATTGCATAGTTTTACCACCGACGCTATGGGCAGTGTGGAGTGAAAGGGGTCTAAAGTGGAGTCCCACTAGTTTTTGTGTTTATTAAAAATCAGCAGCTACAGCTTAATAAACACACTCTGACCTGTTCCACGATCCATTAATGTGGCCGCCCAGACGCTTCTCCCTTGCCTTTCCCCGGCACGGGCATTACAAGTGTGGGCACCCGGCTGTGACAGCCAGGTGTGCACTGTGCATGCACTTGTCCCGCTGTGCCTCCTCAATGGTTGGGCAATCTTCTGGGACCTATGACATATCCCAGAAGCTTGCAGGGAGGGAGGAGGAGAGAACTTCTGCTTGAGTTGTCTAGGCAGCGGAATTTCCCCTTTTGGTTGGAGCTCCACTTTAAGAATCAGTAAATGAGCTTCAAATCAACTCTGTTGCTTTATAAAATTGCTGAAATAAGCTTACCCTGTAGGGATATGCAATTAGTGGACCTCCAGCTGTTGCAGGACTATAGTCCCATGAGTCATAGCAAGACTCTTGACAGCCGCAAGCATTACACCCAGAGGCAGATGGGCCTTGTAGTTTTGCAATAGCTGGAGGTTCGCTAACTGCATATGCCTGCTGTAGAATAAAGTGAAAACGGACCTCTCCTTCCTAACCTTAGCTCTGAATGCTGCTCCATTTCACTACAGGACACAGGAGAATGGCAGGAGAAACCCACAAGCATTGTGAGGGACACGGTATATTGAAACTCCAGAAAGACACTTCAGGGGATGATTTCTTCAAAATGGACTGGTCAGGGGCGTAACTAGAAATCACAGGGCCCCATAGCAAAATGTTGTATGGGGCCCCCCTGCAAACAGCCCCACCCCCAAAAAAAATTAACTAATTCCATTAAAAAACAGATTACCATACTCATGTGGCACAGTACCCAGGCCAGTAAATGAATTCGACCGTGACCAGTAAGATCATTTATCAGTGACCATGACCAGTAAAATCATTTGACTGTGACCAGTAAATTCATTCATTAGTGACCGTGACCAGTAAATTCATTCATTAGTGACCGTGACCAGTAAATTCATTCATCAATGACAGTGACCAGTAAATTCATTCATCAGTGACCAGTAAATTAATTTATCAGTGACAGTGACCAGTAAATTCATTCATCAATGACAGTGACCAGTAAATTCATTCATCAATGACCGGGACCAGTAAATTCATTCATCAGTGACCGTGACCAGTAAAATCATTCGACCGTGACCAGTAAATTCATTCATCAGTGACCATGACCAGTAAATTCATTCATCAGTGACTGACCAGTAAATTCATTCATCAGTGACTGACCAGTAAATTCATTCATCAGTGACCAGTAAAATCTTTTGACCGTGACCAGGAAATTCATTCATCAATGACCGTGACCAGTAAATCCATTCATCAGTGACCAGTAAATTCATTTATCAGTGACAGTGACCAGTAAATTCATTCATCAATGACCGTGACCAGTAAATTCATTTATCAGTGACAGTGGCCAGTAAATTCATTCATCAATGACAGTGACCAGTAAATTCATTCATCAATGACAGTGACCAGTAAATTCATTCATCAATGACAGTGACCAGTAAATTCATTCATCAATGACCGTGACCAGTAAATTCATTCATCAGTGACCAGTAAATTAATTCATCAGTGACCGTGACCAGTAAATTCATTCATCAGTGACCAGTAAATTCATTTATCAGTGACCGTGACCAGTAAAATCATTTGACCGTGACCAGTAAATTCATTCATCAGTGACCATGACCAGTAAATTCATTCATTAGTGACTGACCAGTAAATTCATTCATTAGTGACTGACCAGTAAATTCATTCATTAGTGACTGACCAGTAAATTCATTCATCAGTGACCATGACCAGTAAATTCATACATCAGTGACCATGACCAGTAAATTCATACATCAGTGACCATGACCAGTAAATTCATACATCAGTGACCATGACCAGTAAATTCATTCATCAGTGACCATGACCAGTAAATTCATTCATCAGTGACCATGACCAGTAAATTCATTCATCAGTGACCATGACCAGTAAATTCATACATCAGTGACCATGACCAGTAAATTCATTCATCAGTGACCATGACCAGTAAATTCATTCATCAGTGACCATGACCAGTAAATTCATTCATCAGTGACCATGACCAGTAAATTCATTCATCAGTGACCATGACCAGTAAATTCATTCATCAGTGACCATGACCAGTAAATTCATACATCAGTGACCATGACCAGTAAATTCATTCATCAGTGACCATGACCAGTAAATTCATTCATCAGTGACCATGACCAGTAAATTCATTCATCAGTGACCATGACCAGTAAATTCATTCATCAGTGACCATGACCAGTAAATTCATTCATCAGTGACCATGACCAGGAAATTCATTCATCAGTGACCATGACCAGTAAATTAATTCATCAGTGACCATGACCAGTAAATTCATTCATCAGTGACCATGACCAGGAAATTCATTCATCAATGACCGTGACCAGGAAATTCATCCATCAGTGACCGTGACCAGGAAATTCATTCATCAATGACCGTGACCAGGAAATTCATCCATCAGTGACCGTGACCAGTAAATTCATTAATCAGTGACCAGTAAATTCATTTATCAGTGACAGTGACCAGTAAATTCATTTATCAGTGACAGTGACCAGTAAATTCATTCATCAATCACAGTGACCAGTAAATTCATTCATCAGTGACCGTGACCAGTAAATTCATTCATCAGTGACCAGTAAATTCATTTATCAGTGACTGTGACCAGTAAAATCATTTGACCGTGACCAGTAAATTCATTTATCAGTGACCGTGACCAGTAAATTCATTCATTAGTGACTGACCAGTAAATTCATTCATCAGTGACCATGACCAGTAAATTCATTCATCAGTGACCATGACCAGTAAATTCATTCATCAGTGACCATGACCAGTAAATTCATTCATCAGTGACCATGACCAGGAAATTCATTCATCAGTGACCATGACCAGGAAATTCATTCATCAGTGACCAGGAAATTCATTCCTCAGTGACCGTGACCAGGAAATTCATTCATCAATGACCGTGACCGGGAAATTCATTCATCAGTGACCGTGACCAGGAAATTCATTCATCAGTGACTGTGACCAGGAAATTCATTCATCAGTGACCAGGAAATTCATTCATCAGTGACCGCGACCAGGAAATTCATTCATCAGTGACAGTGACCAGTGCAGGACATTAATACAAAAATTACTGTGACCAGTGCAGGACATTTACCCCCCCCCCTCCCCCGCCATGCTGCATATTAGAAAAATCAGTCAAACTCACAGACAGTTCAGAATGCAGTCTGGCCCCATCACTGCATCAGCTTAATTTAGCTTGTACGGTACCTCTGGAACTGTAGTCTGCAAATTCTGCAATCAAGTGAGGGCATTGACTGGTTCCTCCTCGGCGGTGCTGCCTGGCTCCCCTTGTATGCAGGCTGCAGTAGCTCAGCAGTAGCTCAGCATAGCATAGCTCAGTAGCTCCGCCCATCGAGCCTCCGGCCGAGTGACGTCACGACGCTGCCACGGGGCTGACGCCGCTGTTCTAGGCAGGACAGAAGCTTGCCAATGCCGAGCCCCGGACTACTCGGCAGCGGGCTCTGGCTGAGGGCCCCATTCGGCAGCGGTCCCCACTAGGCTGCGGGCCCCATAGTGACTGCGGGCCCCATAGCGACCGCGTGGGTTGCTATGGTGGTAGTTCCGCCACTGGGACTGGTGTATGCCGCAGAAGAGGGAAGTATTCACTTTATTATTTTACAGGGTAAACCGTTTCCAGCAACTTTAATAAAGCAACTTTAAATCTTTGAAGTTCATAACAAAGGCACTTTGGTTGAGTTGTAGTCAGAACTTAGCAGCTTTATCTCAATCTGTTGTCTCTTCCAGCAGTGATTTGGCAGGTGCACCATGTTTATATTAGAAAGCAGCCAATTCACTGCTGAGAGAGAGAACAGAGGGAGATCAAGCTGCTGAGAATCAACAACCTGACCAAGGAGGATTTTTTTTTTCAAACTATTAAGTACATATCCACCAACTTGTTAAAGAGAAAAAAAAGTACATCTCCCCCTCCTTCCTTCATGCGTACAATTCTCGCTGGAGAAACAACGCTTGAGAGGAGAAATGATAGCCATTTACAAATACCTCAATGGGAATCCCAGCAAACAAACTTTTCAGTCTCAAAGAGTGTAAGAGGACGTGAGGCCACACAATAAGATTGGAGGAGGATC
Source organism: Lithobates pipiens (assembly GCF_037356315.1). NCBI lineage: Eukaryota > Metazoa > Chordata > Amphibia > Anura > Ranidae > Lithobates > Lithobates pipiens. The sequence goes on from NW_027507764.1 coordinate 286,708,940, forward strand.
GGTTTAACCTTGAACTTTCGCGGGGGGTTTTTCACGGTCAGGGCAAAAAGGGTGTGGAACTCTCTTCCACAATTGGTGGTGGCAGCGGGGAGTATTGATATTTTTAGGAGACTCTTTGATGTAAATCTTAAAGATCACAACATACAGTGATATGGGAAATAATTATAGACACTGACACACGTACACCTACACAGGTTGAACTGGATGGACTATTGTCTTTATTCAACCTTACCTACTATGTAACTATGGAAAGTAGATGTTGCTAATTTGCCATACAAAATTACATGGTGAAATAGAACTTGATGTATACCCACAAACTCCACCTTAGTTACTGTGCTACTTTGGAGGGTCTCAGAGAAGCATAAACCTCAGGAGAAAGAATCATTTAAAAAAAAATGAAACTTCTTTATTACATCTGCTTTTTAGACACGGACATATACACTCACTGGCCACTTTAATAGGCGCACCTGTTCAATTGCTGTTACTGTTCAAATTCCTAATCAGCCAATCACATGGCAGCAACTCAATGAATTTAGGCATCTAGACATGATGAAGATGACTTGCTGAAGTTCAAATGGAGCATCAGAATGGGGATTTAAGTGACTTTGAACGTGACATCGTTTTTGGTGCCAGACAGGCTGGTCTGAGTATTTAAATAACTTATGTGCTGGGATTTTCACGCAAAATCATCTCTAGGGTTTAGAGAGAATGGTCTGAAAAAGACAAAATATCCAGTGAGTGGCAGTTATTTGGACGAAAATGCTTTGTTGATGACAGAGGTCAGAAGAGAATGGGCAGACTGGTTTGAGATGACAAAAAGGCATCAGTAACTAAAATGACCACTCATTACAACCAAGGTATGCAGAATACCATCTCTGAATGCACATCAAACCTTGAAACAGATGGGCTACAGCAGCAGAACACCACACTCAGTGCCACTCCTGTCAACTAAGAACAAGAAACTGAGGGTACAATTTGCACAGGCTCACCAAAATTGGACAATAGAAGAATGAAAAAATGTCCGGTCTGATGAGTCTCGATTCCAGCTTCAACATTCAGATGGTAGGGTCAGAATGTGGCTTAAACAACATGAAAGCATGGATCCATCCTGCCTTGTATCAACGGTTCAGGCTGGTGGTGGTGTAATGATGTTGGGAACATTTTCTTGACACGCTTTGGGCCCCACAGCACCAATTGAGCATCATTTAAATCCACGGCCTACCTGAGTATTGTTGCTGACCATGTCCATCCCTTTATGACTACAGTGTACCCATCGTGTGATGGCTACTTCCATCAGGATGCCTGTGGCCAATCATAGCTCAGGCTGTGTAGTACACGCCCCACACTATATAAGGCCACCAGTGCGGCGGCCTTGTGTAGTGTGTTGGCGTCTGAAGCAGTTAGTGGGTGTTCTGTGTACCTTCAACACAGTATACACCGATCAATATCGGCCGATTTTTTGATCTTGCTCTTCTGTAGTGGTTGTTGTCTGCATGCCGTGACCGCAGTATACACCGCTATATTCACCTCACCTATATAGCTAGCGATATATCTATCTTTTATAATAGAGCTTCCAGCCAGTAGTGTTAGGAGCTTGTGCATGCTGTCTGCGTGCTCTGTACCCAGTACACACCGCTATATCCACCTACATAGCTCTTCTCTATTTGAGCCATCTGCCATCTGCAGGAGTTATTGGAAGTTGTGTGTGCCTCCAGCACAGCACAGTATACATCTGTATATACCCCTTTATCTCTGGTATTCTATAATAAAGGCATCTGCAGGAGTTAATGGGTGTTTTGTGCCTCCAGCACAATATACACCTGTATCTACCCTTTATTGCCGTTCTCTAATAGAGACATCTGCAGGGCTTAGTGGGTGTTGTGTGCCTCCAGTACAGTATACCCCTTTATCTCTGGTGTTCTATAATAAAGGCATCTGCAGGAGTTAGTGTGTGTTGTGTGCCTCCAGCACAATATACATCTGTATCTACCTTTTATTGCTGTTCTCTAATAGAGCCATCTGCAGGGCTTAGTGGGTGTTGTGTGCCTCCAGTACAGTATACCCCTTTATCTACCCTTTATTGCTGGTGTTCTATAATAAAGGCATCTGAAGGAGTTAGTGGGTTTTGTGTGCCTCCAGCACAATATACACTACCCAACTGCTGTTTTACCCAACTCCCTTCAGGCCATTACCATGTCTGGAAGGCCAGCAAGGAGAGGCAGACAGGCGCAAGCCAATAAAAGAGGGCAAGCAGGCTCTGTGTCTAGAGACAACAGTGCTGGTCGTGGACGCGGTGCATTGTCATCAGCACGTGGCCATGGGACACGCTTGTCCTTCTTTTCGGCAGCTGGACATGTTGAACTGCAACATGCCAACGACTTGGTAGAGTGGATGACCAAGCCCTCTTCATCCTCCTCATCCTCTCTCACCCAGTCTCAGGGTACTAGCTGCCAACGCATCGTCTTCCCTCGTCTCAATGTCATCATCAGTGACTCCTTCCCTAGACCCACCACGTCCTCCTGAGGAGTCTCCTGAACTCTTTGAGCACAGTGTTGGGTACATGCTCCAGGAGGATGCCCAGTGTTTTGTAGGCTCTGATGATGACACTCAGCTAGAGGAAGGCAGTAGCGTGAATGCAGAGAGAGGGGATGCTCAAGAAGGACAGCAATCTGGCAGTCAGGTTCCACAAGCTGCAGCATACTGCCAGGTTTGCTACAGCGATGAAGAGGGAGGGGATGATGAGGGCACTGACTCCACGTGGGTGCCTGGTAGGAGAGAGGAGGAGGAGGAGGAGGCACATGTACAACGAGGCAGGATGCCCTCCGGGGGCCAGCTTAGGGGCAGCACACCGACTGAATCACACCGCAGAGCTCCGCCTGTACAGGGTGCTGCCTCTGCGCGTTATTCTAAAAGTTCTTTGGCGTGGGCCTTTTTTGAGACGAGTGCATCAGATTGCACCGCTGCTATTTGCAACATATGTCTCAAGCGTATCTCGCGTGGCCAAAACATCAGCCGCTTGGGCACCACATGCTTGACCAGACATATGTTGACCTGCCATGCAGCTCGTTGGCAAGCGTACCTCAAAGACCCACACCAAAGAACAAAGCGGACCTCTCCTTGCTCCTCATCAGCTGGCATCTCCAACCCCACTAGACCTTCAGTCCTCTCTGAAACCTGCTCTGAGAGGAATGAAGGTGTAGAATTAGGTGTGTCACAGCCAAGTGCTTCCGGGCACTCTGCTAGCAGTACACCCACGTCCGATTATAGCAGGCAAATTTCCCTGCCCCTGCTGCTGGACCGGCGAAAGAAGTTCACTCCCAGACATCCACATGCCCAGCGGTTGAATGCTAGCTTGGCTAAATTGCTAGCACTTCAACTGCTGCCTTTTCAGTTGGTAGACTCGGCCCCCTTCCGTGAGTTTGTACAATGTGCGGTTCCTCCTTGGCAGGTCCCCAAACGCCACTTTTTCTCACGGAAGGCGATTCCGGCTCTCTACCGGCATGTGGAAGGCAATGTCCTTGCCTCGCTGGACAAGGCGGTCAGCGGTAAGGTGCATATTACCGCTGACTCATGGTCCAGCAGGCATGGACAGGGACGTTACCTGTCTTTCACGGCCCATTGGGTCACTCTTCTGGCAGCTGGGAAGGATGCAGGACAAGGTGCAGTAGTGTTGGAGGTTGTTCCGCCACCACGCCTCCAAAATGCTACTATTGGTTGTGACACACCTCTCTCCTCCACCCCCTCCTCTTCTTCTTCCTCCATGGCCTCTTCCAGTGCTCTGTCCTCAGAACCAGCGGTGCTCCGTAGGCGTTCCAGGGGCTACGCATGTACGCAGGCAAAACGATGCCATGCCGTGCTTGCGCTGGTTTGTTTGGGGGACAGGAGCCACACTGGGGCGGATGTTTTGTCAGCTCTGCAGGGGCAGGCCGAGAGGTGGTTGATGCCACGCCAGCTTAAGCCAGGAATGGTGGTTTGCGACAATGGCACTAACCTCCTCTCCGCCCTCCGACAGGGACAACTGACCCATGTGCCCTGTGTAGCTCACGTCCTTAACCTGGTGGTGCAGCGGTTCTTGGGCAGGTACCCGAGCTTACAGGATGTCCTGAAGCAGGCCAGGAAAGTCTGTGTGCATTTCCGTCGATCATTTAATGCCTGTGCTCGGCTGGCTGAGCTCCAAAAGGAGTTGAACCTGCCCAAGAACCGCCTTATATGTGACATGCCCACCAGGTGGAACTCAACGTTGGCCATGCTGCAGCGGCTGCACACGCAGCAGAGGGCCATCAATGAGTACCTGTGCGACTACGGCACCAGGACAGGATCAGGGAGCTCGGTTTTTTCTCACCACGCCAGTGGGGCATGATCAGGGAAGCATACACTGTCCTGTCACCGTTTGAGGAGGCCACAAGGATGGTGAGCAGTGACAGTGCATGCATCAGTGACACTGTACCTCTTGTCCACCTCTTGGAGCATACGCTGCGTGGAATAATGGACAGGGCACTTGAGGCAGAACAGAAGCAGGAAGAGGAGGACTTCCTTGCCTCTCAAGGCCCCCTTTATCCAGACAGTGTTCCTGCTGTGCCACCCATCACACAGGAAGAGGATGAGGAGGAGGAAGAGGAGGATGATTGTGTCAGCATGGAGGTGGAGGCTGGCACTCAGCATCAGCAGCAGCAGCAGTCTTGTAGGGATGATTTACAGTCCCAAGAAACACGTGACTTGTACGTGGCTGGGAGGAGGTAGCTGCGGATCATGTTGTCCTTAGTGACCCAGAGGACTCCGGACCGAATGCCTCAGCTAACCTACGCTGTATGGCCTCCCTGATCCTGCAAAGCCTGCGGATCAAGGAGAGGGACCATTACTGGCTGGCCACTCTCCTTGATCCACGGTACAAGGGTAAGGTTGCCGACCTTATCTTGCCATCGCAGAGGGAGCAGAGGATGAGACATCTCCGGGAGGCCTTGCAGAAAGGTCTGTGCAACGCGTTCCCAGAGACTGGGAGGTTACAAACTCCTGGTCCTGGACAACGTGTTGCTGAGGCATCGGTCAGAAGGAGCGGTGGAGAAGGTGGCCGTCTGACTGATGCTTTCAGCCAATTTTTTAGTCCGCAGCCCCAAGGTATGATTGATTCCAGCAACCATCGCCAGCGTCTGATTTACATGGTGCAGGAATACCTAGGGGCAAGGTCAGACTTGGACACCTTTCCCACCGAATATCCTCTGGCTTACTGGGTCTTGAGGATGGATCACTGGCCAGAGCTTGCACAGTATGCAATTGAGCTACTGGCCTGTCCTGCATCCAGCGTTCTTTCGGAACGCACCTTCAGTGCTGCTGGTGGCTTTGTTACCGATCAAAGGGTGCGCCTGTCCACCGAATCAGTTGATCGACTGACCTTCATCAAGATGAATCAGTCTTGGATCACCCACAGTTACCAAGCACCTGAAGCTGATGTAACCGAATAATTTTTTAGAAATATCACATCCCTTCAAGACTGCCTATGCTGATGCTGAGTGACTGTCCTGTTATGTTGATTGTCTATCCTCTTCCTCCTCCGCTGATATGTTGGAAGAACATTTCTGGTTCTGGGTGATGCCATCAGCCCAATTTTTCTGCCCCTGTTTAACAGGGGCGTTTAATTAAAATTTTTGATGCAATGCTTTGCAGCAGGGCTAATTCCTGCAATAAAACTAGAGTATATGGGAGAGGTTGCAGTGTTGTGGCACCAGCACCAGTGCCTATGGCCCAATTTTTCTGCCCCTGTTTAACAGGGGCGTTTAATTACAATTTTTGATGCAATGCTTTGCAGCAGGGCTAATTCCTGCAATAAAACTAGAGTATATGGGAGAGGTTGCAGTGTCGTGGCACCAGCACCAGTGCCTAAGGCCCAATTTTTCTGCCCCTGTTTAACAGGGGCGTTTAATTACAATTTTTGATGCAATGCTTTGCAGCAGGGCTAATTCCTGCAATAAAACTAGAGTATATGGGAGAGGTTGCAGTGTCGTGGCACCAGCACCAGTGCCTAAGGCCCAATTTTTCTGCCCCTGTTTAACAGGGACATGTAATTACAATTCTTGATATAATATTTCACAGGAGGGCCCCTTCCTGTGCCCACCCAGAGTAACGGTGAGGACTTATAGTGTTGTGGCACCAGCACCACAACCACCAAAGGTCAATTTTTCTACCACTGTTCAACAATGGCATGTAATTACAATTCTTGATATAATCGTTCACAGCAGGGCGCTCCAGTGCCCACCAAGAGTCACTTTCAGGGCTTACAATGTTGTGACAAAACCAACACCTTGTTCCACCATTTCTGCAGAGCATATAGGGCAGGCTCCTACTTTCAAACATCCAACTTACAAACATCTCCTACTTGCAAACGGAAGGAGACAACAGCAAGTGAGATGAAAAAAGATGGACGACAAAACAAATTATACAGGGGTGATAACTCTTCCCTATGTTTTCCAAAAAGCTTAAAAATAGTTTTTTTGACTGGAGCTACACTTTAAAAATGTACCAGTTGAAAATTACAAACAGATTCAACTTAACACAACAAACCTACACAGTCCCTGTCTTGTTTGCACCGCCTGTATACTGCTGTTCTGAGTATATAGGGCCTGGGGGCCACACGCATTTCCTTTTTTTAATATGGGTACTGGGTTCCCCTTAATATGCGTACAAGACCAAAAGGGGCTGGTAATGGGCAGGGAGGGCTACCCATGCCATTTTTCTCAATGATTTTCAACCATATTGCAGGAACCAGATATAACATTAAAACCGCAAGCAGTTTTAAATGATGTTATTTCCGTTTAATGTCATTTTGTGCAGGCACTGTTCTAAACACGGGAAACACGTGGCACTTCACAGGCATACTACAGACACCCCCCAGGCACCATATTTAAAGGAATATTTCACTTTTTTTTCACTTTAATCGTCATTAAAATCAGTGCTCCCGCCAAGACGGCCATTTTTAAAAACATTTTAGGCATTGACCCATGTCCCCTGGGACAGGAGCCAGGTCCCCAAACCCTTTTTAGGACAGTATCTTGCATATTAGCTGTTAAAATTAGCACTTTTAATTTCGAACGTTCGAGTCCCATAGACTTCAATGGGGTTCTAAAGTTCGTACGAATTTGGGGTCCGTTTGAAAGTTCTGGTGCGAACCGAACCGGGGGGTGTTCGGCTCATCCCTAGCCACAAAGAATTAAGGCAGTTCTGAAGGCAAAAGGGGGTCCAACCCGATACTGGCAAGGTATACCCAATAAAGTGGCCAGGGAGTGTATATTATAGTCATGCAGCTTTGTAAGGGACCACATATCAACCAAAAACCAGGGCAGTAGGGTTGTTTAAAAAAAATACTTGGCCTACTCTGTGCAATGGTTTTGCTTTTCTGGGGTCCCCTCGCCGGCACACCTGGCTGCTCCAGCCTTTAATCACCCCCTTCCCCAGAAAACTGCTTGAGTGAGCTTGATTCCCAGTTGCACTGTGTGCGTCTACTGACGCATGCAGAGTGGTTCGCCCCCCTCCCTTGTCACTGGGTTTGACTGACAGCAGCAGCAGCCAATGGCTCCCGCTGCTCTCACTCTGTCCAGTGAGGAAGGACAGAGAGGAATGCCGCTGCTCTCGGGCACAGTGCTGGACCAAGATCAGGCTCGGGTAAGGGGGGGGGGGGGGGGCGGGGGAGCTGCATTACCTTAATGCAGAGAATGCATGACGATAAAAAACCTTTACCCTTTACAACCACTTTAAGAATACGTCCATAATCCACACACAGGTTCACTTGAACAACAATGAATTACTCCTTTCTGTTTCTTTTCTCCAAATTTTGTTAGACCTGTGCAAGATTTATCTCATATCATTTATCTCAAAACAAAGGTCCACCAATCTCTAGCAGCTGCTGACTTTGCTTCTTGTATTAATTTATATATCTCTTTGGAATGAGCTGATAAAATGAAAGGATTCCAGGAGACAACTATTGCTGAAATGTATACTTTTCATACATACTTTTTGGAAAGATTAATAAAAACTATGGCACTATTGTTTATGTGATTCTGTCAGCCTCTGGATAGTAATTAAAAAGTGAGATGTGGTATCTTCTGAGGTGGACTGTTGGCCCATATAATATGAACTGCCCATGAGAGGATAGAGGGCTGATCGACTCATGGTGTGTGATTTATTGTGGCCTTTAAAACATAAGGATCAAACACTCAGGGTGTATATTAACTTTGACACTGTGCTAAATCTGCTTGTCATGGGATACTTTAAGAAGCATTTTTCAAACATAAAGGCATCTGCTTTTTATAAATATCCACGCTATGCTCCCTATTCTCATGGTATGATTAGAAATACTAAATGTCACATTTTCTTTTCACCAGCACAGCACACATGACAAATAGGAAACAGGCAGCAATAAATACAGTATGTTGAGTCTGACTTATTGTGACCATGTGCTTATACTATACATTGCAAAGGCAACTTCTTATTGTATAACTCTGATATTTATTGAGAAATTAGTGATCTGCTCCATTTGCAAAGTGTAAGCAGGGTGTTTTTTTATACGGCATGCTAGCCATGGTTGCCATAGTTTTGGACCACCTTCGAGTGGGTTGTATTTTTTCCGGTTAGAGGTTTCGGGGTGCCAGGTTCCCAGGCAACCTTTTGAAGGACTACATTGATCATTCTTTTTGATTTTATGGGGAAATATATAAAATTGGAACGATATTTTAGAGGCTTAGAGTGTGACTAAACATGTGGAGGACTGAAAAGGGATCAAAAAAATATGCACCCTGGGCAAGTAGCTTCCCTAAATGGCAACACTTGTTTAATGGAGGAGCCAGGGAAGGTAACAATCAGACCAGGCTTTTTAATCAACTTTATTGTATAGCTAAGATTCTTATTCATAACTGCCGTGTTTAGCCAATAGGCGCTGGATCAGGAGACTGTCACCTAATGTGGGCATTTTATAAGTCCTTCACTTTAGTTAGCCACAAGAGCTCATCACTTTGGAAAGAAAACAGGTGATAAAAAATGGCCACATAGTGATGATCTCACAGAAGCTAGGGTAATGAATATAAAACTGAGGGGGTAGACGGTTCTGGGGGAAGAGTAATTTAAAGCATAACTATACAAATAGTAGAATTTTCCTCTAAAGACATACAAATTACATTTTCAAGAAGATTTTTTTTAACAATGATAGCCTTTACTCTTTATTGTAGGCTTCCTTTAATTAAAGTTTTGGAGTAGAGGTTTACATTGATCTGCTAAATTACCGTTTGCATGTGTATAGTAACATTCATTTCAAGATCATTTGGAAAATGATTTTAGTGGTTACAATTATCAATGTCTGTATGACACTACAAAGTTCTTATGTAAAGTACTGCTGAAATTCTTAGCTCAGTTTTGCTATTTTATGCCGTATGATATCCATAATTACATCTCAAATTTTATTTTACCACTCCTTAGATATATGGCTCATAAATATATATGACTGCACTCGTATATTTTAATTGTAGGATTTAAAATTAGTCTGCAACTTTTTTTTACAGTACTGTTGAAACCATGTTAACATACAGTGCTTTGGAAAAGTATTCACCCCCTTGGTATTTTTCAAGTTTTCTTCGTCTTCTCGATCCAGTTTGTCTGAGGGTCGCAGTCATGTATCGGCCTCCTGGACTAGTTTTGCGCTTTCTGGGTGACTTCTCTACATGGCTACCCTATTTTCTCTCATCTGAAGTGCCTGCCATCATCCTAGGTGACTTTAACATTCCAATCAATGTTAATACTGCTACCACTTCTAAACTACTTAGCCTAACCTCCTCTTTTAAACTAACACAATGGACACAGGCCACCACTCACTCCAACGGTAACACTCTCAACCTCATATTCTCCCATTGCTACACTCCCTGCAATCTCTCTAACACACCCTTTCCTCTCTCTGATAACAATCTTATCCATTTCACTCTCTCCTTGCCTCCTATATCCTATGCTGCCAACCCACAAACCACTACCCGCAGAAACCTTCGCAAACTCGACCCTTCCCTTCTTCACTCTGCTACTGATGGCCTTTATAACAAAATTGCACCTCTGTCCTGCCCAGACCTTACCACTTCCATCTACAACAACACGCTGTTACCCTCCCTAGACGTACTTGCTCCTCTTTCTACACGCAAAACCAGGTCCCATCTGCCACAACCCTGGCAAACAGACGGCACCAGAAGTCTCAAGAGACACAGCCATGCTCTTGAGTGAGCATGGCTTAAATCTAAGTCCCTGCAAGACTTTACCCTCTAAAAATCTGTTCTTCTTAAATACAACTCCTTCCTCCACACTGCTAAACAAACCTCTTACAGCACTCTCATCAAAACCCTCTCATCCAAACCTTGTCAATAGGGATGAGCCGAACACCCCCCGGTTCGGTTCGCACCAGAACTTGCGAACGACCCCCGCGTTCGGCACGAACGTTAGAACCCCATTGAAGTCTATGGGACTCGAACGTTCGAATTGGAAAGTGCTAATTTTAACGGCTAATATGCAAGATAGTGTGCTAAAAAGGGTTTGGCGATCTGCCTCCTGCCTCAGGGGACATGGGTCACTACAAAAAAAAGTTTCAAAAACTACCGTTTTGGCGGAAGCACTGATTTTAATGACGATTAAAGTGAAAAAAAAAGTGAAATATTCCTTTAAATATGGTGCCTGGGGGGTGTCTATAGTATGCCTGTGAAGTGCCACGTGTTTCCCGTGTTTAGAACAGTCCCTGCACAAAATGACATTAAACGGAAATAACACCATTTAAAACTGCTTGCGGTTTTAATGTTATATCTGGTTCCTGCAATATGGTTGAAAATCATTCAGAAAAATGGCATGGGTAGCCCTCCCTGCCCATTACCAGCCTATTTGGGTCTTGTACGCATATTAAGGGGAACCCCGTACCCATATTAAAAAAAGGAAATGCGTGTGGCCCCCAGGCCCTATATACTCAGAACAGCAGTATACAGGCGGTGCAAACAAGACAGGGACTGTGTAGGTTTGTTGTGTTAAGTTGAATCTGTTTGTCATTTTCAACCGGTACATTTTTAAAGTGTAGCTCCAGTCAAAAAAAATATCTTTAAGCTTTTTGGAAAACATAGGGAAGGGTTATCACCCCTGTATAATTTGTTTTGTCGTCCATCTTTTTTCATCTCACTTGCTGTTGTCTCCTTCCGTTTGCAAGTAGGAGATGTTTGTAAATTGGATGTTTGAAAGTAGGGGCCTGCCCTATATGCTCTGCAGAAATGGCGGAACAAGGTGTTGGTTTTGCAACAACATTGTAAGCCTTCAAAGTGACTCTTGGTGGCCGCTGGAGCGCCCTGCTGTGAACGATTATATCAAGAATTGTAATTACATGCCATTGTTGAACAGTGGTAGAAAAATTGACCTTTGGTGGTTGTGGTGCTGGTGCCACAACACTATAAGTCCTCACCGTTACTCTGGGTGGGCACAGGAAGGGGCCCTCCTGTGAAATATTATATCAAGAATTGTAATTACATGTCCCTGTTAAACAGGGGCAGAAAAATTGGGCCTTAGGCACTGGTGCCATCACACTGCAACCTCTGCCATACACTCTAGTTTTATTGCAGGAATTAGCCCTGCTGCAAAGCATTGCATCAAAAATTGTACTTAAACACCCCTGTTAAACAGGGGCAGAAAAATTGGGCCTTAGGCACTGGTGCCATCACACTGCAACCTCTGCCATACACTCTAGTTTTATTGCAGGAATTAGCCCTGCTGCAAAGCATTGCATCAAAAATTGTACTTAAACGCCCCTGTTAAACAGGGGCAGAAAAATTGGGCCTTAGGCACTGGTGCCATCACACTGCAACCTCTGCCATACACTCTAGTTTTATTGCAGGAATTAGCCCTGCTGCAAAGCATTGCATCAAAAATTGTACTTAAACGCCCCTGTTAAACAGGGGCAGAAAAATTGGGCCTTAGGCACTGGTGCCATCACACTGCAACCTCTGCCATACACTCTAGTTTTATTGCAGGAATTAGCCCTGCTGCAAAGCATTGCATCAAAAATTGTACTTAAACGCCCCTGTTAAACAGGGGCAGAAAAATTGGGCCTTGGGCACTGGTGCCATCACACTGCAACCTCTGCCATACACTCTAGTTTTATTGCAGGAATTAGCCCTGCTGCAAAGCATTGCATCAAAAATTGTACTTAAACGCCCCTGTTAAACAGGGGCAGAAAAATTGGGCCTTAGGCACTGGTGCCATCACACTGCAACCTCTGCCATACACTCTAGTTTTATTGCAGGAATTAGCCCTGCTGCAAAGCATTGCATCAAAAATTGTACTTAAACGCCCCTGTTAAACAGGGGCAGAAAAATTGGGCTGCTGGCATCACCCAGAACCAAAAATGTTCTTCCAACATATCAGCGGAGGAGGAAGAGGATAGACAATCAACATAACAGGACAGTCACTCAGCATCAGCATAGGCAGTCTTGAAGGGATGTGGTATTTCAAAAAAATTATTCGGTTACATCAGCTTCAGGTGCTTGGTAGCTGTGGGTGATCCAAGACTGATTCATCTTGATGAAGGTCAGTCGATCAACTGATTCGGTGGACAGGCGCACCCTGTGATCGGTAACGAAGCCACCAGCAGCACTGAAGGTGCGTTCCGAAAGAACGCTGGATGCAGGACAGGCCAGTAGCTCAATTGCATACTGTGCAAGCTCTGGCCAGTGATCCATCCTCAAGACCCAGTAAGCCAGAGGATTTTCAGTGGGAAAGGTGTCCAAGTCTGACCTTGCCCCTAGGTATTCCTGCACCATGTAAATTAGACGCTGGCGATGGGTGCTGGAACCAATCATACCTTGGGGCTGCGGACTAAAAAATTGTCTGAACGCATCAGTCAGACGGCCACCTTCTCCACCGCTCCTTCTGACTGATGCCTCAGCAACACGTTGTCCAGGACCAGGAGTTTGTGACCTCCCAGTCTCTGGGAACGCGTTGCACAGAGCTTTCTGCAAGGCCTCCCGGAGATGTCTCATCCTCTGCTCCCTCTGCGATGGCAAGATAAGGTCGGCAACCTTACCCTTGTACCGTGGATCAAGGAGAGTGGCCAGCCAGTAATGGTCCCTCTCCTTGATCCGAAGAATACGAGGATCCTTCCGCAGGCTTTGCAGGATCAGGGAGGCCATGCAGCGTAGGTTAGCTGAGGCATTCGGTCCGGAGTCCTCTGGGTCACTAAGGACAACATGATCCGCAGCTACCTCCTCCCAGCCACGTACAAGTCCACGTGTTTCTTGGGACTGTAAATCATCCCTATAAGACTGCTGCTGCTGATGCTGAGTGCCAGCCTCCACCTCCATGCTGACACAATCATCCTCCTCCTCCTCTTCCTCCTCCTCACCCTCTTCCTGTGTGATGGGTGGCACAGCAGGAACACTGTCTGGATAAAGGGGGCCTTGAGAGGCAAGGAAGTCCTCCTCTTCCTGCCTCTGTTCTGCCTCAAGTGCCCTGTCCATTATTCCACGCAGCGTATGCTCCAAGAGGTGGACAAGAGGTATAGTGTCACTGATGCATGCACTGTCACTGCTCACCATCCTTGTGGCCTCCTCAAACGGTGACAGGACAGTGCATGCATCCCTGATCATGCCCCACTGGCGTGGTGAGAAAAAACCAAGCTCTCCTGACCCTGTCCTGGTGCCGTAGTCGCACAGGTACTCATTGATGGCCCTCTGCTGCGTGTGCAGCCGCTGCAGCATGACCAATGTTGAGTTCCATCTGGTGGGCATGTCACATATAAGGCGGTTCTTGGGCAGGTTCAACTCCTTTTGGAGCTCAGCCAGCCGAGCACAGGCATTAAATGATCGGCGGAAATGCACACAGACTCTCCTGGCCTGTTTCAGGACATCCTGTAAGCCGGGGTACCTGCCCAAGAACCGCTGCACCACCAGGTTAAGGACGTGAGCTACACAGGGCACATGGGTCAGTTGTCCCTGTCGGAGGGCGGAGAGGAGGTTGGTGCCATTGTCGCAAACCACCATTCCTGGCTTAAGCTGGCGTGGCGTCAACCACCTCTCGGCCTGCCCCTGCAGAGCTGACAAAACATCCGCCCCAGTGTGGCTCCTGTCCCCCAAACAAACCAGCGCAAGCACGGCATGGCATCGTTTTGCCTGCGTACTTGCGTAGCCCCTACAACGCCTACGGAGCACCGCTGGTTCTGAGGACAGAGCACTGGAAGAGGCCGTGGAGGAAGAAGAAGAGGAGGGGGTGGAGGAGAGAGGTGTGTCACAACCAATAGTAGCATTTTGGAGGCGTGGTGGCGGAACAACCTCCAATACTACTGCACCTTGTCCTGCATCCTTCCCAGCAGCCAGAAGAGTGACCCAATGGGCCGTGAAAGACAGGTAACGTCCCTGTCCATGCCTGCTGGACCATGAGTCAGCGGTAATATGCACCTTACCGCTGACCGCCCTGTCCAGCGAGGCAAGGACATTGCCTTCCACATGCTGGTAGAGAGCCGGAATTGCCTTCCGTGAGAAAAAGTGGCGTTTGGGGACCTGCCACTGAGGAACCGCACATTGTACAAACTCACGGAAGGGGGCCGAATCTACCAACTGAAAAGGCAGCAGTTGAAGTGCTAGCAATTTAGCCAAGCTAGCATTCAACCGCTGGGCATGTGGATGGCTGGGAGTAAATTTCTTCCGCCGGTCCAGCAGCTGGGGTAGGGACATTTGTCTGCTATAATCGGACGTGGATGTACCACTAGCAGAGTTCCCGGAAGCACTTGGCTGTGACACACCTAATTCTACACCTTCATTCCTCTCAGAGCAGGTTTCAGAGAGGACTGAAGGTCTAGTGGGGTTGGAGATGCCAGCTGATGAGGAGCAAGGAGAGGTCCGCTTTGTTCTTTGGTGTGGGTCTTTGAGGTATGCTTGCCAACGAGCTGCATGGCAGGTCAACATATGTCTGGTCAAGCATGTGGTGCCCAAGCGGCTGATGTTTTGGCCACGTGAGATACGCTTGAGACATATGTTGCAAATAGCAGCGGTGCGATCTGATGCACTCGTCTCAAAAAAGGCCCACACCAAAGAACTTTTAGAATAACGCGCAGAGGAAGCGCTCTGCGCAGAGGAAGCGCTCTGCGCAGGCGGAGCTCTGCGGTGTGATTCAGTCGGTGTGCTGCCCCTAAGCTGGCCCCCGGAGGGCATCCTGCCTCGTTGGACATGTGCCTCCTCCTCCTCCTCCTCCTCCTCCCTCCTTCCAGGCACCCACGTGGAGTCAGTGCCCTCATCATCCCCTCCCTCTTCATCGCTGTAGCAAACCTGGCAGTATGCTGCAGCTTGTGGAACATTACTGCCAGATTGCTGTCCTTCTTGAGCATCCCCTCTCTCTGTGCTCACGCTACTGCCTTCCTCTAGCTGAGTGTCATCATCAGAGCCCACCAAACACTGGGCATCCTCCTGGAGCATGTACCCAACACTGTGCTCAAAGAGTTCAGGAGACTCCTCAGGAGGACGTGGTGGGTCTAGGGAAGGAGTCACTGATGATGACATTGAGAGGAGGGACGACGATGTGTTGGCAGCTGCTTTTCTACTACCCTGAGACTGGGTGAGAGAGGATGAGGAGGATGAAGAGGGCTTGGTCATCCACTCTACCAAGTCGTTGGCATGTTGCGGTTCAACATGTCCAGCTGCAGAAAAGAAGGACAACCATGTCCCATGGCCACGTGCTGATGACAATGCACCGCGTCCCCGACCAGCACTGTTGTCTCTAGACACAGAGCCTGCTTGCCCTCTTTTATCGGCTCGCGCCTGTCTGCCTCTCCTTGCTGGCCTTCCAGACATGGTAATGGCCTGAAGGGAGTTGGGTAAAACAGTAGTTGGGTAGTTTATATTGTGCTGGAGGCACACAACACCCACTAACTCCTGCAGATGCCTTTTTTATAGAACAGCAGAGTTAAAGGGGTATATACAGATGTATACTGTGCTGTGCTGGAAGCACACACAACTTCCAATAACTCCAGCAGATGCCAATCGGGCCCAAATACAGAACAGCTATGTAGGTGGATAATAGCGGTATGTACTGGGTACAGAGCAGGCACACAGCACGCACTATCTCCTGAGTGACACTGCTGACTGCAAGCTCTATTGTTAAAGATGGACCACTAGCTATATAGGTGAGGTGAATATCACGGTGTATACTGCGGTCAGGGCACGCAGACAATAACAAGAAAACAGCAGAGTTAAAGGGGTATATACAGATGTATACTGTGCTGTGCTGGAAGCACACACAACTTCCAATAACTCCAGCAGATGTCAATCGGGCCCAAATACAGAACAGCTATGTAGGTGGATAATAGCGGTATGTACTGGGTACAGAGCAGGCACACAGCACGCACTATCTCCTGAGTGACACTGCTGACTGCAAGCTCTATTGTTAAAGATGGACCACTAGCTATATAGGTGAGGTGAATATCACGGTGTATACTGCGGTCAGGGCACGCAGACAATAACAAGAAAACAGCAGAGTTAAAGGGGTATATACAGATGTATACTGTGCTGTGCTGGAGGCACACACAACTTCCAATAACTCCAGCAAATGACAATCGGGCTCAAATAGAGAACATCTATGTAGGTGTATATAGTGGTATGTACTGGGTACAGAGCACGCAGACAGCACGCACTAACACTACTGACTGCAAGCTCTATTATTAAAGCTAGATCACTAGCTATATAGGTGAGGTGAATATAGTGGTGTATACTGCGGTCAGGGCACAGACAGTAACCACTACACAAGAGCAAAATAGTAAATCAGCCAAAAACGTGGTGTGTAACTGTGTTGAAGGTACACAGAACACCCACTGCTTCAGATGCTAACAAACACTACACGAGGCCGCCTGAAAGGCAGCTTTATATAGTGTGGGGCGTGCACTACACAGTCTGAGCTATGATTGGCCACAGGCAGGATGCCTGTGGCCAACCATTGCTCTTCCCGCTACTGGCGCTGCGATTGGCCAAGCATGCGGGGTCACAGTGCATGCTTGGCCAATCGTGAGACAGCAATGCATTGCGCCATCGCAGTGCATTGTGGGCCACACGAATTTTGCCGCGAACGGCCCAAACGTTCGGAATTCGGCGAACGCACGAACGACCAATGTTCGAGTCGAACATGCGTTCGACTCGAACACGAAGCTCATCCCTACTTGTCAACTATTTTCTACACTTAATCCCTTACTGCGCCCCCCACCCACCAACTTGCTTACCGCTCAACAGATTGCCAACTTTTTCAATAGCTAAATCAACACAATTCGCAAGGAGATATCCTGCATTCAACTTCCTCCCCTATCCAACACAAGCAGGTACAACACCACACTCAATACTCTCCTCGTTTTGCCCAGTTACCACAGATGAAGTCGATAAACTCCTCTCCATGGCCCACCTCACTACCTGTTCCCTAGACCCTGTCCCCTCACAATTACTGCAACCACCTTCCCACTCTATCCTCAACTCCCTAGCCCACATCTTCAACCTTTCTCTCTCCTCCAGCACCTTTCCTTCCCCGCTCAAACATGCACTGGTTACCCCCATACTCAGAAAACCCTCACTAGACCCCATCTGTTTGAAAAACGTAAGACCCATCTCCCTGCTCCCATTTGCCTCCAAGCTCATCGAATACCTTCCTACCTCATGGACAACAACCTTCTCGACCCCCTACAGTCTGGCTTCCACCCACAACATTCTACTGAAACTGCCCTACTAAAACTCACCAATGACCTACTAATTGCTAAAACCAATGGCCACTACTCCATACTCATACTTTTAGACCTCTCTGCTGCCTTTGACACAGTTGACCACGTGCTCCTCCTCAGCAAATTACACTCCCTTGGCCCCCGTGATTCTGCTTTATCCTGGTTCTCCTCCTATCTATCTCAGCGCACTTTCAGTGTCACTTACAACTCCTTCTCCTCTGCTCCCCTTGCGCTTTCTGTTGGGGTACCCCAAGGTTCTGTCCTTGGGCCCCTCCTATTCTCTCGCTCTATACCTCTTCCCTGGGCCAGTTGATAACCTCCCATGATTTCCAATACAACCTCTATGCCGATGACACCCAGATCTATCTCTCCACTCCTCAACTCACCCCCTCAATCTCCTCACGGATCTCAAACTTACTGAATGATATATCAGTATGGATTGTCACGCCACTTCTTCAAACTCAATCTTTCTAAAACTGAGCTTGTTATATTTCCTCCTTCAAGGTCCCCCCCCCCCCCCCCGTGACTTCATCATTAATATCAAAAACACAACCATTGGTCTCTCCACACATGCTAGGGTCCTGGGTATAATCCTTGACTCTGACCTCTCCTTCAGCCCCCATATCCAATCACTGGCTAAATCCTGCCACCTTCACCTCCGCAATATCTCCAGAATTCGACCTTTCCTGACTAATGACACCACAAAGCAACTCATTCACTCCTTGATTATTTCCCACCTTGACTACTGCAACTCTCTCCTTAATGGCCTTCCCTTAAGCAGGCTATCTCCCTTCAGTCTATTATGAATGCTACTGCTAGACTAATACAACTCACTAATCGATCCGTGACTGCTGCCCCTCTCTGCTAATTCCTTCACTGGCTTCCCCTACCCTACCGTGTAAAATTCAAAATGCTAACCATAACATACAAAGCCATCCACAACATCACCCCCATCTACATCACCAACCTCATCTGCAGATATCACCCAAATTGTCCCCTCCGCTCCTCCCAGGACCTCCTGCTCTCTAGCTCCCTTGTTACCTCCTCCCATGCTCACCTTCAGGACTTCTCTAGAGCCTCTCCCATCCTCTTGAGCTCCCTGCCCCAGTATGTCCGATCAGCCCCTACTCTGTCCACCTTTAGGAGATCCCTGAAAACTCATTTATTCAGGGAAGCCTATCCTACACCCACCTAACAACAACTGTCCCTGAGTCACTCCTATCAAATCATTCTCTGCAGCTATTACCTTTTGTACCACCACCCCCTCCCTTTAGAGTGTAAGCTCTATGAACAGGGCCCTCCTGTACCTTTTGTATTGAACTGTACTGTAATTGTGTTGTCCCCCCCCTATACATTGTAAAGTGCTGTGCAAACTGTTAGAGCTATATAAATCGCGTATAATAATACTAATAATAATAATAATTTTGTTGCCTCACAATCTGGAATTAACATGGATTGTTTGAGGATTTGCATAATTTAATTTACAGAATGTGCCCACAACTTTGAAAATGTTTCTTTTTATTGTGAAGCGAACAACAAATAGGACAAAATAACAGAAAAAGTCAATGTGCATAACTATTCACCCCCTAAAGTCAACACTTTGTAGAGCCAACTTTTGCAGCTATCACAGCTCCAAGTCCCTTTGGATAAGTCTCTATGAGCTTGCCAAATTTTACCACTGGGATTTTTGCCTATTCCTCCTTGCAAAACTGCTCCAGCTCCTTCAAGTTGGATGGTTTAAGCTTGTGAACAGCAATCTTTAAGCCTGACCACAGATTTTCTATTAGATTGAGGTCTGGGCTTTGACTAGGCCATTCCAACACATTTACATGTTTCCCGTTAAACCATTCAAGTGTTGCTTTAGCAGTGTGTTTGGGGTCATTGTCCTGCTGGAACGTGAACCTCCGTCCTAGCCTCAAATCACACACAGAGTGGTACAGGTTTTGCTCAAGAATATCCTGTATTTAGCACCATCCCTCTTTCCCTCAACTCTGACCAGTGTCCCAGTCCCGACTGATGAAAAACATCCCCACAGCATGGGGATGGTTTCTTTGGGTAATGTTATGTGTTGTGTTTGTGCCAGACATAGCGTTTTCTCTGATGGCCAAAAAGTAAAATTTTTGTCTCATCAGACCAGATCACCTTCCGCCATAGATTTTGGGAGTCTCCCACATGCCTTTTCGCAAACTCAAAACTAGAGGTCGACCGATATATCGGCCGGCCGATTGTGCTGTTAAAAAAGGCCGATGATATATTCAGCGCGACTTGCAAATGACTTCAGTAATAGAAGTCAGTGCAAGTTGCCTGGAGACTTGAGTGAAGCGACTTGTCTCCTCTCTGGGCAGTCTGCCAAGAAAAGATCAAAAAGATACAATGTTTACACTTGAATGAATGAACTCAACTCAGTGTGTAGAGTTCTCAGTTTAACCATTTAAAGACTAAATCTTTTTTGACACTTGAAGCTTACAAATAAAAATCCTGTATTTTCTGCTAGAAATTCACTTAGAACCCCCAAAACGTATATATATATATATTTTAGCAGAGATCCTAGGGAATAAAATAGCGGTTGTTGCAATATTTTATGTCACACGGTATTTGCGCAGCAGTCTTTCAAACTCAATTTTTTGGGGAAAAAATACACAGATTTAAAAAAAAAAAAAAAAAAAACAGTATAGTTTTTTCATCCAAAAGTTTTGATTACCTGTTTTTGTGTAACATATAAAAAAAAAAATATATACACTACCGTTCAAAAGTTTGGGGTCACATTGAAATGTCCTTATTTTTGAAGGAAAAGCACTGTACTTTTCAATGAAGCTAACTTTAAACTAGTCCTAACTTTAAACAAATATACTCTATACATTGCTAATGTGGTAAATGACTATTCTAACTGCAAATGTCTAGTTTTTGGTGCAATATCTACATAGGTGTATAGAGGCCCATTTCCAGCAACTATCACTCCAGTGTTCTAATGGTACAATGTGTTTGCTCATTGGCTCAGAAGGCTAATTGATGATTAGCAAACCCTTGTGCAATCATGTTCACACATCTAAAAACAGTCTAGCTCCTTCCAGAAGCTACAAAACTGACCTTCCTGTGAGCAGATTGAGTTTCTGGAGCATCACATTTGTGGGGTCAATTAAACGCTCAAAATGGCCAGAAAAAGAGAACTTTCATCTGAAACTCGACAGTCTATTCTTGTTCTTAGAAATGAAGGCTATTCCATGCGAGAAATTGCAAAGAAATTGAAGATTTCCTACAACGGTGTGTACTACTCCCTTCAGAGGACAGCACAAACAGGCTCTAACCAGAGGTAGAAAAAGAAGTGGGAGGCCGCGTTGCACATCTAAGCAAGAAGATAAGCACATTAGAGTCTCTAGTTTGAGAAACAGACGCCTTACAGGTCCCCAACTGGCATCTTCATTAAATAGTACCCGCAAAACACCAGTGTAAACATCTTCAGTGAAGAGGCGGCTGCGGGATTTTGGGCTTCAGGGCAGAGTGGCAAAGAAAAAGCCATATCTGAGACTGGCCAATAAAAGAAAAAGATTAAGATGGGCAAAAGAACACAGACATTGGACAGAGGAAGACTGGAAAAAAGTGTTGTGGACGGATGAATCCAAGTTTGAGGTGTTTGGATCACAAAGAAGAACGTTTGTGAGACGCAGAACAAATGAAAAGATGCTGGAAGAATGCCTGACGCCATCTGTTAAGCATGGTGGAGGTAATGTGATGGTCTGGGGTTGCTTTGGTGCTGGTAAGGTGGGAGCTTTGTACAGGGTAAAAGGGATTCTGAATAAGGAAGGCTATCACTCCATTTTGCAACGCCATGCCATACCCAGTGGACAGCGCTTGATTGGAGCCAATTTCATCCTACAACAGGACAATGACCCTAAACACACCTCCAAATTGTGCAAGAACTATTTACAGCAGAAGCAGGCAGCTGGTATTCTATCGGTAATGGAGTGGCCAGCACAGTCACCAGATCTGAACCCCATTGAGCTGTTGTGGGAGCAGCTTGACCGTATGGTACGCCAGAAGTGCCCATCCAACCAATCCAACTTGTGGGAGCTGCTTCTAGAAGCGTGGGGTGCAATTTCTCCAGCTTACCTCAATAAATTAACAGCTAGAATGCCAAAGGTGTGCAATGCTGTAATTGCTGCAAAAGGAGGATTCTTTGACGAAAGCAAAGTTTGATATAAAAACAATGTTATTTCAAATACAAATCATTATTTCTAACCTTGTCAATGTCTTGACTCTATTTTCTATTCATTTCACAACGTATGGTGGTGAATAAGTGTGACTTTTCATGGAAAACACAAAATTGTTCGGGTGACCCCAAACTTTTGAACGGTAGTGTATATATTTCATTCTAAATTATACATACAACTGAAATGTTTGGATGTTTAATAAATGTAAGAAATTTTCTGTATCACTTAAGGCTGCTTTCACACTGGAGCGAGCAGGCGTTGATGGTAAAACGCTGACAGTTTTAGCGGCGCTTTACAGTTATTTTAGCGGGGCACTTATAATTCAGCTAGCGGCCCAGGAAGGGGTTAAATGTGCCAGTGAAGCGCCGCTTCCAAATCGCATTGCAGGTGCTTCGGCAAGCGGTGCCCATTCATTTCAATGGGCAGGAGTGGTGGAGGAGCGGTATACACCACTCGAAAGATGCTGCTTGCAGGACTTTTTTTTAACGTCCTGCCAGCGCATCTCCTCAGTGTGAAAGCACTCGGGGCTTCCACACAGACTGCAGGGGAGCCGTTTTGCAGGCACTTTACAGGCGCTATTTTAAAGCCCCTGAAAAACGCCCCAGTGGGAAAGGTGTCTAACTGCTAGATTTTATGAGATGAAGGGGAAAAAATAAATAAATAATCGGCCTAACATATCGGCCCAAAAAAATCAGCATCATATATCGGCCATCGGCCGTGGCGATTTCTAAATATCGGTATCGGCATCGGCCAGAGAAAAACCCATATCGGTCGACCTCTACTCAAAACGTGCCATTTTGTTTTTTGCTGAAAGTAATGGCTTTCTTCTGGACACTCTGCCATAAAGCCCAACTCTATGGAGCGTGCGGATTATTGTCGTCCTATGTACAGATACACCAGTCTCTGCTGTGGAACGCTGCAGCTCCTCCAGGGTTACCTTAGGGCTCTGTGCTGCCTCTACAGTTAATGCCTTCCTTGACCCATACATGAGCTTTGTTGTGTGGTTGTCTCTTCGCAGGTTTGCTGTTGTGCCATGTTCTTTCCATTTGGTTATGATAAATTTGACAGTGCTCCTAGGGATCATCAAAGATTTGGATATTTTTTTTATAACTTGACTCTGACTTATGCTTCTCAACAACATCGTGCCTTACTTGTTTGGAGAGTTCCTTTGTCTTTATGGCAGTGTTTGGTTAGGGGTGCCTCTTGCTTAGGTGATACAGCCTCTGGGGCCTTTTCAAAAAGGTGTGTATATGTAATGACAGATCATGTGGCACCAGAGCTTTTTATGGGCTTCATAACAAAGGGGGTGAATACATACGCACATGCCAATTATCAGTTTTTAATTTCTGAAAAATAGTTTTATGTATATATTTTTCTACTTTTACTTCCCCAGCTTAGACTATTGTGTTCTGATCCATCACATACAATTCAGATAATAAAAAAAAAAAACACATTGAACAAAAGGGTGTAATGTAACAAAATAGGTAAAAAGCCAAGGGGGTGAATACTGTATTTATCGGTGTATAACACAAGCTTTTTTCCCAGAAAATCGAGGGCAAAGCAGGGATGTGTGTTACATGCTGACAGCGTACCTCACAAGCCGTCATCTCCTCTCCACTCGGCTCCTCGGCTTTCACTCAGCTCTCACGTCATACACACACAGTCCCGCCACCAGTATTGGACCAGTGTTCTGCCTATCACAGGAGCTGCTCCAATGCCATTGACGGAGGCGGGACTGTGTGTGTGTGTAACGTGAGAGCTGAGTGGAGAGGAGATGACGGCTCAGTGATTTCCTGATTCAGCCTGCTGGTGAGGGAGATGGTGAGGCTGTAAATGACAGTAGTTTAAAAAAGGCATTAATTAGGCTGCATTGAGGACAACAATCAGGCTGCATTGATGCATTGATCAGGCTGCATTGAGGACATTAATCAAGCTGCAGATGGACATTGATGGGCACTGACCCTTAATTTGCTTCAAAGTTGTTTATTTAAAAAAAAAATAGGGTGCGTGTTATATGCTGACACCTGTTATATGTCAATAAATACTGTACTTTTGCAAGACAGGGTAATGTTTCTGTTTTGTGCAGTAAGCAAGGGCAAATATAATGCTTGAAAAACACAACACAATCTTCTGCTTACATTTGAAAAATTATATACCACTGCACCTTGACAGTTATGCCCCAAATCAAGGCTATGCTACTGATTTAGACTTAAGCATTACACATTTAGAGCGTGTTCATAGGAGTTGCACCCCCTCCATCCCTGATTAGATATCATTCCACTTATGCTTGAAAATCTGGAAAACATCTCTATGTCAGAAGTGTTCAAGAGCTTCTTCGGCATCCCAACATGTTGTAACTCTGCCAAGGATTGTACTATGTTTTTGGATTTGGGGGAAAATGGCTGTATATGACCATGAAAATAATTGATCCCCTGCAGATTTTGTACTTTTGTACACTTACAAAGAAATATTGTTATCATATGTGTATTTTAAATGATAGAGACAAAATTTCAACAAAAAATCCAGAAAAAACACATGATACAAGTCCCACAGACTGGCTACAGTAATTGCTCATGTGGTAGACAGATTTGTCCTATCAATTTAAGAAGGTGCTCCTAACTACAACTTGTTACGTGCATAAAAGACACCTTTTCACAGAATATTTTTCTTCCATTCAAACCTCACCATCGTCGGCAAGACCGAAGTGCTGTCAAAGGGTGCCAGGGACAAGCCTGTAGACCTGCACAAGGCTGACATGGGCTACAAGATCATCAGGAAAAAGCTTGGTGAGAAGGAGACAACAGTTGGAGTGATTATTCACAAATGGAAGAAATACAAAATAACCATCATTCGCCCTTGGTCTGGAGCTCCATGCAAGATTTTGCATGGTGTAAGGATGAGCATGAGAAAAGTGAGGGATCAGTCTACAGAACTACACAAGCTTGTGAATGATCTCAAGGCAGATGGGACCACAGTCACCAAATAAACCATTTCTGGCACAGTTTACTGCCATGGATTCTGTAGTGTCCGAAATGTTCCCCTCCTCAGGAAGGCACATGTACAGAAGTTTGCCAGTGAACACCTGGATGATTCAGAGAAGGATTGGGAGAAAGTGCTGTGGTCAAATGAGACCAAAATTGAGCTTTTTGGCATTAACTCGACTCGCCTTGTTTGGAGGAAGATAAATGCAAACTATGACCCTAAGAACACAATCGCTACAGTCAAGCACGAAGGTGTAAACATTATGCTTTGGGGCTGTTTCTCTGCTAAAGGTACAGGCCAACTTTGCCATATTGAAAATGGGTGGGCCATGTATTGTAAAATCTTGGATGAGAATCTTCTTCCCTCAGTCAGAACACTGAAGAAGGGTGGTGGATGGGTCTTCCTGCATGACAATGACCCAAAACATGCCAAGGCAACAAAGAAATGGCTCAAGAAGAAGCAAAAAAAAAAAGATTAATGCTACACAATACGTCCTCTTCTTGAAAATCCTGATGGACACTGCTATCCTAGGACGTTTGTTCTACTCTATAGTCATAGTGTGATTACGTTATGCTGCTGATGTTACCTTCTCCTACATAGAAAGTGTATTTGTCACCTCCTGTGCTTTATGACAGCTCTTCTTATATAAAACCCCAACTTTGCCCCCCCCTCTCTTATCTTTTTAGTTATTGGTTTATAATTGTTAATACCCCTCTGGGACGCTCCCCAGGGTTCTATGTAACTGAGGCACTTGATACTTTCTATGATGAAAAATCCAATAAAATATGTTTAAAAAAAATAAAATAAAACTTACACCTATGATAAAAACTATATACCATTAATTTCTTTGTAAATTAGCAAACAAAATCTGAAGGGAATCAAATAATTATTTCCCCCACTGTAAGCCAAAGCACCACTTAATCCAAGCCATAAGGCAAATGATTTTTCTTCTTTTTCTTGTACTAGTTTTTAGCTTATCGACAGGCTTATGGAATACAGATAAAATAAAATGGGTTTTTAACAAATTTTGTATTCAAATTGCTAATTGCGGGGTGTTCTAGAATAATCCTGTTCCTTGCACTGTCATTTGATGGAAACAGTGATTATGTCAGATTGACAGAGGTTATTCATAGGTCCAGTGTCTAGTACAGTGTATAGTTTTTACAAAACAAACATTATAAACAAGTATTTCATAGACAATTTCTGTCATCATTCTAATACAACTTAGAATGTGTCATATCCCGCAGTAATCAATTAGGAATTATCAATGATTGCTGAAAACCTGGAGAATAGTATTTGGATGTACAACATTTTGCATATCAGCATTGCTTTGTGTACTGCTTTATTAAAGAAATCTATTTATACTAACTTATGAGAATAGATATTTGTTAGGAAACACCCATCCGTTAGTAATGTTGTGTAAATAATGAGCACTCAAATAAACAAATGTGTATCAATAACACTGCAAAGCTCGGAAATGTATAAGCATGCTTGGAATTAGTCCAAATTGACATTAAATACATAGCAAAACTCAAAGTGGATAAAAACACATTTTAATATGTTTATTTGCCTTTATGTTGGCTCCTTAATACCCTGAACAGCAGGAATCAGAATAAGAGAAGGAGAATCACCTTTGGAGCCAGTCAGGCTCTATAGCATTACATACAGTGAGTTTAAAAAGTATTCAAACCCCTTGAAATTTTCCACTTTTTGTCAAGTTACAACCAAAAATGTAAATTTATTGTATTGGGATTTTACTTGATAGACCAACACAAAGTGACACATAATTGTGAAGTGGAAGGAAAATGATAAATGTTTTTCAAATTTTTTTACAAAAAAATATCTGAAAAGTGTGGCGTGAATTTGTACTCAGCCCCCTTCACTCTGATAACTAGAATCTAGTGGAACCAATTGCCTTTAGAATTCACCTAATTAGTAAATAGAATCTACCTGTGTGTAATTTAATCTCAGCATAAATACAGCTGTTCTGTGAAGCCCTCAGCTTTGAACATCTCACGGAGCACTATTCAATCCATCATCCGAAAATGGAAAGAGTATGGCACAACTGCAAACCTACCAAGACATGGCCGTCCACCTAAACTGAGAGAATTAATCAGAGAAGCAGCCAAGAGGTCCATGGTAACTCTGGAGGAGCTGCAGAGATCCACAGCTCAGGTGGGAGAATCTGTCCACAGAACAACTGTTCGTTGTGAACTCCACAAATCTGGCATTTATGGAAGAGTGGCAAAAATAAAGCCATTGTTGAAAGAAAGCCATAAGATGTCACATTTGCTGTTTGCGAGAAGCCATGTGGAGGACAAAGCAAACATGTGGAAGAAGGTGCTCTGGTCACATGAAAACAAAATTGAACTTTTGGGCCTACAAGCAAAACTATGTGTGGCAGAAAACTAACACTGCACATCACTCTGAACACACCATGCTGATGTAAAACATGATTTTGGCAGCTGCATGTTGTGCGGATGATTTTCTTCAGCAGGGACAGGGAAGCTAGTCAAGGTTGATAGGAAGATGGATGGAGCCAAATACAGGGCAATCTTAGAAGAAAACCTGTTGGAGTCTGAAAAAGACTTGAGAATGGCGTGGAGGTACACCTTCCAGCAGGACAACAACCCTAAACATACAGCCTGAGCTACAATGGAATGGTTTAGATCAAAGCATATTCATGTGTTAGAATGGCCCAGTCAAAGTCCAGACCTAAATCAAATTGAGAATCTGTGGCAAGACTTGAAAATTGCTGTTCACAGACGCTCTCCATCCAATCGGACAGAGCTTGAGCTATTTTGCAAAGAAAAATGGGTAAACATTTCACTCTCTAGATGTGCAAAGCTGGTAGAGACATCCCCAAAAAGACTTGCAGCTGTAATTGCAGGGAAAGGTGGTTCTGAAAAGTATTGACTTAGGGGGCTAAATACAAATGGATGCCACACTGTTCACATATTTATTTGTAAACAAATTTGAAAACCATTTATCATTTTCGTCCCACTTCACAATTATGTGCCACTTTGTGTTGGTCTATCACATAAAATCCCAATAAAATACATTTATGTTTTTGGTTGTAACGTGACAACATGTGGAAAATTTCAAAGGGTATGAATACTTTTTAAAAGCACTGTAATGCTGTCAATCTAATGGTGCAAAAATTGTTACAGAAGTGGACATCACAAAGGGGACCTAATTGGTGTTCTGCTTCTCCATTTTGTCAAGTCAGCAGGATGGGTTCAAGGGGTGACACTACTGTATCATCTTACTGTAATAAAGACAGTGGCGTTACCCTTCTGGCTATGTACTGTGGCAGATTTGTGTGTAAATTAGAAGATAATCGAAAATATTTTGGCATTTTTCAACAATATGTATTTTTACATAGTAAAAATATCTATATATGTCCCTTCTATCCAAAAAGTCTTATAAATGAATACATGTACATGTTCATTGTGTAAAGAAAAGTGTTTCATAAATGGAATGTTATCTTACCTCCTTCTCCAGATCCAGATGCAGCATCTAAGTAAATAAAAAAAATAAAAAGAAAAGAGATATCAATTATAGTCTTCTTTGCTACCTATTTTTTATTTCTGGATTGATATGTAAATGTAGATTTTATTGCAATGTTGTAGCAGATGTCAGCCAGTCTGTCTTTTTGTAGTTATAAAAGATTCAGCTAGCTGTCTTCTAACAGCAGTAATACCAAAAAATAAATAAAAAAACTGAAAAAAATTTAAAATAAATTGGGTGTTCAGTCAAAAAATGCACACAAATACAGTATATACATTTCAAAGTAAAGAAAAGAAATTGTCATTCCTGTATTTTTCCATTTACACAGCAAAATTCTGGTAGTCTTAGGGTAGTCAACCCAACTGATAATTTTATGGCCATATGCACACTGGGCGTTCATCCCCCGTGCGTCCAATGCACATTTTCCTGTGCCTTAGAAACACAGATGCAGCATTTATCCCCGCTGCCTGCAGCCTGTCAAAGTCTACGATAGGCTGAAATATGGTGTGGCAAGATGTTGTACTGAGTAATAATGACCCTATTCATTTAGTGATGTATGGTGTATGGAACACAGAATACATCCCTGAACAAATAGGGCCCTAAATGCGAGTACCACTCAGTACAGTGACCAGTAGCAGCATATTTCATCCTGTTATAGACTTTGACAGGCTGCAGGCAGTGGGGATGGATGTTGCATCTGTTCCTCCCGGGTGCATAAATGCCAGAATGTGATGCACAGGGGCTCAACTCCTAATGAGCATTTGGCCCTGGAGCTATTTCAAATTTTCAGAATGTATTATAGATTGGGGAAAAAGTCAAAGCACCATGCATTTGCTGCTGTCACTGTTGGACTAAAATGACAGCAGGTTCCTGTGCTGAAACAATTAGTTGGTTCCTGTGTACTTCCCAACTTCCAACCCCTTAGATGTCACCTTTTGGCAAAAAGTATGTCAGCAAATGACACACTGCTGCCAGTGACACTCCCACTTACATGGACCACAAATCATTTATATTTGAAATAATAAGTTGTTAAAATATCAAGTGCCTTTTTACCAATGCTTTTCCAGAATGCTGGCTTTTCAAAAGAGAAAATACAATCACTTTGAGGTCTAATGAAAGGTATAGTGCAGTTAAGCACTTTTGTAAGTGACAGTCCCTCAAAATGAGGGACAATAAAGGGCAGTTAAGAGCTTTGCTAATAGAGGATATTTCCCTGCTGCTTTGTGAGAACGGTAAAGCCAACCAGACAGTTTGAATTTTTGCTGGTTCAGCGGGGACCGGCAAGATTAGAATCATGTATAGGCAGGCTGATTGTACCAAAGTTCATTGATCGATCAACCAGCCTGTCAAATTTTTCATACGATTATAGCGGCTATAGCTGCTAGCAATAATCACTGTTGGGTTGATTTACTAAAACTGGAGCATACAAAATCCAGTGCAGCTTCCAGGTTTTTTGTCAGATCTTAATTGAATAAGCTGAAATTAAAAAGCTGCTTGGCTACCATGCTCAGCTGCACGAGATTTTGTACTCTCCTACCCTAACCCCCCCCCCCCCCCCCCCCCATGGGGAACACAATAGCTCCACAGTGAGATTCCCCCACAGTCAGTGTTAATGAGGGATTTATGAGGGGCCCATAAATTATTAGAAAATCTAATAATTTATGGGCAGCTTAAGGCTGGGTTCACACTAGTGTGAATTGGATGTGGGTTTCCCCTTATCCAATTTGCATGACAGGAGTTTGTGAGTGGTTTTCTTTGGAGCTGGTTCACACATCTCTGGGGCGGCTGCTGAGCGGATTGCACAGAGGTGAAACTGAGAACATGGGCGCACCGGACCCCTGCTGCAACCGCATGCAGCTTAGATATGATATAGCTATTGGTGTAGTGGGCATATGTATGCACGCTAGTGAGCCCATTAATTGATACAGGTACGTATATACATATACGTACCGTTCATGGTATCTTGCTGCCCTGGGTATCATATATTATTGGCTTTCATTTGCTATTATTTATTAAGGGTCATATAGCTGTGTATACCATCTTTTACTTCTATGGCTTTTTTCATGTGTTTTTTATTTATTCTAAAAAAAAATATAACATTTTCCAAAACAAGCCCTTCCAAACACACAAGCGCTTATGGAGTAGGTGAAACACATATATATCCCTTGATGGGTAAAAGATTGTGGCAAATTAAAGCTGCTACAACTCTCACCTGCTAAACAGCAAGTGTAAAAAATGCTTATCACAAAAGGTGCATGTGCATAAAAAGTCCGCTGTTAATTGCAATTTGTAGGTTATTCCAAGCTGTGTATATAATGAGAGTCCAGCCTGATGTTCTAAAAGTATCCTGTCTATCACATTGCAGTAGTGATCTGCCACCAACACCTCCACGCGTGAGAAGAGGGGCGATGGATAAAACCCCCCTTGTGATTAAACTCTTACCAAACAATGCTGGACAATAGGCATCAACACCAATCACAGATGTTCACTCTGAATGGATTTCACCTTACAATTAATTGCGGACCAGAGGATGGATCTAATGCTAAATGGCTAATTTCAAGGCAAAAGCTCCATAGCGCAATTCCATTTAAAAGATTTTATTAAATCAATCCCCCCTTTTACGACGTACCAATCGTATATACTGGCCTGATCCGGGCCAGTATAATGGGGTTAATAGCCCGGATCAGGCCAGTATATAAGATTAGTACGTTGCGTCATTAGGCCACACCATCAGATGATGTCGTTGGGGACAAAACACATCAGTTTTGGGCCAAACAATTACCATGCTGCTTTTTTGTAGCAACATGAGGGGAAATTGAAGGCTTGGTTGGTCGAATTTTGAAATAAATGGCCGCACCATCAGATTACAAAATGCACAATCTTTCTGATTTTTGAAGAAAATTTGTTCAGTATTCGACCCATGTATGGCCCTGTTTAAGCCATTTCTCCTGGAAAAGCTGCCTATGGAAATTCATTCCCTATATACAGATTGAGAGCACCTGGCTTGGCAGATCTGGCTTAGAACATTTACTGCTTTAGGTGATCCAGCACTCCACACCTATCTTCTGTTTCTCAAAGTTTTGATTGCTGTTTCAGGTATGGGTGAAGAAATCTGCCTTTATTTCCTATCCCACTGACAATGTTGTCCCAGGAGCAAAACTGAGAACAAAACGAGACTTAGGCAGTTATAGGGGGTCAGTAGAGGAACCAGAGCAACCAGTGGAGGACACCCAGAAGTATGCAATGCTTAGTGCCATGACCTCTGCTACATAGAACACTTTTAGTAAACAGACTGAGGAACAGTTAAATATAATGCTGCTTTTTTTTTAGGATAGGGGTTGTGTAACTTTGATTACTCAGTTTACATGAATCAGATCTGGGACAACTCAGTACTGGAGCTAAATATATATATGATATAGTGTGAACACAGCTGACACTTCTGTAACACTACAGGAATATACTATGAAAATTGTGTAATTATTTTTTCATCTCAGTTTATTTCACAATACAATAATCATCAACAGCAGTGCTGCCACCTCTCTGTTAGGTAGGTCCAATGTTCTGTCAGTGAACTGTAGTGGCCTCCACAGGCCTAAACTACCAACATGGAAAATGTCTCACTCTTAAGCATCTTTCATATGAGTGGCTGGAAGGGCAATAACAATAGGCGACTAAGCTGTGGTTTTAACAGCCCCCCAGCTGCACAGTAAAGGATAAAATGCAACCAGAGGAGACCGTTTTATATGTTGTGGCTGCAATGTTATGACTCAAAGCTGTAGCAAGTTTAACTTCAAATGTCAGGAGGCACTGCCATTTAAGTCAATGTAGCCATGTCACAACTGTGAGCCAAAGCTTGACTCGCGGTTGTGGCGCATTAGCCGATTAAAAACTGCCATTTGGCAAAAGAAATAGACAAGACAGGCTTTCTTCTGAACGCCCGATGGTGGCTGCTTAGCCCCACTCTGAAAAGCGTCACATCGTTTTTCAGAGCTTTGGCTAGTGTGGCCCTAGACTTCTAGGAAGCTATCAGGGGAATATAGCAGCTGTGCATGGCAACCAATCAGCTTCTAGTTTTAATTTTCAAAGCTTAGCTGAACAAGCTAATGCCAGAAGCCGATTGGCTGACATGCACATCTGCTCCAGATTCTGTCTGCTCCCGTTTTTATACGTTTTCCACAATAGACAGTAAGCCTTCTGCATTCGACTTCCTAAGGATATGGTTCTATTATGTTCTTAAGAAATACAGCAGGTAACTCAAGATTTGCTGCATTTTCTATAACAGTGCTTAGATGGCTTACATTTTTAGGAAAGGTACACAGAGATGTCACGTGTGTGACGTAACGCGTAGGATCCGAGGCTATTCAGAGAACGGAACAGACGCTCAGACTGTGACACGAGCTCGGCGCTCGTTTTTTACAATACCACTGTAACTCCTTGAAAAATGTGAGTGTTTTTTCTTATAGATGTAAATAAAAGTATTTATTCCTATTTTAAAATACTACACTATGGTGGACCTCCTTTATCTTTTTAATGTATACTGAGAACCACACCATTTGAAGCACCCAGTGGAAAGAGAGGAAGATAAGGATCACCCTTACCCCCCTCCCCCACCTCCCCTGTCTGCACTTAAAAGTGAAAACGGACAACCAGGAAAGGATCAAGCTGAAGGGAACCTTACCCTCCTCCTTTATCTGCTATATGCTGTTTACCTTACAGCAGTAAGGTAACCATTCATTTTTACCACGGGTGTCAGTGACGCTGAAGATTCTCTTTTATATTTGCACTTAAAGGCACAGTGTCACCTATAAGCCAAAGACAGCGATACAGTGTTCCAGCGAAACACTCTGCACGTTTGCACTTATATTGCACATTGGACTAAGGATTTTAAAGTCCATACCGCACTGGCTATTTGTCTAGCTAGATGATTTAAATTACTACTTTTCTGTCGTTTTAAATTTATTGCTGATTTGTTTTATATATTTCCATATCAGTCACCATATGAATTATTCACGTATGCGTCATACATTTTGCACAGTGATATAATCACCTATAGATGCACCTTCAATGTGGATTTATTTATTTTTTATATCACCTAATAATTGTTTTATTTATTTTTGCACAAGTGTCATAATTATTGTAGTTTTTTTTATATATATTTATTTATGAATGAAATTTGTTTTGCACTTTACCTATTTTTGCGCTATATATTAGATAGCTAATTGCACTACTTTGTTAATATTGTACTAAACATATCAAATAGGAGCGCAATACCACCCCCTCTTTTACACTACACAGAGATGTTATAGGCACATAATCTCTATCATGAGCACTGTAAATCAATATCTGCAAAGACTAACCAGGCAGAAATATTTCACTTATAGTCCCATGATCCCTGTTATCATTTTAGTTGTTATATTTCCTTCTTTATGAATCTATTTTTCGTATAATATTGTGAGAAATCTGTAAAAAATTTAAACATGGTGAGCTCTGACCTGTTCTATAATGGAGTGTCAATAGGTCACCTGTTTGCAGATATTCTTTGCTAAAATAACAGCAAGCTGCTCCATTCCTTTTTAAACATCCATTTCTAGAAGAACAATATATCTAAAATAACTGTTAGAACAAAGTAGAGCATTGTGTTTTTTGCTGTACAAAACTGTCTGTCACCTGTTCAACTGCTAGGGGAAATTTGAAAAGATTTGAAGAGCTTAATTCACCATGTATCCCTTTTCTTCACTTTGATTTTTAACAAAAGACATAGGACTCACAGATTTGTCTAACATAATTTTTAGGTTCCTGTCAATGCTAAAATGCACAAATGATATACATGAATGTACACAGTACATTTATAATAATATATTAGACAGAATGTATGACATTTGGTAATATCTTTATAAGACTTCTCTTTTTATTATTGAGCACTAGAGCTGAAATACAATACCTTGCATATAAATAAAAGCACCATTCTGTACTACAAGGCAAAAGGAAAACTGTCCTTATTAGTGGGACTGCTTTAGCAGTCCCACTATTGTTATTTGTTTTTTTATTTATTAATCATCATCTTTTTAATTTTATTATTATTCCATACGTTATTTGGCTATGCGTAACTTCTGCATATTTTCAGCTATTAAAGCCATTCAACTTTTAAAATGTTCAGCTCTATCAGAAGATGATGGGACTTCTTCCGTTTTTTCCCTACTATTTATACTTTTTAAAATATTAAGCATTTTTACACTTTTTTTTAACATTGAAGTCAATGAGAGCATGCTTAAAATCCGTAAAATCTTCTTCTGCTGCCAAAAGTTTCAGCTCCTTCATACTTTCACCTACAGACGCCAAACAAAGTTTAAAATATTCACAAAAATATTCAGCTTTCTGGCTATATCTTTTCAGTTTGATATCTTTACAGTTTTTGTGAAAAAGCTGTTTAAGTTTAGTGATCATTTCAGAAAATGTCATTAAATTTAG
Organism: Lithobates pipiens; assembly: GCF_037356315.1. Taxonomy (NCBI): domain Eukaryota; kingdom Metazoa; phylum Chordata; class Amphibia; order Anura; family Ranidae; genus Lithobates; species Lithobates pipiens. The sequence goes on from NW_027507764.1 coordinate 286,743,842, forward strand.
TACAGCCAGGCTTTTGTTGTCTGTTTTGTTTCCATGGTTACCAAAGCTTCTTATACACAGCGATGGGCGGTGGGAGAGAGCACAGACACACCACTGTACTGATTTATAATAGAGGAATATGATGGGCAGTTTTGATTGGGTCAATATGATGGGGCAGTTTTGATGCTATTCAGCATTCCCACGCATTTTCTCCAGGAAATGCATTTCCTAGTGAAAATATAGGATTCATATGTACACTTTTATTCCACTTTGGCTAGAGGGCCATGAACAATTATATTGCATGGTTTGAAAAAGACACAAGTACATTGTGAATGGTTTATGAAATTGGATCTATTGGAATGTCTCAGCTAATTCACTATGATAATTGGAAATTCACTTTGTAAAGTGAATATGCTCTGCCCTGCTAATACTGGTAAATGGACCCAAATGTGTGTATGAACCCTAAAGGGAACCTGCAATTGCTGACTTTTTATACCGAATACTCGGATAACGGTTAGGCATCATGCACACAATAGGTGTTTAAAGTTTTTTTTTTCCAGCCTCTAAACACACCTTAATGTTAGCCTATATGAAAAAATGCTTGACACACCTAAACATGTGTAAAAGCATTTAAATGATAGGCATGCTTAGTGCTTGAGCGATGATCCTTCATTCGATTGGCCAAAATACATTAATATTCTGACCAATGGAATGAATGAATGGTCAAAACATTGATGCGCATAAATGTGTGTGCAAAGTACAGCTTTAGACACCCTTTTTCAGCTGCTCTTTTTTCTGCCAGGAGCAAAGGCATTCAGAGGAGCTGGGCAAACAGCCCGCTGTGCATGAAGCCATAAATACACAACTGAATTGTTATCAGCCAAAGGATATTTGTCCTGCCAGTCCTACAACTTACACATTCTTTCAACACCACAGCACACCCAAACTGGCGACCTGATCTTGCTGAGGTTTACCAACACAGCAAGATCACCCTCTTGTCCCCAGCCTGTGATTGGACAGTAAGGAACAGCAGACTGATGAGGTTACCTCTCTGTTCTCTGTTACTGTCTGCAGGTACCAGCCCATATGCATGTAGCACACCTGATTGGTTTCTAGTGCTGCTGTACAGTACATTACAAGAGACCAAAAGAGACATGGAGTTCAGCTTTAATGATGTAGACTCTTCCTGATCCTTGCTTCATTGGGTAATGAGTCACTGACAGATTCCCATGACTAGAGTGCTCAAGTACAGTAGGTACCATGCCATGTACTATTTCTGTAGAGCCGCACTTGGTGTCAGTTACCGAAGAGCCAGGGTTAGGGGTTCCCAATAGGCACTGTAGGTGTGCGTCTACAGGTGCCCTTCCTGGAGAGGTGCCTGTCTGAGTTGAAAGATTGCTCCTCTCTTTCCTGGAGCTCAGCTGATGGGGCTGAGTGCCTATTGGGAAACCTGGCCCTTCCCTGCTGACAACTCCCTTGACAAAAACACAAAGGGAGAGCACACAAGCTGTGCTGCAGAAACCTAAATTAATTGGATTAAAACAATGACATTTGCATACACACACTGATGCTTGCATATCATCCACAAAAGTCTCTGTGAAATCACTGAGTGATGAGATCCCCCCAGTGACACAAAGAAGTAACATAAGACGATCGTGTATAAGCTCCCAGGAAAGAATCGATTGTTCAGGCACACTGACAGTTGCTAGGCTCCAGTGTCTGCAGCGGGATGGAGTGGAGGAGCTCACTCAGCCACCGGAACAGCCAGCATCAGCTAGAATGCCACTTCCTAGCCGGCACTGAGTGAGCTCCTCCATCCCGCTGCAGTCACTGTAGCCAATCAATTGTCAGTGTACCTGAACCATCGCTTCTCTCCTGGGAGCTTATACACGATCGGCTTATGTTACTTCTTTGTGACAGTCAGAGGGACCTCATTGCTCAGTGATTTCACAGAGGCTCTTGTGGATGACATGCCTTAGTCAAGCATTGGTGTGTGAGTGCAATTGACATTGTTTTTAATCCAAATATTACATGTTACTGGCCACCGTGGACATTATTTTCAATACATACACATAGCACTCTATGGGGAACATCTTCCCCTCCCCCATAATAATACAGACATGGGGAGGGGGGGTAATGGCCAATGACAGATCACCCCTACACAGAGATGATGGGGGGGGCTGTGGTCACCAGAGCCCCTCACCTGTGGTAAACAGGGGACCTCTGCGGACCTTGATGTAAAGAGGAACGCTGCTAACTGTGATGTAAGGGGGCTTTGGTGACCAGAGACTACCTTACATCAGAGCTCTCCTTTACATCAGGGTCTGCAGAGTTCCCCTTTACGTCACAGTCTGCAGTGTCCCCCTTACATCAGAGTTCCCTTTTACACCAAGGTCTACAGAGGTCCCCCTTGTAGGGTCCGTAGAGGTCCCCCTGGTGACCAGAGACCCCCTTACATCACAGTCTGCAGTGTTCCCCTTTGTGTGAAAGTCTAAAGAATTCCCCTCTACACATATAAAAATATTTTATCAAGAAAAATTGTCGTTCTTACTGTCTTTTTTTAGGGGGATGCTTTAGAATTCTCTGCCTATGGGCTCCGGAGATGCAAATACACCCTGTGAAGAACCTACAGAGCACAGAGATTGTGCTTTGCCACTGCCTCCTTGCATACTGTAGTCCTAGTCAGATTCCACAAGAGTATTATGGCAAAGGCAGCCCTAAGTACAAATTAACAACCTACATAAAGCGCCATACACACTATTAGATTTTCTGCAGATTTTTGTCTTCAGGATCACCAAAACCATATAATATGAGGCCAAACCTTAAGCCCTTGTACACACGGTCGGAGATTCCGACGGAATGTGTCCTATCGGACTGTTTTGTTGGATATTCCGACTGTGTGTGGTCTGCATCGGACTGTTTCCGTCAGAATATCCTAGTCATGGGAATCATTGGCTACTAGCCTGAACGTAGTCCCGTCTAACAAAATAATGTCATCACGTTAAGTACAATCGGATTTTCCGACAACTTAGTCCGACCGTGTGTATGCAACATCACTTCCGGACCTCTTCCGGAATTAATCCGTCGGAATTACTCCGACGGATTTGGTAGTCGGAATCTCTGACCGTGTGTACAAGGGCTTAGAGTTTCAATTTGTTTGCAATCAGGCAGGCCCTTGCACTACATGGTTTTTCTAAATCTGAAGACGAAAATCTAATAGTGTGTATGGGGCTTTAATCACATAACATCCAAAACAAACAAAAAAAGTTATATTGTATACAAGATTTCCTTAAAGCGGAGGTCCACCCTAAAGTGGACCTTCCGCTCATTGGAATCCTCCCCCCCTCCGGCGCCACAATTGGCACCTTTCAGGGGGGAGGGGGGTGCAGGTACCTGTACAGTACAGGTATCTGCACCGACTTCCGGCGTAGATTCTGCAGAAGGTACGCCTCTTTCCGCAGAATCTACGCCCCTTTCCGAAAGTCCCCCGCTGCCTGCTGGGAAACACACGGATCCCAGAGACAGCGGGGACCATCCTTATAGTAGGATGTTTTACACTGTTGTAACACCTGACTTTTTATTTTATTTTTTATTTTTTATTTTGCCATTGAAGAGATATTCCTTCATTCCTCCTTAGTGAGAGAATCACTGGTTGTCACCAGGATCACAAGAACTAGGATAACCATTTAAAGATTTTCCCTCTATTCTTGCTCTGGTTACAACTCAAAATTTCGGATTTTCTTTTACTTTCACTCTTGGTAATATACAATGCATTATTGGCAATGTTACTCTTTCTTTAAAATATTTATAAAGTCAAAGAAAGATTACTGCCAGCCCCTCTGTTCTACTAGCTGTACTACACTACAGAGGGGATCTCAGCCCCTCCTGCTGTTGCCCTTAGATTGGAGAAGGAGAGCGGCCGAAGGTCACATGACCGACCAGAAAAGATCGTAAAAAAGTATTTAGAAGCATAGTAGAAGCATCGTTTTATACAAATATGTACACAGTGTAGTATAGCTTAGTAGAACAGAGGGGCTGGCAGTAATATTTCTTTGACTTTCCTGCCAGCTACTAATAGTGGAAGGAGGGGAAGGAAGGGGAAGGAAGGGGAAGAGATTACTCACAGCCTTACACACAGGAGCTGACAGGCAGGGAGGGAGGGGGGAGAGGAGAGCAGCGGGATGACATAAGAACGTAAGCTGACCATGGTATCATGGATCAGCAGCTATGATTACAATGGTCAGCACGCACAAATGGGACACGGGAACAGACAGACTACAGATTAGAAAGGGACAGATTAAACAGCACACGGACTGTGCTGTTTAACCCGCTATATGGGAACAGGATTTTTATTATTTTTTTTTTTTTTTTTTATTATTTTTTTAGGGTTACAACCTCTTTAACACTGGCTATAACATACAAGTATATAAGCTTTTTTGCTCAGTGGTGACTACTAGCCTAACCTTATTCTCAAAGCAATTTAACGAAAACTGTGCTCTGTTTTTATGCAAGCCTCCTCTGTGACTTATATAATATATTAGATCATGGTAATTTATCTTGTTTTTGTACTATTGCAAGATTATTTGTGCAACATTTTTCTCTATAATAACCATTTTAGTAAAAATAATGATTTAGAAATAGTTCTCTGATTTTACAACAGTGATATATTCATATATTATAGCAGCAGATACTGTTTAATCTCTTAATCACTACAGCTGTTCTCTGAAATTCCAATAATACATTATTACTGAAAACTGTAGGAAAAAGGTTAATTATGTCTATTTATTTTCTGGATTGTAAAGATTAAATTGTCAAAGAACATCCTACAAGGTAAGTCATTAAAAAGTTAAACATTTCATGATAAAATAGGAACCAGAAGAACACAACTTCACCCTGTCCTTCTACCTCTTACAAAACAGGATTGTTTGGCTGTTTAGAAACGCAGGAAAGTTAAACAACTGATACATCTCTGACTACCTCCTTAGGGCTATGGGCAAATTAACTTAGCTTACCTGAATTGTTCCAATTGCCTTGGGGACTATATCAAGCAAATGGTGCCATGCTCCACACGATAAAATATATACTGTAAATCGATCTTTGTGACCACCATAAAGTATAAGTACTATCACTGTAAATATAACTCGTGAAATACTACTGTACAATTGGACACCTTTCATGATAATGAAGCAAATAATAAAAGAAAATGTATATATCCAAAAATGTATAGCATATATATAAAATGTAATGACATATATATACAAAATAAAAAGCTACTACAAAGTCCGCTTAACCACTTAAGCCCCGGACCAATTGTCAGCCTAAGGACCAGAGGTCTTTTTACAATTTCACACTGTACTGCTTTAACTGGTAATTGCACGGTCATGCAATGTTGTACCCAAACTAAATTTGCTTCTTTTCTTCCCACAAATAGAGCTTTCTTTTGATTGTATTTGATTGCCTCTGCAATATTTATTTTTTACGATATAAAAGGAAAAAGACAAAAAATAAAAATAAAAAAATAAGATATTTTCTACATTTTGTTATAAGAAAAATCGAATAAACAAAATTTTAGTCATACATTTAGGCCAAAATGTATTCAGCCACATGTCTTTTGTAAAAAAAATTTCAATAAGTGTATATTTATTGGTTTGCGCAAAAGTTATAGCGTCTACAAACTAGAGTACATTTTCTGGAATTTACATAGCTTTTAATTTATGACTGCCTATCTCATTTCTTGAGGTGCTAAAATGGCAGGGCAATACAACCCCCCCTGCAAATGACCCCGTTTTGGAAAGTAGACACTTTTTGGGAGTCTAGCCGCGTACAGGACCCCGAAAACCAATCACTGCCTTAGGATTTCTAAGGGTGCAAATTTTTGATTTCACTCACTACCTATCACAGTTTTGAAGGCCATAAAATGCCAAAATAACACAAAACCCCCCCAAATGACCCCATTTTGGAAAGTAGACACCCCAAGGAAATTGCTGAGGGCCATGTTGAGCCCATTGAATTTTTTGTCCCAAGTGATTGAATAATGACACAAAAAAAAAAAGTTTACAAAAAGTTACTAAATGATATATTGCTCACACATGCCATAGTTATATGTGGAATTGCACCCCAAAATATATTCTGCTGCTTCTCCTGAGTACGGAGATACCAAATATGAGGGACTTTTTGGGAGCCTAGCCGCGTACGGCACCCCGAAATTCAATCACTGCCTTCAGGATTTCTAAGGGTGCAAATTTTTGATTTCACTCCTCACTACCTATCACAGTTTCGAAGGCCATAAAATGCCAAAATAGCACAAAACCCCCCAAATGACCCCATTTTGGAAAGTAGACACCCCAAGCTATTTATTGAGAGGCATGTTGAGTCCATGAAATATTTTATATTTTGCCAGAAGTTGCAGGAATATTACACTTTTTTTTTTTTTTTTGCACAAAGTTGTCACTAAATGATATATTGCTCACACATGCTATGGGCATAAGTGAAATTACACCCCAAAATAAATTCTGCTGCTTCTCCTGAGTGCGGGGATACCACATGTGGGGGACTTTTTGGGAGCCTAGCTACATACAGGACCCCGAAAACCAAGCACTGCCTTCAGGATTTAAATATAAAACGCTACCAGGGAGTCAGGCTACCAGAGTCAGGCCTGATCGCAGGGATCAGGCCTGACTCTGTGAATGCTGCAGTTATTCGTTTAGTGTTTTGTAAGTGACAGTGATCGATCGATACTGCACTTGGGTGGGCTGGGCGGAGGGGCAAAACGCAGGTGCTAGCAGGTTTCTGGGCTGATCCTGCTAACAATGCGTTTTTTTGGAACCCTAAACTGCTGGGGACGCTAGTATAGATCTGATCAGATCAGATATTGATCTGTTCAGATACTATACCACTACGGGAGGTGTGTGCTTTGCGCGTGGGTGTTAGCGGTAATGGCACTAACCTAGGGCTGCCTGGGGCGACGCAGACCCTGACCCTAAAACCTAATTGATATCACCCGCCGGGTGATCAGGGGGTTAAACCTTTATTGGGTAATAAATGGTGGGTGCCCTGATGCTATAAAAATCAAACTAACTAACCAGAGTCACCCGTAACACTTATACGGTGATCACAGGTGAAAGGGTTAACTAGGGGCAATCAGGGGGTTAAAATCTTTATTAGGTAGTATATGGGGGTCCCTGACACTATATAAAAACCTGATGGGGAACCTAAATAACTAACTGGCTAACCAGCGTCACCAGTGACACTTATGCCGCGTACACACGGTCGGAGAATCCGTCGGAATGCGTCTTATCAGACCATGTCGTCAGATAATCCGACTGTGTGTGGTATGCATCAGACTGATTCCATCCGAATCTCCGTCGGACCCAATTTTCCAACATGTTGGATATATTTCCCGACCAACTGGACCGGTCGGACGTAATCCGATCATGTGTAGAGAATTTTGATCGGACCAAGTGCCATGCATGCTCAGATCAAATTCCTACATCAAAGCTATTGGCTACCAGCCTGAATCTAGTCCCATCGTAACTAAATTATGTCATCACGTTCTGAAAAGATCGGATTTTTCGACAACTTAGTCCAACCGTGTGTATGCAACAGTTTCGGACACAATCCGTCAGACTAAATCTGACGGACAAAATCCAACGGATTTGGTTGTGGAAATCTCCGACCGTGTGTACGTGGGCTTATACGGTGATCGCTGGTGAAAGGGTTAACTAGGGGCAATCAGGGGGTTAAAATCTTTATTAAGTAGTATATGGGGGTACCTAACGCTATAAAAACCTGGCGGTGAACATAAAAAATAACTAGCTACCTAGCGACACCAGTGACACTAATGCAGCGATCAGAAAAACGATCGCTTAGTGACACTGGCAAAAGGGGGTGAAAGGGTTAACTGGGGGCAATCAGGGGGTTAAAACCTTTATTAGGTAGTATATGAGGGTCCCGGACGCTATATAAAAACCTGACGGGGAACCTAAATAACTAACTGACTTGTTAACCTTTATTAGGGGGGGTAGGGGCTACCCTGGACCTAACACTAACTGCCCTGACACTTTTTACTGTCACAACTGACACTAAATGCAGTGATCAGTAAATAAATGATGACTGCAATCAGTGACACTGTGACTGGGGGGGGGGGGGGCGGCCAGGATCGGGGGGTAATTTGTGTGCCTATGTTTACCTACATGTCAGTGTAGTGTTTGGTGCGCTTACTATGTGTTCTCCTCGCAGTCCGGTTAAAAAGACCGCCCAAGGAGAATGACATCACTTCCTCCCTGCCTGTGTTTACACTACACAGGCGGGGGAAGCTTCTCATTCGCCAGGAGCGATTGAGAGGGGATGGCCAGAAACCAACGGCCATCCCCTCATCCTGGATCACTCCTGAAGCGAAACGGACCGCCGCAGCCAGCGGGAGGGGGTCCAATCGGACCCCCCACCCGCTGGAAGGCATGCACGTACATGTACGTGCTTGTGCCTGTCAGTGCCATTGTGCCGACGTACATTGACATGCAGCGGTGGTTAAATAGTAACACAAAATAAAAAAATAGTAAGAATGATGATAATAATCCTCTTCTTATTATACCACCATGTGCAATAACTTATATCATGCAGCGTGAGGTTCCCTTTACCAGATGTACCCTCACCTGGGATATGTGACCACTAATATGGTCTAACTGAGCCCTTGACTATATGGTCTAAGGTGCTTTTGTGCCTTAAACCATATCAGTAGTCACATATCCCAGGAGAGGGCACATCTGGTGAAGGGAACCTGACTCTGCATGAGGATTATTATCATTATTATCATCATTATTACTATTTTTTTGGGACTATTCATGTGGACTTTATAGTAGCTTTTTATTTTGTGTGTGTGTGTATATATATATATATATATATGTGTGTGTGTGTGTGTGTGTTTTATACATTTTTATATATGCTTTAATTTTTTTTGGTGTATATATTTTCATTTATAATTTACTTCATTATCACAAAAGGTATCCAATTGTAAAGTAATATTTCACATGAGTTATATTTAAAGTGACAGTACTTATACTTTATGGTGGAACACAGATTGATTTGCATTATATATTTTATAGTGTGTAGCGTGGCACTGTGTGTTTGATATTGTTTTGTACACATACATTGAAGAGTGTGTTAGATGTGTGTGATTCACTTTTTATTTCAGATTAGATTTGGGGGCATTGACATAGTAGCTCGCAAGTACTTTTTGTTATATTTTAGTACAGTGTCTTGGGGACTTATTTATTAAAGAGTAAGACTTAATTGTTGACACTTTAAAGCCAGCCATATACCCTTTAAATTCCTCAGGAGCTGGATGGAAATTGCTCAGTGGGTGGCCCCATCAGCTGCCTCCTGCCCAACATTACTCGTTTGAAAAATAAGCTGGATAGAAAATTGTCAACCGAACAGCAGTTGCATCCAGTCAGATAAAACTGCTGTTTGGGTATTCCAATATCTACAATATCTAAAATAGCTGCAGTGATAGATAGATATATCAGCACTGCTTAGCACATGCTTATTTTGTTATGGACTTATGCATACACAATTTTTCTAACCCTCTTTGGCAATCTCCATTCAAAGTGCTGAATCCTCATACTCTAGAATCATGTTATGTATGACATTAAACATGCCTTTCATGAACTTAATGACATTTTGATATTTGATGCTCAGTAATTCATTTCTCTCTATATATTTTTTTAATGTTAAAGCTCACAAATGTTTTATTCAAACAGCTGTATGTAAAAAAAAAGATGGCTCTCTCAGAGTTAAAAGAGAAGCATGGCTAAAGCTTTTTGGTCATACTTCTCTTGTGAGTCACAGGAGTGCAATTACTTTTGCTCTACTGTGACCCAGAATCAATTGACAGCAAACTATAGCCTGCTATCTGCTGACATGGCGAAGCCGCTCCAGGCTGTGGAAAGTTTGTGGCCATTTTGTCAGGACCCTCCCAGCTGCCTGATTGACAACTGGCTCCACCTTTAAGGATGTGGCTGAGAGCGCCCATCCCTTCCCTGCCAGGCACTCCAGCAAACACTGTAGGAGCAGAGCAGAGATGCTGCAGCATAGAGGTAAGTTCCCCATTGATAACGTCACCTATGATGAAACGCGTCTGGGAAGGTACGCAGTGACGCCACCACGCTCTACGAGGGGAGGACGGGACGCTTTGTTTGAATGCCGGCCGGCGTTTTACAGTTCCGCTTTCAATGCTGATCTTAAAATTGTTTCATGTAAGTGTGATTCCTTTATTTTAATAAAATACCCAAACGTTTTTACGCTATGGAGGCATCTCTTTTTCCTTAATGGTGTTACCGGAGACATATGTGACCATTGATCATTGGAGCTCTAAAGGCTGCGGTATCGCCATATACCCATGTTAAGGGCCATTGTGGATGCCAGAATTGGGATTTGATGTTTCATTACCCTGCTGTGGACTAGTGTCAATAAGGCTGTTATTGTCCATATTTCTGGTAAGCGTATCACTTATTTGGTGACGGGCACAGATCTTCAGCTTTGTGTGGATTCACGGTGGTGACATGATAATCGTCTTCACATTGGAACAGCTTATTGGACTATAATTTATAAATAAATCTCTTCACTTTTACTTTTTTATATGTAGCTTTATATTTCATATGGACTACATGTTCTTCACTTAATATATATTTTTTTGTTTGCTATATGCACAATTGGGTGATTGCTCTTTAGGCATTGATTTTGTACGAGAGTCACATACCCTCTAGATATATTTTTCGTTCTATATAGTTAGTTTTATTATATATTGTTATTGGCGCAGCTTTCCATATTTTCCATAGAGGTAAGTATATGTTTATTTTATTTTTTGCAAACCCCAAACTTCTCCTTTATCTCCTGGCCATCATATTTACAGTATATATACATCCCATTTTTACCCAGTGATGGACTTTTATATAGAAGTGATCTGAGCGGCATTACAGCTGCCGATCACTTGTCCAGGGTGCGGAAGGTGTTTGTGCACACTACAATTCATTAAAGTGTATTCTGTCCTGCAAATTTGCATTTGAGAAAGACTGCTGCGCAAATATTGTGAAATGAAAAATTGCAACAGCCGTTATTTTATTCTCCAGGGCCTTTGCTTTCCAAAAATATTTAACGTTTGGGAATTCTATGTAATTTTCTAGCAAAAAAATGCATGTGGGAAATGTCAGAATTGGCCTGGGCTTGAAGAGGTTAAGAAGTCCATATAATTACTTTAATTCTAAAACAAACTATCCAATTTTTATTACAATCAGAGAAAATAAATCTTTATCTTTGCACTGATTAGTGTTTTAAAATGGACGTGTGGGCTGCATTATATCATTAAAACTGCAGCAATAAGATTACAAAGAAAAACATTTTTAAAAGACAATAAAAAATAAAATTGTTAAAAGTGAAATACACAAGATGCTCAGCAATACATCAAAAGCTGCACTCCTGCCATCTTCATTTGTACATGAATGTACATCAGAAAGCACACAATTTCATGGTTTTGTAAAGGATCCACCATGGTTGAATATCCATGCAGGAAGTAGGATGGAAAAACCCAGAGTCTCATATGCACTGTCCTCATGCATATGCATAGTTCACAAGGCGTTGCCATATCCTTCTGACAGGAATTGTTTTAGTTCATAGGTGGAATGACAGCATGTGGACATGTGACATTCTTAAACAAGGCACATTTGTGCATTAGGATCTTAGAAGCCAATTAACCTGCTGCTGATTGAAATGCTCTTCTCTTAATGAATGAAGAGGTGGAAAAGCATTTAGCATCTCCCTTTATGGGAATGCATTGGTTCTATAAGTTATATTTATATGTATATATATATATATATATATATATATATATATATATATATATATATATATATATGTACAAATTCAGAATTTCACACAAAGCTGGAGTACTTACCTTTCCACTGGTTGTGACTGTTGGATTGGTGCTTTGAACACAAAGGGGCTGTTCCTCGTGCACCATATGTATATAAAAGGAGTGAGAGCTGTTGTTCTGTGACCGTTGTTTTTATCTTGGAATTCACAACCAGCTTCTCACCCTCCCTTGTCCTAGTTATTCTATGTGATTTGAGGACTATTTGTAGGCTACTTATATTATATTTGTTTATAAACTTTTTTTATTGTTTATAAGTAGCTTGAGATTTGATGACTGAACTCATTATTGGCTTACGGTTATTATTTTTATTATTTGATATTTAATCCTATTCATTCTGTTTTCTGTACACTTATTACTATTTAAAACAATAAAATGCTAGGTAATATTTATTGCCAAAATAAATGTAAAAAATAATTATTGTGGTATTCATACTTATTTATAATTAAATGTGTTTCATCTTTATTTATTGCAATATAAATTGCAATAACATGGACAATCAAAGGGAAGTCGATTGGTTGAACCAAAATCTTGCTTGCTTACTGAGTATTGTCACCCTCAGGTTTATCTCTACTTCTGTCCACAAGTGTAATTTTACACAGGAGTAACTGCATTTGGAGAACTGCTCCTGCTACATGATAATTACTAGTAATAGCGGAGAGAAGTGAAGGCAGTGGGAGAGAAGCTGGGTGTAGGAGATACATCCTAAAAGATTTTCAGGGCATACGGAATATACTATTCCAATGTGGTTAAAGTGAAACTGTGACTAGGCTAATCACATTAAAGTATATAAACATTCCAAATTACCCCCATGACTACATCCATTGTGAGACCTCAGTGAAGTGGATGGAGATTCCCCACGCCTCTCTCTTACCCTTTAACCAGTCATATCTTTCCCCCTTTTTGTTCACTCTACTTCTCATTTTCCCCTCACACATACCCCTTCTCCCCTCCTACCCCCTTTCTTTTTGCCATACCTTTCTTCCTTCTTCTATTATCACAGGCGAATATATTAAATATGACACCTCTATACACTACTTTTGCCAAGCTAAGCTCCCAAAGGATAGGCATGGCTTACAACTTCAATCGTTTAGACATAGCTTTTATCCCCACTGGTAAGCCCTATAACACCTCATAAATTTACGTTACAAAGCATTTAAGCTCCCCCTAAATACACACCCTTACTCTCTGACTTAAGGTTGTAGGACTGATCGCGTAGACTTAGGGGTTATTTACTAAAGGAAAACTCCACTTTGCACAAGTGCACTTGGAAGTAAAGTCGCTGTAGATCCGAGGGGGACAGGCAAGGAAGTAAAAAAACAGTATTTTAGCTTGCACATGATTGGATGATAAAATCAGCAGAGCTTCCACTCATTTCAGATCTACCCCTCAGATTTAGAGCAACTGCACTTCCAAGTGCAAAGTGGATTTGCCTTTTGTAAATAACCCCCATAGTGTACATGCATTTATATATGCCCATTCTATGTGCTTTATTGTGTTAATCCCCTCACCTGCCTCCAGGTCATGAGTGTGCTTCAGTGTTCTGAGATTCTACGCTCCACTATGTTCACGAGGCTTGTGATGGGAAATCGTCAAATTACCTTCTGTTGCACGGTTGTGCCTTGTTGCTCTCTTTCACTTTCACAGGACTTTTGTTTCTGTTTCCGTTGATCAGCTGGGAAAAATCCCTTACTTATCTCTCTGCTTGTGTACAATATACATGATGATTGTAATACTGCTTTGATATTCTATGAAACCCAAATAAAAAAAATTTGAAATAAAAAACGGAACTAACTGTAAAAGCACTTTAACCGCTTAAGGACCGCCTCACGCCGATGTACGTCGGCAAAATGGCACAGTTGGGCACAAGCATGTACAGGTACGTTGCACTTTAAGTGCCCAGCCGTGGGTCGCGAGTGTGCAGCCGACTCGGACCTGAGCTCCGTGACCGCGGCACCTGCGGACCTGATCGCCGCCGGTGTCCCGCGATCGGGTCACAGAGATAAAGAATGAGGAGAGGTAAGTGTAAACAAACCTCTCCTCGTGCTTCCTACTGAAGCTGTCACTGATCGTTTGTTCCCTGTTATAGGGAAAGACGATCAGTGATGTCAGACACCAAGCCACGCTCCCCTTCAGTTAAAAAAACATATACACACTCTTAACCCCTACACTGCCCCCTGGTGGTTAACACCTTCACTGCCAGTGACATTTTTACAGTAATCAATACATTTTTAATTGCACTGATTGCTGTATTAATGCCAATGGTCCCAAAAATGCATCAAAATTGTCCGACATGTCCGCCATAATGTTGCAGTCATAATAAAAATCGCTGATCGTCGCCATTACTAGTAAAAAAAAATTCTTAATAAAAATGCCATAAAATGATCCCCTATTTTGTAGATGCTATAACTTTCGCGCACCTTCACTTTGTTATACGGGGAATCTACAGCGAGCAAAGACTGCACAGGTCCTCCCCTGCCACCAGGTACAGTGATTCATTGAGATGAACGGTGAATGAGAGGAGACTGTGTACACCAGGGTTTGTGTAAAACACCTGCATGAGCCCTGACTTATGCTCCAAACACTCCCTATCTGCATACATCAGTGCACATGTCTGTGCTTTACGCAATCCCCAGTGCACAACTACATACAGCAGCCTTTTTCGATCCATCTCAATTTAAGGTTGTATGTGGCGGAATCGGGGGAGGTATTACGCAGGCACTGCATGTTTTATGGCCCCTGGACTAACATGTGCATGAAGATTATAGCAATCACTCATTCACCTATGTAGCTGTAGGCATCGTGAAAATAATATATATTTTTTAAATTCATAACAGAGGCACTAAAATCACGACTCCCCTACACTTTTCTTTTTATTGTTGCAGAATCTTGGCAGCCTTCTAATGATAACACCAGGTGCTTGTAAGCTGCTAGAAACTGAAACCCAACTTTAGAATATCTGAGTTTCTTTTAAGAAGTCATGGATGGCTTTTTTTAAAGTGCTTTTGCTGCCTAAGAACATGTAAATACCTTAACAGTTTTTTATATTGATGCATTTTCAGCAATTCATTCACATTTTTACCAGATTCGGGTGTACTCTGGCACAAATGTTTACTAGTTTATTATAAATTAGTTTATCATAATTGATTTATTTTATGTTGGAAATTCTCTGCATGTTACGGTTTACCGCCATTCCAAATTATTGAAGAAGATTTAGGCAAAATAGAGTATGTATATAGTTAAGCCATCCATGTATATACTCACCTAGATGGCTGCAGCTGCCCCTCTAGCTCTACCCCACGTACTATGCAATCCAAGACAGTTGAATGCCCTGTTCTTGGTCTTCAGTGAGCAGAAAACCTGTGACTGTTAGTCACTAGCTCTCTGCTCTGCCACTCCAGCACTCCAGTGAGGGGAGCGGCTAGCTCAGGCTCCTAGCAGCACACTGGGAGGCTGAGCAAGCTGCCAGTTAGGATCAATGCAGGGCCTTGATCAGCTCTGTGACACAGGATTACAGAACTATGTGCACTCCTGGGATCCCCAGGCGTAATATGG
Organism: Lithobates pipiens; assembly: GCF_037356315.1. Taxonomy (NCBI): domain Eukaryota; kingdom Metazoa; phylum Chordata; class Amphibia; order Anura; family Ranidae; genus Lithobates; species Lithobates pipiens. Next base: position 286,759,299 of record NW_027507764.1, read on the forward strand.
CCAAAAAAGCTTTGCCATACTTCATCTTTAACCACTTCCTGACCACGCTATAACCAAGAGATGGCTGCAGCACGGTCGTTCAGTTCTGGGAAGGTGTCTATGGACATCTTACCAGGACCACGCCCCCACGCTCCCTGGTCCTTGTATGCCTCTTGCTACTAAATGTAGCTTATCCCACCCTGTGTCATTGTGCAAAGCAAGGGGATTGTTTCCTGAGTGTGTATCTCTTTGTGCCTGTGTTTGAATAAACAGTCTGATGTTTTCCACCCTACACTGAGTCCTGACAAGTGACTGGGTGGAGTAAGGGATCTTGGATCATGCTTCTTGAGTATGGGGGTCCTTGTCATTTGGTGGCAAGTGGTGGGATTGTGCTTCCTGGCTGTAAACATGTCCAAACCACCACTGGGATCCAAGACCGGGATAGCAGACTTTGGTCATCCCAGCGGAGATATGGACCTGGCATCAGAGTTGCAAGGGCTGCTGCGGGGTGCTCTTTCAGCAATCCCCAGGACTGTGTCTGCGGATCAGTACCTGGAGATCGGATTTGGGTGCAGGTCTTGCTTGGAACCCTCTTGGTTGCTGGTGCACACCAAGGCAAGTGTTTTCCAACCCCAAGGCAATGGGCCAGTGACAAATAAGAGTTGCGGATGCCATTCCTGGGAGAGCGGTCCCAGAAGCAATGGGTGTCTGAGTTGGAAAGGCTGGTCCAGTAGGAGATAGAGCTGGACAATCAATATTGGGCTGTGCAATGGCACGCAGAGCACTCTCTGGAGGGATATTACTTTGGCTGTCCTGGATTGCTGTGGCACAGCCTTACAGATGTTTTTGTGTTTGGCCATGAAGGGGAACCTACCCTTGAGGACCTGCGAGAATACAGTGAGGCTATGCTCAGTCTCACAGGAGTTTTAGAGCTTAAACCTGATCTGGATTATTTGCTAAAGAAAGAACAGCATCTGGAAAGGGCATACAGGAAGCTGCTAGAACACATTCAGCAGCATGCCTCAGAATCGAATCGGAAGCAGAAACTTTGGAGATTGTCACCCCCAAACTGAAGCGCTAATAACAGGGCAGAGCTCTGCTAGCCTCTGCTCAGCACCAGTAACTTCTTTGTTCTATGGACAGGGGATGGTGTACCTCTATCCCCAGGCTCCAGTTCCAGAGACTGGGGATTTAATAGACTTTTCTGCTGAGGAGGAACAACCCAGTGAGCCTTCAGCAGAAGAGCTGGCTTCAGAGCATGTCACTGTTGACCTTTGCCCACAACAATCAACTCTGCAGGAGCTCCATGAAGAGAATGCAATCGGCACCTCACAACTGAAGCTTGAGCTGATGTTGGTGGATGGGACAGAGGTCTCCACTGGCTGCAACCCAGCAGAAGAGCTAGAAACAAGGCAGAGTGGTGCTGGCCTCTGCCCTCAACTAACAGAAGATGGAATTTCTGTGGTAGTGGATGTGACTTCGGTTTCCACTGACACAACCCCAGAAAAACGTCCGGCAATGGGACAGGAGGATGTCAGGCTTGCTGTGCAAACACTGGGGGATTTTCATCTAGTAAAAGTGGATAGGACTTCAGTCTCCATCTGTATACCCACGGGATGCTGGGCAGTTGGCCAAGATCCCAACAGCATGACAGAGTGAGCCCAGCCACCCTGCCTTCTCTCCAGTGGTTGAAAGGACTCCAAGGAGAAGGACCAGTCCACACTTCTCCCCAGCAGCGAGAGAGTAATGGACTGTTTGGGATGTGTTTGGGTTGTGTTTTGGGTACTGTGTGGGTAGGGCATTGGGGGACTGAAACTACGGACTTACTTCGAAGTCTACCCATTTGGGGTCGCCTTCTGTGTTAGTCTTCTGCCAAAAGGGGAAATGTGTGATGGGAGTCACTTTGGGCGGGGGGCTTGTGGAACCTAGCTTACCTTAGAGAGCTCTGGAAACTCCGTGCTAAGCTTCCCTGGCCCCTCCTATGTGTAAGTGATCCTGTGTCTATTAGGGGCACAGTGTGCCCGAAAACCCCAGTCAGGTCTGCACTAACCCGACAACCACATCGGTCTCAGAATTTCCTTTTACCCCTGTTATCCAGGGTCCTATATGTGTGGTTTGTGTTGAAAGAATGAAGGGGCTCTTTCATATGGGACAGTAATATTTCTGAACAATATCCTTCAAGAAAATATGAAGATAAATTCCACCTTTCCAGCTGCTGGAATATTGGATGAGCTTGGTCTCATAAACTGTTGTAGACATTTTACTAGATTGTTTGAGGTGTGGCTGTATGCCATTGTTCTATTGGTTGTCTGCCTTGGGAGCAACCTATTATGGGATGTATATGTGTTTGTAGCATGTAGACCGGGAGCAGGGTGGAGGGAGCAGGGTGGAGGGAGGGGGGAATTCCTACAACAGCCATCCCTGCTGATAAAACGGTCTACTGATGAGAAGTTTGAATACCCCTGTGTGTCTCCCTACCCTGTCCTGTGTCATTATGCAAAGCAATCGGGTTGTCCTCTGAGTGTATATCTCTTTGTGCCTGTGTTTGAATAAACAGTCTGATGTTATCCAGCCTACACTGAGTCCCGACAAGTGACTGAGTGGGCTAAGGGATCTTGGATCGTGCTGATACCAGGAAAAGGAAGCTTATACAGCGGACAGACTCTTATTGAGTGCAGAGGTCCGTGACAAGGCTTACTTCCCTTCGACATCAGAAGATGGCCAGCAGTGACATCAGCACAGAACTGTCCGAAACCAGTCGGATCAAGGTACACTCAGAGAAGTCTTGCTAGAAGTGGTCTTCATGGAAGAATTGTGGCCAAAAAAGCCATACATCCAATGTGGAAACAAGGCTAAGTTACTCAACTATGCACAAAAGCAGAAAAATGGCAGTAGTTGCTCTGGACTGATGAGTCAAAATGTGAAATATTTGGCTGTAGCTGAAGGCAGTTTGATCACCAAGGGACTAGAGAGCGGTACAATAATGAGTGTCTGCAAGCAACAATGCAGCATGGTGGAGGTTCCTTGCAAGTCAGAGATTGGTGTCCTTAATGCTGATCTATGGTGTCATCAATGCTGAGAAATACAGGCATTTACTTATCTATCATGCCATACTATCAAGGAGGTGATTGGCCCGAAATTTATCACACAGCAGGACAACCACCCCAAACATACAGCCAATGTAATTAAGAACTATCTTCAGCATAAAGAAGAATAAGGAGTCCTAGAAGTAATGGTTTGGCCCTCCATAGAGCCCTGATCTTAACATCCTCAAGTCTGTCTTGGATAACAAGAGACAGAAGCATTAGGCGCAGCCTACATCTACAGAACATTTGTGGTTAGTTCTCCAAGATGTTTGGAACAACCTGCTGAGCTCCTTTAAAAACTGTGTGCAAGTGTACTTAGAAGAACTGATGCTGTTTTGAAGGCAAAGGGTGGTCACACCAAATATTGATTTGATTTGGATTACTCTTTTTAATTTTTAATAAAAATAAACGATTAAATTGGTAGGAAAGTCACCCAATAAATGGGGCCTCTGGGAGGTTTAAGTCATAATGTGCTAGTATGCAGTGCATACTAGCACATTATGACAGACTTACCATAAAACGAAGCTCTCCAGCAGTGCGGTGTCACCACTGTCGTTGCTTTGATCTTCACCTTCAACTCTTCTTTTTGTGTTCACGCTCTCCACCCATTTGAATAGTGTATTGCACATGCATGGGCACGTTTAGGAGGTATTCACTGTACCTACAGGTCGGCCTTATTATAGGCTTTCCTATAGGTACAAGTCATAAAGCAGAGTTTACTACCAGTTTAACATTTCTATTTTTGAAAGCATTCTTAATTTACAGCATTTTGCACAGTACACACAAACACACACACATTTTTTTGTCACTCTTGCCAATCTATCTCTCAAAGTCCTCATATCTTTAAATTTAGTTGTTCCTTTTTTAACATTTTATGTCCTTGCAACTTTATTTGTCTGCCTTCCTTCTGTTGATGCTATAATCTGTAAATAAGTAAATCATGCTGAGAATAATAATACCCAAAAATCAAAGGGTGAGCATAAGCTCTGCAGTGCTCAGGACTGAAAAGGATATTGCTATCAAGTTTTCAGTATGGCTCATGTGCCTTCTCAGAGCTGTTCACCCTTTATTCCCAGCTGCTGCTTAATGACTCATAACTGGCACGATAAATTATCAAAGTGATAATTCCTGGAGAGGGCTTCAAAGTATATATTACTATGTCAATATTTTGCCAAATGGAAGACACTAACCAAATTAGAATACAACCATACCTATATGATTAGAATATATAGTTTATCAGTGCCAGATTTTACTTTGGGCACTATGGAGTCCCACAGCCTTCAGGAACTTCAGAACTTAAACATTCAAAAATAGTGGGCACACTTAGGATAGTGAACATTAACCCAACTGTCCCCCATTAATATGGCCTAATGCAAGACTTAGTCAAGGAGATGGCAATTTAAGGGTTTTTCAAATTGGTTGCAAAGCCTTACATATACCCAGTGAAGTGACTAGCCTTTGGTGATACACAGAGACTCAACAAATCCTGCTACGAAAGTTGTACCTGTTTGTCTGCAGTATTTTCTTCTCTACATCTATTTACAATGCATAATTTATTCAGCATTTTTATGCTTCCAGAGGTAGGGGAGAGGGATCTAATGTCACACACTGTACACTGAGTTCTATCTAAGACTTGCGTTGAAGGAAGGGACACATCCACTTATACACAATCTCACAGGGAAACATACACAGCTGAGGCTAGCAATCACATTCTCTGTGCTGGAGCCCCCCTCCCTGTCCTCCTCGATCCCTTGCAGTCAGGGCAACCTGTTAGAAATGACTAATGCTGAAAGCAGAGGAACGAGGCTGCAGACAGAAATCCCACTCAGTTCCTTGGACTGAGGCAAGTATACACTATAGAGGGTTATGCTTTGTTCGTTTTCATGTTAGAAGTTGACAGCTATGTATTTGCTCATTTACACACAGAGAAAACCTAAATACATGTGTCCAGATCATTGGAAGTCACATGGGAATGAATTGTAGTCCGTTGCTTGTTTTTCTCATGGAAACAAAGAGTATGTCGTTCGTTGGCTAGATTTAAAGGCTTGGAATATGTTTCAGGATACTCTTACATGTGATTGCATTAGGGTGGTCATGCATTGCCAATTACAGCCTTACATAAAATAGTTTTATGTTGTAATGAGACTCAAGAAGAGGTCCAAGCTTTCAGTATCACACAAAACCAATTACTTTGCTTCGCAGATTAAAATATAATCCTGTCATAGTGGTGCAACTCTCAGGCCGCGTACACACACGCGGACTGTTCGCCCAACTTTGTCCGTCCAACAGTTTCAGCAAACAGTCCGCTCAAAATTAGCATGGACGGACATGCCCACACACGACGAACGAACAGTTTGCTGAAACCGTGCGCGATGACGTGAACAGCACGTACGACGGGACGAAAAATACGACGTCCTATACACTGCATTATAGCTTTCGGCGTGAAAATCCTTTCTGAGCATGCGCGCAACTTTGTTTGACGAACAAGCCTACACACGAGCGGGCTGTTCGCTGAAACAAGGTTTCAGCGGACAGTTTTTCGGAAATTCCGAAAAACCTTGTCCGTCCAACTGTCCGCTGAAACTGTCCGCTGAAAGCCCACACACGAGCGGACTGTCCGCCCAAACACTGTTCAGCGGACAAAGTTGGGCGAACAGTCCGCCCGTGTGTACGCGGCCTCACTGTAGAGAGAAATACTACTTGAACTTAATACAATTTGCTCAGAGTAAAATCTATTAAGATATAAGTTTGCTGGGGTTTTTATATATACAGCCTCTCACAAGAGTGAGTACACCCCTCACATTTTTGTAAATATTTTATTATATCTTTTCATGTGACAACACTGAAGAAATTACACTTTGCTACAATGTAAAGTAGTGAGTATACAGCTTGTATGACAGTGTAAATTTGCTGTCCCCTCAAAATAACTCAACAACCAGCCATTAATGTCTAAACCACTGGCAACAAAAGTGAGTGCATCCCTAATTGAAAATGTCCAAATTGGGCTCAAAGTGTCAATATGTTGTGTGGCGCCATTATTTTCCAGCACTGCTTTAACCCATGGAGTTCACCAGAGCTTCACAGGTTGCCACTGGAGTCTTCTTCCACTCCTCCATTACAACATCATGGAGATGGTGGTTGTTAGAGATCTTGCGTTCCTCCACCTTCCATTTCAGGATGTTACACAGATTCTCAATAGGGTTTAGGTCCGGAGACATGCTTGGCCAGTCCATCACCTTTAGCCTCAGCTTCTTTAGCATCTTGGGGTCATTGTCATGTTGGAATACTGCCCTGTGGCACAGTCTCCGAAGAGAGGGGATCATGCTCTGCTTCAGTATGTCACAGTACATGTTGGCATTCATGGTTCCCTCAATGAACTGTAGCTCCCCAGTGACAGCAGCCCTCATGCAGCCTCACACACTTGTCTTTGTACTCCTTACCTGGTTGCCACCACACACGCTTGACACTATCTGAACCAAATAAGTTTATCTTGGTCTCATCAGACCACAGGGCATGGTTCCAGTAATCCATGTCCTTAGTCTGCTTGCTGTTTGCGGCCTCTCTTGTGCATCATCTTTAGAATAAGTTTCCTTCTGGGATGACAGCCATGCAGATCAATTTGATGCTGGTGTGACGTATAGTCTGAGCACTGACAGACTGACCCCTAGCCTTTCAACCTCTGCAGTAATGCTGGTAGCACTCATACGTCTATTTCCCAAAGACAACCTCTGGATATGACGCTGAGCATGTGCTTTCAACTTCTTTGGTGGACCATGGTGAGGCCTGTTCTGAGTGGAACCTGTCCTTTTAAAGTGCTGTATGGTCCTGACCACTGTGCTGCAGCTCAGTTTCGGGGTCTTGGCCTTCTTCTCATACCCTTGGCCATCTTTATGTAGAGCAGCAATTCTTTTTTCAGATCCTCATAGAGATCTTTGCCATGAGGTGCCATGTTGAACTTCCAGTGACCAGTATGAGAGAGTGAGAGCAATAACACCAAATTTAACACACCTCCCCATTCACACCTTGTAACACTAACAAGTTACATGACACTGGGGAGGAAAATAGCAAATTGGGCCCAGTTTGGACATTTTCACTTAGGGGTGTATTCACTTTTGTTGCCAGCGGCTTTAATGGCTGTGTGTTGAGTTATTTTGAGGGGACAGCAAATTTACACTGTTATATAACCTGTACACTCTATAATTTACATTGTAGCAAAGTGTCAATGTAATGTACACTATATTATCAAAAGTATTTGGATGCCTGCCTTTACACACACATGAACTTTAATGGCATCCCAGTCTTAGTCCGTAGGGTTCAATATTGAGTTGGCCCACCATTAGGGGCCTTGCTTTGTGCACTGGTGTGCAATCATGCTGGAACAGGAAGGGGCTATCCCCAAACTGTTCCCACAAAGTCGGTATCATGAAATTGTCCAAATGGCATGCTGACACCTTAAGAGTTCACATTACTGGAACTAGGGGGTCAAGCCCAACCCCTGAAAAATAACCCTACACCATAACCCCCCCCTCCACCAAATGATTTGGACCAGTACACAAAGCAAGGTCCATAAAGACATGGATGAGCGAGTTTGAGGTGGAGGAACTTGACTGGCCTGCACAGAGTCCTGACCTTAACCCGATGGAAGACCCTTGGGATGAATTAAAGCAGAGGCCTTCTTGTCCAACATTGGTGCCTGACCTCACAAATGCACTTCTGGAAGAATGGTCAAACATTCCCATAGACACACTCCTAAACCTTGTGGACAGGCTTCCCAGAAGAGTTCAATCTGTTATAGCTGCAAATGGTGGGCCAACGCAATATTGAAACCTACGGACTAAGACTGGAATGCCATTAAAATTCATGTGAGTGTAAAGGCAGGTGTCACAATACTTTTGGCAATATAGTTTCATAGTTAGTAAGGTTGAATAAAGACACCAGTCCATCCAGTTCAACCTGAGTGAGTGTCTACATTTGTCCCCATCCCTGTACATTGCACACTCATGTTGGTCCCTACCCTCAAGGAGCCCACAATCCAAGGTCCCCATTCATATCCTAGGGCCAATTTTGAACAGAAGCCAATTTACCTACCTGCATGTGTTTTGGATTGTGGGAGGAAACCGGAGTACCCGGAGGAAACCCACGCAGGCACAGGGAGAACATGCGAACTCCAGGCAGGTAGTGTTGTGGTTGGGATTTGAACCAGCAACCCTTCTTACTACTAGGTGAGAGTGCTACCCACTACACCACTGTGCCGCCCATCATTGTGTGTGTACATATAGTGCTGGATTTATTAGGGGGCAAAAGGGGCAATTGCCAAAGGAGGTCCCTTTTAAAAAAAATAACAAAGTGCGTGGGCTGTCAGGACATGGAAAAGTAAAGCCTGACTTCAGTTCAAAGAAAAGGTTGAGGGCTTCTGGCGGATGTTTTTCACTTCAACTTTTCATATTATTTTACTATTCTAGATGTTTGTTTTAACAATATATATATAAGTCGGCAGAAGCACTCGTACAGGCAAACTAACGTACCTGTACGTTGCCCTTTAAGAGTCGGCAGGCAGGGATACCCGCAATCGCCTCACGGGGAGGAAGAACGGGGAGATGCTAATGTAAACAAGCATCGCCCTGTTCTGCCTAGTGACTGTCACTGATCTCTGTTCCCTGTGATCGAGAGCAGAGATCAGTGACGTGTCACACATAGCCATGCCCCCCACAGTTAGAAACACTCCCCAGGGCACACTTAACCCATACACTGCCCCCTAGTAGTTAACCCCTTCACTGCCAGTGTCATTTACACAGAAATCAGTGCATTTGTATAGCACTGATTGCTGTATAAATGGTCCCAAAAATGTGTAAAAAATGTCCGATGTGCTCGCCATAATGTTGCAGTCATGATAAAAATCACTGATCGCTGCCATTACTAGTAAAAAAATAATAATAATAAAATGAATACAAATGCCATAAAACTATCCCCTATTTTGTAAACGCTATAACTTTTACGCAAACCAATCAATTAAACGCTTATTGCGATTTTTTTTTACCAAAAATATGTAGAAGAATACATATCAGCCTAAACTGAGGAAAAAAAATATTTTTATATATTTTTGGGGGATATTAATTATAACAAAATGTAAAAAATAATAATAAATTGTCCCTTTTTTTTTGTAAATATCGCAAAAAAAAAAAAACACAGGTGTGATCAAATACCACCAAAAGAAAGCTCTATTTGTGGGAAAAAAGGGACGTCAATTTTGTTTGGGAGCCACGTCACACTACCGCACAATTGTCAGTTAAACCGACGCAGTGCCGAATTGCAAAAAGTGATCTGGTCAGGAAGGGGATAAATTCTTATGGGGCTGAAGTGGTTAACATGACTAATGTTGTGGAATTTTGAGACAAGTGTTGTGAGACAAGGGAAAAGTTAGAAAATTCTGGAAAGTGACAGGCAACAATCCTAACCCCATTGTGTGAGAAGTTAATGACCAACATCGATTTTTCTGACTGAGACACATGAGAGAGGGGATCACTCCCTGACTTGACCCTGATTGGGCCAAGGGGTGAATCTGACACTCCACAATCTCAAATAGGTTATTGTTATCAAGTTTTAACTGAAATTGTAAGATTGGTCGATTTCGGTACAGGTGTGCCTCTGGATCATAATTCGTCCAGAATAACATAGCAGAGTGCTGGACGAAATTGACATCCCGCATTTGTTCTACCCAGGACACATTTGTAGAACAAATGCGGTTTATCACTCATTTCAGTTCTATGCCGAGGTGCCCTCTGAATTTGAAGTGTCCTGGACCCACCAAGGTCTAAATCTGGCACTTTATATAATATATATATATATATATGTATATATAAATTAAAAGAGGAATGCACCAGCCTTGTGCATTATCCTTTGGATATATTTTTATTAAAAGTAATTAAAAAGAAAACTACTCACAAACAACTGTAGAATTATTGCAATATAAATAATCGGCAAATAGCAGCAATCCGTCCGAGACGAGCTATACACTGCAAAGGTCACGGAGGAAATCACGGATGCCGCTGCCAGTTGACGCGTTTCGAAGAGAAAATCTTCTTCCTCAGAGCTTAGCAATTGTTGCAATTATAATAGTATACCAATAAATTTAAACTTAACAGTCAAGATCAAAATGACAAGGGGTCTCTCACAAGCTATAGCTTGTGAGAGACCCCTTGCCCATTTAATGTTAAAGCCCACCAATATACCCATCCTGTTTCTGACACCAAACAGGTGCAAAGTTAGAAGCAATATTGAAAAAGAGGTTCAGGATGGCAAAGTGCATGTATACACTGCTGAATAATAAAATGCAGGTCATGAAAGCCGCACAAACATGGATTCTTTGCAGCATGTTTTTGAGACTCAGTCAGGGATAGTATCATTTCTATAAGACTCTATAGCAACAGAAAGTCAGGACGAGAATCACTATTTCAGTATAACAGTTTAGAACACAAACTTCTACTTGCAATTATCTTCATAATCAGCTTAAGTAGCATCCCACTCAGTGAAGCTCATGGCAGCTCTGGTAAGAAAGCAAACTGCAGGTGGCAGGGGCGGACTGACAACTCATGGGGCCCCCGGGCAATAGGAGATTATGGGGCCCTCAGGCAATCAGAGATTATGGGGCCACACAGTATACAATCACACAGTATACACATACATGTACACACAGTATACACAAACATGTTTCTCTTCGCTGGGAAGGTACTGGAGAGGTGGGGCAGCTATAATCTCAGAATTTTTAGACCAAAAGGATGTCGGTAGGGGACAATTCAGAGACAGATGTAAAAAAAACACAGATTTTTACATACTGTCCCTGGTTTTACTGAGGCTGGCAACCCTGACGGGGCCCCTTAGTGGCCCGGGGCCCTTGGGCAGTGCCCGAGCGGCCAAATGTACAGTCCCCCCCTGGCTGGTGGGATGCACGGCCCAAGGACAAAGGGCTATCACACTGAAACTGAAGAACTCTGGTAGCTGTTGAGGATAGGCTCCCCACAGCAGCTCGGCCCTCTGAAGAAGCTGTGTACTATTAGGCTTCTGCCTGCACACCAGTTCTGACAGTGGAGGGCTGAATCTGGATGCAGATCACTAGCCCAGCCATATCAGGTGTGGCTCTTTTAGATTTATCTGCTAACATAGGGAAGCAGAGAAACCTATTTTCCCTGGAAATGTTGAATAACCCAAGTAGTTGTCACAAATGGAGTTAAAGCAGCCTGCACCTACATCTGAGCATAGTGAATAAATGGGCAATCCACTACACTGAAATAGCTGGGAACTTGCATTAACATTCAGTTGAGATTTAATAATGTTTTATTTCACTACAGGTACACTTTGATGTGTATTTTAGCTAATTCTTCTAGCATTCACTCAGTATAGACAGTTTATTCTCCTAATTTATTATCCATATACACCCATTACTTTTCTGTATCGACCAAGGATGAAGCCAGAACTGCTTATCGTAGCCATTTTTACATTCCAAAAGTACAGTGTAAATCACACATATGCAGCGACGTGACCTATCAACAGCACAATCTTAAATAAGAATCAGTGTTTCTTTAGCAACTAATGCCATAAAGGCAGGTTTATTGCTCTATGACTCTTACCAGAAATGCAAGGTCCTCTTGCTACTACAGTTAAATGTTTCTGCTGTTTGCAGGCAGATCTCCTTAGGAAGCATTCGTTTTGGTAAGTGTCTCCGTTTGATCCACAAACTGGTACATAATTTGTGCCACACTGCAAAATAACATTAAACAGACATCTGTTAAAGTGCAAATGAAACTTAAACACAAATTAAAGTGTGCCTGTGCCCAGACTTAGACATTAAATGATTTACATATTCCTTGCAAGAAGTTGGAGTGATTTAATACCTGCCTGACCTCTCTAGCTGTATGTACCGCAAACATCACAAAAACAAAAATGTAAGGGTTTATTCACATCATGGTGCAAATGCATTGACAATCACTGATGATGTGTGTTGCAGTGCAGGCTGCAGTGCATTTTTTTACATGAGGTGCATACTAGCTCATTATGCCTTTTGCCTTACAGGTCTGGAAAAAAAAAAAATCTCAGCGGGTTTACTCCCGCTTTAAGCAACACAGCCCAATGCACCTTGTGTGAAAGAGCCCTAAAGTCGAGTTTTAGTGTAAAGAGAACTGTTTGCCTGCCAAAATTCTATTTTCCATAGAAAAAAGCAGTGATTTCAATTCATCTGTTGTGAAATTTGAAGATGAATTAGTCCATCATGCCTATGGCTAAAGAGGTAAATGTTGGCTTGTTTTTAAGTGATTTTACATATGGTTTTGAAAATGTTATGTAAATACTTTTGTGTACATAGTCTGAGCACAGATTCAATAAATAATTAGAGCCGGTTCACACAGGGGCAACTCAGATCCGACTTCAGGTCGCCCCTAGTCGCCTCAGGTCGGACAACATGTAAAAATCAATGTAAGTGAATGAGAGCCATCTTAATGCACACTACTAAAGTCGCTCCGACTTCAGAAAAGGTTTCTGTACTACTTCAATCCGACTTGTAGGCGACTGGTACCCGTTGATTTCAATGGAGGTCGCCTACAAGTCGGATCTCCGTCTAAACGGAGGCGACTCTCACGGAATTATCAGCTCTGAAGGGGGAAGTCCACGCCAAATTTATGAAAAAAAATTGGCGTGGGTTCCCCCTCCGAGAGCATACCAGGCCCTTAGGTCTGGTATGGATTCTAAGGGGAACCCCCTACGCCGAAAAAACGGCGTGGGGTTCCCCGCCAGATCCATACCAGACCCTTATCCGAGCACGCTACCTGGCCGGCCAGGAAAGGGGGTGGGGACGAGCGAGCACCCCCCCCTTCCTGAGCTGTACCAGGCCGCGTGCCCTCAACATGGGGGGGTGCCTTGGGGAAGGGTGGTCGCGCGGCCTCCCCACCCCAAAGCACCTTGTCCCCATGTTGATGAGGACAAGGGCCTCCCGACAACCCTGGCCGTTGGTTGTCGGGGTCTGCAGGCGGTGGGCTTATCGGAATCCGGGAGCCTCCTTTAATAAGGGGGCCCCCGGATACCGGCCCCCCACCCTATGTGAATGAGTATGGGGTACCCCTACCCATTCACCTGTAAAAAAAAGTAAAAAAAAACACAACACACAAGGGCTAAAATAGTTTATTGCACAGCTCCGGGGGTCTTCTGTCCGTCTTCGGGGGTCTTCTCGCCGGACTCCTCCGCTATCTTCTGCTAGCTCTTTTGCTAGCAGAGGAGCCCGGCTTTCTTCTTCGCCGCCGCCCTCTTCTTCCGACTTCGGGGGTCTTGTCCCCCTCTTCGGTTCTTCTTGCTGGGCCACCGCGCCTTCTTCTAGCTCTTTTACAGGCGGTGGTCCGGTCTTTTGTCGCCGCTGTCGCCGTCTTCTGTTCTTCTCTTCAGATGTTGCCTCGTCGCTGCCTCCTCTTACAATGGCAGAGACGCGGCGCGTGGCGACTTATATAGGGACATCACCAGATGATGTCCCTGCCCATTATGATGTCACAGTCCCAGCATCCTCTGGGACTGTGACATCATAATGGGCGGGGACATTATCCGGTAATGTCCCTATGTAAGTCGCCGCGCGCCGCGTCCCTGCCATTATAAGCGAAGGCAGCGGCGAGGCAACATCTGAAGAAGAGAAGAACAGAAGACAGCGACAGCGGCGACAGAAGACCGGGCCACCGCCTGTAAAAGAGCTAGAAGAAGGCGCGGAAGAACCGAAGAGGGGGACAAGACCCCCGAAGTCGGAAGAAGAGGGTGGCGGCGAAGAAGAACGCCGGGCTCCTCCGCTAGCAAAAGAGCTAGCAGAAGATAGCGGAGGAGTCTGGCGAAAAGACCCCCGAAGACGGACAGAAGACCCCCGGAGCTGTGCAATAAACTATTTTAGCCCTTGTGTGTTGTACCCCATACTCATTCACATAGGGTGGGGGGCCGGTATCCAGGGGCTCCCTTATTAAAGGGGGCTCCCAGATTCCGATAAGCCCCCTGCCCGCAGACCCCGACAACCAACGGCCAGGGTTGTCAGGAAGAGGCCCTTGTCCTCATCAACATGGGGACAAGGTGCTTTGGGGTGGCACCCCCCCATGTTGAGGGCACACGGCCTGGTATGGCTCAGGAGGGGGGCGCTCACTCGTCCCCACCCCCTTTCCTGGCCGGCCGGGTAGCGTGCTCAGATAAGGGTCTGGTATGGATCTGGGGGGGACCCCCACGCCGTTCTTTCGGCATAGGGGGTTCTCCTTAGAATCCATACCAGACCTAAGGGCCTGGTATGCTCTCGGAGGGGGAACCCACGCCAATTTATTTTCATAAATTTGGCATGGAGTTCCCCCTTCAGAGCTCATTCTCTGATTGGCCATGGCAAAAGTCACCTGGCCTGGGGCGACTTAAAGTCATGTTGTCAGTCGCCCCAGGTCGTGTCTAAGTCGTGTTCAAGTCGTCTCCAAGTTGCCTCACAAAGTCATCCTGGAAGTCGTGTCGCCCCTGTGTGAACCGGCTCTTATACTACACATATGGCTTTTTTATTTGTATAAACATACTATTTAACTGCCAAAAGTATTCATTTTCACTAAACATTTCAACAAAGCGTAATTTGGTTAAACTGGTCAAACAAATATAAGAAAACACTTTCAATGGTATATGTAACCAATATATTGACCAAATAAGTGAAGTTTTCTTCTAAGTAAAGCCTTGTTCACACAGGACATACCAAAATGTACACCCACATGGCTGTGTTTACCCGCATGGGGATGCACAGGTGTTCTGTGCATGCTTTTGATGTCAACTGGGATGCAGCGGCTGCACAGACACAGACCCACATGAGTGTGGGTGCATGGTCCCAAAAACACACTGTCTGCATTTGCGGTCGCACACCTGCTGCTGTATGGAGATTGAGAGCAGTGTCTTCATCCTTGCAACTGCTGTGTTCAGATTGACAGCAATGGGTCCGCCTACATGGAACACTGTGCATTCCTGTGCAGGTAAAGACGACCCTCTACAAGAGTAACTTTAGTACCGCCGTAGGGTTTAGGTATACTTTAGGGCAGGGGTAGGCAACCTTAAAGAGGTAGAGATCTACCTGAGTAACATGGGAGAAGTAAATGATCATCGGGCACAGTGTCACCACCTCACATCTGATTTAAACCTCCAATTGCTGCACTACCATGTCACAATCATGTACATTGCGTGGTAATCATGGTTTTAAAGGAGTTGTAAAGTCTCAAGATAGTTCCAGCGATGAGCATGAGCCCAGCAGCTACAGCCGCTGTCTTGGGTTCTCATTGGATAGATTGAGAGCAGTGGGAGCCGTCGGCTCCCGCTGCTCTCAATCAAATCCAGTGACACGAGAGCCAGGGGACGGGGCAGAGTCCTGCTGTCTGTGTTAATGGACACAGCAGCAAAACTCGGGAGCACGCCCGCATGGGTGCCCCCATGGAATGGGGCTCTCTGTGGGGGCACTCGATGAAGAGGAGGAGCCAGGAGTGCCGCCGGGGACCCCAGAAAAGGAGGATTGGGGCTACTCTGTGCAAACCCCTTGCACAGAGCAGGTAAGTATAAGATGTTTGTTATTTAAAAAAATAAAAAACAAACCTTTACAATCACTTTAAATCAGGTGATAAAGAGGCAACATATTGCCTCCTTACCACCTATCATACACACTCGAATCGCTTTTCAGAAGGGCAGCAATGCCTGTTGCACTTGTGAATGAGCCCTTATTTGCATTCCGCAGCAGCACCCTAATGGCTTGTTCACATATAAAGTTGGGGGGGTGGGTGGTAAAACGATGCATTTGAGTCACGGTTTTACCGCCCACAATCCCTACCTCCTTTAGCTACTGAGGCCGCAGCTAAAGGTGTACATATGCCACAGCAGGAATTAAGTCCTCTGTTGCTTTTGGTGGGTGCTAACGCATGCCAATCATGAGGCATTAAAGTAAATAGGGTCATTCTGCAAGTGCCCCACAATTGCATATTTCTGCAGGGTCCAAGGGGTTAAAGCAGGTGGTGAGAAAGCAACACAGCTTTGCCTGCTATAACCCTTTGTTTGCTGTACTGCACAAGGTTGCAGGGCACTTGCAGAGTGGCCTCATTCACTTCAATGGGTCATGCTTGGCAGGTGCTACACCCACTAACCATGACAGGGCGTATCATTTTTGCTGCATCTGCAACAAGTGTACACCCCTGGCTACTGAAACTAAAGGGGGTGCAGGTAAAAACACGTCTTACCTATGGGGTTTTACCACCCGCAAACTACAAATGTAAATTACCTCTTACTGTTCTGAGCCCCCTATAAGGTTGCCTTCACACTGATTTTATGCAGTTTACCTGCAGCACAATGCACTGGCAACTTACCCGGGCTAGCTGCGCTTTGCCATAGACTTCTATTATATCCAAAGGATATAATAGAAGTCTATAGCTAAGTGTTGCAAACCCACAGGAAAGCTGTAGTGCACTACACCTGTGGTGCGGGTGAACCACAGTGCATCAGTGTGAAAGCAGCCCTATACTATTATGCCTGGGATATTGCTTCACACTGACCTGAAGATCTCTTCTTTCCAGCTGGTGGCACCACTCTGGAGACCGCTAGCAATAATAAGAGGTGGAGTGCAGTTGGTATCACTCTGCATGGGACAGGAGCCAGCACTACAGAGGAGGCATTGGCTTATTCGGTTCTTGCGTCCTACTACATTATTTATTATGAGGGTTAGTATTTATTATTTATTTATTATCAGGGTTTTGCAGGGAAACAAACAATCAACAAAAGAAAAAAGGATATAACATAGAAATACAACTAGGTCTCCATAGAGCTATATATAGGTGAATAGGCATATGTAATCTGATGCCCAGTGTGAAGTCACTACGAGTCAGCTAACATTGCATCTAAGATTAATGAGAAGCAACAATTTTGTGCCATAGGGGGCTCAAGAAAGTGGGGAATATTATTTTATTGTGTTCAATGTGTTAAAGAATGAGAGAGGTTACTACTACTTTAAAGTAAGATTAAACGCAAAAGCAAACATTTATTATATTGCAGCTTACAAATTCTTTGCAAAGCTGTGCTTTGGTGGCGGTTTTAACCCTTTTTCGGCCAGTAACGGGGGTTAAAACCGCCCCGCTATCGGCCGAATAAAACGACGGTGAAGATGCGCTTTACACCTGACACCCACAATGCCCGGATGCCCAGATCACCAGGTAAAAACAGAGGGAAAATGCGTATAAAAGAAACCAAATTGAACAGTAAACTCAGGCTGTCACTGGGGCACAACCTTCTGTACAAGCTCTGCCCATTGAATCATAAAGTCATTACCTTACCTCAAACTGGCAGGCACACTTCAGTATACCGCTATCTTCTTTGCACACACCTTCATATTTACACGTTGATTCATCACACACTCGTCGTACTTCAGACTCCCTCATATTAAGCTCTACAAAAGAAAAAGTCATGCTATAAGTAAATATGTTAGAATCTCCATCTCTAGAAATCTCAATACATCTTTACAGATCTGCTGCAAGCAATCTTTGGTCCAGTACAGAACTTGGCGGGGACTTTGGGGTTCACTATATGGAGGGATAAAAGCTAAACAGCAAATAACCTAATAAAGTCATACACTTACTACAAAATGGTAACGTAATTAATGTGATAGTATTCATATTTCATTTTTTATTTATTTTTTGCTAAAACGGTGGATGGACAAATTCGATAGATCCAAACAGCTCCAGGAAAGTGTTGTTGGGAATTGCTAGAACCTACGAGACATCTTCATCTTGTGTTTCTTATACATGTAGTTTAATCTCTGGTAGAGTGTGCGATGTTAAGGAGTTATTGTTTTCACAGCAGTAAATTCCTACTAGGCAATATACTGACATTTCTTAGTGGTTCCACATATACATACATCACAGCAGACTAAAAACTGTGAAATGTGACACTCAAAAGAAATTCAAGGCTAAGAAATGTTAACTAAGCCCAGCATGTAAATGCCTTGAGTTTCTTGTTACCTGACAGCTTTTCTCCTCAAAACAAATGATCCACCGCAATAAAACAGCTGGAAAGTCTGCACAAAACCACTGAACTGAATAGGCAGATGCACTGTTTACTGCTGAATGTATGCTGTGCTAAAAAAAGAAAAAAAAACAAAAAACGTGGTGTGTGCAATATGATCATTGCATTGCTGACTTTGCAAAGGCATCATCAGTGGACCTGAACTGTAGCATGAACCATGGGTCAGCACTAAGCCACGGTGTCACACAAAGATACTGTGAACATGCACTACACACTGAGCGTCATCCACTAACATTCAATGATAGTTTGCTTGATAAAGCAACATGATCTAAATTGTTAGCTTTGTCACATATGAAGTAATTACCCATGGTAAGGGACAGGATGGTTGCCCCCAGTAGCTTGCATCCTGGGAAGATCCACTGTACCCAGCCACAGGTAATCGTCTTCTGTGTGATCGAAAAAACACCAGCAGACAGCTGTGGTTGCTGTCAGCTTGTCTTTGCTTTGTACGGGTTTCTTGGCCGTAGCTGTCCACACACTCTGGAACTCCTGCCTGCAGTTCCCTGCATGATACTTGATTTGGCTGTGTGAATGGGCCTAGTTTGTTCAGCCAATCGTGTGATCCAGAAACTCCTGTCAGATGGCACAGCTAGGTTTATGACCTAAAATGCATTTAAAGTTTAATTTAATTTTAAAGGACTCACCTATATAACCCCAAACCCTTTTTATTCATACAAGGTGGTATCAAAAATTTCAAGACTAGTTTTGACATGCCAGCAGATGGCAGCACAAGGCTGCACCTACAGTCACAGGGAGCACCTGCAAAATCAGGCTCACTGCTGCATAGAAACCAATGAGATTCTAACCCCAGATTGTTCAATTAAGCTTTGGTAATAAAACCTGGAAGATCATTGGTTTCTATGCAGACGTGAGCCAGATTTTGCACTTTCCAGCTTTAGTAAATAAACCCCATTGTGTACTTAAAAGTGGGGTATGACTATATATATATATATATATATATATATATTATACATATTAGTGTATTGTATTTATTTTAAAGAGTTTAGAACTTGTTTAGCTAGAATATCATCACAAATCAGGTCCAATTTGTTGAATTTATTATAAACACTATCCAAAACAAAATAAATTTACTCTGTTTTCAGGTATATATGTTCTGAATATTTAGGGGGTTATTGGTTATTCACTAAAGGCAAATTCACTTTACACTACAAGTTCACTTGGAATTGCAGTCGCTGTAGATCTGAGGGGGACATGCAAGGAAAATAATAAACAGCATTTTTGCTTGTACATGATTGGATGATAAAATCAGCAGAGCTTCCCCTGATTTCTGATCTTCTCCTCAGATCTAAAGTCACTGCACTTCCAAGTGCACTTGCATTGCACTTGTAGTGCAAAGTGAATTTGCCTTTAGACCCCTTTCACACTGGGGTGCTTTGCAGGTGCTACAGTGCTAAAAATAGGGCCTGGAAAGCGCCCTGAAACAGCCGCTGTTTTGTCTCCAATGTGAAAGCCCTGAGGGCTTTCACATTGGAGCAGTGCGCTGGCAGGACGGTAAAAAAGTCCTGCTAGCAGCATCTTTGGAGCGGTGAAGGAGTGGTGTGTATACTGCTCCTCCACTGCTCCTGCCCATTGAAATCAATGGGGCAGCGTGGCTATACCGCCGGCAAAGTGCCTCTGCAGAGGCGCTTTGCATTGGTTTTTAACCCTTTCTCGCCGTTGGCGGAGATAGAACCACCCTGCTAGTGGCCGAATAGCGCCTAAAATCTGATGGTAAATGCACCAACGCACCTCCCACCTCAGTGTGAAGGGGGCCTTAGTAAATCAACCCCATTGTGTTTCCTAGTTTGTAAACTAATTTCTAGTAAATAATAGGAAAATAATGTCTCTTAAAAGTGCTGGATGCTTAGAAGTACTACCACTTCTATGGAGGGGTTTGCAATAATGTGCCAAGTTCAAATATTTAAACATTATTAAAAACAATAGTTAGATACTGTAAGTATGAAGTAAACTAAAAGGTTCATAGGTCTACTACCACATATCCTGTAATACGAATTATTCAGTATTTTTTTTTGTTTAAATTAGAGAGTAGTGTTTTCTGTGTGCGCTAAGAACCTTGGCAGATTCTGGCACTGAATACAAGGCTTAATTGAAGTTTTTCCAAAAATTAAATTGGTCTTTAATTAATAACGTGATCCTAAGGGCTAATTCACACCAGTGCGTTGCAAGAACACGTTGTAAATTTTACGGCAAGGCACTGTAATCCATGAAGCTACATGAAGTGTGTTATTGTGACAGTCACTTGGAAAAGCACGCTAATGCACCTAGCACACCTAGCAGACCAAAATTTCATTTTAGCACACTGCAATGTACAAATGTGAACCATCCGTGTGTTGTGGTGTGCTGAAAAAAAAAACACTGAATGTTTGTTAAAATATGCCGTGGCGCATAAAGGAAATGTATGTTACACCTCAACACATTGGATTTGTTTGAATTTGACTTATCATTTATTCTGGACAATCACCAGATACCTAACACTAAGCCTGACCTCTAAAATAAATCTTTAATACTTAACCAGATCTTAACATTTAGCCATTAATTTAAACCCATAAAACTTGTTCATATTAGTTGAAAAGAAATGAAAGCTGGCCATACACCAGTAGAAATTTATACTAATGATTGTACAGAAATTCCGAAAAATTATTACTATCATATCTATGCAGGATTTATAAAGTTCCAACAGTTTGCACAGCGCTTTACAATATAAGATTAGTCAAAGCATTTGATCTTGCCATCATTCTGTTAGCTAACTTCATTTAAAAACTCTTTACATTTTGTCCAGACCTGCTACTTGAATTGAATCCTAGATGTATCAAACAGATGTCTTTTGTGCCTAGAACATATACATAACAATATGTATAATTTTACTGAATGAAACCCCCATTCACAGTTTGAGAAAAATGTTACATTCTTCAAATGTCATTGAGACATACGTCAACACCAAAAACCATTCGAAAATGTTACAAATATTAAATATAAAATTTAAATTCTACTGGGGTATGGCCAGCTCTACTCCAACCACAGCCCTTAACCTATGTCACTTGATCTTTAATGGTAACTAAACCCTTAACCCAATCTCTAACACTAACCTAAACTCAATCCCCAACACTAATAATGCTTAAAAGACTGCGATTATGATATGAGGCATCATAACTATGAACACCAGAAGACAACACTCCTAATCCGGAGTACTTTTCGAGTGGGTGGCTCTCCTCAGACCTGTGGGAGCAGAGAGTCAGATAAATACCTAAACTGAGTTGGTACTAGAGTTTTGAACTTAGCATACAGAACTGGCTGCAATTCCTAATTAAAAAGTGTTTAAATCCAGTGTGACTTTGCTCTAACAACCAGGCTATACCACTAAATTAAAGATTTAAGATAATGGGCTATGGCTCTAAAACCCAATACATGTGCCGCTCTGTGCATAAAAATATATATAAATTTAATTTATATAACGGTGCTATCAAAATTCTTATGGTATATCAAGTGTGTGCATATATGTGCTAGTATTACGGTGACCCATACATATGCTTATGCTGATAATAACAAATACATAAAAATTCATAAAAAACATCCAAAAGAATCAAAAAATTTGCTAATTAATTAGTCTCAGCAAACATGCAAATATCGTGCAAAATGTTTAGTCCCAAAGAACATCTTTATGCATAAGAACTTTTCAAAATCGCATTCAGAAATCGCTGGAAAGTCGCATGCTATAATATTTCAGGTGGTAGTAGTAGAATAAAGTGACTAGTGCAAAAAAGGTGCCAATCATCAATGTAGAGAGAAAACACTCTTCCCCGGTGCGCCACTCAGTATTGTGGTAATGTGATTGCTCTCACCAGATCAAATACCCCTATGGGGTTGGCCAGGTTTTCACAGTATAAGCCACTGTGCTGCTAGCTGAATGCTGCTGCTGGTGCGCTGGGGGAATGTTCGCTCTTCACTTCATATGTACTCCATTTGTTATGTGCATGGAGGAAAGAGAAACATATCCATGGTGCAAATACATTTTAAAACCGCTTTTTATTTCGTTGTAAAAAAGAGAGTTACTCACATTTTCTCGTAAAACAATTTGCACATACGAACGGACAGAAAACAAACTCCGCCGGCCACTGCTGGCTATAGGAAAGGTGCACTACGTGGCCACGCCCTACGCGTTTCGTCAGAGTGACGTCTTCTGGAGTGGCCATATTGGTGCACCTTCATGTTTAAATAGGGTGCAGTGCTCCACTACGCTTGCGCGGATCAGACCGCGCCATTTTGTATATGGGAATTCCCTATACTACGGTCTAGTTACTCCTCCTCTGATGTGTATGCTACGTATTGGAGGTGTGTCGCTATTTTATTTTATGTAATGACATATCCCCTGCATTTAGTAATTGTGTATGCATACGTGGAGCACTGTAGCCTACTTATCATGGCTGGATGGGCTTGCTACTGACCAGACAATTACTACACGTGTGATATCCCTAAACTGGTACTATCCCAAAATGTTTATATAGATATACACAAAAAATTGAATAAAATTGAAGATAAAAATAAAAATGAAAATAATAATACAAATAAAGACATCCCAATGTATAGAGCCCTAAACCAATAGGATTAAATATTTATAACACAAAAAGGGCAGGGGAGAAGGGGAAGAGGGAAAACGGGGGATTTTTATACGGTGCTAAGTATGACAACAGATCTAATTACGATGTACTAAAAATTCATAGAAAATTTTATTAATGTACATTAAAAAACATGACAACAGCACATGCGATGTGTGAGATTTTTAAAAACAATGTGCACAATGTTACTTTGCGGGTGGAATCCCAGAGATAAAGGTTGACAGGCTGACAGCACTTATTCCCAACCTGTTTCGCAGATTGCTTCGTCAGGGGAAATATGCAACCACTATTTGTCAGAAAAACCGCTTGCCGTAAGATGACAGCATAGGTGTAAAACAAGGTCTACACCTGACCTAATCACCAGCCGCCTCACCTATAATGATATAATTGGTAATGGAACAGATAAAAGTATCCACTAATGGGTTTCTCACACATGTGGTTTTTAAGGCTCAGAAAGTGCACAGCTGAGCCGGTAAGAAAGTGCAGAGCTGGGCTGCCCCTCTATAGGAAATTTGCCTCAGATATCGCCCCGCATGCTCTGCACTTTCTTACCGGCTCAGCTGTGCACTTTCTGAGCCTTAAAAACCACATTTAATTTTAATTTGTAATGTTAATCCTATTTTTATTTTGTAAAGATTCCATTTTAATCCTATTGGTTTAGGGCTCTATACATTGGGATGTCTTTATTTGTATTATTATTTTCATTTTTATTTTTATCTTCAATTTTATAAAAATTTTTGTGTATATCTATATAAACATTTCGGGATAGTACCAGTTTAGGGATATTACACGTGTAGTAATTGTCTGGTCAGTAGCAAGCCCATCCAGCCATGATAAGTAGGCTACAGTGCTCCACGTATGCATACACAATTACTAAATGCAGGGGATATGTCATTACATAAAATAAAATAACGACACACCTCCAATACGTAGCATACACATCAGAGGAGGAGTAACTAGACCGTAGTATAGGGAATTCCCATATCCAAAATGGCGCGGTCTGATCCGCGCAAGCGCAGTGGAGCACTGCACCCTATTTAAACATGAAGGTGCACCAATATGGCCACTCCAGAAGACGTCACTCTGACAAAACGTGCAGGGCGTGGCCACGTAAGTGCACCTTTCCTATAGCCAGCAGCGGCCGGCGGAGTTTGTTTTCTGTCCGTTCATATATGCAAATTGTTTTACGAGAAAATGTGAGTAACTCTCTTTTTTACAACGAAATAAAAAGCGGTTTTAAAACGTATTTGCACCATGGATATGTTTCTCTTTCCTCCATGCACATAACAAACGGAGTACATATGAAGTGAAGAGCGAACATTCCCCCAGCGCACCAGCAGCAGCATTCAGCTAGCAGCACAGTGGCTTATACTGTGAAAACCTGGCCAACCCCATAGGGGTATTTGATCTGGTGAGAGCAATCACATTACCACAATACTGAGTGGCGCACCGGGGAAGAGTGTTTTCTCTCTACATTGATGATTGGCACCTTTTTTGCACTAGTCACTTTATTCTACTACTGCCACCTGAAATATTACAGCATGCGACTTTCCAGCGATTTCTGAATGCGATTTTGAAAAGTTCTTATGCATAAAGACATTCTTTGGGACTAAACATTTTGCACGATATTTGCATGTTTGCTGAGACATTAATTTGCAAATTTTTTGATTCTTTTGGATGTTTTTTATGAATTTTATGTATTTGGTTTTTATCAGCATAAGCATATGTATGGGTCACCGTTATACTAGCACATATATGCACACACTTGATATACCATAAGAATTTTGATAGCACCATTATATAAATTAAATTTATATATATTTTTATGCACAGAGCTGCACATGTATTGGGTTTTAGAGCCATAGCCCATTATCTTAAATCTTTATCTCTTACCTCCCCCCCCCCCCAACCCAAGGGGTGGAGGATCTAGGCACAGGCAGCTTTAACCCCGTATTAATATCCTCACTCACAGTTTTTTATTTATTTGATTTACTTTAGTCACAGTAAGAGGGGGTAGTCCATAGCGCGACTTTATCTATTTACTTATACCACTAAATTAGGCCAGAGTTACTTGAGCTGGTAAATATATAGGATAAATAGGAACACTGAAATGTCTTGCTGGTTGCTTCTTAAGTGAGTGGCTGCTGTCAGCAAACTATTCAAGTTCTACAACAAGCAAAAAGCTGTGATTATTTTAACTTAGCAGGACATCATGCAATAAAGACAGCCAGCAATAATCCTGTGGCAGCTGCTCTCTCTCTGTCAGACATAGAGATGCTTAGGATACCATGCATGTAGACAACATTCCTTAGCTATCTCTTTTTAGCCTTTGTCTGCATAACTCCTCATCTCCACTATTCATTAAATAAGACTATACAATACTGAGACACACACAGGCACGCAAATATGAGAGTATATAAATATATTTATTTACATAAATAGTGTTCTGTATTATACATAATACTTTTATTTTTCTAATATAATGTCAAACATGTTAAATATTTTAACGTAAGTAATTCCTGCCCTTTTATTTTTCTAATATAATGTAATATTTTTGCTTAATATATTGTTTAATATATTATACATAATATCTGCCCTTTTATTTTTCATATTTTTAGTTCTGCTATATTTTCCATAGAAAATCTTCATTTTTTAGTAAAGGGTGTACAGACCTAGAAGCTCAAGTGCAACTATTCCACTATTAAAATCCCAAGGAGGTTTAAGAAACTGTTGCCATCTATCAAAAACAGATATATACGTTTTAGATGAACTGACTTTTTAAACCGATTTTGTCATATGTCAGATGACACGCAGAGAAGAAGTGACAATTCAGAATTGAAAGGTTAAATTAATTGTAATGTAGGTTTAATACAATCTTTTTCTAGTGATAAACTACTTTCTCCTACAACTCTGTCCAAAAGAAGCATGTCTAATCAGATATTCTTGTTCAACTGTCCCTTTCACTGACTGGATTTTGCTTCAAATTTAACTACGTACCTATAAATAACAATAGGGAAAGTAGTAATTATAGTGTAAATTAAACACAATTTTTCGCAAGAGAAATATGTGAGGTGACATTGTTGAAGTCTTCTGAAAATATATAAATAAATAAATCATACAAACTTTTATCTTGCATACTTTAGAGCCACTTTGACATGGAAACTCATTGCAAGTTTTACCTGTGCTTTGTTGTACCAACGGTGGTAGATTTGTATGTTACCGTTTGCATATAGATGTGAGGAGTCCTAATATGAAGTAAGACAATGTGATGTTCCTGTACTTCATTGTACATGATTTTTTCAATTTAATTTTGCAGTCAGACATGTATGGAACTCAATTTCATGCACTAAAGCATTAGTGTTAATTATCTTTGATGAGCAACACCTGCACTAATAATTATTTCAGATAAAACTGCCACGTTTTAATAGCAAATGTAATTTATTTTCTAAAATACGATATAGTTACTATACATCTCTAGTACAAAGTTTCTCATATTTTGATGTTCATGACTGCATATTTTCTAGATTTTTGGGGCACAGCTGATGTTCACATGGGTTAAACACTGAATATAAACAGAAAGACTCAATGGGTTTGATTTACTAAAACTTGAGAGTGCAAAATCTGGTGCAGCTCTGCATAGAAACCAATCAGCTTCAAGGCTGTATTGTCAATGCTTAACCACTTGAGGACCGCCGTATTGCCAATGTACGTCAGCACAATGGCACAGGCAGGCACAATCACGTACATCTACGTGATTGCCTTCCAGCGGGTGGGGGGTCCGATCGGACCCCCTCCCGCTGGTTACGGCGGTCCGATTCGGTCCAGGAGCGCTCCGTGATGAGGGGATGGCCGTTGGTTTTCGGCCACCCCCTCTGGATCGCTCCTGGCCAATGAGAAGCTTCCTCCCCTGTGTATTGTTTACACAGGAAGGAGGAAGTGATGTCATTCTCCTCGGGGCGGTCTTTTTGACCGGACTACGAGGAGAAGAGTAAAAGTAAGTGTGCACCAACACTACACTGACATGTAGGTACACACAGGCACACAAACCCCCCCCCGATCCCCCCCCCGATCGCCCCCCGATCCCCCCCCGCCCCCCCTCCCCCCCCAGTCACAGTGTCACTGATTGCATTGATCATTTCTTTACTGATCAATGCATTCAGTGTCAGTTGTGACAGTAAAAACTGTCAGGACAGTTAGTGTTAGGTCCAGGGTAGCCCCCTATCACCCCCCAATAAAGATTTAACCCCCTGATTGCCCCTAGAGTTAATCCTTTCACCCCCTTTTGCCAGTGTCACTAAGCGATCATTTTTCTGATCGCTGCATGTGTCGCTAGGTAGCTAGTTATTTTTTTAGGTTCACCGCCAGGTTTTTATATCGCTAGGTACCCCGATATACTACCCAATAATGGGTTTAACCCCCTGATTGCCGCTAGTTAACCCTTTCACCCCCTTTTGCCAGTGTCACTAAGCGATCGTTTTTCTGATCGCTGCATTAGTGTCGCTACAGTCGCTAGGTAGCTAGTTATTTTTTTAGGTTCACCGCCAGGTTTTTATAGCGCTAGGTACCCCGATATACTACCCAATAATGGTTTTAACCCCCTGATTTCCGCTAGTTAACCCTTTCACCCCCTTTTGCCAGTGTCACTAAGCGATAATTTTTCTGAACGCTGCATCAGTGTCGCTAGTGTCGCTAGGTAGCTAGTTATTTTTTTAGGTTCACCGCCAGGTTTTTATAGCGCTAGGTACCCCGATATACTACCCAATAATGGTTTTAACCCCCTGATTGCTGCTAGTTAACCCTTTCACCCCCTTTCACCAGCGATCACAGTATAAGTGTCACTGGTGACGCTGGTTAGCCAGTTAGTTATTTAGGTTCCCCGTCAGGTTTTTATATAGCGCCAGGGACCCCCATATACTACCTAATAAAAATTTGAACCCCCTGATTGCTCCTAGTTAACCCTTTCACCACTGATCACCGTATAAGTGTTACGGGTGACTCTGGTTAGTTTGTTTTTTATAGCATCAGGGCACCCACCATTTATTACCCAATAAAGGTTTAACCCCCTGATCACCCGGCGGGTGATATCAATTAGGTTTTAGGGTCAGGGTCTGCGTCGCCCCAGGCAGCGCTAGGTTAGTGCCAGTACCGCTAACACCCACACGCAAAGCATACACCTCCCGTAGTGGTATAGAATCTGAACAGATCAATATCTGATCTGATCAGATCTATACTAGCGTCCCCAGCAGTTTAGGGTTCCAAAAAAACGCATTGTTAGCGGGATCAGCCCAAATACCTGCTGGCACCTGCGTTTTGCCCCTCTGCCCAGCCCACCCAAGTGCAGTATCGATCGATCACTGTCACTTACAAAACACTAAACACATAACTGCAGCGATCGCAGAGTCAGGCCTGATCCCTGCCATCGCTAACAGGTTTTTTGGTAGCATTTTATATTCAAATCCGGAAGGCAGTGCTTGGTTTTCGGGGTCCCGTACGTGGCTAGGCTCCCAAAAAGTCCCCCACATGTGGTATCCCCGTACTCGGGAGAAGCAGCAGAATTTATTTTGGGGTGTAATTTGACTTCTGCCCATAGCATGTGTGAGCAATATATCATTTAGTGACAACTTTGTGCAAAAAAAAAAAAGTTTGTAATATTCCCGCAACTTTTGGCAAAATATAAAATATTCCATGGACTCAACATGCCTCTCAGTAAATAGCTTGGGGTGTCTACTTTCCAAAATGGGGTCATTTGGGGGGGGTTTTGTGCTATTTTGGCATTTTATGGACTTCGAAACTGTGATAGGTAGTGAGGAGTTAAATCAAAAATTTGCACCCTTAGAAATCCTGAAGGTGGTGATTGGTTTTCGGGGTGCCGTGCGCGACTAGACTCCCAAAAAGTCCCACACATGTGGTATCCCCGTACTCAGGAGAAGCAGCAGAATGTATTTTGGGGTGTCATTTCACATATGCCCATAGCATGTGTGAGCAATATATCATTTAGTGACAACTTGGTGCAAAAAAAAAAAAGTTTGTAATATTCCCGCAACTTGTGGCAAAATATAAAATATTCCATGGACTCAACATGCCTCTCAGTAAATAGCTTGGGGTGTCTACTTTCCAAAATGGGGTCATTTTGGGGGGTTTTGTGCTATTTTGGCATTTTATGGCCTTCGAAACTGTGATAGGTAGTGAGGAGTTAAATCAAAAATTTGCACCCTTAGAAATCTTGAAGGTGGTGATTGGTTTTCGGGGTGCCGTGCGCGACTAGACTCCCAAAAAGTCCCACACATGTGGTATCCCCATACTCGGGAGAAGTAGCGGAATATATTTTGGGGTGCAATTCCACATATAACCATGGCATGTGTGAGCAATATATCATTTAGTGACAACTTTTTGTAAAAAAAAATTTTTTTTTTTTTTTTTGTCATTATTCAATCCCTTAGGACAAAAAAAATAAATATTCAATGGGCTCAACATACCCATCAGCAATTTCCTTGGGGTGTCTACTTTCCAAAATGGGGTCATTTGGGGGGGATTTGTACTGCCCTGCCATTTTAGCACCTCAAGAAATGAGATCGGCAGTCATAAATTAAAAGCTGTGTAAATTCCAGAAAATGTACTCTAGTTTGTAGACGCTATAACTTTTGCGCAAACCAAAAAATATATGCTTATTGACATTTTTTTTACTAAAGACATGTGGCTGAATAAATTTTGCCCTCAATGTATGACTAAAATTTAGTTTATTCGATTTTTCTTATAACAAAAGGAAGAAAATATCATTTTTTTTCAAAATTTTCGCTCTTTTTCCATTTATATCGCAAAAAAAAAAAATCGCAGAGGCAATCAAATACCATCAAAAGAAAGCTCTATTTGTGGGAAGAAAAGGACGCAAATTTCGTTTGGGTGCAATATTGCATGACCGCGCAATTACCAGTTAAAGCAGCGCAGTGCGAAATTGCAAAAAGACCTCTGGTCCTTAAGGTATTTATTGGTCCGGAACTGAAGTGGTTAAAGTGGATGTAAACCCACTCTCATCCTTTCTAAACGACTTCAATATTTGTTATCTAGCATATAGATGCCTCTTGCATGTATACTTATCTGTCAAATGTCTTCCCTCTGTCTGCTATGAGAAAAACTGCAGATTTTGTGGGTGGGTCTGTTTTCCAGGGCTCAGTGGATGGAGTCATGATGTCAGTAGACTCCCCGCCCACCTCTACACTTCCATTATCAACATGCATTTTCTCCTGTGTATTTCTTACACTGAACTTCTGCTATGATCACTAACATCCAGTCAAAACCCAGAAAAGTCCCCACATGACTTCAGCATGCCAAATCATGCTGAGGTGTGGAACAGCCAATCCTTGCAGAGCAACAGAAGAAAGGAGTGGGAGGGAATTAAAAAAATAATGCATGTCTCTTAGGCTAGTGCACGAGATATGTAAATCACTTGTCACTCCCAGCAAGAGAGAGGATTTGACAAAGTTTTTCTCTGTTTGTCAAGATTTATCTCACTGAACAATAAAGGAGGATTGCTCAGAGCTGGATTAACTCTTTGGAGGCAAGACTGGGCTCAAATTATAGAAAATCTTATACTCTACATTATGTCATTAAAAAAAAATTGGGTTTACATCCACTTTAAATTATAACTAAAGATAAAACTTTTTTTTTCAGTTTTGGATAGAGTGCAGAGGGATTAAAACACCTGACTTTTTTTTTTTTGCTGTCTGTGCCCCATTAGGGAGATTTACCCTCTCTATTTATCATGTTTACCATTATCACTGAAAGTGAAAGTAAAAGAAAATCCCACATTTTGGGCTGTCCCCAGAAAAGTAAAGGGGAAATGTTCTAATGGGGATTCTATCTGGGGTTCCCAAGCAATTCCTTTAATTTGCAGAGATTTCCCCTGACTTCCTGTTTGACTAGGGACAGGAAGTGAAGGGAAATCTCTGCAAAGAGACACAGATGGCGAAAAAAAATCTGACAGGGGTTATAACCCTCCTTTGCTCTATCCAAAATAAAATAAAAAGTTTTGCCAATAGTTCTAGTGTAATCAATCAAGCTGAAGCTGATTGGCTATGATGCACAGCTGCACCAAATTGTGCACTCTCCAGTTTTAGTAAATCAACCCCTTTGCAACTGCTAGCAGCTTTATTTTAAGTTACAGAATCACTTTGAAGTATATATGAAATGCATACATGCAGACACAGATATAAAATAATAAATATATATATTATTTGTTTGGTATAGATTAATTGTAGTAGCTCACAGATCTGCACTAGGGAAATGGACCAGGCAGAACACGTGTCTAGTGGTGTGATCCCAACTCTTTAAGAATTAACACATCTGCAAGTGTCTATATACATTTTTCACAGTATTTGTGAGATTTTAATTATCTAAAATACATATTTCTAAGAAACTTAGTAGAAGTTGTAACAGCTGTGACAGTTGATTTGCTTCATGTGATTGTAATTGTTTCAACTTAGAAGATAAATTACACAGGATGAATTATCCTTATGTCACTATCACTGTACATCAAACATGGCTTCATAACTGTTTACTATATTCACTTTTATGTGTTTATATGTAATATACTTTTGGATTCAGAATACACTTTTTTGAACACAGCACAAAAAAATATAAAAATCACTCATCTGACCATTCGATGGTGCCTTAATGGACTTTACCAGTTGTTACTATGCCAATGTCTTGATTTACATAGGACAAATGTTCTACTGCCAGATTACCTTCACAAGTGCATGTGCCTAAGACTAGTTACGATTTTTCTCGTCTGGGAGCAAATTAATCTATTAAATTCAATTAAATTTTTCATTCTTGTTCTTTGTTTTTCTTTTCTTTTCTTTTTTGTTAGTTTTGTTAATGGTCGAATCACCACCTTTAACTCCTACATATGTGAATTAAGGTTCTAAATGGGCAATTTTCTAACAAAATTCTACAGGTGTAAGGCCAGCTTAAGAGTGAACTAGGCACTCTGTGCTCTTCAGGTTAGTAGCAACCTTAAAGTGCCTGTAAACCTCTGATATGAAATAGTGTGCACTATTCACACTTCACTGGGTATATGTCTACAACCACTTCAATACTATTTTACATGTTGTAGGTATCCTGTGACTATTGTGCTGGTGGCCAAGCAATGGGTTATTAGTACATCAAGCAATGCACTCCAGTCATCAGCAAATACAAACTTTTAAAGTTAAATCAGCTTATACAGTATTTGTCATCCCTGGTACCTCCTTAACCCCTCGTCAACATGTTAGTTTAATTATTAAATAAAACCTGTTTTTATTACATGCCTAATGTGGATCCCAGTTACATCATCATCGGGTCTCTAGGTTTTGCTATACATTGCAAGAAGGCCATAGCTGGTAGGATGTACATAGCCTGCTGAACACAGGAATTTGTGATAACGCCCAAATGTGATGCTAAACATTCATGACTGAAATCCAATGATTGAAAGAAGTGGGCTAGGAATGGTCACACAGGTGAGAAAGGGCTAGATGATGTTCCAGACATCAAATAAGGTGGGCTTCGGTGAAATCAGAGTAAGTATTTTAGTACAAGAGAGGAGCCTGTGCAACTGTGCAAGCCTGAAAGAAAGGCTGGAGTTTAGCTTTAAACATTTCACACCTTCCATGATTGTGAGCAGTCATGCTCAATTGTTTTATGTTGCCTATGCCCTAAGAAAGAACATCAGTTCTAAAAAAAAATAAACAATTTCTCCATGGCATAACTAAAGTTGCAGGGTCAAAACCTCCAGTTTATTAACTACAGCAAATGCACAGGGATATATTTATTAAAGTTTGATGTGTGAATGTCTCAAACATTCACACAATCATCATGAATAATCCCGATAATTTGTGTAACATGTTTGCTTCCTATGATCATCAGATCCATTTAGTGGACATAATGTAGTGTTTTCCTATTGGGGTATTTCAGAAAGTGCCCATTAGATGCAGCTACAATCATAGGAAGTAAACATATTACACAAATTACAGGTTATTTGTGACGGCTATGCAAATGCTTGAGACCTATGCACAGCAAATCTATATTAGCCCCCATAATGTTTCAGAGTAACACATATGCTTGTTTGTTTGTTAGAAGACCTTTGTTCTTGCCACCCCTACCATGCTGCCCTCTGAAAGTAATTTTCATTTGGTATCATTAATTAATTCTCCTGGGTATGAGTAGAACACAGAAACAGGAATATTTACTGCAAAAGGCTCTATAGGGCCAGCAGTATGCCTGTAATTGATACATAATTCCAACAGTATTTTTGTCAATATATGGTACTGCCAAAGTTGTGTTATAAGTGTGAAAGTATTTGCTTAAATGTGTACAAAAGCGTAATGTGGTTTATGTACTTAAAAACCAGAATGGACGGTCTAAATGTGAAAAATGTTAACCAAACCTTCAGTATAAGCACATAAATGTAGCTTTCGGAAAACTGAAGTCCATCTGCCTAGAACTACATTATGGTTTTGAATCCTACTTCTGACATAAACAGCTGTGGTATAAATCAATATATTGTATCCATGAGGATCAGAGAAATATTTTATTGTTAATAATTAAAAGGATCCAGCCTGGATCAAACTACTTGTTTGAAGTTCTAGTACAATATACAAGCTTAATATGATCTTATAGTAAAATTACAAAGAAAGGCCGTACAAGCAAAAGTCTTATGGAGAATACTGAGGAGGCATCAATCATCAAACTGCTAGGGCCTTCTGTGGTTTTCTTCATGATTTATCTAAATGAAAAGCAAATATTCTGTCAGTCTTAATAAACAGGCCCCTAAGAGTATACCTCAGGTTTAACTCTTTGCTTAAAAAACAAAAATTACTGTATATACATGTAATGCACCATAAAACATATATTATTATTTCTTCAACTCAACCAAATACATTGTGAATGTACACTTTCTGAAGTAGGAAATACTCTTACATTATGAAGTTGTCACAATGAAGATTTATTCATTAAGATCTCTATTTATCTTGACATCTGTTGAAACTAACTACTTTTGATAGCAGCTGGGCTACATAGAGGCATTCTGAAAGCTCTCTCCAAACATTTTTTTCTTCTTACATGAATGTTTACTTACTCAAGTACTGTGAACCATTGTTTTGCCGTTACTGCAAGATTTTCATGACCTTTTTAAAGCAAACGTTTCATCATTAAAGCTGGAAATACTCTTTGAAGCAAAGCAAAGTCAAGGCCCCAGTTAATTGCATACAGTTGCTCTTAAACAGCATGTGTGCCATGACCCAGAACGGATAAAATCATCTAGAATGGTTCTTATAATGTTATACATCAAGGATACAGCACTGGGTAATGTGGGCCTATGTAAAAGTAGTGCATTTAAAGTTTGTTTTTAAGTGCCTTGAAAAAATAATACACTACTGAAAGAATAAGGGGAGAAAAATAGCAACAAACAGAATAAAATGCTTAGGGGAAAAAAAGCTCTGATTAGCAACAAATGCAACAATAAAAAAATATTGAGTCACTGCCTTTATCACGTCCCAATGGGTGAGCAATGTACTGACGGCACCGCACCTTTGTCATCTCTTTCCACGGGCATGTTTTTCCGGTTTTAAATTTGCCAGCTGGCTTTTCTATGCTATGAGATTGAGTCTTATGTTTGCTGACCACTTTTTTTTATCAAATAAATCATCTGGTTTTACCAATGGCGAGGTTTTTTTGTTTTTCTTTCTGGGCCGCATACATCTATTGAGATTGTTTTCCAGCAGCAAGTCTCTGAAGTGGAGAGTGTTGGTTAACACTGACACACGCGGACCGCTATCTTATCTGGGCTGGGATTCGGTGAACGCCCTACCTACAAGCCCCTTACAGCAGCGAGAGAGCCCAATACCCGGGTTTGGGTGGCAAGCTAATGTAGCTTGTATAGCTGGTAAGCCTTATCTCTGTGTGGTGGTGGATTCAGAGTTTGTGTCCCTTGAAGACTCGTCACTGGGTGTTGCAATGTTCCGTCTTCAACATTGATGATATAGACTGTTTTCATATTTATTTGTCCAGATTTTTGTCCCAACTATTTTCACCATATGGTTTATTTTACAATATAATTTATGTGGTGTGCTTGGGATTTACTCCATTCCATTTTTCACTGTCCATTATTATATATATTTTGTCATCACTTTATCAGTGTTAGATCATAGGTGGATAATTTTGTTTGTACTTTTCACTGTGTTTGTGACAAATGCATTTAATGTGTTTATTGACAGGTTATTTTTATCAATTCATTATTAGCGCAGATTTTTCTTTTTATGTGTTCTGTTGGTGTTGTATATCACTTTAGGTTGCAACTTGGCACCTATTCAATTTATTCAATAGCACAGTTTTTTTCTTTTCCAACCTTATAATTCTGAACAGATTGTTCTTTCAGAAGCCGCTGGTAAATAACAGTATTTTGGGGATAGCATTCAATACATTTCTCAGAACTCAATTTGCTTTATCAAGAAGTATAGGAGAACATCTACAGCGATGTAACAATTGTGACCCACAAGGATGGTGCACATCCAGGTTAAACTACTGGCATCCTATGTGAACTATTGACTATAGTTGCTGATCACATAGAAAATGTGATCAAACAGTGGAGTGTGGTCAGCTAGAATACATTTAAGACAGTTTGATTTGCTACCAATACCCTAAAATTTCTGATAACATTGTAGCTGTCCTTGCTGTCCTTGGTATTCTGATCCACTTTGGGCATCCTTGGGAAAGATGCCATCCATATGCTGTTTTAAATTATGGCTTGATGTTACATGAGGAAGTGGCTAACTTAGCTCATTAAATGCGTCAAGATCAATTCCTTATTTCCCTCTTTGCCTATATGGAAGATCTGTTTGGATGGTTTTGAACATTTTAAGTAGGGATGAGCCGAACACCCCCCCGGTTCGGTTCGCACCAGAACTTTCGAACGGACCCCAAATTCGAACGAACTTTAGAACCCCATTGAAGTCTATGGGACTCGAACGTTCGAAATGAAAAGTGCTAATTTTAACGGCTAATATGCAAGATACTGTCCTAAAAAGGGTTTGGGGACCTGGCTCCTGCCCCAGGGGACATGGGTCAATGCCTAAAATGTTTTTAAAAATGTCCGTTTTGGCGGGAGCACTGATTTTAATGACGATTAAAGTGAAAAAAAAAGAAATATTCCTTTAAATATGGTGCCTGGGGGGTGTCTGTAGTATGCCTGTGAAGTGCCACGTGTTTCCCGTGTTTAGAACAGTCCCTGCACAAAATGACATTAAACGGAAATAATACCATTTAAAACTGCTTGCGGTTTTAATGTTATATCTGGTTCCTGCAATATGGTTGAAAATCATTGAGAAAAATGGCATGGGTAGCCCTCCCT
This sequence comes from Lithobates pipiens, assembly GCF_037356315.1. Classification (NCBI taxonomy): domain Eukaryota; kingdom Metazoa; phylum Chordata; class Amphibia; order Anura; family Ranidae; genus Lithobates; species Lithobates pipiens. Next base: position 286,795,460 of record NW_027507764.1, read on the forward strand.
GCCCATTACCAGCCCCTTTAGGTCTTGTACGCATATTAAGGGGAACCCCGTACCCATATTAAAAAAAGGAAATGCGTGTGGCCCCCAGGCCCTATATACTCAGAACAGCAGTATACAGGCGGTGCAAACAAGACAGGGACTGTAGGTTTGTTGTGTTAAGTTGAATCTGTTTGTAATTTTCAACTGGTACATTTTTAAAGTGTAGCTCCAGTCAAAAAAACTATTTTTAAGCTTTTTGGAAAACATAGGGAAGGGTTATCACCCCTGCATAATTTGTTTTGTCGTCCATCTTTTTTCATCTCACTTGCTGTTGTCTCCTTCCGTTTGCAAGTAGGAGATGTTTGTAAATTGGATGTTTGGATGTTTGAAAGTAGGGGCCTGCCCTATATGCTCTGCAGAAATGGCGGAACAAGGTGTTGGTTTTGCCACAACATTGTAAGCCCTCAAAGTGACTCTTGGTGGGCGCTGGAGCGCCCTGCTGTGAACGATTATATCAAGAATTGTAATTACATGCCATTGTTGAACAGTGGTAGAAAAATTGACCTTTGGTGGTTGTGGTGCTGGTGCCACAACACTATAAGTCCTCACCGTTACTCTGGGTGGGCACAGGAAGGGGCCCTCCTGTGAAATATTATATCAAGAATTGTAATTACATGTCCCTGTTAAACAGGGGCAGAAAAATTTGGCCTTAGGCACTGCTGCTGGTGCCACCACACTGCAACCTCTCCCATATACTCTAGTTTTATTGCAGGAATTAGCCCTGCTGCAAAGCATTGCATCAAAAATTGTACTTAAACGCCCCTGTTAAACAGGGGCAGAACAATTGGGCCTTAGGCACTGGTGCTGGTGCCACTACACTGCAACCTCTGCCATATACTCTAGTTTTATTGCAGGAATTAGCCCTGTTGCAAAGCATTGCATCAAAAATTGTAATTAAACGCCCCTGTTAAACAGGGGCAGAAAAATTGGGCCTTAGGCACTGGTGCTGGTGCCACCACACTGCAACCTCTGCCATATACTCTAGTTTTATTGCAGGAATTAGCCCTGCTGCAAAGCATTGCATCAGAAATTGTACTTAAACGCCCCTGTTAAACAGGGGCAGAAAAATTGGGCCTTAGGCACTGGTGCTGGTGCCACCACACTGCAACCTCTGCCATATACTCTAGTTTTATTGCAGGAATTAGCCCTGCTGCAAAGCATTGCATCAAAAATTATAATTAAACGCCCCTGTTAAACAGGGGCAGAAAAATTGGGCCTTAGGCACTGGTGCCGGTGCCATCACACTGCAACCTCTGCCATATACTCTAGTTTTATTGCAGGAATTAGCCCTGCTGCAAAGCATTGCATCAAAAATTGTAATTAAACGCCCCTGTTAAACAGGGGCAGAAAAATTGGGCCTTAGGCCCTGGTGCTGGTGCCACCACACTGCAACCTCTGCCATATACTCTAGTTTTATTGCAGGAATTAGCCCTGCTGCAAAGCATTGCATCAAAAATTTTAATTAAACGCCCCTGTTAAACAGGGGCAGAAAAATTGGGCCTTAGGCACTGGTGCTGGTGCCACCACACTGCAACCTCTCCCATATACTCTTGTTTGATTGCAGGAATTAGCCCTGCTGCAAAGCATTGCATCAAAAATTGTACTTAAACGCCCCTGTTAAACAGGGGCAGAAAAATTGGGCTGATGGCATCAACCAGAACCAGAAATGTTCTTCCAACATATCAGCGGAGGAGGAAGAGGATAGACAATCAACATAACAGGACAGTCACTCAGCATCAGCATAGGCAGTCTTGAAGGGATGTGATATTTAAAAAAAAAAATTATTCTGTTACATCAGCTTCAGGTGCTTGGTAGCTGTGGGTGATCCAAGACTGATTCATCTTGATGAAGGTCAGTCAATCAACTGATTCGGTGGACAGGCGCACCCTATGATCGGTAACAAAGCCATCAGCAGCACTGAACGTGCGTTCCGAAAGAACGCTGGATGCAGGACAGGCCAGTAGCTCAATTGCATACTGTGCAAGCTCTGGCCAGTGATCCATCCTCAAGACCCAGCAAGCCAGAGGATTTTCGGTGGGAAAGGTGTCCAAGTTTGACCTTGCCCCTAGGTATTCCTGCACCATGTAAATCAGACGCTGGCGATGGGTGCTGGAACCGATCATACCTTGGGGCTGCGGACTAAAAAATTGTCTGAAAGCATCAGTCAGATGGCCACCTTCTCCACCGCTCCTTCTGACCGATGCCTCAGCAACACGTTGTCCAGGACCAGGAGTTTGTAACCTCCCAGTCTCTGGGAACGCGTTTCACAGACCTTTCTGCAAAGCCTCCCGGAGATGTCTCATCCTCTGCTCCCTCTGCGATGGCAAGATAAGGTCGGCAACCTTACCCTTGTACCGTGGATCAAGGAGAGTGGCCAGCCAGTAATGGTCCCTCTCCTTGATCCGAAGAATACGAGGATCCTTCCGCAGGCTTTGCAGGATCAGGGAGGTCATGCAGCGTAGGTTAGCTGAGGCATTCGGTCCGGAGTCCTCTGGGTCACTAAGGACAACATGATCCGCAGCTACCTCCTCCCAGCCACGTACAAGTCCACGTGTTTCTTGGGACTGTAAATCATCCCTACAAGACTGCTGCTGCTGATGCTGATGCTGAGTGCCAGCCTCCACCTCCATGCTGACACAATCATCCTCCTCCTCCTCTTCCTCCTCCTCATCCTCTTCCTGTGTGATGGGTGGCACAGCAGGAACACTGTCTGGATAAAGGGGGCCTTGAGAGGCAAGGAAGTCCTCCTCTTCCTGCCTCTGTTCTGCCTCAAGTGCCCTGTCCATTATTCCACGCAGCGTATGCTCCAAGAGGTGGACAAGAGGTACAGTGTCACTGATGCATGCACTGTCACTGCTCACCATCCTTGTGGCCTCCTCAAACGGTGACAGGACAGTGCATGCATCCCTGATCATGCCCCACTGGCGTGGTGAGAAAAAACCAAGCTCCCCTGACCCTGTCCTGGTGCCGTAGTCGCACAGGTACTCATTGATGGCCCTCTGCTGCGTGTGCAGCCGCTGCAGCATGGCCAATGTTGAGTTCCATCTGGTGGGCATGTCGCATATAAGGCGGTTCTTGGGCAGGTTCAACTCCTTTTGGAGCTCAGCCAGCCGAGCACAGGCATTAAATGATCGGCAGAAATGCACACAGACTTCCCTGGCCTGCTTCAGGACATCCTGTAAGCCGGGGTACCTGCCCAAGAACCGCTGCACCACCAGGTTAAGGACGTGAGCTACACAGGGCACATGGGTCAGTTGTCCCTGTCGGAGGGCGGAGAGGAGGTTGGTGCCATTGTCACAAACCACCATTCCTGGCTTAAGCTGGCGTGGCGTCAACCACCTCTCGGCCTGCCCTTGCAGAGCTGACAAAACATCCGCCCCAGTGTGGCTCCTGTCCCCCAAACAAACCAGCGCAAGCATGGCATGGCATCGTTTTGCCTGCGTACTTGCGTAGCCCCTGGAACGCCTACGGAGCACCGCTGGTTCTGAGGACAGAGCACTGGAAGAGGCCATGGAGGAAGAAGAAGAGGAGGGGGTGAAGGAGAGAGGTGTGTCACAACCAATAGTAGCATTTTGGAGGCGTGGTGGCGGAACAACCTCCAACACTACTGCACCTTGTCCTGCATCCTTCCCAGCTGCCAGAAGAGTGACCCAATGGGCCGTGAAAGACAGGTAACGTCCCTGTCCATGCCTGCTGGACCATGAGTCAGCGGTAATATGCACCTTACCGCTGACCGCCCTGTCCAGCGAGGCAAGGACATTGCCTTCCACATGCCGGTAGAGAGCCGGAATCGCCTTCCGTGAGAAAAAGTGGCGTTTGGGGACCTGCCACTGAGGAACCGCACATTGTACAAACTCACGGAAGGGGGCCGAGTCTACCAACTGAAAAGGCAGCAGTTGAAGTGCTAGCAATTTAGCCAAGCTAGCATTCAACCGCTGGGCATGTGGATGGCTGGGAGTGAACTTCTTTTGCCGGTCCAGCAGCTGGGGCAGGGACATTTGCCTGCTATAATCGGACGTGGGTGTACCGCTAGCAGAGTTCCCGGAAGCACTTGGCTGTGACACACTTAATTCTACACCTTCATTCCTCTCAGAGCAGGTTTCAGAGAGGACTGAAGGTCTAGTGGGGTTGGAGATGCCAGCTGATGAGGAGCAAGGAGAGGTCCGCTTTGTTCTTTGGTGTGGGTCTTTGAGGTACGCTTGCCAACGACTTGCATGGCAGGTCAACATATGTCTGGTCAAGCATGTGGTGCTCAAGCGGCTGATGTTTTGGCCACGTGAGATACGCTTGAGACATATGTTGCAAATAGCAGCGGTGCGATCTGATGCACTCGTCTCAAAAAAGGCCCACACCAAAGAACTTTTAGAATAACGCGCAGAGGCAGCGCTCTGCACAGGCGGAGCTCTGCGGTGTGATTCAGTCGGTGTGCTGCCCCTAAGCTGGCCCCCGGAGGGCATCCTGCCTCATTGGACATGTGCCTCCTCCTCCTCTCTCCTTCCAGGCACCCACGTGGAGTCAGTGCCCTCATCATCCCCTCCCTCTTCATCGCTGTAGCAAACCTGGCAGTATGCTGCAGCTTGTGGAACCTGACTGCCAGATTGCTGTCCTTCTTGAGCATCCCCTCTCTCTGCGCTCACGCTACTGCCTTCCTCTAGCTGAGTGTCATCATCAGAGCCCACAAAACACTGGGCATCCTCCTGGAGCATGTACCCAACACTGTGCTCAAAGAGTTCAGGAGACTCCTCAGGAGGACGTGGTGGGTCTAGGGAAGGAGTCACTGATGATGACATTGAGAGGAGGGAAGACGATGCGTTGGCAGCTGCTTTGCTAGTACCCTGAGCCTGGGTGAGAGAGGATGAAGAGGGCTTGGTCATCCACTCTACCAAGTCGTTGGCATGTTGCGGCTCAACATGTCCAGCTGCCGAAAAGAAGGACAAGCGTGTCCCATGGCCACGTGCTGATGACAATGCACCGCGTCCACGACCAGCACTGTTGTCTCTAGACACAGAGCCTGCTTGCCCTCTTTTATCGGCTTGCGCCTGTCTGCCTCTCCTTGCTGGCCTTCCAGACATGGTATTGGCCTGAAGGGAGTTGGGTAAAAAAGCATTTGGGTAGTGTATATTGTGCTAGAGGCACACAACACCCACTAACTCCTGCAGATGCCTTTATTATAGAACACCAGAGATAAAGGGGTATATACAGATGTATACTGTGCTGTGCTGGAGGCACACACAACTTCCAATAACTCCTGCAGATGGCAAGTGGTCTCAAATAGAGAAGAGCTATGTAGGTGAATATAGCGGTATGTACTGGGTACAGAGCACGCAGACAGCATGCACAAGCTCCTAACACTACTGGCTGGAAGCTCTATTATAAAAGATAGATATATCGCTAGCTATATAGGTGAGGTGAATATAGCGGTGTATACACCAGAGATAAAGGGGTATACTGTACTGGAGGCACACAACACCCACTAAGCCCTGCAGATGTCTCTATTAGAGAACGGCAATAAAGGGTAGATACAGGTGTATATTGTGCTGGAGGCACAAAACACCCATTAACTCCTGCAGATGCCTTTATTATAGAATACCAGAGATAAAGGGGTATATACAGATGTATACTGTGCTGTGCTGGAGGCACACACAACTTCCAATAACTCCTGCAGATGGCAAGTGGTCTCAAATAGAGAAGAGCTATGTAGGTGAATATAGCGGTATGTACTGGGTACAGAGCACGCAGACAGCACGCACTATCTCCTAACACTACTGACTGCAAGCTCTATTATAAAAGATAGATCACTATCTATATAGGTGAGGTGAATATAGCGGTGTATACTGCGGTCAGGGCACGCAGACAACAACCTCTACACAACAGCAAGATCGAAAATCGTCCGAAAACGATCGGTGTGTACTGTGTTGAAGGTACACAGAACACCCACTGCTTCAGACACCAACACACTACACAAGGCCGCCGCGCTGGCGGCCTTATATAGTGTGGGGCGTGCACTACACAGCCTGAGCTATGATTGGCCACAGGCGTCCTGCCTGTGGCCAATCATGGCTCTCCTCGCTGCCGGCACTGCGATTGGCCAAGCATGCGGGGTCACAGTGCATGCTTGGCCAATCATGAGCCAGCAATGCACTGCGCCATCGCAGTGCATTGTGGGCCGTGAGCGCCACACGAATTTGGCGCGGATGGACCAAAATGTTCGGACTTCGCCGAACGGACGAACAGCCGATGTTCGAGTCGAACGTATGTTCGACTCGAACACGAAGCTCATCCCTAATTTTAAGTATATGGGATAACTAGTTAAAGGGTATATGCTAACAATTTTAGTTTTGTGTCAAGTGCTGTACCAGCTTCTATGTGTTTTTTAAAATACATTTAAAATACATTTATGAGTAGACAAATATGTTTTTTTTTACATTTTGTACATTTAGTTTTGTTGAATAGGTACAGTAGTACAATGTTGGTGTGGAAATGTAATGATAGAATGAAGGTGCATTCTCTTTAGGTGATATATATCCTCTTAAATTGTTGTGTATGCAATATCAAGTGGTTGCAAGGGTATAATAGCTCCCAAAGAGGATGGGTCAATACCCAAAATAGAATAAGTTCCTGGGACACTCTTGTAATACTTACAACCCATCCATTTCAGGGTCTGAATAAACAGAATAATAGCGGCATATAAGGTTCATCCTATTTATAACAATTATAGCCCCCAGTCACTGATGGTTACAAGGGTGACTGTCCAACATATATATATAGAGTGGGTTACCTTGTACATATCCACAGGTGCCCAAAATACTACATGAGGTCACAATCTACAGCAAAGAAAAAAAACTTCACCTTTCATCCTTTAAAAACTTATTTAGCTCCAGTTTGGTGACTTAGATTAGGCTAAGATAATCAGTCAGCTGCAGGCAGGAGGAAGCATGCCCCAGTTTCCTCTCACACAGTAATTGGATTGGAACATTGTAACTCTGTAGAAAATTCACAAAGATTTAAAGAGGAAGTAAACCCTGATGAGTTTACTTCCACTTTCATTCCCTGCAAAGGTAAAGCATAATGGACTACTATGCATCGCATAGTAGTCCATTATGTGTCACTTACATGACACAGGAGCCAGCGAAGTCACCGCTGTCCCCTGTAGTCCGCCGCATCCATCTTCTCGGTGGGTCTCGCCGCTCCACCGCTGTCATTCGGCAAAGCAACGATGACGTCACTCCCGCGCATGCTCACGGGAGCCGCCACTCTCGGCCTATCGCCGTTGACCGCGGCGCGCTCAGTGCGCTTGCGCGCCGCTGTCTACGGCGCATGCGCCGTAGACAGCAGTGCCTGTCTTTCGGCAAATATCTCCTAAACCGTGTAGGTCAAAGTGTGTTGTAAGGGTTTACAACCACTTTAAGGATGCAGTAGAGGGCTCACCTATGACAGACAATTATGAACACAGCCAAGAACATACACCAGCATTACATGGCTGTGTTATCTCTGAGAAAGCATCCCAGTCCATAGAGTAGATCCTGACCCTGCATGGAGTCTGAGCAAAGACAGAGTCAGGGGGAATACTGTGATCACTGTGAGGGATAACTGACATGCATGTTTCTTAGCAGTTGTGCACTTAAAGTTAACAAATATTTACAGTATAATAATAGTTCCACTTTAAGAGCTTTTTGCATCATTATTCATATGTGCTCAGCTTTAGACATTCAGAGGCAATTAGATGTTAGGAAATGACCCAAGGTCTTTCCCTTAGCTGATATTTCCATGTTATCCTGTACATACATTCATATCCTATGACCATGTAAGGGTAGAGATGACTGGCAGATTCCCTCATTTTATGTATGCTTTTAAAGAAGGAGCAACGTGGCATCTACAAATCCTTCAGATTTTCCCCTGATGCTGGTGGTATGCATGTGTTTGTGTGCTCTGTTCCAGACAGTCTTAGCCCTTGTACACACGGTCGGAGAATCCGTCGGAATGTGTCCTATCGGACCGTGTCGTCGGATAATCCGACTGTGTGTGGTATGCATCGGACTGATTCCGTCGGAATATCTTTCGGACCCAATTTTCCAACATGTTGGAAATATTTCCTGACCAACTGGGCCGATCGGACATACTCCGATCATGTGTAGAGAATTTTGATCGGACCAAGTGCCACGCATGCTCAGATCAAATTCCTACATCAAAGCTATTGGCTACTAGCCTGAATGTAGTCCCATCGTAAAGAAATTACATCATCACGTTCTGAAAGATCTGATTTTTTCGCCAACTTTGTCCGACCGTGTGTATGCAACAGTTTCGGACAAAATCCGACGGGCAAAATCCGACGGATTTGGTTGTGGAAATCTCCGACCGTGTGTACAGAGGCTTACTGTTAATCGGTCCTGCTGAAACTATAACTAGATGACATCAACTGTCTATGACAACCTTTTCATGAAAGATCCAGCATGATAAGAATCAAAGCTGTTAGTTGCTGATAATATAGACATCGTATTTTGCGAATCCAAATGCTTAATTTTGCTGTTTGACATTATCTTACACAATGTAATGTCTGCAGAAATGAAAACACTGATTTACTTTAGTGTTTCAACCACAGTTGCTATAACACCAGCATTTTTCTGACATTTCATCTTTATCATGAATCAATGCATTTATTTGTTTGTCACATTCATTCTTAGCACAAAAAGACAGGTACATGAAGAAGCTCAATTAGGCTAGGTATACATGTGTGGCATGGATAGAGGAACCTGCACTGCTGACTATTGTGTTCGAATAGCCACAACATCCGCCACTGTCTGAATACCTGAACAGTGACTGCAGCCAATGTTTGGTCAACAATTTTTCACCTGCCTCCTTCCATTTTTTCAATCTAATTTTGTTGAGCCATGTGGTGCTGACAGGGCACATATGGTTAGATTGAGATTTGTAATAATTATTTTCAAATGAATGCAAGAAACATGCTCTAGGCTCAGAGAAATCTTAGCACCGGCAAAGTGCACATAAATAATGTACTCATGCTGCACATTTCAATGTGCATGATAATTAACCATATACCAGCATATATAATATGCTGGGCTTTGTCCAGCAATGCACTTCATGTTCCATCAAGTGTTTCACTAGTCAATCATCTTACTGATGAAAAACTTAACACAAGCGTTATCAAGGCAACCATGTTATTCAAGCAGTTCTTTTAGATGCACACCTAGGCTGGCCAAAGACCTCTCTGAGTACAACCATCTGTCATTAATTTCACTAGGACCAACTCAATCACCCTATGCAACTTCACTGATGCATGAAACATTCAAAGATATCTGAGTCACATGCTTGTGCTCCAAGACGTTTCATTACAGGACCAATGCGTGACCAGTACTTGAGAGTATTAGTTAAAACATACTGTCTTTCATATGGTCACACCTAATGTGATTGTAGCCGTATCCTGAAAAATTGTATGTTAGTGCAAATAAAAAAAGTATCACGGACAGTACTCAATTTTATATGGTCACACCCACACAGTATACACACACAAACACACACATATCTAAATCTGAGTTTAGACTTTTGTTTTTGTTCTGTTTTTTGCCCTTATTCTGTAGCCCTCCTCCAGCCTTTTCAGCTTAGCCCAGGTTAGTTTTAGATGCCCAATTAGTACATTATATGCATGTAAGTGTTTGGCATTTTAGTGGAAATAGACCACTTGAATTTCTTCTGTTTCCTGCAGAACTCCCCGAAATTCAATCCATGGGTGAACCTTTTGGCATCACCTTGTAAAATTGTTGGTTGGACAGTGACTGCATCCATCTAAATGGATATAGGCCTGGCTTACTAAAGGTTATGTAAATATGCCAGTGCATCCATTATTTATGGACAACCATACTGTATCCTCATGGCATTTACCATTCACCCATGATAAGTGTAGACACACTTAACAGGCACCAGGGTATATAAATTGAATTTAATAAATGTGTGTTATGCCCCCACAATGCACACAGACATGCACAGACAGGCTGCACTGTGTATGTGATGCATTAATTGACAACAACAATGAAGCGTCCGACACAGATTCTAAGCTGGCATTCACACCTGAACAGAGACCTTCAGGCATTTTCAGGTGTTTTATTTGAGGGTTTTTGAACATTTTTGCATGCATTACAAGCGCTTTAGAAGCTTATTTCACTGTTGGTTGCACAGAATTAAAATGTGAATTTTATTTTTGCATGCACATCTCATGTAGGAACCACATTGTGCAATATAAAGTATAATATAAAATAGGTGTACTAAAGGGTGAAAGGTTACTATTAATTATTTGTTTGTTGACAGGTTCCTATGTTTAACCTTTCAGATATGTAGATGTGGTGCAATAATTTAAACAACTCAAAAATAATATAATAATAAAATAAATGTAAAATGTATTACAGATGACAAAATAGATAAACATAGCATTATTCAACTCCAGGGGAGCCTATAAATTAATTTGAAGTTCCTGGAAGCGACAGTCCTCTTTTCCCAGGCGCTTTGTCCTCTGCCCGGGGTGAGCTCTACTTTTGTCTTTTGTCTTCCAGCCATATATATTGACTATGAAATTAGTTAAAAACAGTTTCACCAAATAACTGTTTTTAACCATTCTGAGCAAATAACATTTCCAGAATAAGGAATGTGAGTCTGAAGTCACATTATACAGAAGTACTGTAGCTATAGATATATACAGTATATGTATAGATATATGCACAGAAGTGATTACCTATACACTACCATACATGAAAACATAAAAACTATTGCTAAGTTTCTTGTAAATCAATAACTATTAAAAACCTCTATTATATTACAAGGTACTGGTATCTTTACAGGAGACTGTAAAAGGAAACAAGTATAAAAGCCATGGTGCCTGCTGTGACTGGGTATCAAAATGAGCATGCACAGATATGCCCCCATGGTCACAATTTTATATGCCACTGCCTTTGTACATGTTTCCAATTATAAGTGCCCATACGTATGCTACATTTGCTCTCACAGCTTGGTATACAAGTTTTACCTGCTGCTTTACTTGCCGAATGCACATGTTGCGTGTTGATTTAGTTTCAACCATTTTTGTTTTTTTAATCATTAAATGTATACTCTGACCCTTGCCATTGTTAGGTGTTGGAAAATATGTGAGGAAGCATGGCTTAGGGTGGAATGTAACGCACAAAAAATAAAATAAAACACCTGGCACATTTTAACTGGTAAAAGGAACCACCAAATTACCCCTGTCTTTATATCTCATCTGTTATGTTGTTCAGAGATATTAAATTTAAATGATAGGTCTACTTTCTAGAAAAAATGATGATACCCAAATGCTGAGAAAAATGAATAAAATATTATCACACTCTTGACACAGGCTGATCTGCCTGGTGAATTAAATGTGCACCATAAAGCTTTGTTGATGATTGGATTTGGAAGTCTGGATTTAAAATTCGTAATCTTTTCCTGAAGGAAATGTTAGACTGTTCAAGGCACTGAAAGGATTAATGGATTATGGCTCACTTTAAGCAAAGACATGGAAAACACCATAAAACAGTTTCTAGAATACACAGTATTCCACGTCTAGATTTACCATATACTTAGAAACATTTCCTCCATCCATTATCCTTTCAGGCAGAGTTTCTAGGTGTGCTGCCAAATTTGCTTTACAATGTTACACTATGATTTGTTGAGTATTATAGTTCGTTTGTAGAAAGCTTCCTAAATCAACTGCTTTAGGCACAAGCTGTCTCAAAAACACTAACACAAACTCTTTTGCCCATCATACAAATGTCCCTTGCATGCTAATCTTTGTAAATAAATACAGTTTGAAGTGATGGAGCAGAACAGTATACGTGTATACTTTAGGTATCTGACAAGTTTTTCAATTGTAAAAAGCAGAGCATAGTGACTAGCACCAGTATGACAAAAAATCCATCAAATTCTGTAGCACAATAAAGAAAGAGTGGATATTATTTATGCATGTTGAATTTCACAGGGTTCAGAGACTATTGTATACTGCCACCTGCAGGATGATTTAAACACTGGCAAGCAAAAAAAAATAGTGACTAGCTTGCTACATCCCCTCCCACTCCCAGCATGCCTCAGTTTTTTGCCAGTGTCCTAGAGGGATAGCATCATTTCTTCTACTGAGAAAAGTTTAACTGCTTTTGCTAGCCACTTATCTTGTTTTCAAAATTGTTTCTTCAATCAATTCTTCACTACACGCTGCTTGAGCTGGGCTCTTTATATAGCTATCTGCATTGGAGTGTCCCTGGCAATAGCTTTGGAAGTCGTAACACCTGGCTGAACTGGACAATTGTGGAGCCTGCATAGAATGTGACCTTAAGCCATCAGGCTCCACATCATGGAGATCTCCAGACCTTTGTGTACTGTGTTAGTTAAGCTGTGGAGTGTTTTCTAGGTGTAGAGCTGTAGCACAGCCTCTGATATCACCCTGTGTCTAAAGACTCATTTTATGAGTAGGCCGTTGAGGTCCTGAGACAAATAGCCTGAAATGCTGGCCCCTGCTTGGGTCTCTACACTCCTTTGAATCTTTATTAGCTCTGTCATACATGACCCCTTCCTTGGTTCTATCCCAGGAAGTTTTTTTCAAGTTATATGAGATTTAATGGGACAAATTCAAACCTTGAAAGCTGCCTCTGACCGCAGAGGCTATAAGTATACTTGCATGTCTTATTTATCGTCCTGTTACTCGCATGAGTCTCCTGTCAGTGAACATGTGGAAAACTTGCTAAAATGCTGAAATGCAGAGCAGGTATGCAAAAAGGATTTGGAGTGATAGGCACATTGTCAGCGCCAAGTACTTAGATGCTGACAAAATCCCATGTCCCAATCAACATTCTGGAACTTCAAGCAATTTGGTTGTCCCTACAATGCTGGACATCTAGCTGGAAGGTCATCTGATCAGGATCCAGTCAGAAAACACCACAGCAGTGATATATATCAACAATCAGGGAGGAATCAGATTTCCTGCTAAGGCAAGAAAGGTATAAAGCAGTGGTCATCAACCCTGTCCTCAGGGCTCATTAATAGGCCAGGTTTTATGTATTACCTTGGGGAGATGCAGACTAGAATACTGCAATCACTAAGGAGCAAATGACATCACCTGTGATGTATTTCAGTTATCTTGCAAACCTGGGCTGTTAGTGGGCCCTGAGGACAGGGTTGATGACCACTGGTATAAAGGATTTTGTGGATCCAGAGGAATGGACCCCAGGGACTGTTTCACAAATGGGGACCACTGGATGTGGATCCAGAGAGAGGGCATTCCCGTGATAGCTGCGGACTGGCCCAAGTGTGATGCACCACTCTGACCTAATGCTGACAGATGCTACTTAGGCCCTTTCAGATCGTCAAGATCTTTTGCCCCAGGGACCAATTTACCATCCGACTTCAGGGCCACTACTGTTAGAGTATGAGTATTGAGGGACATGGAATAGGAGTCTTTTTGACTCTAATTTCTATGATGCTAAAAGCTAGGAAATCCACTTCCTGCAATGTCTACCACTGCACTTGGAAGAAAGAATTTGCTTGGTGAAAAGAAAGAAGTTTTCCCAAAAAATATTCCTGACCTATTTTTCAATTATTCTGGATCAGCATTTGGCCATTAAGAGTCAAATCTCAGTGAATTTGATCTAATTTTAGAGGTCTTGCTGCCCACACCTTGATTATGACTGTACATGGTTTCTTTCATGTGGTTCCCTGTGTGCTCATTGTCACTTTGTGGAATTTTAAATCTTGTTTAGTTGACATGTCACAAACCTAATTTTAAGGTTTCGTGGTAATTTCCCTTTTCAAGCTTATTCACAAGGTTTTGTTCCTTATGCCCATCTCCTTATGTGTTTGAATTGGCAACTCTGTCTTTTAAAGAGCCATGCATGCTCTTACAAATGGACAAGGTGGCAATCAGGCCCAAAGATTCTTTTTTATCTTTTGGTTTTGGCCTCTCACCTCAACCAGGACGTTGTGCTTCCATCCCTGTATCTAGCCAGAGTACAGCAGAAGGAAATTTCATTGTGTGGATTTAGTTCGACCTGTATGTGCCTACATTGCAGCCACTGCTTCCATTAGAAAGACTGACTTATTTTTTCTTTCCTGATGGTCACCACAAAGGAAAACTAGCAGCTCATTTCACCATTTAAAACAGATCATAATTCAAGCTTCAGGTTTTAAGGATCGTGTTCCATCTTTTCCTGTCAAGGTACCATCTACCAGATCTGTGAGTGATTCTTCGGTTTTTTGGCATCAGGTAACTTACACAGATTTCTAAGGCTGCCATCTGGTCTTCTGTTAACAAGAGATGGCCTCATCTGATGCCAGCTTCGAGTGTATGGTCCTTCAGGCAACTCTTTGAGCTGCAGGGAGCCCCAAATTCTGCTTCACTTGTTGTGTGGGCTTGATAGTGTTTTTTTGTTTTTGCCCACTTCTCAGTTGGACTGCCCAATAGTTATTAAATCATGTGTCGTTCAATGAATGATATAGAATTGGTTTTTTTTGCACCTCCAAAAAAAAATAATTTTGTTGGAGTGCATTGAGGGGCACAGGTCCCACCCCTCTGTGTTTATGGTCTTGCTCTCTGTACTGCTTTACCACACAACTTGGGCATACTGGGAGTGTGAGGGTTTATACCAGGCTGACTACTTTTTTTGCTTGCCAATGTCCAAATCCTCCTGTAAATTCCAGTATAAGCCAATGATATCGGAATCACATGTCTCTCAATGAACTCCAATAAAATGATTTTATGGTAAGTACAAAAATCTATTTTCCCTGCCACTTGTGCTCTGTAATCAAACACTTTTTTTTTGTTTTAGCTCATTTCAGAATCTGAACTGAATAATTTACTGAATAATTCATCTATATTCTATTTCCAGATGTCCAGTTAAACAATAGATTATAAACTCAGAGAGGCTTTTAAAATGATAAGTAAGTGTACTAGGTAGATTATTGTGTGGGTTTGGGTTCCCTTTTAACGTTATCTGGACTGCATACAGATGTACAATAATTTTTATTCTTTCTCTATAAAAAAATGTACCATCATTTAATTTAATCATCAGGTCATGCAGGTGCCATTATGTCATTGTATATGTACACTTGGGAGTCTTTGTATTTTCTTTATGCACCTGTGGGCTTTCAGTTACATGCCAGACTGTCTCAGATACAGACGATATAAAACGGGCCCGGATTTGTCTGTACCACATTCAGCCCATTGACACCAGAATGTGGTGTGGGAAATCCGCATTTTGTGCGCGATTCTTTCACTGTGTTCCAAACGCACTGCAGTTGTGCTCTACAGCGGATGTCAGTATTAAGATAATGACACCCTAAACGCAGGTCAATTCAGGCCATTCAAAATAAATGGGCTCAAATTGTGCTGCACTGAACCACATGTAAATTGCACAGAGCATATTGCTGTGAGGTTCGTAGTGTGAACCGGCCCTTATAGTTCAAATTCTCCATAACATACTACTGTGCAAAAAATTGTATCAGATGTGAATTTTCATTTTAATTCATTCATTTTCATTTGTATAATGTAATTGTAGCTGTGTGTTATTATTACATTTTGTTGAGGATTTTTACTGTGTTAGATCATATTAATCTAATAAAGTATGCATGGTTATTAATATTTTATCATTTAAAATGCATTATGGTTATAATTATCTTTTTTCATCAAAATGTCATGTTCATAATAACAGGCATAGAAACCAAGCAAGCTGACTGTAAAAAATGCAGATACTATTTAACAGTCAACATAAAAATTGCCAAAATAAATGCACACATTAATGTTGGACATTAACTGAAATATCAGATATATTTTCTATGTGTTTTTGAATGATTTGAGAGAAATGTTAATTTTGCACTAGATAGTAGCAGTAAAATTGCAGTCATGATGGCGACAGATAGTAATGTTTTTTCTGGCAGGCTTTCCCCTCCTTCTGTCATTCCATCACTGTCTTTCAACAAGGAATTGATTTAAAGTTCCAGGCCTCTCATTTCCTTCCAGTAAGTCGACATTAATTATTATGCAAAGTGTCACTGGGTACAGTGCCATGCCTGGAACTACTAAAGTCATCCAGAAAAAAAATAAGCTGCTTTTCCCAGAAGACATGATGACTTTTTGTAGCAATTAACTTAAATCTTTCTGCAATGGAGTTGCTAGTGACATTGCACACAGCAGTTTCATCCTTCGTGTAAGTTGTAAGAGAAGCTATTCCACTTCTTGAAGTGCTTCTCTAGCAGAGTCATCTGGCTTTTACATGATGTCTACTTGTTCTGCGCCTTTGTTCTCCTGTTACATATTCATTTGAGACATGCTGAAGAGCTTCAATAGTGATCATAAGCAGCCAGTAAGAATCTGGAGTTTGTCAACATATGGTGTCTCATGTGCTGGCAATAAGACGCAGATGAAATGTAGAAGTGAATATGATGAATGGCCCTTTCTTCTCCAATAAATTAAAGCATAGAAGGATATTGACTTTCAAATGCATTACATTCTGCTTTGTTTATGCATAATACAACTTAAACAAATTCACAATAAAATAGTGGATGTGATTACAAAACAAGGTACAGGAAAGCCGGACTTTGATTCGATGTCTATCAGACCTATTGTACATTAATTATCAAGGAATTTGCAATATTGTTCCTCGGATTTGCAACCGTTGCCAAGAGGATATTCAGCCCCCCCCCCAAAAAAACTAAAACTAAAAGTCAGCTGCTACAAATACTGTAGCTGCTATCTTTTAAAACGCACCTTTACAGGAATCCAGCGTTGTCCTTACCCAGGCTGGTTCTTTGCCCATCTTCAGATCTCCGGTGGCGCCATGTCTAGTGTGGGAAGTCGGCTGTGACTCCTTGTGGCTTCACAGGCGGCTTCCCAGTGCACATGCGCAAGGTGCGTGAATGGTCCCGCAGCCTTCTGGGACCTGTGATGAGTCTCAGAAGGTGGCTTCAGGCAAATGGGGAGGGGGCAACTTCTGCTCAGATTGCCTAAGTGGGAATAAGTACCTATCAAAACTAGTTATCTCCATCCCTTCCCCCCAAAAAAGGGCCCAAGAGTTAAAGGGGGGGTGCACAGGATGGTAGAACTACCCCTTTTGGGTGAAGTTCTGTTTTATATCTGAAAATCTGCTTGCAACCTTTTATTTATAACTGTGATAAAGCTATCAACAAATCTAGAATATTTTTACATGTTAAACAGAGACCTAGTAAGTAGTGCGATGTTTACTTGACGCAGTGCTACTTATTGCTACTAGGTGGGGGATGGGGTTGGCAAAAGTAGCTGTATGTGAACTGTTAGTACATTTCCCAGCTTATTCGATATTGACTTTTATCTGTTACTGGAAAACAAAATAAACTTTTGGAACAAATGACAAGGTGACTTTTATATAAAAGTTGACTGCCTTGATTTGTTCACCAACTTCCTTTCAATCTCCCAAATTAGCTCTGAAACACATCGAGTGATAGCTGCTCTGGCAGGTTTTAAGTTTGGAACCCCCAGCTGTCAGTGACAGCCGCTGTACAACACTCATCTTAGGAACTGAATCAATGCCAAGGCTTTTGGTCCTTTTATGTGTGCTCTAGAGGAGTGCTCAGTAGCAGAGTAGTGTAAACACAATGCAGAACAAGTTTCTTGCATTGTGTTTGCATAGGATGTGACAATGTGTGATGTCACAGCACTTCTCTGGCACAAGGAGAGGTGATGCAGCTCTGTTCTATCTCTCACTGCAGCAACAGATCACTGCTAGAGTGATCTGTTGTTGCAAAGCTTGCATTCGGCTGTATCAGATCTCAACTGACCTGATGCAGCTCTCCCTATGAAAAAAGGAAATGAAAGCTTTACCAAATTAATTGAATTGGTTATTAAAAAAATCTCATTAATCCCCAGGTCACAACAGATATGTTGATTCAAACACCTGGATGTCATTCAGAATTTTAATTTGAAATTCTTTATTTTTACAAGAATTTTACAGTAATACAAGAGGGTACAAAGCCGAAAGGTAAAATTGATAACTCTACTATTGATGCACAGGCAGATTACATAACCCAATTGAGATAGATACAATGATTCACTATTTATGTTTGGAACAGCACATGTGACAATTCCTTAACCTCTTTTTTTGTAAGGGTAGTGATTGGAAATATGCTTCCATATAGTGAGAGGTGAATCACTAAACCAAACTTTGCTCTTGTATAGAGTGAAGCCTCATACTCTGATAACCCAGAATAGGTAAATCTGTGGCATGTACTGTGAACATAAAGTGGAATTCTGGAGTAGAAAGGGTGAGGGAGATGGGATGGAAGAGGGCAGCGTGGGAGGTTGGTGAGGGTTTGGACCTGTCACAGAGTTGACATTCAAGCTTGATGGTCAGGTGTGATAGTTAAATTGAGCCAATAGAACCAGGTTGTTGAATTGTTCCCCCCTCTGTGGTTTTAGGAGACCACAACAACATCCATGGTTTTAATCTCACTTACTCTGCTGAGCCACACACTAATTGGTGGGGGAGTAGTCTGTTAGGTGTAAGATGGAGGAGGAAAGCAGCTGGGTCATTGTTCCTGATGGATATGCAGCACAGTGGTGTAGCAGTTAGCACTCTCGCTTAGCAGTAAGAAGGGTCGCTGGTTTGAATCCCAACCACGACACTACCTGCCTGGAGTTTGCATGTTCTCCCTGTGGCTGCGTGGGTTTCCTCCAGGTATTCCGGTTTCCTCCCACACTCCAAAGACATGCAGGTAGGTTAATTGGCTTCTGTCCAAAATTGACCCTAGCATATGAATGGGGACCTTGGCTTGTGGGCTCCTTGAGGGTAGGGACCGATGTGAGTGTGCAATGTACAAGGGTAGGGACAATTGTAGACACTCACTCAGGTTGAACTGGATGGACTGGTGTCTTTATTCAACCTTACTAACTATGTAACTATATCTGTAAGTTTAAACAAGATTTCCCTCTCATGGTTCCAAAAACAGAGTAAGAGGGGGCAGCTCCACAATACATCCACTGTACAATACTCATGCTGTTGGCATCTTTAACCACTTACAGACCGCACCATTTTGCTGGTCAAAGATAAGGCCCCTTTTTGCGATTCGGCACTGTGTCGCTTTAACTGACAATTGCGCTGTCGTGCGATGTGGCTCCCAAACAAAATTGACGTCCTTTTTTCCCCACAAATAGAGCTTTCTTTTGGTGGTATTTGATCACCTCTGCGGTTTTTATTTTTTGCGCTATAAACAAAAATAG
Source organism: Lithobates pipiens (assembly GCF_037356315.1). NCBI lineage: Eukaryota > Metazoa > Chordata > Amphibia > Anura > Ranidae > Lithobates > Lithobates pipiens. The sequence goes on from NW_027507764.1 coordinate 286,814,754, forward strand.
AGCGACAATTTTGAAAAAAACGCATTATTTTTTACTTTTTGTTATAATAAATATCCCCCAAAAATATATAAAAAAATTTTTTTTCCCTCAGTTTAGGCCGATACGTATTCTTCTACATATTTTTGGAAAAAAAAATCGCAATAAGCAATTATTGATTGGTTTGCGCAAAAGTTATAGCGTTTACAAAATAGGGATAGTTTTATGGCATTTTTATTAATAATTTTTTATTATTTATTTTTTTACTAGTAATGGCAGTGATCAGCGATTTTTATTGTGACTGCGACATTGTGGCGGACACATCGGACATTTTTGACACATTTTTGGGACCATTGTCATTTCTACAGTAATCACTGCTATATAAATGCAGTTATTCCTGTGTAAATGACACTGGCAGTGAAGGGGTTAACCAGTGGGTGGCAGTGTAGTGGTTAAGTGTTCCTAGGGGTGTGTTGCTAACTGTGGGGGGGTTGGGCTTTCATTTAGTGAACACTGATCTCTGCTCCAATCACATGGTGCAGAGATCAGTGTCACTAGTTGCTAGGCAGAATGGAGAAATGCTATTTACACGGCATTTCCTCCATTCAGCCGTCCCGTGAGACGATCGTGGGTATGCCCACGGTGATCGAGTCCGCGGGAACCGCGACCGGACTCACGGGGGTCCCGACCGGCACGAGAGCGCGCCGCCAGCGGCGCACTCACGATGGCAGGGCGGCATTGAAGATTGGACGTACCTATACGCCAACATGCCTGCCCGTGCCATTCTGCCGATGTACATCGGCGTGCACTGGTCGGGAACCGGTTAACAGAAGGAGGAGCACTGTGGAAATATCTTGTTTAGGGTCTTTGAGGCCCTATACCAACGCAACACTATGCAAATCCATTTTCTTGGATTTTACTAAAAAATAGACGCTGTATGAGTAACCCGAAGAATCCAATCTTTTTGTTGATCTGAAAAAGTGGTCTCCAAATTATTCTTCCATCATTCAGAATTTAGCCAAAAAGGAAAAAACTAGGGTTGTCCCGATAACACTTTTTAAGACTGAGTACAAGTACCGATACTTTTTTTAAGTACTCGCCAATACCGATTACCAATACTTTTTTTAATGTCATGTAACAGTGGCACTAGTATACAGAACTGATGATGCGTGGACTGTGTCAGTAGTTTTTTATTTTTATTTTTTTTCTATTTCTCAGTTCATTCAGAAAAAGGTGACAGCAGTGGGTCATGGAGGGGGACAGCAGCGGTGCATGGAGGGGGTAGAAGTTGTACATGGAGGGGGGCAGCAGCAGTACACGGGTCACATAGGGGGGACAGCAGTGGGTCACGGAGAGCGGCAGCAGCAGGTCAAGGAGGGGGACAGCAGTGGTGCATGGAGGGGAACAGCAGTGGGTCACAGAGGGGGACAATTTCTGACCGATTCAGAAACGGGTGACAGCAGCGGGTCACGGAGCGGGATAGCAGCGGGTCACTGAGGGGGGCAGCAGCGGTACACAGAGGGGGACAGCAGCGGGTCATGGAGGGGGACAGCAGTGGTGCACAGAGGGGGTAGCAGCGGTGTACGGAAGGGGAGAACAGCAGTGCATGGAGGGGGACAGCAGCGGGCGATGGAGGGGGGCAGCAGCGGTACACGGAGTGTACAAGTACAAATGCTCGATAACGGTACCGAGGCCGATATTAGTTATGGTCAACCATAATGAAAACTGCTTGCTGTAACTGCAAGTGAAGTGTTAGCTGGAGTTCATCTTCAATTTGTTAGGTAAATCCATCTAAATCTGCTAGTGTAAGGCCCCGTTTACACGGGCAAACACCCCAACACTTCATATTCTTGATATGTGCCTGCTGTACCGTGTATTTATATGAAAACGTATCCTGTTCTCTTTGTATTGCCTCATTTATGTGAAATGCCTGGTGTTCCTACGAGTTCCCTTGCTTTCCTATTACAAAACTGACCACACTAGGCAGTAGAGCACATCCTGGTCAGTTCTCTACCTATGCTCTCCTCCAATGATCAGACTTGTTCTGACATGCCCACTGCACAGCCATTCACTAGCAAGCCCAGTGTGCTGCTGCTTCTCTTCTCCCCAGCTCTTATGCAGCTGAGAACAAAGGGAATGTGATCACTTACAAAAAAGGTAAAAAGGTATTTATCGTTTTTTTTATAGCTATACAAAAATGTTTTGCCTTTCATTTCTATTTTAAACTGAATGGGTTGTTTCACAAGGTGATAGTTTACAATCACTTTAAGCACATCACTGTACGAAGGGTCGTGTTTGCCCACAAGGGATCCAAAGGTGTTTCATGCATCCGTGTGTAGCGTGTCCCAAAACACAGACAGCGTGAGTTCAGGTACGTGCACCCACATCTGCAATGTTGTCAAATTGGCTGTGTCCAATGAATAGTACTGCCTGCACATGTAGCATGGAATACCTGTGCATCCCATGTGGAAAAACACAACCCTTTACACGGGTGTATGCTTAAGTATGCTCATCTGAACAAGTACTAAAACTACCCTCTCCACAGACTGACAATGCTGCTGTCCAAAGGTGTCTGCTTTACTACTTCATCCAGAATGTAGACACCTAAGACAGCATGTATGTTATTGGCAGGATCACCAGGTGAAATAACAGAAGAAAGCCTAAAAAAGAAAACAAATTCAGCCACCACATCTAAGAATTTTTAATATATTACATTTTAACAATGCTTGTTAACCGGTTCCCAACTGGAGCAAGCCAATGTACGTTGGCAGAATGGCATGGCTGGGCAAATGGGCGTACCTGTACATCCCTTTGAACTTGCTGCCATGCCATCATGTGCGAGCACGGGTTGGGAGATCCGCGAGTTGGGTCGCGGGTCCTGTGGACTCGATGTCCACGGGGATACCCACGATCATCTCACGGAGAGGAAGAATGGGGAGATGCTAATGTAAACAAGCATCACCCCATTCTGCCTAGTGACAAATCGTGCCAAAATTGTCCGACGTGTCCGCCATAATATCGCATATAACTTTTGTGCAAACCAATCAATAAACCCTTATTGTGATTTTTGTTACCAAAAATATGTAGAAGAATACGTATCTGCCTAAACTGAGGAAAACATTTTTTATATATATTTTGGGGGATATTTATTATAGCAAAAAAAAAAAAATAATGCGTTTTTTTCAAAATTGTCACAATTTTTTTGTTTAAAGTGCAAAAAATAAAAGCCGCCGAGGTGATGAAATACCACCAAAAAAAGCTCTATTTGTGTGAAAAAAAAAGACATTGTTTGGGAGCCATGTCGCACAACCGCACAATTGTCAGTTAAAGCAAAATGGTCCGAGCTTAAATGGTTAACAAAAACACAAATTACTGCAATGCAAGCAGCTTGACTTAGTTTGTACATAGTTAGGAGAGGGAAATGCCAAGCTTGGATTTTATTGGAAATATGAAAATTGTTTTGATATTTCGTTTTCACTGAAGGGAATGCCTGCCTATGTGTTGTTTTTCTTTTAATCCTATACTCAGTATGAATTGCTGATGCTTTAACCAGTTCCCACCCAGGCCAATTCTGACATTTCTCTCTTATATGTAAAAATCTGTATTATTTTTCTAGAAAGTTACTGTGTGTGTGTGTGTGTGTGTATATATATATATATATATATATATATATATATATATATATATATATATATATTTTTTTTTTTTTTAACAGAGACCCTAGAGAATAAAATGGTGTGTCACACGATGTTTGCATAGTGTTTTTTCAAATGTATTTTTTTTTAAAGAAAAATACACTCTGTTTAATTTTTTTTCCATACAAACACAATATAATACCCCTTTTGTTGTTAAAATATAAAAGATGATGCTACGCCGAGTAAATAGATACTTAACGTGACGTGCCAAACTACGGTACCTAAAAATCCCTATTAGGGAGACTTTAAAAGCCTTTACAGGGTACCAGTTTAGAGTCACACAGGAGGTCTGGAGCTAAAATTATTGCTTTTGCTCTAATGTTTATGGCAATACCTTACATGTGTGGTGCAATCACTGTTTATGCATGTGTTCACATTTACATGTAAGCAAAGGGGGAGGGGGCACATTATTTTATTTATTATTATTTATTTTATTCAAAACTCTTTTTTTATATACTTTTTCTAAAAAAAAATTAACCAACTTTATTGCTTTTACAAGGGATGAACAACATCTTTATGGAGAGATCTGATGTCGATTAGACTTCAAATCTCTCCTCTGAGCTCCAATGCAGCCAATCAGACCTAGACAGTAACGGACAGGTAAACAAACAGCCGAAACTGGAAGTGACGAAATCCTCATCACTTCTGGTTTGCGAGGTCACAGAGAGGGAGGAATAGGAACAACTCTTGTGTAGTGCCGCCATCACATCACTCCTGGGCTCCACGATTGGACAGCAGAGCTCTGGAAAGGCGATGGGAGGGTCTGGACCCTATTTCGAATCACTTCTGCCTAAAAGGGAATTGCTGAAAATTTTCATACCAGGATAATGCCTGCAGGTGCTTGTTGTTGTAAGACTATGTATGTTTCTTATTCATCTCGTGAACTGGCTGTGTATTCCAAATCTTCATATGTATCACCGTGAAACCAAATGTTTGTCTGTTATCTATGCATTTCTTAATATGGTTAAAAATGTATGGAAACAGAAATTCCCACATTCTGTAGATTGCAGCTGATGTTATATCCTCACTGTAAACTACCTCCTCTAGATCTTTCTAGGTTAACCATTCTCTATTCTAGCTACATTGTCAGCTACCATCATCTTAACTGTGAGCTGGCAGTCATAAATCAGAAAAGCTTATTTGCTGAGTTTAAAGCTTGGTTCATACACAGAATGGCTTGAAAATAAAAACAGCTTCCTTTCCTTCAGTACAATTATTTTCATACATTATTTAAAGATGAATTTTCTTAACAGAATAACAGTATTTTTGTCACATTTGTTTTTTTGTTTTGTTTTTTGTTCTGTTTTTTTTTTAAAACTACATAAATTGATTGCAACCAATAAAGTATTCCACTGTATGTCTCGTATCAGCTCAAATCTGCCTTTAAACAGGTGCAATGACCTGTATATTGAAAATCACAGAGTAAAGCTTTAGCTCCACATTACCTGCATAAAGTAAATCATACATAATCAATGGATGTCATGTGCTCTATAACCCTTTACTGTGGACTATAAATGTGCTGTCCTTGTCATCACTGAGTAATGAAGAGTGCTGGCTGTAAGTGTTTTTTTTTTATTTTATTTTTTAATGGGTAGCAACCAATTAAGCTCCGTTCACTGGTGCTTTTATAACAGGAGTGTGCTCATCACCTTATTCATAATGTGCAGTCATTTATACATAGGTAATTAGATGTTATGAAACATCTCCCCGTCAGAATATGTGCCAGGAGAAGCAAGGTCAATGATGTTCATGAAAATGAGAATACAGACACTTTACTATATATGAGGAGTGATATTGCTCTATATGTTGGTTCTGCACCCATATACTGTAAGCCTACTACATAGTTACAGTACATACCGTATTTATCGGCGTATAACACGCGCCGGCGTATAACACGCACCCCAAGTTTAGGAGGGAATTTTGTGGAAAAAACTTTTAGGAGGGAAATTTAAGGAAAAAAAACTTACATTTAAATGCCCATCAATGCAGCCTTATCAGTGTCCATCTGAAGCCTCGTCAGCGTCATTTGCAGCCTTGTCATGCAGCCTGTCCGCATTGCAGCGTTGTCATGCAGCCTGTCCTCATTGCAGCCTTTTCATGCAGCCTGTCCTCATTGCAGCCTTGTCATGCAGCCTGTCCTCATTGCAGCCTGTCCTCATTGCTGCCTTGTCATGCAGCTTGTCCGTCTTAGTGGATTGTCCACTTATGTTTTTAAAAATGGCGCGGCCGAGATGTCCCGTGAATCTCGGTGGCACCCGGAAGTTCTTGGCGGCTTTCGGCCGCTCTCTGAACTTTTCGGCGGCTTTCGGCCGCTCTCGGACCTCAGCAGCTTTCGGCCGCTCTCGGACCTTCCAAGCCACCGAGAAGGTCCGAGAGCGGCCGAAAGCCGCTGAGAAGGTCCGAGAGCAGCCGAAAGCTGCGAGAAGGGCTCTGGGCGGCTAAAAGCCGCCCAGAGCCCAAAAAATTGTGCTGAAATCGCAGAGTATCGGCGTATAACATGCACCCACGATTTTTCCCTGATTTTAAGGGGAAAAAAGTGCGTGTTATACGCCGATAAATACGGTAGATGGTCTAGTTCAACCAATAAAAAATAAAAAAATTACAAACATTCAATCCCATATACACAATCCTATACCCACAGTTGATCCAGAGGATCTTTATTTTGGTAAATCCTAACATATATGGTAACCTTAAACTGAAAGTGGCATTTGTATTTTTATTGTTTTACCTTTTTGAGAGCTGTTTACAGCAATTTTCCTAGTTTCCTTGAAGGACTTATTAGCATACTGGATGTGATTTAAGCAATGTATAACTGATTGTGATCTATGTGTACATCTTTTGCACATTTTTAAATAAAATAAAATAAAAACTGTATTTCTGCTTCCTGTAGCGCTCAGCTTTTGTGGGAAATAACGATTATTAAAGTTTAGTGAATCATGCCTATGTAGCACTAACCCCCGAAGGAGCAGCTGGTTATTTTTGGGCTTACCATTACCTTCCACTTCTCCTTGTTGCACGTTTAGGGGATGTCCCGTGGTAGATGACCCAGTAACTTGAGACTGACAATAGATCCAGTTGAATGGATTTTATTTGCAAACTTCAACCATTAACATTAAACAGTCTTTCAACTTGGGATCAGAGGGTTGGGAAGGAATTCAGGTACTCTCAATGTCAAAGTCTATAAACGTTAAAGAACTTGCTTACTTTGACTGCATCCAGAGAATAGCCATTCACAACTGGATGAACACTCAGGTTGGACAGTCCCTCTCTTACAAGGCCTAGCAGCTAACCAGGTGTTTATTCAGGAACAAAGTCTTTATCACAGACGTTGTTACTGGATCTTTCAGCCTGCTTGGCGATATCCACAAGACCGGATTCTCTCGGTTACTTCAGCCCTTCCAGGCTCTTGTTAAGAAAACCAAACTCACACGTGGTATTCTTCTAAAGAGTCCTCCCCTGGAATGCTCGAAGTTCAATGGGTCTCTCCCGAACCGGAGACAGCACCCATCCACCTTGGAATCCTTCCTTAGTTCCCTTGCCTTAGGCTAGCCAGCCCCGAGGCATTAAAGTCCGGTGGATCTGCACCCCAAGCCATAGCCTTCCTGGGGGCTGGTCAGGAGGACCAGGACCATGTAATCAGCACAGCATACTGGACCAGAAACCCCGAACCACGTGACGTCCGCATCTTAAATACCCTCTGCCAGAGGGCACAGCGAGAGGGCCACTCCCACTGACCTGGCTCCGAAAGAGAGTAACTTAAGCGCCTGAACAGACCATAGTTCCACGCCTGCCACCAGAGACAGTGCCCCCCTGTGGCCAGGCTGAACATCTCACAGTCCAGTCAGACTGACACAGAAATCAAATTTACACAAATAGACCCAAACCAAACTGTAGTTTGGGTAAAGTTTTAACTTTGAAAAACATAGCACGTGCTCTTCAGGAGCCCGCCGCTACACCTATAATTGATATACAGTAATTTAGTGTCAACAATCGATAACCCTGATTAGATTAATGAAATCTGATATGTGATTGGTTGCTGTAAATTATTGCACAAAACAAAAACCCCCATTATTAAATCAAAGCCTTCTTTGAAAAAAAAAATTCTGAATTCATTTTTTTTTGTTTAATTTATTTCATACTTTGGGAAATTATCATAACTATGATGAAATATTGCACAAAAATAGGCTCTTTGATCCAGGACCATCTTTTTTTACAATTACTGTTTAGCTCAATTCTCTGCCACAACATTAGCAAGCGCAAGCATGCAAAAGCAACGTTGTGCTTCTTCAGAAGATCAATAGGTGAAACCACTGACTGGTAATAGGCGGAAATTTAAAATCCTTCTGGGACTTAACAGGGATTTCTGCTGAGTCTTTTACTGTTCTCTGAGATCCTTAAGAAAACGATCTACGTATTGTAAGAGTGGATAAAACGAGGGACCTGCAGGGTGTTTGCACTGTTGTTTGATAGTGCATGCATTTAAATTTCCATTAAGATTCTAGGTTTGTAAGTCTTAAGGATACATGTAATTAAATATGTTAACGCAACTATCAAAGATATAGCGTTGAATGGGTCTTATACATAATGGATGGAAAATTACTGCATGTATGGCATTGTTTTATTACCCATTTCTCCATGTGTGTGGTAGGAAGAAATGGACAGCTCAGTCTATGAAGTAGAGACAGAATGTCGTCTATGCAAGAATTACAAAGTGAAAAAAAAAATAAACACTTCCACATAATCAGTGAACCGACATCAAAGGGCTGGGCTTTTAAAAGCTCCTGCCTGTATAGAGCAATGGTTACTGCAAATATCATATAAGTGGATGCAGAACCCATCTGCCTGGAGAGAAGCTGTATACACGGTCTAGATATATAATGTGTTGGCGTAAAAAGGAAAGGAGTTCATATAAATATGCTACTCAGAGAGAAAATCTGAATATATTGTATCAATTAAAATGATGGACTTCTAAAAAACTATCACACTATTGTAAAAAAGATCGAAAAGGCAACTTCACCTTAAAGCTAAAGTCTAGGATACTTTCCAATGTTGCCCAATACTTCCCTTCCCAAGGCCCTAAAATTTGCATTTTTTTCCAACGTACTATTTTTGCTTAAAATTACATTTTAAAAATATGTAATGTCATCTCTTTTCAGAATAAAGTGCAGCTATGCCCAGATACTAACAGGAGAAATAACTGACGGGTAAACATCATATCAGTTAAGTTGAATAATCTACAAGTCCCATAATGCAATGGCTATAATCGCTGGCAGCGGGCATAATTGTGGGTAATTACATGTGTATCACTCTTAAGCTGGCCAAACATGCATAGATTCAAACAGTGCAGATGGAAGAATCTTCCGTTAGCACCCAAAGCTGTCAGGGTACCCGAACAATGGATGGAGTCACTGAGACTTTCCACCAGCCTGATAACTTTCCACCTGGCTCCTTCAACAAAAGTTGAATAAACAACCGTTTTATGTCAAGTAGGGTGTTGCCAACAGGGGTACCCACAGTTTAAATGTTGACCAATTCAACCTGAATTGATCCAAATTCAAGCCGTGTATGGAAACCTTTAGCCTTCTCTCTCTACCCCCATCACTGCACACCACACAGCTGTCATAGGATGTGGGAGCAACTGGAAATCCAAGAAGCCTGGGTCCTCCATCTATAGCTCATGTACTAAAACTACACAGGGGCTGTTACTGACCACTGGCCCCTGAAAAGCAGTGGGTGTAGTGGCCTCCAGTCTTACTAACAGAAAGTCAGGGACAGTGAGCCATATAAAAGCACTAATTATAGAATCATTTTCAATGGCTGTTGCAGTGAATGAAAAAAAGCACATACATTGTATACAAGGTGTGAAAAGTAATTTATAAAAATGTTTTTACATTTGTGCCCAGAGTTTAACTTTAACCGATCCAAGGGGGACATCCGGGGAGGGGATAAAATATGATCAAGTATGTCCCAAAAATTGCAGTTTAGAGCCTCCACTAATCCCTGTGACAATTTATGAATATCTACTGGATGACTAAGGCCGCGTACACACGGGCGGATTGTCTGTCCAACTTAGTCCGCTGAAACGTGTTTCAGCGGACAATCCGCTCGTGTGTGGGCTTCAGCGGACTTTTTCAGTGGACTGTCTGACGAACAAAGTCTTATGGAATTTCCGTAATTTTGTCCGTCCAAACTTGGTTTTGTCCGTCCAAACTTGGTTTTGTCCGTCCAAACTTGGTTTCAGCGGACAGTCCGCTCGTGTGTAGGCAAGTTGGACGGACTAAGTATGGCGCATGCTCAGAAAGGATTTACACGGCCGAAGGTTGCATTGCAGTGTATTGGACGTAGTTTTTCTAGTCCCGTCGTACGTGCTGTACACGTCATTGCGCACGCTTTCAGCGGACTGTCTGTTCATCGTGTGTGGTCAAGTCCGTTCATTCAAAATTTGGACGGACTGTCTGTCGGATTGTCTGACGAACTTAGTTGGGCAGACAATCCGCCCGTGTGTACGCGGCCTTAGAATAGCTCTACGTTTAAGAACCCGCTCACATCTGGCATAGCAGGCAGGATCACAATTCTTTCCCCAATTCCAAAACACGTTAATTTTTAATGGCACCTTTTTCGTGTGAATAAATTGTGCAGCAAATTGTATTGCACAATGATTGTCACCCAAAGAGCAGAAACTTCTTTTGGATGACAAGCTTCGCGCAATGCAGTTTGTCATGATTGTCGTGTGACAATCATGGCAAGACCGCACCGTGTTCGAGGTGCCATTAAAAATGATGATTCTGCCCATGATCACAAATCGCCAGATATGACCAGGGCCTTAAAGGGAAATTTTAAGAGCTTCGCAAACATTTCTTTTAATTGGTTAGGATGATATATATATATATATATTTTTTTTTAACTGATGTATTATATTTATATCTTCTTTACTATATAATTATATATTGTTTTAAAATCTGCATTTATTATAGGGCCACCCTTGACCAAGGATTCCCAGAGTACTGTGGGTTTTTCTAAAGAGAGAATAAGACTGAAACCTCAGCTAAAGACTATAGAGGCAGTGGATGAGAGGAGTATGAACCACTGCTCTGACCTATGAACCTATGAATTATTTTTTTAAGAGAGGAAGAAGAAGCCTATGAATTCAAATTTCAGCTTGAGCTGCTAAGCTCTGGAAACAGCAGGCTCCGTAGTAAGTGACAAACTGAAAAATATGAAAAACTGCCCCAGTTGCTGACTGGATATGAAAATACAATACATTTCATTACTCCTAATACAAATAAAGAAAATAAATACAAAATCAATACACTGTATATTCCCTTTAATTTTATTTTACATTGTTGTGGCATGCTGCTTTCATAAGTTACCCCCCCCCCCCAGAAGGATTTAATACATTGTACAAAATGGAGATACCTATGTAGTAAATATGAAAGAGCCACCAATCAGAAATAAACTTAAAGTGGTTGTAAACCCCTTTTTAGAACTTGTACCTATAGGTAAAGCCTAGAATAAGGCTTACCTATAGGCAGGGGTTGACAAATTTGCTTTGAATTTAGGAGCCAGTTAAAAAAGTTAGGAGCCAGTTTTTTTTCAGCTCCCGGGGTAAGGCCACTCATTTTCACCCCCTATCCCTAACTCACAATGGAGCACCCAGTCAATAACTCCATTGAAACGCTGTTACATCAGGGGTATGGGCTGACCAGAAAGAGTAAGGCTGGCAACAGATGGAACTGGCTGGCACTGGCAGGTGGCACTGGAAGGCACGTGGAACTGCCAGATGGCACCGGCAGGTGACACTGGTTTGGAACTGGCAGGTGGCACTGGTTTGGAACTGGCAAGTGGCACTGGTTTGGAACTGGCAAGTGGCACTATTGGCACTGGCAGGTGGCCCTGGTTGGTGATGGCAGGTGGCCCTGGTTGGTGATGGCAGGTGGCCCTGGTTGGCGATGGCACTAGTTGTCACTGGCAGATGGCACTGCTTGGCGGTGGCACTGGTTGGTGTTGGCAGGTGGCACTGGTTGGCGGTGGCACTGGCAGGTGGCACTGGTTGGCACTGGCAGGTGGCACTGGTTGGCGTTGGCACTGATTGGTGGTGGCAGGTGGCACTGATTGGCGGTGGCAGATGGCACTGGCAGGTGGCACTGATTGGCAGTGGCACTCGGCACTGACTGACGGTGGCACTGGTAGGTGGCACTGGCACTGGGTGGTGGCAGGTGGCACTGGGTGGTGGTTGCAGGTGGTATTGTTTGGCGGTGGCACTGGTTGGCACTAGTAGGTGGCACTGATTTGTGGTGGCAGGTGGCACTGATTGGCGGTGGCACTGATTGGCGGTGGCAGATGGCACTGGTTGCTGCTGGCAGGTGCCATTGGCACTGATTGGCGGTGGCAGGTGGCACTGATTGGCGGTGGCACTGGTTGGTGGCAGGTGGCACTGGTTGGTGGCAGGTGGCACTGGTTGGTGGTGGCAGGTGGTATTGATTGGTAGTGGCAGGTGGCACTGGTTGGCGGTGGCACTGATTGGTGGTGGCAGGTGGCACTGATTGGTGGTGGCAGATGGCACTGGCAGGTGGCACTGACTGACGGTGGCACTGATTGGCACTGGGTGGTGGCAGGTGGCACTGGGTGGTGGTTGCAGGTGGTATTGATTGGCGGTGGCACTGGTTGGCACTAGCAGGTGGCACTGATTTGTGGTGGCAGGTGGCACTGATTGGCGGAGGCAGATGGCACTGGTTGCCGCTGGCAGGTGGCACTGATTGGTGGTGACACTGGCAGGTGCCACTGGTTGGCACTGGCACTGATTGGCGATGGCACTGATTGGCGGTGGCAGGTGGCACTGATTGGCGGTGGCACTGGTTGGTGGCAGGTGGCACTGATTGGCGGTGGCAGATGGCACTGGCAGGTGGCACTGACTGACAGTGGCACTGATTGGCACTGGGTGGTGGCAGGTGGCACTGGGTGGTAGTTGCAGGTGGTATTGATTGGCGGTGGCACTGGTTGGCACTAGCAGGTGGCACTGATTTGTGGTGGCAGGTGGCACTGATTGGCAGTGGCAGATGGCACTGGTTGCCGCTGGCAGATGGCACTGATTGGCGGTGGCACTGGTTGGCGCTGGCACTGATTGGCGGTGGCAGGTGGCACTGGTTGGTGGTTGCAGGTGGTATTGATTGGAGGTGGCACTGGTTGGCACTAGCAGGTGGCACTGATTGGTAGCAGGTGGCACTGATTGGCACTGGCAGGTTTCACACGGAGCACTCTGTTAGTGAAATGTAACAGAGGAGCTGGCGGGACCCTGCCGGGGTGTGAAACTGACAAGTAACAGAGAGGTGGATATGTCAGATTTCAGCCTGATGTCGGGGTGGGCGGGACCCGGCTGGGGTGGGTGGGACTCAGCAGTGATCAAACATCAGCCAACGATTGGGCTGCTTAAGAAAAGGGGCGGGCCACATACACGTAGCGGCCCGCCCAGATCCCATTGGCTGGTGTTTGATAGCTGCTGGGTCCCGCCCCCACCCCGGCCGGGTCCCGCCCACCCCAACATCAGGCTGACAGATCCTCCTCTCTCCATTGCGTGTCAGTTTCACACACTCAGCGCGGTGCTGCAGAGTGTGAAGAAGGGAGGAGGACGGCAGTCAGTGTTAATGCTGCTGCATGTCTGGGGCATCGATAATGAGTGGGATGGTGGCAGCTTAGGCGCCAGGTCGCGATTTCTGGTCACATTGGTGACCTGGCGCCTGGGGTTTGTCGAGCCCTGCCTATAGGTAATGCAAATATCTCCTAAACGTGCGCCTTTTAAGAGCTATTTACCTTGGAGTGCACCGATGATGTCATTGGTGCATGCTCTGTGAAGAAACGGCCCTCCATGCCATTTCTTCCTGAGCGAGTGCCGTGACAGGTGGCTCCTGAAGGAAGAGGGGCAAGGACAATAATTGCTAATTACAGAGCACAGAACCCATGTCATGGCACTTCTTTCTATAAGAAGAGAGGAAAGACAATTGAAATCCTTTGGCAAAGGTACTGATTTATAACGCTTTCTGACAGCAGTAAGCTATGGTATGTTCCATATTTCCAGGGGTGGTCAGTAACTTTTTATTTTTTATAGAGGGAAAATAAGTCTGCCATAATGTGCACATATGCGGTTCTCCCCCACACAGTTTAGTTCTGCTTTAATGATCTGAAATGTATCAAGCCCACTAAGTCCAACAATAAAGTAAATCCTTTCATTTCTGTTTTCCAGATTCCCCTTGCTTTTCCATAAACTTTCCTTCTTTATTCTCATACATTATGAGGATATTCAAAATCATCATGCAGAGGAGGAGGATGTCAGTGGAGGTAGCAGAACACTTTTCAGCTCACTTCAGGTCTCCGATCCCTGTAGTGATAATATCATTACTCAGAATTCTTTGCAGATTTTGCATTTTAAAGATGGCCATCTTAGTCGCTAGGAAACAGCTCTTGCTCCCCTAGTGATGACTTGCTCTTTCCTACATACCCAAGGGAATTAAGCCAATTTAGCATCTATATCGATTTTTTTCAAAGAGAAGATCTCCAGCAACAACTAAACTAAGAAAACCCATGTCCGTTTAAATAATGCAAACAGGGGAACAGGTGATTTCTAAAGACATTAGATATATATTTGGGGCAATTCAATTTAAACAATTAAATATTGAGAAATTTAGCAAGTGGCATATGTGTTCTTAATCTAGACAGCTCCCTGAAAAATCTGTGTTTGGTGGTGTTTACACATTTTAGGGACTATTTTTGTAAAAGTCTAGATATAATATATCAACCATTATCTTAGATAAAACAAGATGCCTATGACAAATTTTTATATAAATTAATAAGAATGCGGCGCTACCTAAAAGTACTAAAACTTGTAAATGAATAATAATCCCAAAATCAATATAAATCAAATAATATCGACTAAATGAAACATGGATATAATAAGAAATGAATCCATATAGATAATCCAAATAAAGATACGTGTGCACGCAATAAATGTGCAACAATTAGTGAATAAAAGTCTGTGAAAAATTATCAATCCAGTGATTAAATAGAAATAATTTGCATAAGTAATCCAAATATAAACAAGCGTATAAAAAATATATATATATATATATAAAAATATATAAAAATATATAAAGTGAAAAATCCGTGAAAAAACAAATGTAGTGACTATTTAGATAATCAATATACACACGTGATTGTCCATAAATAAAGTGCACTGATGACTGATGAATTGCAAAAAATATACAAATAAAGTTCATGCAAAAAAGTGTGAAGAATCAATTCCCAAGAGTGGCAAATCACTGCAAACTTCAGTGCTTAATGGGTGCACCAACTATTTTCCCCAGCCTCTCACCTCCAATAGCTGGTAAACAGGCACTGTGTAAAAGGATAACTGCTGGCTTCTTAATCTTTCAGTCACACTGCTCCACCGCTGTTTGTATTTCACTGTAAGGTTATATATTATATGCCCTCCTAATAGCTCCAGGAAATCCAAGCCATATAAAGTGGAAAAACACAGAGGGCTTTCATGTGTAGTATCTTCGCTTTTTTATTGAAATAAACAGGTAAAATCCACACTTACATTCACAAATACAGCAGAGTGTGCAGCAATCGCGGACTTCCGGTTTCGGCCAGTCACACTGCTCCACCGCTGTTTGTATTTCACTGTAAGGTTATATATTATATGCCCTCCTAATAGCTCCAGGAAATCCAAGCCATATAAAGTGGAAAAACACAGAGGGCTTTCATGTGTAGTATCTTCGCTTTTTTATTGAAATAAACAGGTAAAATCCACACTTACATTCAAAAATACAGCAGAGTGTGCAGCAATCGCGGACTTCCGGTTTCGGCCGTAAACCGGAAGTGATAGGTCCGACACCAAATTCCTTCCCTGACGCGTTGCGTTACAGAACGTAACTTTTTCAGCCTTTGAAAAAGTTACGTTCTGTAACGCAACGCGTCAGGGAAGGAATTTGGTGTCGGACCTATCACTTCCGGTTTACGGCCGAAACCGGAAGTCCGCGATTGCTGCACACTCTGCTGTATTTGTGAATGTAAGTGTGGATTTTACCTGTTTATTTCAATAAAAAAGCGAAGATACTACACATGAAAGCCCTCTGTGTTTTTCCACTTTATATGGCTTGGATTTCCTGGAGCTATTAGGAGGGCATATAATATATAACCTTACAGTGAAATACAAACAGCGGTGGAGCAGTGTGACTGAAAGATTAAGAAGCCAGCAGTTATCCTTTTACACAGTGCCTGTTTACCAGCTATTGGAGGTGAGAGGCTGGGGAAAATAGTTGGTGCACCCATTAAGCACTGAAGTTTGCAGTGATTTGCCACTCTTGGGAATTGATTCTTCACACTTTTTTGCATGAACTTTATTTGTATATTTTTTGCAATTCATCAGTCATCAGTGCACTTTATTTATGGACAATCACGTGTGTATATTGATTATCTAAATAGTCACTACATTTGTTTTTTCACGGATTTTTCACTTTATATATTTTTATATATTTTTATATATATATATATATATTTTTTATACGCTTGTTTATATTTGGATTACTTATGCAAATTATTTCTATTTAATCACTGGATTGATAATTTTTCACAGACTTTTATTCACTAATTGTTGCACATTTATTGCGTGCACACGTATCTTTATTTGGATTATCTATATGGATTCATTTCTTATTATATCCATGTTTCATTTAGTCGATATTATTTGATTTATATTGATTTTGGGATTATTATTCATTTACAAGTTTTAGTACTTTTAGGTAGCGCCGCATTCTTATTAATTTATATACCTGTTTTTTGGTGCAGAGATCGCTGTTTTTATGCTGGCTGCTTCCTATGCGCATCAATTTTGTATTTATTTAAATATTTAAAAAAATTTTTAAAAAAAAATTTTTTTGTGGCATATTAGGTGGAGCGCACTAGTTTACTCTTTACACACTATGACAAATTTTACCATCACCAACACAGTGTAAAAGGGAATAAAAAGTCTTATCTAAACCCAATCCAAAATGTAATGTTTTGAAGCTTACCAGTCCTTAGATGTAGTGGCTGCATGGTGCATTTAATGAAAGTGAACAGATAATGCTGTTGAGCATGCCAGTTATGCAGTGTACATGTCACTTTCTGTCAGTTATCTTCTGTGAACTAGGATTCTACCACCCCATGTAATGGAGATGAGTAGAGGAGGAGGTGTTTGTAAAATCCAGAGACTAGCCTTGGGTGATCATGTTGCTCTTCCACAAATACCTACTAGGGAGTTTGAGTTCACCCATCAGGACAGGAAGAATCTTACTGGTAGGATCACCAGCTGAAACCTGGATACACAGACACTGTATTGGAGCTTATGCACCCATCCCTGCGTACCTGTCGTACTCGGCTAAGCGGGTGAGTTAGTACAGTCAATGTAAAGCCACCACATCCAAGGATCTAGGCTGGAATATATTATATTTTTGGGTTTAGTTACACTTTAATTGCATTTAAAATGAAAAAAGTTTACACATATGTATCCAATTGTTGCGGTCTTGTTCCAAAACATATTATATTTATAAGTAACAGCTCTTTAACATTCTATATTAATACTTTTTTTTCAAAATTGCAATACTGAAAGCAGAGCATGTGAAAAAACATCTGGTTTAACACAAAGATGTATGTGTGGCTATTACATTTTAGGCCGACGCATACAGATAGGAATTGCTTTGAGAGGTCACCGGAGACCATGGCAGCAGGTCACTTTGGCTTCCCTAGGCTTACAATGAGTAATGTTGCCGAGTAAATGAGCACACTAGACGGTGTTACTTAAACAGGCTTAGACATTTCATTACATATAAAAGGAATGAAACATGATATTTCCTCTGTATATTTCCCAATGTTGATCTCTAATTCAAGTGGGAGAACCAACTCTTGCCTCTACACTCAACTGTTTATGAACTGTGGCTCATATAGTGTTTAAAATAAATATAGAAAGTCATTCCCCAATCAGAATACTAACATATTACAATGGGCACTGATTGACTAATATAATTCTGTTAGAAAGCTAAAGAGAATTGTCTGCACAGACAGTCTAACTGATCAATCACTGGACTCTGTACTTACTAATAGGCTTTAGAGAACTTGCCAAAACAATGACATAAACGTAAAAGCTTCAGAATGGATTTTTAGAGACACATACATCTAGCTAGGAAATGTACAGAAGAATCTTCAGTCAGAAAAACACATCAGTAGCAACCTAACATAATCACTGAAACATATATAAAAGTATAAGAGTGATGGCAGAAAAAAGACAAAGTGGTCCATCGAGTCTGACAGATTTTTTGCTTTTACATATTTTTACTATTCTTATCTATAATATTTATATTTGTAATACTTATTTTTGGGCTGTAAGACGCAATATTACCAAAATAAATTCTGTAAATCCCTTCGCAAGAACTGAGAGGAACTTCTTCTAATCTAAAGCAGGTGTAAAGTTATTTCCTTTTTTTCGTGGCATCTGCCGTAATTGTCTAACAACTATTATGCATCACCCTGGCTTTTGTGGATAATACGGTAGTATACATCTGCTGGCCTGCTAAAGAGATAAACAATCATTTAATCCAATTGGGTTTGAGTACATAAGTCTCTTAAGACATTTGTAGCTGTATAAACTTGAATGACAGCACTTTATTTTAAACTTTAATGAAGACCTGAATCATTACACATCATTTTCAGTCCTGAAAGAAGAGTGCTGGTAAAAGGTTTAACTAACAAAAGGTTTATCTTCTAAACCTCAGCAGGACTAAGAAACTCTAAATAAATGAAGTAAACTCCAATATGGATTCAAACTAAAAATAAGGACTTGTTCACACTATTACATTTTGTTTTGGGGTTCAAATACACAATTGCATTATTAAGCCATCGGTATGATGGTGGTAGGACACTCCTGCACCTGTACAACTGGACAACATCTTAACAATAAATAGAATTAAAGCACACCCCTAACACAGTACATTATACAGAGACTCATGTCCATTACACAGTTTAAGGCAAGAAACAAGTAACTATATATATATATATATAGACATAAATATAATAAGCAATTTTTTTCAGATAAAGAGATTGAAGGAACACACTACAAAATATGTGTAATTTAATGAAAGTTTGTTACAGGCATAATTTACAGAAGTTTATTTCTATATGTCTCCATGTTGCTGTCAGACTTTAATAATGTTTCTTTGAATAAAAATCAAGTTTCATTAACATCAAGAAGTACATTCTACAAAATACAACCGTCTCCTACATTACAACCCTACTCCTAG
This sequence comes from Lithobates pipiens, assembly GCF_037356315.1. Taxonomy (NCBI): domain Eukaryota; kingdom Metazoa; phylum Chordata; class Amphibia; order Anura; family Ranidae; genus Lithobates; species Lithobates pipiens. The sequence goes on from NW_027507764.1 coordinate 286,833,751, forward strand.
TAAATGGTCACATAGATTTTTTTTTGTTTATGCATTCACATTTTCTGGAAATTAATGCTAGTGCTGAGCTTCATTAATAAATGATAAAACGCTATAGTACTGAAGTGTGCTTTTAGTACAAAGGAGCCATTTGCTTTAACAAGTCTAATAGTCTTGGTGGCTTCTTAATGACAATTTTCTCTAGAAGACAAAAAAAGACTTCCACTAATGCCTTCTGATTCCCCTAAAAGTCAAACACTTCTCTTAAATCGATCAGTCATTTTGAGCTTAGTAGCATCTTAGCTTGGGTGAGCTTGTAATGGCATAAACATTAATTAACCTTTACCTCAGATAAGCATTGATACTTTAAGTAGAAGGCAGCCCTGATTCTTTAAACATGCTAAAGATTTAATGACAGAACAAAGGAGAATCTACAGACATGCTGGACAGGACACTCTGGGGGTCCAATACTATAGCGCTATGGCGCTAATTAGTACTAGTTGCCGCAAATTAGCACTAATTAGCACTAAAATGGTATTCATTATAGCGCTGGTAAAAAAAAAATACTCCCAAAATCAAATTAACTATAGTTCCCTGCAAACAAATAGCGCCTCAAACCCTAATGCCCTGTACATACGGTCGGACTTTCCGATGGAAAATGTGCGATCGGATTTTGTTGTCGGAAAATCCGATCGTGTCTGGGCTCCACCTGACTTTTTCCGTTGGAATTTCCTACACAAAGTTTGAGAGCAGGATCTAAAATTTTCCGACAACAAAATCTGATCGTTTAAATTCTGATCGTGTGTACACAATTACGACAGACAAAGTGCCACGCATGCTCAGAATAAATTACAAGACAAAAGCTATTGGCTACTGCCCTCTTTATAGTCCCGTCGTACGTGTTCTATGTCATCGATGGATTTTGTAGTCGGAATGTCTGACCATGTGCACAGGGCATTACTCTGTTAAAACCTGGAGTAGTGCACATGGAAATAATGTTTAGAGCATGATATAATTTCCTAAATGTTACTTAAATATGCGTTATATTGTTTAAAGATAATCTGCTTTTAAACTGTGTGAAAAAGTGATTTCTACACTGAAATATCTTTAAAAGTCTGAGAAGAGATAAATTCCCCGTCTCTGTACAACTAGATGCCAACACAAATGAGCATGCTCAGACTTGAAAATAGCTCTAATTTTTGCTCCAATGTCTTTTTTTTACAGGGTGCTATAGTAAATACCAAAATGAGCACTGTGTTAAAGAGTGTTTTTTGGGAGTGAAAATCGGCAGTATATAGTCCAATGCAAGTTTTATTATTTCCAAATAATCATAATTTGAGCCCCAAAAAAAAATGTGATATGTGTAAAAACATCAGAAATCAAAATGTGATTCCCAAAAATTTGAGGGTAAAATCACTATTTTACACTCACCCACAAAGAACCACCAAATATCACCTGTATGTCCAAAGAAATGTAGTATTTATGTGTAGGTGATTTCCACATGTGGCAGCTCTGTGGCTTAGAGGTTAGAACTTCTGCTTAGCATCTCTGAGTGTCTGGGCTTGAATCTAGAACATGCCACTTCATGTAGAGAAGTCTCATCTCCCTGGTCCTAAAACTATGTCTAAATGTAGTATTTATCTGTAGGAGGGTTGCCAGATACACTATCTAGCCAAAAGTATTATTCTTCCAGTAGTGCATTTATGAGGTCAGGCACTAATGTTGAACAAGAAGTCCTGGCTCGCAGTTTTTCACTCTAATTCATCCCAAGGGTGTTCTATCTGGTAGAGGTCAGGACTCTGTGTAGGCCAGTCAAGTTTCTCCATCCCAAACTCGCTCATCCATGCCTTTATGGACCTTGCTTTGTGCACTGGTGTAGGGGCCATTCCCAACCTGTTCGCAGCAAAGTTGGGAGAATGAAATTTTCCAAAATGTCTTGGTATGCTGATGCCTTAAGACTTCACTGGAATGAAGAGGCCAAGCCCAACCCCTGAAAAATAACCCCACATCATAATCGCCCCTCCACCAAATGATTTGGACCAGTGCACAAAGCAAGGTCCATAAAGAAATGCACTTTGTGCGGTCAGGCATTCTAATAGACACACTTCTAAACCTTGTGGACAGCCTTCCCAGAAGAGTTGAAGCTATTATAGCTGCAAAGGGTGGGCCTAATCAATTTTGAACTCTATGGACTAAGACTGGCATGCCATTACAATTCAAGTGCGTATAAAAGCAGGCCTCCCAATACTTATGACACTATAATGTATATTGTTTGTGACACTGAGCATGGCTATGGGCTTAGGGCTGGTTCAAACTATAAAGATGCAGACAACATGTGTGGCTACATAGGTAGCAATTCCGTCTAGCAGCACTAGGGTTGCTGATTCAATTTCCCAACATCCTAGTGCTTGTGTTGAAGTTGATATGTTCTCCCTGTGTGGGTTTCTCACCACAATCCAAAGACATGCTGGCATTCTATTTGTGTCCTGTCAAAATAGTCTCTAATGTAAGAAAGTTAATTTTGGACTTTAGACTGGAAGCTCATTGCAGGGACTGATGTTAATGTTTGTTAGCACTAATCATGCCCAGGGACTTGAACATTTAAAATTGTAGGGTTTACACTGCACATGTACATATGCTTAAAAAAACTGTTTTGTTTATGTGCATGCAAATGGACTTTGAACTCTGGCTTGTAGTTGGAGATTTAATACACATAGCCAAGGGCTAACACAGTTGCAAATAGTATTATGTGTTCCTTCTCATCGGGTGCAATCACTTTAGACATAAGAGACAGATTGAAAGGGCTGCAGTGGGGGGGGGGGGGGGGGGTTTGTTTGACCTGAGAAGGCCAGGTTTTTTGCTGTGATTTGTGGGGGAGAAGGAATGATATTGTGCATATTGACAAACGCCCAACTAGGGCTGTTTGCTGAAATTCTTGTGCATTTTTTCCATCAAATGTGGGTTTATGTGGCCATGCTGTCAATGATGTTGTGTGTGTATAGTTCCTGTCTGACCATGCATTCATTGTTTGGGAGCATCTGCTGACCTTCTAATCTTTGAGCTCATTGCTTAATCATGTACACAGAAATGCAGCTTCCAGCGGAACACACTCACCAATGTATGTATGTGTGGAATGTGGGCTGGTGGTGGGTTTTATGTTTAGAATGTGCCTTTTTTTAATATTATGTTGGAATGCTTTGTAAGAATAATGACTGTTAAGTATGTTTTTATAATCTTGCTGATAAAAATGATGTGGGCTGGTGGGTGAGTAGTTGTACTATGAAATGTTACCCATTATACACCGAAAGTAAAGCTGTGTACACTCTAAGGTTTAGACAAATTTTAAATTGTACACTCCTATGAGCAGGGCCCTTAAAACCCAATTGCTAACTGTTTTAAATATAGCACCATATATCCTGTAGAATGTTTTTTTTCTGCTGGCGAAATAAAAGTACATTACTGAGCTTGTTTGTTGTTTTTTCTCTTTTCTTTCTTCTTTTTAATTAGTTTTGGGGGTGGTGGTTTTGGGGAAATGCAATATCGTTTTATATCTTATCATTTCTATATGTATTTGTGCACCAAAAAAATAATCTCTTCAGCACACCTGCAAGTAAATGATAACGCTAGAATCTTTGTATATAACAGCTGTGGAGAATTGCAGGTAATGAATTCAGCTGGTGGATAGGCAGTGTTGTATGTGTCAGCCCTGGTTCACATTGGTGTGACATGTAGATAGATTTCAATGGAACCGCACCAGAAACTGTTGCGTTTGTGATGCGTTTTGTGGTTCTTATGTTAACACTGTATATATCATAGTGAGTGATGAGTGATGAGTCATCAGCTGTCAAAAAACTGCACCCCTATGACAAACTTTTTTTAAAAATGGGGTAGAGGTTCCCCCAAAATCCATAACAGACCCTTATCCAAGCATACAACCTGGCAGGCTGCAAGAAAAGTGGGGACGAGAGAACACCCCCCCATCCTGAACTGTACAAAGCCACATGCCCTCAACATGGGGAGGGTGCTTTGGGGTCCCCCCAAAACACCTTGTTGATGGGAACAAGGGCCTCATCCCCACAACCCGTGATTGTGGGGGTCTGCGGGAGGCTTATCATAATCTGGAATCCCCCTTTAACAAGGGGGCCCTCAGATCCCCACATGTGAATGGGTATCGGGTACATTGTATCCCTACTCATTCACCAAAAAAAGCTGTGAAATGTGACAAAAAACAATAGGTGGTTTTTGACAATTCCTTTTTTGTAAAATAGCTCTGAGCGGTCTTCTTCCCCAAGCCGTGTCTCCCGTCGTCAACTTTTTCTAGTGCTGTCTCTCTTGCCACCATCTTCTGTCGCCGTCTCTCCCGCCACTGCCTACTTCTCCCACTGCTGTGTTCTTCCTTGCCACTGTCTTTCTCCGTTGTGTTGTTACCCATTGGCTGTTGTCTCTTATACAGCTATGGGGTGTGACCATCCATTCACATCACACGGAGAGCCTGTCCCCATTATTTTTGGAAAAAGGGGCGGGCTTTCCGTGTGACATCAATGGATGGTCCCACCCCATGGCTGTGTAAGAGATGCCAGACAGCAGGTGACAACACAATGGAGTATGATGGAGGCGAGGAAGAACACAGCAGCGGGAGAAGTAGGTGGTGGCGAGAGAGACGATGACAGAAGACGGTGACAGAAGATGGCGGCAAGAGAGACAGCACCAGAAGAAGATGACAGCAGGAGGCACGGCTTGGGGGAGAAGACCGCTCAGAGCTATTTTACAATAAATTAATTGTCAAAACTGGCTATTGTTTTTTGCCACATTTCACTGCTTTTTTTGGTGAATGGGTAGGGGTACAATGTACCCGATACCCATTCACATGGGGGGACATGATCTGGGGTCCACTTGCTAGAGGGGGCTTCTAGATTCCGATAAGCCCCCCGCCCAGAGAGCCCCACAAGGTGTTTTGGGGTGGACCCCAAAGCACCCCCCATGTTAAGGGCATGGGGACTAGTATGGTTACGGAGGGGGAGGGGCGCTCGCTCGCCCCCCCCTTTCCTGCCCTGCCAGGTTGCATGCTCGGATAAGGGCCTGGTATGGATTTTGAGACACCTACATAATATTTTTTTAAATATGGTCATCCATATCAGGCACAAAAGGCCATTTTTTTCTTTGATTTTTACTATATATCCAGGAATCTGCAATTCATTACAGCCGCCAGCAGTTTTAAGTGGCATTTTTTCCTTTAGAAATTTAATTTTGCTGCAGTACAGTAATAAACACGGGAAAGATGTGCTACTTTACAGGCATTCTAAGGACATCCCGCAGGCACGATATTTAAAGGAATTTGTAATTTTTTAAGCATTATTAAAATCACTGCTCCTGAAAAATGGCCATTTTAAAAATATTTTTTTCCAATTGATACATGTCCCCCTGGGCAATATCCGGGTCCCCATACACTTTTTATGGCAAAGAACTTGAATATAAGCCTTTAGTAAGAACTTTGAATTTTGCAGGCTCCAGCCCCATTAATGTCCACTATTCCTGCATCTGTGATCCGACAGGCATGTTCACCGGCAACTGCGCTGCTTTCCATTTGCATTTCTGAGAGTTGAAGTCTTAATTGGCCTTAATTGGGCGCTATTTCTGGGACTGTGGGTTAATTTATTGGCGCTATAGTAAATGTAAACCCAGTGGATATAATCCAGTCTGGATCTGTCTGCCAGATATGGATTGATGTAAACTGAACGGAACAGAAATGAACTGAAGTGCAAACTAAAGTAAACTGAAATAAAGAAATGTGTGCAAACTGATGTAAACTGAATCAGTACTCATCAGTTTTTGACTGAACCGATGACGCCCGTGTGAAAGCACCCTAAGCGCTCATTCACGAAGAAGTGCTTTACTGTCATTTTTCATGTACTTGAGAATTAAGTTTAAAATGCAGAGGTGAGAGTCGGCTTTAAAAGTAACACGGAAAATGAAGAAAAATGTGGGCACACTAATTAAGCTAACAAAAACAAAAAGTATGCTTAAAACATTAACACTACAAAACACCCATATGCAATACCATTTTAAGCAGTTTGAAAGAGCTGTTGAACTACAGTGCACATAACTGACCAGATAAATCCAAGCGATGCTCTCGATTACCAGCACTGCTTGCAATAATAGGACTATTTCTTGCTCTCCTGTGGACAATAACAAAGCTTGCTATTACAAGCTGGAACTCAAGGTAAAGGAACATGGGCATCTTTTGACTAATCTTCACTCCATCACATTTTTTTTTTGCCATAAATAAGGGAAAGAAAAGACGAAGAGCTGTTTAGCAAAACATTTCTTTATGCAGTGATAGATCTCCTGTTGATACTTCTGTCTGAAAGGCGACAAAAAAACTTCTGCATGTTGTGCTTTTCTTTGCAACTCATCCAGTCTCCTTTCAACCTGATATCAATAAGGCAGGGGATTTGGGATCATCGTTTTCTGCACTGTACTACAGATATTTGTCTGTATTTTAATGCTATTGTAATCTCCTTCCACTCATCTTTCCTCCACTGTTTCTATCAAATGTGTGAAAAATAAAAGACCTTTGAGCAAATTTTCTCTCATATTTACAATAGGCTGGCCATACATTATATAATACTTGTACAATTTTCCTTTAGATCTACCAAATCCATATAATATTAGGTTAAACCAAAACACTTTCAATTTGTATGCAATCAGGGAGGCCTTTGCACAACATTGGCAAACACTATATTGTCAAAAGTATTGCAACGCCTTTCTTTACAGACACATTAACTTTAATGGCATCCCAGTGTTGATCCGTAAGGTTCAACATTATAGAACACCTTTGGGAAGAATTAGAGCAGAGACTGTGAATCAGGCCTTCTCATCTAACATCAGTGCCTGGCCCCACAAATGCTCTTCTGGAAGAATGGTCAAACATTCCCATAGACACACTCTTAAACCTTGTGGACAGCCTTCCTAGAAGAGTTGAAGCTGTTATATCTGCAAAGGTTTGGCCAACTCAATATTCAACCCTACGGACTAAGACTGGGGTGCGATTAAAGATCATGTGTGTGCAGAGGCAGGTGTCCCAATACTTTTGTCAATATAGTGTAGTTGAAGGTAAATCTAAAGAAATTTGAATAAGAAAATTGTATAATGTATGGCCAGTCTTAATCTTCCTTTCCTGGACTTACTCAGGTCAACCTATTGTGGGTCTGCTCTACCCTCCTGACCCCATTAGGGCCACCCCTTACTAGTTCTTAAAAATCCTAGCCTGGACTGCCGGAACGTGTTCCCATCTTTAACCTCGCAGCAGAAACCAAGTAGGAATCCTAGGATGACATGAGGATCCAAAATAGGAAAATTTCAGCAAGTATTAAACAACAATTTTCCCAATTCCTTGACCTCCCCGTGTAAGGGATGTAACAAGCAATGCCCAATTAGCCCAAAAATCGAAAAGAAGAAAAAAAATGACTGCATGTAAGATATCTCATATGCTTGTTTAACAAATGCAGCTTTGAACTAATATCCACAAATCCAACGTAGAACTGTGGCAAGCTATGGACATTTAAAAGGCCGCTGTCATGAGAAATGAAGGAGGCTTACAATATGGAACTCCATTTTTGAGAACAGTAGTTCCCTGGCTGTAATGCTGAGATAAGGAAATTACACTTTTCTGACACTGATTTACAGCTTGCTCTAAGTGTGTTACTCAAGTACAGTACTTAAAGCGGAGTTCCACCCTAAAGTGGAACTTCTGCTCATCGGAACTCTCCCCCCTTCTGGTGTCACAGTTGGCACCTTTCAGGGGGTGCAGATACCTGTCTAAGACAGGTATTTGCACCCACTTCCAGGCATAGACTCCCACGGGAGTCTTTCCTTCTTCTTGTCCCACCGCGCTGTCTGCTGGGACACACATGGGTCCCAGAGACAACACGGACCATTTCCATTGTGCTGCGCGACTCGCGCATGCGCAGCAGGGAACCAGGAAGTGAAACTGCAACGCTTCACTTCCTGATTCCCCCACCGAGAATGGTGGCGACAGGAGCCGAGAGCCAAGTGATCGATCGGCCTCGGCTGCCGTCATCGCTAGACCCTGGGACAGGTACGTGTCTATTTATTAAAAGTCAGCAGCTGTAGTATTTATAGCTGCTGGCTTTTAATAATTTTTTTTTTTTTTCGGGTGGACACCCTCTTTAAGCCAGACATAGCCAGGCTAATTTTCAAAAGGAATGGCAGTCCCCTTCATTTTCTAATGTAAACACAAGAAATGGAAATGTACACACAGCCTTCTAAACTCTAATGTACACACAAGAAGAGGGAAGAGAGAAAAATGCAGAGACCCGACTTTTAAGCAACGTTGGGGCTTTGTCTTGAATTTCTGTCATATTGTAGCTCTCTGATCGCTGGAGTTATCTCCCAATTCCAAGTGTGTCAAATATGGTCCACCTCCACACATTGCTACAGCACAGCAGGTACTTGATGCATCCAGAAGTTACACAGTCAGGTTTAAAATGACAATAGTAACCAGTACAAATAGGAGGGAAAATCTCCCGAAAGGGGACACTGACAACAACAAAGACTTTAGAATTACAGAAAGAAGTGATAGACCAAATTCAGGTGTCAGAGTACATGATAATTTATTACTAAATTATTAAAAAAACAACAAACGCATTTCAGAAGTAACACCACTCCCCCTTCATCAGGGCTCAACACAGGATAAAATGTGGATGGGCTCAAAGAAAAAAAGGACTTCACAGATCCATATTAGAACCAGTTCCAGATCTTGCAGCTAATGGCAGTCTGTGTTCAAGGCTGATCACTCGCATGTAATCGCAGCATAAATGATTACATACGTGTGGGTGCGATTTGCTGTGGAAACAGGTATTAGTGGGAACTCACACTGGGGCTCTCGAATGTAAGGCACAGCAGGGTACATTCAGAAGTTTGAATGCACCATAAAGCGTAATTTTTCTTAAAAAATAAATACTTTAATTGACATAATGTGATACTTCATGCTCATTAATTCATTTTTACTTATGGGCGCGTAGCGGGTGCCTCTCAGACTACTCATGGCCCCACACTTCCCGTCGGCCCCCCGCCAGGACACAGGCTCTCACAGGGAGAGAAGCCTGTCAGCTCCTGTGAGAGAATTCTCCCCCTCTCCTTCCCACTTCCCACTCTACACAGCGTGTCGCACAGAGCTGAGAGACACGGCTGCCTGCTCTGCTCCCTCCCTCGCTTCCTTATTGGCAGGGGGAGGAAGCCAATGAGATTACAGGACTGCTGAGGCAAAGAATCTTTGGACATGTAGTCTCAAACAGAAAAGGCCTCACTATAACTCTATGGGGAAGAACTACACAGCACAGCATGCCTTGGAAGAAAAGAAGTTAAGGACATCAAGGGCTGCCTGGGAGCTGGTAGACACCACGAGGCATGGAAGAAGACAGGACCCAGGTTCTGCCTTCTTGGAGCGGTGTGCCATTCCTCCCACAAGCAGGGTAATCTGAACTTTAATCTGTTAATCTGAAAGTTTCATTATTAAACACTGAATTAGGTACAGTGTTTGCGGTTCTTTGGGCCTGTGGTGTAAGGGGATAGTAGGGAGAGGCCTGACATAAGAAAAGATCATTCCTCTGCCCTCCTCCTGCCTGGACTCATAGAGCCCAATTAAAGTAAAGTTGGTGAAAGATCTGTTAAAGTGTTCGCAGTCTGTTATTGTTATGGCATCTCTCTGCTTTTGGGTATTATTCGCCTTAGGCAAGGCTTGACAAATTAGCTTGGAATCTAGGAGCCAGCTAAAAAAGTTAGGAGCCAAGTTTTTTTTTCTTTTTAACCACTTGCCGACCGCCTAACGCCGATGTACGTCATCAGAATGGCACGGGCAGGCATAAGCACGTAGATGTACGTGATTTGCCTCCCGCGGGTCGGGGGCCCGATCGGGCCCCCGCCCGGTGCCTGCGGCGGTCGGTTTTCGTTCGGGAGCGATCCCGGACGAGGGGACGGCCATTCATTCATGGCCACCCCCTCGCGATCGCTCCCGACGAATGGAAATCCCCGGTGACATCACTTCCTCTCCTGTAATGTAAACACAGGAGAGGAAGTGATGTATTCTCTCCTCCGTGTCGGTATTTTTCGTTCCGACACGGAGGAGAGCGGATCAGTGAGTTGCACCAACACATCCCACACACAGTAGAACATGCCAGGCACACTCACACCCCCCCTTTACCCCCCGATCACCCCCCCAATTACCCCTGCCCCCCAGTCACAGTGACACCAATGTCATTTTTTTTTTTTTTTTTTTTTTTTTTGCATTGGTGTCATTTGTGACTGTAATAACTGTTAGGGCAGTTAGGGTTAGCCCCCTTTAGTTCTAATGTACCCCCCTAACCCCCCCAATAAAGGTTTAACCCCGTGATCACCCCCCGTCGCCAGTGTCACTAAGGCTGGGTTCACATTGCAGCGGTTTATGAGAACGAATGTGATTCGCACCGCACTGCAGTGCAAATCACATCCGATCTCTGTGCGATTCGAGTTCAGCCATTCGCCGCACCCGCCGCACCCGCCACACCCGCCGCACCCGCCGCAAATTCGCACGGGACCCTTTTTTTGGCCCGCAGCAGAATCGGATCGCATGGGTGTTCACACCATGCGATCCGAGTTTGCAGATCGCACTGCGATATGCGAACTGATCTGGGGGTGTCAGTAACATTTCACTGACACTCCCAGCAGTTCGCATAGGGCAGTGTGAACTGCCGCCGGGAGGCATGCGATGCGGGAACCCGCCGCGGATTCGCGGCGTTTCCGCATCGCTCCAGTGTGAACCCAGCCTAATAAGCGATCATTTTTCTGATCGCCGTATTAGTGTCACAGGTGACGCTAGTTAGGCAGGTAGGTATTTAGGTTCGCCGCAGCTTTTTATAGCGCTAGGGACCCCCATATACTACCGCATAAAGCCCCCTGATTGCCCCCTAGTTAACCCTTTCACCAGTGATCACCATATAACTGTTACAGGTGACGCTGGTTGGTTAGTTATTTTTTTATAGTTTCAGGGCACCCGCCATTTATTACCTAATAAAGGTTTAACCCCCTGATCACCCGGCAGGTGTCATTTGTGACTAATAACTATTAGGGCAGTTAGGGTTAGCCCCCTTTAGTTCTAAGGTACCCCCCTAACCCCCCCAATAAAGGTTTAACCCCGTGATCACCCCCCGTCGCCAGTGTCACTAAGGCTGGGTTCACATTGCAGCGGTTTATGAGAACGGATGTGATTCGCACCGCACTGCAGTGCAAATCACATCCGATCTCTGTGCGATTCGAGTTCAGCTATACAGATAGTATGGCTGAATTCGTGTCGCACCCGCCGCACCCGCCGCAAACTCGCACGGGACCCTTTTTTTGGTCCGCAGCAGAATCGGATCGCATGGGTGTTCACACCATGCGATCCAAGTTTGCAGATCGCACTGCGATATGCGAACTGATCTGGGGGTGTCATTAACATTTCACTGACACTCCCAGCAGTTCGCATAGGGCAGTGTGAACTGCCGCCGGGAGGCATGCGATGCGGGAACCCGCCGCGCATTCGTGGCGTTCCCGCATCGCTCCAGTGTGAACCCAGCCTAATAAGCGATCGTTTTTCTGATCGCTGTATTAGTGTCACAGGTGACGCTAGTTAGGCAGGTAGGTATTTAGGTTCGCCGCAGCTTTTTATAGCGCCAGGGACCCCCATATACTACCGCATAAAGCCCCCTGATTGCCCCCTAGTTAACCCTTTCACCAGTGATCACCATATAACTGTTACAGGTGACGCTGGTTGGTTAGTTATTTTTTTATAGTTTCAGGGCACCCGCCATTTATTACCTAGTCTCACTAGTGTACCCCTAAATTTAGGGGTGTCTACTTTCTAAAATGGGGTCATTTGGGGGGGGGGGTTTGTGCCATCTTGGCATTTTATGGCCTTCAAAACTGTAACGCCCTTAGAAAGCCTGAAGGCGGTGCTTGGTTTTTGGGGCCCCGTACGCGGCTAGGCTCCCAAAAAGTCCCACATATGTGGTATCCCCGTACTCAGGAGAAGCAGCAGAATTTATTTTGGGGTGTCATTTCACATATGCCCATGGCATGCGTGAGCAATATATCATTTAGTGACAACTTTGTGAAAAAAAAAAAAAGTTTGTAATTTTCCCGCAACTTGTGGCAAAATATAAAATATTCCATGGACTCAACATGCCTCTCAGCAAATAGCTTGGGGTGTCTACTTTCTAAAATGGGGTCATTTGTGGGGGTTTTGTGCCATCTTGGCATTTTATGGCCTTCAAAACTGTAATAGGTAGTGAGAAGTGAACTCAAAAAATTACGCCCTTAGAAAGCCTGAAGGCGGTGCTTGGTTTTCGGGGCCCCGTACGCGGCTAGGCTCCCAAAAAGTCCCACATATGTGGTATCCCCGTACTCAGGAGAAGCAGCAGAATTTATTTTGGGGTGTCATTTCACATATGCCCATGGCATGCATGAGCAATATATCATTTAGTGACAACTTTGTGAAAAAAAAAAAAAAAAAAAAAAAGTTTGTAATTTTCCCGCAACTTGTGGCAAAATATAAAATATTCCATGGACTCAACATGCCTCTCAGCAAATAGCTTGGGGTGTCTACTTTCTAAAATGGGGTCATTTGTGGGGGTTTTGTGCCATCTTGGCATTTTATGGCCTTCAAAACTGTAATAGGTAGTGAGGCGTGAAATCAAAAATTTACGCCCTTAGAAAGCCTGAAGGCGGTGCTTGGTTTTCGGGGCCCTGTACGCGGCTAGGCTCCCAAAAAGTCCCACATATGTGGTATCCCCGTACTCAGGAGAAGCAGCAGAATTTATTTTGGGGTGTCATTTCACATACGCCCATAGCATGTGTGAGCAATATATCATTTAGTGACAACTTTGTGTAAAAAAAAAAAAAAAATTTTTTTTTTGTCATTATTCAATCGCTTGAGGCAAAAAAATAAAATATTCAATGGGCTCAACATGCCTCTTATCAATTTCCTTAGGGGGTCTACTTTCCAAAATGGGGTCATTTGGGGGGGTTTTGTACTGCCCTGTCATTTTAGCACCTCAAGAAATGAGATAGGCAGTCGTAAACTAAAAGCTGCGTAAATTCCAGAAAACGTACCTTAGTTTGTAGATGTGACAACTTTTGCGCAAACCAATAAATATACAATTATTGACTTTTTTTTTACCAAAGACATGTGGCTGAATACATTTTGTCCTAAATGTATGACTAAAATTGAGTTTATTGGATTTTTCTAATAACAAAAAGTAGAAAATATCATTTTTTTTCAAAATTTGCGGTCTTTTTACGTTTATATCGCAAAAAATAAAAATCGCAGAGGCAATCAAATACCATCAAAAGAAAGCTCTATTTGTGGGAAGAAAAGGACGCAAATTTTGTTTGGGTACAACATTGCATGACCGCGCAATTACCAGTTAAAGCAGCGCAGTGCCAAAGTGTAAAAAGACCTCTGGTCATTTACCAGCAAAATGGTCCGGTCTGAAAGTGGTTAACGACCGACAAAGCTATTTTACTTTTTGCAATAAAACATATCCAATAAATGTTGGCCAAAACGCATTCTGCTACATGTTTTTAGTTAAAAAAAATCACAATAAGTGCATATTATTATTAGGTTTGTGTGAAAGTTAGTCTACAGATTATGTTATATATACTGGAGTTTTTCTTTATTTTATTTTTTAATACTAGTAATGGCGGTGATCAGCAATTTAGAGCAGGACTGCAATAGTGCGACATACTATCTGACACTGGGTCGGAACTAACTGCTAATGACATCTCAATTGACACTAATACAGGGCCAAGTAGGGAGATGACAAATAATAAATTAATTTTAATTCAGAAAAAAATAAACAGTTTTTACTTAAAATAAATAAATAATCCAGCAACCCTACACTTAATATTAGGCAAAAGACGCCTGCAATCACTTCCTTCTCTTCTCCACTTTGGGAAGGAGATGGGCTGGCAGTGAAAACGGGCAGGGGAAGCTCCATTAGCATTGCTTGTCTTGTCATACCAATGGCCACCACAAGAGGGCGCCAGATTCCAGAAGGAAGCATAGGAGTACAGAAGGCCGCAAAGCCACGGCCTCAATTACAGGCCGGCGTGGCCCGATACGATCGCGCGCAGGGGGGCATGGACGGAGACAGGATGCCTCATCTGTGTCGCCCCAGGCGCCAGGTCACTAATTCTAGTTGCAAATGAACAGCCAGACAGTAACATTGAGTTTTATTACTCATGATTCTCAGTCCTTATTACACAGTTGACTTACTTGAGAGATATTTGTCTACTGTTCAGAAATATTGCTACCGTTTGTTTCCATTCCTAAGAAATTGTACAATAAAGACTATTTCTGTGTTTTACTACAATTGGTGACTTTTATTTGTGGTGTCTGCACTAACATGATTGTCAGGTGTGCCAGAGACTATTCTTGGGGTTGAGAGGCAGAGTACAGAACCAGACATACTTAAACGGCTCCTTTGGGGGTAGGGCTACACGCGTAACAGACAAAGTTAAAAGAAAAGCATGGCCAAAGCTTTTTTTGGCCATGATTCTCTTCTGGGTCACAGGAGTGCACTTTCTTTTACTCTCCTGTGATCCAGAATAAATCCTGCTGTCGTCTGATGTCATAGAGCCCTTTCAGACTCTAAAAGGATTCCAACAATATTGCTAGGATCCACCCAGCTGCCTGACTGAAAGCTGGTCAGGCTCTCAGAATGTGGCTGATAGCCAAGGCAAGCTGCACCCGCTCACTCTCAAGCCCAGTGCACCGGTGAGCACTGAAGGGGCACAAGAGAGCGTGGTGACCAACAGTCACTGTTTCCTTCTCTGAAAAGACCAAGAATTGAGCAATCAGTGGCCATGTGATCGTTCAGTTGTCGGTCTTGGAGCCAGTGGAAGACAGCCGCAGCAATACAGCAATGCTGCAACATCAAGGTGAGTATGTACGGTATGTTTATTTTTTTAACTACAGCAAGCTTTTCCTTTAAATAGGAAATTATTGCCTGTCATTTCTAAAAAAAAAAAGAAATTGCATTTTATTTATTTTGTAGGTTTTTTTTGGGTTTAAATTAATCAGTAACAGTGGAATGTAAAAAATCAAAGCATTTAGCGCTCCATGACTTAAAACTAGTTACCGTATGTGTGTTTTACATCCATACAGCTTGTAACTATAATAACATTGGGTGATCATCCTCGGCATACAGGTATCATATTTTTTTCAACATAAATTGCAATATAAGGATAAATCCCTTCTTAGTAATCCCCTACCTGGATACAATTGAAAGAATAATACCTGACAAAATACAGAGTATTGAGAGTATCAGTTGCCATGACAGCCATGTATTTACCTCTTTGTTATTACTGTGTTCTGTAATTAAGTCGAGAAGCATTTATGAATGACAAAGAAGATGGGGGATAGGGGTCATCTTTGACATTATATATGCCAATAATGGTACGGTCAATACCAGATATTACAATGCCAATGATTTTACAGTGAATTTCTGCCAAGAAGTTATATAGATACCTCTATAAAGTAATTTTGATGCACATTTTAACAGTTTACAGTTGTTGCCTTGTGAATCACCGACAGCAGCAGTTAGTTATATTTAAAGACAACTAACTATTGGAAAACAACACAGAAAATAATCAGAATGTATAACTGTAAGTATGAAATTGGTTGCATAAAAATGCAGTTAACCTAAAACGTGCTTTATTTTTTTCTATAAAACATATAACTACTGCAACCTGTTGAGTTATTAGAGCTGAAGGTACACTTTACTGTGTTAAGCCGTGACTCAATTTCTGCAGTGGTAGAACAGGAATTCCAAACAACAGTCAAATTACTCCATCTATGGCTCCTCTCTTCACCAGCATGATTCCTATCCCTGCACTCATCAATATTTTCTTGGGACCCACTACTTTAATTCAAATGCTGCAGAATATCTAAAATATAATAAAATATCAAAAATAAACTGCTGTAAAGCAATCCTGTCAATAGTTTAGTCGACACATATAACAATGGTTTCATACGATCTGTTCCATGCTTGATGCTTGTTAATCCCTTTGTTTTGTAAGTACCCACCTTTTGTTTAAATAAATCAGTTTTTGATGGTACTTCACTATTAGTTCCCCCTTTCTTTACTTCTGGGTACATGTCTATTTGGCTTAAACTCTTCATTGAGGAACCCTGGATCTGCTGACCTGGCTTTCCGCATACCATCATAAAGACATCTATACCAAGCCTGAATTGACCCTCTAGACTGAAAAGCTGGGGGTCATGTGGTTCTGGTGAGTGGGGACTCTCAAGGGGGTGTTTTTATTCACTTTGGATTGGAGCACTTTCAGTGATTTGTTCTTGGACTTTATGTTGTTTTACCTTACATATAATTTTTTCTCACGTATGTTTGCGAGCGCTGTATTTCTATATTTTATGGTTTTCAAGTGATTAGCTCTTTGTGTATAGCAGCTGCAATTGTTTTCACATGATTGCTTTTGTTTTTACATCATCAGCACGAGTTTATATTTATTTTATATACATTTTGCAGCTGAGATTTAAGCAATGTATGACCCAGTACTGCTCTGTTCATCAATCGGATTTTGTCTCAGTAGCCTCTAAAAAAATTGTCACCTGAACAGTGCCTGCATCCAGTCTGATGTAGGCCCTGTTCGGGTATTCTGACAACCGGCGGCATCAGCTGTCAAAATACATCTTCACTTTTAGAACACATGGAGGAATCTGTTTCTTTTGTTCAGCGGTATACACATATGGCCAATCTAATGAGAAACAACAAATATATATATTTAATACCCTAACAACTAAAATGAGGTTAGGTAGGCAAATAAATTCTTTAACAACACAAATTATATTAAGTTAATAATAGTTCAAAACTGTGTACAATAATTTAATAAAGTAGCCTTTCAATATTTTAGTACTCACATCACTGTGAGGGATCTGTTTGGGTCCATGACCCTTTTCAGCTGACAGCAGGATTAAGCCAGCTGTCGGCTGAGGTCACAGAGACAGTTAAGGTTCTGAAAAGATTCTGGCCCTATGGTCAGGATCCACCCAGAACCCTGGATTGGCACCTGGCTCAGCCTGAGCCAGCACCTCCACCACCAAGTGCTACACTAAGCAGAGAGCCACTGACTGACAGTCCTGATTCTCTACTTTGAGCATTGTCACTACAGAGCTGGCAGGGGACAGACACAGCATCTAATCCATGCTGCAGCCACCTAGGTGAGTATAATTGATTGAGCACAAATTGGTGAGTGAGAGAGTGAGAGGTGAGTACAAATCGTTCGTTTTTAGAAAGACATACTTCTATTTTAAAGTGGTTTTATAGTCAAATTTTTTACTTTAACCTACAGGAAAGCCTATAATAAGGCTTACCTGTAGTTAAAAAAAAATATCTCCTAAACCTGTACGGTTTAGGAGATATTCCCCTCGCAATGCGCCACTGACTGCAGCGGCACATGCGCACAGGGGATTCTCGGCTGAAAGACCAGCACACTCTGGAAAGAAATCTCCCATACTGTGAGTGGCCGGAGCCGCGATACCCTGAAGAAACACCGAGGGAACATGTCAGCTCCCTCGGCGTGGATCGGGCCAGATGTCGGGGGCCTCGTTCTAAGGTAAGTATGTCATAATGAGCTAGCATGCGGTGCATACTAGCTCATTATGCCTTTTCCTTTGCAGGTCAGGGGAAAGAAAAAAAACGTCAGCGGGTGTACAACCACTTTAAATACTAATGCACAAATTAGACTTACTTACTACTAAACTATAAAATGTAAAAATCCTATATAAAATAAAGTTTTATTCAATAGTTGTGTTTTTCCATCTACAAGACAAATACTACATTATGTTAAATGTCAACCATGGGGTTTAATTAAAATATATATATTTTGCTGAATGCTGTAAAACCAAAAACATTAGTAGAAAATGTATTAGGTAATTCGTACGTACTGCTTAATTTATAGATTTAATTAATGTTTCACTGATAGTGCCTAGCCTTATAGTAATTTATTTAACATAATAACTACCAGAGCAGAGTTGACAGGGTGTACTAAAAATAATCTTAATTTGCATATCATAAAGAGAGAAATGTGTATAATAAAGGAAATAATGGGGATCAAGGAAAACTACAAAACATTTTAAAATTTGAATATGCTAAACATCTTTACATTTTTTCATCAATCTTAATGAGGGTTTAGTGTAATTGGTCATAGTGGATATATATGTTAAAAAAGATAAAAAATTAAGCACCTTTAGCTTACCTACCTTTTAACCCGACTAATAAAACATTAAATTCACTTTACATGAATAAAACAAGAGTAGACTAAATTTTAATATGAAATATGTAATATATAAAAACAGAAAAAGCTGAGAAGAATATATCTAATGCTGTGTACAATAGTTAAGATTGATGACCCACAATAAAGGATCCGTTTCAGCTGTGTATTAATAGTTGCCATCAGGCCCTTTCTCCAGAGGCTCTAAGACCCCCTTTACAAAATAATACTTACATTCAGCGCTGAGCTGGTCAAGCAAAGAGGTGCTGCCCACAGTCTTCACTGTAGAGGCGTTGCAGAGGGTCGAATTAGGGAACACTATTGCTTCCCAAGGTGTTCTCTGCACAGACTTTTGTCAGGCTATATAGTGAATGGAAATTCACACATGATGTGTTTCTATAACCAGTTATGGGCATGTGGTGTACTACACGCATCCCAAAAAACCTTATTAAAGTTCACAGGGTGTGTGTAGAATGCCTTGTCTCTGACCCACTGCCATTCCCTTATAAGCTTTTACTGGCAATTCCTTTCTGACAGCCAGGTGTTTCCATGTTAATACAACAGCTATAAAAAAAACAAAAAAAAACAACCTTGTAACACAGAGATATACAAAGTAAATTGTTACTTTAATAGTTACCTTTATATATTTACTGTTTTACTCATGGGCAGATCAAATGAATAAACTGAAATCTGCATATATTTTCTTTTAGAGCACTTTCTGCCACAATCCCACTCCATAAATGAAGACATTACATTTTTATTGCTTCTATGAATGTTATGATAAGACAAAAAAAAAAAACTCACAGAGCTCGATGACAGGACTATTGAATACTGAGTGCACATTTTGAAAAACATCAGTTTATCGAAGTAAAGAATTTTGTTTGTTTGTAATATATGTTTTGTTTTGTTTATTTGTTTGTAATATATGTCTACTGCTTGTGTCATCTTATGAGAAATGGATCAAACACAAACACCACTTGACATTCATATCAAATACTTAGCTCACAAGGATCTTGCTCTTTTTTATTTGCACAAACATATAACCCGGGATGAAAGTTACAAAAAAGTTCCTTATTAATAAGTCTGTAAACATTATCAGAGAATACTATCAACACTATGTTGCCAAGACAGTCATAAAGAAAGGCTTCCAAGAATGTCATTGCTACATAATGTCATATAATGTTGCCTCTCTTAACTAACTCCTGCTAAAGCAGCCTGCTCAAAAGCATTTACAGGCTGTTAAATTATTCACCAATGAATGTATAATACATGAGCATTAATAAATTCAATTTAATAGCTAAATTACACACATATGAAGAATAATACATGGCTTTGGCTAATCAGTTTTTCTTCCCATCATAAAGAAGTCTAAAACTTAATTCAGGAGTAAAATGTTACTTATGCTAATATTAGGAACATCTGTTAATGTGTGTGCTATAGAAAGGGAAAGTTCCATCACTACAACAGGAACATTATATCCAAGTTTTCATATAGAGGCATTTTGTTTAGCCTGCATATACTGCATTGATAGCCTAAATAAAAAAATATATCTATAAATCCCAAAGCTAAAATGTATAAAGAGAGCCCAGAATCGTGTTCATAAATATATACTGACCATACTGTTCTTTACTTGAAGCATAACTAAACACAAGAACAAAAATGTATATATTGCAGCTTACAATAGCTTAGATGTGGTCCATTTATTTTCATTTTTTGCGCTTACAAAATTTTTAGCAAGTAAGGAAAATATTTGTTAAAATGTCCTGAAATGTGGTGCTTTTGTCACTTCATGTGAGCTGCACTGAAGGCAAAAGGGTTACCTTTTCTGTGTAAATATATATTCCCATCAGCCACCATGTGATGGTGATGTACAAAGGCAGACTTATTTGTAGCAACCATGGCTCCCTACATAGATACAGTGAAGGAGTAACTGTAGTCGCACAGGCACAGGAAGTGTGTTATTCAAAGGAATACCAAGTGAAAAAAAAAATACAAAAAAATGAAAAAAGCAGCCAACACATCTAAGGACTTGTAAGTAGCAGAATATACATTTTCTGTATTTGAATTGAGAGATGTTTTTAATTAGAATAACAAACAATTAAGTACTGTAAGTGGTATGCAACCTGTAACAACCATTGTTAAGAAAGCCATTGGAAATACAATTTCTTAGGCTAACCACTAAAATCTGATCCTTATTGGAGGTTACACTGCATCAAAGCTCTTTGCACTAAATTTTGAAATAATGTCTGATGCAGACAATGCCAACTTACTCTGCATCATTACATTTTTCAGTTGGCATGTCTAGCAGAAGTTAGCCAGGAAACGTATAATTATTTAAGGGACAAATACATATATGTACAGCTAAAATAATAACTTTAATTAATTAAGCTTTATAAGTACATAGAATAACAACTTGAAATTATTCTGTAAACGTGTCTCACTTAATAGTGCATCAGCAAGCAGGTTCTAAATGGCCTGACTGGTCTTAGCTCATTTGTGCAGCATTTTTCTCAATGTTCACTGAACCATGAAAGATAATTTGGACAGAATTTACATTCTCGGGGAGGTTAAGACAACATTCATATACATATTTAAATGCTCTGTGCCATAACTGATCCCTGAAGAGCAACTGTGTCAGACTGCAGAGCAGAGTAATGTGGAGAGCAGTTGTGAAGCAAGAGCTGACTCGACGTACTGAATATAGTGTATATGTGTTTATATATATATATATATATATATATATATATATAGTGAGGGGTTAGCTCGGCAGCGGGTGTGTGTGACCCCCTGGATGGGTTCACAACACAAGATCAGGCACAGCAGACAGCGTTGTAGGCGCAAAAAACAAAAGATGTGGTTTATTTATGCTACATGCAGTGAAACATATAACAGCCAAACAAAAATAAAACATGAAAATAAATCCTGGTCAGCTTGACCTCTAATTACACACTTAGATTCCCTGTCTAACAACTGAGTGCAGCCTTGTGCTGCACCAGTCCCTGTCTCTGTCTCTGTCGTAGAGGTTTGCCACACAGGCGTTAACTCACCGCACAGAACAGGTGTCACACTCCCCAGTCTATACCAACACAAAACTGGTTCCAGGATGGAGCATCTCCCTAAGCATGCTGGGGTTTTTTGTAGAGGTCTTAATGAGCCCACTTACTTCAGCTGGGCTCATTAACTCTTCCCCTCTAATTGTACAAGTCTGCATAAAGCCTGAATCTAGGGCATACATATTTTCCATCCTGGATACAACCAGGTGACTTTACCTGCGTGCTGCCACATACCCCCCCCCCCCTCTTGTTTCAACCTTGGGGTTGTAACACAAGCAGTCAGACACGCATGTATCCGAGACAAAGCATCCACATTCCCCATTTTAACACCAGGGCGATGCTTAACTGTAAAGTTAAATTCCTGTAGGGCCAGGAACCACCTATTTACCCTTCTATTGGTCTCCTTGTTTTGAGCCATCCACTTTAAAGGAGCGTGATCAGTCACCAGGTCAAAGTGCCTACCTAGTAGATAGTATCGAAGGGAATCTAGAGCCCACTTCACTGCTAAACATTCCTTCTCAATCGTGGCGTAATTTAACTCATGGGACTTCAACTTCCTGCTGAGGTAAATGACTGGGTGCTCTTCCCCGTTCCAGACCTGGGATAACACTGCTCCTAACCCAACGTCTGATGCATCAGTTTGTACAACAAAGTCCTTAGAGAAGTCTGGTGAGTACAACACTGGCTGGCTACATAAGGCTGTTTTTAAGGACTGAAATGCTTCTTCAGCCTCTGGGGACCATTTAACCAGGACAGACTCTTTCCCTTTTGTCAGGTTGGTGAGGGGCACAGCCTGAGAAGCAAAATGGGGAATGAATCGTCGATAATAGCCAGCGATTGCCAGAAAGGCTCGTACCTGTTTCTTGCTGTTGGGACGTGGCCAACTCTGTATGGCCTCGACTTTATTGACTTGGGGTTTTATCACCCCCCTCCCTATAGTGTACCCAAGATATTTGGCCTCCTCCTGTCCAATGGTACACTTCTTTGGATTGGCCGTAAACCAAGCTTCCCGGATAGAGTCTAGGACTGCTTGTACTTTTGGCAAATGTGAGACCCAGTCTGTGCTATGGATAATCACATCATTCAGGTAAGCCTCAGAATCTTATCCTTTTTCCGCTGGAATGTTGCCGGTGCATTCTGTAACCCAAACGGCATTCTCTTTTATTGGAATGCCCCATCTGGGGTTACAAACGCAGTTTTCTCCTTGGCCGCCTCGGCCAGGGGAATTTGCCAATACCCTTTGGTGAGATCAAGAATTGTCATATATCGGGCTGTTCCCAGCCGGTCAATCAACTCATCTATACGCGGCATGGGGTAGGTGTCAAATTTTGTAACTTTATTTAATTGTCGAAAATCGTTACAAAATCGCCAGCTCCCATCAGGTTTGGGCACTAGTACGATAGGACTGGACCAGTCACTCTGGGACTCCTCTATCACACCCAATTCCAGCATCCTTTGAACCTCCCCACGTATTGCCTCCCATCGGGCCTCTGGTATTCTATAAGGTTTTAGTTTTACCCTTTCTCCTGGCGGGGTGATAATGTCATGCTCTACGCCAGATGTTTGTCCCGGCAGCTCAGAGAAAATCTCTTTGTTACAAAGTACAAACTCTTTAACCTCCTGTTGGGGTTTCGTTAAGGTGACTGCTATTCCAACCTCAGGAACTAAGCAATCAGGCTGTGCTTGTGACAAAGTCTCTGCGACTAGGGATTCCCTATCCCTCCAGGCTTTCAGCAGATTGACGTGATAGATCTGCTCCGGCTTTCGCCTTCCTGGCTGTCTAACCCTGTAGTTCACCTCACTAATTTTTTCAATTACTTCGTATGGACCTTGGCATTTGGCCAGAAATTTGCTTTCAACCGTAGGGACTAGCACCAAGACCCTATCCTCGAGGGAAAAAGTACGGGTCTTGGCCCCACGGTTGTACACTCTCTGCTGTGCTAACTGCGCTTGGATCAAATGTTCCTTTACGATTGGCATTACCTGTGCAATTCTATCTTGCATCAGGGCGACATGCTCAATCACACTCCTGTGAGGAGAACTCTCATTTTCCCAAGTTTCCTTGGCGATATCCAGCAGCCCTCTTGGGTGTCTCCCATAGAGCAACTCGAAGGGTGAGAAACCCGTAGAGGATTGGGGTACCTCCCTAATGGCAAACATCAGATAGGGTATTAGACAGTCCCAATTCTTTCCATCTCTATCCACCACCTTCTTTAACATTTGTTTTAGGGTTTTGTTGAATCTTTCAACCAACCCATCTGTTTGGGGGTGATACACAGATGTACGCAATTGTGTCACTTTGTACAACTTGCATAGTTCTTTCATAACCCGGGACATAAAGGGTGTACCTTGGTCCGTAAGCAGTTCCTTACAAATACCCACGCGGCTAAAAACAAGAGATAGCTCTTTGGCATTGGTTTTGACCGTGGTATTTCGAAGAGGAATTGCTTCCGGATAACGGGTGGCATAGTCCAATATAACCAAAATGTACTGATGCCCCCTAGCAGACTTCATTATCAGACCTACCAAATCCATTGCGATCCTCTCAAAGGGGACCTCAATGATAGGAAGTGGTACCAGCGGGTTACGGAAATGTGGCATAGGTGCCGACTTCTGACACACAGGGCAGGAGGAACAATAATTTTCTGTTTCCTTCATGACCCCAGGCCAATAGAATCTCTGCAGTATCCTCTCTCTGGTTTTCTCGGTCCCCAGATGACCTCCCAGAATGTGCCCATGGGCCAATTCTAACACCGACTTCCTGTAAGGTTTGGGCACCACAAGTTGCTCAATGGTTTCTTCTGCCATTTGAGCCACTCGATACAGCAGGTCCCTTTCCATAGTGGTCTATAGGGGCACCAGTGGGGGGCTCAGGACAATCCCAGAGTTCCCAGAATTTTGGAAAATCCCTTCCCACAATAGCATCATGTGGTAAGTGAGACACTAACCCCACCTGATGAGAGAGGTTACCTTTGGGGGTCTCAAAAAACACTGAAGTTACAGGATACTCTCGGGTGTCCCCATGCACACAAATAACAGCCACCTTGTTTTTCCCAGAGACCTCTGTAGTAACTGATTCAGCTTTTATCAATGTTACCAGGCTACCTGAATCCAGCAACACATCAACATTTCTACCATTAATACACATTTTACATAAATGTTTCTCAGGTCCCCGAATGGCAGTGCATGCAACTGTCGCAAACAGCGACTGACATCTCTCCCTTATAAAGTCACATTGCATAGGCTCATCCACAACTGGGCAATTGGCTGCAATATGTCCCTCTTGCCGGCAGCGGTAGCAAATAATCTTTTTCGCTGCCTCTTGCAGCCTGGGCTTCCCTGGCTGCTCCCGCCAGACCTTAGGTAGAACTCCCACCCTCTCACTCTCTCCACCCTCACCCCTTGGAGTCATCTTACCCACCACTGGGGATGATCTGGTCTTAGGGTGGAAAGTCCGTGAGTCCCTGGAAGAGGTGGTCAGGTTCTCTGTAGCCAAGTACCTCTCAACCAGATCCACAAGTTTAGCTGCATTTTCTGGGTCTCCATGGCTTACCCATTTTTGGATGGCAGTAGGAAGAGCTCTCAGGAAACGATCCATAACAACACGTTTCACAATGTTTGGTGCGGTCAAAATCTCTGGCTGCAGCCACTTCCTGCTCAGGTGAATGAGATCATACATTTGAGACCTGGGGGGTTTTCCAACCTGAAAAGTCCAATTATGCACACACTGAGCCCGGACGGCCAGGGTGACACCCAGCCGTGCCAATATTTCTGTTTTTACCACATAGTCTTTTGCTTGGTCAGGCTCTAGGTCATAATAAGCTTTCTGCGATTCCCCAGTTAACAGAGGGGCCAGCATTCCAGCCCATTGCTCCTTAGGCCACTTTTCCCTTTCAGCAGTCCTGTGGTCAAAAACACCTCCGGATCATCCTCTCCAGTCATTTTTGTCAGTAAACGGCTCACGCCAAAGGATGCAGTATTATTGTAACCACTTGCTTCATTGGTCTGCGGACGTTGCTGTATTAATGTCTCTATTTGCTGTTGAAAACTCTGCTCTTGCTTCTGCAACAGGTCTATGAAGCAGGTTTCAGATTGCTGCTGGGCTTGTTGCTGAGCTTCCAAACTCTACAGGTGAGCTTTCTGCTGAGCTTCCAGACTCTGCTGGTGAGCTTTCTGCTGAGCTTCCAGACTCTGCTGCAAAGTTGCATTTGTCTGCTGCTGGGCTGCAAGGCTCTGTTGTTGAGCTGCAAGGCTCTTTTGTAAACCTGCATTTGTTTGCTGCTGATTTGCATTTGCTAGAGCCAGCTGTCTCAGTATCTCCTCCATGCTGGCCTTAAAAAATAAAATAAAAAAAAAACTACCAAAATTCTCCACCAACTGTGAGGCCGCGTACACACGGGCGGACTGTTCGCCCAACTTTGTCCGCTGAACAGTGTTTCAGCGGACAGTCCGCTCGTGTGTGGGCTTCAGCGGACAGTTTCAGCGGACAGTCTGACGAACAAAGTTTTTCGGAATTTCCGTAA
The DNA here is from genome assembly GCF_037356315.1 of Lithobates pipiens. NCBI lineage: Eukaryota > Metazoa > Chordata > Amphibia > Anura > Ranidae > Lithobates > Lithobates pipiens. The sequence goes on from NW_027507764.1 coordinate 286,859,636, forward strand.
AACTGTCCGCTGAAACTTGGTTTGAGCGGACAGTCCGCTCGTGTGTAGGCTTGTTCGTCAAACTAAGTTCCGCGCATACTCAGAAAGGATTTACACGCCGAAGGTTGCATTGCAGTGTATAGGACGTCGTTTTCTAGTCCCGTCGTACGTGCCGTTCACGTCATCGCGCACGGTTTCAGCGGACTGTTCGTTCATCGTGTGTGGTCAAGTCCGTTCATGCTAATTTTGAGCGGACTGTTTGTCAAACTGTTTGACGAACAAGGTTGGGAGAACAGTCCGCGCGTGTGTACGCGGCCTGAGGGGTTAGCTCAGCAGCGGGTGTGTGTGACCCCCTGGATGGGTTCACAACACAAGATCAGGCACAGCAGACAGCGTTGTAGGTGCAAAAAACAAAAGATGCAGTTTATTTATGCTACATGCAGTGAAACATATAACAGCCAAACAAAAATAAAACATGAAAATAAATCCTGGTCAGCTTGACCTCTAATTACACACTTAGATTCCCTGTCTAACAACTGAGTGCAGCCTTGTGCTGCACCAGTCCCTGTCTCTGTCTCTGTCTCTGTTGTAGAGGTTTGCCACACAGGCGTTAACTCACCGCACAGAACAGAACAGGTGTCACACTCCCCAGTCTATACCAACACAAAACTGGTTCCAGGATGGAGCATCTCCCTAAGCATGCTGGGGTTTTTTGTAGAGGTCTTAATGAGTCCACTTACTTCAGCTGGGCTCATTAACTCTTCCCCTCTAATTGTACAAGTCTGCATAAAGCCTGAATATAGGGCATACATATTTTCCATCCTGGATACAACCAGGTGACTTTACCTGCATGCTGCCACAATGTATATATATATATATATATATATATGTATATATATATATATATATATATATATATATATATATATATATATATATATATACACCCTATAGACAATTCTCGGCCATCAGGAGCTATTGCTGTTAGGAGGGTGCTAGGTAGGCCGGCCATGCTGCTTTCTTGCAGTATACATGACAGCTCTTCCACCCCCAGGCGGTGGCTCCAGTGCAGTTTAAGTGAAGTGTGGAGTGGCTGACAACCTTGAGTGTGACAGAGTATAAGAAAAGTATTTAGTATACTACACATTTTGCCTGTCCCCTTTCTTCTTGAACAATTTATTGAATAAATTACACTTGGTTGTCAGTGATAAACTCTGTCTTATCAGTAGTTAAAAATTGTAATTGTAGCTTACAGTGATATGGCTGATGCACGTGTGTTGATTTAAGGACAACGATGTTATTTCCCCCATATTCTGTATCACTATTGAGAACATCAAATCAGCCCCACCTGTCTATGAACAAGACAATCTAACACTCAAATGTCATGTCACACCATTATTATTTCAGATGTATTTAGCACTGTCATATTTTACAGAGCTGTACAGTGAATACTGAACCACTCACATGAATATCTGCACCAAAAGAGCTTTCACTCTAATGTCTCACCACTGTCTTATACTATTAATATAAATGTATATAAGTTTGGCATATTCTGCAATTCTGTGAAGTGAACATGGACCCATTCACTTAATTTTTTGGATTAGAGGAACTTACTCTCCAATGTCTCCACTACAGTTACATAATGTTATTACTGTAATGGTGTGTACACACGACCGGACTTTCTGGCAGACTAGGTCCGACGGTCTTCCCGTCTGACTTTACGGCAGAGTTCTGACGGACTTTCCAAATGAACAGACTTGGCCACACATGAACGGACTAAGTCCGTTCGAAAGGCCGTTTGTTTTGAGCGTGATGACGTAAGACGAGACTAAAAAAGGAAGATCAATAGCCAGTAGCCAATAGCTTCCCATGCATTGTATTTGGTCCGTCGGACCAGCATACAGACGAGTGGTTTTCCCAATAGGAATTGAGTCCATCGGACAGATTTGAAACATGTTCTATTTCTAGGTCCATCTGATTTTTTGGGAGCTTTATTTATGTGAAAAAAAGGACATCAATTTTGTAGTAATTAATCTATATTATGTAAACAGGTGCACAACATAGAACCAGGATAAACTTGCATTTAGCAAAGGTTTACAGTAGTGGTGTGTGCTACCCAACATTACGAGTGATGGCTACACAACAAGGTGACTTCTATTATGTATGATATGCTTTTATTCAAGCAGACAGTGGAATTTTGTCAAACTCTAGAAAAGTGGCTACTCCAAAGCATTTCTAGCAGTTTGCTTGGATTAAATAACACACTTCGATGGGATTCTACCTTTTTTAACTTGACAGCTACTTGTTTCTAGAGTAATTGGTTTGTGCCGCACAGGTATTATCAAGGGACTACACCACCAGCTGCATGTGCATGTAGCATGTTCTACACCTGCAATCATAATGGAGATGAATTAGCCCTAAACTTACCCAAAAAGGATTCACATATACAATGTGAGCGTAGAGTGGACCAAAGGTGTGTTTAATGTGTATTTAAAGGGAAACTTTTTTAAGCTTTGTAAAAAATGGTCAAGGATTATAACAATTGTCACATTTGTATTACTCTTTGTGTGTCCACTGGGGAAATTCACCCTCTATTTGTCCTAGTGATCATTAACTATCCACAATTTTTAAATTAAAGCAAGAGGTAAAAGAAATGGGGGCAAATGATCTGGTGAAAATTGTCTAAGATGGGAATCTCATTTCAGTAACCCTTCCTTACTCTATATAAATTAAAAAAAATGGCTATACATACACTTTAACCTAAAGTAAAGTAGCAAGAAAGAAAGAAAGAGAGAAAGAATTAAAGACTTCCAATGGGTATAAAGGGTTGTCTGTACAGTCTTGAATCAGCTTTCATTAGCCCTGCTCTGCCCAAATGCTAGGCATTTCTGGTAAGGCTAAACTCCAACACTTTCTGGTAGTGCTGGGGGTTGCCTACCCTCTCCCGCCCCAATATAATTCTATGTTCCTATCACTATGGTGGGGTGCTTCACTTGCCAATAGGAAATGTGGGAAGGGGCCAGCTTTGGCACTTCTAGAAATTACTCTGGGAGCCTGCACTTTATACCAGTCAGCAGCCTTTTTGAGTTGTTAAAGTGATATTAAAGCGGGATTCCACCCTAAAGTGGAACCTCCGCTGATCGGATCCCTCCCCCCCTCCGGTGTCACAATTGACACCTTTCAGGGGGGAGGGGGTGGAGATACCTGTCAAAGACAGGTATTTACACCCACTTCCGGGCATAGACTCCCGTGGGAGTCTACATCATTTCCTGCCCTGCTGCGCTGTCTGCTGGGACACACACGGGTCCCAGTGACAGCGCAGAGATTTCCTATTGCGCTGCGCGACTCGCGCATGCGCAGTAGGGAACCGGGAAGTGAAGCCGATTCGCTTCACTTCCTGATTCCCTCAACTAGAATGGTGGCGGCAGCAGCCGAGCGATCGATCGGCCTTGGCTGCCGGCATCGCTGGAACCCGGGACAGGTGAGTGTCCATTTATTAAAAGTCAGCAGCTGTAGTATTTATAGCTGCTGGCTTTTAATATTTTTTTTTTTGGTGGAATCCCTCTTTAATGTTAGCTAAAATTTTGACTTACTATCTCAGAATTTTATATGTGAAAGCACTTTCTAATTGCTCCCACTGGTGTTCCCCTTCAAAAATTGTTTATGAGAACATCTAAGGTTTTTAAGTTGGTAGTGAATGATTAAAAATGTAGATTTACAAAAAAGTAATAGAATGTCACCATCACCTGATTGCCCTAATTAAGCAGCAGGAGCGATTTGGACATCAAGACCTAGAGCAGAGTTGCCAGCATTCATGGGCAAAATTGGCAAGACACTTTCTTTTTCAGTTGGAAAAGGTAAGGAATAGTCTATGTCTCATGTGATATGAAAGGATGACCAGGCCTGTAAGGACTGCACAATACATTAGAAAATCTTTGTGGATACTTCCACTGGCTATATTTGTTATTTACCACCCCCATGGAAATCTAAAATGGCCAAAGTATCATGTCAGGGATCGAAATTCAAATGTGGTGAGCTGTTTATGAGCTGTTTATGGCCACCCTAAATTAAACTAGACCTAGCACCAAAGCTTATAGCTATAGCTGCCATTAGTAATCACATGAGAAAAATCCAACAGGCTGGTTGTAATCAGATTTCCCATAGATAGAACAAATCTTGGCTGGTCCCTGCTTTACAGGCTGAATGTCAATCCACACATGGCTGGCTTAATACTCATAGGTATTTAGAACCTCTCACAGAGATGATAGTACTCCCTTTATTGTGCTTTTCCCTGCTGAAGGTTGGTGCCAACTTTGTTAAGGAATTATTCATTGTCAGCATCTACCTTCTGGACTGAAATGCGGCTTAGAAATATACAATATGTCACCAGCACACCTCACTCTTGATCAAGTGCTTCTTTTTATTGGAAGTCAAAGTCATAAAGAAATGCAATGCCTCAAACATGACTCCGTTATCAAAGAAATTAGATATACAATAAATATATCACAGACAACTATTTATAATTACTACCCCCACTCATTCTAACCCCCCTTTGATAGCTCAGTGGCTAAATAGGGTAAGAAAGATAGGGGCCATGGAGGACCTGGTGTTGTCAGCACAAGACAGAAAAAAGCAATACATGATAACATGGACAGAATGGGGTCAATTTGTATACTCAGAAGAGGGGAGGAGACTGTTGGGGAGCATATCTGGGGAATGAGGTGCCTCGCGCCTATGTGTCTTTATTTTGACCACACATCTCCACCTTTTTTGGGTTGTTTTTTGTTTTGTTTTTTTGTTTGGGTGGGTATATTGATTTATTTAGTTTTGAAGGTTTGGGCTTAGTAAAAGATAAAATGAAAAGGAGGTCTAAAGAGTCCATGGAGGTGAAAGTTGAAGTAGTGGCGGAGATACTCTACTTTTTCCTTTTTTCTTTGTGGAGACATACACATAGGTATTGGTGAATGAGGATGTATATATGTTTGTTTATATAATCCTGGAATATTAAGTTAGTATGAAATGAATAGCAGTTAAAAGAAAATGTGTATGTAATTGCTGGAAATTTGACATGACACTGGATGACTTGCCTCCTTTTGAATAAATAAATAATTTGAAAAAATAAAAGAATAATCCCCCACTCACGCAGACATCATTATGACATCAGTTTCCCACATAAAATACAAGTATATTCAAGTATAATCAGTGTATAATACACTGTAAAAAACTTGCCTAGAAAATTTGGACATAATATAAGCATGGCTACATCATACCTAAATCTGGATTAAAATACATTATGCCTTGTTCTGGCTTCAAATATCAATTGCCTTGTCAATAAACACTTATGATCTGCATACAACTATTAGGTTTCACCGTAAAATAAAAAAATAAGGGAATACTCAACATCTACCCCTCAGAGACTCGTTTGTCCAGCTAACAATTGTGTGAATGAGTAGTGTTCAGACCCCAAGAATGCCCTAGGATTGATTTACTAAAGGCAAGTACCGTAGGCTGTTTACTTTACAAGGGAAGTTTCACTTTGCAAATTATTTTTCCTCAAGAGCTTAGTGAATGATGTGAAGCTCTGCTGACTTTCATCATCCAATCATGTTCAAGCGAAAATGTTGTTTTCTTGCAAATGAATGGGTATTCTCTGCATAGTGAAAAATCACCGCATTCACTAAGCTCTGAGGAAAATTTCCTTATAAAATGCAACTTCCTATAAAATGAACAGCCTATGTGGATTGAGTGAGTCAACCTCACTGTATCCAATGTGTATATACAATAGACCTCAGAACATAGTTTCCTCAATCACTGCCTCCACATTATATTGTGTATGTAATACAAGTCTGTTGTAGTGCTGTCTTTTGTTTTGTTTTATTTTTGCTTTTTTTTTACTTTAGGAGACAATCTGATGTTATAATGACAGGGTGAGTGAGGGTTATTCTTATTGGTAGTAATCTGTTTAAATAATTGGTCTGTAAAGTTCACAAATTATCACATTCCTTTGTGACTCCCTCATGCTGTTGGTCTACAATTCCGTTAACTGGTCACTCCAGCACGCTATGCAAGATGTCAAGACCAGTATGGTGTATGAAAACGGTATACTAAATGCTGGGCCAGAAAGGACACATTCATGTAAACATCTGCAGTTTTTGGCTGGATTCCCGAATGTCTGACATATATGAGCTCCCTGCTAACAACCCCCCCTCCCCACCTTGTGAATTAATACAAAGTTACATTGTTCCAATCTGATCACTGGGGGAGAGGAACTGGGAAAATACTTCCTCTTGCCTGCAGCAGACTGATAACATCATCCCAGACTAGGTAAAGTCACTGGACTGATGCTGAAGGATTACTTTGTAACAATTAAATATGGAGCTTTTTGAAAAATAATGCTGTATATATTAAAATGTCAGAACTTTATTCATCTAGACAGGTTAGTGGTTAGACAGGTAAGTTAGTGAAAGGTCCACTTCAAGGAGACCAAGTACATACTGTAGTTTTTAACTTTAAGCCACGATATAAAAGTATAAAAAACAAATACAACATCAAAGAGTTGCTTTGTGCCACTTTAGAAAATAAATAAAAATAAATTAAGTTTAAAATGTTTTGTATTTGCTTCCTTTTTGTAGATCTTTGTAACAGTATTTACTGGAAAATGGTTGCCAGAAATCTTTGTCTAGTCATCTTAAAATCTGTATTACACAAGAACAAGAAAGTTGCCTTTGTAACATAAAGCACGCACAGTCATTGCCATCAATACAGTGGAGTGCATAAATGATAGGGTGGTAAAGGGTGAACCATAATTCAGTATCAAACAGATTAATGAGACAGAAGTTCATATGTATTTCATCAATATAAAAACAAAAATGATACTGTCAACCACAAACCAAAGCAATGCACTATAAAGATGACATAGAAGGCTATCACGAAAGGTGATTTAAGGCCAAGAAAACAGGATCTTCTCTGAACGTAAAATAGCCAAACTTTTCTTTTCTTTTTTTTTTCTTTTTTTCTTTCTATAATTTCAGTGTGAAAGGGTACAGTACATTAACCACATCAACCCTGAAAGAATTTACCCCCTTCCTGACCCAAGCACTTTTTGCGATTCTGCACTGGGTCAATCTACCTGATAACTGCGCGGTCAATCTACATTGTATCCAAATAAAATTGAGGTCCTTTTTTTTCCCCACAAACAGAGCTTTCTTTTGGTGGTATTTAATAACCTCTGCGGTTTTTGGTTTTTGCACTATAAACAAAAAATAGCGATGATTTTGAAAAAAAAAGCAATATTTTTTACTTTTTGCTATAATAAATATCCTCAAAGAATATATAAAAAAAATGTTTTCTCAGTTTAGGCCAATATGTATTCTACATATATTTGGTAAAAAAAATTGCAATAAGCGTATATTGATTGGTTTGCACAAAAGTTATACTGTCTACAAAATAGGGGATAGATTTCTGGAATTTTTATTATTAATTTTGTTTTACAAGTAATGTTGGCAAACTGCGATTTTTACCGGAACTGCGACATTGTGGCAGTCTCATCGGACACTTTTGACACTATTTTGGGACCATTGTCATTTATACAGCAATCAGTGCTATAAATAGCTACTGATTACTGTGTAAGTGACACTGGCAGGGAAGGAGTTAAACACTAGGGGGAAATGAAGGGGTTAAGTGTGTCCTAAGGAGTGATTCTAACTGTGTGGGGGATAGGCTCTCTAGGACATGACAGTGATCACTGCTCTTGATGACAGGGAGTAGTGTATCATCTATCCACATGACCAATTGTCACGTCAGCATCTTCTTCTGATATGCACCCACCTTTACCAGGACAAACCAGTGACATTTGCTGGCCTAAGAAGGAAACTGTGTGCCTCTACTAAAACCAAGGACCAAGAACAAAGTTTAAAGTCATACCAAAGTCTCGTTTTTTTTTCTTTAAAAATAAAAAACTTGATATGCTTACCTGCTCTGTGCAATGGTTTTGCACAGAGCAGCCCCGATCCTCCTCTTGAAGTGAATGTGTTTTGACTTGTCATATGACTTTCTGTATTGCACAGAAGTCGCAGCAGTATGAACCAGGGCTAATGTGTTTTGTTATGCAGAAGAAAAAATGGAAACTTGCAATCAAAATGCAGATATCTAATGCAGTGCAAAAGAAGTAACTTTGATAGTGGAACTGTATGCACTGTATTTTTATACATTGAAGAAAAAGCAAATACTATATGAAATGAAAAAGAGAGAGAATTAAATAGGAGGGAATACACTGGATATATTATAACATAAAAATAACAAGGAATTCATTTTTATATAATAAACTAAAGTGGCCCTTTTCATTCCTTATGTTATTCCAAGTAACAATGCCCCTGCATAGAGGCTGTTTAAGGCTCTCTAGCCACTTGACTTCTGGAAGATTTACCCCCCTTCATGACCAGGTCAGTTTTTGCAATACAGCATTACGTTACTTTAACTGACAATTGCGCAGACATGCAATGCTGTACCCAAATAATATGTATGTCATATTTCTCCCACAAATAACCACTGTGTTTTTTTTGTTTTTTTTGTGCTATGAACAAAAAAAGACCAACATTTAAAAAAAAAACAATATTTTTTATTTTAAAAAAAGTGTATATTAATTGGTTTGCGCAAAAGTTACTGGGTCTACAAATTATGGGATATATACTGGAATTATTTTTTTTTTCTTATACTAGTAATTAGCGACTTATAGCAGGACTGCAATATTGCAGTGGACATTCTGACACTAACTGAAACTTTTGGCACTAATCAGTGCTAAATATATGCCACTGTAATAATGACACTGGCTGGGAAGGGGTTAAACTGCTAGGGCAATAAAAGGGTTAAATGTGTGCCTAGCCAGTGTTTGTGCACACTATGTGTGGTGCTTTGCAAAGAATCAAAATCCATCACTTCCGCACTGACAGGACAGAGCTCTGCCTTGTTTACATAGGCAGAGCTCTGTCCTGTCTCCCTCCTCATTGATCAGCAAGTGCTGGCAGACATCCATTGGCTGGCAAACACTGATCAGTGCACTTACCTCCAATCTGGAAGTGCCAGATCACACACTAGGTTTGTGATTTAGCACAGAAGAGCCGCTCTGCCGGCATACACATAAAGCCTAGTACACACCATTATTTTTATGTTATTTTTTGCATGAAAAGAAAACTTACAGCTCAGATCGGAGCCGCTGTACTAACAATGCGATGTTAGTACATAGATCTCCCCTGCTGAGCTATTGTTTTCTGACTAGGGAGAGCCCCCCGCCAGAACATTTCAGTCAGCAATCTCAGCCATTGCCACTGGCTGAGGAGAGCGCTGGCGGGGAGACGGTCGTCAGACCTATTTCAGTCATGAGCCATCGACAGATGCCAGCAGAAAGGCCGTCTTCTGTCTGACTGGCTGCCATACACACGGTCCGAATGTTGGACAGTTTCTTTTGAACCAATGCTGGCCGGCATTCAGCCCCTTTTGTGTACTAGTTTTTTAGTGATGCGGTCGCAAACGGCTATATAGTGGGTGTGAAAACTTTGTCTGCCCAGTAACAATATCATCTATTTTTTAACACTTAGCTGGAATTATATACCATATTTTTCTTATTAGCTGTGGGATATTGAAATTGGCAACTGTGAAAAAGTATGCTTACAAATTCTAAGTGAATAGTCTCTGCTCTCTACAACGTGCCTCAGCATGAGCCCACACCTACTACAAGTGACAAGGAACAACTATTCTGTCTACAGAATCTATTCTGTATCTATAAACTGTAATCTTTCTATTTATTTCTCAGACTGTGCATGTTTTTGTAACACATTTTTAAGAATCCAGTTACATTTTAAAGCAAACTGGCTGATTAAAGTGCAATGGAATTCCCATCTTAGACAGTTATCCTCGGAACAAGTCTCTCCTATTTCTTTTCTGGGTAAGAATTTGGTTTTCCCATCATTTTGTATTTCAGTGACAATAGCCAACAGGACAAAGAGGCAGCATTTCCCTAGTAGGAAACAGACAACAATACAAACTTGTCAGGGGTTCTAACCCTTTCCCACTCTACTTAGAACTGACTATACATGCTTTAAATGAGTTATAGAAGGTTTTTATCTATTAAGATAAAAAGCCTTCTGTGTGCAGCAGCCCCCCTAATACTTACCTGAGGTCCTTCTCTGTCCAGCGATGTCTGCGAGTGTCTCAGCCATCTGAGATTCTCCCTCCTGATTTATTGAGACACAGCAGCGGTGTCATTGGCTGCCACTGCTGTCAATCAAAGTCAGCTAAGCAATCAGGAGAGAGAGGGGCGGGGCCCGGCCAGGGATCTGTGTCTGAATGGACACAGGGAACTGTGACTCAGCTCATGTGCCCCCATAGCAAGCTGTTTGCTGTGGGGGCACGGAACAGGAGGGAGGGGCCAGGATAACAGAAGAGGGACCAAGAAGAGGAGGATCGGGGCTGCTCTGTGCAAATCCAATGCAACAGAGCAGGTAAGTATAACGTTTGTTATTTTTATAGAAAAAAAACACCAAAAAAAACACAGATGTAAATTTGTATTAAAAAAACAAAAAACTATGGATCCTCTTGCCTTACCTATTAATCCAAAGAATCAGAAGCAGAACAGTCTCTCTCTCTCTCTCTCTCTTTACACTTTCTGGCTTTGCGCTGCACATGAAATGTAAACACTACATTCAATTCTCTTCATGTCGCCTATGTTTAGTGTACACATCTGACTAGAAGGTCCATAAAGATAAATGAAGAATGCCTATACTGCTCTATAGTAACCAATGAAATTCCATCTTCTTTTCTCAGACTGATATTTTACCTATGCAGGTGAAAATATGATCGACTGCTGTGGGGTATTGCAGACACTTAAATTCAGCTTACAACGATAGATTTGTAAAAACAAAAGAGCAGGAAAAACTCAGCTTTGTCTTTAACATTCATATACAGATTTTACAGCAGAGATGTTGTCAAACCCTTCAAGAAGAAGTCATCTTTGTATGGTGACTAGGAAGAGATCGGCCAAAAATGAGTTACCTATCCTGATAAACACATTTCAGGTGGAAGGAAAATGGCTTGTATCCTTGCCGTAGTAATAGAACATTAAATAATACAAAATCCTGCAGTGTTGTACTAGCTGTTAAATCTTTTTTATCCTATGGATATCTAACATCTAGCAATTCTTTTCTTATAGGAAAACCAAATGTAAAGCTGTACCAACGCTTCCGAAAATGCTCAAACAGACTATCCTGGTTTTGAAAATGTTTTAAATCCAGCAATCCCCTTCAATCCTTTTTTTTTTTTGCTGAAGCAGCTTTTCTAAGTTGCACAGTAAGATAGTTCAGATTCAGAATACTTTATGAATCACAAGGGAAATTATTAACACACTCGTTCACATTCACTCACTCACATTCAACAAAGACACAAAATCACAATAACGAACGGAAACAAGACACAATAACGAACAATATAATTACCATTAATAGCAGGTTAATTTTATTTAATAAAAACGAATTAAAACAAAATTAATACTATCCACTTGCCGACCGCTGCACGCCGATATACGTCAGCACAATGGCAGTGGTGGGCAAATGGGCTTACCTGTACGTCCCCTTTAAGAGAAAGGGATAGCAGGCATGACCATGCCCGCGGGACCGTGCACGCGGGATCGGCAGACTCGATGTCCTCCGGTTTCCTGGCGATCGTGTCACGGAGCTTCAGAATGGGGAAATTCCCCGTTCTGGCTTATGTCATGACAGAGATCACCGCTCCCTATCATTGAGAGCAGTGATCACTGTCATGTGACTTAAAGCCCACCCCCCCACAGTTAGAATCACTCCCTAGGACACACTTAACCCCTTCACCTCCCCATAGTGGTTAACCCCTTCACTGCCAGTGTCATTTACACAGTAATCAGTGCATTTTTATAGCACTGATCGATGTATAAATGAAAATGATCCCAAAATAGTGTCAAATGTGTCCGATGTGTCTGCCATAATGTTGCAGTCCCAATAAAAATTGCAGATCGCTGCCATTACTAATAAATTTTTTTTAAAAATAATAATGCTATAAAAATGTTGTAGACGCTATAACTTTTGCGCAAACCAATTAATATACGCTTATTGTGATTATTTTTTGTTTTGTGGTCCGACTTTAACCCCTTCCTGACCACCGCATGCCAATATACGTCGGCATAATGGCACGGGTGGGCAAAAGAGCATACCCATACGTCCCTCCACGTAAGCTGCCTAGCAGGCACGCGCACGCCGCAGGAGCGTGCCCACGGAATCAATGTCCCCCGGTGGCCAGCAATCGTGGCGAGGAGTAAACAAGTAATTTCCCTGTTCTGCCTAGTGACATGACAGAGATCTACTGCTCTCTGTCATCAGGAGCAGTGATCTGTCATGTCCTAGGTAGCCCACCCCCCCCCCTACAGTTAGAACACACTGAGGGAACACAGTTAACCCCTTGATCGCCCCCTAGTGTTTAACCCCTTCCCTGCCAGTGACATTTATCAGTAGCTATTTTTATCCTGTATTATCAGTGTAATTAGTGGCTATTTTTAGCCTGTATTTTTATCACTGTATAAATGTCACTGGACCCAAAATAGTGTCAAAAGTGTCCGATCTATCCGCCGCAATGTCACAGTACCAATAAAAATTGCAGATCATCGCCATTAGTAGTAAAAAATAAAATAATAATAAAAATGCCATAAATATATCCCCTATTTTGTAGACGCTATAACTTTTGCAGAAACCAATCAATATACGGCTATTGTTATATATTTTTTTTACCAAAAATCTGTAGTAGAATATATATTGGCCTAAACTGAGGAAGAAAGTTTTTTTTTTATATTTTGGGGGGGGGGGGGGGGATATTTATTATAGCAAAAATAAAAAAATATTGATTTTCTTTCCCAAAATTGTTGGTCAATTTTATAGCGCAAAAAATAAAAATTGCAGAGGTGATCAAATACCACCAAATGAAAGCTCTATTTGTGGGGAAAAAAAAGACGAACATTTTGTTTAAGTATAGCGTCGCATGACTGGACAATTGTCAGTTAAAGCGACACAGTGCCGTATCACAAAAAATGCTCTGTTCATTAAGGGGACAAATCCACCCAAGGCTGAAGTGGTTAATTGAACAAGCTGAAGTCAGAAGTTGATTGGTTACCATACATAACTGCACCGGGTTTTGCACTCTCCAGTTTTAGTAGATCAATACCTGTGTGTATTGGTGGCATTGGGCATACTAGAAGCAGAAATGCGGAAGAGGAAAAACAATTACCCCACCAATGCCCGAGGTTTAGAGGAGGATCTCTTGGTTTAAAAAAAACGGTGGACACATACAGGAAGATGCAGACAGCGGGGGAACAAGCAAGATAATTGTCCCAAAAGATTTAGAAGCGATTAAGCAGACAAGCTAACTGTTTTACACACTGTTGATTTGAACAAAACAACTAAAAAATATAATAATTTTTCTGCCCTCTGCTACATATGGTTTACAGACTTCAAAGAAACTTAAAGCGGAACTAAACCCTCCTTACATTTTCAGCCAAGGAAGCTGCGACTATCATAGTGTTGCACATTTGATGGTTTGACAGTTTGGTTGACAAGCACTAGCAAATATGACAGCTGTAACTGGTATTTGAAACTAGTAAATTGAAGGCTTTAGTTCCGCTTTAAACTGATATGTGGGTAGTTTTTTTTTTACCTTAACGGAGGAAATAATTTAAATTGAAACTAAACTCATCAATTTAATTGTTTCAACAAACCATCAAATGGCTGATGTCATAACTAATTACATGTGCAGCACCATGGCAGCGGCAGATCAACTAGAAGCTAAGATGGAACTATCTTGGCTAAAAGGATAGAAGGGTTTAGTTCCACTTTAAATTGGTTGCTCCCATTGAAGTGACTGACCTCACTTCACACAGAGATGCAACAAATCCTCCTACATAAGTTGTACCTATTTATCTGCAGTCTTCTTTTCTCTACATCCATTCAAAGTCCAGAAAAATAAAGCTTGTCTGAGCTGTCAGAAAAAAGGGGGCAAAGAGCTGAATTTACACACTGCAGTGCTCAAGGAGGATTTGGAATTGGAGGTAAGGCACACACACCTCTTTACACAGCACAGAGCAGAGCTGAGGCTGTCAATTTCCTGGAGGTCCATCCCATCAACTTTTTTCTTTTGGTGTCAGTAAAACTGGGCAGAAGTGACTCATGCAGATAGCAGAGGAATGAAGCAGCTTACATAAATGACACTGATGTCACATACACACGATCAGACTATCCGGCGGACTTAGTCTGGTGGACAAACCACTGGAAAGTCCGCTGGACTTTCCGAACGAGCGGACCTGCCCACACACGACTGGACTTTTCCGGCAGACTAGGTCCGCCGGACTATGGAGTCTGCCATACTTTTGAAATGAACGGACTTGCCCACACAAGGAGGAAAGTCCATTCATTTTGAACGCAGCTCCAGGTAGCCGGGACTAGCGAAGGAAGTCAATGTCGCCACCTTCGGCGGCGAGATCGACGCATCGCTGGCCCCGTCACCTGGTATGGACTTAAAGGGGAAGCCCTATGCTGAAAAAACAGTGTGGGGGTCCCCCCCAAGGTCCTTATAAGACCCTTATCCAAGCATGCAGACCGGTCGGTCAGAAAAGGGGGTGGGAACGAGCGAGAGGCCCCCCACCCCAAAGCACCTTGTCCCCATGTTGATGAGGACAAGGGCCTCTTCCCGACAACCCTGGATGTTGGTTGTCGGGGTCTGCAGGCAGGGGGCTTATCAGAATCCAGGAGCCCCCTTTAATAAGGGGCCCCCCACCCTATGTGAATGAGTATGGGGTACAATGTACCCCTACCCATTCAACTGTGAAAAAAATTTAAATAAAACACAACACACAAGGGTTAAAAATAATTTATTGCACAGCTCCGGGGGTCTTCTTCCATCTTGGGGGGTCTGCTCGCTAGCTCTTTTACTAGCGGAGGAGACGGCTTCTTCTTCGTCACCGCCCGTCTTCCCAATTCGGGGGTCTTGTCCCCCTCTTCGGGGGTCTTGTCCCCCTCTTCGGTTCTTCTTGCCAGGCCTCTGCTTTCTTCCTTTAGCTCTTTAACTAGCGGTGGCCCGGTCTTCTGTCGCCGCCACCGCCTCTTCTTGCGACTTGCTGGGCCTCCGCTCCTTCTTCCAGCTCTTTTACTGGCAGTGGCCCGGTCTTCTGACGCAGCCGTCTTTCTATTCTTCTGTTCTTCTTCCTAGAGATGTTGACTCATCGCTGTCTCTGGCCGTAATGATAGGGACGTGTTGCATGGCAACTTATATAGGGACAATGGGCGGTGTCACCGGGTGATGTCCCCGCCCATTATGATCTCACAGTCCCAGAGGATGACCAAGTCCGCCAGATAGTTTGATCCTGTGTACGAGGCATTAGTGTTTTTAATTGAGACAAGCACACACTATAGAGGGCTGTGCTTGAGGTTTACAACATCTTTAAGGTAGAAGAAAAACTGTTATGCCCCGTACACACAATCGGGACTTTCCGACAACAAAACCGTGGATTTTTGTTCGAAGGTTGTTGGCTCCAACTTGTCTTGCATACACACAGTCACACAAATGTTGGCCAACAATTATGAACGTGGGAACACGGTGACGTACAAGATGTACGACGAGCCGAGAAAAAGGAAATTCAATAGCCAGTGCGGCTCCTTCTGCTTGAGTCCGAGCATGTGTGAACTTTTTGTGCGTGTACACACGATCGGAAATTCCGACAACAACGTTTTGTTGATGGGAAATTTGAGAACCTTGTAGCCAACATTTGTTGGTGGAAAGTCCGACAACAAATGTTCGATGGAGCATACACACGGTCGGACTTTCACCCAACAAGCTCACATTCAACATTTGTTGTCAGAAAATCAGATCGTGTGTACGGGGCATTAGACTTTATAAAAGAGGAGTGCCACATTAAACAAAAAATATTAAAAGTCAGCAGCTACAAATACTGCAGCTGCTGACTTTTAATAAATGGACACTTACCTGTCCCAGGGTCCAGAGATGTCGGCAGCAGATGACGAGCGGTCTCTCGGCTGCCCCCGCCGCCATCCTCTGTCAGGGAATTGGGAAGTGAAGCGTCGCGGCTTCACTGCTCGTATCCTTAATGCGCATGTGCAAGTCACGCTGCGTGTCCTTACTGGTCCCCCTTGTGTTTTGGGAACTGTGTGTTTCCCAGAACATGGAGGGGGGGGGCATCTGCGGCTGGCTATTCCCGGAAGTGGGTGTAGATACCTGGATTATGCAGGTATCTGCACCCCCCTTCCCCCTGAAAGGTGCCAATTGTGGCACCGGAGGGGGGGAGGGTTCTGATGAGCGGAGCTTCCACTTTAGGGGGAGGTCCGCTTTAATGATAAATAAAAGTAATGATAAATAAATAACACTAATGATAGTGTTAAAAAGCAAAAGACAAAAACCAATGGGCAAACAACATTTTCTGAAAGCAAAAAACAGAAGAGATCAAATTGTGAATAGGTGATCCTATTCAATTTTATTGGCTATGTTTATATTGATACTATTGGTATAAGAAATGTATTGCAGAGAAAAATAATTGGGATTAAAACTAGTATTTTTAATGCTGAACATAATGAAGAAAAAGTATATAAACCACTAAACATTCCTTTTAAAGCATGGGTCATTTATAAAAACCAAGACTCACTAAAATCGTCAGCAGCACTACAAACTTCACCTTCGGGTCTCATTTTATTCAGCCCATCATAAAATACCAACATTCCTGGCCTAGTAGAGGCATTTATCATCATATAGTTGTGTCTATTAGACAGAAACATTGCTATTTTCATTGGCCTGAATTAATGGAGGACTAAGATGAAATCTGTGGTGCTGCTGACCTTTTCTGCATTAGTTGCCACCCAGAAGATAAAGTAATATTTTCACTCAATATATGCAGGCTTAATTGAATCCTTCTTTTTACAATTCTACTTTACCTAATGTGCATTTCAAGAAACTGCAATTGCTAACTGCTGTACACAATTCTACTGTAACTACTGACAAAAGCGAAGCATTTTCAGCTAATACATAATGACATCTATGTATTTGTCTAGTTCATTTAATTCTTTTAAATTAATCTGGTACATTTGCCTGGATGAGTGCGGGCTCAGTGGAAGTTATCCCTAGGGTCTTTGCTTTTATTTCACAGATAATGTCCTAAATTCCACTCTTAAAACTGACGCAGTGAATTTGACTTTTCATGCTACTGCATACATGCTATGTAAAGTATAGACCTATAGACCTTCCTTTACCTCTTAAAGAGCCACAGGGCTCTATTTACACAATGTTTGCTGTGCAAATGTCTCAGAAATTTAACCAGCTATCACAAATAAACACCATATTGTGTCTAATATGATTATTTCCTATTATCGTCATCGCCACCTAGTGATCATAATGCTGTATTTTCCTGAAATACTTAAGAAAAATACAGCATTATGGCCACTAGATGGATCTGACGGATGACGTCGCTCTGACGAAACGCGTAGGGCGTGGCCTAGAACGTGCACCTTACACTGGCATACAAGCAGTAACGCCGGCGCGGCTAATTTGAAAGCGATTTTGTCTCTTTGGATATTGTGAGTAACCTGACTTCTTAATAAACATAAAAAACGTTCAAACAACAGTATTGCACTATGTTTGTACTTCTGTTTCCCTTCATGTATAATTGCTAAACGGACCACTTGTGGAAGGAAAAGTATAAAGCATCTCCCCAGCATAGCAGAAGCAGAGCCCAAAGAAAGCTGCACAGTGGCTCATACTGTGGCTGCCTGATTAACCCATTGAGGGTTTTTTGTCTGGTGAGCACATATACATACTTTTTGCCTAACACAGAGTGGCGCACCGGAGAGGAATGTATTTAACCCTTCTGCACTAGTCACTTTACTCTACCTTCCTCATTTGATGAAAGTTCCATGCGTTTTTACAGCAACTGGTTGATGCGACTTTGAAAATTTCCGTTGGACATTATAAGATTTTTTGTTACTATTATTATTATCCTTTTGGGTACTTTCACAAAACGTTATCACTTTGAACATATTTGCATATGTTTTTTCAGATATTGGTTTATGTATGTTTATCGAGCACAGTAGAATTGTTTTTTATATGATCGATTCACCACTTTTTCCAATACATATGTGCATTTTTTGAGGTGTAAATTAACAGACACACATCCCCTTTTCTTTTTTCACGCATTCTTTTACACGTATACAGTGGTTTTAAGAGGTTTTCACTGAAATTTGTTTTAATATTCTTCAGAGTACCAGCAGAGATAATAAATCATCTCACACTTATATATGATTTTAGTATTCACAGTGCACAAAAAGGTTTTAGCGCCAAAGCTTAATTTATATTTTAGATTTCTAACCTATTCCTATCCTTAGGGACAGGTCTCAAGCACAGGCAGCTTTAACCCCTTTAGTTTAATCTATAATTTATTTTTATTTACTTTCAATTTATTTATATTTCACCATATTACATTATATATATATTCTTTTTTTCCCTTGCCTGTGTGGCGAACGGGTGGAATTTGTCCATAGCGCAATCTTATCTATTTTTTGCTGATCATAGGAAATAAACATAACAGACACAATGTAAACCCCATGATGTTCCCTTTGACAATACCTTCATCTTTTTTTCTCCCCTGACCAGCACCTGCTTAAGCATTGCCAGGGATAGCATTTACATACTTGTAAATCCTTATATATGTGACATATTTTAAATCATGGTGCCTGTGCAAGAGCCTTTATGCTCTTGCCTGTTTCTGAACATGTTTCGTACAGATTAGACCAGCCTTTTTCAACCAGGGTGCCCAGGCACCCTGGGGTGCCTTGAGATTTCTTCAAATGCCTAAAAATGTATCAAAAACTGTATACAAGCCATCAGGTGGATGAAGCCTGCCTTTTAGTTACACAAAGCCACGGGTTTTCATTATTCACCATTATGACTTTCTAGACGCTGGCATCCTAACAACCAATGATGTCATCAGTTGATAAGGAGGAAGTATTTTGCCTCCATAGCATCCTTGTTTGACCCTACTCCTGCCCCTCTCCCTCAGCACTGGGGTCACATTAGCTAATTGATGGAGAGAAATTGAGGGAGAAGAGAAACAGGCATACTAGTCAGTACCAGTGTGCAAAAGAGTAACTGCTTTAGAAGAATAAACCATCTCTAACATTGGGTGTATGTGGATGTTGCTGCATTATGTAAAACTATTAGAATTGTGTTTTACAATTTAGAATGAGGTGCCTTGAGACTGTCCATAATTTTAAAGGGTGCCTTAACTGAAAAAAGGTTGAGAAACACTGAATTAGACTTCCTGCTGCTGCCTCCCCTCTTGTGTCCAGCTACAAAGTTACAATGTACAAAGTTACAATGAAGTTTGAGTAATTTCTGAGAAAGGAGACTGGGGACCAGCTTCCTCCTACCTGAAGCAGAAGGACAGCAAGGGCTGCTTTTTTGAGCAAAATTAAATGTATTGCGTTTACAAGCAAGCGAAAATCATATCAAGACCGAAATGAAGTATACAGTCAGAAAAAAAACAAATTATTTAAGCCAAGTGGTTATTTAATAAAGGTTAAAATAACTGAACAGACACATTTAGTGTTATGGGAGGGAGTGCCATCCTGTTCTTTTGTGCCACACATGCACAAAGTGTCCTCTCTCCTGTTGCCTTCTATGAGCTCAGCTGCAGCAACAGGAGAGAGTACACTTTGTGCATGTGTGGCCCATAAGAACTGGTCAATGCTCCCGTTCATGGCACTAGGGGGGCACTGGTTCCAGCAGCTTCTCTGTCTCTACAATACTCTGGACACACCATCACTGGTTACAGAGGAACCTTGAAGAAGCTTTTTTATAAATGCATTTTTAAACAGAACATTAGTCCTGGCTAGTAGGTAGGATTTAGCACGATCTGCTGCTACACCCACGACTGGCAGACAAATTTATTGGCTGTGACCCTGATGATGAACTTGTTCTGTGTCCAACTATAGCACGAGAGTCAAGGGACAAAAGTGCGCCCCTGTAAACCCAGATGTTCAGCCCAAGTTATGGGTACATCACGGTGCCCAGGGGTGCCTCAGGCAAGCAGTAAAATTACTACTGGCCAGTTGGCAAGCGGTTACTGTAAATGGCCCACTTACAAAAGGCATGAAAACACACAGATGTAATCCTGCCTTAAAGTGTATTTAAACTCTAACAACACATTTCTCCTATTTGTTCCTTTTTGGTCTTTAAAAAATATATTATTAAAAGTGTTTTATTTTAACCAGTTTGACAAGTGGAAAAAATTGCTGTTTATCCAGGCAAAACCTTTGTGAGCTGATAACTTCCTGCACTCCTTGGATCTTTTTATCTGTTAGCAAAAGCTTTCTCAGTGCACTACAATACGCCTCCCATGCCATGAAGAAGAGAGGGAGGTGTTATGTAGTCCTAACACATACCTTGTCCTGGGCTGACAAAACTGCTCAGTGCAGTTGTCACCCTAGGACAGGAAGTGAGTTAATGGCATGATAACCCGGCAAAAGTAAAGAGTGCACAGGGAGCTAGCCTTCCCTTTGCCAGTGATCAATTATCGCACCTGTTGTGATACTGGAAACCCTCTTTGCTGTCTCTTTTCAACATGAACACCTGCTCCTTTACCCCCTTCTTTGGACCACAATAAATAAAAACACTAAGGCCCCTTTCAGACAAGGCAGATTCTGTTCCCATTAGCAGAAGCTCAGCTCACAGTCCCCTGCAGATGGGGGCACAGTGAGCAGATAACATCCATGTCTACCCAGTTTCTGTAGAGTGGATACGGACAGAGTCCACTCTGTTGTATGGGTGGATGGGAGTAAACAAACTATGCTGTCTGTTTACACCCAATCGGCTTTGCCCCGATGTCAGTATACAATACCCCAGCAGTGAGGATTCCCCCATCCAAACCCGCTGGTTGAACGAAAAAAAAAAAAAAGACTTATCCAGGGACTACTCTAACAAGTTTCTTAGGTGCTGTGATGCCTTTTATAAAGCATGGAAAGAAAGGAGAAGAAAATACAATGTACAGCAGCTGACTATATGGGATTTTAATGAAGACTCCACTCGATATATCCATTAGCATATAAGAGCTAGATACAAAACTATCTCCCATCCTACTCTGCTGATATTGACAGTAAAAATAACAGCAGGATCCTTGAGCTCTGTGGAAGAAAAGTTTGTCAATAAGGAGGTGAGGTTCTTTGCTTTTGGCCTAGCAATCTCTACAGCTAAATGCTACAGCACAGAAATATCTGATTTACTGTCTGACTGTGAGCAGATTACTAAGTCTGTCCTAGCTGGCCCACAAGGGCAGTCAATCAAAACATCATGACAGTCACCATTTCAGCTGAAGGCAAAAGTGAAGTTAAATAGAAAGTACAGTAAGTAATGCACAGTAAAGTATTCCTGTGTGGAAATAGAACATAACATAAAATATACATGAATATTTACACTATGAAAATGAGAATACATAATGAAACCTAGATGAAAACCTAACATATAAAGGGAAAAAAAAATTCACAAAAAAACAAGTGTAAACAGTAATGGCAGTCCACAGTACTTTGATTTGCATGAATAGGAAGTTTAGGAAGGGAAAGTCACAGTTTTGATGACTTTGGAATTGAGCCTCTAATTGCACGATAGATGAAAAACATACTGTTTTTTTATTAAAACGTTTGGAGAAAGCTGAATATAGGTAACAAAGGGGCTCTGTTGTTGTCCCCAAAATTGCCAAAATTTGTTTCTTCAGAGCCAGGCACTCACTGCACATGTGCAAGCCGCGCCACGTGCCATGACTGGCCGGGCAATCCTCTGGGACCTGTGATGTGTCCCAGATGATTGTCGAGAGGGAAGAGGAGAGGTGATCCCCTTTCCGGTGCCGCGGTGCGCCAGGAGGAAGTGGCTACCGCCCCCCCCCCCCTAAAATGACATGCCAAATGTGGCATGTTAGGGGGGCACCACCCTTAAAGTGGAAGTTCCATTTTTGGATGGAACTCCGCTTTAATATGTGACAATCCTCAAAGTTAGAGAGTCAGTACAGCAGAGCTATTTTCTTGGAGAACCACTTTGTCGAGCTCTACAAAAAGGAATGAGTTAATGGGATGAGTCATTCAGCTGTGTAAAGGGAGTTCTTTGATCAAATAAGCAAACTTGAGAGCCTTTAAAGTAGCACTCAACTCCCCACACACATGTTTTTTTCTCTCCTACTTGTATTCTAGGGTCCTCCTCAAAACACATACTCACCTACACTGTGAGTTCAGCATGGTCCTGTTGCAATCTGCTGTTTGCAGGTGGCAATAAGCAGGTGCTAAGTAGCCATCTTAGTCCTCTTCAACTGGCTGCCTCCCCCCATCCATTATGTCCATCCATTATGTTCGGTGATCCTGCAGTTTCCTGGGATCCCAAGAGGCTACAGACCAATGAAAATTTGTGGCCTAGAACGGCTGTAGGGGATGGGGCCAAAAAAGAAAAATAACTTTTTTTTTGAGAGCTAAGTTTCCCTTTAATTCCTAAAAAAAATGCAAAATACTCCATTTGGTAACTTTGAAGCAGAAATAAAAATATTAGTATATACTATAGTTCACATTTATTTATATTTTTTTATTATTCTGGCCATAATAAAGGAAAATTACACACAAAAGAACTATATATTCTCTTAAAAACAATCTAAATTTATGAATTTCAGCTGTGTATTTGGCTATTAGCCCCCCGAGTTTTGCTTTAAGATATATTCTGTACCCTGTTTCCTTCAGTGTCTAACTGTCAGTACACATTGTGCCTTTTATGAAAGTTGTACACAGAAACATAGCTACTTTATTTTTTCAAATGTTCAGTGCCCTCTTCAAGCACACATAAATTTACCACAGAAATTGCTTATGACTACTTGCTAATGGTTCCAAGGATCAATATCTCGTTGCTTATATATTCATATGCTTTGCATTACTTATATCAAATATAATTAGCATTTCCAGTCTGGTCACTACTCTCCCTAAAGGCTGACATTTCCTGATAATTACAACAGGATTTTCAACATACCATAATACACAGAAATATATGAGTAAAGTAGACCAGCATGCTGCGGGAGCATGTCCTTAATGTGGGACTTTTTGTTAGAGATGAAAGTTACAGTAAATAATTAAGTGCAAATGGTGAAACACAAATCTTACCATCTCTTTTCTTCTGCAAAAGTGACAAAACCAAGTACTAGATCCAAAATGTCAAAAATTAAGAGGCTAAAAAGGTCTAAATGCTGGACAAATCCCAGTAACTGTGCAAAATGTAGAGCTGGTAGTTTACTATAAATAGAGAATGAAGCTGGTTCAAGGTAATACATTTCCTACATGTAACTCCAGAACTGATGACCTCGAGCCATTAAAACACTGCTCTGTCCTACTCAGCTTT
Organism: Lithobates pipiens; assembly: GCF_037356315.1. Lineage (NCBI taxonomy): Eukaryota > Metazoa > Chordata > Amphibia > Anura > Ranidae > Lithobates > Lithobates pipiens. The sequence goes on from NW_027507764.1 coordinate 286,883,096, forward strand.
TTTGCTAATAAAATCCAAAGGCTGGCCAGGGCAAGGGCCTGCCTGAATGCATAACTTTTTCTTATTAAATTTCCTTTAGATTTACCTTCAACTATGTAGTGGAAAGGCCTGCCTGATTGCATACAAATTGAAAGTGTTTAGGTTTGACCTCATATTAAATGGTTTTGGTAAATCTAAAGGAAAATTGTATAACGTATGGCCAGTCTAACACTCTACCACTTGGCTTGAGGCATCATGTGCTCATACTGCAGAAGTTGATGCTTCTCTGTTACAAATTTGCCTGTTAAGCTATTTTGTAGAGGGAACCTAATAGTTTTGATGTTGTGGATGTAAAAAAAAGGCAGTCGAGAAGTGAGAATGGCAGTTAAAGGGGTTGTAAACCTTTCTGTTTTCATCAGGTGCAAAAAACACCTGGCAGTGACCGGCCCCCCAGCCCCCCCGATTTGCTTACCTGAGCCCTGGAACTTCATCCGTCAGTGACATGCTCTTCCTCTGTTCATGGTCCTCGGCTCTTGATTGGATAGATTGGTAGCAGTGCAGCTATTGGCTCCCACTGCTGTCAATCAAATCCAATGACGTTGGCGCTGGGGGGCTGGGGCCGAGTCATACATTCGGCAGGTATGGACGCCGAATGATGAACTCGGGAGCGCTCCTGCAAGGTAACGCCCCAGGAGAGCTCTTCTCCTAGGGGGTTATCTGATGCAGGGAGGAGCTGTGACAGCCGCCAAGGGAGCCAGGAGACGGTGTTCGGGGCAACTCTGTGCAAAACATCTGCACAGTGGAGGTAAGAATGACATGTTTGTTCTTTTTTATTTCTTTTTTATAAAAAAAGCTTTACAATCACTTTAAGTTTAATGGCTCCAGTTGAATGATATTTGCCAAACTGAAGGTCACAGAAGTAGCTAGCACGATTCAGCAGCTTACCAGTTTTCCTTGATCTGTATTTGCAGAATAAAAGGCCACATAGCACACTGGACGGAAATGAAATGGTTAAAAAGAATCTAATCACGTGTAGAAATGCTTATTCGGACAGCTTTAACCAGCTAATACTCTGGATATCCATAGAATGCTTCCTGCATTTATACAAGCACTCAGTACCAAGCAGAATCAGAAGGCCATTCTTTTCATTTGTATAGGATGACTGCTTTGCAACAATTTGCATTTCTATTGCTGTTTCATCTAATATACTGTACTTGACTGCCATAACTGCACACTACTCTCACTGGGAAATGGAACATTCTTTAATAAATCAGGACTCACTGAATATATTAAACAGATATGTATACCTCATCGACTTTGATCTGGCCATTTTGTAGCTGCACTGCTAGCTATATATGAAGAGACTGGAAGCATTTAGCATGTTTCATTTATGTAGAAATTTTCAGACCATCAGCATATATGACGATGTTCCTAAACTAGGTGGTATTCCCCTTATTTAAGAAAATGTATTTAACTCCTGTTTTCTGAACCCCTTTTTTATAGATTTATATTTATTTGCATCGACTTTATTTAAAGATATAGATATATATGAAACATGAATCAAAAGACAGAAAGGGAATTTAGGGATTTTAGCGGTGCTAATTAACAAATATGATCAATTAAAGTACAGAATTTGTAATACAAATATTTATTAAATTTCAAGTTAAAATCAGTAGCAAATTCTACTTAAAAAATACAAGATAATACAATACAGTGGTCGCTCTTGTCAGACACACATAATCCCAACATGTTTCGCATTAGGTTGCTTCTTCAGGGAATGTGTGAATGTTTGAACAGTATCTAAACCAAAAATACAAAATAATATAGTAATGAAATGTATCATAAAAGTCATAAGTGCAAACATAAGAGAAAAAACACACACACATACCAAACCCACCTTAAACCACTACGTAGATGGTAAAGTAGGGAATTGTCCACCACAAAGGTTAGCCACAGCAGCGCTGAATCGCAGGGGGCTAAAAAAACAGCCCAGGATAACTAACAATAGGAAAGTGTACAATGAAGGTAGAGTTTTTGGATTTTAGGGTAATTAAGAGTTCTTTGATAAATGACTCAGTATAAAGGTTGCTAAATTAGATCAACCTAAAGGGGTAAAAACCCTCTGAAGTACAGAAATAACGAAAAAATAATACAAAAGTATTTTAATTTCAGATATATTACTTACATGAGTTAGATGGTTGTAAAAGTAAAGGCGCACGTATTGAAAATTGAGCACTTAAAGAGACACACCTTCACGAAGGTACCAACTTGGTGGTCAATTAGAAAGAAAACAAAAACGAACGTTAGAATAAATGGGTAGGATAGGATACAGATTTATCTACATATAGGTGCATGCATAGACATCTAAGTGTTATAGAAACACAGACATTCAGGCATATGAACACACACTGGGAGTTAAACAATGACATCCCAGAGCATAGAGTTCTAAGCTAGAGAGTCAATGCGGAAATGATAAGAAAACAACATGGCAATAGCCCAAGTATGGAGGGTCAAGAATCAATAAAAAAGATCGGATTCAAAAAGTGGGAAAGGTCGGCTATAGTAAGTATAAAAAGAATATCGCAGTCAACTTACTAGGAAATACGAAATCTCAAAGATCAGGCGTCACCCTTGGCTGCAGCTAGCAAGGAATGACGGTATCACGCTGGCTTTTTATATGCCCCGCCATCAAGCCGACGTTTTGCGTAGTCGGCGTGATGCGGACAAAAGGAGCGCTATTGCGCATGCTCACCAATGGGACGAGACTGAATAGGCCTACAAGTCCCATAATGCCTCAAGCCGAAGGGCGGGGGAGAGAGGGGAAGAACGATGCCTTGATCGCCGTCCTCCGTCACACAAGCACATAAACAAGCGCCGTGTATTCTTCAGTAAAAACAAAAAAATAGAAAAATCAGCATTTTGGGTCAGTAATTTACGCTTCAAATGTGCTCAATCACGCACATTTGTATGCAAATACCCATTAACATATTGTGAACGCGAGAATGCATATGCATGTATGCGCGTTGAAAAACACGAAATTGCGTGAAAGCATATGTGCGAAAATGCATGAAAATATGTGCAAATACATAAAAAAAGGCAAAAAAATTGATGCTCAAACAGGAGTAGCGTGTGCAACAGGCCTAACCCCTACATTATGTTACATGCACCCGACACTTGCATTATGTATATTAGGTTCACCTGATGCCTTCACTCTGTATGTTACATACTTCTGACCCCTGCATTGTCTATGTTATATACACCCCTGCATGCTGTACGTTACATACACCTGACCTCTGCACTGTGCATGTTACAAACACTGGATCCCTGCACCTTGTAGTTTACATACTCCTAAACCCAGCACTCTGTGTGCTACATACTGCTGACCCCTGTACTCTGTGTGTTACTTAGTCCTGACTCCTATACTCTGTGTGTTACCTGTTCAGGGACTTTCTGTTATGAGATTACAATGCTCTGTCCCTCTCCAAATTCCTCTACTATGTTGTCTCATGCACTCCTCTGAGATTGCCAATGTATAATGTGCAGATATGTTCCATGTTGTCACTATCAAAAAGCCTGCCATGAGCTATGATGTGCAACTGCTGTTGAAGCATGTATACAAATATAAAGATATCTACAAAGACAAAGCTGGAGGAGATTAGCATTGCCAAAATGCAAAAATAATGAATAAAAGGTGAAGCAGGAATGTATAAAAAAGAAGAAAAAAAGTTTTAGCAAACTTAAAAATCATAGTGAAGTTGGGGTTTAGATCTATTTCAAAACATTAATTTCCTAATGTCTACAGAAACCTTTAGGAAATGTGAACTATCAATGAATGTCCCCCTAGGGCAGGGGTAGGGAACCTCGGCTCTCCAGCTGTTTTGGAGGTTCCCTACCCCTGCCCTAGGGGCTACTAGGCACAGATCAGGTAGGCTGACATTTCACTCCAGGGTTAAAGAGGAAGTAAACCCTCATGGGTTTTACTTCCTCTTTTGCTCACTGCAAAGCCTGCAAATGAAAAGCATAATGGGCTAGTATGCATCGCATACTAGCCCATTATGTGCCATTTACCTGCAAAAGAATCCAGCGATGTCCCCTGTGTAGGCAGCATCCATCTTCTGGCCCCTCTCCCTTCCGGGCCGCGGACTCCGGCTCTGTGATTCGCCAGAGCCCGTGACGTCACTCCTGCGCATGCGCATGGGAGCCGCGATTAATGGCACAATTTTTGGCAAACTACAAGTGAAATATCTCCTAAATGGCGCACATTTAGGAGATATTTCCACTACCTATAGGTAAGCCTTATTCTAGGCTTACCTATAGGTAGAAGTCCAAAAAGTGGGTTTACAACCACTTTAAGCCTTTGGCAATAGAGTAGTAATGTGAACAGATGGGCATCTGTCACTTTCCAAAGCAAGCAAGGAGGGTTAGGGCACAGGGCACCTGTGGGTGTGGCCGAATTCAGAAAAGGGACAAAAAGTACTTACAGCCTTCAAAGACAGAGGACCTTTAAGTCAACCCAGAAGTATGCGAATTGAAATCCCAGCTGCAAAATACTGAATATTCTGAACCCTTGGGGAGTGGTCACCACACCACAACCAAGGACCAAGCCTCTAGGTTTAGATCCAATCACATACTCACCCTCCCTAGGCACTGGCAGAAGGCCAAAGAGGATCACTCATAAAACTGATTCCTTCCTGGGGGAAGACTGACTTTCCAAGGTCACTTAAAAATATTTATGCTCTCTCCCAGCCAGCATCAGTGGCAGTAGACCTTCTAGTGGTTGACCAGGGAAATGAATATCCATAACGCTGATTATTGTGGTCTCCCACATTATTGCCAGGAACCCACCCCAACAGTAGGCAGAACCAAAAAATAAGCAGAGCATAGGAAAGACCCAAAAAGCTGAACCACCAAAAGGCTTAGGGCAGGGTGGCTACATTTGCATAATCCATAAACAAAATCTTTGCTCATGTCTGGAACTATGTATTCCTTCATTGTATGCCCCCATCAACAAGGTATAGCCAGGTTGTCAATCACAATCTACGAATCAAAGACACCTCTGCCCTACCTGTTACAGTCATGTAGCATTATTGCCTAAATATATCAGTGGCCAGGAAGAATGACTGCAAATAGGGGAGAGAGATGAGGGCTCCACTGTTGATTTGTTGCCAAAAACTGTAAATCTGAATATCGGTTACTGCACTAGTCTGCTTAAGCTGCATATTGTGGGGAAAGGAGTGCTCTTGAACCAGTTGACTGAGTGGATAATGACGGCATTACTTGCTTTGGGAATGGAAATTCCACAAAAGCTGAAAGTTTCGTTTTCGATTGATCTCATCAAGTTGAATTGCACACCAGCTACTTACTGTATGTATTTTATATGACCTGGGAAGAAGATCTCTGTACTTGAATTCCAAGGCATCATTACAAGGGATCTCGCTCTCGATGATGCATTTTGTATGTATCCATTATTAAGAATGAGGGACAACAGCTGATGAAGTCCATTAATGATATTTATTACATTGGAGATCAAAAGCTCACTTTTCATCATGTCTGTTTGATCTTTTTCTTTTATTTGGCTTTCTAAACTAACATATCTTTCTTACAAATTTATTTACATGCATGTGGCTTCAAGAAGAGCTAGCCCACCTAAATTAAAAGTTCAACCGATGTACACTCATGACACAGCCACTACATATAAAATAAGATATATTACAGAACAGCAATTACTGGCAGCATCATCAATCAACAAGTGATCTCACCTAATGACCTACTGTAAAACAGCAATTCTAGTAGCCAGCCTAACAAAAGACCACAGTCAGTTGTGGAATTCCTAGCCAAAAAAAAATAAAAAATCACACAAGCTTCATTGGAACTGAGAATCAATAATTGCTCACTGCTCCAAGCCAATTGTCCCTCAAAACTATTTTCTCAGGGAAAACATCTAAGCATCAGGGTAAATTTCCCTTTCAGTAGCCTTAAGTGATTAAAAAAGCTATTTATTCCGACAAGCTTCTGCACTGATGGGGGAGCAACTGTCTCATTTTGTCTCATGTCAGCGTAAGCAAAAGCTGACCGTGGAAAAGACAAATAGAAAAATACATAAATTTGAGTATAAATATAAATTACTGTTTTGAGGAGCCCTATTTTATCTTTTTATTTTTATTTTATTTTTACACTGAAATGAATATTCTAAAAATTGACTGTTTATGATCAAATATATCACATTTTATTGAATGCTAAAAATAATATATATTTTCCTCCTTGCTGTTGCAGAGCCCTGTCACTGTGTAGTATATATACATAACAGCCTTTCTCTAACTAACCATGAGGAAAAAAGTGACAGACTTTGGTGAGTTTAAACAAAGTTTTGATTGCCACTGCAGAAGGTTAACTTTAAAGTGCTATTTTACCCAAAAACACAAATGTTATATAGTGTAGCTTATAAATTATTATATGTAGTGATTGCATTTGTCTTCTTTTTCTGGCTTTTTTTCCCTTTGATTTCACCTAATGTTCCCACCAGTACCACACTTGCCTTTGTCTTATGCTGCGTACACACGATCAAATTGTTCGGCGGAATTGGTCCAGCAAACAATCCGGCGGACTTTATAACGAACGGACTTGGCCACACGCGGACGCTCCGAGAGTCCGGTGATTTCTAACGCGATGGCGTACAGCACGTACAACGAGACTAGAAAAGGGAAGTTCAATAACCAGTAGCCAATAGCTTCCTTCTCGTACTTGCTTCAGAGCATGTGTCCGCCGGACTAGCACACTGACGAACAGATTGTCCGCTGAAAGCCAAGTCCGGCAGACAAATTTTGAGTCAAAACTACTTTCTAAGTCCGCCGGACTTTACGATGAAAAAGTCAGCTGGAGCCCACACACAATCGAATTGCCTGGCATACTGTGGTCTGGCGGACCTAGTCCACCGGACAATTTGATCGTGTGTATGCGGCATTAGGCAGGCTACCATGAGCTGCCAGAAAGAAAATCGTTTGCTTCCCCTATCAAAACAGTCAGTGTTGATGGGGAAATTCCTCCTGCGGAGCTATTGTGTTTCCCCTGATGGGGGGTCACAGGGAGCCATCCCTGCTGGAATAATACAGTGATTATTGCTAGTGGCTATAGCCAATGTAGGCAAATCACAGGATTACACTGTACTGTAGCACTAAATTGTCCTGTACAGGACACTGAGGGTAGGCTTTTAAGGTAGGCTTCTGCAGAGAGGAGAGGAAGAGCCTACCCTCAGTGTCTTGCAGGATTTGTGACGTCACAATGTCACCACATCCACGTGGTGGACAGTAGATGGAATTGATCATCCAAGGAAACTTAATGCAGCAAATTTGAAGGAAATCCATGGAGGAGAGGCTGGAAGTATGCAGTGCTGTATTTGAGGACTGATTACAATCACCATCTATCCATCTATTTTGGGGGTTTTTTCCCCTTAAAGAACTGCAGTCTGCTCACATTAAAAAAAAAAATGGTGTTCCCTCGCACTATCAAAGTGAAAAATATCTGAATGTGGTATGTCGGTTAGATTGCTGCTAGACCTAAAGTGTATACCATGCACTTGAACAACAATAAATAAAAAAGGTGATCAGCGCAAACTATATACCAAATATTACTACAAAGATGGAGAGTCCTTGTTTGATATGTATTCTACTTCATAGATAAAGTGCAATAAATCAATAATTATATCAATACTATTGGTGAATCCTAGTGCACATTGCTGCTGTGCATGCAATTATTTAGCTGCTGTGCAAAACTACTACTGTGCAAACTACATAAATAAATGATTTGCTGTGCATGAGATTATTCAGCTGCTGTGCAAAACTGCTACTGTGCAACCTACATAAATTGCTCACTGTGCATGCGATTATTTAGCTGCTGTGCAAAATACTACTGTGCAAACTATGCAAACAAATCATTTGCTGTGCATGCGATTATTTAGCTGCTGTGCAAACTGCTACTGTGCAAATTACGCAAATAAATTATTTGGTGTGAATACAATAATTTAGCTGCTGTGAAAAATGCTACTGTGCAAACTACGCAAATAAATTATTTGCTATACATGCGATTATTTAGCTGCTGTGCAAACTGCTACTATGCAAACTACACAAATAAATTATTTTCAAAAAATGCTCAACGCATTACCATAAATTCATAAAGTGAATAAAATAGCTACTGCTATGCAAATAATTAAAACAAACAGTTAATATAGTGCAAAATCATGCAAATCATCATCAGATGCTAAACATAATTGAATGAACACTAAATAGTGCAAAATGGTGCAAGATTATCATAAAGTTCTTCTGAGTAACAAATTATCCTTTGTGTACGCTTTTAAGTGTGTAGGTGTACTAATGCAGTCCTATTTATATTGAGTAGTGATACCCATAAAAGTCCATCCATAAACAGTAAACGTGCAAATTAGTGCAAAAGGTGCTGATGTGCAGCAATGTGACAGACAAACTCTTCAGGTGACATCCACTGTGTACTCTTCGTGTGCGCCACTCAGTGCTCTCTATGCGCTTACCTCTATATGGGTAAGAAATGCCTCTCAGATATTTCTAATGATGAGCCCTCCTGAGTGTGGTAGCCAGGGATGATGTCCTTAAGAGTGCTGTATTGCAATAATGGCTCCCAGTTGGTTAGTTCGCCCGTTCATCCACGACAAATGAAAGCGGGGAATAAACAGGAAGATCCCATAGTGTAATATGTCTCAAATAGGTTTATTTATGTTTAAAAAATGGCTACTTACAACAATGCTGGAAACGACAGGCAGATCAAACAATGTGCGGTGTTACAAATGGGAAGTGACGCATAGAGACGTTTGTAACATCGCACATTGTTTGATCTGCCTCTTGTTTTCAGCATTGTTGTAAGTAGCCATTTTTTAAACATAAATAAACCTATTTGAGACATATTACCTTATACAGCCCACTTACAAAGTTCATTTTTTATTTTATTTTTTTAGATTTACTCCATGATTTTGCTCCTGATGAGCGGTTGTCGTGCCGCGAAACGCATCGAGCCTTTATCATTTTTTATTTCTACATTAATCATGGAACAATAAGACATCATTTGATTTTATGTGTATTCAATATAATTTATTATCACTCTGTGTACTATATGCATTAATTGTTATTGCTGCTTTTTTTTCAAATGTTAAGATCTATCGGATTGTATGTCTATTTAAGATCCACCTTATAGAGGTTTGATGCCCAAATGTTTGTTAGAGGCTTGATGCCCAAAATGTTTTATGGTGGATTATGGATTATGAAACATGAATAAATGTCATTTTCTAGTCGTTTGACCAACTTTTTTACTTGCTGTGTGCTTCATCTAAAGTCCCACCCTCTCTCCATTTCCCCCCTCCCCCCATTTTTTATATTTTGATAGGGATGGAGGCGGGCACCTCTTTTATGCTTGCTTCATTTAACCTCCCTGACGGTATGATTCAGTCTGAAATTAGGTGCTGAAAGCGGTACAATCATTTTGCACGAAAATCTGGCTTTTATTTTGTAGTCCTGTAATTCTTAGGAATAACGCTCTTAAATCTGTTCAAACCAGAGTCTAGGAGACATCCCGGGTATGATAAAGTTTATAATATAATAAAGAATAATAAAAACTATTCAATAATGTAATCAAATCCAAAAACACTGAAAAATTGACACTTTTTGGTTGCTATGGACAATCTCCAAATTCCAGGCAGTAAAAAACAGTATTTATAATATAAAAGTGCATGCAGGGCACTGCACAGACCACTAGAGACAAAGGGGGTGTGTATTTTTTAATACAGCACTGTAATCTGTAAGATTACAGTGCTGTGTGTGTTTTGTGTGTTTTTTTTTTTTTGAATTTGCCGCCGTTCTCCGCTCCCGTGCGCCGTAACGCCGCAGGGAACGGAGCTCGGCGGCATTCGGCACTGTGAATCGAGCGGAGGACGGCTCAATCACACAGCGCGGCGGACATCGCTGGATCCAGGGGACAAGGTGAGTAACTCTCCCTGTGTCCTCCCCTGCATCGAGCGAAGCCATCCCGAGTCTGGTTCGGGGTTACCGCTCCTATCAGTATATTCCTACCCCGAGCCAGACTCTGGATTACCGCTAGGGGGGTTAAAGTCCCAAAATTGTGCTCTGCTTATTTGGGCTGTATAAGGTATTTACTGGCAGAAAAAATGTTTTACTATCAAAAGTTAAAACAACAAGGGCAGAAGATTTAATAGATGGAAAGTTGAAAAAATGAGTGAAGGTCTGCTTTAACCCCCCCTGGCAGTATTCCCGAGTCTAGCTCGGGGTGATAATTCAGTACCATTAGCGGTAACCCGCGAGCCAGACTCGGGACTGCATCGCTGGATCCAGGGTGAGTTTACTTACCTTATCCCCTGGATCCAGCGATGTCTCCCCACAGTGCGAACGTCTCGTCCTCTGCTCGATCTATCACGTAGCTCTATTCCCTGCGAGCATTGCGACACATGGGGACGGAGAACGGTGCCAAATTCAAAAAGTGAAACACACACATTACATACAGTATAATGTAATCTTACAGATTACATTACTGTCTGTAAGTATTTCACATCCCCTTTGTCCCTAGTGGTCTGCCCAGTGCCCTGCATGTAGTTTTATATTATAAAAACTGTTCTTTCTGCCTGGAAAATCGAGATTATCCATAGCAACCAAAACTGTCCCTTTACATCAAAAATGGTTTTAGACCAGCTAGAAAATAGCGATAAAAAATTAGAATCACTTGCAGAATTGAGTGATAGTGGTTTGTGGGGAGATCCGTCATGAAAAGTAATGACAGTGACAAGTCTGCAACTGAGCAAATTTCAGTGTTTTTGATTTGATTACATTATTGAATAATTTTTATTAATATTATATTATATTTTTATTTGGTATAATTATTTATATTTATTTATTATATTATAATTTATGATTTAATTTTTCAAACTTTATCATACCCGGGGTGTCTACTAGATTCTGGTTTGGACAGATTTAAGTGAGTTATTCCTAAGAATTACAGACCTACAATATAAAACGCCAAATTTCCATGCAAAATAATTGTACCTCTTTCACCACCTAAAATCTGACATAATCATACCACTAGGGAGGTTAAGCACTGTCAGACCTCTTTTGACAATGGGCCTAACCCTTTGGTAAGTGACTGTATGGGTCTTTGGAGGCTGGCACACAGTGGTGTTCATGTTTTAAGAAGATTCATTTTCAATGATTGGAGAACTTCTTTCTTTGCTGGAACTTATGCACTTGAGATTCTCGTAATGATTATAGAATAATTGATTCGAAAAGTGCTTCATTTTACCTATGTATTTATCTGAAATTGTTTGTCATTATTAGGATTAAGTTTATATTATTTGAAGTGACAGAGCAACACAATTTTTCTTACTTTTATTAATGTAAATTTTGTGTGTTCAAATACCGGCGAGTGCTACTGTTAAATTTTATTAAATTTTTTTTTGATTTTTAAGATAGCTTCTAAGCACATGTTACATTAAACTTCTCTTTGTCTAACAAGCTTAACCATCTATGGTAAGATTGTACAGGGAACGCTGATTAGCAAGTAAAGTATGTACACTGCTGTACCAGGAGGCTATTAGTGTTCCCTCCAATAGAAGCGTTATAGCTGTATTATTGTAAGTATCAGGAGGGGGGCTGTACATCCTTCTGTGTGATTTTTGCTCAATATTTTGGCTTGTAAAGCCCCATACACACTATCAGATTGTCTGCTGATTTTTTCCATCAGATTTACCAAAACCATATAATATAAGGTCAAACCTTAGGGGTTTCAATGTGTATGCAATCAGGCAGGCCCTTCTACTACATGGTTTTGGTAAATCTGAAGGAAAAAATCTGAAGACAATCTGATAGTGTGTATGGGGCTTAAGCATCACCCGTGTGTCGACACATTGAAAAATAAATGTTCTACTTTTCAATACATATAGAGTTTGACAGATCACAGGAGAAAAATATTCCTAAGGCTTACCCTCCTGCTTTCCTCTCCCGCTATCTTTACTAACTTTCTGCAAAATGAATTTCCATATCTAACCGTATTGGATGCAATGACATTGCTTTCTATAAAGAAAACACACCATATTTAGTCCCTTTGCTCTCTTCTGATGTTATTTTTTTTAATAGCAATGCATATACTGATTCTAAGCAGGGAGGTACTCCTTCCTGCATTAAAGTTGGAAGGAATGCCTCTCTGGCATACATATATCATATAAATATACTTATACTAATAATGCTGTTCCACATACATTATATTCATATGTTTTACGCCACAATATAGACCATAAGGTTGAATAAAAACACCAGTCCATCCTGAGTGTCTACAATTGTCCCTATCCCAGTACATTGCACACTCACATCACACCCTCAAGGAGCCCACAATCCAAGGTCCCCATTCATATACTAGGGCCAATTTTGGACAGAAGCCAATTAACCTACCTGCATGTGTTTGGAGTGTGGGAGGAAACCAGAGTAAACCCACTCAGGCACAGTGAGAACATGCAAACTCCAGGCAGGTAGTGTCATGGTTGGGATTCAAACCAGTGACCCTTTTCACTGCTAGGCAAGAGTGCTAACCACTACACCACTGTGCTGCCCTGTAACATATTGATTTACAGATTTTTTTAAATAAAAAATTAAGTGGAAAAAAAAAAATACTGAAGCCAGTGGTTCATTGGCAGCTCCTGTACATCTTTCTGGATATGCTTAGAACAGCTCAGAATGAGATCTATTTTCCCTCCTCCGCTGTTTACTCTGAGTGGGCCTATACAACTAGCTCTCAGAGACCTGAAGGCTCATTTACACCAGCAATCGTGCTGAATGCATGGAGAAACAGTGCCAATTCCGGTTCATTGCATTGTTTACTCTTTCTTTTTTTGCTAGAATTTTATTCAAATGTCACAAGTGACATTTCTTTCAATTCTATCATCAAAACGTTGTTACCATACAATAACTTCATGCAATACATAGAAAATTGCCTTCTCTTTGCATTGCAAGATTGCCCAGCATTTCAAATGGAGTGAACAGACTCCAAAGAGGACTGTACTCCAAGGGTGTCGATTTTTAGTGGTTGATTTACTAAAGACATATAGGCTATTTAAAGGCTTTGTTAGGGAAATTTTCCTTAGCTTAGCGAATTATGTAAAAATTCCCTTTGCAAGAATACCCAATCATGTACAAGTAAAATAAAAATCTTTTCACATGACTGGATTGTGGAAGTTAGTAGAGTTTCACTTTATTTACTAAGCTAATAGAAAATTCCCTTGCAAAGTGAACAGCTTATTTGGCTTTAGTAAATCAACCTATTAGCCCTTGTACACACGTTCGGACATTCTGACAACAAAATCCGTCGGATTTTGTCCAAAACGGGTGTTGCATACACACGGTCAAACAAAGTTGTCAGAAAATCCGATTGTTCGGAACGTGATGAGGTTCGTTCGTTGCAACGGGACTATGTTGCGGCTGGTAGCCAATAGCTTTAGTCTCGTAATTTGATCTGAGCATGCGTGGCACTTTGTCTGATCGGAATTCTCTACAAACGATCGGACAAAGTCTGATTGGATTATTTTGTCTGAAAATGTTATATCCAGCTCTCAAACTTTGTTGGTCAGACATTCCGACAGAAAAGTCCGATGTAGTCTACATACGGTCGGATTATCCGACAACACGATCCGATCGGACCTTTTCCGTCGGAATTTATGACCATGTGTACAGGAGCTTAGAGTACAGCCCCATACAAGTCTATGAGGGCTCACTGTGTAGGTGTATCGGCACTGTGGTCTTCATTTTAAATATGCCTGTAAATTAAAACTCTACATATGTGCTGATGCTGGCTAATAGCCAAGCCATTAGAAATAAACTTCAATATAATATAAAGCTTTATTATTTTGGGCCACTTCACAAGTTAAAAAATCTGCATTGGTAATATTGCTATTCTCCTGTATTATATCTTGTCTTTAGAAATTAACTATGAAAACGTCAAAAATAATTAGCCTGGCGTTAAAAAACAGCTGGTTCTGTATAATTATTATGTAATGAACATCAAAAATTTTTTACCTGCACAGTGAAAAACTAGGTACCGAATCAAGTTTTACTCCTTTATCATCAGATTCCCAAGATGCTATGCATGTCGTTCTAGGTAATGAAGGGTCAGACTGTCACTCTGATACAAATTTTAAAGTAAAACTGAATGAAATGTTTGTGATGTTTTAGACTACTAACAAGCTAATTTATGGTAGTTTTACTTACAGTATTTGTGTGGCTTATAAATATCCATTCCTTAGAAGGCTTTCTTTTCTCATCTGTTCATGAATTCGATTCAATGGATCCAGTCTTGGTTATTTGTAAATTAGTTATTGTTTGCTCTAAAACTCTAAAAGATATATATATATATATATATATATATATATATATATATATATATATATATATATATATATATATACACAGTATATCATTTTTATTTTAATATATACTGTTACGTCCATATATGTTTGGACACAGGCACAATTTTCATACTTTTGGCTCTGTATGCCACCAGAACAAAATTAAAACAAAACAATCCAAATTAATTTGAAGTGCAGACTTTCAGCTTTAATTGGAGAGATTGAGCATAAATATCAAGTACACATTTTAGAAACTGCAACCATATTATACACACTGCCCCCATTTTCAGGGGCTCAGATGTTATTGGACAAATGAATATAATCATAAATAAAATGTTAATTTTTTATTTTTTTTTGAGAATCCTTTAATGGCAATGACTGCCTGAAGTCTGGAACCGATGAACGTTATCAAAGACTGGGTTTCTAGATGCAGAAGTTTCCACTTCTTTTCATTCAAAAACTCCTTTTACAGTGTGTTTTGGATCATTGTCCATCTGTACTGTGAAGTGCAATCACCTTTGCTGCATTTGGCTGAATACCCATCATTCTGGTACAGATTATTCTAAGCCCTTGTACACATGGTCAGAGATTCCGATAACCAAATCCGTCGGATTTTGTCCAACGGATCTTGTCCGAAACTGTTGCATACACACGGTCGGACAAAGTTGTCGGAAAATCCGATCTTTCAGAACGTGATGGCGTAATTTCGTTACGATGGGACTACGTTCAGGCTAGTAGCCAATAGCTTTGATGTAGGAATTTGATCTGAGCATGCGTGGCACTTTGTCCGATCGGAATTCTCTACACATGATCGGAGTATGTCCGATCGGAGCAGTTTGTTGGAAAATTTGGTCCGACGATAACAGTCTGATGCAGACCAAACACAGTCGGAATATCCGACAAACCTCTCCGATCGGACACATTCCGATGGAATCTCCGACCGTGTGTACAATGGCTTAGATTCATCCGTCCAAAGAATGCTTTTCCAGAACTGGTCTGACTTTTTTAGATATTTTTAAGCAATGTCTGGCTTTTCTATTCTTCAGGCTTATGAATGGTTTGCACCTTGTGGTGAACCCTCTGTATTTGCTCTTGTGAAGTCTTCTCTTGATTGTAGACTTTGACAATGATACGCCCACCTCCTGGAGAGTATCCTTCACTTGTCTGGATGTTGTGAATGGGTTTTTCTCTACCATAGAGAGGATCCTGCGATCATCCACCACTATTGTCTTCCATGGACATCCAAACCTTTTAATGTTGCTGAGCTCACCTGTACGTTCTTCTTTCCTCAGAATGTACCAAACTGTTGATTTGGCCACACCTAATGATTCTACTATCTCTCTGATGGAGTTGTTTCGTTGTTGAAGCCTTACACCTGTTTCACTTGCATGGACAGCTCTTTTGAACGCATGATGTAGGTTCACAGCAGTAGATTTCAAATGCACATACTGGAGGTCGACCGATATATCGGCCGGCCGATATATCGGCCGATATTTGGCGTTTTTTAATTAATCGGCATCGGCCGATTGTGCTGTTAAAAAAGGCAGATGATATATTCAGCACGACTTGCAAATGACTTCAGTAATAGAAGTCAGTGTAAGTTGCCTGGAGACTTGAGTGAAGCGACTTGTCTTCTCTCTGGGCAGTCTGCCAAGAAAAGATCAAAAGGATACAATGTTTACACTTGAATGAATGAATTCAACTCAGTGTGTAGAGTTCTCAGTTTAACCATTTAAAGACTAAATCTTTTTTGACACTTGAGGCTTACAAATAAAAATCCTGTATTTTCTGCTAGAAATTAACTTAGAACCCCCAAAACTTATGTATATTTTTTTTAGCAGAGATCCTAGGGAATAAAATAGCGTTTGTTGCAATATTTTATGTCACACGGTATTTGCGCAGCGGTCTTTCAAACTCAATTTTGAAAGATTTCCTCAGCTCGCTGGAATGCAGGGATTGAGGCGCATTCGTCACTGAGGGCGTCGGATATGACGAAACGCGTTAGGGCGTAACCATACTGGAAGTGACGAGTGCGCCTCAATCCCTGCGTTCCAGCGAGCTGAGGAAAGGCGGAAGTGAAGCTTCTGCGGTACACAGCGAAAACGTTCGTTTCTCCTCGAGCGCAACTGAACCAGTGAGATAAGGCACAGTACTTTTTCAATGCTTGAACATCTTTTTATTTGGTACGCATGTATATGTTGGGTTTTCTTATATAATAAATAGTGTTAAACAATATCACGCTATGTTTGGACATTTTTACTCTTTTATATGAGAAAACCGAATTCCAATAAGGGAGACATCTAGTGGCCAAAGAAGGATTGTGGAATGGCAGTTTAAAGGCTTTTTGATTTCGAGTGTCCGGTGAGTGCATCCCCAAAGGGGATCGTTCGTGTCCCACAAGTGGTGAACTACATGGTGGACGCTGCACCTTAATCACAATAAGAACGGACAGAACAAGCACCTTCTTTTCTGGACACTGATCAGAATTTTGATTAACTCACTTTCGAAAAAAGTATGCATGCGCTGCTATATATGAAAAGTGGACTTTTTTAAGTTGTAATTTTTTATGTATTTTTATATCTCTTTGTTTTTTAAAAAAAGCAGCAGCTTTAAAGTGGGTATTTTACGCAAGTGGAGTACCGCATAAATACCGCATTCATATTTGCATATTGGTTTCCAAGAGCGCGGAGCGGTGTACTATTTGGGCCGGCATTTATAATTTTTAGTACATTCTTCTACATATATATATATTCTAAATTATACATACAAGTGAACTGTTTGGATGTTTGTTTTGTTTAATAAATGTGAGAAATTTTCTGTATCACTTAAGGCTGCTTTCACACTGGAGCGAGCAGGCGTTGACGGTAAAACGCTGCCAGTTTTAGCGGCGCTTTACCGTCATTTTTAGCGGGGCACTTATAATCCAGCTAGCAGCCCAGGAACGGGTTAAATGTGCCCGTGGAGCGCCACTGCCAAATCGCATTGCAGGTGCTTTGGCAGCGGTGCCCATTCGTTTCAATAGGCAGGAGTGGTGGAGGAGCGGTATACACCACTCGAAAGATGCTGCTTGCAGGACTTTTTTTTAATGTCCTGCCAGCGTATCTCCTCAGTGTGAAAGCACTCGGGGCTTCCACACAGACTGCAGGGGAGCCGTTTTGCAGGCACTTTACAGGCGCTATTTTAAAGCACCTGAAAAACGCCCCAGAGGGAAAGGTGTCTAACTGTTAGATTTTATGAGGTGAAGGGGAAAAAATAAATAAATAATCGGCCTAACATATCGGCCCAAAAAAATCGGCATCATATATCGGCCATCGGCCGTGGCGATTTCTAAATATCAGTATCGGCATCGGCCAGAGAAAAACCCATATCGGTCGACCTCTAGCACATACCACACTTAGAATCAAATCCAGACCTATTTACCTGCTTAATTGATGAAAAAATAATGAAGGCGTAGCCCACACCTGGCCATGAAACAGCTTTTGATTCAATTGTCCAATTACTTTTGGTCCCTTGAAAAAGGGGGATGGCTAGTCTTAAGAGCTGTAATTCCTAAATTCTTCCTCCAATTTCGATGTACATACCCTCATAATAAACCTGAGACTGTGTGCATTCAGCCCATATTCATTATATAAATATAGCTTGAATATGTTCTTGTAAATAGCTAAAGAAATTTGGGCCTGTGTCCAAATATATATGGACCTATTTTTATATATATATATATATATATATATATATATATATATATATATATATATATATATATATATGAGCAAAATTATAAACGCAACACTTTTGTGTTTTGCTCCTATTTATCATGAGCTGAACTCAAAGATCTACGACTTTTTCTATGTACACAAAAGGCTTACAGTATTTCTCTCAAATATTGTTCACAAACTGTCTAAATCTAAATCTGATAATCCATCCACCTGTGAGGTGGGTGGATTATCTTGGAAAAGGAGGAGTGCTCACTAACACAGATTTAGACAGATTTGTGAACAATATTTGAGAAAAATAGGCCTTTTGTGTAAAAGTCATAGATCTTTGAGTTCAGCTCATATAAATAGGGGCAAACACAAAACATTTGCGTTTATAATTTTGCTTAATATATATATATATATATATATATACACATACATATACAGTATACACTGGGTATGGTGGGTATAAAGAATATTCACTCCCCTTTAACCACTAGGCACCCGCGCTATAGCCGAAAGATGGCTACAGCGCAGACTCCAATTGCCGGGAGGGCTTCTTCTTGTTTATTTCCCCTCTGCGTGTCCCCTGGACAGAGCCAATCACAGATCGTGCTAAATGGCCAATCACAGTGGCAATTTAGCACTCAATATGAGTGTCCAATGAGAGATGATCTCATATGTAAACATATGAGATCATCTCTCATCTCCGGCTCTCCCTCCTCACACAGAGACAGCGTGTGAGGAAGGAGAGCAAATGGCTGCAGCGTCAGTGAGTGTAAAAAAAATAGCAAAAATAAAGTGCCCACACTACCTGTCAGTGCCATCTGTCCCTAGTGCCATCTGTCCCCAGTGCCACCTGTCAGTGCCATCTGTCCCCAGTGCCACCTGTCAGTGTCATCAGTGTCACGTATCAGTGCCATCTTTCATCAGTGTCACGTGCCATCCGTGCCACGTATTAGTACCATCTGTCAACAGTGCCACGTGTTAGTGCCACATGTCATCAGTGCCACATATTAGTGCCATCTGTCATCAGTGCCACATATAAGTGCTATCTTTCATCAGTGTCATGTGTCATCAGTGCCACGTATTAGTGAAATCTGTCATCAGTGCCACATCAGTGTCAGGTGTCATTGTCCTGATGCTCCAGGGCCTTCAAAAATGTAATAGGTAGTCAATAAGTTAGATCTGTAATTTATGTGCCTTGAACACCTGATGGTGCTGCCTACATGTTGGGCCTCTGTATGTGGCTAGGCTGTGAAAAAATCCCACACATGTAGTATCGTAATACTCAGGAGGAGTAGCAGAATGTATTTTGGGGCATCATTTGTGGTATACACATGCCATGTGAGAGAAATAACCTATTACAATGACAATTTTGTGGGAAAAAAATCTTCATTTTGCAAAGAATTGTGGGGAAAAAATGAAATCAAAAACATGCATCTTACTAAATACCTTGGAATGTCTACTTTCAAAAAAGGGGTCATTTGGGGGGGGGGTATTTGTACTTCCCTGGCTTGTTCAGGTCGCAAGAAATTATACAGGCCTCAGTACATCAGGTGTGATCAATTTTTTATGATTTGCACCACAGCTTGTGGACTCTCTAACTTTCACAAAGACCAAAAAATTTCCACTAATTTGGGTTATTTTTTACCAAAGACATGTAGTAGTATAAATTGTGGCCAAAATTTATAAAGAAAAAAATAATAATTTGCAAAATGTTATTACAGAAACAAAGAAAAATGCTTTTTTTTCCAAAATGTTTGGTCTTTTTTCATTTATAGCACAAAAAAATAAAAAACCCAGAGGTGATCAAATACCACCAAAAGAAAGCTCTATTTGTGGGGAAAAAAGGACCAAAATTCATGTGGGTACAGTATTACATGACTGAGTAATTGTCATTCAAAGTGTGAGAGCACCAAAAGCTGAAAATTGGTCTGGTCACGAGGGGGGTTTAAGTGCCCAGTTGTCAAGTGGTTAAAATAATCACATTGTGCTGCTTTGCAGCCTAAAGTGAAGACAGAAACAGTTTTTGTTTTATCCAGCTGTATTTACTCAGTGCAACTTAACATCCAGGTGAAAAAAGAAATCAAAACAAGAATCCCTGAGTTGGAAAAAGGATCACTCCTCCTAAAAATTACTTGTAAACTCAATCATGTGTAGCTAATCACCTTCTCGATGGCACACAAAGTAATTTGACTTTCAACTGTGATCAGCAGCGGTAATTTTAATTAGCTCAGCATAAAAGTGTTTTCCTGGAGCATTTCAGTCCCTGCCATTGCAACTGAAGCAAACAATCAAACATGGTTGGCAATTCACTGTCAAAAGATCTCTGGGATAAAGATGTGGGCAGGCACAAGTCTGGAGATGGATACAAAAAAAGATCAAAGGCTTTATCAATGCCAGCTGGATAAAGCAAAAACGGTGTCTGTCTTCATTTCAGATCGCAAAGCAACAAAATGTGATTATTTTAAAGGGGAGTGATTCTTTTCATACCCAATGTATTTTAGACTTGCTTTCTGAATACTATCAAAGCACTTTATCTCTCTGCATTACTGGCCTACAGATAATATAAACTGCTCATTTATTAACCCCTTCCCGCCGAGCGTACGCGGATGTGTGTACTCGGCTTTCGGGGTTTATACTGCGGGCATCATCCCGGTACCATTGTTTAGAGCGAGCGATCGGCTTTCCGAGGATAACAACCAATGCGGCTAAAAGCCACTCGGTTGTTATCCCGGAGGAGCGGGAGGGGAAGTCCCCCCTCCCGCCGCCTCCCGCAGCTCTTCCCGGGCCTCCCGGTGGCACCGGACAGCCGATTGATGATGCGGCCCTTCCGGCGGCTAATGACAGACTGGAACAAAGCTGGAAATGGCTTTGTTCCAGTCTCCTTGATGTAAACACGGAAATGACGTCACTTCCTGTTTACTCAGCTGCCAATGGCGCCAGATTTTAAAAAATATACAGTATTCAGATACACCGTTTTCGGTGATCTGAATACTTTGAAGTGCAAAGGAGTCTTTTAGATCCCCGATCCCTCCATAAAGAGTACCTGTCACCACCTATTACTGTCACAATTGATGTTTACATTCCTTGTGACAGCAATAAAAGTGATCACATAAAAAAAAAAAAATCACAATCTAATCATATAAATTAAATAAATAAGAAAAAAAAATTCAAACCGCCCCGTCCCCGCGAGCTTGCGCAGCAAAGAAAACGCATATGGAAGTCGAGCCCGCATATGTAAACGGTGTTCAAATCACACAGCTGAGGTGTCGCCTTGATCGCCACAGTGAGAGCAATAATTCTAGCACTACACCTCCTCTGTAACTCTAACATGGTAACCGAAAGAAAAATGTAATCGTCGCCTATACCAAAGTTTGTTGCCAGTCCACGAGTGAGTGCAATTATAAAGCGTGACATATTTGGTATCTATTTACTCAGTGGAACATCATCTTTAATATTATACAAAAAAATTGGGATAAGTATACTGTTTTGCTTTTTTTAAATTCATGAAAGTGTCCCTTTTCCCCAAAAATTGCATTTAAAACACTGCTGCACAAATATCGTGTGACATAAAATATTGAAACAATCGGCATTTTATTCTCTAGATTCTCTGCTAAATATATATATATATATATATATATATATATATATATATATATATATATAATGTTTGGGGATTCTAAGTAATTTTCTAGCAAACAATACAGATTTTAACTTGTAAACACCAAATGTCAGAAATAGGCTTAGTCATGAAAGGGTTAAAGTGTAAACCTTAAGAATGAACTTCTGTTCTTTGTTCCTTTTTGGTGTATTAAATACACCATTATATACTGTGATTATTTTATTAAACCAACTATGTTTGGGAGACACTGATACACAGCATTCCATTCATTGCTATTCCTATATGACAACCAGCAAAATTCTATAATTATATAATAACATACCATAACTGAATGCATTACTATAATGTGCACATTACTGTATGGTATCCGTTTTATACCTTGCCTTAAGTCTTTTTACTGCTGTCTGGAGACATACAAGTAACTCTTAAAGCGAAACTTTAGTCATTTTTTCAAGTTTCCATCTATTAAATCGTCTGCCCTTGTTGTTTTAACTTTGGATAGTTCATTGTACTATCCAACATTGTACATTGTATTTTGTTTTTGGCAGTAAATACTGCATGCAGCCCACTTCCTGTTTCTTGTCTGGTCATTCGCCCAGGCTTATGACATCATGCACAGCTCTCTCTCTCTCTCTCTCATGAGAGTTTGCCAGGAAGGAGGGGGAGTGAGTCATAAGAGGGCCAATCAGAGCTGCAGAGCTGGAGGTGTGCTGTCTGTGTAAATACAGGAAGTGAACAGGCAGCAGCTTCAGCTGCCCACAGTTAAAATGGTTGCAGCCAGACTTAGTGGAGGGGGATTTCTGCAGCATACTTGTCAAGTACAGAATCACAGTATAAATAAAATAATATGCAAGTGGTTGAAGGAAAGCTTCATAATGGCAAAGATGTTTTTATTACAAATTATGTGAGCAGACTGTAGTTCCTCTTTAAGTAATGAAATTATGATGAAGATAAGAATGGTAAAGAACCAATCTCTGTAGATATAAAACACAGATAAGAAATTAGAAAGGAATTTCAAACCTGGCTGATTTCTGCTACATTTCCTTTTTTTGGGTTCCAAGGTACATTTGTTTAGAAATTGTACTTAAATGATTGATTTTTTTCACTCAGTTGTAAAGTTTTAAATATGCAAGGATTTTACCTTGGTTTTGCTGCGTTTTGCAGTCAAAACGTGGAACCTCCCCTAACTGCAGACACTTCTAAGCTCTTTTAAAAGCCTTTGTGTGCATGGGCACATAGGCTTTATGGAATTAAGTTGAAGAGCTGTGGCAAAAAGATGCCAAAAGATCCTAAAAACTTAAGATTAGAAGCTGTAGTGTACATGAAGCCTTAGGTGTGCTGATGACTTTTCTTACCACTTACTTCTTGTTGGTTGTGACATAATTACTAGCTCATTCATGAGAGGGTATATTGTAACTGTCTAGCAGCTTGCCAAGCTTCTATAGCTTTGTTCTCTGACACAAACTTTTTTTCTTGTCCTCATCTAGCACCAAGCTTTTTTTTACTAATGCTGCCCCCACACTATATGGAAATCCACAGGATTTACATACGGGTCACCGTGAATTCTATTAGAAAATAGTTTAACTGGTGATTTCAGGTAAACCTGGATGTGGTGCAGAAAAATGCAGGCATGCTGCATTTTCCCCACCTCTCTATTTGCTTGTGGTTTGAATGGGGCACGCCACCAATTACCAAAAGTACCGTCATTTCTTTACTACTTTTGGCGATTTCGGGGTGCGATATCCATTTACATCTGTGCAGAAACCTGCGCAGATTTCTCTGAAATCATCCCCAAAGTCAGGACTGACATGTGGGAATGAAATTGTGTGAGTTCAGCTGAACTCGTGCAATTTCATTCCCGCTGTTAGTGTGAAACAGGGCTGATGGTCAGATGAAGCAATACTTATTACATTCTCTTGCAAATTACTAAGGGGTCTATTATACAGCTGTGTTATGGCCACATATTCAGGGCCGCTTTTAAGGCAGAGCAAAATGGGCAGCTGCCCTGGGCCCTATCATTGTTGGGGGGCCCAAAGTAGCTGCCTCATACTTGCCAACTATCCTGGTTTAAATTCCCTCATCCCTTGAGGTTTTAGTCCCGTGCTGTGTCCTGATATCTCAGTGTGAAGTGCTGCTACTAATGCTGCCCAGCTCTGCCCTATTTTTGTGTACAGATGACTCACCTGCAGACCCTGTGTTTACATGTAAATTGCCAGCATTCAAATGTAAATAGAAGTGGCAGTCATATGTAAATATTGGCGGCCGTATATCAGGCCCCCCTGACTTCATATCCACAGTAATCTCTAGCAACCAATCAACAGGCAGAAATCATGTGCTGTAACCTCTAGCAACTAATCAGTGAGCCGTAATGTGTGCTGTAACCTCTAGCCACCAGTCAGTGAGCGGCAATGATGCACTGTACCCTCAAGCAACCAATCGCAATAGCTGCCTGATCTGATTCAGTAAACTGATTTTGAGTCCAGCTGCTATTTATTGTATGTCTCAGGGCAGGTGGAGAGCAAAACTGCATTGGGGGGGGGGGGGGCAAGAAATGTTTTGCCCAGGGTCCAATCAATATTAGAGACAGCCCTGCACATATTAACCCCCCTGACGGTATTCCCGAGTCTGACTCGGGGTGGATTTTTTATACCAAGAGCGGTATCCCCGAGTCAGACTCGGGACTGCATCGCTGGATCCAGGAGGAGGTTTACTTACCTTCTCCCTCGGATCCAGCGTTGTCTCCCCGCTGTACGAGCGAGCCGTGTCTCGCTCGATGCATTACATCGCCGATCTCCGTGCCCTGCGAGCTCGGCGCCAAATTCAAAAAGTGAAACAAACAGTAAACATACAGTATAATGTAATCTTACAGATTACATTGCTGTATGTAAATATTTCACATCCCCTTTGTCCCTAGTGGTCTGCCCAGTGTCCTGCATGCAGTTTTATATAATAAAAACTGTTCTTTATGCCTGGAAACTGGAGATTGCCCATAGCAACCAAAACTGTCACTGTACATCAAAAATGATTTTAGACCAGCTAGAAAATAGCGATAATAAATTAGAATCACTCGCAGAATTGAGCGATAGCGATTTGTGGGGAGATCCGTCATCAAATACTGAAAAGTAATGACAGTGACAATTCTGCAACTGAGCAAATTTCAGTGTTTTTGATTTGATTACATTATTGAATAATTTTTATTATTGTTATATTATTATTTGGTACAATTATTTATAATTATTTATTATATTATAATTTATGATTTAATTTTTCAAACTTTATCATACCCGGGATGTCTGCTAGACTCTGGTTTGGACAGATTTAAGAGAGTTATTCCTAAGAATTGCAGGACTACAATATAAAACGCCAAATTTTCATGCAAAATAATGGTACCACTTTTAGCACCTAAAATCCGAAATAATCGTACCGCCAGGGAGGTTAAGCATACAGATGTGCTTTACAAAGGTGCTTAGGGTTTATGCAACTTTCTTCTATTATGGAGTGTTCTTTGCAACATAATGCAAAGAACACTCTGCAGGACACTGCAGGCTCCACACTATGGTATGCATTTTAAAAAATGCCTCGGAAAATTCAAGTAGATTGTAAATAAACCCTGCAGTGGTCAACAGAGAGCAGATAGTGGTTTCTGCTCACCATTATAAATAGGCTCCTAAGTGTTGAGTTTTCTAAGCAGTCTTGAGTTCCTGGGAGATACATTTCTCAATAACATGATCTCGAGTGTGCCACAATCACAATACTTACAGGTACTTTTAACCTATCTACATGACATTAAATTGATTCCCCATTTCTTGTGCAGCTTATCTAAACATATACCTTTTTAAATGGACAATTTTTTACTTGGCTCAAAATACTCAGGTCCCAAATGTATTAAAAGAGCTTTCCAGTTTCTGCAACACAGAAACTAAAACCTATTTTCCCCACGTGTGCCAGCTTTCTGAAAGACTAGTGGGATCTCCACAAAAATCATAGACTTAGAGCACTTGCAGGCAGATTTATAAGTTGTTAAATATTGTGAAACTCCATGCTCAGTGAATCTGAATCAAACCTTGAATAAATAGAAGTGATGAGGGGACTGCACGCACTTATACCTAAATACAAGGTAATAAATTTAATGGAAAAATCCTGTGTTGTGCATCCCCTTTATATTTTTCAACCTAAGATAAACACCTTTTGTTCTCAAATAAACATCACCGTGAATATTGTAAAGACAATAAATTAAATATGCAATAATGTGAGTAAAAAAGTCCAATAAGCATGTGTCCAGTGAAAAAAAATGAAACTCCAAATGTGCCAACTCCAGTGAGCCACCACCAAGAGTCAAAAGGCTCTTACCAGAAATACATGACTCCTACCAAACAAGGCCATGTGCATTTACATATACTGAAAGGATCCACAGGATGGAGATCACCAGCTTGGCACAGATCACAACTCAGACTGCAATCAACTAAGCAATAAAATGAAGGCAGCAGGTGACATGAGGAATAAACAAAGAAGACCAGATAGTACAGCCCTGTAAAAAATCACTGCAGTTAATCAGTAGAGGGTACTCACGAGACAATATATTAAACAAACTCAAAGTCCACTCGCAAACACTGGCAGACATGCTGAAGTCTGCATCTTAAAGCAATACTAAAATCTTGTTTTTTTTCTCCTTTAAAAATAAAAAATATGTTATACTTACCTGCTCTGTGTAGTGGCCTTTGCCTACTGTCAGAAACCATGAAAACAGGACATGAATTCAGAAGATACAGTCAATCCACCTGTTGGTAATATTTTTCCCAGATTGGATGAGCTTGATCACAGCATGGATCAGTTTGCCATAGCGTTACAAACACTCCTGAGTCACACAGCTTACCTGGAATCTCCCACTGTGGCCTCCCTGGTGCAACCTGTGTTACAGGCATCAGCCTCGAGTATTACCTCTATAAGAGGTATGTCTGGTTCCACTCCGCTTCCCCAGCGATTTGGGGGTGATCCATTGTAATGCAGAGGGTTTCTCAACCAGGTTGAGATATACTTTGAGATGCTGCCCCAAGCGTTTCCCCCGGAGAGAAGCAAAGTAGGTTTTGTGATATCTTTGCTTTCTGAAAGAGCCTTGGCCGGGGCAAACCTTTGTCTTGAGCTACCCTGAATTTGTGGCTTAATTTAAAAGGGTATTTGATGTTCCCGCACGCACCACTTCTGCTGCCAAGTGCCTCATGTACATTGAACAGAGTACGAGAATTGTTGCCTGCTACGCTATTGAATTCTGTACTCTGGCAGCTGAGGCTGCATGGAACAATGAGGCCCTTGGTTGCTTTTTCTCATGGTCTCTTGGATACTATCAAGGATGAGATAGCAGCTGAGATATACCCACTGAGCTGGAGAAGTTGATCACATTTGCCATCCTCATTGACTCCAGACTCTCTTTTAAGGAGCGCTTGCGGAAGCTTCCTGTACATTTGTCTCCGACACAGAGCAGCTCCAATCCTCCCCTTCTTGGGTCTTTCTTTGGGGCTCCTGGTCCCTCTCTCTGGCGAGTGCCCCCACAATAAACAGCTTGCTATGGGATAGAGCTGCACGATTCTGGCTTTAAATGAGAATCACAATTTTTTTGCTTAGAATAAAGATCACGATTATCTCATGATTTTTGCAACGTAATATCATCTTTCAAATTCTAAAAAAAAATTGGGCTAACTTTACTGTTTTTTTCTTTTTTATTATTCATTAAAGTGTATTTTTTCCAAAATAAATTGTGTTTAAAAAGACCGCTGCGCAAATACAGTGTGACATAAAATATTGCAACAACCACCATTTTATTCTCTAGGATCTCTGCTAAAAAATATATAACATTTTTGGGGTTCTAATAATTTTCTAGCATAAATACTAATTTAAACTAGTCTTTAAGTGGCTAAACTAAACTTGTTTACAGACAGAACTTAGTCCCTTTAATCTAAAAGAACTATATGTTACAATGTTTCTCTTTAACGATGTTGTGAGGCCACCTGATTTTTTGCTTTTTTTTTTTTTTTTTACAGCTGTCTGCTTGAGCAGAGAACTCTCTGCATTGAATCGAGGAAATACTTTTTTAAGATCGGGAGGGTGGTAGAATCACAATCTTGATTCTTTTATGATTCATTTTGCAGCTCTACTATGGGGGCACCCAAGCTGAGCCACAGCTTCGTGTGTCCATTCAGACACAGGGCCACCCAGCCCCACCATCTGTCTCTCTCCTCAGTGGAGCTTAAAGTGGTTTTAAAAGCAGAAGGTTTTTTATCCTAATGCATTCTATGCATTAAGATAAAAAAAACTTCTGTGATCCGTAGCCCCCCTAATACTTACCTTAGCCAATGGTGCTTCGCTGCTGTCCCAGCCAAAGAGGAGGGAGAGTCTGGACAGCTGAGTCTCTTGTGCAACATCACTGGATCGAGATGGGGCACAGGTAAGTATTAGGGGGCTGCTGGACCCGGACATTTTTTTTCATATGCACATTGCATATTTTATTGAAAGATAAAAACATTCTGCCTTTAAAACCACTTTAAACTCCAGAGAATGTCAGACTCCTGGGTGTTGGGTGGAGCCTAAGCTGCTGACTTTATCACATTCGCCGATGCTTGTGCTCAAGCGGACTTTGAGTTTGCTTCATTTATTGTCTTGTGAAAGCCGGTTGTAACTTACTGATGTTTCATGTTCTTGTTTTAATGAGGGATGTGCTGCATTTTCTGAACAGTCCCACAGTCTCGTTGTGGGGGTGGGGGTCAAATTTCTGCTTTTGCATCGTGAAAACATGAACATGAAACATCAAAAAGTTCAAGCTAGCTTCCCGCAAGCAAGATGGCGGCACTGGGGACCCGAAGATTTGTGAAAAATGACAGTGTGGGACCTGTAGACTGGTGAGTGTGTGTTTATTAAAAGTCAGCTGCTATAGTATTTGTAGCTTTTGACTTTTAATTTTTGTATAAATAATTGTAGATCCATGTTAAGCCTAACAAAAATTAATTATATAAATTTTAGTGTGGCTAAAGATCAGCTTTTTATGCCTATGTCTTTTCATGCATTGACACTTGCATTAAAGCAGACCATTCAATTTGAAAAGGCCATTAATGATTCTTAACTCATAAGTTGGTTGCAGGAAGGAGGAAGTGAGTGGAATCCACAGCTTAGTTCTAGTAGAAACAAAAGAAGTTATGATGGTGCAATGAGGTTTGCTAAAATCCTTGCTATGTAAGCAGCTGACAAAAATGTGTTTTTATCAGCAAATGTGGAGCTATACTTCATCTAAAATTAGAATCTGTCACAATTATGTGAACTTAAAAAAATCTTTGAAATAAAAATGTTCTTTGGAAATAAAGGCTAATTCCAAGCTTACTGGAATTATTATTATTTTTTTATTATTTTTTAATAACATGAAATTGCAAGATAAAACATTTTCAAAGCATCCAGGGTAAGTCCACCCAGGGTGAGTCCACTTACCCACATGGATTTTACATTGGGACCTAGCAGCTGTGTTCTTGCAGCTGTGTGTGCCAATAGACATCTATGGTAGTGGCGGCACAGGGGTGCATGCACCCCTGTGCTGGTAAAAGACGACCCTGTTTGGAGTAAGCAGCTAAGTGCTTCATGTGAAAATGGACTAAAAGTGTTTAAAGCCTAAAAACCTTAAAAATAAATGTTTTAAAAAACAGCAACAGTAGTTTGGGAGATCACAAAATGTTAAAATGATATAGATTATGCAAAGAATATATTGAAAAAGTAATTTTCAAAATGCTATCAATCAACCTCTAACTGTATAGCAACTGCTATAATGCTTTGTACATTGGCAAAACAGATGAATTTGTTAATTTACCTGTATTATAAAATGTAATGTAAATTCATGTTAATCGTGTCTCAAACACATGCTGAATGCATTTCAAAGGCATCACAAACACCAGTGTACATTATCTCCTAAAGGAAAATTATAATGGTGTTGCGTCACATTTGTTTGACAGTTTTTTAAAACAGGTTATATGTTTTTAATCTGCTGTTTTATAATAGTTGTTCACTATTTACAAATAGTAGTTTTTTTTTTTTTTTGCAAATGGACTAAGACCAGGTAAAGGATTTCCAAAGCACTACTGGATATTTACAGTGGCAATAAAAATATGCATAATGGGTGTGTTCAATAACAACATGAAAAATTAGAATTGTTTGTGTGTTATCAGTTTAAATACATTGTGTTTGTCTATTGTGACTTAGCTGAGGATCAGACCACATTATGGAAAACTACAGCATAATTCCAAAGGGTTCATATACTTTTTCTTGTCATTGTAAATAGATGGAAGGCTTGAGCAGCTCGCTTTGCAGCTTCTTTTGTCTGAAGCCTTAGACTAATCTATCTGAAAATATACCAAGCAATTTGTTTTCGTTGCTCAGTGTCATGACAGGCACTCATGTATTTACTGTAGAACCCGATCACACATTTTAGAAGCATAAATAAGCAGCTCCTGCATAAGTTTAGACCTACAGTGCAGTTACAGTGTAGAAAGAACCTGTCTGCAAACCAGGATTGGGAATAAAGAAGGTATCAGGACCCCCCCAGATGTGAATTTTGCTTTTCAACAGTTTGCCAGACTTACATGGGATGGGGAATAGACATGGCTTAGCTAAATTTATGCTGTTTTTAGCAGTTGGTGATCTGTTTCCCAAAGTGATTTTCACAAGTGCAGTATAATAACAGCAGAAAGAAAAAAGAGCTGCTAGAAGAAAAAAATGTATTTTTTACCTGGGTCAAGGTTTGTGGAAGTTCAGCTTGATTTTTAACCATGTTTGTTCAAATATGGCTAATCCTCTGTAAACAACTAACTCTTTTAAAAGTTGAACTCAAAGCAGATAGTCAAATACACAGATTAAATAAATATAAAGTAGCTGTTTTGCCTGCCATGTTCATCCAGTTCTAAAATGTACATGTCTCTACCACACAGTACATCCCTGTTTTGTAGGGAAGGGGACCCGACTCTGTTGCAGTTCAATAACACCTATAGGTCTTGTCCCAACCCTGGTCCATGAATAGACATTGAAAGCAGAAGGAGAAGACTGATAAGCTCATCTCTGTATCACTCTGGTCTCTCCACATATCAGAATGTTCATTTCATGATCATCAGAACTGACTGGCTCCTTCTGCTGTTTCGCCCTCCCCAAAATACCAATCTTATTAACATGTACTGGTCATGCCCCTTGGCTGACAGTTATGACCATACAACTTTAACCCTCTCGCATAAGCTTTGGATGTTTTTAAGAACCCTGCTAAATTATGATAATTATAATGCTCTTATTCCCATATGGGATAACCATAATTTGCCAGAAAGTGAAAAATTTGAAAATGTTGACCCCTGGCAAAATAGCATTATCGCCCACTTTCATTATTGATACCCTGGTTCCATCCTTGAATCCTTCCAGTTAGGGAGGAACTTCACCTCCTGCAAAAAAATATACTTTTGCTATCTTCAGCTCAGACACTCTCTTCTTAGTCTAGGACACTTTCTTTGAGATTACACAAGGCTCCCCTACTTGAGCTCCGACATATACCACAAAAGGTAAATTATATTTAAAGTTTATACTTGATGCATGAAGCCAATTGCTTTGCAAGGCAAAAGAGGAGGACCTGGATACATTGACTGGACATCTATGTTAGAGGACCTGGACAAATAAATATCTATTTTTTAGAGGATCTATTATCCATATCTCAAAAACACAGAACCTACTACACCCCACCGCATCTATACAAATATAGTCACAGATCAAATTCTAACTGTTCAAAAGTGTGGCCGGGCTATAGAAGATGGAGAAGCATGTGGTGGAGGTGCCCACAGCTTCGATGGTGTCAGTCTCTTCCTTCTCCCCTGATTGCAGGATTCTGTGGCTCTGAGTTTTGACATAGGGGTGGGTGGGAAAAGGAAAAAGTTGTTTCTCCCACCTGTGAAAAAAAATACAAAAAGAAGCAGTGGACAGGAAGGTGCACTCCAACAATTTGCTTTTGGTATCCAACAAACGTGCTGCATTCTGCAGCAGCTACAACACATCAGAGGAAAAGAGGGTAGGGAATAGCAGGAAAGGCTTTAAAAACAAGATAGAAAACATGCCTTTACAATAACAAGTCTCTCTTACTGCCAGAGAAGCTCAATACTGGCCACCCAAGGGGGCTAAACAACCTATGAATTCTGGGCCAACCTAACTTTTGTTCTCTTTCAGCGTCTAACAGAGAAGTCTGTCTGATAGAAAACAATATACTTTCTATGTGGCTGAGGTTTTTATGTCATCACTTGTTAATCAGGGAGCTTGATTGACTCTGTTTTATACAAAGATGCCCTCTACAGAAAAAAATTGTATATTTATTATATTATTAGAAGCATTGTAGCGTAGGCAGTGAAGGAAGAATGTAAAAATTTGTTTATGTAATGTAATAGATATATAGTGCAAAATCATTTAAAATATGGAAATCAAAACCCACTTTAGGTTAAGCATTACAATACTAGGTTAAATATTTTGATGAATGCATAGCATTTACCATCGATATTTGCTTTTTACACTTTATGTAATATGCAGTACTATAGTCCCTGGTACAGTAAGCATTTAGAATGTAAAAATCTAAATACATTTTAAAGCTGTACTAAACCCAGAACAATCATTTATTATATTGTAGCTTACAAATCCTTAAAGTGGATGTAAACCCTCACATATGCCCAGTGAAGTGGACAGCCTCAGATGATACAAAGGGATGAAACAAATCTCTGTACATATGTTTTACATGTATGTCTGCTGTCTTCAACTTGCTATATTCTTTAGAAAGTGCACATCCTGTTAGATTTTTTCTTCCTGTTCAACAGTAGGAGTGTAGTCTTGCCATATACTGTGACAGCTGGTTGACTCCAAAATGTTGCACCTTTCTTGTGTTGTGATCATGCAATAAACTACCCGCTTGGATGCCACTTTGTGCCAATGCTTGGTTTGCTGGCAAATATCTACATTGTGGTTGGAGAAAAGGCATACCCCCCCCCCCCCCCACATAGATAGTGGTTTTGCACAGAGCAGCCCAGATCCTCCTCTTCTTAGGTCCATGGCTGGAGCTCCTGGCCCTTCCCTCCTTTTGAGTGCCCCCACAGCAAGCAGCTTGCTGTAGGGGCACCCAAGCCGAGCCACAGCTCCGTGTATCTAATTGAGACATGGAGTCATGGTTTGGCCCCACCCCATCTCTCTCCTCATTGGCTAACTGAGTTGGATTGACAGCAGCAGGAGCCAATGGCGCCACTTCTGTGTCTCGGCCAATCAGGAGGGAGGGCTGCTGCTCACAGAAGGCTTTTTTATCCTAATGCATAGAATGCCATAAGATTAAAAAAAACCTTCTGCCTTTACAACCACTTTAAGCCTAGTACTCACAAGGAGAAAATTAGATGACCAATCATCCGATTTTCCATGATTGTGCATATCATAAAGTAGTAGCATATTCAGGGTCGTTCTTCTGATCATACGCTGTATTTTCTTTGTGATTATTTTCATACAATTACTGTACACATTTAGCGAAAATCAGACATCGTGCTTATATACAAAAACATTATTTGAGCTTGCACCTTTGTTTTTTGTCATCTGAACAGCCTTAATCGGCTGTCAAAAAGCACTCGACCAATCAGTTCTCTTGCAGAAATTTTTGTCTGATTTTCTTATCGTGTTTACAAGCCTTAACACCTAACATTTGTTTTTCTCTCTTTATGTAATATAATGTGGGGAATTTATAAGGCTGGAGCAGACAGAATCTCGAGCAGTTGTGTATGACAACCAATCAGAGCCTATATTTCATTTTCAAAGCACTGCTCTCTGTGAACCGCTGCGGGTGTCAATTTAAAGTTAATGACACCCACAAATCGGTTTACCGTGTGAGCTGTGAAATCGGACAGGAATCTGATCACATGGGTGTGAATACCCATGCCATCCAATTCCAATGCGGACCAAAAAAAGGGTCCTGCACCATGTTGGTCTGAATGCGATGCAAATTCAGCCATCCAAACCGAATGACTGAATTTGCATCGCACAGACATCGGATGTGATGTATACAGAAATGTGGTGTGAATCAAATGCAATGTCTGTGATCGCACCAGTGTGAACCTAGCCTTACAGAACAAGCTAAAGATAGAAGCTGATTGGCAGCCATGCACAACTACTCCAGATTCTGTGTTCTCCAGTTTTGATTCCCCATCCCAGTGTGATTAACTTGAACTATACCAGCATTCTAGCCCTCCAATGTTTATCTTTTGAAATATAGAATGCCTAAAAATAGCTAAATAATCAACTTTATATAATGCTGGGAAAAGCATTTGATTGGTCTGATCGATGATACCTATCCAAAAATATTATATAACCCTGGACTGCAAGGGTTAACTGCAAAACATAGGCGTCAGAGATGAAGGAATAAATCAGCTACAAAGGCGACTCAGATGCATTGGATGTGTATTCCAGTATTTGAGACAGCGCAATTAAGTTAGTGCTTTGATTTTGCAATTCACAACAACCCATGACAAGCTCATTACAGGTGTTCGGTGTTCTCGTTAAACACAGGTGAGATAATCATTGATTCTTTCTTTTTCCTATTTAAATTACGATTGCTGGGCCACTAATACAGTTATAAAACATAGAAATTATCCTCGGGGACTGATTTTCTAACCTCCGACCAAGATCTTATTTCATGCTGGGACTACCTTCATCCTGAAAGAGGTGCCAATCTTAAAAGAAGACACATCTCCAAGTCTTCACAGCAGGATACGGGGTAAATTGATCCTGGTAATACACTTTTTTTTTCCCAGTGTGTTGAAGTGACCTATATAACTCGTTAAAGCCCACTCTTAATAACAAGAACACACTAACCTGTTAACCTTTCTCTTCACAAATCTAATTGCATCACAAAAGAAAATAGGACTAAGCATGAGCCAAACACCCCTGGTTGGGTTTGGACCAGAACTTGTGAACACGCAAAAAATTTGGATGAACATGCGAATATGAAAAACTTTAAAGTCTATGGGACACGAACATGAAAAATCTAAAGTGCTCATTTTAAAAGCTTAAATGCAAGTTATTGTCATAAAAAGTGTTTGGGGACCGAGTCCTGCCCCATGGGGACATGTATCAGTGCAAAAAAAAGTTTTAAAAACTGCCGGAGCAGTGATTTTATTAATGCTTAAAGTGAAACAATAAAAATGAAATATTCCTTTAAATATCGGGGGGGGGGGGGGGTGGTCTATAATATGCCTGTAAAGTGGCACAGTTTAGAACCATACCACAGCAAAATTAAATTTCTAAAGGAAAAAAATTATTTAAAACTGATCACGGCTGTAATGTATTGTTGGGTCTCGGCAATATAGATAAAACTCATTGAAAAAAACAGCATGGGTTCTCCCCTCCCCCAGTCTATTACCAGGTTCTTTGGGTCTGGTAAGAATATTAAGGGGAACTCCAAAAAAATTGCAAAAGCCCCCCCCTTCAGGCCTGGTATAGATATTAAGGGGAACCCTGTGGCAAAATTTTACAAAAATAGCGTAGGGGTCCCCCCAAAATCCATACCAGACCCTTATCTGAATGCACAACCTGGCAGGCTGCAGGAAAGGAGGGGGGACAAGAGAGTGCCCCCCCCTCCTGAACCGTACCAGGCACATGCCCTCAACATGGGGAGGATGCTTTGGGGTCCCCAAAGCACCTTGTCTTCATGTTGATGGGGACAAGGGCCTCATAACCACAACCCTTGCCTGGTGGTTGTGGGGGTCTCCGGGCGGGGAGCTTATCAGAATCTGGAAGCCCCCTTTAACAAGGGGACCCCCAGGGCCTCCCTCCCTATATGAATTGCTAACTGGTACCCCTACCATTTCACAAAAAAGTGTCAAAAATAGTAAAAAAGACAGGAGACACTTTGGGACAAGTCCTTTATTAAAAAAAAAAAAAAAAAAAAAAAATGGCCCGTGATGTAGATCCATCTTACGCCCCCCGATGAGCCGAAAAAAAAAAAAGCTGCAACAGCTCCGCCTCCATGGGAGGCTCCCGCCGAGTGACGCTTCTTCTCTGCTGTTATATAGCTGAGGGTGGGGCCACTCAGTGACTTAAACGGGTGACCCCACCTTCCTCTGATGTCATTTTGGGGGGACCCATACGTCATTTTTTCTATTTGGCGCAGGGTTCCCCTTATTATCCATACCAGACCTGAAGGGCCT
The DNA here is from genome assembly GCF_037356315.1 of Lithobates pipiens. Taxonomy (NCBI): domain Eukaryota; kingdom Metazoa; phylum Chordata; class Amphibia; order Anura; family Ranidae; genus Lithobates; species Lithobates pipiens. The sequence goes on from NW_027507764.1 coordinate 286,919,036, forward strand.
GGTATGGATTTTGGGGGGACCCCCAAGCAATTTTTTTTACAATTTTTAGTTCAGAGTTCCCCTTAATATTTCTATCAGACCCCAAGGGCCTGGTAATGGAATGGGGGGGGGGGGGGGGGGCATCCCATGCTCTTTTTTCAATGAGTTTTATCTATATTGCTAAGACTCAACAATTCATTATAGACAATTTTTCCTTGAGAAATGTCATTTTGCTGTGGTACTGTTCTAAACATGGGAAAACTGTGCCACTATACAGGCATACTATAGACACCCCCAAGCACAATATTTAAAGGAATATTTCATTTTCATTGTTTCACTTTAAGCATTATTAAAATCACTGCTCGTAGTTTTTAAAACTTTTTTTTTGCATTGATACATGTCCCCTGGGGCAGAACCAGGTCCCCAAACACTTTTTTATGACAAAAACTTGAAAATAAGCCTTTAAAATTAGCACTTTTGTTTTTTCATGTTAGTGTTCCATAGACTTTAACGGCGTTCTGCGGCTTTCAAATTTGCCGCAAACATCGCATAATGTTCGTTGTTCGCCGAACATCCAAACAACCAATGTTCGGTCCAAACTTATGTTTGGGCTGAACCGTTCACTCATCCCTAAATAGGACATGTCAATCATTCCGAAACAGCTGGATCCAATTCCTAAGCAAGTTTTTCTAGTCAAATATTATGCAAAATAGCAATCAAACATTATTATTTGCTATCATTCACCTTATGGCAAAAACAAGGACAAAAGCTCACAGTAGGCCGGTAATTCATACAACACGATGACTACTTTGGCAGTACAGTATTTATTGTGCCCCTTTAACGCCTCTTGAATGTGTATCCAGTATCCATATGTGGGTCATACAAGTAATGATCTGATTGAATGACTCTACACAGAATTGGACAACATGATCGAATCTATGAAGTATTGAAAAGGCACATACTGTGTCATCGATCGAGTTTAAGCAAAACCTGCTCATTCTGGTCAGAAAATCCAATTATAAGAAAGTAGATAGATGATTGTTATGTTATTGTTTATGGTGCATCAAATCATCTTTTCGATCAGTAAATTGATTGACAATATGATCGCATAACAAAAAATCGCCACCATTACATAGCACATGACAGAATTGCCAATATATTAGACCAGAAACAGACGACCATCACCTATACGGTCAATGGACTCAGCTTGGACTAAAATAATGGGTAATCACCATGCAAACAAACACTGTATTTATTTGATTGCATCAATCAATTAGAGTGATTCTATGTCCCTGCGTTAATATATATTTATCGAGTTAAGCCTTTTAGCCATGAG